>NC_136917.1:1805200-3005200 GCF_949752795.1 Hyperoodon ampullatus
TCCACTCCCTGCCCCATGCCTGAGAGAAGACGACCTAAGCCCACCATGCTCTCAGCTTCACAAAACCATCTGGCTTTACATCCCAAGATACAGACCCCCAAATGGTGTTTTTGTCTTCTCAGGTGACCATTGTCGAAAAAGCTGATAGCTCCAGTGTCCTGCCCAGCCCTCTGTCCATCAGCACCAAGAGCAAAATGACTTTCCTGTTTGCCAACCTGAAAGACCGTGATTTCTTGGTTCAGAGGATCTCTGACTTCCTCCAGAAAATGCCATCCAAGCCACCAGGCAACAGCAGAGCGGGGAGGAAAGCCAGCATTGTGGACTCAGCCCCAGAGGTGAGAGGGCCCTTCAGAGCAGTGGGGCGGGGGTCAGGGCCAGGAGAAGAGCCCAGGAAGCCCTGTGGTGCCTGCCTTGGGCCTTGGGTGGGGAGGGTCCTCACGTGGTGCAGGGTGGAAAACCTAACCCAGCCCCAGTCTCAGGTGTCCTGGCCACACACGTGATGCCTAGGGTCACAGCCCTCTCTGTACCCCGAGATGTGCCCCAGTCCTCCAGAGCATCACTGCTGCCTGCCTCAAGTCCTATTCCACATAAGAAGCCTTCTCTGCCTGGACCAGCCACCCTCATCTCTGTCCCTTATGAACTTCTGCTGCACTGAGAGCCACTCTGTTTAGGCCTGTCCAGCTTGTGTTTATTTACCTGTTGGGAGATTGATTTCTCCCATCAATCTTTCTTACAGGGTTACCTTTTAGTGCAATCTTTTTACTATCCCAACAATATTAACAATAATTCTTTAACATCAAAAACTTGTATTTACATTTCCCTAGATGCACATGTTCTTTTTACAGTTTAATCATTTGGATTGAGGTACACATAGGTCATACACATGTTACAGTGGGTTGGTATAATCCCTTTTTATCTATAGGTTTCTACTCCTCTCTCTCTCTCTTTCTCTCTCTCTCTCTTTCTCTCTTTCTCTCTCTCTCTCTTTCTCTCTCTTTCTCTCTCTCTCTCTCTCTCTCTCTCTCTCTCTCTTTCTTTTCTTTTCTTGCAGTATTTTGTTGAAGGAATTGGGTCATTTGTGCTATAGAGTTTCTCGCAGTCTGGTGTTTGCTGATTGCATCTCTTGGAAACACTTAACGGATTCTTTTGTGCCCTGTTTCTTGTAAGTTGGTGGTTGAGTAATGAGATCCAACTCAGATTTGTTTTCTGGTTTTTGGTTTTTGGTTTTTTTGTGGTACGCGGGCCTCTCACTGTTGTGGCCTCTCCCGTTGCGGAGCACAGGCTCCGGACGCGCAGGCTCAGCGGCCATGGCTCACGGGCCCAGCCGCTCCGCGGCACGTGGGATCTTCCCGGACCGGGGCACGAACCCGTGTCTCCTGCATCAGCAGGCGGACTCTCAACCACTGTGCCACCAGGGAAGCCCCCAACTCAGATTTGGATTCAATTGTTCATGTTGGGGAGTGGGGGGCAGGTCCACCTGTAGGCAGGATTGAGGTGCTGTGTACTTCCACCAACAGGTATGCAATACCTGGCTATGTGCTGTTACCGGTCATCGACAAGCATTGCCTAGATAGTTCATTAGGTAACTCATTAGGATTGCAAATGGGAGCACTCTAATTCTATCATTCCTTCTGTTCATTAGCTGGAATATTTCCATATAGAGAAATTTACCCTCAACAACTATTTGGTTACCGTGAGGCACAGTTCATATGGAAAAGGCAGAATAAATCTTTTTTTTTTATTCACCAGTTGTTAAAATGATGAACTGGTTTTCAAATATCCTCAGAATATGACCAATTCAGTTCTTTATGTTTACTTTTTAGTATAATTATGAACTTACAGATTTAAGCAACTTGATGTGTTTCAGTCCATGACAGTTATTATCCTCATTCCATCTGTGACCAGAGGAAGCTTATTCAGGTGACATCTGAGTCCTTTTGACATTACCCTGGCCACGTTTGATCACTTCCTTGCTTCTTGGTATCTTGGACAAGATATGTGTGCTATTATCAATCTGGATTTGTGAAAACACTTCATGATTAGAAGAGTCCGTATAAAAATCCACGTATCTGGCTGCTCTGGAAAAATCAGGGGCCCTGACATTACAGGGCCCACATTCCCACTGAGTGGCATTGGAGCTGAGTGGTGGCACGTACACTTCAGCTCCCCAGAACCCCACCTGGTCTGGGCCATGAAAGCCTTTAAATTTTTCACCCCTGTAATCGATGCTCAGTCAACTATTCAATAGATGAGGAATGGAAGGGAAGGGAGTGGGCAGAGTCGGTGTGCAGTGGAGACACTAAGAAAGGTTTCTTAGAGGAGGCTGGGCTTGATCTGGGATTTCAAGAAACAGTGAGGGTGGATTGGGTGAAAAGGGATGTGAGTAGGAATGTCGAGCTGCCTTCTCAAGGCACAGTGCAGCAAGCGACAGGGCCTGACCAGCCAGTGTAAGCTTGGCCCAGTGGCCCCTTCCAAGCACCTGACCTTCGTTCACCCATCACATTTTGTTGCATTCCCAATAGGTGCCAGGCACTCTTCTAGGCACTAGGAATAGAGCAGATTAGACAAAATTCATGCCCTCTTAGAGCTTATATTCTAGTGAGAGAGACCGTCTGTAAGTAAATAAACATACAGTATGTCAGGTGGCAATAAGGGCCAAGGATAAAAATAAAACAGAGTGAAAGGATCAGGATTGCTAGGGGAAGCGGGGGGCTCTGATCAAGTGGTCCTTGAAGGAAGTAAGGGAACAGCCCTAAGGTATCTGGGGAAAGGGTATTCAAGGCAGAGGGAATGGCAGGTGCTAAGGCCTGGAAGCAGGATTGAGCTTGGCACAGGCTGCTGAGACGAGTGGAGACAGGGCGCAGGTAGTGAAATTAGAGAGGGAGTGGGAAGCCAGGTCATGTAGTGCCCGTAGGCCCTTGGGAGTACTTAGCTTTGATTCTGAGTGAGATGGGAGCCAGTGGAGAGTTTGACCAGAGGAGGGACACGATCTGTTTATGTTTTAGTAGGATTGCTATGGCTGTCATATTGAGAATGGAATAGAGGTGCAGCTGCCCAGTACAGTAGCCACACATGACTGTTGAGCACTTGAAAGGCAACCACACTGAAATGTGCTGTAAGCATAAACTACACACCAGAGGTGGAATATTCAGTGTGAAAAAGAGAATGTAAAATATCTTGATTTTTTTTATATTGATTGCATTTTGAAATGATAATATTTTTGACTATATTAAATAAAATATATTATTAAAGTTAACCCCACAATTTCTTTTATGTTTTTTAATGTGGCTACTAGAAATTTTTAAATTACATGTGTGGCTCTCATTATATTTCTCTAGAACAGAGCTGGACTAGAGAGTGACGAGGATAGAAGCAGAGATGAGTTGGAAGGCTCTGACAGTTCTCAGGACACAAGATGATAGAGCCTTGGTCGAGGGTGGTAGCAGTGGAGTTGGTGAGAAGTGGTCAAATTCAGGATACATATATATATTTGTGTGTTTGTGTGTGTGTGTGTGTGTGTGGTAAAATACATATAACATAAAATTTACCATCTTAACCATTTGTAAGTATACAGTTCAGTAGTATCAAGTGTATTCACACTGTTAGGCAGCCATTACCACCATCCATCTCCAAAGCTTTTTTCATCTTGGAAACTGAAACTCTGTGCTCATTAAGTACTAACTCCTCATTTCCCACCCTCAAGCCCCCACCCCCAGGCCCCAGCAATCACCATTCTACTTTCTGTCTCTATGAATTTGACTACTCCAGGTACCTCATATAAGGGGAGTCATACGGTATTTGTCCTTTTGTGATCAGCTTATTTCACTTAGCATAATGTCCTCAAGGTTCATCTTCATTATAGAATATGTCAGAATTTCCTTCCTTTTTAAGGCTGAATACATACTAGTGTGTGTGTGTGTGTGTGTGTGTGTGTGTGTGTGTATACACATATGCCACATTTTGTTTATCCATTCATCTTTTGACAGACGTTTTGGTTACTGTCGCCTTTTGGCTGTTGTGAATAATGCTGCTATGAACATGGGTGTTCAAATATCTCTTCAGACCCTACTATCAGTTATTTGGGGTATATACCCAGAAGTGGAATTGCTGCGTCATATGGTCAATCAGTGTTTAATATTTTGAGGAATTGCCATAACATCTTCCACAGTGGCTAGACCATTGTACACTCCTACCAGCAATGCATAAGGGTTCCAGTTTTTCCCCATCCATTCCAACACTTGTTATTTTCTGTTATTTTTTACAATAACCATTCTAATGGATATGAAGTGGTATCTCATTGTGGTTTTGATTTGCATTTCCCCAATGATTAGTGACGTTAGGCATCTTTTCACATCTTATTGGCCATTTGTATATCTTCTTTGGAGAAATGTCTATTCAAGTCCTTTGCCTATTTCTTTTAATCGGGTTGTTTGTTTTTGTTGTCACATTGTAGAACTTCTGGATATTAACCTCTTATCAGATACATGATTTGTAAATATTTTCTCCCATTCCATGGATTGCCTTCTCATTCTGACTGAGGATGATTGTGTCCTTTGATGCACATAAGTTTTAAATTTTTATGTAGTCCAATTTATTTTTCTTTTATTGTGCTTTTAATGTCATATCAAAGAAATAGTTGCCATACGCTTTTCTTCTATGTTTCGTTCTAAGAATTTTGTAGTTTTAGCTCTTACATTTAGGTCTTTGATCCATTTTGAGTTAATTTTGTAAATGGTATGAGATAGGTGTCCAACCTTATCATTTTACATGTGTATATCCAGTTTTCCGATACCATTTGTTGTAAAAAAAAAAAACTATCTGTTCCCCATTGAATGGTCTTGGCACCCTTGTCAAAAATCAGTTGAACATATGTATTGCAAGATTCATTTCTGGGCTCTCAATTCTATTCCATTGGTCTGTATCCTTACGCCAGTACTATACTGTTTTAACTACTGTAGCTTTATAGTAAATTTTTAAATCAGGAAATTTGAGACCTCCAACTTTGTTCTTTTTCCAAGCTTGTTTTAGCTATTTGGGGTCCCTTGAAATTCCATATGAATTTTAGGATAGATTTTTTTATTTCTGCAAAAATGTCCTTGGGATTTTAATAGCAATTTCCCTGAATCTATCGATCACTTTGGGTAATGTTAACATCTTAACAATATGAAGTTTTCCAATCCATGAACACAAAATGTCTTTCCATTTGTTTGCATCTTTAATTTCTTTCATCAGCGTTTTCTAGTTTGCAGCATACAGCATTCAGTCTTTCACCTACTTGGCTAAGTTTATCCCTAAGTATTTTATTCTTTTCGATGCTATTGTAAATAAAATCATTTTCGTAATTTCCTTTTCGGATTGTTCAGTGTTAGTGTACAGGATATAATTCGAAGGTAGATCTGAGAGAACTGACAAATTAGATGGAGGGTATGGGAGCAAGAGAAGGGTTTACAAAAAGATGACCCTATAGTTTTTGGCCTGAGCAGCTTAGAGAATAGAATCACCATTTAATGACATGAGGAAGAGCAGTTTTGGAAGGAGCAGTCAAGAGTTCAGTTTGGATTTGAGGTCAACTATCATAAGAACTAAGAACTGACTACTGGAGACGGCAAGCAGAGGTCACAGTGGCCTTTTCAGGAC
This sequence comes from Hyperoodon ampullatus, assembly GCF_949752795.1. Classification (NCBI taxonomy): domain Eukaryota; kingdom Metazoa; phylum Chordata; class Mammalia; order Artiodactyla; family Ziphiidae; genus Hyperoodon; species Hyperoodon ampullatus. The sequence goes on from NC_136917.1 coordinate 1,810,838, forward strand.
TTATTGAGCAGAAGAACAGGAAGAAAAGCCTGGTGGAGTGGCCTTCAACTGGGATAAGCTGTTGGTTATTGGGGTAGCTTTTTAAACCTTACCAAATTTTCCATTAAAATGCACAAAGCAACTTTAAGAGTAAAAATAAAAGCCCACAGACAACAGCTTTAACAAAGCCAGTTAAAAGGGTATCTTACAAACCCCAGACTACAAGTAGGTGAGGCCAAACCACCAACTGCAGCATTATTCTACAGATACAGAATCAGCAGCTGTGCTGTGGTAGTGGAGGGAAGAGAAAAAGGGTTCGACAGTCCCAAGAGCCAAGGAATCCAGAAATCACCAAAAATACTTCCCCACACACACACCCTCCTCAAAAGAGACTACCCACTGAACAGAAACCTCAGCAAGTGACTAAGAGAAACCACCCGTGAAACTGCAGACATATTTCTCAGGCTCCAGCTCACAGATGAGTTAACCAACAACACAAAACGTGAGAATCCACTAACGAGCTGAGGGAAGATCAGAGAATGCTGGGACAAATCTGAAACACCCAACAAAAACTCCCTTCCAAAAGGAAAGAGCCCTCCCTGAGGAAAAAAGAGCTGGAACTGAGCAGGGCAGGAATACTGAGGAGTAAAGAGAGAGAAACTTCTGACACTAGAGGAGACAGATCAGGAAGTCCTGGAGGGGGGCTCCATAGAGAGACTGCAGCAGAAGACAGACCGCCACCTGTGCAGTGCAAACAGCTACCCCATACATACAACATCCTCCTGTAAGTACAGAAAAAGTCATGTTATTCAAATGTGAGCAACAGAAGAAGGTTATGAGCACACCCTATACAAAGAAGAAAACGATCCCAAAAACCTTCCACAGACAAAGAAAGCACACCAGAACAGCATCCCTCCAAAGCAGATGGAACCTGTACCCTAATATTTCAAAATGACCTAAAAAAGAATTAGAAAAGGGTTAGAAACTACTAAAGAATGGTATAAATAAAAAAATTTTAGGGCTTCCCTGGTGGCGCAGTGGTTGAGAGTCCGCCTGCCGATGCAGGGGATACGGGTTCGTGCCCCGGTTCGGGAAGATCCCACATGCCGCGGAGCGGCTGGGCCCGTGAGCCATGGCCGCTGAGCCTGCGCGTCCGGAGCCTGTGCTCTGCAACGGGAGTGGCCACAACAGTGAGAGGCCCGCGTACAGCAAAAAAAAAAAAAAAAAAAAAAAATTTTAGAAAGCTCGGAAACTAAGTGACTAGTCAACAGAAAAATGTGAAAAGAGAGTTGACAGGAGTCAGGAAAGAATTAGAAAAAAATACAGAAATATTTCAGAAATAAATATCGTACAACCAAGAGCACAAGAATGAATAGACCCCACAGAAAGTCCATTAAGGGAAATAAGGACAAGACTCGGCGGGGAAAGGCTATAAGAGGAGAGTCCAATAAAGAGAGAAAAACTAGTCAAGAGAAGTGATAAAGAAGTCAAGCAAAGAAAATCCAACTTATGTATAACATAGCTCCCTAAAAAGGAAAAACAAAGCTGTGGAATAACAACTGATAGAAACCACGATTCAAGAAAAGTTTTCTGAACCTAAAAGAATTAAACCTGCCTGGTGGAAGAGCATGTGTACAACTGGAAAATCAATACAGAATAGTATGCACTATATACACACTGAGATATAATCTAGTAAAACTATCAGATTTTAAAGATTAAAAAAATTATTTTGGAGGCTTCCTTGGTGGCGCAGTGGTTGAGAGTCCGCCTGCCGATGCAGGGGACGCAGGTTCGTGCCCCGGTCCGGGAAGATCCCACATGCCGCGGAGCGGCTAGGCCCGTGAGCCATGGCTGCTGGGGCTGCGCGTCTGGAGCCTGTGCTCCACAAAGGGAGAGACCACAACAGTGAGAGGCCCGCGTACCGCCAAAAAAAAAAAAAAAAAATTATTTTGGGCAACCAGTCAAGAAAGACCAAGTCATTTATGAAGGAATGAAAATCAGAGAGGCATCAGACATTTTGCTAGCAAAATTTTATACACATAGAGTAACATTTTGTAAGATATACAGTGAAAAAGCTGTGACTCCAGGATTTTCTATCTGGCAAACTGACGTTCAGGTATCAAGACCACAGACCGTCAGGAACATGCAGGAATTCACAGAAGCTATCAGCTTTTGAGGCATCTAACAGTGAACAACCTCAGACAACCAAGAAATGACAGAAGAGGCTTTGGCAGAAGGTCTGGTGGGAGCCTTGAATGTGTCTAGCTGTAGAAATAGGACTAGATAACAAGGATAAGGGTGACAAGTCGTGTGTAGTTTTATTTGCTCTGAATACATCGAGTACATTGAAAACATGAGAAGAGAAGGTATGGAAAGTAGAATAAGCTCACTGACTGCCTTATTAAGTAAGAGCAAGGTATATCATCATTTTAAATTATACATCGGCAGGGAAAGGAGTGGAGGGGGAAGGTCAGGGCTACTCGCTAATTTTAGTACTGCCCCTAGGAGGGAGTCCAGTGTATAAAAAGAGAGGACCCAGGGTACTATATAAAGACATTAGTATAAAGGTAACTGTTAGAACATAAACATACATTTTCTGACACTTTCTCAAGAACAAACTGGAAAGAGAGGGAAAGGATACAGTGAGTTTAGGCAACTCTTTCCAGAAACTTTGTAGAAAGACCAGCTGAGAATCACAGGGGTCCCTTCAGGGTATGACTTTGTAATCGGAGTGTGACATATATACTCTAAAGTGCATGGATCCTAAGTGCATAACTTGATGCACTTTCACAAAAGTGGACATAACATGTGAGCACCACCCAGTTGAAGAACGGGGAGGGCTTGTAGGGGCAACAGCATGATTCTATGCTGATGGTAATTAATCCAGTGGAGAGGGGGCAGTTGCCAGAAGAACGTCCTAGAGGCGAGAGTGGTAGGATCTTGGGCTCGAGTCGGGGGGAGAGTTGGGCCTGGCATGCGTGGCCACAGTTGTGGGAAGGTGGGCCGGTGGGGGTGACTGTGGATGGCTGTCAGATTGCTCCTGCTTCTGCTTGCTCAGTTCAATAGTTGGCAGTAGGAAGTGAGGAAGATGGATGGTTTGGGAGGTCTGCACTGGAAAAATGTGTGAGACAGTTAGCAAGAGGAAGGAGAGAGAGACTGGATTCCCAGGCAGCATGGGTCTGTGAGCTCACCATCACCCCAGGAACCTGTCTGTCACGAGGGATGGTTATTGCTGAGGTCACATCCTCGAGTCAGTCTCCTTTCCGGCACTGAGATTTTTGATTCTCTGCAGTGCTCTGTGGCCTGCAAGTCCATCTGTGTCCTTGTTCCTGCAGGGAACCTCGAGCCAGAAGCAGACTCTCTGCATCAGGATGCTTGGGGTCTGGACTGGGGTCATGTCCCTGGATTCGGGCAGTTTGTCATGAAAATGTATTTTAGTTGCTCTAAAATCCATTTTGAAAACACCAGCCAGGGGCAGAGGGCCAGGCTGTGGATGTGAACCTAGCAGAGTTCTCTTTTTTTTTTTCCTTTTTATTAAAAACAGTTCTACTGAGATAAATTTGATATACAATATGCTGTACATATTGAAATAGCACAGTTTGATGAGTTTAGCATGTCCCTGTGAAGCCATCACAGCTGTGGTGTGGGTTCTCATGTAAGGAACACAGAGAGGGTGAAAGTCTCGGGGGAGGCATCCAGCACTCCTGCTTGACCACAGCCAGTGGGATCGGAGCAGACAGGCACGAGGGCAGAAACTCAGCTCAGACTGGAGCACGCAGAAGGGGAGCTCACTGGCCCACGAAGCCAAGAAGTCCACACAGTTGGCCGCCTGTCATCAGAGCTGGGCTCTCTCCACTGGATGAGCGTTGCCCCCGGGGCGGGTGTGGCACCAGCATGGCGGTGCAGCCCTTGCACCCTCCTTGGCTCACCCCGACATTCCCCGCAGAGTGGCCGACACAGTCCCCGAAGCCCCCACAGGCATGGGAAATGCTAGTTAGCTTGTGGCCACCACTGCAGACCTCAGTGGATTCTACAAAGGGTGGGTCCAAGAGTGGAGAGAGATGTGCTGTGCCCCCCCAAAATTGGAAGCCACTGCTGGCAGAAGGAGAAGTGGATTCAAGGGAGCCAGTGACCAGTGTCCACCCAAGAGCGGTGTTGTTCCTGCTGGTGGGCACTTGGGGAGGGAGCTGAGAGGAGGACAGACAGAGTGGGCACTGACTGCTCCACCTGACCCCCGGGCTAGGGAACAAGCTCCCTGCCCAGGCCGTTGCCCACGGCAGTGAACTCACCTTGAAGTCAGGTGCCTGCAGGTAGAACACAATCCACCAGCAGGGGCAGTTGCCTGGTGTCACCCACACTGTACCTGAAGGGTACTAAGAACTTCCTCGCTAGCCCTGCTGCGTGAGGGCCGGGGGTGGGGGTTCCAGAAAGCCAGGGGGAGAACCTGAACGTTAGGGCTCCTTCTAGACCTTTGTCCTTGATGCCCCCCTTTTCTTCTCCCAGCCCCGTATTGCCCCCCAGTATGTTCCCAGAACCACCCAGGATCCACTTCTCTTGCTGTTTGGCCGTCCGTGCAACGGGAAAGCAGATTCCCAGGTTCCTACACTGGGGAAGGGCCTACAGCCCTACCAGCGCCGTTTATGGTTAGAGATGGCCCACAGGTGGGGACCCCCTCCCCACACACCTAGTTCTAGGCCTGTGTCTTTATTTTCGCCTCCCAAAGCCCCACAGTCTCGTTGCAAGTGTGGCGGACTGCTAAGGAGAACCCGGTTTTGAGCTGCACAAGTGTCCGGAAAGAGGGTGTGGCCCAAGAGACGTGTGGCCACTGTAGACCACACCACACACCAGGCGAGTGGCCGAGAGAGAGGGAGCCTTGCAGACAACCAGCAGCCCTCAGAGGGCCTCGGAGCCCCTTCTTGAGAGTGCAGTGGACAGGTAGCCTGAGGGAGGGAGGAGAGGAAAGGGACTCCGTCCCTCAGCTGTCACTGAGGGCACCCGCAGGAGGCATGCCCTCAGTTAGGACTCTGTCAGTCTGAAAAAGGTGAGGCCGGCTGTCAGCCACAGGACGTACTGGGTGAGCAGACCTGACGTCACCCTGCCTCTTCTCCGCTTTCCCCTCCATGCTTGGGCCCCAGCGCTCTTTCCCAGCACTCCCCACTTGAGCCAATCACTGTGGCCAGGGGCCCCATGGGGCGGCGCTACAGTGGTGGGACCCGAGAACAGTCCGGGCAGATGCCACCAGCAGCTGTCCCTACAGGGCTCGGCAGGGTCTGCACCCCAGAGGCTGGAGCAAGAAAGGCATCTCAGGGAGCACCCACGAGTGCTGCCAGTCAAGCCCTTGTAGGGGACACAGAGTTCAGGAAGGGGCACGTGGAGCTGTCTCCTTGCGGTTTCTTCTCTCCTGGCCCTGACCTCACGGAGAGAGGGCCTGACAGGATGAGCAGCGGAACCTGTCCCTGGAGAAGGAGGACAATACAGGTGTGTGTCTGGCCAGAGGGGATGTAGGGCTGAGCCACAGCATGGCCTCCTGCGCTTTCCCGCACGGCCACCCCGCAGGCAGTGGGGCAGCTCTCTCGCTCAGTGCTTTCCTTCCCATGTTGTATTTCCCAGTCTTCCCCGGCTCCTCAGGAAGTGTCAGAACAGCCTGCCAGCCCGACCTCACCCCTCGGTGGCCTCCAGGGGTCCCATGCACAGGAGGCTCCAACCGCTTCCCAGGGCCTGCTCAAACTCTTCCAGAGAAACACGCCCATGGAGGACCTGGGAGCCAAGGGGGTAAGCCCAGACTCGGGGCTCCACCACCATGCAAGCCAGATAGGGGGGAAGGGCAGGGCCAGTCTGCGGCCCTTGGGTGACGATGTGAAATGCCCAGGGACACCCTGAGTGACCTGTTCAGCAGTGCTGGTCATGGGCGTCAGGCCTCTGCAGGGGGTCCCGTGTCCCTGACGCCCGAGGGTGATGCTGTGCGCAGCCCAGCCTGGGCTCATGGCATTTTCGCCACAAGCCCTTGGAGGAGAGGTGGAGGGCCTGACACCTGCCTCAGCACTCGGGTCGCATCCACAGACCCCCCCTGTCTGCTGTTCCCCCAGGCCAAGGAGAAGATGAAAGAGGAGTCGTGGCACATCCACTTTTTTGAGTACGGGCGCGGCATGTGCATGTACCGCACTGCCAGGACGCGGGAGCTGGTGCTGAAAGGCATCCCCGAGAGCCTCCGCGGGGAGCTGTGGCTCCTCTTCTCTGGTAAGCTGCCCTTGCCTCACGGCCCCACAGCCTCAGCCTCCATGACCCCCAGCGGGCCTCCTGAGTCGGCCAGGCAGGAACCACCATCCTTTAGAGGGCGGGAACAGGACTCTCAGCCGCTGTAATGAAGCTCATGTGTGCCAGGAGGGGCGTTCTGGGGAGCAGACACCAGTGAGGCGGTGCCTTCCCACCGGCAGAGGAAGGCAAACAGGCCTGCCGAGGTCTCCTTTCCTTGGGGCAGGCTCTGACAACATTCACACCCTTGGCCACTTGGATGGTTTCAGGAGGGCAAGTCAGCCATTTGAACTTGGATGGGGTGACTCCTCTCAGAAGCAATCATGAGGGAGACTCTGCCTGGCACCTCTTAGTTGGCCCCAAAGTGCCACTTCTCTTCTGCAGTGCATTGACGTCTCCACCCTGCCCTGTTGCCCTCGAAGTCCCGGGAGGGGAGGAGGAGGGAGACAGCTACCAGCTGTGTCTCCACAGGGGCCTGGAATGAGATGGTGACTCACCCTGGCTACTATGCTGAGCTGGTGGAGAAGTCCACAGGGAAGTACAGCCTGGCCACAGAGGAGATCGAGCGAGACCTCCACCGCTCCATGCCCGAGCACCCTGCCTTCCAGAATGAGCTTGGGATCGCTGCACTCCGCCGGGTGCTGACTGCCTACGCTTTCCGAAACCCCACCATTGGCTACTGCCAGGTACAGGGGCTTAGCAGGGTCCAGAGACAGCATCTCCCACCAGAAGCTCACAGGAGCAGCTCCACATGGCCCTGGGCCTAAGGGATGGCCCCATACACCTGTGACTGTGCCCTGTCCCCCCCCAGGAAGATCCTAATCACAGAAAAAGATGAAATTAGAAGCAGTGTTCATCGCTCACCTCATCCCCATGCCGTGTATGTGCTTCTGGTCGGGGTCCTGAGGCGTTTGATTGTTTTGTGTGTGTGGTAAAATACACATAACATAAAACTTACCATCTTAATCATTTTAAGTGTACAGTTCAGTGGCATTAGGTATATCATTGTACAACCATCACCACTATCCATCTCCAGAACTCTTTTTCATCTTGCAAAATGGAAACTGTACCCATTAAACAACTCTCCTGCCTACCCCTGGCAACCACCATTATCTTTTCTGTCTCTATGATTTTGACTAAGTACCTCATATAAGCATCATACAGTATTGTCTTTTTGTGACTAGCTTATTTCATTTGCATAATGTTCTCAAGTTTCATCTACGTTGTAGCATGTGTCAAATTTTCCTTCCTTTTTAAGGCTGAAGAGTATTCCGTTGTATGTATACACCGTGTTTTGTTTATCCATTCATCATCCAGGGCCACTTGGGTTGCTTCCACATTTTGGCTGTTGTGAATAGTGCTGCTATGAGCATAGGTGTACAATATCCAGACCCAGTCCTTTTAGGCATTATACCCAGAAGTGGAATTGCTGGATCATATATTTAATTTTTTGAGGAGCTGTGATAGCATTTTCCACACGAGCTCCACCATTCTTCATTCCTACCCACAATACACAAGGGCTGTAGTTTCTCACCACCCTCACCAACACTGGTTATTTTCTGTTTTTTGATAGTAGCCATCCTAATGGTATGAGGTGGCATCTCACTGCAGTTTTGATTTGCATTTCCAGGGGCATTTGATTTTAAATCTAGTGGGCATTTTCATGGCCAGGTCAGATGGCTTTCTGTTTCCCTGTGACTGCCTCTGGATTTCAGAGAAATCACTTTTCTGTAGGACCAGTGTTCTGCAGGACATATTGCCAGTGCATGGAAAACCAGTGTGCTGGCTCTAAATCATTTTTAAGATAATTTGCCACCATTGAAGCTTTTTCTTACAAGACTTGGTATCAGCTCAGGCTGTGCATGGTCGCTACTTTGCCATGGCCTCCCTGCAGCCATGTGGCCTTTGCATGCAGCTCATTTACACATCCTTCTGGCCCCGTGCTGCACCTGTGACACCAGACACCACGCCGAAGAAGGTCCTCGCCTTCTCGGGTGTCCGAATGCCTGCAGGCCCAATTTGAGGAACTTGGTTGACCGTTTTGGTCAAATTGATTTCCTGCAAATTGCCTTTTGGCAAATTGCCCAGAGTTGGGTGGAAGAGTTTGTTGTTGCCAGGCTTTCTGGTAGAGGAGGATGCATAGGCCACTTGGGCGGGGGACAGCTCCATGACACCCCCTACCTGTCTCTGTGCCCATAGGCCATGAACATCGTCACCTCAGTGCTCCTGCTCTATGGCAGCGAGGAGGAGGCATTCTGGCTGCTGGTGGCCCTCTGTGAACGCATGCTGCCCGACTACTACAACACCAGGGTGGTGGGTGAGTGCCTGAGACTGGCAGCTCCCTGTGGGGGTGGCAGGCCTCCCTGGGCCAGGTCTACATTCAGCACATCCCACAAGTGAGCTCTTGGAGGCCTCGCAGCCTTGCCCCAGGCTGAAGACAGTCACGGCTTCCGCTCCATAGATTAGGAAGCTGCTAAATCTTCACACAGCTAAAAAGTGGAGAGCCAAACACAGACCCCAACCGTCTCTCCCAGACTTTATGCGATTCCCTAGGAGTTGCTGGCAGTGAGAGAAGAAGTTAGCTTGGGGCCTAAATTCACATCCATCTAACTCTTCTTAAACATTTTTATTGTGGAAAATTCCCAGTATCACAACTAGAGCATATAGTATACCCCCATGTCAACTGTTAGTAACTCATAGCCAGTAGAATCTGTGTTATTAAATGCAAGTGCACTTGCAAATATATTTAATTACATACATAATTAAGTCTGTTATTCTAAAATGTCCTTCCCTTACTGTGTGCTTTTGGGGGTTTCCACTCTTGGGGTCCTTTAGAATTGCATCTGTTCACAAGCTTCAGGTCAGGACACCCACAAGCTACTGAGATCACTGTTTACTTCTTCTTTTGTTTTGGTTTTTTTGTTTGTTTTTCTTTTTTTTTCTTTTTCTTATTATTTTATATATTTATTTTTTTAAACATCTTTATTGGAGTATAATCGCTTTACAATGGTGTGTTAGTTTCTGCTTTATAACAAAGTGAATCGGTTATACATCTACATATGTCCCCATATCTCTTCCCTCTTGCGTCTCCCTCCCTCCCACCCTCCCTATCCCACCCCTCTAGGTGGTCAGAAAGCACCGAGCTGATCTCCCTGTGCTATGCAGCTGCTCTCTGTTTACTTCTGACGCCCTAGAGAGAAATTAGTATTTCCCAAAAAGAAAATCCAAGTAGAGTGGAAGAAATCGTTCTTTTCACACAGTGGTTTGGAAGTCGTAGAAAGGAAACTTACAGGATTTTTTCCGTTCTTGTTTTCCCCACCCCACCGGCCCCCCTCCAGCCCTCAGTTGTAAGCAGAGCTGGCTGGGGACCAGGTGGGCTTCTTGCAGGCGGGACCCTGGGGTCCCACATGAGGGCCTGCCTGAGTCAGGGCTGTGAGCTCCCGTTCAGATGCCTTTGTTCTCTCCCTAGGTGCCCTGGTGGACCAAGGCATCTTCGAAGACCTCACGAGAGACTTCCTGCCCCAGCTCTCCGAGAAGATGCAGGACCTGGGGGTGATTCCCAGCATCTCGCTCTCCTGGTTCCTGACCCTCTTCCTCAGCGTCATGCCCTTTGAGAGCGCTGCGGTCATTGTTGACTGCTTCTTCTATGAGGGCATCAAGGTGATCCTGCAGGTGGCCTTGGCCATCCTGGACGCCAACATGGAGCAGCTACTGGGCTGCAGCGACGAGGGCGAAGCCATGACCGTCCTGGGCAGGTGACTGAGCCGGCCTCCCTCCTCCTGCTGGGGAGCTGGCCAGCACTGACTGCAGCACACCCCACCCCTCCCCAGCCCTATGTGCTCCTTGGTCAGCATCCTGGGACTGTACCTACCAAGTGCCCAGACAGGGCTAGACCCGGGGATACTCCAGGGGGGGCGGAGAGAGCCTCCTTTCTGGAAGGAGACAGGACAGTACTGGAGTAGTAATAAGTGCTGGGAGAAGGTAAAACAGGTAGTGGGCCAGAGCACACTGGACTGGAGGGCTTGGTGGGCAGGAGGCACCTGGAACAGCAGGGCCTCCCACCTCTAGCGAAGGCTGGGTGTCTGTTATTCCCGCAAAGCACTCCTGGTCGTGCCTTTCCCAGCTCAGCAGCATCACTCTCGCCCCATGACCTAGACAAGGGCCCATGTTGGGCCTGCTGTAGCTGCTGAATGAGCTGATACCCACCAGGCGCCTAAGGCCCGGGTCAGCCTGGCTGCCTCGTCCTCCCTCAGTCCCCGCGTCCCATCCTCATGGACCCTCTCTGGGGTCCAGCCCCTCCCCTCAACCCCAGCAGCCTCAGGGCAGACCCATGACACCCCTGCCAAGGGCCCTGTGTCTGCATCGTCACAGTTCTCCCTGCTCCAGTCTCATCCACCAGCATCCCACAGGGCTCTTCCTGATCAGAATCTGACCCTGTTCCTCCTCCCTTGGGGTATGGGGACTCCCTGTGCCACTGGTGGTTTTCTGGACAAAGGATTTAAGTCCCCCAGCCTGGCCTTCAAGGCCTTTATAACCAGGTGCCTTCCTGGGGGGTCCTCACTGTGGCCCAGGCCCTGAGCTCTGTACAGCCTTGCCAGCCCACGTGCATGTATTTGCCCAGCCTGGAATGCTCCCGGCCACCCGGGACAGCCAGGGACGCTGCCACCTGCCTGCCGAGCCAGCCCAGGTGCTGACTGGGAACGTGCAAGGGTCCCAGGCTGGCAGGGTTGTCGCTTCTCTGCTCTCGCCACGCCAGCTCTTTGTCCTCAGTGATGGCAAGATACTCAGCCTGTGGCCAGAGCCGGCAAGTGGTTTCCATGCCCATCTCCCACACCAGGCAGATGGGGCCCCTCCTCAGCAGCAGGGCCTGACCAGAAACGGTGCCGGAGCCAGTGGGTGTCTCCCACCTGAGTGTCAGGCCCAGCCAGAGAGCCTGGGAGAGCATGAGGTCCTGGCTGGGCTAGTCCAGCCAAAGTCAGGCCCTGTCCCGAGGCCGTGTTCCTCGGACACCCCCACAGCAGGGCTCCTCCCTCGCCTTCCTCCTGGGACACTCCTTTGGTCCCTGATTCTTCCTGGCCAGGCAGGGAGTCCTCACACCTGGCCCAGTGACCTGCCAGATGGAGGAAGCGTGTCATCCCTCCAGCTGGGACAAACCTCTCTCCTGGTTTGGTAGGGTCTGGACTTGTAAAGGTCCCCCCACCGTGGGACCCCAGTGGACAACCTAGCTTTCTCAGAGTTAGTGCTCAAGCCTCTCCACTGCCTCCAGAGGGCATCCCTGATTTGCCAGGGTACCCAGCCCTGATTTGCCTCTCCCCGTCCTCCCTGCAGTGGCTCATCTTTCTCTCTCCTGGAGGATGCCTGGCCCTCAGTACACTCGCTCATTGATTGGGAGTCTGGGCAAATTAGGTCTCTCCACATCACTTAGCCATGGGTAAGACACCCCTGTCACCTGTGGGTGATCTAGATTTCTGTCCTTTAATCCTTACAGATACCTGGATAATGTGGTCAATAAGCAGAGTGTCTCTCCTCCTATCCCACACCTCCATGCCCTGCTGACCAGTGGAGATAACCCTCCTGAAGAGGTGGACATCTTCGACCTCCTGAAGGTGTCATATGAGGTCAGCACTCACTGGGGGCTTCTTGGCCAGACCACTCCCTTGGGCCGTGTGGGTGCAGTTGGCCATGGCGGGTGGCTGTCTTCTGCTCTGTGGTTCCACCTTATCTCACTGAATCACCTCTGACTGGTAGAAATTCAGCAGCCTGAGGGCCGAGGACATTGAACAGATGCGGTTTAAACAGAGGCTGAAAGTGATCCAGTCCTTGGAGGATACGGCCAAGAGGAGTGTGGTACGGATGGGCCCGGGCTCCCATGGCCCCAGGGTGCAGGCTGGAGCTGGGGTGGGGATGGTGACCAAGTGGGCTGCTCCTGCCGGGCCATCTCCAGACTTCCCTGAGGAGCAGGGTGCAGAGTCCCCTAGCACTGTCTTGTGTGGGACTGGAATCCAGGAGTGAAGGTGCAAATTTAGGGAAGTGGGGAGAGGGCTGGTCACAATTTTCTGCTTGTGGATTGGTCACAGGGAAGCTTCTCTGATGCCTCAGTGCCTAAAGGCTAAGCATGATCCCACTCTGGATTGAGCCCTCAGGCCTGGCTTTAACCCCTGCCCCTGGGTAGCAACACTCAGCCACCCAGCCCTCCATCCACTCAGCCCGCTGACCTCTGCTGCAAGCCTTTGTCCTCCTGTCTCTGGAGGGAGAAGTTACTGGGAAGTTCTAGGTCATCTTCCAAAGTGCCAGTGCCAGGGCCTTTCGAGGGATCCAGATAGCAGTCTGTTGATCACCGCCCCTCACCCTGTGTCCCTGACTGGGTGTTCAGAACAGAAAGGCACCCCCAGTGCCCACCAGGAAGGAGCTCAGGGAGTGTGAATTGAGTGACAGGATGGGTGATGAGGGGTAAGAGTGTGGACCACACCTTCTTTCCTGATGGACTACCCTCGTGCTCGGCCAGCTGGCAACACCAAGAGGGCAGTTCATGTCTTCGCCCCCATCCACATGGGGATTCTCTCAAAGAGCAGGAACTTGAGAATTCATTAATACATCCTGTTTCTCTTTCCTTCTAGGTCCGAGCTATACCTGGGGACATTGGTTTCTCAATTGAAGAGCTGGAGGACCTTTACATGGTGTTTAAGGTGACAGCCAAGAGCAAGGGAGGACCACTATCCCATCCTAGTCCCCTAAATTCATCCTCAGCGTAGCAGCCTCCTGCCAGGAGAGAAATAGATTTAAAAGCATCCTCAAAAGCAGTTACTACAAAGTTCACATGGTAGAATTTAATCCTTCTTGGAGTTTAGGCAGGACACTCTTTTAAGTGGAAGAAAATCCACTCAAGTCAGCTTATATAAAAGGGAATGCATTGGCTCATGAAACTGAAAAGTCTAGGAATGTACAGCTTCAGGCATGACTGGATCTAGGTGTTCCAACATCCTGTCAAGCTCCCCTACCTCAGATATCACCTGGACTGCTCTTCCTACAGAGTGGCAGGACTGTTGCCAGCATCTCCAAGGTCATCCTGTCCTCTCAGTAACCCCAGTGAAAAGAAAATTTTTCTTTCCAAGTGGTTTTAGCAAAAAGCCTAGGGTTGATTGTTGGAATGACTCAAGTTAGGTGCTGTGGCTACAGGAGGGTGTTTGCTGCTGACCCAAAACTGGGCCACGTGCCCACCCCATGGCCTGAGGGTGGGACAAGAGGGGCTCTCCAAGAAAAGTTCAGGTGCTGTTAACAGAAGAAGGGGAAAGGGTGTGAAGAGCAGGCAGAAACAGCCATGTCTACAGTGCCTTTCTGATCTCATTGTCGGGTCCCATCTGCCCCTCCAGCTGCCTCTGATTCAACCCCCAAGATAACCACCCTGCTATGGCCTTAAGGTCAGAGCAGTCCAGCCAGTGCTGCCTCTCACCCGCTGTGGCCGCTGTGGCCGGCAGTCCTAGGGCCCTGTCTTGACTCCCACAGCTATAAACTAGGGGCTGATGTTACCAATGCAGGAGGTTCTGTGAGATGCTGTGTGTAGCCCAGTGCTCACTATCCAGCACTCTGCAGACTTGGATGGAGGAGGAGGGTGAACACACCAACCAGCCTGGTAATCCTAAGCACCCAGGGGCCGGGAGGCCAGGCCATCTCACCAGGCTATGCCCCCTGCAGGCCAAGCAGCTGGCGAGTCAGTACTGGGGGAGCAGCCGCCCTACAGCTGTGCGTCGGGACCCCAGCCTGCCCTACCTGGAGCAATACCGCATCGACACGAACCAGTTCCGGGAACTCTTTGCCAGCCTGACACCCTGGGCCTGTGGCTCCCACACACCCGTGCTGGCGGGGCGCATGTTTCGGCTCCTGGATGAAAATAAGGACTCGCTGATCAACTTCAAGGAGTTCGTGACAGGGATGAGTGAGTGGCTCCAGGGCCTGCAGGGGCCTTTCTGTGCCCACGCCCTTTCTGAGGAAGCCTCCAGATGCCAGCACTGGCCAGTCTTCCCACTGCAGCAAGCTGAGGGCAGCCTGGAGCCCTTGACCCTTGATAAAGGAAGTGCAGTTTTCCCACTGGAGATACGTGGAGGTCCAGTGGGAGCCCTCCCGCCCCTCCCCTCCCTCAGTCCACTGCTGGAGGCTGGGTGTGCAGGTCCCAGAGAAGGGGAAAGCCAGAGGCCTGGTTCTCACCCCCAGGGTCCTCTCCAGGAGAGAGAGAGGTGGTGAGGAGGGTCCCACCAGAACCCACTGGAAGGGGAGGTATTCGAATGTGGACTGGCCGTGGGACTCCTGTGCCCTTTTGCCAGCGTGCCTCCTTGCTGGCCTTCCTCCACAGGTGGGATGTACCATGGGGACCTGACAGAGAAGCTCAAGGTGCTCTACAAGCTGCACTTGCCTCCAGGTGAGAGCCTTCCGTCCCACTCCCCAGCAAGGGCTTCTCACGTGTCCAGAGCTGGAGCTGCAGCATTCCACGGCACAGGCCTCTGTGGAATGCTGGGCCTTGCGGCAGCTCGGGTCCCAGCATAGTGGAGGCTCGCCCGTCCTGACAGAGAGTGTGGAGGAGCCAGAGCATGGGGGCTGAGGCCCAGGCCAGCCTCGGTCTGAGAGCAGGGCCGTGACCTGGGTGACCTGGGAGGGGATGTGCGGGAGTCTCGGGGAGGACTCTGCCCACAGGCAGAGGCCCAGGTGGAGCGCTGTGCCGCTCAACTAGAACACCCCCGCATGAGGGGGACTCACAGGAGTGGATACTCAGGTTTGAATCTCTTGTGTTCATTAGCTTATCCTTAAGTCTCTCAAGGGTTCCTGTTTCTCACCAGAGGAGTGGCCTGGGGCCGCCAAGGCCGGGGAGCCCTGTTGTATGGCTGCTCTCCTCTGGCTTCTCTAGCAGTGCCGGGCCTGCTGGGACACTGACAGTGGATCGTCCGCAGTAGCTGGTCCCAAAGCAGGGAGCCTAGCTCACCTGGCTCAGCAGGGGTGGCCACTCAGAGTTGTCCAAGTGCAGCGGGGGAGGGCTTCCCCATTTTCACAGGAGGGAATTGAGACGGGCTGGTGAAAATCTGGCCCCAGGGTTTCTGCTCTGGGATGGAGCTGTCCTGGGTTCCTGCTGTTGTTCATGACCTGCCCCTGGGAGTCAGCGGCTGCCTCGGAGTTAGCCTGAGTGATTTTTCATCCCAGAAGCTCTCACTTGATTGGCCTGGGGCGGGGCCCAGACTGTAGTTTTAAAGCTTCCCCCAGGGTTGTTCTCTGCATCCAAAGTTGGAGGGACAACTGCTCCTGACACAGACATTCTCACCTGTGGCTGGTTTTTCCCTGTAACACAACAAGGAACACTTCCACGGAAAGACTGGTATAGGCCACCTCTCATTCTGCTGAGAGAGAGGCCTGGGCTGGGCAGACCCCACTGTGCCGAGAGCCTGTCCATGAGGGCCAGCCCTGCCACTTCCAAGCCGCCTCTGCACACCTTGCTTCATCTAGCGCTCTAGTGGCGGTCCACACCTGCCACCTCCCCTTGTGCCACGCACTGTTAAAACTTGCTCACTTCCTCCCACTCCGTACAATGGGGAGAATAAGCCCCCTGCACAGAACCAAGTGGATCCGACACCCCAGAGACTACTTTATTGCAAAATGAGGAAGGCCAGTATGTGCTGGTGTGGAACAATGCCCAAGTGTGTAAAGTGAGAACAAGTCACTTGTGCCTGGCCGGTCCCTGCATATGTACCTGCAGGAGCATAAAACATCCCAAAAGAATCCCTGGGCCGCATCATCATGGGGTGGGAGAAAGGATGGCCGCTCAACCAACTCCCAGCTGCACTGACTGGGTTTTTACCTGGGATATGTATATATTACATTTTCAAACACAATGCACGAGTCAACCAGAATCAGTCGTCAGCTGTTACCACTATGACCATCCACCATATTGGTGGGGCTGGGAGCTGTGCAGCACGCAGTGGCAGGTCGGGGGAGGGCCTTTGTCCAGGACTCAGGGAGGTTTCGTTCGGTGAGAGTCAAGTTGTTCCCTCCTGCCCTCACTCTTCTTTCACTCCGAGCATAGCCCTGAGCCCAGAGGAGGCTGAGTCAGCCCTGGAAGCGACCCATTACTTCACCGAGGACAGCTCCTCAGAAGGTGAGCACTGTATCCCACTGGCCTCGGGCCCTGTGCCGAGCAACACTGCTGTGGGGCGCATGCAGGCGACCTGCGGCCCTCCACGGGCTCGGGGAGTGTGCTGCGTGGGGAGGTGCGGAGCAAGAGCCAGGGGAAGCTGCGTCTCCCTCTAGGGCCAGGCCCCCCGGGGGTGTTCTCACTCCTGTTTCTCTTGTCTCTGCCTTCCCGGACCCGGGCTTCTCCCTCCCTCTGCCTCTGCTTCTCCTCTGCTGTCCCTTCCAGCATCTCCTCTGGCCTCCGACCTGGATCTTTTCCTGCCCTGGGAGGCTCAAGGTCAGTGCCTGGGGGGCAGGGGCGCCCCCTTTGCACTTGGCTTCCCCAGGGCCTTGGGTTTCATCTCCCGAACTCTCCCGTGCATGGTCAGGAGGCCTGGAAGCTCTTAGTTCCAGAGACGCCTCCTGTGTGGCTAAGTTCCGAGGAGGACCCAGAGCCAGCCGTGGACTGGGGTGGGGAGGGGCCGCTGCTGTGCTTGCGTGCGGCCAGTAAGCGAGGACACGCAGTGTAGTGGGTGTGGCACAGGCACGAGGGTGTTGCCTCCCCAGCCACGTGCACAAAGTATTCTGTCATCATGGTCACAGGAAAAACACAAAACGCTATCATTGCAAAGCTGTCATTGTGAAACAGACAAAGCACAGATGAGCAGAGGTGGAGGAGAGTGGTAGATGCTTTCTTTGGAAACATTTTCATGTTCCACACAACTTTTTTGTTGGGGAGAAATACGTATGTTGAGTGCCTACTAGAAGTCATCCCTGTGCTACACTTAAAACCTGTTGGGAGTACTGGGTCCAGAGTGATGGGGCATTCTGGGCCTGGGATTTGGCAATCAAGTTGGTGGTATGTAATACACCTAGAAAACCAACCAAAACACCACCCTATAATTCTCATGGGGGATAGGTAATAACACATCAAGGATAATACACACTCAAAAGGGAAAGTAAAAGGTACTATCAAGATATTATCAAGATACCCAAAGCAATCCTGTTGACAGTGCCAGAGGCTTACTTAACTTGACTATGAAGCTCGAGGACCTTGATTTCAAGTATACAAACTAAAGAAACAGATGTATCTTCTGTTATACTCGAGCAAATCAAGGATGCTTTAGGCTTGTCCCAGACACTTCCAGGAGAGGCCAAGGACTCGGGGTACAGATCCCTGTCCTCAGACCTCACGTAGCCTCCAGGCAGCGGTCCGTTCCCTGGTGAGAAGCCTGAGCCCGGAGCGCTGCACCCTTCCCTGCCACCACATAGCTGCCAAGGGCCATTCAGAGCTGGGACACTGCTGTCCCACCTGAGGTCCCCCCACTGGCCACATTCCCTCGGAACAGGTCTGCAAAAGCTGGGCAGCCTGCTCGCCCCAAGTTTATGGTCACCATAAGGAGCACGGTGTATGCAGACTCCAGCAAATACGTCACTTTAAGAAATACAGTGCTGAGCGCAGGATTCATGTACATAAAATTCCTCATCAGCTAGTGTGGCAGTTGCAGGTTGAATTGGTCATTAGGACTCCCCTGAGTTTGACCTCTATCAGCAGAAACTATAGAAATCATTGGTCTCAGACTTTTTGCCCATGACGTGCGCCATCGTTCACTTAAGAACTGTGTGGTATGACTTGTATTGTTTTGAAAGAGAAGATGTAAGGGTTCAGTGGCTCTGTGGTTCAGGTGGAGTGAGACAGCCCTGCTCAGAGAAGGCAGAGAAGAAGCAGCATTCAGGGCCCAGGGCCAGGTCCGCTTCCGCAGGAGAGCACAGACTAGACCGACCACTCAAGGACCTTAGTGGTTTGGAGTCATAACAGAAGAATGTTCTTGTTCTTTTTATTCATCCTGTTGTCCAGAAGCACTACAGCAGGAAGAGCAAGAGGGAGCTGGAAATGACATCCAAGAAAAAAGAAGAGGTGTATATATAGGCCAACATCTGCTGATGCTGGTAGAGGTCCCAGGGTGGGGGGGGTCTGGTTGCCCTGTCACTGCAGAAGAGCCCCGTACCCTGGGGAGATGGCAGATGCATGCCTGAAACCACAGCTCTCCTTGAGGTGAATGCCCAGACCATCAGCTGTCCAGCTGTCATCAGCCCCAGGCCTGAATCTCCTGTAGCTATGAACACCCCCAGCCATCACCGCCTCCCTCTGGGGGTGCCTGCTTCCTGCCAGGACTCCTCTAGGTGACCAGCCGGCCTCTCCTTCTCATGCCACTCTCTCTCCAGCCTCCACATGGTTCTGTCACCATCTTGGGGAAGACAGATTGGGACCATCCTCATCAGCTTAGCTCAGACCTACTTCAGCATTACTGAAGGGAGACCCATGAGTGTTCTAGGGTGTTTTTTCCTATCACCACCTCCCCAAATGCCGGGGTGTTTTGTAATAGGGCCCAGGTAACTCCATGCCAGACAATACTTAAACCCACTTACCCCCTGCTACCAGCCCCCAGCCCTCTTCCTCTCATTTGGCAGACGGAGATTAATTTTTTTCTCCCAACTCGCAGAGGAGAAGGGAACCAGCCCTCCCGACTATCGGCACTACCTTCAAATGTGGGCCAAGGAGAAAGAGGTTCAGAAGGAGACAATTAAGGATCTGCCCAAGATGAACCAGGTAGGCCCAATCAGAACACGCAACAGATGTTTCTGGAAAATTCTGACCAAGGCTGAGCCCTCGCACCCGGCACCTCACCACCGTCCCAGCACCCCCTGGAATGTAGGGATTCTCCTGCCTACCTTTAGAACCTCTAGTCAGGCAGCAGTCAGGGACTGTTCTAGGAGGACAAGGGGTCAGTTGCTTCAGGGCCTTGTCCAGAACACTCCGCTGGTGATGACTTGCTGTGGTTTAATTGGTACCCGTGAACCCGAGGAGCATTGGGGAAGGTTAGCCTCAAAAGGCAGAGACTCACACCACCATCTATGAGACAACATCACAGCACTTCTGCTCCCAGGCCCCGCTTGGAGCTGCGCACACAGGCCCGCTCGACCCACCACCCGATGTTTGTTTGCTGGTCTCTGCGTCAGGACCGTGGCATCTTGCCAAGGGCCTTACAGCCAGGACCACAGACATCTAACCAAAGGCAGTTGTTGAGCTGCAGCCTGACCACGGTCTGCTGTGCCCGAAGGGGGACCTTGCAATCTGGGTGCTCTCTCATCCACAGGCCTGAAGAATTGGGTGCCCGTGGAGGGAGGTTTCATCCCGTTCTCAGGCCAGGAAGCCTAAATACGGTTTCAGGACCTGGAACCTGACCTCTTCACCCCTCTCAACCAACCCAAGCTGCCTTACCTTGTCATCACTCTCTAAAGAGCTTCATAAAGGAGAGTTGAAGGCGCTTCCGATTAAAGATATAAAAAACTCAATGTGATTCTAAAACACAGTGAAGAAGTACTTGTAGTCACTGGGTTGGGAAAGGTAGGATAGAAATAGGTCTGTCTCTGCTAACAGAATGGACATAGACACAGGGAGAGACTCTAAGTGTTCCTACATGTGCTGAAAGAATGGCAGCTGGCAAAGAAAGCCCTTTCCCTCTCTGCACCTCAGTGTCCTAATCTGTGAAATGGACATGTCAAGACACAGGTGTACGGAGACAACTAACGGGACAACACCCTCACAGCGATCAGAATGGCCAGCACTGTGAGTCTGGATGATCTGAGGGCAATCTGACCCATTCTTTACCATCTCCCTGCCCTTTTTCTGTTTTTCCCCTTAAAAGGAGCAGTTCATAGAGCTGTGCAAGACGCTTTACAACATGTTCAGCGAGGACCCCACGGAGCAGGACTTGTACCACGCTATCGCCACGGTGGCCAGCCTGCTGCTCCGCATTGGGGAGGTGGGGAGGAGGTTCTCCGCATGGTCGGGCAGAGCGCCCAGGGACAGTGCCCCTGAGGAGGGCGAGCCGCCAGCCCCACAGCCACCTCCAGACGCGGCCCAGGAGCTTCAGCTGCCAGCTGCAGGGGACCCCCAGGCCAAAGCGGGTGGAGACACCCACCTTGGGAAAGCACCGCAGGAGAGCCCGGTGGTGGGTGAAGGGGGTGGCGGCGACGGGCAGGGCTCCCCCTCCCAGCCTCTGTCTGACGATGAAACCAAAGACGACATGTCCATGTCCTCGTACTCGGTGGTCAGCATGGGCTCCCTGCAGTGTGAGGACCTGGCTGATGACACAGTGCTGGTGGGTGGGGAGGCCCACAGCCCCGCGGCCGCCACTCACAGTGGGGGTGCCGTTGATACAGACTGGTGCATCTCCTTCGAGCAGATCCTGGCCTCCATCCTGACGGAGTCCGTGCTGGTGAACTTCTTTGAGAAGAGGGTAGACATTGGACTCAAGATCAAGGACCAGAGGAAGGTGGAGAGACAGTTTAGCACCTCCAGTGACCATGAGCCGTCTGTGGTTTTGGGCTGAGAGCTCCAAGGCCTGGGGGCTGGCCTCTGACTCCTCCCTCCCTCCCGTATGTTTTCTCTTGAAGGACACACTCCTCCGGTTCTCCCCAGAAGCAGTGAGTTGTAAATGTAAAGAAGGCTGAACAGTCGCAGTTGGGACCTAGGCAGGGGCTCCCCACCCCCTCGTTCTGCCTTGGACCTCCTGGCCCCTGCGTAGTGTCAGGGGCTCTCCGATCTGCCCTTGCTTGCCCTGCGCTGTGGCCAGGCCACACCCTGTCCTCCACCTCTTCTGCAGCTGCGTGCTCTGGGGGCTTTCCTGCCACTTGGCACCAGGTAGGGGGGTTGAGTGCCTATCGGGCACCAGAGTGGTGAGAACTTCGAGATGCTCTCCAGAAGCCCCTGAGCCTGAGCTGCTGGCTCGGGGACACGGGCAGAAAGCATCTGCTGCACCAGGGTGGGTGCCGCCTGCACAGGCGTTACTCTCAATTCTCTTTCAGCTCGTCGTCCTCACCATTAACCTTAAAAGCATATCCCTCAGGTCCTGATATATTTCCTTGTATTCATTTCAGTTGGCTAAAAATCACACTATGCTCAAAGCCTTAATAAATCCCTGAAAGAACTAAAAACTACACTGTGTATAGAGAATTAATGTGACCCTCAGCCACTGCTTCGGCCTCCTGGCTTCTCCCCAGGCAGGTATGAGGCCCAGGCCATGTTCCAGAGGCTCCCAACACTTAGTCTCTCACAGGAGGTGGGGGTTCAAGACCCCTAGGGAGGATGGGGACATGGAAGCTGCTGATGCAGGCTGGGCAGGGCCTGTGAAGACCTGCACCAGCAGAGGAAACCTGCTCTGCAGGTATAAACAGCCTGGGTCCAGGTGCAGGACATGTGTGCTCAGGCCTGGGCTGCAGCAAGCCTTTGGGTTCAGAAAGAAGACTGTGGGGACACGGGCAACAGGCTAAGCCATGAGGACCCCTTAGCTTTGCAGCAGGAGCGATCATCATGTCCAGCGTTTGCCCCCAACACAGGATCACTCTTATTTGTACTAAAAGATAACATCTCTTTGGCTGTTGTTTGGTTTTAAACTTAATAGCTTTATTGAGGCAAAACTTACATACCATAAAATTCACTTGTTTTAAGTTATAATTCAATGATTTTTTAGTAAACTTAAGAGTTGTGCAAACATCAGCACAATTCAACTTTAGAATATTTCCATCACCCCAGAAAGATCCCTCCTGCCCATGTGCTGCCAATCCGTGTACCCGCCCCCAGCTCCAGGGAACCACCAATCTATTTTCTATCTCTTTAGATTTTATGGATGGTTTTAAAATAACAATCTCCATGATTTTACCTTGTTTACAACTGCTGAGTCATTTCGCGATAAATATGCAGCAAAACAACGTCAAAGAAACTGAACAGCTGTTTTATTAATGACAACAACAACAAAAAGTAATTTCCTTTCTAGTATTTACACAAACTGACTACATGCTTTGTCATAAATTAATTTCAAAGAATTTATTGCTAGAAAGCCTACATTCTTGGGACTTCCCTAGTGGTCCAGTGGTAAAGAATCCGCCTTACAATGCAGGAGATGTGGGTTCAATCCCTGGTCAGGGAACTAAGATCCCACATGCCGCGGGGCAACTAAGCCTGCCCACCACAACTGCTGAGCTTGCGTGCCTCAACTAGAGAGCCTGTGTGCTGCAAACTACAGAGCCCACGTGCCCTGGAGCCCGTGTGTCCTGGAGCCTGCGGGCCACAAGAAGAGAAGAGAAAACCCGCAGGCCACACTAGAGAGACGCCGACGCGCCGCAACGAAAGATCCCGCATACCTCAACGAAGATCCTGTGCACCACAACTAAGACCTGATGCAGCCAGAAAAAAAAAAAGACTATGTTCTTGGTCATAATAAAATTAAGTAAAGATATACATAAGAATTACACAAAATTGGCAGAGTCAAATTGATTGTCATCAATTAGAAAGATTTAAATAACTTGGAATTTTAAAATATTTATTTGGCTGCATCGGGTCTTAGTTGCGGCACGTGGGATCTTCTTTGTGACATGCGGGATCTTTCGTTACAGAGCGCGGGCTCTTCGTTGCGGCGCGCGGGCTCAGTAATTGCAACACGCAGGCTTAGTTGCCCCGTGGCATGTGCAATCTTAGTTCCCCGACCAGGGATCAAACCCTTGTCCCCTGCATTGGAAGGCAGATTCTTAACCACTGGACCACTACCAGGGAAGTCCTGGAATTTAAATAAATGTTTTATATGCCATGTAGAAGTATAAATTTGAGAATATACCAAAGAAAGTAAACAACATAAAAGAGGACACTATCCTTTTTACGTGATAAAAGAAGGTACAAAAATGTACAATAAAATAGTACTTTCATCCATTAATTATTTAACCTCGCATGAGAAAATGTTTAACAGGAACAGGAACAATAATAAATGGATAATAAAAATAAAGTTTTAAATATATTTGTGTTCTGTAAGTAAACATAATTGCATATTTTAAAACTCCTTACCAAGTGATATGTTGTACCAAACCGTTCAAGTCATTCTTATAGTTTCCACGAAAAAAAAATACGTATATGAATTTTTAAAGGATTACATGTTTATTGCAGAAAGGAGGCAAAAACAGAAAAGTAGGAAAACAATTTTTCCTTGTGTTTAAGACTACTAATTATTTTGGTGTTTTTTCCCTATATCTGTCTTTTTCAAAGTTGAACTCACACCACGTGTGAAATTTTTATTCTTCTCTTTTCATTAACCACAAAACATTCTTTGTAGTTGCCAGAAGCTCAGCCACAATGAGACATGTAGAGATAAACAAAAACCACCCAGATGAGAACGGGGACCATTTATCCAGAGCTTGCTATAGAAAAGAAGTCAGCCACCATTACTTGCGTTTGGCAGAGACTAAAATGTAGTCAGAAGAGTGGGAAGGCCTTACGGTGAAAGCAAGGGAAGGCTTCAGGTGTGCTCTGATTAGAGGCTGCTAGTGGGGAAACAGGCTGGCTAACCAGAAGCAGGATGTTTTATGTAATTGGTTTGGGGAGCATAACTGGAGTTCTCTTGGTTGGTCCTGAGATGAAGTGGGGAGGTGCAAAAAGGAGGGCAACTGGCAGCCATGGACCAAGTCCTGACTGCTGTAGAAGTTGTGGTTTGGGGGGTGATGAGAGAGTCTGGTCACCCTTTGCATATTCAGTCTCAAACATAATTTTTTAATTTGCTTTTTTTCTAATATACGCTATTGTGCAAAATTTGGAAAATATTAAAAGTTTTAAGCCATTTATAACCCTTGCCCGCACACGTCTGGTCTCACCTATAACTGCTGTTATGGACACTTTGTAACCTCCTTGCTTCCCAACAACACACGTGCCAGCATTTTCACTCCAAACTCTTTGTAATGGACCTGCATAATGTTCCATTCTTTAGAATACTTATTTCCATTTTTTCCTGTTATACTTCCGTTAACACTACTGCATAAACAATAAATCTGCGTGATTCAGATTATTAGGAGATAACTGCCAGATTGTTTTTCCCTTTTACCGTTCTATCAGCATCCTTGTCAGGATTGGGCGTTTTTAATTTTCTTTTAACAAGATTATTTATGTTGTCAGGCACGTGGGAATGTCTTGGCGAGTTGGCGTTAAGGTGAGGTTGGGGCATGAGGGGTGCAATATTTTTCCTCTATGCCCAGACTGGGACTTGGGCTCCACCTTTTAGAGCGGGTCTTCGGGACTGCAGTAAGGACTGGTTTCTTTTTCAACCGCCAGGCGTCTCCGTTTCCCTCTCCGAGAAGCGTAGGGTTGGTGAACTGCCTATCTTCCCAGGATTCTCGGTGCTCCGGCTCAAACTTTAACTAACCACCTCTGACCTGAGGTCCTGAAAATTCCTACCGTGGGCCCCAGGGAGTGGGCCCGAGCAGGGAGGCGCCCTCCGGCTCCCTCTCCCCGACTTGAAGAAGCAGAAGAAACTGTACCAGCAGAGGCCGGACCCCCAGCGGCGGCTGGAGACCCAGCCCTTGCAACTTCAATCTTCCCAGGGAGCCCGGCGGAAACGCTGGTTTAGATAGAGACGGGAACTGCTTCGGGCTGAGACAGACAACCAGTGACCTGACTGACGCAAACCCCAAACAACGCCCGACTCGGCAGCAGAGATACGGCCCGAGTCCTGAGGTCGCCCGGGGTCCCAGCTGACCGCCGACTAACGCTGAGCTTTCCGGTGGCCCAAGTGCGCACTAGGGGCGAAGCTCGAGTGGGCCGGAGCGCAGGGGGCACGCTCTCCAGGGGCGGTGCCTGAGGCCAGAGGGGCCCGAGTGCCGGAAGTGGGCGGAGCCAGGGCGGACAGGGGCCCGAGTGCCGGAAGTGGGCGGAGCCAGGGCGGACAGGGTAGCGCGGCGCACGCGCGGCGGCGACGGCGGTCGCAATGGCGCCTCCTCAGCGTGTTCGGGTGTTGCGGTGCTCCTGCTGCCGCCTCTTCCAGGCGCACCAGGTGGGGCCTCCCCCTCCTCAGAGCACGGGGATGGCGGGCAGGACGAGGTGGGGTCGCGGGGGCCAGACCTCCTCCCCCAGGCGTGGGCGCCGTCTCGTGCGGTTGCGGGGTGTGTCTGGGTCCAGGACAAATGACCGTGTCTGTCCTGAGAACTAGGTTTTATTGATGTCGCTTCTGCATAACGTTGTTCTGGGCTTTTTTCGTTTTTTGCTTGGTGGTTGTAAGATTCGCAGAAACCAGCCAATGGTTTCTGCCGAGGCGGCCTCGTGAACTCTATCTGGCGGGTGGTCGGGCACACCAGGTTGAGGGTAGAGAGAGGATAGCCTCCTCTGTGCAGAGCCTAGCCCCCAAAATGGCTCTTTCATTTAAATACAGGGAAATGATAGTTTTAAAAACTGAAGCACGACTGGGCACCCCTGCCGACACACTCTTTGGCTCTGCCCGTAGTGAGGGACAGAGTGTAAATAATCTCGCGCCTTTAAACCGGATAATCGAAGTTTCTAAAACGTAATGCTTCCCTGACTCAAAACGTAAAATAGGGGATGTCACTTAACCTGTTCTTTCCTGAATCACGTTCTGTCTCCCTGCTTGGTGCTGTCAAGGTTGTCATTGTATCCGCTTCTGGTAGTCCCCTGCTAATCTGCTGTGCCCTGAGAAGGGTAGCATCAAATTGCATACGAAATGTATGTACAAACATACAAAACGTATGTTTAAAAGCCAGGAAGAGGCTGGGTATGCACCTGTAAGTTCGCTGTGACTTTGTAAGGGTCATTTTAGGGGCTTAGAAACTTTTTACTTATTTCATTTTATTGGTTCTAGGAGTTGAGAATAAATGGGAATCATTTCCACTTTTAAATGATTATATATATAATGTAGTTCGTGTTCTCATGGTCATTTTCAACTCTGAAAAGTGATTTGAAAGCAAGTGGGAAATGAGGGTTAACAGTTTAATTCCAAGTCGGCTGTGTATCAGGCAGTTTCACACATCTCATTTAATTTCAACAGCCTCTGAATTCTGTATCTTCATTCCCCAGAGCCAGCCAGTTACTGTGTGTCCTTCCAGACCTTTTAATATTTTTTTAATGCATTTCTTACTTGCATATGTACCTGTAGAAGATACACAGTATTTTTATGGTGTTTGAAGGTAGATGCTGAGAAGTAGAATCTTAGGATATACCCACTTAAATTTGTAATAGATGCTGCTTGTCCTCCTTAGAATCCTTTTAGGTACTTCCCCAAAAGCCCTGATGGTTTTTGTATTAGGATCATATTAATCATGTTAATTTTTATGAATCAACTGAGACATCTTTGTGATGTCAAGCATGGCATTTCATTCCATCTCTTAAAAAAGTTTTGGTGCCCCTTGATAACATTTTCTTTGTTGCCTTTACAAATGGATTTATTTCTTTAATTATCTCTTCTAAGTAGATGTTTGCTTATAAGCTATATTAATTTTTGAAGATATATTAATTTTCTACCTAGCCCCTATATTAAATTGTCTTACTAGTTTTAGTAGTTTTTCATTTAGTTATCTTGGGTTTTAAAGAAATAAATCATATCATCCATAAATAAGGATAGTATTTTTTTTCTTTCCATTTTCATACCTCTTGCTATGTTCTCTTTTCCAATTCCATCAGTTACTACATCCAGAAAAAAATGATAAATAATAGTGCAGATCCTTGACTTGTTCTTGACTTTCATGGGAATGCTGATGGTGATTCTGCAGCTTTAGAGCTGGATGTAAGGCATTTTATTATGTTAAGAGAGAATCCATCTAGTCAGATTTATCAAGAATTGAAATATCATGGAATTTTTTTTGAGAACCACAGATAGTAGAGATCTAATTTGATTTTGTTTCATATGGATAGCCAGTTTCCCAGAACCACTTATTAAATAGTCTCTTCTTTCTTCACCTGTATAATATACTAAATTTTCATACATGTGTTGGTTTGTTTCTGGACTCTTTATTCTTTTCCACTGATCTCTTTATTATTTCTGATCCAGTTCCACCTGTTTCAAATAATTACTTTAGGTATAATTCTGAAATTTCATTGTAGGTGAAAAAGAGTCTCAAATGGACATGCAAAGCTTGTGGAGAGAAGCAGTCATTTTTGCGGGTGAGTCCCAAGCAGCAGAGTGTCTAATACCCATACCAGGAAGCAGGTGGGACCCAGCCCTGCAGAAGCATATTTCTCATGGAACCCAGTGTTCCATTATTGGCTCAAGTTCGTTGGATATAGCGCTCCTGCTTCCTAAGATCATCTTCCTTCAGGAAGCGAAATGAATGGAGCAGTGCCTGGAAAGTTACCTGCCTTTTTTTATTCAGTCAGTAAGTATTTACTGAGTAGCTTCTGTATGCAGGCATGGGACACAAGGGAAGGTAAGACCATGTTGTTATTGCCTTCACCGATCTGCTCTTGTGGAACAGGATGAGAAACTTAAAACACACACATGTAATTTAAAACTAGACTGAGCAAAATTAGAGGAAAGTACAGGGGTCTGTAAGAAGATAACTGAGTAATCAGACCTAACTGGGGATGGGCAGACAGCTGTTGGTAGATGCAGGGGTGTGAGAGCGGGCAGGCAGGGTGTGAAGGTAGTCAGGAGATGAAAGAGCATGTGGACTGAAGGGAGCACGGTGTAAATGCTCTTATTAGCCCAATTCTTTCACCCAGCATCACAGTTCTTTTCAAGTCCATACTTACTGACCCACTTGATCTCTCATATCACAGGGTCCTCATTGAGCCCCTTGTTCACTTCTCCAGCCCTTGGTGCCACCTCTCCAGCCTCATCTCATCATTCTCCTCCTTCAGCCATAGGGGCTTTTCCTTCTGACCTTGAAACAATCCAAATCTGCTTCCCTCTTAGGGCCTTTGTGCTCATTGTTGGGGCTTCCCCTAGTTAATCTCATTACCCTGATCAGAAATATAGGCGAGTGTGTTTATGTGAGTATTGTCCATCTGAGACTGTAAATTCCATGGGAACAGAGGCTTTGCCTATTTTACTTATATACCCTTTTTTAAAAAAATTGAAGTATAGTTGATTTACAATATTATGTATCAGGTGTATAGCAAAGTGATTCAGTTATACATATTTTTTTCTTATTCTTTTCCATTATAGTTTATTATAAGAAATTGAATGTAGTTCCCTGTGCTATACAGTAAATCCTTGTTGTTTATCTATTTTATATAGTGTGTATCTGTTAATCCCATACTCCTAATTTATTCCTCTCCCCCTCTTCCCCTTTTGGTAACCATAAGTTTATTTTCTATGTCTGCGTGTTTCTGTTTTGTAAATAAATTCACTTGTATTATTTTTTTAGATTCCACATATAAGTGATATCATATAATATTTGTCTTTGTCTGACTTGCTTCACTTAATATGATACACTCTAGGTCCATCCATGTTGTTGCAAATGGCAATGTTTCATTCTTTTTTATGGCTGAATAATATTCCATTATATGTGTGTGTGTGTGTGTGTGTGTGTGTGTCTGTGTCTGTATACACACACACACATACATACACCCCATATATTCTTTATCCACTCATCTGTTGATGGGCAATTATATACCCTTTTTTGTATGTTTTGCTGATATACTCTTGGCACCTAGCACAGTGCCTGTCACATAGTCAGTGCTTGCTCAAGTAATGTTTGTTGAATGAGTAAGTGACAAACCCAACATTGATGGGCATTTAGGTTGATTTTAGTTTTCATTGTTATGAACAACTCTGCAATGAAGCTTCTTACAAATACCTCTTTCTTCACTTGACCAATTATTTCCTTAGGACGAATTCCTAGAAGTTAAATCAGAGGAATTCTTTTGACCAAGGTTCTTTCAGTTGCAAATAATAGGAAAAAAACACTTCAGCAAAATTTAAAATGTACTGGCAAGGTAGTGGGGTATCTTGGGGGGATCCAAGGAAGGAGCTTCATCCTTGACCCCTTGAAGAACCAACCCCAGGAACTGAAAAGCTGCCAACAACACAAGCATCATCTTTTCCCTCCCTTCTTCTCCCTTCACCCAGTTTCTCCCTATACCTTCCTCCCTATCTCCTCTCCTTCCCTTCCTCTCTGTTCCCAGTTCACAGTAACATACTCCACTCACAGACCACAGAATCTCATTTCAAACCAACTGGAATAGCTGAGTCCCAATTATAAACTCCTGGGAGAAACAATCTGATTGACCTGGATGATTCAGATGTCCACCGCTGGTCCAGTCAGTTGGGATGGGTGGGAGTGGGGACAGTTTGGTCATCTGTCAGTAAGTGTAGCTGCTGAGGCCTACCTTGAGACTGGGTCTCAGAAGGCAGGGGCTGGCTCATAGCTTGTGACTGCCGCTTGTTTTAGATGTCAGCATGTATTTCTGAATTCCTGAGGAAGCTTTGCCTTCCTCTCAGCACCCCCATGCTTGTGCAGTGGTATATGGCTTATGACTGACTAGGCCACAGTAACAAACAGACACCAAAATTGTGGTGGCTTAACGCAATAGAAGTTGTTTCTCTTGCTCTTGTAACACTCCTGGGAGAGATTGAGATCAGCAGGGCAGCTGTCCTTGGTATGGTCATCCGGGGACCCAGGCACCTGTAATCTTGAGGTTCTGTTATTCCCTGAGGCTTGTCTCCCACTGCCTCTTGCCCCTCAAAGGAGCAAGATCAGGGAGGAGCTAGCCAGGAAGGATCTGGAAGTGGCTTACATTCCACTGGGAAGAACCTAGTGTCATGGCCACACCTGACTGCAAGGAAGACTGGAAAATGTAGTCTAGTCTGCTCCCAGATGAGGGGAGAATGCATTTCAGTATTCAGGCAGCAGTCTCTGCTATGCAGGAGAGCATACACCCTACCAGTTATGCCAGACGTAAGTTGTCAGTCATTTTAGAATTTTGTTTTTCAATTTATTTTGTTGACATATAGTTGAATTACAATGTTGTGCTAATTTCTGTTGCACAGCAAAGTGATTCAGTTTTTTATATACATATACGTGTGTGTGTGTGTGTGTGTATATATATACACACACACACACACACATACACATCCTTTTTCATATTTATTTCCATTATGGTTTATCACAGAATATTGAATGTAGTTCCCTATGCTATATAGTAGGGCCTTGTTGCTTATCCGTTCTATATATAATAGTTTGCATCGCTAACCCCAAACTCCCAATCCATCCCTCCCCCAACCCACTCCCTCTTGGCAGCCATAGTCAGTTATCAGTCTTTTTAAACTTTGCCTTCCCCCTCTCCAGTTCCTTTCCTCCCATTCTCACTTGAACTTTCCCCAAACGGGATTTCACCCCCCACCAGTCCGCTAAAATTGCTCATGTCAAAGTCAGCAATGGTCTCTGTGTTGCTAAACATAATGGTTGGTTCTCAGTCCTCAAGTGACTTGACTTATTGGTGGCATTTGTCAGAGTTGGTTACTTCCTCCTCCTTGAAGCATTGTCTTCATCTGGACTTGTGGTCATCCTGCTCCTGGTTTTCCTCCTGTCTTCCTGGCTGTGTTTCCATCCTCATTGCTGGTGTTTTCCCATCTCCTCGTCTTCTAAACCTTAGAGTGCTCTGGCTCTGTTTTTTGACCTCTTGTCTAGCTACACTCATTCCCTTGGTCACCTGAGATGAGACAATCTAACAATTCTCAAATGTCCATCTCAGACCCCAGACCTGCCCCTGAACTTGGGTATGCTTCCAGCCACTTACCGCTCTGCTGGATATCTAAGAGGCATCCCAAACCTATATCCCAAAACGAAGCCCTCACCTTACCCTCACCAACCTGCTCTTCCCACAGTCATCCCCAACTCTCAAGTGCCAAGTCCCTCTTTCTAGTTGTTTGGGCTAAAAACCTTGAACTCACCCCTGATTCCTCTTTTTCTTTTACACTCTTCATCTGACCCATCAGCAAATTTTGTCGGCCCTACCTTCAGGATATACCCAGACTGTGCCCACTTGCTACCACAGTGGTCTGAGTTGCCTCAGTATTTGCTGCAACCTCCTGACTGGTCACCTGCTTCTGCCATACAGTCTCAGCACCACAGCTGCAGGGTCCTACTGAAACATATGCAAGATCATGTCAGACCTTCCAGGTTAGAGCAACATTCATGCTCCTACAGACAGGGCCAGGTTGGGGCATGGGGCTGTGTGAAATGAAAATGTGGGGCCCCTTTTCAAAAGCAGGAAAAAAAACTGCTATTAAAGGTACTAGAATATTAAGCTTTTCCTTTGTTTCATGGTCTCCTGACTTTTCCTGATGTCTTTTATTTACTAGTTTTAAAATTTACTATTTAATATCTTCCTGTGTAAAGAAAAACTAACATTTAAAATTGTGCAACACCATTTATATTGTGCAACACCGGTTATAAATGCAAAGAGCATTTAGTACATATGCGGAACATATGCAGAATAATATAAGAGCATTTGGTGTATACGTAGAATCATCAAAATTGCACAATTTTTATTTTGTAGCTCATACGTGCCTACATGTTTCATTCCTACCAGAACAGTGGAGATGTTGCAGAAAATTAACTATTTTTACTTCACTGCTTGATACATGCACATTCCACCCCTACTCTCAACCTTTAGCTCACTGATGAGTAAGGAAGTACTGAGAGGAAAAGGAACTGGGAAAGATTGCCCTATCTTTCCCTTTTTTTTCCTGTGTTATTATTTTCAGCATAGGCTATTCTAGGGAGGTAACAGGAGTAAGAAAAGATATGACACGTTTCCTTGGTTGTTCATGTTTTTTAGAATACCCTTGCCTCCTTTCTGCAACTGAAGCAAGTTCTGATTCCAGTGGAAAGCCTGGCCTCTCAGGCTGAGGTTGCCCCCCATGTACTTTTGTTGTGCTTTACTTTGTGTTGCTGTAAAGAAAGTTCTAATGAGGAAAAAAATAAGTAGTAAATGTTCTCTTTTTGGGGAAAAAAAAAAGACTTGTACACACCGTCTGAACTTGGAGTCTCACTGAACTCCCACACCTTGTGAGTTCACTGCAGTTCTGTGTTCCTCAGTCATCAGGCATGCTGTATGCAAAAGGAGTGACAAGAAACAGTGGACACATTTGGTGTCCACGACTCACAAACATGCTTCATTATCTTATCAGACTTTACTTACACAAGTTCAAAGATTATTAAGAATTTCAAGATGGAGACAGCAGAGCAGATCTCATGCCTATAAGGCTGACTCTGCCTGTAACGGGGCCTACGCTCTCAAACCTCGTCTCCCACCATCTTCCCCCTAGACCGTTCAGCTCCAGCCACTTGGCCTCCTCACCGTTCCTCCAAAATGCCAGGCTCAGGGTCTTTGCACTCCTTTCCGTTTCATTGCTTCTGCTGAATGTTCTTCCCCCAGGTATCTACGTGGCTTGTTTCCGCCTATCTTCCTATTTTGTGCTCAGATGTCACCCTCTCAGTGATCCACTCCTTGACTTCTTGATCACATGTATAAAATTGTCTACTGTGTCCCCACTCTGCCCCACCCCGCTTCATTGCCTTACTTTCCTCAGAAGCACTTCTCACCATCCGATGGCCATATGGTGACTTATGTGCTTGTTATCTGTCTCTTCTCACTACAGTGTGAGCTCCATGATGACAGTAGTGTTTGTCCATTCCTGTATTGTGTTGTCCTTACCTAGTTCAGGGCCTGGCACATAATAGGTGCTTAATAAATATTTATTGAACAAATGAATGACTGCTAAGTGAAAAAATGTATCTCATCTATTTTATATTCTTTTGATTGTGAGTGAGTGAGGTGTATCATTTCATATGTTTATTGGCAATTTGCTTTACTTCTCTTCTGAATTCCTTATGTTCATTAACCAATTTCTGTGGGATTTTGGGTTGAGTTTGGCTTTGATATATAAAGTTCAGGGTGATGGTGGGCAGCCAGATAGACTGAAACTGTTAGTCCCTGAGACTGTTAGTTTGTAAATCACTGCAGAAACAGCAGTCATTGTTTGGGTTCCTGCATGGTGCTTTGGGCCTTGCGAAGTACAGTTTTACCCTCCCGGGGCTGCAGCTGTAATGGATCTATTTCTCAGCATTCTGTCATCACTTTTTAAACTTGATATTTTTGTTTGTTTGTTTGTTTCTCAGGCTTACGGTGAGGGCTCTGGTGCTGACTGTAGACACCATGTCCAAAAATTAAATCTGCTGCAGGGACAGATTTCAGAGATGTCACTCAGGTATAGTAATTTGAGGGAGGCATGGTTATCTTGCCCTGTTTTTATCTTGAGTGGATGGTGGAAGTCTATGATGGAGAAATCCCTTAGAGTTCCATGTCTTACAATACGGCAATTAGATATTGAACAGTCTTCCCACTGAAATTAATTTAAAATGCCAGCCACAATATTTTAAATGCACTGAAGAGATGACAAGAAGGTAAGTAACCATCAGAAGCCAAAAATGAAGCAAAAGCCAAAATCCAGAGAATAAGCAGCTGGGCTGCTGAGGCGACTGAAACCTGTTGCCCTTCAGCTTCCATGCATCTGGGAGGGAAGCAGGAGACAAAGACAAAGCCGAGGGTCTGTTCACTGTGGGAAGGTCCAGAGGAGACCACCACATAAAGCTGAGTCCCCAAAGGACTACACCCTCAGCATACAAATGAATTAGAAATGCACCCCCTCCACAGCAGGGACCCAGCCTGTGTTGACCTTGGCACTGACTGAAGAAGAGAAATACTGCTCCAGGATTTTATAAGCACAAGGAATCTGTCACATGGCCTTTAAGCCTTTTACACATGCTGTGTGAAAAGTCTCAAGCTGAGAACTTATTTTTAAATTGTCCCAGGAAGCAGAGGTAAATGCAGCTCCTTTTTGGAGCAATACATCTTCAACCCAGGTATCAAAGAATTCCCACATATAAAGTTCCAAGGAGCATATACCCAAAGTTAAAAATCAATTAACTTACTTAAGGAAGTATGTCACCATGAGCAAAAGACAGCAGAAATGACAGAAAAGTCAGACCCCAAAAGAGTTCAGAATACATAATATTTCATGTTTAATATATTTAATGAAATTAAAAGAGGGGGGTTGCTAATATGAGGAGCAAGAGACTTTAAAAAATAACCAGTTTTTTAAAAAAAACAACCAAAAAGTTTGTAGAAATGAAAAGTATAGTCATTGAAATTAAAAGTTTAGTGGACCATTAAACAGATCAAGTGCAACTGAAGAGAGAATTAGTGAAATGGAAGATCAATCTGAAGAAATTAATCACAGTGCAGCACAGAAAGACAAAAACAATAAGTTCAGAGACATGAAGGCTACAGAGAAGAGTTCCATCAGGAGATAATAAAGAGAAGGGGACAAAGGCAGTATTAGCAGGGAAATGAACAGAACATTTTCCAGAATCAAAGGGCTTAGATTCAGGAAACACAGTAAATCCCAAACTAGATGAAAACATTGTGTATGTAGGAAATCCTAATGAGCCTATCTATACAAAAGCTACTAGAACTAATAAGTTAATTTAGCAAGATCACAAGGATAACATGGTCGACATACAAAACTAAATTTTATTTTTATATAAATGTAGTGAACAGTTGGAAAATAATTTAAAAAATCAAGTACCATTTATAATACCATCAAAAAATAAAATACATAGGGATAAACATAACCCAAAAATGTGCAAGAAATTTTCAGTAAAAAATACAAAACATTGCTGAGAGAAATTAAAGAAGATCTAAATGAAGAAATACGACATGTTCATGGATTGGAAAACTCAATATTGTTAAGATGTCAGTTCATCCTAAATTGATCTGTAGAGTCTGCCATTAGGTTCCAATCAAAATTCCAGCAGTTTTTTTTTTTTTTTTTAAGAAATTGACAAACTGATCCTAAAATTTATATAGAAATGCAATTGCCAAAACAATTCTGATAAAGAACAAAACTGGAGGACTTCTACAGCCTGATTCACTATAGATTCACTATAACACTGTAGCAATCAAGATGACAGTGTGATTTTGGTGAAAGAGTAGACTTATAGATAACATCAGAAGGCAAATGAAGGGACTTCCCTGGTGGTCCAGTGGTAAAGAATCCGCCTTATGCAGGGGACATGGGTTCGATCCCTGGTCAGGGAACTAAGATCCCACATGCCGCAGGACAGCTGAGCCTGCACACCACAACTACTGAGCTCACACGACTCAACTAGAGAGCCTGTGTGCTGCAAACTACAGAGCCCACATGCTCTTGAACCCGTGCGCCACAGCTAGAGAAGAGAAAACCCACACACCACAACTAGAGAGAAGCCCACGTGCCACAACTGAGACCTGACACAGCCAAAAATAAATAAATAGATTCAATGAAGGATGAAAAAAAAGGCAAGTGAATAAACAAATAGTGGTATTTTCATACAATAGAATACTACTCAGCAACAAAAACAACATGGGCAAACCTCAAAAACATTGCTAAGTGAAAGAAATCAGACACAAAAGACCATATACTGTAGGGATGAGTGGTATTCTGGGGAGGGGGAATCACCTACAAAGGCATATAAGGGAACTTTGGGATGATGACAATTTTCTATATCTTGCTAATTATATCTCAATAAATTTTTTTTCTATGTCTTGATGGGAGTAATAGGCTCAAAGATAAAATTTACCAAACTCATCTAACTGTACACTTAAACTGGTACATTTTAGTGTATATTAATTATAAATTATACCTCAATAAGTTAATTTTAAAAGACACAAAAAATCTGCTCTTAGACACACCAACATAATGAAATTGCAGAACATGGAAGACAAAGGGAAGAGTTGAAAAGTAGCTGGAGAGAAGAGAGATCACCTACACAAGAACAGTAGACACCCAGCTTCTCAGGGGTAACATTAGAAGCGAGAAGACAGACCATTACCTTCATATTGCTGAGAGATGTTCTGTAGCTGATGGAGTTGAGTTCCTGAATCACAGTACGGTGAGCAGAGTTCTGGCTAGTAGCTGCTAGGACACTGCTCAACTGGACATTGGAGTATCGACCACGTGGCACGGTAGGCAGTTCATATGCGTAATCTTATTTCATCTTCCTCATCACCCTGTGAGGATAATTGGCTTCTGTTTACAGATGAAAAACCTGAAGTAGAGGTGCTCACACTTGGTAGAGTTGGGGCTCTCATTGTAGTTCTCTAGAGAGAGCTCCAATCTGCTTGTGTGATGTAACAACCCTGTCTGACATGGGTGGATGTGGCTTTGGCGCTAACCTTCAGTCCTTGCACTATGAATGTTTTCACTGGCCATCCAGCCTTACTGCAGGCTGCAAAGGTTCCAGCTCCTCACTCTGCTTTATGTGGTAAAAGAGCCCTGCTGTCCCTGGGAGGCTGGATGAAGTCACTATGACACATCCAGCTCAGTAAAATGCCTTCTCTTGTAGTGGTTGAGATATAATAAAACTCTAAAGACACTCATATGACCCTGTGCAATGGGGACATCTCCATTGCTGATGGGAGGGACTCTGTGCTATGAGTTCAGCTGACATTAGTCTCTGTGTTCAGGCACTGAGCAGGGCACATGCACATGTATTGTCTCATTTATCTTCACAGTGACCCTTGCAATATTATCCCCATTTGTAAATACGGAAACTGGGATACAGTGATAATACCCAGAAACACACTGTCAGTGACAGCCAGTCATTGGCAAAGCCATGATGCAAACTCTGGTCTCTGGGTTAAGAGTGCCACTTCTGCCCTGTGTCACTTTTCCTCTTGTTCCAAGTAACAGATGGTCCCTCTGCCTTCTGAACTGCTGGAAGATTACCAAATCACATCGAAACAACACAGATAAGTTCTAAGTTCCCCTAAACAGGCTTTGATATCCACGTCAAGTCCGTGCATCTCGCCGTTCCCATCTTCATTGTCCTTCATCTTCCTTGTCATTTTACAAAGGACAACTGTTCCATCTTTCCCTAAGGTCTCTGGAAGAATCCATAAATGCCGATGAGGAGGAAAATGCACGTCCTCGGCAGGCTGTGCCTGCAAGCCTGCAGGTAAGCCAGCAGCACCATCTCGGCCCAGATGCCTGAGCCGGCTCTGTCACAGAGCGGGGTTCCATTTATTCATTCATTCCTCATTTCTTCAGCAAATGATTGTTGATGTCACCGAATGATGAGCACGTGGCTTAAAGCTACAGGGAACACAAAAATGAATAAACCTATCCCTTTCATATGTGTGGAGACGGCAGTGTAAAATAATTACAATACTGTGAAAAGAGCTTTTTCTTCTGGCTGCTTGGTGAATTCTTCTGAACTTAGCTTGAACTTCACCTCCTTGTGCTTCTCCCCTTGTCCCACAGCACTCTCAGCACACTTGTGGTAGGGAAGGCATGCTGTTGTAAAGTGCCTGGGTTTCCATGTTCCCTTTCTCCAGACTGAGCCCCACAGCAGGGCTTACATCCAGTTGTTCATTCCCAGGGCCTGGTTAAAGTAGGTACTCAATCAGTGTTTGGATGGGCAGTGCACGTAAGAGTTGGAGTGACTGAGTAGGTGACGCCATGGGTACGCAGAACACTGTGTCCTGCCAGGGACAGGGGGAGTGGGAACAACTGACAGGCTCCCTGGCAGAGTCCCACCTCTGCTCACAGAGTCACACTGGCAATGCCCACTGTCCAGGTGCTCTTCATAGTTTTATTATATCAAATAGGGGAGATGCTCGTAAGCACACTAACACATCAGCTCTTGCATATTTGGGTCTGTACTTCCAGTTTCTTTACTTACAGACTTAATCTTTCATCATTCCTTCTGTAAGAAACACTTGTTTGCATCCTGGAATTTTCACTTACATCATATCTTCTATGTTGCTATATAGCTTTCAATTCTTTTCATTTCTAAAAAGTACCTACAGAATATAGTAGATATGGCAATATTTATTCCCTTATTGGGCATTTAGGATGTTCGCAAACTTTTGCTACTATAAATATTTGCTATTATTTGTAACACTTTGAACATCTTTATGCCTTTGTCTTCATTTGGAACTACGGGGCCAGGGAGTGTGGACATTTGCAAAGTTCTTGGTAAAGTTCTTGTGACCTGCAGCTTTCCCGAAGTGTGTGCCAGTGTGCTCCATTCAAGATATCTGTCCCCCGTTACCTTCCAATCAAATTCCT
Organism: Hyperoodon ampullatus; assembly: GCF_949752795.1. Taxonomy (NCBI): domain Eukaryota; kingdom Metazoa; phylum Chordata; class Mammalia; order Artiodactyla; family Ziphiidae; genus Hyperoodon; species Hyperoodon ampullatus. Next base: position 1,849,168 of record NC_136917.1, read on the forward strand.
TTCCTGGTGACGGTGTAGACATGGGTCCTGAGGCCCTTAGGCCTCAGAGTTGCACTGGAGATTTTCAGTAAAGGTGTCTGCTTTCCAACTCTGAGGATAAACTTATTTCCCAATCCTGTAGGAAAAACTCCAGCCCTCAAAGAACCGCTGGCTGAAGTATCTGGAAAGGGACTCCAAAGAACTGCCGCTGGAAGAAGGAGGAGTGTGTTTCAACAGACAGCCCTCATCCAAGAGAGAGAAGCCAGACCCTCCCTTCAGTACAGGCCTGCCTAGAAAAAGGTGCCAAGCTAGTAGTTAATCCAGCCCTCACCCATGCCCACCTCGCTGACCTACAGTTGGGGGGACTGACGAGCAGCTTCCTGTGGTCAGCAGGAAGCCTGAGGGATGTGAGCCAGCAGGCGCCATCACTGCAGGCCCTCTGGCGTGGCCAGGCACCAGGTGCAGCCAGTGCAGAGGTGAGGGCTAGGCAGGATTCCAGTGGGGGCGTCTTTTATGATGCTCACTTAATTCTGAACATCTAGACTGCACTGATCTCAGGGAAGAACTTAAGGGCAAGGTTGAGAAAGTGAAGTGGGGCCAGAGAAGCCGACAAGCCTGGGAACCTTTAGCTGAAAGCAGGAATGACCTGACTTTCATGGGTCTCTTCTCCAGTCTTAATCTGCATTTCAGTGAGTTTTCTTTTTTTTTTTTAAGATTTATTTATTTATTTTATTTATTTTTGGCTGCATCAGGTCTTAGTTGCAGCACTCGGGATCTTCACTGAGGCATGTGGGATCTTTCGTTGTGGCACCCAGGCCCTTCATTGTGGTGCACGGGCTTCTCTCTAGTTGTGGCATGTGGGCTTTCTCTTCTTTATTTGCGGCGCGCAGGTTTTCTCTCTGTAGTTGTGGCGCGCAGGCTCCAGGTTGTGTGGCCTCGGTAGTTGTGCGCGGGTTCCAGAGCGGGTGGGCTCTGTAGTTTGCGGCGTGTGAGCTCAGTACTTGTGGCGTACGGGCCTACTTGCCCCATGGCACACGGGGTCCTAATTCCCATGTCCCCTGCATTGGAAGATGAATTCTTTACTGCTGGACCACCAGGGAAGTCCCTCAGTGCGTTTTCTGAGAGACTGCCTCATCTAGATGAGGATGGCTCTTCCAGGGCAGATGCTATTGGGAGGTAGATTCCAGTTCAGAATAAGAACTTTCTAGCAACTACAAGCTATAGAGCAGAGAAATGGACTGCCTTAGATGTCATTAGGCAACCTGTTGTTGGCAGTGGGGCAGAAGCTGAGCAGCCAGTGGGTAAGCTATAAGGGATGGCAAGGTCCCTACCTGTGCTAGGTGTCAGACCAGGTGACCACCAAGTCAGACTGAGGGCCACTGTTCAGTGGTAAAACTGGGTTCTTTTTTTCTTAATTTTTATTGAAGTATAGTTGATTTACAATTTGGTGTTAGTTTCAGGTGTACAGCAAAGTGATTCCGTTTTTTATATATATATATATATATATATATATATATATATATATACATTTATATATGTATATATATATATTCTTTTTGAGATTTTTTTCCATTGTAATTACAAGAAAGACTGGATTCTTGACAGCACTTTCCCTCTGCCAGGAAACGGAGCCAGAGCACAGTCCAGCCTCCATGCAGCCCTAATGTCCAGGACACCAGAAACTGTGAGGTCACCTTGAAGTCCCTGAAGGTCAGTGATTGAGGACAGTGTCCCAGTGTCCACTGAGCAGACGCAGGATTTTTAACTTGTTTTGTGGACAATTAAAGTATCAGACTTACACCCCCTAAAAGCCCAACTTCCCACGTGGGTGTCTGGTTTTCTGTGTCTTAAGCCAACTCCTTTCTCTGGCCTGCACTGTTTCCCTGCCACGCTCCTCCTGTCACTGATGTTAACTCGGGGTCAAAAGGGCAGCTTGATGCCTTGGAGGCAATCAAGGTTGACCAGTAGGGCTTTTCTGCATCAGGACCGTTCCCTTCATTCTGCATGGAGTACCGGGTCTTTGTCAGACTGTTCAGCTTGGGACCTGCCCTGGGTTTCTGAGGAACTGTCACCTTCATTTATCCAGGTGGGTTCTTGTGCATTTGAGGCACTCTCTTCACCTAGGACCTGCTCTTGTTCCTGATCCTTCAAACCTAGCAGACCTTCCAGGCTGCAGAATGCAGGTTTTGCTTTATGCCACAGGCACCCAGGCAGAGGAACTCTGCCAGGCATTTGTCACTGCCACGCCCCAACATAGGCCAGGGTCGTCCTGGCCAGCTTCAGACAGTAGTGGAGAGTGCCCGTCCAAAGCCAAGAGGCAGCGGTCAAACTCTGGTGTTGCTACTAACTAGCTATGTGGCCCCCAGGTGAGGATGTGGCCCTGAATCTCCAAACTATAGAATAATGAGTGTGACAGTTACTGATGTACCAGTCCCAGGGCTAAACATTTTTTATGCACTAATTCTCACCACAAGCCTGTTTTGTTTTGAAGGCGAGGAACTAAGGCTGGTGAAGGTTCAGTTGAGGTCACAGCACATCAGTGGCAGAGCTGGCAGTCTTGAATCACTAACAACTGCCCACAGCCTCTTCCATACTGCCTGGGGGTGGTGATGCAGGGTCCCTCCTGTCATTGCTTTCAAATTCCTTTGTAGGCAGTGAAACCCAATTTTCTTCTTTTTTTTTTTTTTTTTTTGAATTTTAGAATTTTACTTTTTCATACAGCAGGTTATTAGTCATCCATTTTATACACATCAGTGTATACATGTCAATCCCAATCGCCCAATTCATCACACCACCACCCCACCCCCCACCACTGTCCCCCCTTGGTGTCTATACATTTGTTCTCTATATCTGTGTCTCTATTTCTGCCCTGCAGACCGGTTCATCTGTACCATTTTTCTAGGAGTGAAACCCAATTTTCAATGCATCCTCGTTTTCTGAGGTAGAAGGGAGAAGCCAGGCCTCTTACTGTCATATCCCCTGGGGTATTCTGTGCAGCCACTTCTACAGCTTCAAAACCCTGAACATGGTTCTAGAGAGACCTTCCCAGCTGCCTGGCAATGAGCACATGGTCTTTCCAGGTGGTCTCTAGGGCCCTTCCTGCTCGAACCCCTCAGGCACTCCCTCACCTGATGCTAAGGTCCCCATGACATCCCCTGATCACATGAGAACATCTTCCTTTTTTGGGAAGCCTGGTCATGGAATTTGGCAGAGGATTTGGAGTGACGGAGAGGGCATTTATTTGCTATGCTTTGCTAAACCTCAAAATCAAGGCATGTCCCTAGCCTGCCAGGCTACAGAATAGTAGCAGAAAGTGTCAGCGCCCAGAGGTACAGTCAAGGACTAGTACAGGCACAGGACCTCCTCTCCTTGTCCCTTGAGCCTGCTGGGCATTCTTCTGAATGGAGAACAGGGCCATCATCTTGTGTTTCCACCTCAGGACCACACTGGCCTGACAGGGAAGGTCAAAGAAGGAAGCAGTCATGAGGACTGGGACACCAGGGAGCTCGTCGTTCCTCGGGGGGAACCACCGTGTCCTGCCCAGCATGTCAGGACCGTGTCTCCTAAGTGGGAACAATTTCTTCTGCCACTTGGAAACAGCTCACATTTGGACACACAGCCCCTGACCCCCCTGCAAAGAGGCCCCAGGCCAGCCCGGGCAGCACGGACTGAGCAGGGGACCCCCAGGACCCAGACCCCAAGGGAAGGAGTCCTCTGCAGGACCCTTGGTGCACTCCAGCCTCCTCAGGCTACACACACTCCCACGCCTGAGCCCAGGAGGCTCTGTGGAAAGACCCCCGAGCAGTCAGGGGGCACAGGCCCTTGGGCAGAGGGTGGGCCCTTGGTCAAAGGGATGCAGGAGCCGTCTTCACTCGTGCGACTGTGTGACCTCTTTAAAACCGGAGAGGACTTTGATGACGATCTGTGAATTGAAACTAATGTGTTACTAATGTAGACATATTTGTTAAGTGAGCCCTTCTCCACTTGATCTCTGTGCCACTGGAAACCGGGCTCCCCAAGTTGCTTTTAAATAGTAGGACTAAGGATGACTTATGGGAACTACCAAGAACCAACAATAAACATGACTATCAAACAGATCATCTCTCATTGTACCATCTCTGATTAAAGTGCTTATACCATTTAATTAAGACTGTTTACAAATATGGTAACAGAATGGCTACAAAGCGATTTTCTTACTTTAAAAGCAGTTGACACATTGGGAAATGAGAGAATTACAGTAGTTGTGAAACAGGCAGTACTCAGTGAACAACATCAGTTCCCCTGTCAGCCCTTCTTTATTCCCAGATGTTTAGCCAAAGTCCTGAGCTGTCCTACCCTCTAGTAATCACTACAGGACAGCCTTCTCCGCACCAACAGAATGTTGGCTATACTCTAGCCAAATTCAGAGTATAGCAGATTTCTAGCAGAAAATCAATTACATATCAGTGTACTATAGTCATTTTAAAAAAAGCAAAAAAGCGGAAGGCCATTAGGCAAGATCTATTCTGGACTGCTGGTGTAATCCTGCAGGGAGAGAGCGGGAATATGATGCAGTGTGGCCTCCGCGCCCTCCCCAGCAAGGGGTCTCTCGCTCTGCCCCAGGGGGGCACCCCCCCGGCTGCAAGGAGCCAGGCGCCCACAGGAAGCTGGTTAGAACTACCCCCTCGTATCACTTGTTCTACTGCCCTAAATGGCTTTGTGCGTCCCCACCCCCCAGATTCTGGAAGAAGAATGCAGAGAAACTGGCCCTTACAGAGGCACTGGGGTTCTATACTAGCTCAACACAACTATGAGAGAAGAAAGGGGACACAGAATGGGTGAGCAGACTTTGTCACAACGGCGGTGGGTGTTTTGAATACTGGATGGTGTCTAGGGCAGCCCCAATGTCATAATCCTTGGTCTGTAGGAGCCTGGTGAGCCAGCCGCCTTCATCAGAGAACCCCATGGATAGCATCTGGGAGAGGGACTCAATCAGCCGGGGGTCAGCTTCTGCCAGAGAGAGTAATGACAGCCATGAGGAAGAGTCACTGGGCCCCAGATGTGACCTGTATGTGGCAGCATCCTGTCCAGCCAGCAAGTACCCAGGGCCTGCAGGGCCTGGCCATTTTACAAGGTCTTAACCCTCACAGGGACCCTCTAAGGCAGGAATTGGCAACCTTTTTCTATAAAAGGTCAGAGAATAAATATTTTAAGCTGCTTTGCAGGCTACTCATCCCTGTCACAACTACTCAACTGTTGCTGCTACAAGCATAAAAGCAGCCAAACAAAATGTAAACAAATGATCATGGCTGTGTTCCAGTAAAACTTATATTTATGAACACAAATTTGGATTTCATCTAATTTTCCCATCTTGACTTTTTTCCAACCATTATAAAAATGAAAAAATCATTCTTGGCCCATAGGGCATAGTTTGCCACTCCCTGCTTTAAGGCAGAGAAGATAAATACTGGTGGCCAAGGGCTAAATTTGGCCCACAGAATGGGTTTCCACTTGAATATTGTTTTAAAAGTCACTGCCGTGTGACAGTGATGAACCAGAGCACGGTGTGAGTGGCCTCTTTTATTCAGTGTGAGTTCTCCGGGCTGGCACACTCTCCACCCGGCCCTACTGCTTCCACACCACCTACTTCACACGGCGGCTTCCTGCCTGGCTCCTACCGGAGCCTTGGCTAGGACCCCTGCTCCAAGGTCAGCACTTTCCACGAGGAAACAGTGAAGATGGTCCCCGAGTCCACTTTTAGTAGTGCATGGCAGTGCCAAAGCCAGCGCCGCCGCCACCACGTCACATCTGCCTTTGTAATTCTGGGTCTGGATGTTAAGTTTTAGAAAGCTGAGCTTATACTAAGGCTCAGTATAGACACAGAGAACAAAGCCAACTCCCAGTTTTCTCTTACGTCAACAGACAAGCCATGCAGTACAGGACATCATGTTTTTCTGTGTTGCTAAAAGCAAGTGATAGGATGCTCTGAATGGAAAAGATAGAAATACAAAATACTTGAAATCTCTTGCCTGGTGGCAGATGTGGGTACAATGCAGCTTCCTTCAGCCCTGTGGGTCCTTCCTGGGAAGGGTCCAGAGAGCTTGGCCCTTCAGATTCAGGCATCTGTAAAGACTGGAGTTCACCTGTAGACGGGTCCACCTCTTTTGAAGACAGATGAGTCCAGTCATCATCTCCTCCTGAACAGTTATCAGACTCCATCTGTTCCTGGAACAAAACCCCCCATGAGCACAAGGACAAGGACAACAGGCCACCTGACCACAGCCTGGGAGAGTCAGGGCATGGAGGATTGGAAAGAGGCTTTTGCTTTACAAAGTTCTAGTGGAGGTTCACAGAACAACTTAAATGCCACCGACACTCTGCAACAGAAATGGGTCCCTCTGGCTGTGTTAGTGCCAGGAAAGGGCTGCGCTTGGGATGCCGGGAGAAGCTCTGGGCGGCCACAACCTGGGGATGGCGTGGGAGGGTGCTTGCCTCAGGCTGACCCCCTGACTCCAGGGCGATCTTGTTCACTTGCTCCACCAGAGACTGTGCCATGCCCTCCACGTCCCCGTCCGGCTTGCTGGGGTTGGAGCAGCAGCTGCTTGTCTGAGAGCTACATTTCTCCTCTGGGCTGGAGCTGCCTAGGGAGGTGGGTGTCAGGCGGCTTCTCTTTCCTCCATGTTCCACATCAATATCGACTTCAATGCCTGGAAGCCAAGGGGAAAACAAAAACTTGATTAATAGCTAGCATCCCAGGTGAGCTTCAGAGCCAGAAAGTCCATAAACAGACCTTGTTTTCCCCTAACCATGTAGGACAGCGGCTGCACAGCAGGCAGGGCCAGGCCCTTGGAATACGGTGAGAGCCAAATAAATACCACGTGTGGCCAGTACCACCTGTGCCACAGTGGTGAGGACCACATAAAGCATCGCACTTGCGTGCAGGGGCCTAGTAATGTGAAAAACATGCACACTGAACACGCGAATTTTGTTTAGGCGGGCAGACAGCCCGTGCAAACTCTGTGCAAGGCTCATGAGGCTGCAAGCACTGGCTGGCGTGTCTACCTCCAGTCTCTCACACTCTGGGGCACATGCTTACTGAGGGGAAGGGAGTGGACAATCATCGGGGCTATGTTTTTAATTATTTTTAATTTCTCAAAGGGCATGCCCATAGCTTAGAGTCAAACAATTTTAAAAGGCTATAGAATTGATAAACAACAAGGTCCTACTGTATAACACATGGAACCATATTCAATATCCTGTGATAAACCATATGGAAAAGAATATGAAAAATATATGTTATGTATTACTGAGTCACTGTGCTGTACAGCAGAAATTAACACAACATTGTAAATCAACTGCACTTCAATAAAATTTAAAAACAAAAAGACTAATCTTCTATAGAAGATTCCCTGCCCCCCGCCACACAGCCTTGCCCACTCCCCAGAGACAGCTGTCAACCCACAAATGCTCTTTCTTTCTTGACTGCTCAAGTTTACTGCTTATTTCTTACTCTGGAAGATCAACACTTTACCACCCCTTCCCCTGTCCTTTCACAAACTCAAGTTTTGGTAAAAACAGCATTCAGCGTTTACGTTAGTGCCACTACATAAATATTGTTCTTTGCTGGGCCAAGTACTGGCCTTATTTACTCGTAGAGTCTTTCTGTTTCTGTAGCAGTAACGATGTCCTCCTTTTCATTTGCTAACTTTCCCCATATTCTCCCACAGCTTCTCTATAGTGTTTTCTACAACACACGTTAAGTGTATCAGATACCGCATCCGTTCTGTTTTTTTCCCTGGAGACCACCCCTGGGGGGCATGGAGCTTCCAGCTCCAGCCTGGACAGGCAGCTCTCGGGGCCAGAGGCACAGCTACACCTTTCCTTCCATCCTGGCAACTCCTCTTGTCACTCTTTCATGTGCTGGGTACCATTGTCAAGCACCTCTTTCTTCATTCTGGGCTTATTTCTTCATTTTGGCCAGAGAGAGGGAGTTCAAGCCCAGGTAAGATGATTAAGACCCTTGCACTCCTGACAACCTTGTTCTGCTCCCACACGATCATTTTAGGTGGGTACAGAATTCGAGGTTGGAAAACCATTTTAGATGAGCCTTTTGAAGTCACTTGTCTTCCAGCTCTTGCTGTGCTCCTTCAATTCCCAAGCTTTTATAGCATCCTGGAGAGTTTTCCAGAGTCTCTCTTTATCCCAAGGGTTCTGACACTTGACAGTGACCCTTGGTGTGGGGTCTTTTTTCAGTCACCGTCCAAGGCATCTGGGGTCCCTTTTTTTTTTTTTTTTTTTAAACGTGTGATACACTTTATTAAAATTTTTTAAAATACCAAGATTTCTGAATCAAAATAAAAGCTGCATGATATGGACTATATTTTTGATGCTCATCCATTATAAAAACCATAAAATACTAAAGTGGGATCACACTGTAACATGATATACAAATGGAGGGGGTTGACAATCACTGTTATACTGCTGAGTCTATTAAAGTGGAAATACCACTTATCTACTATATTTCCTATATGTAGGGAAAAGCCAGGAGATACTAGAGTTCTGTAATTTATCTTATTGGGAGGATCTGAAACTACAAATAAAAATCTCAAGTGTACTTACTTGAGAACATATACTCAATGCATAGCATAAAGTTATGCTCCTGAAAGATGGACTCCAAGAAGTTGCTACATAAGGCATCTGGGGTCCCTTTCAATCCAGAGGTTAATGTCCTTCGTGCCAAGAGACTGTCTTGTATTCTTTGTTCATTTCCTCCCTACAGTTTACTCTGTTCTTTTTCTGGAATTCCTTCATCCTATATTGGACCTCCAGGATTAATCCTCAAATTATCCCATCTTTTCTCTCCTTCTGCCTCTATTTGTTTTGCTTCTAGAATATTTCCTCGAGATGATCTTAAAATCTGAGACTTCTTTTGAAGTTGTCTTTTTTCTATTTTTTTTTAATTTCCAAGAACGTTCTTATTCTGTTCCTTTATGTTATCATTTTTACGGTACCCTGTTTTTCATGGATACAAACACTTTTCTGTTCTCACTGAGGATGTTAACCTTCTCTTCCCTATTGAGTCCTTCCTCCAGTTCCTTTTCTCCCAAGCACGGAGGTCTTCCCCGAACTGTTGGTGACCCATAGCTGCCTGATCCTAACGAGGCACTAAGGAAAAGGCGATGGGAAGCACTCTCCCTGGGGCCAGGGCCGTCGTCATCTTCCAACTGCAGGGTGACGGGGTGCCCAGCCGGACACTGGGATCCTATAGGTGGCAGAGCTGTCCGATGCCCCTCTGGTGCATTCAGCCTCTCCTGAGCAGGGACTCCCCAGCTTCTGCTGGACTCACTCTCATTCATGATGCCCAGTTTCAGGCTGGTGCCTCACCCTGCCCTGTGTCCCTAGTGTCCCGACCTCTGAAGCTTCCCTGGGTCAAGTGCTCCAGAAATTAAATTAAACACCAGGTCTCCTGCAAGGGTTGGCAAGGGCCAGCATCTGGCTGACTGGGACTGTGAAGTCTCTACATGATCCTTAATAGGCGTCTTCAACCCCTCCCCTGGGTCCCTGGCCTTCTCTGGTCCCTGCACAGCCGGTCTTGCTTCTCGGTGGTGTCCCTGTGCAGGTGCACGGGCTTCTGATGTCTCCACTCTGTTAGTTACGGTCCTCCATCCACTTCCCATCTTCCAAGGTTTGATAACTTCATTTTATCTTGTCCTCTATTACTTTTTTCTCTTGTTCTTTATCCATGATGCTTTATATTTTTTTGTTTAATCCCTTCACTATTATTTTAGTGGAGTTTGAGGAGCAAGCAGAGATGAAAGCAGGCTTAGCTACTGGTGCGCCATCTGCAAAATTTAAATTGTTCTTCTTCTTCCATTTCCCCTACAGCTTTTCATTAGGAAAAGGTTCAAGCAGTCAGAAAAGCTGGAAGAACAGTACAATGAATACCCATATACTTTCTCACTTTTCTAAATGGGTGAATGATGTGACACTTCTGTAAATGGATCATTGAGATTTTTTAACTAGGGTTTCTCCAACTTAATGATAATCTAAGGCTTCAGGGCTTACAAGACTGTACCAGTCTCTGCCATGCTGTCCCAAAAGCCTCTGTGTGGGGGCATTTATTGAAGACCCCAGGACGAGGAAGGGCCCTGCTATCTTACATCCTAAGTGTCGGTGACTGTGACCTCCACCCTGGGCCTCACGGTGTTGCTCAGCTGGCTCTCACAGCACCTACCAAAAAAAGGCCTCAGGTTTGCATTTTAAAGCCACCGACTCTCTGCACACATTGCCCTCTGGGAGGTGTCAGTGGGTTACATCCCCTCTGGGCCCATGATCTGGGAACAAATGGTCCCTTGTAGGCAGTTAGCAGAGTAAGTCATCCTGTTAGTTTCTCATGAGAAAGGAAAATACCCATAATTCCAACAACAGAGTTTAACCCATTCCTCGAATGGCTCTTGTCAATGGAAATTACTCAAAAGCATATCTTACTGAAACTTTTCTTGTTTTATAGGGTTCCAGGCTCCTCCCTAGTTAGTAGAAACCAACTCCATCCACTTCGAAAGATCTGAAAAGGCCTTAATCCTTATCCCCAAAGACCTCTGAGCACTTGTGTCCTGAGTGGGGAATCCAGGTCAAGTTCTGAAACACTTCACAAGCTCAGATGGGTCTTGGCATGGAAAGCAAGCGTGACGCAGTCTCCTGGGAAGCCTTCAGAACACAAAGACCCCAGGCCCTACCCAAGACCCACTCACCGAATCAAGGGGCCTGGGACTCCACACTCTTTTCAAGTCCCCTGCCTGAACCTAGACTTGGTATTGCGACTTCCCAGGTTGTCTCGTTCATTCTTCTAGTGAAAAACTTTGTTCTTCAGAATAATTAGTTTTAATAGTTTCCATACACCCAATTATATACCAAAAAACCCCCCAAAAAAACCCAACCCTTTGTTGGTGATTCTGATACTCAGTCAGAACCACTGTCCATTTACTATCTTCCAGAGAAAAACTTCCCATGGCCCCTAAGTAGCAACCCATTAGTTTGAATTTCTTAAAATTCTACTATGTCTTTCACTATGTCTTAAGTGAGTGTCAGAGTTTAGGGATAACCTATCTCCCAATTATTTCATCACTACTCCACTGTTACCCTCCTTAGAAAGCATTAAATATAGCAATTCTTTTTCTTCACTCTCAAGAAGAACCTTTAACTCCAGTACAGAAACCATGTGTGAATTGAGCTATTTCATGTAGCAGCAATACCGAGATGTCACTGCTGCTTCAATGAGTGTGAACAGAAATGGTCTCGGTTTGGAGGCAATGGCAGTCATGCTCTGTGAGCCACAGGGTGGATGGCAGGTGGGGCTGGGCACCCTCCTACAGCATTCTTTCAGACATGGACACAACTTTTGGACAGACCAGGTGGGCACTTTCTGCCACTGCAGTCACAAAGATGAGCTCTCTTCTAGTCCAAGATCATGGATTCATCATAATCACCTTCATTAGCTGATTCTTGCTGCCAAAACACAGCAAGTGCTTTCTAAATTCTTGGAGCTTTTGGCCTCAGGCCGGGCACACTATGGAGGCTCATCCACCCAGACACCTACCCTGGGCCTGCGCACTGGGAACCTGGCGGCTCACAGAGAACCTTCCTCCCTTACTCCCTTCTCTCCGGCACCGGCACGAGCCCAGCACTCAGGAAGCGCCAGGAAAGGCTGGGGGTTGCAAAAAGGGAGGAAAGGCAATATGGCATCTCAACTAACTACTCACACAAGTCCTTGAAGAAACCCCAAGACTCACATTAGGAGAAATACAGACTGGTTTTCTCCCAAAGGACAAACAGGCAGAAGATGACAAGCCAGCCCTGCAACTGAGCCTGGTCACCCTCCCTAGTGGGATTACCCCAACCAAACGTTGGCTGATTCCACACTCTGTGTGGAAAGCTCAAGAATCTGTCAGGGAATGCAACTTCAAGTGGCCTGTGGTGCAGCACTTGGTAAAGTTTGATATGCGGCAACAAATCTTTACTGGTCTCAAGAACACATCAGCTGCCACTCCTCTGCAGTATCCCAAGTGAAAGCCACAGAACAGCCACCTACACACTGGTTACCAAAATGCTCTGCTGATATCAAAGGACGGACAAGGCAACCACTTACCCAGAGGGCTGAGGGCAGCTGCCACACTCTCCCCTACATTCTTGAGGAAATTCACACTGGGATCCTCCGATGGACCAGAAGCTTTGATTTTAAAAAACAAAAACAAAGATACACTTAATTCAAAGCATGTCTCTCAATGACTGATACCTGTCGCAGTCCTGTCACCTTCATCCCAGGAGCCCTCCCCCCGGGGCCCTGTCCCAGCAGCCTACACTCCAGTGCTTCCCTCTCTCCGTCCCTCTCCAGGCCACCTCCTGGGCCCCTTGGTCCTTCAAACCACTTCCCCTGCTGCTCCCCCTGTGTTCCTGCTGCCTAGGTACTCCGCAGGGGGCTCAGTACATACAGTATGAACTATCATTTACTCGAATCAAACATCCCCATCTTTGTCTCTAAAGATGAAGTGAATCCAAGGACACAGTAAGATTAATAAAATCAGAATAAAACCAGAATCCAAAAGTTCAGAATGCAAGCTATATGTAAGTTTTTAACTTGGGGGCTGTGTTTTAAAAGACTTGTGCAAATTTGGCTCTGACTTTCCTGACAGCTAGCATAAAAGAGAAGGGAGTACACTGCGGAGATGCAGCTGCTGGAGGGGGCCTCCCGTCTATACGTGAGGACCACCTCAGAGGGCAGCATGAGGAGGTGGGCAAAGGCAGGTGCATTAGTGGCCTTGGGCACTGAGGTGCCTCAGTTTTCCCACCTGTACAATGGAGATAATGCTCCACACTTTGCTGGGGTTTGTGAGGATTAAATGCCAGGAATGGCCATAAAGTGCCCAGCCCAGCCATAGGCACATAGGATTTCAGGACACATGGAAGGCCCTCCAGCTCTGCCAGCCCTCACATCTCGTCCTTCAGAGGCCAGCAGACACAAGCCTCACCTGGTTCTGCAGCGGGGCCAGGGTGGGCATCCCCCGCTCGAGGAGGACGTGGGCTCCAGTTCCCCGGTGGGCCCATCTCCCAGCCAGGCCACCCAAAGTGCCCGTGTTTCAGCTTCCGGAGCCAGCGGCTGTGAGAGAAGCCCTGGGCAGGGGTAGACAGAGGGGCAGGGTGGTGCCAGGTCAGGGGGCTCCTGCCACCCTGCACCCACCCCGAGCCCACAGGGAGGCCCCACTCACCTCAGAAAGGTGCCCGAAGGGGCTGGGGAAGGCAAGTTTGCTGTGCTCCCTGTGCATGCCCTTCCCCTCACAGACAGAGCACAGGTCGTAGTCAGGGCAGACGCTGCACTTGTAGCGGGTCCCCACCACTGGCCCGTTGCAACCATCACAGATAACGTTGGGGTGCACCATATTTCGGGGCACCTCCTGAGCACATGGGGGTCGGTGGTCCCGCCGGCACTCCTTCTTCTCTGCAGGCAGGGCAGAAAGCCATGACACTCTTTGTAAGCCACGGAAGACTCCTGCTTGTCACCACTATGGGGCCATCACAGTCAGCAGGTCCCTCATGCCACCCTTCCAACACCGAATCCACGCGAATTCACTTACTCAAGTGACAACAACACAACCTCAGAGCCTGCTAGGAGGTTCACAATCCCTGCGCCTGTGACCTGGGGACGAGCGGCCCAGGCAAGAGCAAAGCAACAGAGATGAGCGGCGTCTGCACGGCCTTGGCCTCGCCCCGACTAAACAAACCCTCAGCTTGTGGGCACGATCAGGAGTGAACCCAGGGACTCCCCTGGTGGCACAGTGGTTAAGGATCCGCCTGCCAATGCAGGGGACACGGGTTCAAGCCCTGGTCCAGGAAGATCCCACATGCCACGGAGCAACTAAGCCCGTGCGCCACAACTACTGAGCCTGCGCTCTAGAGCCCGCGAGCCACAACTACTGAAGCCCGCATGTCTAGAGCCCGTGCTCTGCAACAAGAGAAGCCACTGCATCGCAACGAAGAGTAGCCCCCGTCGCTGCAACTGGAGAAAGCCTGCGCACAGCAACGAAGACCCAATGCAGCCAAAATGAAAAATAAATAAATCTATTTTTAAAATTTATTCAAGTGAACCCAGAGACCCTCCGACCTCACCCCCTGTGGTGGGCAGTACTCCTTTTCAGGCCAAGCACAGCGATGACTATGGCCCTGTCATAAACAGCCTTCAGTCTCCTCACCCCTTCTTTAGGGGAACGTCTCCGTAACCTTAAGCCAGTTGTACTCAGCAGGAACACCTGGCTTCAGGCTGCCCCTTACCTTTAATGTAAATACGGAAGATGTCATCCTTCACATATGACATCGCCATCTGCAGTTCCTCGTCACTGGAAAAGGCAACCAAGTCCCCGTCCTCATCTAGATTGTTTAAAAGACAGCAAGTGAGCACCCAGGCCTTCTCAGTTGGACACAAGCTGCTGAAAAGGGCTGAGGCCAGTGCGAAAAGGGGCACCTGCAGGGCTATAAACTGAAGCCCACTTGTCTGAGCCAGGGGAAAGCAGGGCTGAGGCCAAACTGCCCATTCACTCTGCCACTGCCTGGAGAGTAAGTACTCCAACCTGGACCCTGGGCGCACACGAAAGGCAGAGTACGTGTGTGCAGGCGCAGCAATGGTAGCACCTGGCCACCTGCCACTCTGCCTCTGCACTAGCTGCCCCGTCAGAAAGGTACTGTCTCCATCCACATCCAACCAGACCCAGCCCCCCATCAACTGTGGGAGATCCCCATCTGTGACCTGCTCCTCAGGGGTCCAGCCCCTCCAAAGGCCTTGGACCTCATGTGGCTTAGGAGAGTAAAGTAGAATACATCTGCCTGCTTCCTCCCCCAACAAAGCTAAAATTACGTATTTATATGTAGTCTCCAGTTTTTAGATGTTGGCTCAAATGGTTTAAAGCATCACCATGCAAGACAAACCACACCATACATCTGCAGGCTGGTTCAGGTCTATGGGTCACCAGATGCAACATCTACCATAAAAACAGGGGTTGTGTCAAAAGGTGGAAACCACTCAAATGTCCATCAACTAATGCACAGCTCAACAAAATGTGCTGTGTCCATAAAATTGAACCTTTCCCAGCCCCAAAAAGGAATGAAATACTGATACATACTACAACACAGGTGAACCTTGAAAACATGCTAAGTAAAAGAAGCCAGTTACAATAGACTACATATTTTTACATGAAATGTTCAAAATAGGGGAATCCATAGACAAAGTAGATTAGTGGTAGTTTAGGGCTGGGTTATGGGATGATGGGGATGGGAGGATAGCTAAAGCGCAGAGTTTCTTCAAAAAGTGATGGAAAGGTTCCAAGATGACTGTGATAACGGCTGCACAAATCTGTAAATATGCCAAAAACTGTACACTTTAAATGGATGAATTCTGTGGTATGTGAACTGTAGCTCAATAAAACTGTTATTTAAAAAAAAGGTGGAAGAAATCCAAAAAAGAGGGGATATATGTATATGTATGCCTGGTTTACTTTGCCGTACAGCAAAAACTAACACAACGTTGTAAAGCAACTACACTCCAATAAAAATTTTAAAAATAAATAAATAAACAACGATCTACTCTGAAAATAAATTTTAAAATTTGGGGCCCTGGCAAGATGGCAGCAGTCCTGAGGAAGGTCCTAGCACGGGCCCACCCACCGGCAGGCCCGCCTCCGTCCCAGTCACAACAACCTCCCCCAACCCCACCCCCCGCAGTCACCAGTCTTGCCAGCGCAGCTATAAACTGAGCTGGCTCCTGGGCTCCGTCCCTACACCAACACTTCTCAAGAACGTTTCCATCTGGTCCCTCTATCCACTGCCAATGGGATAACGTCTGGACTCCGCCTGGTCTTGGGCGTTCTGTGGTCTGTCCCCGATCTCCCCTCCCAGCCGGCGGCCCGGAACTCGCGGGCCAGGCCGCACAGCTGAGTCCTCCTCCCCAGCCAGCCCTTCCTCCCAGTCTGCCGGCCCAGGCTCTTCCGGGTTATTATCACAACCCCCACCTGGCACTAGCAGGCCCAGACTCGGCAGCAGCAAGATGTCACCGTAACCTGAGTGCCCCTCTGACCACCCTGTGCCTGCTCGCGAGCCGGTGAGGACGCCCCGGTGCGGACGTCCCGGTGCGCCTTCGCCAAGATCTGCAACATCATGGCGGGCGGGGGTGGGGGTGGGGGAGGAGGTCTCTTACGCCGCCAGGCCTGAGATCCGCCCGGAGAGCCTGGCAGCGCCTGACCCTACAAGGGCCGGCTGTAGTCACCACTCCTCGTCACCAGGATGGCACCCGAAGCCGAACTAGGGACCCTCGCGGGCCGCCGTCCACCCAGGGAGCAGCCAGAGCAAACCCCCGCAGACGCCACCAGGCCCGACGAGAAAGAAGAGGCAGCCACCCCGCCGGCAGGGCAGGACTGCGTCACGACCCCGCGCCGCTGCCTTAGGGCGCCCGCTCACCGCGGTAGTGAGCCTGGAAGCCTCCGGGCCGTAGTACGGGGAACAGGGCGGCCACCCGGCTCAGCAGCCGCTCGCAGGGCCGCGGGCCAGCTGTGGACTCAGCTTCCGCTTCGGGCTCCGGGCTAAAACAGAAGCTGAAGCGGCGGATCTCGCGGGCTGCGTCCTCCTTGCCCAGAAGATAGGCCTTCACGGTGAGCGACGCCATCGCCGTGAGTTGGGAAGAGTAGTGGAGCCCTAGAGCAGCCGCTCAGGCGTGCGGCTTTTGTAGGGCACGCTGGGAGCCCCGCCCTCCCCACTTCCTGGGGGCGGGGTCTGAGCGCGCCCGGTCCAGCCCTTGCCGCCAGGCCGTCGCGCGCGAGCCGCCCTGCGGGAGCCCCAGACTCACTACAGCCTCCTCGGCGCTGGGCTCCCTCATTGCCGCCCCCGTTCCTCATTGCCCCTAATGCATCAGGGACCCCAAGAGGCCGGCCCCGCAGTCCGACATCTCGGTCTGGCGCCCGCCTCTGCACCTAGGGAAAGGGACCGGCCAGGGTCCCGCCCCAGATCCCTCGCAGGTCTGGTCCTGGCCGTGACTCAGCAGAGCAGAACCCAGGCCGCCCGGAGATGGCCAGTGCAGGAGGGAGGTGGACAACAGAGGCCGGAAGCCAGGAAGTTCCTAGGCACTCAGCGGGCACCGCCAGCTAGAACAAATTGGCTCCCGAGGTGCTGTCCTGACCTTGCCACTCTTGGCAGCCGACCCCATTCGAAGCCATCAGCTTTTCAGGTGGCAGCCCACTCCGCCATCCCCAGCATCCTCCATGACTGTCCCTTACTGAGTTGAGGAACAGACCCCCAAATGAAGCCTGAGCACCAGAGGAGCTCCCAGTTTGATAGGGGGTAGGGTTGAGAGGTGCCAGAAGAGCACAGGATCTTCCCACCCCCACCTGACTGGAGGGCCTGCTAAGGCTTCCTGGAGCCTCAGTGGCCACCAAGTGTTCACTGCAGCCCAAGAGACTCCCCATTGGTGCCTGGACACCCACTAGTCAGCCGGTGGTGCCCAAGGGCCTGAGGGGTCTCAGGTCTGTTGGCCTCACGGGCAGCCCAGTACTTAGCTCAACAGCCCCCAGCTAGGGACCAAGAAACAGAGGCTTTGGGCCTCTGTTGCCCACCTCCCTCCTGCGCTGGACATCTCCGGCTTTATGTGACAAAAGTGACCTGTTCAAATGGCCTGGGGGAAGGGGGTTGTTACGGGTGGGTGTCTTAGAAGAAGGTAGGCAGGAAGGTTATGTCACCCTATGAATCCCTCCAGATACGGTTCTGTGAGTAGAAAGTCAAACCTACTGAGTCAAATTCATGCTTTTTCATGGTAGGGTTTGTGGAAGCAGGTAAAACTTCAAGGGATGGGAAACCTGGAGACCACAGGAAAGTAGGTTGGATTTGGTTAGTCAGGTGCAAGGGGGACTTGGTTGTGGAAGCACAGCAGGGACCTGTCCACAGGTGTGGCTTGTCTTTCGCAGAGAGCTCCAGAGCAGCCCTGTAGAGAGGACAGTCCCCTCTCAGGCTTCTTTCTGCATCCCTGCTGTAAGCCTGGGAAAGTGACCCTATCTGCCTGCTGCCCTACAGACAGGGTCAGGGGACAAAGAGGGAACAGCCTCCAGTGGGCGGAGGCTGCAGTGGCCCACAGGTGCCCCCGTGTGACTCAGCAGCTTGGGAGCCACTCAGCCCTGGGCAGGGCAGGCCAGACCAAGAGCCCAGCTTCCTGACCCCAGAACTACATCATCCCCATCTGAGAGCGTGGGGCGTGCACAAGGAAAGCCCTGTGGCTCTAGGGAGCCTCAGGTTTCAGGAAGGACTCCAGGCACAGCCTCTGTCTAAACAGGCAGCTGAGATGGAGGCCGCCCCTAGGAACACATTTGCTTTCTTGCCTTTTGGCTTTGTTTGGGACCGTGGTGGGTTTGCAGGGAGGGATGGAAAGCTCAGGGAGAAAGGGGTTGGAAGGAAATGGGGCCCTGGGAAGCAGGGAGACCCCCGCCCCTGGAGATCCCAGGTTCTGGCCTTCCCAGCATGCCCCGCTGCTGAGCCCTGCCCTCCTCCTGCCCTCCCCCGAGGCTTGCTAGAGGTAAACAAGGCTGCAGCTGGGGAACTCCCTTGCTGGGCCCTCTCCGCCTGCGTTTGTGGTCAGGTGGTCTGGCCGGCAGTGAGTCAGCGTCCCATGACCAGCTGTCACAACCAGGGGATCCCCGGCCCCCTTGCTGCCACCCACCTCAATGACATCAGGCAGCCAGGCAGCCGAGGTGAGGAGCTGTTGCATGGGTCTCTTCAGGACACAGGAGCCAAAAGGGCAAGTAGAGGCGCTGGCCACCAGACCCTGTCCCTATGATCCAAGGCCTCCTTCCCACATCTGATTTTCTTACCCTCCCAGGGCTGCAGGGAGCTCCCTGCCCACTGACACCCCTCCCTACCCTCCAGGACATAGCATGCACACTCCGCCAATGGGAAAGCTTGGCGCCTGAATCAGGAGACCCACTACCCACCGGCCCTGCCACTGTTGGGCAAATGACCAGCCTCTCAGTTTCCTCACCTTTGAAATGGAACTGGAGTGGGACAATCTGAGTTGCCGTTCCCTGGTGATGCCCCCTAGGTGTGTTAGTTGTTGTTTGATGGCCTTTGGGGGTGTCAGCTGGGAGGGGGGTGTCAAGCAGGAGACTACAGCCAAGATGGAGGTGAAAGAGTGGGGAGCACAGAAGAGACCTTAAGTCAAAAGGTTCTGGAAGGTGAGAGGAGCAGGGGTGCCTGGAAAGCCTTCTGCTTTTATTGCTCTCCGGTGTGTTGTAACCACCCCCTCAGTTCTCCCTTCCAAAGATAATCCTGATACCCACCAGGGTTCTGGGCCTTCCCCAATCAACAGAAGTTGACTAGAGGCCAGACAAGAAATTCAGGCAAGCCTTTCTTGGGGCCCTGAGCAAAAACACACAACAGTTTCCCTTGCTCACTCTCTCTCTGGGGGGTGGGGGACGGTGAGCTTGTTTCTTATATGGGGTGAGGGTAGGGGCGTGTCCAGGGACTGGGCCAGAGGGGTGGCTTAGGTGGTGTGCCCACCCCTCTGGTGGTGGTGAGTGTAGGGGGCATGTGCAGTACCCTGCTTTTGCTGCCAACACCCTGTTTTTGCTCCCGGCTCTTCAGAAGTGGCAGTTGGGTTTTTTTTTTTTTTGGTCTTTTTGTATCTTGTTGTCCATAATTTGCCCCAAATGCATATGTGAGCAGTTATTTTTAGTCCCTTATAGCTTCTTTGTGTTTCTCATTGCTGAAGAAGTTTGTCCAGGTACAGAAGAAGTTTGTCCAGGTGCAAGCACTGCAGCAAAGGGTCACAGGTCCCAGCCTGTCTCAATCCCATCCCTTGACGATGGTTTCCTGAAGTTTCCTTCAGTTTATTTTCTTTGGGGTGTGGAGCCAAGCCTAGAGGTAGGTGGTGGGGCAGCCAAAGACAAGGCCACCACAGGTCACAGGCTGAGCTGCTCTGGGCCACCATTTAGACTGAAGATCACAGGGGATCAAGCCTCTCCCCACCCCAACCCCAGGCCCAAGGTTTGAGTTTGTTTCTCCATGGGGGAACAGTGTCATGGGTAGGGTGCCTTCAGGACACACTGCCCTAGGACCTGTCTGCTATTCTCTTCCTCTCCCTAAGGAGGAAGGCACACACCCTCTCCTTGGTTCCTAACCAGTCAAATCATTCCACCTGGTGACTTTTTCCTGGCTCCTCCCTTGCCTGGACCACTTTCCCCACTGCCTCCAGTCACTGCTTCCAGTGGCAACCTCCTACCCTAAATGCCACCTTCTCAGTGGGGCCTTCCCTGAGCACCCCCTCAGGAAAATCCCCAGGCACTGGACATCACCTTATTTTAGCCCTTCCTGCGAAAGCCCACAGCCCAGCCCAGAAGGGCCATGGGGCCGAGAAGGGGGCTTCTGAAAGAAGAGGAGCTCAAAGAGTCAGTGGTCCCGGGGAAATAAAGCTACGGAGGAGACATGGTTGGAGAGTTCGGTAATGCCAAGTTGTGGGCTACCTGGGAGCCCCGGGGCCCTCCTGCATGGCTGCTGGAGGGCATGAGCGGCCTTTCTGGGCTGGGCTGCTCGCACTAGAAGGGGGAGGGGGGACACGACAGGCCCTGCGGGGGCCATCGAGGGGGCGCGGGCCGGGTTGGACGTTACCATGCTGTGCGCACGGGACCGTGGAGACGGCTCTCACCTAAGCTGAACCGGGAAAGGGAAGCCGAGGGAGGCCCAATACCGGGCGACGTTTGTAAATACGTATCTGAAAGCCCGGCGCCCAAGATCAAAAGAAGCATGAGGGCTTCCCTGGTGGCGCAGTGGTTGAGAGTCTGCCTGCAAATGCAGGGGACACAGGTTCGAGCCCTGGTCTGGGAGGATCCCATATGCCGCGGAGCAACTGGGCCCGTGGGTTACAACTACTGAGCCTGCGCGTCTGGAGCCTGTGCTCCGCAACGAGAGGCCCGCGCACCGCGATGAAGAGTGGCCCCCGCTTGCCACAACTAGAGAAAGCCCCGCACAGAAACGAAGACCCGACACAGCAAAAATAAATAAATTAATTAATAAAACTCTTACCCCCAACATCTTAAAAAAAAAAAAGAATCATGAGATCAGACGGGCGGCGCCAGGGACCTCTCCCGTTGAGACCCCTGCCCTGCGCCTGCCCGGAAGGAACCTGAGGCCCGGAGCGGAAGCGGCCGGGGCTCGGGCCAAGGTGGGGTCCCTAGAGGGGGGCCGCGGGCCGCCTGGGGGAAGGCTGATCCGACCCCCGCAGCGTCCGCCAGCCAGCGCCTTCCCCTCCAACATGTGTCCTTGGGCTCCCGGCGCCGGGCGGGGTCCTTGCCTGACTGAAAAGCCGGCAGGGGCTTCGGTTTTCCCTCACGATAGGGAGCGCACACCTCGCTCTATGCGTCAGATCCGCTGGTCAGAAGTGGTCTGGCCAGGCCGCCGGATCGCAGGTCCCCTAAGACACTTAACGAAGTTAAGTAGAACCTGCCTGCCCCTGCCTGGGGTCGGGGGGCGGGGCGTGTAGCGGGGCTCGGACGAGGGTCACAACTGGGATCCGAAAGCCCCGGCCCTCGCCGGCCTCTCCGGTCGTCGGTGGAGACCTACCCCTGGGCGCACAGGGCCCGGGACCCCCAAAGCAGAGGACCAGCCTGACTGCGCAAGGTTCTGGAAAAATCAAGGAAGGAGCCATGAGGTGTGGGGGAGAGGAGCTGTGAGGAAGCCGCTTGGCGACCCCTGCCGGTAAGTGGTGCCCCCGGCGGGTCCAGGCCGGAGACCCGCGGGGGTGCCTGGTCCTTCAGGACAGGTGGACAACAGCTCAAGGCAGAGGGGGGGAGAGGAGGAGGCGCGGGAGAAGGTGCGGGGGCTCCCAGCTGGGCTCGGGGCAGCAGAGGTCAGCGTAGCAGTCTCCCAGGAGCGCCACGCCCAGGCCCAGCAGTGAGAGGGTGCCCGGGGGGCGGGAGCCGCTTTCCCGACCTGGTTGGGAGTTTAGGATCACTTGGAACGGGCGGCCGCTGCCGGTCAGGCACAGGGCCCTTTCCCTCCTCTCTCCGTCGAAAACTTTATGGAAAAGTTATCTGGCGTTCTCTCGTGCTCCGAAGTCCTGGTGCACGGCCCCTACGGTCAGGCTCCGGCACCCGCCAGTGCTTCTCTGGGAGGGGTACTTAAACGGTCGCCACCGCGCCCGGCCCTACACGCCCCGAGCAAGCTCTTCTCTCTCGCCGCTCGGCCTCATGGCTGCGGCTGGCTCTCGCCACGGCCCTGCGCGCCCTCTCCTGCTGGCGCGGGCTCTGGGCACGCCCTTTGCTCAGCCTGGGTGCCCGCGCCTGGCATTTGAGGGAGCTCAGGTAGCGTTTGCGGGGTGCGTGGGGGTCGTGCGAGTGCTGGACGTACCGTGTATTCCTTATCGTGTAACCCTGACTCTCTGGAGCGGCGGCGGCGCGGTCCGCCTCGGACCTCTTGGAAAACCGTATCCCGGGCGCCCCCTTCCCGTGACGGCTGCGTCGCGCAGGAGCCACCAAACCTGCCCGCGAAAAGAAGCGGCCATGAGCACGGGCTCTGCGGGGGCCGCGGTGCAGGGCTGCATTGTTCCAGTCGCCCTATCGTGGTGGCAAAAGGGTGTGCCCGGGGCTTCCCTGGTGGCGCAGTGGTTGGGAGTCCGCCTGCCGATGCAGGGGACACGGGTTCGTGACCCGGTCTGGGAGGATCCCACATGCCGCGGAGCGGCTGGGCCTGCGCGTCCGGAACCTGTGCTCCGCAACGGGAGAGGCCACAACAGTGAGAGGCCCGCGTACCGGAAAAAAGAAAAAAAAAAAAAAAAAAAGAAGGGTATGCCCGGGCTTCGCGGAAGCGACCGGGCAAGGGGAGAGTGTGCCCTGGCCCTGGCGGCTGAGGCAGGGTCATCAGCAGCCGCTCTGCCTGGCGCCCAGTAGTAACTGTCTGGCAGGCCCTGAGCGGAGGACAGAGTGGAGGACTGGAGAGCCCACAGAGCCTGAGCTTCTCGGGGACGCGCTAAAGTTGGCAGGATGGCAGCCACTGCGACCTGGTGAAAAGCATGTCAGGTGGGGAGAAGTCCGCAGGGCAGGGGTCACAGCTACTGAGAAGGGCACAGACCCCTCACCCCCAGGGATCCACACTCCTCCACTCTCAGACTGCCGTTGTAGAGGAGGAGCTGAGGTTCCCTTAGACAAGACTTCTGGAGAGAGAAGGGGGCTGAAGCCCCTCCCCAGCCCTGGATTCTGCATTCCCTAGTCCGCTTGTTAACACCTGGGCTTATGGACTCTTTAATCAATAGAAATTGGTAAGAGGCCAGGCCAGAAATTCAGGCAAGGCTTTGGGATTCCGGCTGCAGCAGAAGGGAGCGAAAACAAGTAACAGGGTCTCTTGCTCCCTCTCTCAGGGGATGGGGGGGTGCGAACTGGTTCCTTAAATGGGGTGACAGTAGGGGCAGATTGGTGCGTCACTCTGGAGGGGTGGCTTAGGTGTCTGCCCATTCCCTTGGTGGTGCTGTGTGCAGGGATCATGCCTGGTACCCTGTTTTTGCTCGAGGCACCTCAGAAGTGGCAGTTGGGTTTTGGCCTTTTTGTATCTTATTGTTCATAATTTGCCCCAATTGTGCAAGCATGCAGTTTCTTTTAGTCCCTTATAGTTTGTATTTTGTTGCTGGAGAAGATATTTGTCCAGGTGCAAGCACTGCTGTAAAGGGTCCCAGTTCCCAAGTCCCAGCCTATCACCCTCACCCCGCTCAATTTCCATCCCTTTTCTAGATGGAAATTTTCCTTTGGAGAGTCATTTCTCCCCTGCCACTGTGGGTAGGGTGGGGTATGCACATGACCCAGGCTTGGCCAGAGCATTTGTAGCCCCCTGGGTCAGGGATGGTCATGGAAATGCCCACTGTGGCCACCTGAAAGCAGCAGCTTGCCTGTAAGCTTCTGGGTCCCTGCAGGCTGAGTGCTGGATCATGAAATGGCTTAAACCAGTTGATTTTGGTCTTGGTCAGTTGTATCCAAGAGTACTGAACCACCACCTCCCCACACGCCGTGCTTGCCACAGGGTTCCCAATGGCAGTGATGGTCACCACAATGCGGACCAGAAATAGGGGGGTCAGCTGTGGCCATGCCATGCCCTCAAACCACCAGCAGTTCCTGTTGATTGTGCTTCCCCAAAAATAAAAGTAATAACACTCTTGTAGTGCTCCTCTTATGCTGGGGAGCATTCTCAATTTTTTATATATGTTAACGCACCTTCTCCCTTGACTTGAGACCATGTGATTAGCTCTGGCCAAGCACCTGAGACAGAAGAGCCATTTATTTATTTGCCAAAGCATTTATTTATTTGCCAAAGCCAGAGCTTCTAAAGCTCTCTTTCTGTTTTCCAGGGAAGCCTTCAGTGTTCAGGTGGTTACTCCTGGAGCCTGGGCAGGAACTACCAGACCCTCAGGCTTTGAAAAATATACCTTTAGTAAGTCATAGAGACTTGGGGTTATTGAAGCAGCATAATCAAGCCCATCCAGACTGATTATTATCCCCAGTTTACATGTCGATGAAATGTGCACAGAAAGGATAAAGTAACTTGCCCGAGGTCACACAGCTTGTGTCAAGTGGAGCCAGTATTATGAACCCAGGCAGGCTGTCTTTCTAGTCCACGCTCTTGACCTCAATGATGAAAAATCTTCTAAAGAATGTCCTGAACCCATTTACTTTTCATTTCCAATCCCTGTCCCCCATTCCAGACAAGGTCTCTCCTAGCTGCCTATGTCAGGGCAGAGAACCTTTTCCTCTACCCTCTTAGATTTAGTACTTGGGGCCAACAAAAGACAGATGAGCAAGAAAATGTTTTTATTCATGTACTAGACACTTATAATTTGGGGCTTATATACCAATTTAATGGGGGTAGCAGAGAGGGAAGAGGGGAAGAAAGGTACTTATGTGGAAAACACATGCCTTTTAGGAAGGATAAATGGGTCCTTAGGAGAATATGTGGGAGTTTTGTGACAACGTCCATTTGGGTTAACAGGTGAAAA
Organism: Hyperoodon ampullatus; assembly: GCF_949752795.1. NCBI lineage: Eukaryota > Metazoa > Chordata > Mammalia > Artiodactyla > Ziphiidae > Hyperoodon > Hyperoodon ampullatus. The sequence continues at coordinate 1,874,174 of NC_136917.1, forward strand.
GACTCCATCTGTTGCTGAATGCAAGTTTGTGTGCCTGATGCACAGTGAGGCCAAACAAACCAAAACATTGGAGTCCAGAGCAGAGAAAGGTTTATTGCAGGGCCACACAGGAGAACGCATGGCTCCTGCCGAAAAAACCCCAAGCTCCCCAAAGGGTTTCAGCAAAGCATTTTTAAAGGCAAGGTGAGGGAGGGGCGTGGTTGTTTGTTGTAAACTTCTTGGTGCAGGAATCCTTTATCCTTGTACCTGTCTACACAGGTCAGGTCACAACGTTCCTGTAAACCTCCAGCAAGACAAATGTTATTCTCTGTTCTGCAACTTTTTCTCTCTATATGAATGGGAAAGTGTTATACCCTTAAAGGTCAGAGCCTTGAGAATGGGCTATCTTGTATATTTCAGGCTATAGGCAACATTCTTAACTCAAACGTTAAAGTAAAAGAAACATCTAATATGGAGTCAGATTTGTTCTTCCCTATTACAAATCTTTCCCTACCTAGTTGCTCCCAGGGAGGGGATTTAGGACACTGGAATTCTTTGGGGAGGCTCTGCTTTTAGGCAGATAAAGGAGTTCCAGGAGAAAAAAAAAAAAAACTATCCTTGAATGCCTTCAGCTCAAAATAATTTTTATGTCACAGTGGCACATCCTGGACCCCCTTCTCTACCACAGCCCTGGCTGGTCTTCCTGCTTCCTCTCACTCTCTCCAGTTCCTTCTCCATGCCTGCCAAAGCGATCATTTCAAAATGCAGATATGACTCTCACTCCCAGCACAGCCCCCACTCCTCTCCCTGCTTTGGATGGATCCCACAGTTCCAAGGGTACAAACCCAAATCCCTGACGAGCCGTGCTAGATGCTGGTGTTCTGCTGTGCCCCTGTCGGTTCCAGACCTCCTCTCTCGGTGAGCTCTACCAGGCTGGCACTGATTGCTTATGCTAATCAACACTGTACTGAGGCAACTCCTTTTCTCCCCTGGGTCACACAGCTAACCTCACTTTCCCAGGGAGGCCCTCTGTCCTTGTGTGGTAATTCCCCACATTATAAGCTTTCTGAGCCCCATGGACCTTACCTTCCCAGCACTGGGCACAGTGGCTGCAGATGGGACTCTGGCAGGGCAGGGACTAGGTCGATGTCAGTGCACAGTGCTTCTATGTCACCAGTGACTCAAGCATGATCTGGCACAGGTGGACACTCAGAACATTTGTTATGAATGAATAAGGAAATGCGGTTGAGACAGGCTGGGACCTGAAACCTGGGACCCTTTGCTGCAGTGCTTGCATCTGGACAGACATCTCCTCCAGCAACAAAATACAAAGAAACTGTAAGGGACTAAAAATAACTGCCTGTGCATGCATAGTTGGGGCAAGTTATGAATAACAAGATACAAAAACCCAACTGCCGGGCTTCCCTGGTGGCGCAGTGGTTGAGAATCTGCCTGCTAATGCAGGGGACACGGGTTCGAGCCCTGGTCTGGGAGGATCCCACATGCCGCGGAGCAACTAGGCCCGTGAGCCACAACTACTGAGCCTGCGCGTCTGGAGCCTGTGCTCCTGCAACAAGAGAGGCCGCAATAGTGAGAGGCCTGCGCACCGCGATGAAGAGTGGCCCCCACTTGTCGCAACTAGAGAAAGCCCTCGTGCAGAAACGAAGACCCAACACAGCAAAAATAAATAAATTAATTAATAAACTCCTACCAACAACATCTTCTTTAAAAAAAAAAAAAAAAAAAACGAAACCCAACTGCCACTTCTGAGGAGCCAGGAGCAAAAGCAGGGTACCACACATGCCCCCTGCACACAGCACCACCCAGGGGGTGGCAGACCACCTAAGCCACCCCTCAGGCTTGACCCCTGGACCCGCCCCTACCCTCACCCCATATAAGGAACGAGCTTGCCCCCGCCTCCGGAGCGAGCAACAGAAACCGTTAACTTGTTTTCACTCCCCCCTGCTGCGACACAGGTCCCAGTAAAGCCTTGCCTGGATTTCTTGTCTGGCCTCTTACCAATTTCTATTAATTAAGGAGTCCAAGAACCGTGGTCAGTCACACACTTCGTGGAGACTCCACAAAGGGACATTGTCTCCCCTCCTGGGAGAGGATGTGGGCACCTGCAGGACCGCTGAATGCAGCTGTCACCACACCTGGTAAGTCTCCCTTCCTGGTCCCCTCATTCAAGCAACGCTCTGCCCCTCCCCCTTGTCCTTTTCCCCTCACTGCTTTGCCCCTCCCTTTGTCCCTGTCCTCTCCTGATACCTGCTTCTCTCTCCGTCTTCTCCTCTCTCTGTCCTCTCCTCCTTCTGGCCCATCCTTCTGAGAGAGCGGATGTTGCACAGCTACAGCATCGCTCCTCCCAGCTCGTGAGACCTGCTCCCTCTGGCTGGCCATGGTTCACCTTGATTGGTGACAGAGGTGGGAGAGGCTCCCCTCACAGCGTGCAGATCTTGGTCCAGCAGGCTCTCCCTGAATGGGAGATTTATGAGAGTGACAGAAGTTCAAATCTCATCTCCTGTAGTGGCTAGAAGTCTTATCATCGCAAGATGCTCACCTTTATTTTCCTGCTGCCAAGAGAAGTCCTGTTGGGAGGGACCAGGCTGAAGCAGCAGATTTCTATATACTGGTGTATGTGTGGGCCAGAGTCTCACCTGTGGGTTGGAGTCCCACAGACGACTTACAACTGACTGGTTTCCAGGCTTGATCACCCTGGTGGGCAATGGACAGGGTGCTCCCTCCGTCACTGGTCCTTTCTGGAAGCACACAGTCTGGTGCCTGAATAGACACCCACAGGGGGCAGGTTGAAATGGCAACCCCTCTCTTTTTTTTTTTTTTTATAAATTTATTTATTTATTTTTGGCTGTGCTGGGTCTTCATTTCTGTGCGAGGGCTTTCTCCAGTTGTGGAGAGAGGAGGCCACTCTTCATCGCGGTGCGCGGGCCTCTCACTGTCACGGCCTCTCCCGTTGTGGAGCACAGGCTCCAGACGCGCAGGCTCAGTAGTTGTGGCTCACGGGCTTTGTTGCTCCACGGCATGTGGGATCTTCCCAGGCCAGGGCTCGAACCCGTGTCCCCTGCATTGGCAGGCGGATTCTCAAACACTGCGCCACCAGGGAAGCCCCAACCCCTCTCTTTTTTTCAGAATTTCTCTCCCTCCTCCCTTTGCCTCTCCCTTGGTCCTCATACCTACACTCCCATCCCTTTCATCTCGGAGACTCCCTGTTGGCTCACCTTTTTCATGACCCCCCATACTTTTCTGTTTTGTGTTCCTAACTCTGGCTGGCAGAAGGGCCAGCTGAGAGAGGAGTTGTGCTGGACAAAGTCCTCCAGAGGCCACCTCGCCATGACACCATGTCTTTGTTGCTTGTTTGTGTCTTTAAGTTTCTGTCATTGGTACGTGTTGAGTCTCAGTCAGTGAACGTCAAAGGTTCTTTGTTTTATGTAGTTTTGTCTGTCCAACCGCTCCTGCAAGTCTCTGCCTCATTGTGGGCCCTGTGGAGCACTTAAGCCTTGAAATACAAACACAGCTCACATTGCCTGAGACTCCAGCCTTGGGTTACTTAGTAGGACTTTAAAGAAGGGAGGGGGGGAGAAGGGAGCTTGCCTTTCTCTCCCCTGCTTTTAAAATGTAACTGTTCTGCCTGAGATCTCAGGAACTATCTGATCCATCTGTAGCCCCCAAGACTAAGGAGGAAAAAGAAAAAAGGAGGCCTTTTTAAACTCAAGCAGGAAAACTGTGGTCTCTGGTGCTGTCTGTCTTTATGTAAAAATCAACCTGTAAATGAGCTATATTTAATTGGCTTAAAGGAAATAAAGCACTTATATAAATTCTCAGAAATATAAAAGACACTCACCAGAATACAGTTCAGGTTCAGGTTCTTGTGATCTGGGAAATACCCAGTATTGAATTAATATCTGGATTAAAGTTAGCTTAAACTTGTAGGTTTAATTAATACAGACCTCTCTTTAGAGCCATCAACATTAAGTATAATACTTTTATTGTACCTAGGGTTACTGAAAGTCAATAAGTGCATATTGTTTCTGTTATAAAATTTGTCAAGAAGGAAGATAACCGGATATGATTAAACTTTTAAGTAAATGTAACTGAGATAAGAGCTTTTTGGTAAACTCTATAGAAATAATTATATTTCGGAAATGTGCATCTAGAATAGTTTCTCCAAATTTTGGTAACTTGAAACTAAATTAAGTTAAATGATAGGAATTCATTGAATATCCAGGCCATTTCAAATAAGATAAAATATTGGAACATTAATTGCTATACAGGTCTAAATTTACCTACTTTTCTCTTACAAGAGGGAAATTAAATGTTTGGGTTTATTAGACACATGTCTTGTACCACACTGAGGAAAGAAATAGTGCTTTGGGAAGATGCATGTTTCTAGAGGTTATGGGATATGCCAATCAGAAAATGCTGGTATGACAAACAGTTTACAATTACTTGCTTCTTGTTTTTTTCTAGAGATTAAGACTTTAGGGCTTCCCTGGTGGCACAGTGGTTAAGAATCCGCCTGCCAATGCAGGGGGACACGGTTTGAGCCCTGGTCTGGGAAGATCCCACATGCCGCGGAGCAACTAAGCCTGTGCGCTGCAACTACTGAGCCTGTGCTCTAGAGCATGCAAGCCACAACTACTGAGCCCATGTGCCACAACTACTGAAGCCCATGCACCTAGAGCCCGTGCTCCGCAACAAGAGAAGCCACCGCAATGAGAAGGCTGTGCACCGCAACGAAGAGTAGCCCCCGCTCACCACAACTAGAGAAAGCCCGCGCGCACAGCAACGAAGACCCAACGCAGCCAAAAATCAAGAAATTAAATAAATTTAAATAAAAAAGAAAAAGACTTTAAGGTTAAGAATTATAAGGAAAACATTTCAGTATGCAAGGAAAATGGGAAACATGTTTTCAGTAAATGAAGGTATGAGGAATGGAAATGCATTTTGTTAAAAGGAAAAAAAAAGGTGATTTTGTCCTAGAGCTGGTTGTTTCTAAATGAAAAAGAAAATGAGGGACAGAATAATATATGATACATAAAGTTGGAAAAGGTTTGCTGGAAAAGGAAGATTGGGAAAAGAATTTTGTATGTGGTCAGGATTTTCTAAGATTGGATTCAATTTAATTAGGTAAATGGATTTTAAGAGTACACTGGTACAGGATTTGGTTTCCCTCTCTCTTAAGAGAACAAAGTTTTCTTGGAACGCTGCTTTTGATAACAGACTGTGAGAATTTCTTTGCCTTTAAATAATTTGTTCCCTGTTTGCCCTTTGAAATCTTTTATTATCACTTTGGTTAAATGAGTAAGTATTAAAGTGACCTGTGATCCTATCTGACCAAGTGTTTTAAAACTTTTTGATATTTTTGACAGACTTTCCAAATAGCAAGTTCTAATTAAAGTTCTTTTGACCTCCAGCTAACTTTGGGATGCTTCAAGAGCCCCTGGATGGCCTTCCTAAAAATCTGGTATATCCTGATAAAGTGTTATCAGTCATAATTCTAGTTGTTATGACCAAGTTTCTTTGTCAACTGCATTGTGATCAGGTGTTCAACTGTGCCTTAATTTTAAGTCTTTTGCCATTCATAGACACTTAAGCTGATGGTTCGCAAAAATGCTTCATCTTCAAGAAGATTCACAGAAAGAACTTTTTTTTTTTTTTTGCGGTACGCGGGCCTCTCACTGTTGTGGCCTCTCCCGTTGCGGAGCACAGGCTCCGGACGTGCAGGCTCAGCGGCCATAGCTCACGGGCCTAGCCGCTCTGCGGCATGTGAGATCCTCCCGGACGGGGGCACGAACCCGCGTCCCCTGCATCGGCAGGCGGACTCTCAACAACTGCGCCACCAGGGAAGCCCAGAAAGAGCTTTTTGACAAGTACAGGTTTCTCATAACTTTCATATCATACCACTAAATTGGGTAAATGTGATGGCCTTATAAAACTGCTAAATAGGATTGAGTGAACTGATGGATGGTTACAATTTTTCAGTTTTGTCTGAGATATTACTGGCTTTTATTCTGTGTTTTCCAGATATAAGGAAACGCTTCCCCTCAAGCTAATTATAATTTACAGCAGTTTGGTAATTTACACCCCAAAGTAGAATTGAAACATTTATCTTTCCCTCTCCCTGATCCCTCCAGAAATGGGAAACTCAGAGGTTCCCAGCAGCTTTATCAGGTAAATAAGAAAGGCCAGCTCCTAACAGGTGCAAGAATCTCAAAGTATTTTGGGGAGACCTCAAAAAGGGAGGAATTCATCCAAATCTGTAAGGCAAAATCTGTGATAAGTGCTTGGCATTGCTTTCCTGGTGCTGAGCGGCCTTTTAAAGGTTTAGTCTGAGATTCCTTATGAAAAGTTCCAGCACAATCAATTGAAAATAACCTATACGATCAATTACACTTACATAAGTAATCAAGTCAAGTTTATTGATATCAGACTTAATTTGCAATCTAATAAATTGTAATTTGGCTGTATTTGGGAAAAACAAGGGTAATTTTAGAGAGAAAAAGATTGTGTTTCAGTGGACATCAAATTCTAATTCTGTTTTGAGGTCTGTATTTACTAAGACTACTTCTCAGATAGTTCTTTGTTGTCATGCTACATAATTGTAAGGTTTAATTGAACTATTATTTTTTAAATTGGGTTATAGTTGCTTTACAATGTTGTGTTAGTTTCTGCCGTACAGCGAAGTGAATCAGCTATATGTATACATATATCCCCTCATTTTTGGATTTCCTTCCCACTTAGGTCACCACAAAGCATTGAGTAGAGTTCCCTGTGCTATACAGCAGGTTCTCATTAGTTATCTATTTTATATATAGTAGTGTATATATGTCAATCCCAATCCCCCAATTCATCCCACCCTCCCTTTCACCCCTTGGTGTTCATACACTTGTTCTCTACATCTGTGTCTCTATTTTTGCTTTGCAAATAGGTTCATTTGTACCATTTTTCTAGGTTCCACATGTGTGTTAATATACGATATTTGTTTTTCTTTATGACTTACTTCACTCTGTATGACAGTCTCTAGATCCATCCACGTCTCTACAAATGACCCAATTTCATTCCTTTTTATGGCTAATATTCCACTGTATATATATATATATATACCACATCTTCTTTATCCATTCATCTGTTGATGGACATTTAGGTTGCTTCCATGTCCTGGCTATTGTAAATTTTTTTTAAATAAATTTATTTATTTTTGGCTACATTGGGTCTTCGTTGCTGCGCGGGCTCTCTCTAGTTGCAGTGAGCAGGGGCTACTCTCGGTTGCAGTGTGTGGGCTTCCCATTGCAGTGGCTTCTCTTGTTGCAGAGCACAGGCTCTAGGCATGAGGGCTTCAGTAGTTGTAGCGTGCAGGCTCAGTAATTGTGGCACACAGGCTTAGCTGCTCCGTGGCATGTGGGATCTTCCCAGACCAGGGCTCAAACCGTGTTCCCTGCATTGGCAGGTGGATTCTTAACCACTGCGCCTCCAGGGAAGCCCTAAAGTCTTAATCTCTAGAAAAAACTAATTTAAAAAAAGAGAAATAATTCCTTAGTTTGGACTTCTAAAGTCCCTGTAGAGTGATAATGGGCCCTCTTTTATACCCAAAATCACACAGGGGCTCACAACAGCCCTAGGGATAGACTATAAGCTACACACTTCTTGGTACCCCCAATCTTCAGGGAAAGTAGAGAAAATGAACCATACTTTAAAGAAACCTTAGCAAAAAACTCTGCCAAGAGACTCATGTACCCTGGACCAACTTGTTTCCTATTGCACTCCTCAGGGTCCATGTAGCCCCCAGGAGTAGTCTGAGTCTTAGCCCATTTGAAATGACCTATAGGAGGCCTTTTCTTACTACTGACATTCTGCTAGATAAGGAAGTGAACCAGACCCTGAGATATATATATTTTTTAATATATTTATTTGTTTTATTTGTTTATTTTTGGCTGTGTTGGGTCTTCGTTGCTGCACGTGGGCTTTCTCTAGTTGTGGCAAGCGGGGCCTACTCTTCATTGTGGTGCGCGGGCTTCTCATTGCGGTGGCTCCTCTTGTTGCAGAGCACGGGCTCTAGGTGCACGGGCTTCAGTAGGTGTGGCACGTGGGCTCAGTAGTTAAGGCTCATGGGCTCTAGAGCGCAGGCTCAGTAGTTGTGGCACACAGGCTTAGCTGCTCTGCGGCATGTGGGATCTTCTCGGACCAGGGCTCGAACCCGTGTCCCCTGTGCTGGCAGGTGGATTCATAACCACTGTGCCACCAGGGAAGTCCCGAGATATATTATTAATCTAGGACAAGGTCAGAAAGCAGTCGAGGACTATGCCAACAGGCACTGCCAGCTCCCACTAAAAATACAGTAGAAGGGGCAGTTCCTTCACAAGTAAACCCCGGGGACCAAGTTCTTAAAACCTGGAAAGGAGCGTCCCCGAAGACCAACTATGGCTAAAATGGAAGGGCCCCTATAAAGTAATTTTAGCCACCCCCACTGCTGTCAGACTGCAAGGGATAGCTAGTTGGGTACATTTGTCCAGACTAAAGCTTTTTCCTCCAAAACCCCCACAGGTCACAACAGAAGAACATTACACCTGTGAGCCAGTGGAAAATCTGAGATACCTATTCAGAAGACAGGCACCATCGACAGATAAGTAAAATGATGTGGCGGTTTGGACTCCTATGTGCCATCCTTGCTATTCTAACTCTGGCTTGCCTTCTACCACTTTGCTCAGCCACCCCCACCAGGGAAGCAGCTCCTTTGTCTGCGCTGGGTTTACGGGAAACAGTCCACTACAGAAATGCTCCTCCTATTGACTCTGTCTACCTTACTAGTCCCTGTAACTAGGGGATAATGGCAAGAAAACTCACTTATCAACATTTCTAGAATCATATCCTAAGGAGAGCATTTCAAAGAATGCTGGATGTGCCATCAACACCCCCAGCTGGCTACTGGCCCTCCTCTTGCATTTCCCCTGAACCTGCTGGTTCCAATGGGAATTAACAATCTAAATCAGGGACAATTACCACCCCCATGGCCTCTGCTGGTCACAATTGCACCTTCCAGGGGGCTATTCCAATGCTTTAACCTGACTCTTCCATACAACTGGACGTGAGGTGTGGGGCATGCTATGTTAAATTGCACAAATGGCATTTGTTTCACAAGTCCCAAGAACCCCCCAAGATATAATTACACCAGGTATCCTGCCTCTTCTATAGAGATAAACTGTATCTACAACCTTACTCACTGGTGCCCTGTTTCACATTATGGCCCCATACCCCTAAACAACACAGAAGGGGAATGTGAGTGGTGGAAAGGAAATGTCGTATCCACCTGGTCAATCCAGTTCAACCCACCTGTGGGGCTCTTTGCTGTCGAGTGCAACCCTCTGGTGGTACCAGCAGGATCACGCACAACCAGCTTGTTAAAAATATCATAGAGCTTTATATGCTTAATTATCAACATAGTGGTCTGCTGTCCCCTAATTATTCAAGTACTAACCACAGTTATGTCCTTCAAGGACTGTCCGCTCTTAACAACTGTGAGACAGACATCCAGGTCTGCATCCCTGAAGGGTTTGTTTTCCTCTGCAGACACCCAAACCAATATGTGTTATGGAATTATGGCCAGGCCCTGTCCTTTTTCCAACCAAGTTATGGCCTATAAATGCATTGATAGTGTCCACTTCATAGGAGAGTGCACTCTAGGGACTACAGGAATACGAGGGATTTTTTAAATCTATTAACAGGACCACTCCAGCTCACCACTGAACCCAGAGAGCACCAGGAATGGTCTTAGCCGGGGCAGGGCTGCCCATAGGACTGGCAGCTCCAAGGGGAGGCTTTACCTATCATGAAACAACACCAAGTAATCTCACCAGACAGCTTGGTTATATGATGGAACAGACAGGTCAAGCCTTAACAGGACATAAAACCTCTCTTCTTTCTTTGGCTAATGTAGTTCTTGACAGTCGTCTAACTCTTGACTATCTCCTGGCAGAACAAGGTGGAGTTTGTACAATAACTAATACTTCTGCTGCGCCTGGATCAATGCAACAGGACAGGTAGAAGTTAATATTGAGGAAATATACACCCAAGCAGAATGGCTTCACAGTTTTGGCAGGGACGATATTGCCTCTACTGTCTGGTCAACAGTTAAGGAAGCCCTCCCAAAGTTAATCTGGTTCCTTCCCTTCCTAGGCCCTTTAGTGGCTATTGTTGTTCTCTTTTTTGGCCCTTGTTTGTTTAACCTTCTGGTTAAGTTTGTGTCTTCTAGGCTCCAACAATTTCAAGTAACGCTCATGATGGCTCAAGGAATTCAACCCATTCCAGCAGAGGGCAGCCCAAATCCTACAGGTCCTTGGAACAGTCAGCGAGGGACTTCTACACCTCTAGGTTAGGGTAGGGTCTGTGGCCCCTGTCCAGCAGGAAGAAGTTTCAGAAGAAGAGACCTTTGGCTCCTTTAACATAGGAGGTGGATGGGCCCCAGGCTGAGCAGTTGGAGCTTGTCAGGCTGAGCAATTAGAGCTCCCCCTGATATATCAAGAAAAAGTTAACAGCAGGAGCAGAGAGGAACTAAGCTCTGCTGGAGTGAAAAAATTAGATGACCACATCTTTCATTCTTGAGGCCTAGAATGCTCCCCAACTGCACATGCGCAGAAAAGTTTCCTCAGGGGTCAAAAAGAGAGGGGACACTAGCCCATAATATGTCTCATCAACCTCCCACAGACCCTCCCACTGGAATCCATCTTGGCTAAAAGATGCGTGTGCACATAGGGGAGAGCCTTGAGTCAGTTCAGATATGGGCAACGAGCAAGGTGATTGGCCAAAGGGAACAAAGAAAACTGCCCCTACGTAAATGATCAAGCCACCCCTTTAGTGCACTCCTCATTAGCAAGGACACCCACACTCTTCTCTGAGTGTGTAGCTCCACTTTGCTTCTGTCCTAAATAAACTACTTCTTTGTGTGCTCTTCCACACATACTGTGCTTCTGATAAACTCCGTGCCTAATTTACAACTTCAGTCACTTTGTAAAATACTTTTTTCAAAGAAGACAAGAGCCAGGGCTCTGCTTCTAGCCACTAGTCCCTGGTGGTCTAGCAGTTAGGATTCCTGGTTTTCACCCAGGTGGCCCAGGTTTGAGTCTCCGGTAGGGAACTAAGATCTCACTTCAAGCCGCCACACACTGCTGTCACCCCGAGATCACTTTAACCCTTATGAATAAGGGGTGTAGAATCCCTCAGGGGGGAATGAGACAGGCTGGGACCTAAAACTTGGGACCTGGGACCCTTTGCTGCAGTGTTTGCACCTGGACAAACCCCCTCAAGCAACAAAATACAAAGAAAGTGTAAGGGACTATAAATACCTGAGTGTGTATGGACAGTTGGGGCAAATTACGAATAACTAATAACAAGAACCCAACTGCCACTTCTGAGGGACCAGGAGCAAAAGCAGGGTGCTGCACGTGCACCCTGCACACAGCACCACCAAGCGGGTGGGCAGACCACCTAAGACACCCTGGACTTCCCTGGTGGTGCAGTGGTTGGGAATCCGCCTGCCGATGCAGGGGACACGGGTTCGAGCCCTGGTCCGGGAGGATCCCACATGCCGCGGAGCGGCTGGGCCTGTGCGCCACGGCTGCTGAGCCTGTGCTCTGGAGCCCGTGAGCCACGGCTGCTGAGGCCCGTGCACCTAGAGCCTGTGCTGCACAACGGGAGAGGCCACTGCAATGAGAAGCCCGTGCGCTGCAACCAAGAGTGGCCCCCGCTCGCCACAACTGGAGGGAGCCCGCACGCAGCAGTGAAGACCCAACACAGCCAAAAATAAATAACTAAATAAATTTTTTTTAAAAAGACACCCCCACCCTCACCCCATATAAGGAACCAGCTCACCCCTACCTCAGAGAGCGAGCAAGGGAACTTGTTACTTGTTTTCACTCCCTTCTGCTGCAACACTGAGTCCCGATAAAGCCTTGCCTGAATTTCTTGCCTGGCCTCTTACCAATTTCTGTTGATTAAGGGGTCCAAGAACCCTGGTTGGTAACAAGGTGTCTAAGGAAAGACCAGTGGAGGCATGAGGTGAGCCTTTAGGGCTGCCAAACTCTCACTGTGCCAGAGACACCCGTCAGCATCTGGAGAAGGACTCCTGCTTAGAACCATGTTTTGAAACGCATAAAGTATGTTGCATTACAAAAAGACTACTAACGTTGAAACACAAATAGCAAAATATAAAAACATCCAAATCTGTGATATAGAAATACCTGTGACTCTTTACTAACTCATTAAATTATAGAACAGACATTATAAGTAATGCCTCTGGATTAATAAATACCAGAAACATGAGGCAGTAGTGAGTATATAACTGCTATTTTGAAGTGTCTGCAACACCTGTAGTTAATATGAAAATACCTGTGATTTCTGTTTGACAGTCGCAAACACTGCTAACTCTGATGGACTTTGCTGCCTCCATTCATAATTGAAGGAAATTCCAAGTTTCAGTTAGAGGTTAGTGAAAATGAAGGATTTTTTTCCTCAGCTCTTGGATGGCACCAATTCTGGATCCTTGGACCACAGGTTAAGAAGCTCCGTGAAGATGGATGGAAGGACTGGCCACCTCCAAGTGCTATCCCAGCAACTCTACAGGAAGGCAAAATGAGCTGAGAGCTGGCATGTAATCCCAACACAAAAGGGCGTTTTCACTCTGTGGGAGGCAAGAACAGAGGAGGAAGGGCCCACAGCCTGAGGTCCGGCGAGAAAGCAGAACTCTTCTGGGCCCACTGGGCTCCATCCTCCTTCCTAGATGGGGGCCAGAGCTGCTGTCTCTAGGCACAAGCAGCTGAACCATTAGCAGGGTAAGAGGCAGAACGCACCTGCTTGGAAGTGCCCAGAGGGAGTCTGGGTTGCAGGCAGGCCCCAAGGAATTCATAACTGCAGGGGCACGAAGAGCAGTGGAACACTGGCCCAGAGCCAGGCAACCCAAGTTTTAAAGGGAAAAGTTGGGAGTCCAGAGGCTACAGTGAGGGACAAGCTAAAGGCCTGCCAGTTCTGGGTCAGCAGGGCCTAGGCGCACCCCCCACTCCCAGCAGTGGACAGAATGAATGCATGCATGCATGCCAGAATTAATGAACCAAGGGACAGTAGGCCTTCCCTCACTGTGATGTCACTTCCGCAGGCCCAGGGTGACGTCACCCCCTTAGGCTTCTCTCTTTCCATGACTGCCTCACCTTTAGCCCCTTCTGGTGGCAGCATCGGCTTTCGTTTGGGATGTCCCTTCCCTCCCTCAGCACACAACCCTGGCAGGTCAGTCAGGCATGGTGCTGACCCATTCTCAGCCAAGTGGTGGGTGTGTGTCCCTGAGTGGGTGTGTGGCACAGAGGACCCTCTCCTGGCATTCCGAAGGAGCACTGGGGAGAAGGTACAGAAAGGCAGCCTGGCAGTTGGCGGGGTGGTGGGATCTGGAAGACTACCCTCAGTCTCCACTGCCTGCACCCCTATAGCCGCCCAACTCCAGCCATCAGTTCTGGCACGTGGCCCCCACCAGCTTACTTACCCTTTGCCCCATCTCCCACTCTTCATCACTCCAGACCTCACACTTCCCAAAGTCAATCACCACCCTTCTCCCTCACCCTGGCCCTGGACGGTCCCATTTCTGACAGAGGCCCTATGTTCACCAGATGTCAGGGCAGAAGGCTGTCCCCTTCCCAGGCCTCCCCTTTCCTGCTCCTCCTCAAGGCCAGAGTGCGGAGGGGGAAGGGATGCAGATGAACTTCCCAAATGTACAGCACTGACAGACCATCTCCTTAACTTCTACTGTTTAATAATTTTTCTTAAATCAATTTACTTTTAAACTTAAATATGCATTTAGAAAAAAATTTAAACCCTTTGTATCATAGTCCAAATGAAAAACCATTATCCCTGCCACAAATAAAAGATGTCTGTGAAAACATAAGAACACAAAACAATACGGTTTACTCCAGAAAGCTCAGACAGCCCAGTCTGTTAACAAAGTCCATTAGCAAGTAGAGAGCAGTACCCCCGTGTCAGTGTTGGAATCTGGTCTGCAGGAAAACTGAGGCCACTCATTTAATCAGGCCCCAGAGTCAAGGCCTCTCAGCCACTGGCCCTGCCTCCCATGCTCCTGGCATAAAGACCTCTGCAGAAGTGAATGCCCAGAACCTACCACACTCCCAGGCTTCCATCCTGCCGGCCTGGGCTGGATGAGGAAGATAAATCCCCAGCATCTCCCAGTCTGAACCCACCCAAGAGGCCTCTCCCACTAGCCCCGCCAACCCCCAACCGAGGCCTTACAGCCAATGCTGGGAACCAGGACTCTTAGGAATAGTACCCAAGCAGGGAAATGGCAAGGGCACTCCCCCAGTGCTTGCCCAGAGCCTGAGTTAGACGAATCCCTTGCTTGCTTGCACCCCTCCTGGTTCCACAGAGCACTGGGAAAAGCCTGCAATTAGTACAGGTATGAAGGTGTAAGCGTCCTGTGGTCAGGGAGGGGAGGTGCTTGGCACAGCCCCCATCTCCTGGCAGCTCCTCTGCCTCCAGCCCTCCCTCTCCTGGCACCCGGGAGGCCAGCCCCACTCTGGGCTGGTGACTGAGCCAACACCCACATACACTGGCCCTTTTACTCCTGAAAACAGCCCACTTGCTCCATTTCGCAGAGCAGGAATGGCTCCTGGTCCTCAGCATGCCTTTATCCAGTAGAGAAAGTAACCCCCAAAGGGAGGGGGATTGAAGTGCCCATGGGCATCGGTGCAGGCAGCCACCACTCTGCCTCCTCCCAGCTGGAGGCAACGCCAGCTCCAGCCACATCTCTCTCCATCCTGAGGAAGGAGATAGATGGACCCCAGGCTGAGCAGCTGGACTCTGTCCCCTGTGGACAGATGCCAGAAAAAAGATAAGGAGACCACATATTTCTCATTCTTGAGGTCAAGGAGACCTCCCTGACTACACATGTGCAGAACGGTTCCTCAGGGGTCAGAGAAGGGAGGAGGCACCAGACCATAATATGTCCTGTCAGCTTCTCAGAGACCCTTGCACTGGAATCCATCTTAGCTAAAAGATGTGTGCACACACAGAGGAGGGGCCTGAGCCAGACCAAATATGGACTCAGAGCCAGACAAAGCAAGATGATTGGCCAGAGGAAACCCGGAAGAACTGCCCCCATGTAAGTGACTTAAACTACCCCAAGAGCGTACGACTCTTTCTCTGAGCCCACCCGTGTGTCTATCCGCATGTAATTTTTGTCCTAATAAACACTTTACTTGTTTTGCTACTTTCCATCTCTTTGCTGGATTTCTTCTCCAGAGCAGATAAAGAGCCAGGGCCCTACCCCTAGCTACTAATCCCTGGTGGTCTAGTGGCTAGGATTCAGCGCTTTCACCTTCGCAGCTCAGTTTCAATCCATGGTTGGGGAATTGATATCCTACTTCAAGCCACCGCAGGCCACGGCCACCCCACAGCCACCTGAGATCACTCCCACTGTTACCCATCAGGGCTCTTGGCTTTCCTTAATCAACAGAAATTGATAAGACGCCAGAGAAGAAATTCAGGCAAGGCTCTATTGGGGCCCCTGCTGGAGCTGGGAAGAGTGAAAACAAGTAACAGTTTCCCTTGCTTTGCTCCCCGAGGCAGGGCAAGCTAGCTCCTTATATGGTGTGATGGTAGGGGTATGTCCAGGGGTCGGGCAGAAGGGGTGGGTTAGGTGGTGTGCCCACCCCCTTGGTGGTGGTATGTGCAGGGGGCATGCACAGTACCCTGCTTTTGCTCCTCACACCCTGTTTTTGCCCCAGCTCTTCAGAAGTGGCAGCTGGGTTTTTGGCCTTTTTGTATCTTGTTGTCCATAATTCGCCCCAACTGCACATACATGCAGTTATTTTTAGTCCCTTATAGTTTCATTGTATTTTGCTGGAGGAGAGGTTTGTCCAGGTGCAAGCACTGCAGCCAAGGGTCCCAGGTCCCAGGTCCCAGCCTGCCTCATTCACCCTTGAGAGACTCTACACCCTTATTCTTAAGGGGTAAGGGGCTAAAGGTCTCTTCTTCTGAAACTTCTTCCTGCTGGACAGGAGCCACAGATCCTACCCTACCGTAGAGGTATAGAAGTCCCTCGCTGACTGTACCAAGGACCTGTAGGGACCTGGGCCACTCTCCGCTGAAATGGTTTAAATTCCTTGAGACATCATGAGCCTTACATGAAGTTATTGGAGCCTAGAAGATACAAACTTAACCAAAAGGTTAATTAAACAAGGGCTAAAAAGGAGAAGAACAACAATAGCCTAGAAAGGGAAGAAACCGGGTTAACATTGGGAGGGCTTCCTTAACTGTTGACTAGACAGGGGAAGTGATATTGTCTTTGACAAAATTATGAAGCCATTCTGCTTGGGTGTATATTTTTGTTAATCTCAGGGTTAAAGTTTGACATGTTTCTCTATTTTTAGAATGGAAGGTCTGGACCTGTTGGTCCCAGGTCTCCTTTTTGGACCAAAAAGTCTTAGTCACAGATTTACAACAGTAGGGAAGACAACAAAACACTAGATGAAATATAGCATAAATTAGTATGACTTAAAAGAGAAGGGTTATGAGAAAATGAAAACCTCCCACCAGAAAGTTTTTATACCTTGTGGGATCCAAGAGAACAAACTAGAGAACCAGTTTTCAATTTCCCTGCCCATATTGAACAGTGAGGATTGTTGGTTAATTGTACTACTTTTGGGTTTTGAACTGCTTCTATGATATGTAAAATCTCAGCCCCATATTTTACAGGGGATTTTTTTGCATTTGAAAGTCCTCTTTCTTTTTTTTTTTCAGATAGCTGCATGGGCATGTAAAACAAGGAAGCCTGTGTATATATTTACAATTTTTCCTTCCCCTAAAGTTACGGTTCAGGTTAGGGCTATCACTTCAGCTCTCCGGGCCAAAGTGTTGGGTAGCAAAGGTTTTGCTTCTATGACACTAGGGGTGCTCACAATAGCATACTCTGCTCTCCTGGCTCCATCTTTAATGAAACTACTGCCATCAGTAAACCATTCTTCCTCAGGGTTTTCTGTGGCCTGCTCTGTTAGATCAGGCCTACAGGCATAAACCTGGTTGAGGGTTTCGAGGCAGGAATATGTTAGTTTGGGGCTTTCATCAGGCATCAGTGTAGCCGAGTTGAGGGTGTGGCAAGTTTTGAGGGTTACCTCTAAGGAGTCAAGGAGTAAAGACTGGTATTTAGTAAGGCAGCCTCCAGTTAGCCAATGGTAGCCCTTAATCTCCAGGATCCCTTGTACTTGATGAGGGGTCTGGACTTCCAGGGGCTGTCCAAAGGTGAGCTTGTTAGTTTCTTCCATTAATAAAGCAGTAGCAGCTACTGCCTGGAGGCAATCAGGCCAACCTCAGGCCATGGAACCTAGTTGTTTGGAAAAATAGCCTATAGGCTGAGGAACTTCTCCTAGCTTCTGTATAAGGACCCCCAGAGCTATCCCTTGCTTTTCAGCCACCTACAAAATGAGTGGCTTTTTTACATTGGGGAGGTGTGCTCATCCCTTCTTATAAGAACACCATAATCACAACTAACTGCTGAACAACCACTGACAAAAAAACGCTGGAACCAACCAAAAAGATACCCTACATCCAAGACAAAGAAGAAGCCACAACGAGATGGTAGGAGGGGCACAATCATGATAAAATCAAATCCCATACTTCCCAGGAGAGTGACCCACATCTGGAAAACAATTATACCACAGAAGTTCTCCCACTGGAGTGAAAGTTATGAGCCCCACGTCAGGCTTCCCAGCATGGAGGTCCAGCAACGGGAAGAGGAGTCCCCAGAGAATCTGGTTTTGGAGGGCAGTGGGATTTGATTGCAGGACTTCCAAAGGACTGGGAGAAACAGAAACTCCACTCTTGGAGGGCACACACAAAGTCTCAGGTGCATCAGGACCCAGGGGAAAAAGCAGTGACTGCATAAAAGACTGGGCCAGACCTACCTGCTAGTATTGGATGGTCTCCTGAAGAGGCAGGGGGTGACTGTGGCTCACTGCAGGGACAAAGACACTGGCAGCAGCAGTTCTGGGAAGTACTCATTGGCGTGAGCCCTCCTGGAGGCCACCATCAGCCTGACCAAACAGCCTGTAGGCTCCAGTGCTAGGTTGTGTCAGGCCAAACAACCAACACAGCCCCACCCATCAGCAGACAAGCAGATTAAAGTTTTACTGAGTAAAACCCTGCCCACCAGAGGGACAAGACCCAGCTCCACCCACCACCAGTCCCTCCCATCAGGAAGCTTGCACAAGCCTCTTAGATGGCCTCATCCACAGAGGGCAGACAGCAGAGCAAGAAGAACTACAATCCTGCATCCTGTGGAACGGAAACTATAATCACAGGAAGTTAGACAAAATGAAATGGCAGAGGAATATGTCCCAGATGAAGGAACAAGATAAAACCCCAGAAAAACAACTAAGTGAAGTGGAGACAGGTAACCTTCCAGAGAAAGAATTCAGAATAATTATAGTGAAGATGATCCAGGATCTCGGAAAAAGATTGGAGGCAAGGATCAAGAAGATGCAAGAAATGTTTAACAAAGACCTAGAAGAACTAAAGAACAAACAGATGAACAATATAATAAGTGAAATGAAAAATACACTAGAAGGAATCAATAGCAGAATAACTGAGGCAGAAGAATGAATAAGTGACCTAAAAAACAGAATGGTAGAAATCACTGCTGCAGAACAGAATAAAGAAAAAAGAATGAAAAGAAATGAAGACAGTCTAAGAGACTAGAAGGAATCAATAGCAGAATAACTGAGGCAAAAAACGGATAAGTGACCTGGAAAACAGAATGGTGGAAATCACTGTCGCAGAACAGAATAAGGAAAAAAGAATGAAAAGAAATGAAGACAGTCTAAGAGACCTCTGGGACAACATTAAACACACCAACATTCACATTATAGGGGTCCCAGAAGGAGAAGATAGAGAGAAAGGACCTGAGAAAATATTTGAAGAGATAACAGCTGAAAACTTCCCTAACATGGGAAAGGAAACAGTCACCCAAGTCCAGGAAGCGCAGAGAGCCCCAGGCAGGATAAACCCAAGAAGGAACATGCCAAGACACATAGTAATCAAACTGACAAAAATCAAAGACAAAGAAAAAAATATTAAAAGCAACAAGGGATAAACGACAAACAACATACAAGGGAACTTCCATAAAGTTATCAGCTGATTTTTCAGCAGAAACTCTGCAGCCCAGAGGGAGTGGCATGATATATTTAAAGTAATAAAAGGGAAGAACCTACAACTAAGAATACTCTACCCAGCAAGGCTCTCATTCAAATTTGATGGAGAAATCAAAAGCTTTACAGACAAGCAAGAGATAAGAGAATTCAGCATTACCAGACCAGCTTTGTAACAGATGCTAAAGGAACTTCTCTAGGTGGGAAAGAGACCAGAAACTTAAAACAACCTTGTACATATATAGACTGCTATATCAAAACCTCATGGGAACAGCAAACCCAAAAACTACAATAGATACACACACACAAAAGGAAAAGCAAGGTGGTCCAGTGGTTAAGACTCTGTGCTCCCAATGCAGGGGTCACAGGTTCGATCCCTGGTTGGGGAACTAAGGTCCTGCACAGCGTGGCCAAAAAACAAAACAGAATAAAACAAAAAACCCAAACAAACAAACAAAACCCATAAGATACAGCAAAAGCAGTTCTAAGAGGGAAGTTTATAGCAATACAATCCTACCTCAAGAAACAAGAAAAATATCAAATAAACAACCTAACCGTACATCTGAAGCAACTAGAGAAAGAAGAACAAACATAACCTAAAGTTAGTAGAAGGAAAGAAATCATAAAGATCAGAGAAGAAATAAATGAAATAGAGATGAAGAAAACAATAGCAAAGATCAATGAAACTAAAAGCTGGTTCTTTGAAAAGATAAACAAAATTGATAAACCTTTAGCCAGACTCATCAAGAAAACAAGGGAGAGGACTCAAATCAATAAAATTAGAAATGAAAAAGGAGAAGTTAAAACTGACTCCACAGAAATACAAAGGATGGGGACTTCCCTGGTGGTCCACTGGCTAAGACTCCGTGCTCCCAGTGCAGGGGGCCTGGGTTCGATCCCTGGTCAGGGAACTAGATCCCACATGCTGCAACTAACAGTTCACATGCCAGGGCTTCCCTGGTGGTGTAGTGGTTAAGAATTCCCCTGCCAATGCAGGAGACATGGGTTTGATCCCTGGTCCGGGAAGATCCCACATGCCATGGAGCAACTAAGCTCGTGCAGTACAATTACTGAGCCTGCACTCTAGAGCCCGCAAGCCACAACTACTGAGCCCGAATGCCACAACTACTGAAGTCCATGTGCCTAGAGCCCATGCTCCACAACAAGAGAAGCCACCTCAATGAGAAGCCCGCACACCACAAAGAACAGTAGCCCCCACTCTCCGCAACTAGAGAAAGCCCGTGCACAGCAACGAAGACCCAACGCAGCCAAGAATTAATTAATTTTTAAAAAAAGAGTTCAACATGCCACAACTAAAGATCCCTCATGCCACAACTAAAGATCCCACGTGCCACAACAAAGATCCCACATGTGGCGATGAAGATCCCACGTGCTGCAACTAAGACCTGGCGCAGCCAAATAAATAAATAAATAAATATTTAAAAAAATAAATGCCATGTGGCTTTCTTTAGGAAAAAAAGGAAATACAAAGGATCATAGCAGACTACTACAAGCAACTGTATGCCAATAAAATGGACAACCTGGAAGAAATGGACAAATTCTTAGAAAGGTACAATCTCCCAAGACTGAACCAGGAAGAAATAGAAAATATGAACAGACCAATCACAAGCTCTGAAATTGAAACTGTGATTAAAGAACTCCCAACAAACAGAAGTTCAGGACCTGATGGCTTCACAGGCGAATTCTATCAAACATTTAGAGAAGACCTAACACCTATCCTTCTGAAACAGTTCCAGAAAATTGCAGGGGAAGGAAAACTCCCAAACTCATTCTATGAGGCTGCCATCACCCTGATACCAAAACCAGACAAAGATACCGCAAAAACGAAAATTACAGGCCAATATCATTGATGAACACAGATGCAAAAATCCTCAACAAAGGGACTTCCCTGGTGGTCCAGTGGTTAAGAGCCCACCTTCCAATGCAGGGGACACAGGTTCGATCCCTGCTCAGGGAAATAAGATCCCACATGCCACCAGGCAACTAAGCCTGCACACCGCAACTACTGAGCCTGTGCGCCACAACTAGAGAGCCCGCGCTGCAACTACTGGGCCCGCATGCCACAATGAAGAGCCCGTGCAGCACAACAAAAGATTCCGCATGCCACAACTAAGACCCAACGTGCCCAAAAATAAATAAATAAATAGATAGATAGATAGACAGATAAATAGATAAATAAATAAATATTTTTGGGGCTTCCCTGGTGGCGCAGTGGTTGAGAGTCCGCCTGCCGATGCAGGGGACGTGGGTTCGTGCCCCGGTCCGGGAAGATCCCACATGCCACGGAGCGGCTGGGCCCGTGAGCCATGGCCGCTGAGCCTGCGCGTCCGGAGCCTGTGCTCTGCAACGGGAAAGGCCACAACAGTGAGAGGCCCGCGTACTGCAAAAATAAAAAAAATAAAAAATAAATATTTTTTTAAAATCCTCAACAAAATACTAGCAATCTGAATCCAACAACACGTTAAAAGGATCATACCCTGTGATCAAGTGGGATTTATCCAAGGGATGCAAGAATTTTCCAATATCTGCAAATCAATCTGTGTGATACGACATTAACAAATTGAAGAATAAAAAAACCATATGATCATCGCAATGGATGCAGAAAAAGCTTTTGACAAAATTCACACCCATTTGTGACAAAAGTTCTACAGAAAGTGGGCAAAGAGGGAACATACCTCAACATAATAAAGGCCACATACAACAAACCTGCAGCTAACATACTCAACGGTGAAAAGCTGAAATCATTTCCTCTAAGATCAGGAACAAGACAAGGATGTCCACTTTCACCACTTTTATTTAACATAGTTTTGGAAGTCCTAGCTCTGGCAATCAGAGAAGAAAAAGAAATAAAAGGAATCCAAATTGGAAAAGAAGAAGTTAAACTGTCACTGTTTGCAGATGACATGACACTATACATAGAAAATCCTAAACACACTACCAGAAAACTACTAGAGTTCATCAATGAATTTGGTAAAGTTGCAGGTTACAAAATTAATACACAGAAATCTGCTGCATTTCTATACACTAGCAACGAAAGATCAGAAAGAGAAATTCAAGAAACAATCCCATTTAACATCACATCAAAAAGAATAAAATACCTAGGAATAAACCTACCTAGGGAGGCAAGAGACCTGTACTCGGAAAACTGTAAGATGCTGATGAAAGAAATTGACGACAACACAAACAGATGGAAAGATATACCATGTTCTTGGATTGGAAGAATCAATATTGTCAAAATGACTATACTACCCAAGGCAATCTACGGATTTAATGCAATCCCTATCAAATTACCAATGGCATTTTTCACAGAACTAAAACAAAAAAATCTTAAAATCTGTATGGAGACACAAAAGACCCCGAATAGCCAAAGCAATCCTGAGAAAGAAAAATGGAGCTGGAGGAATCAGGCTCCCTGACTTCAGACTACACTACAAAGCTATAGTCATCAAAACAGTATGGTACTGGCACAGAAACAGAAATATAGATCAATGGAACAGGATAGAAAGCCCATAAATAAACCCACACAAGTATGGTCAATTAATCTACGACAAAGAAGGCAAGACTATACAATGGTGGAAAGACAGTCTCTTCAATAAATAGTGCTGGGAAAACTGGACAGCTACATGTTAAAAAAAAAAAGAAATTAAAACTTTTTAAATTTTTTATTTTATTTATTTTTGGCTGCTTTGGATCTTCATTGCTGCACGTGGACTTTCTCTAGTTGAGGCGAGTGGGGGCTACTCTTCGTTGTGGTGTGCAGGCTTCTCATTGTGGTGGCTTCTCTTGTTGGGAGCATGGGCTCTAGGCGCGTGGGCTTCAGTAGTTGTGGAAAGTGGGCTCAGTTGTTGCGGTTCGCGGGCTCCAGAGCGCAGGCTCAGTAGTTGTGGTGCACAGGCTTAGTTGCTCCATGGCATGTGGGATCTTCCCGGACCAGGGCTCAAACCCATGTCTCCTGCCTTGGCAGGCGGATTCTTAACCACTGTACCACCAGGGAAGCCCCTAGCAGGCGGATTCTTAACCACTGCGCCACCAGGGAAGTCCCAAAATTAGAACATTCTTAACACCATACAAAAAAATAAGCTCAAAATGGATTAAAGACCTAAGTGTGAGACCAGACACTATAAAATTCTTACAGGAAAACAGGCAGAACACTCTCTGACATAAATCGCAGCAGTATCTTTTTCCATCCGTCTCCCAGAGCAATTGAAATAAAACAACAGTAAACAAATGGGACATAATTAAACTCAAAAGTTTTTGCATAGCAAAGGAAACCATAAACTAAACGAAAAGACAACCCACAGAGTGGGAGAAAATATTGGCAAATGATGTGACTGACAAGGGATTAGTCTCCAAAATTTACAAACAGCTCATGCAGCTCAATAGCATCAAAACAAACAACCCAATCAAAAAATGGGCAGAAGACCTAAATAGACATTTCTCCAGAGAAGACATACGGATGGCCAAGAGGCGCATGAAAAGATGTTCAACACGGCTAATTATTAGAGAAATGCAAATCAAAACTACATTGAGGGGGGCCTCCCTGGTGGCGCAGTGGTTGAGAGTCCGCCTGCCGATGCAGGGGATACGGGTTCGTGCCCCGGTCTGGGAGGATCCCATATGCCGCGGAGCGGCTGGGCCCGTGAGCCATGGCTGCTGAGCCTGCGCATCCGGAGCCTGTGCTCCGCAACGGGAGAGGCCACAACAGTGAGAGGCCCGCATACCACAAAAAAAAAAAAAAAAAAACTACATTGAGGGACTTCCCCGGTGGCGCAGTGGTTGACAGTCCGCCTGCTGATGCAGGGGACGCGGGTTCGTGCCCCGGTCCGAGAGGATCCCACATGCCGCGGAGCAGCTGGGCCCATGAGCCATGGCCACTGAGCCTGCACGTCCGGAGCCTGTGCTCCGCAACGGGAGAGGCCACAGCAGTGAGAGGCCCACGTACCGCAAAAAAAAAAAAAAAAAAAAACTACATTGAGATATCACCTCACACTAGTCAGAATCACCATCATCAAAAAATCCACAAACGGGCTTCCCTGGTGGCGCAGTGGTTGAGAGTCCGCCTGCCGATGCAGGGGACACGGGTTCGTGCCCCGGTCTGGGAAGATCCCACATGCCGCGGAGCGGCTGGGCCCATGAGCCATGGCCGCTGAGCCTGCGCGTCTGGAGCCTGTGCTCCGCAGCGGGAGAGGCCACAGCAGTGAGAGGCCCGCGTACCGCAAAAAAAAAAAAAAAAAAAAAAATCTAGAAACAATAAATGCTGGAGAGGGTGTGGAGAGAAGGGAACCCTCCTACACTGTTGGTGGGAATATAAATTGGTACAGCCACTATGGAGAACTGTATGGAGGTTCCCTAAAAAACTAAAAATAGAGCTGCCATATGATCCTGCAATCCCACTCCTGGGCATATATCTGGAGAAAAACATGGTCTGAAAGGATACATGCTCCCCAATGTTCATTGCAGCACTGTTCACAATAGCCAAGACACGGAAGCAACCTACTGTCCATTGACAGAGGAATGGATAAAGAAGATGTGGTATATATATACAATGGAATATTACTCAGTCATTAAAAAGAATGAAATAATGTCATTTGCAGCAACATGGATGGACCTAGAGACTGTCTACTGGGTGAAGTCAGACAGACAAAGTGAAATATCATATGAGGGCTTCCCTGGTGGCGCAGTGGTTGGGAGTCCGCCTGCCAATGCAGGGGACACGGGTTTGAGCCCTGGCCCGGGAGGATCCCACGTGCCGCAGAGCAACTGGGCCTGTGTGGCACAGCTGCTGAGCCTGCGCTCTAGAGCTCGCGTGCCACAGTTGCTGAGCCCGCGTGCCACGGCTACTGAGGCCCGTGCGCCTAGAGCCCGTGCTCCGCAGCAAGAGAAGCCACCGCACCGCAACCAAGAGTAGCCCCCACTTGCCGCGGCCAGGGAGGGCCCGTGCACAGCAACAAAGACCCAATGCAGCCAAAAATAAAAATAAAATAAATAAAATATATATATCATATGATATTGCTTATATGCAGAATCTTAAAAAAATGATACAAATGAACTTATTTATAAAACAGAAACAGACTCACAGACTTAGAGAACAAACTTATGGTTGGGGGGGAGGGTGGCAGGAAGGGATAGTTAGGAAGTCTGGGATTGACATGTACACACTGCTATATTTAAAATGGATAACCAACAAGGACTTACTGTACAGCACAGGGAACTCTGCTCAATATTATGTAACAACCTAAATGGGAAAGAACTTGAAAAGGATAGATACACGTATATGTATAACTGAATCACTTTGCTGTACACCTGAGACTAACACAACGTTGTTAAACAACTAGACTCCAATATAACATGAAAAGTTAAATAAATAAATAATGGAGACCCAGAGCAAGAGCTCTGGTGAGGCCCTGTTTGGTATTATTAAAAGACTTTTCTTGTTCCCCAGTCCAAAGTAATGGTTCTGTATCTGGGCCTTCAGTGGCTTCACACAGAGGCTTAGCCATTATCCCGAATCCTGGAGTCCAAATTCTGCAAAATCCTGCCATGCCTAAGAGTGTACGAAGATGTTTCTTTGTCTTTGGGCCACTTTGGCTTAATATAGTTTGTTTTCTATCTGGAGATAACTGTCTACTTCCAGGGTTTATAATATATCCCAGATATTTAAATTGTTGCTTTGAGATTTGTGCCTTTTTGTGGGAGACCCTGCAGCCCTGGGCCCCAAGGAAATTAAGGACTTCAACGGTATTCCGATCTGAGGCCTCCATGGTAGGGCTACGTATTAATATATGATCCACATACTGTAGAAGAGCTCCTTTAGTCCTTTAGAACAGCTCCCTTCGTTCTTCTCTTAGGGCCTGGGAGAACAAGTGTGGGCTGTCCCGAAACACCGAGGCAACACTGTCCAAGTATATTGTTGCATTTGGCCCAAGTGGGGGTTAGCCCACTTGAAGGCAAACAGATACTGTGATGAGGGATGAACTGGGATGAAAAAAAAGACATCCTTGAGGTCAGGCACAGTAAACCATTTTGCATCCCCCAGAACCTGGATTAATATAAGGATTGGCCACAGGGGATGTATAGGGACCACTGCGTCATTTACTGCTCTAAGGCCCTGAACCATTCATTATTCCTCAATTAACTTAACAACTGGCAGAACAGGGGCATTGCATGGAGACTAACGGGGCACTAAGAGGCCATGGTTTAAGAATTTATCTATGAGGGATTGCAAACCCTTTTTTGCTTCCAACTTTATGGGGTAATGTCTCTTGTTAGGATAAGCGACTTCTGGCTTAAGGCTAATTTTTACAGGTTTGGCATTTATAGCCTCCCCAGGGATGCCTTTGTCCCAAACTGCAGGGTTTACTGTGTGTAGAATATGGCTGGGAATAAGCCGTTGTTCTTCCAGCTGATTTGTCTTAGCCAGAGTCAAGAAAAGGGGCTGCTCGGGGTCTCCTAAGTATAACATGGCTCCAAGGGAGCCCAGAAGGTCTCTCCCCAGTAGTGGGGTAGGACACTCGGGCACAACTAAAAAGCCATGTGAGATCAAACACTATTCAGATTGGCAAGTGAGAGGCCCAGTGAAGTAATGGGTACAAGGCTTTCCATCGACACCGATCACTGTACAGCTTTCAGAGAAGAGAGCCCCAGCGTGAGAGATCAGGAGAGAGTAAGTGGCTCCTCTATCAATTAAAAAATGGATTTTCTTACCTGCCACATCAAAGACCACCTAGGGCTCCTTGATGGAGATGGACATCTCACGTGGGGGGAACCGCCAGAATCCCCGGGCTGCCTCAGTCACGTAGCATGGCCACCTCAGGAGCGGGAGTCCCCCACCCCTTTGGGAAAAGGGAAGGTCCCACTTCCTATGACCTGTTCGTTTGCAGACTGGGCATGAACCAGGGGACTCTTTCTGGTATCTGTGGGCCCAGTGGCCAGTTGACTTGCATTTGAAGCATTCCCCCTTGCTAGTTTTACCTCCAGATGAATGGTTAGACTTCCTTGGCTCCCTTGGGTTGTCCTGAGGTTGCAAGGCATGGCTGACAGCAACGGCCATCAGTGTAACATGAGCACTAGCCTGCCTGTTTTCACATTGGTTCTCTCTTCCTCCTCAGCTTGATCTCGATTATTAAATACCCCAAAGGCCAGCTCTAGGAGTTGGGGCATAGGGGTTTGTGGGCATAATATCAGTGGCAGACTGGCTGATAAAATGTTGTCCCAGCAGGGACTGACACACAGGAGTGGAGGGATCAATGTTAGTAAATTTTCTAAAAACCTTCACAAGCTATCCCCGAAAGAGGACTGGATTTTCTTTTTCTTCTTGGGTCACTCCTTTAACCTTTTCATAGTTAACGGGCTTTTTGATACACTTTCTCATCCCTTCTAATACACATTGGATGATGTGGTTCCTGGCTTCTGTTCCCTCTGGGGAATTATATTCCCAACAGGGCTCCTGGCTTAGAGGATCCACCCATGATGAGTAACCTGCAACTGAGAAAGCATTCCTAGAAATGAAGTCCAACATCCCGGAGACACTTACCAGGAGGCGTCTGTCGGAAGGGGGTCAGAGTGTCCTCCAAATTCCCTTCTTACCTAATGGGATTTTGAGCACCCTCTACTCTCCCATTGCCTAACCCGGTGTTTCTGGTCAACCCAGTCCCTTGCACAAGGGGTAGGGGGCGGTGGGCAGGACATTTGTATCAGTGCGCTGCCAGGACTCTCCTTGAGGGGATCTGTTATATATAAAGCTTATGCCTTATAATAAGTTTCCTTATGCGAGGGTGTATTCCTCAAGATTGAGCGCCTACAAAGTTTATAGTGAGGGCTTCTCGGCAGCAGCCAGTCCGAAAGGCTGTCCGTAGCAGTGTATGGGCTGCCAAGACCTGAAGTGAAGGGGGTCCTAGAGGTGCAAAAAAGGAGCTCCTGGAGGAACTGAAGTTGGGCACAGTGGAAAAAGCCACAGGGGTCAGGACCTCAGGGTCTAGAGGTGGGAGTATTCCCATAGGGGATTTTTGGACATAGAGTAAGGTGAGAGACCAGACAGCAGAAGAACCCAAAACCCTCTCCCCTATCTGCTTGGCAGCTATGATAAAATTGGGAAGAGCCTGATGATTCCATCTGACACAGGCAACAGTAAGTCTAGACAGTGTTTCCCGTGTAATTTAACATACCAAATGAACCCAGTTAGTTTAGGATCTGTCTTTGGGATGCTCCCAGGGCCCTTTCTTTGAAGCACCCCAAAGTTAGCTGGAGGTCAAAAGAACTTTAATTAGAATTTGATATTTGGAAAGTCTGTCAAAAATTTCAAAAAGTTTTTTTTGGCTATGCTGCACAGCTTGTGGGATCTTACTTCCCCAACCAGGGATTGAACCCGTGCCCCCTGCAGTGGAAGCATGGAGCCCTAACCACTGGACAATCAAGGAATTCCCGCAAAAAGCTTTAAAACACCTGGTCAGATAGGATCATAGGTCGTTGTGAAACAATACTTATTCCTTGAGCTAAGGTGAAAAAAGGATTTCAAAAGTAAATACAGGGACTTATTTCACCATTGGTGGCGCAGTGGTTGAGAATCCTCCTGCCAATGCAGGGGACATGGGTTCGAGCCCTGGTCTGGGAAGATCCCACATGCCGCAGAGCAACTAAGCCTGTGTGCCACAACTACTGAGGCCAGGCACCTAGAGCCCGTGCTCCGCAACAAGGGAAGCCACCGCAATGAGAAGCCAGCACACAGCAACCAAGAGTAGCCCCCCACTCACCACAGCTAGAGATAACCCGTGTGCAGCAATGAAGATCCAACGCAGCCATAAATAAATAAATAAATAAATGTATTTTTTTAAAAAAGTAAATACAGACCACTTAAAGGCACTGAAACTCACACAATCTTTGATCAAAAGTAGCATTCCAGGAAAACCGTTCTCTTATGAGAGAGAGAAACTAAATCCAGTCCTGTATCAGCCTACTCTTAATAAAATCCATTTACCTAGTCAAATTTAATCCAACCTTAGAAAATCTTGACCATACACAAAACTCTTTTCCCAATGTTCCTTTTCCACAAACCTTTTGCAACTTCCTGTAGTCATATTATTTTGTCCCTTATTCTTTTCCCATTCAGAAACAACCAGCTCTAGGACAAAATCACCCTTTTCTTTTAACAAAATGTATTTCCACTCCTCATACCTTCTTTTACTGAAAACGCACATCCTACCTTCCTTAAGCAACTATGAACTGTCTTTACGTTAGCATTCCCTGGTTGGAATATCCCATAACCTCTAGAAACATGCAACTTCCCAAAGCACTATTTTTTTGCTCAGTGTGGTATGTGGTACAAGACGTGTGTTTAATAAAGCCAAACATCTTTCATTTCCCCCTCATAAGAAGACAAAAGTTGTAAAGTCATAAGTTTAGATCTGTTTAGCAATTAATGTGCCAATATTTCACCTTATTTGAAATGGCCTGGATACTCAATGAATTCCTATCATTTAACTTAATATTGCTTCAAGTTACCAAAGTGTGGAGAGACTATTTTAGATGGATATTTCCAAAACATAATTACTCCTAGAGTTTACCAAAAAGCTCTTACCTCAGCAACATTTACTAAAAAATGTAATCATATCAGGTTATTTTCCCTGTTGACAGATTTTATAACAGAAACAATATGCATTTATTGGCTTCCAGTAACCCTAGGAACAATGAAAATATTATATTATTCTTCATGTTGATGACTCTAAAGACAGGTCTGTATTAATTAAGCCCACAACCTTAAACTTGCTCTAATACCAGATATTAATTTAATATTGAATATTTCCCAGATCACATGAATGTGGAATGTATTCTGGCGAGTTTTATATTTCTGAGAATGTATATACGTGCTCAGTTTCCTTTAAGCCAATTAAATACAGCTCATTTACAAGTTAATGTTTACATAAAGAGAAACAGAACCAGAGATCTCATAGTTTTCCCACTTGAATTTAAAAAGGTCTCTTTTTTTGCCTCAGTCCGGGGGACTACAGATGGATCAGATAGTTCCTGAGAGCCCAGGCAGAATAGTTACACTGCAAAGGCAGAGGAGAGAAATGCAAGCTCCTCTCTTTTTTATTCTTTTTAAAATCCCACCAAGTAACCCAAGGCTGGAGTCTCAGGCAATGTGAGCTGTGTTTGTATTTCAAGGCTTAAGTGCTCCACAGGGCCCACAATTTCAGCAGAGACTTGCAGGAGCGGTTGGACAGACAAAACTACGTAAGACAAAGATCCTTTTACTCGATATGTACCACCGACAAAAACTTGACACAAACAAGAACTTTTCAGGATAAAGGGGATGGGAGTGCAGGTGTAACGGATCAAGGGAGAGGTGAAGGGAGGAGAGAAAGACTAAAAAAAAAAAAAAAAGAGAGACGGCAGGAAAATAAAGGCGAGAATACTGGGACAATAGAACTTCCAGCCACAACATATGAGGTTTGAGTTCTATCACTGTCATAAATCTCCCATCAGGGAGAGCCCACTGGACCAAGGTCTGCACGGTGTGAGGCGAGCCTCTCCCACCTCTGCTTGTCACCCATTGCCGGCCAGAGGGAGCGTGGTCTCACGTGCTGAGAGGAGTGATGCTGTAGCTGCCCAATGTCCACTCTCTCCAAAGGATAAGACAGAGGAGTGGGAAAGGACAGAGAAAGAAGGAGAGAGACTTCAGCAGAGGGAAAGCGGCAAACGGGAGGGGGAACGCATTGCACGAATGAGGAACTGAGGCCCCCGGGGGCCCGAAAGGCAGACTTACCAAATGCGGTGACGAGGTGAGGTTCAGGCGATCTCTTGTCAGCCACGGGGAAGCTGCTTTCAGTGGTCCCAGAGGTGCCCAGATCCTCTCCCGGCAAGAGGGAGAGGTCCCATGTTGGGTGCCAGCAATCTGTTGCTGGTCAGGGTCCTTGGCCTTCCCTAATCAACGGAAGAGGCCAGACAAGAAATGTGGCCAAGGCTTTACTGGGGCCCCTGCTGCAGCTGCGGGGCAGCGAAAACAAGTAACAGGTTCCCTTGCTCGCTCCCGGGTGGGGCTCGCTGGTTCCTTACATGGGGTGAGGTTAGGGGTGTGTCCGGGGGTTGGGCAGGAGGGGTGGCTTAGGTGGTCTGCCCACCCCTTTGGTGGTGCACAGGGGGCATGTGCGGTACCCTGGTTTTGCTCCCGGCTCTTCAGAAGTGGCAGTCAGGTTTTTGGTCTTTTCATAATTTGCCCCCAACTGCCCATGCACACAGTACTTTTTAGTCCCTCGTAGTTTCTTTGTATTTTGTTGCTGGAGGAGACGTTTGTCCAGGAGCCAGCACTGCAGCAAAGGGTTCCCGGTCCCAGGTCCCAGCCTGTGTCACCCTTATTTGCCTAGACTTCTCAGACCTGGGGGAGGGACCTGAGGGGCCTCAAGTTAATGCGACTGAGGACCAGAGAGAGTTCACAACGAAAATGTTACTGAGAAGGGGTTGGGGGACCCCGTCACACGGCCTCCACCACAGAAGACGCGAACTCGCGAAGGCCCCAGCTTCGACCCACCTGAGGCCGGTGCCCAGGGCCGTGAAGTCCGGGACGCATGAGCCCACGCGGGGGCCGCTGTCCGGAGCCAGGAGGGCGGGATCCCGGGCGTTGGTCCCCCACCCCGCCCCCTCGTGGTGCTGGTGGCGGCAGCGGATGATGCGGCCCCTTTAAATCCCGGCCGCCCCGCCCTTCGCAGCCGACTCCGCGGCGGCCCGGGATCCAGGCCGGGCCGCGGCTCTCGCCGCCCAGCCTAGCCCAGCCTGGCCCGGCCCAAGCGCCGAGCCTAGGCGGTCCACTCCCCACGCCCCAGAGGAGCCGTTAGCGCGGTGCCCGGCCCAGTCCCCAGCCCGGCAGGCCCGCCCGCATCCCTGCCCGGCCCCGGGCTCCCAGCCCCTCCCCGCCCCGGGGCCGGGGCCCCTGCAGCCTCCAGGTTCCCGCGCCCCGGCCCCGGCCCCCCCGGGCCATGCGGCCTCGGCCCCGCCGGCGCCCACCGCGCACCTGAGGAGATGAGGCTCCGCAATGGCGCCTTCCTGACGCTGCTGCTCTTCTGCCTGTGCGCCTTCCTCTCGCTCTCCTGGTACGCGGCGCTCAGCGGCCAGAAAGGTGAGCCCCTCCCCCGCCGTCCTCCGCCCTGCGCCCCCTCCCACACCTGGGCGCCGGCGGCCGGAGCGGGGTCCGGACAGCTGCTGTGGAAGGCGGCCGGAAGCCGACGCGGGCGCCCCTTCCCCGCCCGGGCGGTGCGAGAGGACGCCCCTCCCATCCTTGCTCCCACTTGTTTGCTGCTGGAATAACGAAATTCTCCTCTGGCCTGGGCTGGGCCGCGCCGGTGAGCGGGAGTCGGGTGCCCCGTGCGCGCTCAGGACCGGCCTCCGTGAGTACAGTTCTGCCCGCGTTGGGGCGGGTCGCTCCCTCTGGTGAGCTGGAGACCTCAGAGTTCTCAGAGAGGGACAGAGACACAAGGTCACAGAGGTGGCCGTGCCGGAGGGTCCCCAAGGTACCGCTCCAGGCACCTGGGTACACCGATGCTGAGACACGAGTGAGGAGGCAGCCGGACATCCAGGCAGTACCATCACTTCACACCACCTCTCCACCCCAGCCCACTGTGGGTGCGGCTCCCTGGGGCCTCCACAGCCCTCCTCCAGGACATCTGGCCCCAGGACTCCTCCACAGGGATGTGGGTGCTGCGGAAGCCCTCCTGTGGCTACTGGCCTGGGGGGATGCATGGAGAGCCTCATGAGCACCCCAGCCCGCCCTGGCTACCGGTTAACTTATTGTGTGTGGTCTCACCTGAAGTTTGGTTAAGCTGGCCAGTCCACCGCCATGGCCCTCTGCATGTGGCCAGCACACTTAGGACTGGGGGGCCACCGGCTGGAGTTGGTTGGGATGGCTGGGGCTGAGTGGGGCCTTGGCTGAGGGTTGAAGGCTGAGGAGGCGCTCTCAGGCCCTTGTCTACCCAGCCGTTAGCACAGGAGGCACCGGGAGAAGCTGCTGCTTCCTTCCTGCCGTCTGGCTTTCCTGCAGGAGGCCTAAGCAGGATCCGGCGGAGGCCAGCCGACCCTCCGCCTCCCTCCCGCCTCCTGCTTCCCTGTTCCCCAGCAGAGGCTGCGGGAGAAGCTGGAGCCTTTCTGAGCCTCCAAGTCCCAGTGTCCCCTCCTGGCTCCTGGCTCCTGCCCGCCCAGCTCAGCCCAGCCCTGTTTGGATGAAGGCCTGGGCGGCCCTAGGGGCTCCAGAGGGCCCGAGGGGAGACCCCCTAGGACTTGGTACATGGAGGGCATGGCTGGGGCGGAGTTCTCCGTAGGTGGGGTGTGTCACCTGGGGAAGGGCATTTTGGACCCTTGAGAGAGTGGCCATGGAAGCAGCCTGGCACGGAGGCCAAGGTGGGGCCATATCTGACGGGCTGGGGCACATTTGTTCAGCTGTGAGTGGAGCGATGACCCCTTGCACCCTGTCCTGGGCTAGGCCGCAGTTCCTGTGTGCCTCCTGTGGCAGCCACTGGCCATCAGCCAGGTGTCAGGAACTGCAGCTCCAGCCTCCCACCAGGACACCTTCTCTGTGAGTCTGGCCGGCCACAGTGTCCAGGAGTGAGGGGGGATGCCCATGGCTCCATTTAGGGCCTACGCTCCCTAAGCGGGGCATCGAATAGGGCCTGGGGAGGAGGAGAACACCCCTACTCAGAGAAGTGCGGGGCTCAGATGCAGGGGTCCTTGTCCCGTGGGTGTGGCAGTCCAGAAGTCTGTGTGACATGTAACAAGAGGCTCACCTGTGCCTTCCCCGTCGAGGGCTGTTACTGTTCTGGGAGTCCCAGTAGGGTCTGGTCTTTGGAAGCTTGAAGAGAAGACTTGAGTCTGGGCTCTTATATGAACCTTTCTCATTCTTACATTCATTCAGACAACTGTATTAAGCCCGTGGGGAAACCAGACTAAGTCTGAGGCCACACTGGACCTTGGCTTCCAGCTTGCAGTGAGTCGGAGGCTCAGGAGAGGGCTGGCCCAGGCACCGATGCTTAGAGGAAAGGCAGAGGAAGCCATATCTGTAGGGAAGGGAAGAGGTGGGCAGGAAGCCAGAGAGGAAGGGAAAGCAGGAACAGGTGGCATCCTGGAAGCCAAGGGCCAGGAAGGACACACAGGCCTTGGCGAGACGGACCCTAGATACGGGGTTTCAGGCCCACTTTCATATCCAGCCTTGACCAGATTTGTGCAGCAGCTCCACCAATGCTCGAACGGTAGCCCTCAGCCAAGCACCTGCTGAAGGTCCCCAGGGAAGACAGCAGCCCCTCCAGGGGGGTGGCCTCAGCCACACAGCCCTCCCCAGGGTCTAGGCTGTCCCCTCTCTTGGATTTCAGCAATGATGGACGCCTGTCTTGACCGCTGGGTGGGTGGGTGCACGTCCTGGAGAGGAGGCGGACACCTGCACCCTCTCCATGCCCCGGCCCTACTGCAGGACTTTTTTTTAAAAACATT
The DNA here is from genome assembly GCF_949752795.1 of Hyperoodon ampullatus. Classification (NCBI taxonomy): domain Eukaryota; kingdom Metazoa; phylum Chordata; class Mammalia; order Artiodactyla; family Ziphiidae; genus Hyperoodon; species Hyperoodon ampullatus. The sequence goes on from NC_136917.1 coordinate 1,908,844, forward strand.
TATTTATTTATTTATTTGTCTGCTCCAGGTCTTAGTTGCCGCACGTGGGATCTTCGTTGCCGCATGCAGGATCTTTTAGTTGAGACATGCGAAGTCTTAGCTGCGGCATCTGGGATCTAGTTCCCTGACCAGGGATTGAACCTGGGCCCCCTCCAGGGGGAGCTCAGAGTCTTAGCCACTGGACCGCAAGGGAAGTCCCCTCGCCGCAGGCTAACAGCAGACCTTTGCTGGGCCTGGAACCTGCCTGTGCCCCGCTGAGCCTGTTTCCCCTTCCCTAAATACAGAGCACAAGGTCTGTGCCCCAGCCTGGCTCTTGAATCTGTTTCTTTAACAAAGAGGGAACCAAAGGGAAGACTGTGGTCCATGGGCTGCTGGTATCCTGATTACTGTGCCTTCCGGTGGAGGAAGGGGCGGGAAAGCCTCCAGTAGTGTGACCACAGCTGCCCCCAGGACTCGGGCAGCAGAAGGCTCCTAGGAAGGGAGGCCAGGGTAGGGAGCAGGCTGTGCCCAGGCCTTGGTGGTCAGGATGATTCAGGTCAGCAGGGCCCACCGCTGCCACTGGCCTGTCCCCCTGGGGCAGGCTAAGGTTGGACGGAGCTCAGCCCACTTAAAGATCAGAGGAGGCCACGGGTTTGCAGGGGGGTGCGGGGGCACAGGGGCAGCAACAGCGGTCAGAGGGGGATGAGGTCTCCTTACCCTCCCTCCACTTCACAGAGGGCCCCACTGCAGGGAGCTGCCTCGGGTGTAGCCAGTAGCACAAGGGCTGCCCCCGCAAGACTCAGCAGCTCCGCAGCACTGGGGTGGCATTGAGCAGGGCATCAGGGACAATAGGTGGGTGGGTAGGGACCCAGGCAGGAGGGAGGCCACCTGCCTGTGTAGGCAGCTCTGAACTCCCTCCTGCTGGGCCTCAGCACCTCCAGTCCCCCTCCCTACTGGCAGCTGCGCAGGTGAGTGCTGGGGGTGGCCAGCTCCCTGTTCCAGGGGTCAGGTTTCCAGGGTAACCTGGCCTCAGAACCCAGAGCAGAGCCTCAAAGATCTGGTAACCTGACTCCTGACTCCCTCCCCCAGCAGGGCTGTCCCTGAGCACAGAAGCTTGAAGTGGCCTGGCCTTTGGCCCCTTGGGCAGGGTGTGGGGAGGGAGATGGGCAAGCTGCTGACTCGAGTGCCTCATCAAGGATCTGCTTGGCTCCCACCCCTCCCCCCACAGCCTCTCCGTCCTGCGTAGGGGCTACCCCTCCCTCTTCCCCAGGACTTGGCACTTCAGCCTCTGCCCCAGCTGCAGAAAGGGGGTGTCCTGAGATGCCCGAACTTTGCCTTGGTCATGACCTTTGGTATACCCGATTGTGGGGAGGTGACCCCATCCCAGGGCATTCTAGGGGCTGTGACCACCCCCCGCAAGGGATCTTGGAACATAAGGGCTGCCTGAGGGTGGGAGGGGAGATCTGGAAGGCAACTAGGCCTTGAAGGCTACATGGGTTTTCATCAGGCCCAGAAGAGAAAAGGGGGTTCCAGTCAGAAGAGACAGCATGTGTGAAAGCATAGACATCAGAAAAGGAAAAGGAGGTGTGTGTGATGGCAAATAAAGAGGGCAAAAGCCGGATTAGAAAAGGCCTCGAGAGGGCACAGCCTGGCAGGACCTGGCTGCTTCAGCAGCAGATAACGATGTTGTTGATGTTGTTGATCTCATTCTTGCTCGCCGAGCCCTGCCAGACCAGTGGAGCCAGGCACTTGGCACCCCGGAGATCCCTCTCCACTGTCAGGCAGCCCTACCTCTGTGCTGCTTCTGGCCCATGTGCACCCCTAGTGCCTGCACATGGGGCCCAGTTGGAGGTTCTAACACAGGCCCCCCTGGCGTGGCGTGGTCTAGGCCTAGGACAGATCTCCAGAGAAGCAGGCCTCGGGGCACTTAGAGCGCTTGTCCCCTTTCTGCTGCTGACTTGCTGAGGGACCCCTGACTAGTTTCTCAACTTCATTGGCTCCTCTGAGCATTGGGGGCTGTAACTGCAACAGTCCCCACCCACCCACCCCTGCCGGACTGTGTGAGATTGCACATCCAGAGCTGGTGCCTAAGTGTAGAATGACAACCATGAGAACAGTGACAAATGGGTGCCTGGGGCTCGGTACTACTTGCAGGATACGGGGGAGAGTCCAGGGAGGTTTTCTGTCCCCATGGGGCCTTGGGGATGGGGCTGCCTGTGATCTCTGTGAACGGGGATGGGAAGCAAAGTGCAGAGGCTGAAAGAAGGAACGGGGGAAGGTTGGCCTCAATGCTGAGAGCTCCTTGAGGAAGGTCTGGGTCCTTGTGCCCTGGGTGGGACCTTGGGTGCCCTGCTTCCTGGAAGGAGGAGATGCTGCAAGGAGAAGCAAGAGGGGGCTTTGGGAGGAGAGGGCAGGGGATGGAGAGGATTCAGTCTGAGCCTTTTCAGCCTCAGCTTAGGTTTGTCTCACCTGGGGCTGGAAGTGGTCCTGCAGCCCTTCCCCTTCAGATGTCTCCTCAATGCAGAAAATAAAGGGAGAGCACTGGAGAGGGCTAACTCCGCCAGTGGAGGCTTTTCTTCCCCGAGTGTGAGTGTCACTGTGACTTCAGAGTGACCCTTATGTAACCCCATGTGGCTCACATTTGGCAGACATCTGAACAGGTGTGTAGGCTAACACCCAAGGAGCAGCACCTCAGCTCTAGGCTGCCCCCTGGTGACAGCCTGTGTACCACCCACAGGCGATGTGGTGGACGTGTACCAGCGGGAGTTTCTGGCGCTGCGTGACCGGCTGCATGCAGCTGAGCAGGAGAGCCTCAAGCGCTCCAAGGAGCTCAACCTGGTGCTGGACGAGATCAAGAGGGCCGTGTCGGAGAGACAAGCGCTGCGAGATGGAGACAGCAATCGCACCTGGGGCCGCCTAACCGGTGAGCGCAGGAGCGGGCAGTGGCAGGGGATGCGAGGCTGATGGCGGACCGCGTTGTCTGACCTGTCCCTTCCCGGCCCACCCAGAGGATCCACGCCTGAAGCCGTGGAACGTCTCGCACAAGCACGTGCTGCACCTACCCACTGTCTTCCACCACCTGCCACACCTGCTAGCCAAGGAAAGCAGCCTGCAGCCCGCCGTGCGCGTGGGCCAGGGCCGCACCGGAGGTAGGGGCGGGGCCCGGGAGGGGCGTGTGGCGGGTGGTGGGACGGCCCCCACGCAGTGCCCAGTACCAACCCTCCGCGTCCCTGCAGTGTCAGTGGTGATGGGCGTCCCCAGCGTGCGGCGCGAGGTGCACTCGTACCTGACTGACACGCTGCACTCGCTCATCTCAGAGCTCAGCCCACAGGAGAAAGAGGACTCGGTCATCGTGGTGCTGATCGCTGAGGCAAGTGGGCTAGGGCACGGGTCGAGGGGACATTCAGAGGAAGACACACGGCACAAAATAACAAGGAGAATGAAAACAGCAACATTTCGCAGGAAAAAACCCTCAGAAGTTCAATCGTCAGTTTCACTCACAAACTTAACAAGATAAAGTTAAAAGGAAAGACATTTTAGCGCCCCCTCGTGGAGATGCCAGTTATAGTCGGTCCCACCCCTTGGACCGAGGTATCTAAAAGGGCTTTTCCTGAGGCACCTGTGGCCCCCAGGCCCAGCCTTACTTAGCCTTCAGGATGGTGGGCTCACTCCTTCCATGTGGGAGAGAAGGCTGTGTCCTTCCCTCAGCCCTTTCTTCCAGGCCATTTGGGCTGGCAGCCTGGCTCATGGAGGGCACTTGGTCTCCCCACAGACTGACCCACAGTATACCTCGCTGGTGACGGAGAATATCAAGGCCTTGTGAGTACCGACAGCCCGACAAGGCTGGTGGAGGGAGGACCCTTCGCGGGGTGTTGGGCAGACAGGTGCCGGCTGTGCACCACCACCCCCCAGCAAGATGTGCCATCCCTCTGTGGGAAAGGGTGCTTCTCCTCTTGGCTGAAAGGGGGTGGGCATGTAGAGGTGACCCAACCCCTCTGGAGCCTCAGTGCCTCAGTAGGATGGGTGTGGTGTCAGGGGACGTCTGCCTGGTGGGCCTTAAGGAAAGGACGGGGTCTAGCTAGCTCAGCGCTGTCCCTGCTCCAGTCCCTGGAGGGTGCACACTCACTGGGCCTTCTTGTCCCCCAGGTTCCCTACAGAGATCCATTCTGGGCTCCTAGAGATCATCTCCCCTTCTCCCCACTTCTACCCTGACTTCTCCCGCCTCCGAGAGTCCTTTGGGGACCCCAAGGAGAGAGTCAGGTACTAGCACTACCCACTTCCCTGTGCCCCCAGCAACCTGCCCACCTGTGCTAAGAACCTAGTCTGCGGGTGTATGAGTCCTGGGCACTTCCCTGCAGTACGTCCACTGTTCCACTGGAGGACCCCTGCATGGGGGGGTGGGTCTCCTACCCACTCGGTGGCCTCTGTGGTAGCCACATTGGAGGTGGAGGGGGTCTGAGCTCTTGAGGCCCCTGGCCCTGGCCCACAGGTGGAGGACCAAACAGAACCTTGATTACTGCTTCCTCATGATGTATGCGCAGTCCAAAGGCATTTACTACGTGCAGGTGAGCACCGAGACCCTGCTCTGGCCCTCTTCCCCCTGGACCCTGGATGGGGCTGGGTGGCAAGCCCTGCCCTGCCCCTGTGCCCATCCTGAGTCCCGGCCCCCTTCTACCTACCCATCACTGTGCAGCTGGAGGATGACATCATAGCCAAGCCCAACTACCTGAGCACCATGAAGAACTTCGCACTCCAGCAGCCCTCGGAGGACTGGATGATCCTGGAGTTCTCCCAGCTGGGCTTCATTGGTGTGCCACCCCCCTCCCTGCCCCACTGACCTGACCAAAATATCTCCATCCAGCCCACTTCTGCGTCTGTCATCATCTCTCAGCCCCACGCCCTGTTCCGAGCCCGAGTACCATGCAGTGTCGTGCTCTGAGCCTTTGCCTGGAGTGCCCCCCTGCGGCCCCACCCGGCCTGTTCCTGCCTGCCCTCTGCATCGGGATGTTTGGGCTCACCATCCCATCTGCCCTCTTGTTACCTGCACCTGCCTGCAGCCAGCCAGAGGTTTTGCTGTGGGACCCTTCCCAGTGTCCCCCTCAGGGACTAAGAGGAAGTAGGGCAGGGCAGAGCTGCCTGCTCAGCACCCCTCTCCCTCCAATCCCACCCCCAGGGAAGATGTTCAAGTCACTGGACTTGAGCGTCATTGTGGAGTTCATCCTCATGTTCTACCGGGACAAGCCCATCGACTGGCTCCTGGACCATATTCTGTGGGTGAAGGTCTGCAATCCTGAGAAGGATGCGGTGAGCAGAGCCTGCACAGAGGCGGGAGGGGGCGGTGGAGCAAGCAGCCTCCAGTAGGGACGGTGTCGGTGACCATGCACCTGACAGGAGGAGACTGCGCTGCCGGCTGGAGGAGTTTCCGTCTTCAGAGGTAGAGTTGAGCTGAGCCCTAGCGTGTGTCACCCTCCCTCCACAGAAGCACTGTGACCGGCAGAAGGCCAACCTGCGGATCCGCTTCAAGCCATCCCTCTTCCAGCACGTGGGCACGCACTCCTCACTGGCGGGCAAGATCCAGAAACTGAAGGTGGGCAGTGCCACACTCAAGCCTAGTTGAGTATAGCAGGGCCTGGGCTGAGGTTGGACAAGGAGGCAGCAGGGCAAGTCCAGGGCCCAGCCTAGCACCATCGTCCCTCCTCCACTGTAGGACAAGGACTTTGGGAAGCAGGCACTGCGGAAGGAGCATGTGAACCCGCCAGCGGAAGTGAGTACGAGCCTCAAGACATACCAGCACTTCACCCTGGAGAAGGCCTACCTGCGCGAGGATTTCTTCTGGGCCTTCACGCCCGCTGCAGGGGACTTCATCCGCTTCCGCTTCTTCCAGCCACTGCGACTGGAGCGGTCAGTGCCCGCGCCCACAGGTCCACCTTGGGGGAGGGGCAGGGTGGCTACCAGAGTAGAGGCCTCACCACAAATTTCTGGACCTGCAGATTTCCCTCTGTGACCCCCGCAAATTCCTTAACCTTACTAAGTTTTCTTATCTGAAAAGTAGGGCTCAGAACAGTAGCCACTTCGTAAAGACTAAGTCCAACAGTGCCCACAGGAGCTCAGTGACATTGCCCATCACCATTGTCCTTACAAGTAAGGCCCTGGTTGCCTCGCCCAGTCCAGCGGCCGCCCCGGGTGGTGCCTAGCCTCACGCAGTACCTCAGGGCCCACCTACTGCACTCCTGGTCCAGGCCTGGCCTTTCTCTGCTGGGTAGTGTGCCCGGGCAGTGCCCAAAGCCTGCAGCAGCTCACAGGCCTGTCTGGCCACAGGTTCTTCTTCCGAAGTGGGAACATTGAGCACCCAGAGGACAAGCTCTTCAACACATCCGTGGAGGTGCTGCCCTTTGATGTGAGTGTAGTAGCAGGTGGGTGTGCGCTGAGGCCCCTGCCCCCTCCACAGCCACTGGCTTCAGCCCCCTTGATCTGGTCCCCAGAACCCCCAGTCAGACAAGGAGGCCCTGCAGGAGGGCCGTTCAGCCACTCTCCAGTACCCTCGGAGCTCTGATGGCTACCTCCAGATCGGTGAGTGACGGGCAGTCAGGTGGAGGCGGGGGCACAGGCAGGAGTCCTGGGGCCACCTCTCATCGCTGCCCTCCCCCAGGCTCTTTCTACAAGGGTGTGGCACAGGGAGAAGTGGACCCAGCCTTTGGCCCCCTGGAAGCACTGCGCCTCTCCATCCAGACAGACTCGCCGGTGTGGGTCATTCTGAGTGAGGTGATACAGGGCAGGGCTGGGTGCAGGGAATGGGGAGCTCTACCAAATAGCTAGACCAGGGCTGCTCTCTGAGACCCCAGCTGACACGGAGCCCGGCTCTTCCAGATCTTCCTGAAAAAGGCTGACTAAGCCAAGGGCTTCTGAGGGTGCGTTTTGGCTGGCCCTGAAGCCCACGAGACCCGGGATGTCGTCGCCGCTGCCCCCGGAGGGCCAGGCGCGGCCACCCCAGTCTGAGGGGTTCTGCCTGGCACCCCACTCCACTGGCCTGGGGTGGCCGCTGGCCCGGAGGCCCCAGGAACTGGTGCTGCCCCGCCCGCCGGCCGCGGGGAAGAGGCAGGAGGCCCCCACACTGTGCCTGAGGCCGGTCCGCGCCGCCCGGAACCGTTCGCACCCTGGCCCCCTTGAGCCAGGCCTTTATAGAAGAGCCTTTTCCTGGCGCCCACTGTCTCCGCGCGAACACTGGAATGCATATACTACTTTATGTGCTGTGTTTTTTATTCTTGGATACATTTGATTTTTTTCACCTTAAGTCCACATATACTTCTATAAGAGCGCTCCTTGTAATAAAGGGTTAATGAAGTGTGTGCCTCACAGGTGAGGGCTCCGAGCTCACAGCCGGGCGCCTAGCCGCCCAGCGATACCACCCGGCGCCCCCGCCCTCCACGCAGTTCCGCAGGACCTCGCGCGCATTCTCTGGGAGGGTCCCGGCCGCCGGGTCGGTAACTCGCTGACGGAGCTAGTGCGGAATCTGGGTCCACGCCCCCAAACCGCCCCCACTTCCGTGATCACCCTCCCCGGAGCGCGCCCCCTAGCGCCCATCATCCCTCCCCGAGTACCTGCAGCCGCCTCTCACCAAAGGCATCCCCCCACCTCCTCGTCCCGTTCCTGCGTTGGTCTCAGCCCCGCCTTTTCCACCGTCTCCAAGGCCCTGCTCCTGTCCGCAGTCTGTGACTCGTTTTAGGGTCTCCCATCCATCTCAGGGCCTTTGTTTTTGCCCTACTTTGAAAGCTTCTCTCCTCTGCCTGCTCAGCTCAAAAGTCACCTTTTTAGGGACTCTTCCTGGCCAGCAGGCCTTCCCCGGATCTGGTCCCCCGAGACACTAGGCCGTTTACTGGAGAGCGCCGCTTAAAACTACACTGATTACGTTCAGCGTCGTCGTCCTCCGCGGGCCGCAACAGGTTGCCCTGAACACGACTGTTCCAGATTCCGGTAACCGAGGACCGACCCCAAAAAAGTCCCTCGTGTCGGCTGTGAAGTCCAGGGTATGAGGGCGGCCGAGGGCCAGTGGAGAGGCAGGCCTCATAGGAGGGGGACAGGCGAGGAAAGCGCTGACCGCAGGGAGGAGGAGCCGTGGGGTGAGCCCCGGCGGGAAAGGATGTGTGACTAGCAGCGTCTGGGAGCAGGGCGGGAGAGGACCGGACCCAGGGCCCGATCGAGCCCCTGCCCGGGAGAGGCCTCTTTCCTTCCGCAGCCCGACAGACTGCTGCGGCCTGAAGCTAGGCCCCTCCAAGCTCTACAACCCGCAGTGCGCGACCCACTCCAACCCAGAGAGTGCACTCGAGATCACGCTTTAATGAGAGACTGGGATGGGGGCGAGCACCCTCCCCCGTCCTCCAGGAGGGTCCGTCTGAACTCCAGCTCCGCCCACCCGGCGTCCTCCGTCTCAGGCCTTCTGCAGCAGTTTCTGGAACTGTCCGAGGAGCGCGGCGCGCAGCACGGCCGGGAGGAAGTGGGCGAGTAGGCCAAGCGCCGCCAGCACCACGAGAAGCCAGAGCGCGCGCGCGCTCACGTACAGCGGGGCCAGCCTGCGGGCAGTGCTCAGCGGGGGCGGGGCGGGGGCAATAGCCCCACCCCAACCCTACGGCCCGCCTCCACCAGGGCCCGCCCACCTGCCCCCAAAAGGGAACCGCCTCCAACCAGTCTCCTGGTCCCGCCCGCCATCCGCTTGCCGCCTCTGCCGTCAAGACCCTGCCCACAAGCCAAGCCACCTTTCCCCGCCCCGGTGGACCTCCCGGAAACCCCGCCCCGGTTCTCACCTTTGCTGCGCAGATCTCGCGTAGCCCTGAAAGTAGCGGAGGCGCGCGAACAGGTATACCAGGCCACACAGTGCTGCCGCACCTGGGAAAGGGGAGGACGGGGTGGGGTGAGCCCGCTGACGCGGGGGCCCCCCGGGGCTCTAGTGCGTGCGCCCCTGCCCCGCTCTCAGACCTTCGTGAAAGAAGATGCCGGCGACCCAGAGCGTGGCGAGGAACAGCGGGAAATACTCGCTGCAGTTCACTCTGCGGTGGGGGAGGAGCGGCATGAGGGCGCCGGCCTGGGGCCTCCGAGCCTGACCGCCCGGGGCTGCCTAGCTCCCTGCCCCGCGCCCTCCCACCGCGCCTCACTGGGCTCGGTAGATGCGCTCGAACTCCGGCGGGCCGGTGGTGAGCGGCGGAGACACGCGGAAGGCCCTGCGCGCCGAGATCACCTGCAGCGAGAAGTAGGCTGGGGGAGGAGGTGTTGCCGGAGTCAGATCTGGCACCCACACTCCCGGCCCCGCCTCCAGGCTGGCCGCGCATCTTTTCTTTTCCCAGCTCCACCCCCTGCTCGGCACGACTCCCCTTTAAAAGCCCGACCAAGGGGACCGCCGGCCCCTGCTCTTCGAGCTTGCCCTGTGTCCACGACACTCAGTGGGGAGGGCAGGGTGCCGGCCTGGGGCTCTAAGAGGCCCTGTCCAGCCCAGTGAGTGTAGGGGAAGGGGATGACACGTCACAGGACACCTGCCCGCAGAAGGACTTTGCTCCTGAATCATTTCACTTGCAAAACACAGACAGATGTCCAACTCCCACCCTCTAGGCCTGGACTTTGGCCCAGGTCCCTGGAACGGGAGTGCCACCTGAGGGCAGAGTTGGCAGCATCCTTCCAGGTTCAGAGGAGCACACACCCTGCGGCCCACCGTCCCTGCTCCGCCACCCACAGCGCTCACCAGGAGGGACCTCCCGACCAAGCCTGGGTCGCTGTGCCTCCGCACTGTGGTGTGCGTTCCTGCCTCAGGTTCTCTGTTCAGGCTCTGCCTCCATCTGACAGACACCCTCTCCTCTGCCCCCAGGCGGTTACGGCTGGGACTGCGCTAGTCCAACCCCAAGCCACCAAGCCTCTGCCCGTCTCCAACATGGGTGGGTACAGAGGGTGGGCTGGCCCTTGAGGGTCTGAGTGCCCAGGAGCCCTTCTCTTCGCCTGAGGCCAGGTGCCCACCACACAAACAGTCCCAGTACTGGGTGTCTCCAACTATCTTCCTGCAAGTCCCATGGCCCTGGTGCCCTTGGTGCCAGGCCCTCTGCAGACATATGCCAACCTGAGTGCACTGTGGATACCAAGGGTGGCCTTGCCAGCACAGGGTACATGAGGAAGGGCTGAGGGCCAAGCTTTCTGGTATGGCGGGAGATCAAGTCAGCCTGTCTGCTCAGCCACTGCAGGGCCCCTGCCCCAGGCTGTGTCTTGTCCTAGCCCATACAGTGTGAGGCAATGGTGTCCCCCAAAGCCAGAATATCCATCCCAGGAATGTGTCTCTAGGGCTGGTCTGAGAAGGGCACCAAGCAGGCACCTTTGGGGGCCAAAAAGCAGGTTTCAACCCTGTCTAGCTCCACATGGTTCCGGCATAGAGAGGGTGACTTTGAAGGCAGGGCCAGGGGATGGGGCCCTCCCACTGGGACACCCAGAGAGGGGACCGCTGGGGAGGGCAGGGACCAGCTGGAGTCGAGCTGCATCACGCCATGGCTGTCCCGCTCCTGTACTCAGCACCAGAACAGCCATTCGTCCTGGCCCCTGCGCCCCTGCCCAGGTCCTAGAGCCCAACATAGCTGGATGCCCCACCTGCCCCCTGAAAGCCCCCGCCCTCCTCCAGGGTTCTTTATGCTGGCTGAGGGGCCACCCTCCAACCCCAAGCCAGGCAGCCCACATGCCTACCTCAGTTGTTCCTCGGGGGCCTTTTTCCATTTCGCTGTCCATCCCCTAGGTTGGGTACCTCTTAGCCTTGGTCCCTGCCCAGGGTTTCACAGTTTGCCCTGAAGACACCCCTCCAGGGCTTCCCCCTCCCCGCTTGGGGAAAGTGCAAGCCCCTCAGCCCTCTGGTGGGGGCCAGAAGAGCTTTCATACCGGGAGTCTGGGCTGTCCCTCCCCTGGGCCTGGACCCCAGCACCTCCCCAGTGCCTGGAGGGCAGAAGGCAGACCGCAGGGGTCCGAGGCCCACCCACTGCCAGAGCAGAAGCCAGCCCACCTTGCAGCAGGACTCCCAGGAGGGTGACGGCGGCCAGAAGAGCCACTTCGTCCTTCATGGTGCCGGTGGCTCTGTCGGGCCAGGCTGGCCTGTGAGAGGGCTAGCTGTGAGGCTCTTATCACCCTTGTCTGCTGCTCAGAGGTTGGCCCAGGAGAGGAAGAGTGGCCCGCTCTCCCCGCCCCTTCTCAGGGGAGGGGGTTGGGGAAGGGGGCGTGACCACGGCCTGAGAGAGCTGGGGAGCCTGGTCAGGCTGAGCAAGAGGAAACCAGGGCCAGAGCTTCCCCAGTGTTAAGAATCCACCTGCCAATGCGGAGGACACGGGTTCAATCACTGGTCCGGGAAGATCCCACGTGCCGCGAAGCAACTAAGCCCGTGCGCCACAACTACTGAGCCTGCGCTCTAGAGCCCGTGCTCTGCAACAAGACAAGCCACCACAATAAGAAGCCCGCACATCCCCACTCGCCGCAACTAGAGAAAGCCCACACACAGCAACGAAGATCCAATGCAGCCAAAAATAAATAAATAAAACAAATAAATTTTTTTTTAAAAGGGGAACTGGGGCCAGATGGAGCCTGGGCAGGAGAGAGCAGCCGCCTGGGGACAGCCCAGCCACATCCTCCCAGTCTTTTGTCCCTGCTATGCCTAGCCTTGTTCTGGCAGAACCCATTGTCCATCTAGGCTTGCTCCAGCTGTCATGTGATCCTAGTGTCCCCCAAGGCCCCACATCCTCAGCAGGTCCCAGCTGGCCCTCCAGACCTCCTCTTGTCCTGGGTCTGGTGTCAGGCTCCTACTTGAACCACCCACTGCCACCACTTCCCAAATATCACCAAGTCCCACTCATTCTCAAATCCACCCCCAGTGCTACCTTCCAAGCCCCACCCTGCCCCAGTCATCTTTCACCTGGCCACAGGTCATGGGCTCCTCCCAGGTTCCTGGCCCTGACTCCCTGCTGATCCATACATAGCCACTCACCTGTTTCCCACTCCCCAACTGGGGCTGTTTTGTAACATGCGACTCTGACTGCAGGGTAGTCCAGGCACCCAGCCCACACTGGGCACAGCCGCGTCCTTGCTCCCTTCCAGGAAACCTGATGCCCACCAGTCTTGCAGCTGCCTGGGCTCCATGTGCTCAGGCCATCCCAAGGGCCACTTGGCTGGCCTGGCAGGGTGGGTGAGCCCACTGGGATGGGTGAAACTACTGCCTCCGGGGCCTCTGACCCTGGAACAGTCACCTGCCATTTCTGCCTGCCCAGCATCCCTCCTTCCTGAGGCCCCAACCCTAACTACACTCACGTTCTGTGACCTCGATAGAGCTGCCTCCCGCCCCTCCCAGGCCTGCGGGATGGACATGTGAGCCAAAACTGACTGTGTGAGCCAAGGCTGACTCAGGATGGTGAGACACAGTTCTGGAAACTTCCTTAGAACGTTGGGAAAGGGAATTCAGAATGGGGAGGGAGATTACTGAGGGCCACTTATGGCCACTCGCCATCCTGAGGAAGATGGAGCCAACATAGGGCTAGGTTGTGAGGATAGAGGTGGCTTATATCCTGAAGCCCTGGGGCCACCTTGCCTGGAACAACACCCTGGCCGTTCAGCCTTTCCATTTTGTAAGATGGTCATTTCTCCTTTTTGCTCAAGCTGGTTTGAAGTGGGTTTTGGTTAGCAGTGGCAGAGTCCAGATTGGTACACAAGCACAGGCAGAAGCAAGCAAGCACAGACCATGCTGTGGGAGGCACAGAGCAACTAGGTCCTTGGGGCAACCGCTGCTGCACTGGGTGGTGGGCCACCATAATGCCCCGGCTCCCTTCTGCCTGGTCACTCTGGGGAGTCTCCACACGTCAGGTTCATATGACCTTGGGAGCTCTGTCCTTGCCGCGCACCTGGCCTCCTTCTTTGCTGCCCCCAAGCCTGGGTTCCAGCCTGAAGGCTTTGTTGGCTGTTAGGCTCCCCAAGAATCCCTTTTAGCCTCTCATCACCTGGCCAAAACCCAATGAATTCCCTTTGTCCATCATTGCCCCCAGGGAACCAGCTGGGTGTGCTGGGGGCTCCTCAAGAGCAGGGCTGGGTCTCCAAGTCTGTACCCTGCTTCGGACAGGTCTTGCCTTAGCAGTAGTAGGTGTTCAGTGATGTGGAAATGACTGACAGATGCTCGTAAACAGAGAAAGAAGTGCCAGGGATTGGATGTCAGACACGTCCTGCAGCCCTCTCTCTGCCCACTCAGCCTTTTAAGACCACTGCTCTGGTCTCCCCTCCAGCCCCAGCCAGGCCCGCCTGAAGGGTGGGACACATGGCCCGCGGGTGGGCTGTGTGCCAGTGTGTTTGCATGAAACTTTTTTTTAATAGATTTATTTTACTTATTTATTTATTTATTTTTTGGCTGCATTGGGTCTTCCGTTGCTGTGTGCGGGCTTTCTCTAGTTCCAGTGAGCAGGGGCAACTCTTCGTTGCGGTGTCGGGGCTTCTCATTGCAGTGGCTTCTTTTGTTGTGGAGCACAGGCTCTAGGCGCACAGGCTTCAGTAGCTGTGGCACACGGGCTTTAGTAGTTGTGGCTCTCAGGCTCTAGAGCATGGGCTCAGTAGTTGTGGCGCACAGGCTTAGTTGCTCTGTGGCATGTGGGATCTTCCCGGACCAGGGCTCGAACCTGTGTCCCCTGCATTGGTAGGCGGATTCTTAACCACTGCACCACCAGAGAAGTCCCCCATTCTGTTTTTATGGACTCCAGGATTACATGTTGTGTTCAGCTGTCAAGAGTCTTCAGTCTCCTTTAGTCTGGAAGAGTTCATGGGTTCATGGATCTTTCTTGGTCTTTCATGATCATAGGTCAGTTATTTTGTAGAAATCTACCTATTTGGGTTTATCCAAAGTTTCCACAGATTATAATTGATGATACTCTTTGGGCAGGAATGCCAGAGAAGTGGTGTCCTTCGAGCACCATCCGTGATGTCCGTCTGTCCCATACCTGCTGATATACCTGTGCTTTTAACATGGTGTCTGCTGGTTTCTATACCGTAAAGTGAGAGCTGCAAGAACTCTCGGCCCACCCTCCCTGGACAAACCCCTCACACTAAGAGGCTTTGCCCAAACTCAGCCTAAGGCTGCACACATCCCTGGGATGACCCAGCCCCCTTGAGTGTCAGGAAAACTCAAGACTGACACAAGAATTTACCATTTGTTCCAGCCAACACCTGAAGCTAGGCTCTTGACCTCCCTGTTCTTAGAGCGTTTATTTAAAAACCCTACAATTGTTAAGAACTTCTTCTTTCTCTTTAAGATGTATTTGTTATCTCCTACAACCCCAGGAGTGTCCTTCTCAAGGAGCTGAAAATCATCCCCTTGAAAAGTCATCATGAGTTAGGCTGGGGCCTCTGTCTTCCAATCTCTGAGGGAGGAGAGAAATCTAACTTCAGTAGTGCCAGTTAGCAGACAAGGATGGCCTAATCACTTTGACACTGGCCAACCCTCTTACCGGCTTTTTGTAATCTTTCACTTCCTGTACTCTCCTGGAGTCCCCACTCTGTTACCTCCCTTACCTAATGTCTGACTGTTTATCTTTGACAAAAGTAACTTTTTTCCCACATTGAATTAAGTATCTTTGTAGGGCCACAATTTGAGATTGTGTAAAAAATTCTGTTTCTTCTCAAACTTTCACCCCCAATGTTTTTTTTTTTTTTTTAAAGATGATGTTGGGGGTAGGAGTTCATTAATTTATTTATTTTTGCTGTGTTGCGTCTTCGTTTCTGTGCGAGGGCTTTCTCTAGTTGTGGCAAGCGGGGGCCACTCTTCATCGCGGTGCGCGGGTCTCTCACTATGGCGGCCTCTTGTTGCGGAGCACAGGCTCCAGACGTTCAGGCTCAGTAGCTGTGGCTCACGGGCCTAGTTGCTCCGCGGCATGTGGGATCCTCCCAGACCAGGGCTCGAACCCGTGTCCCCTGCATTAGCAGGCAGATTCCCAACCACTGCGCCACCAGGGAAGCCCTCACCCCCCCAATTTTTTTTTTTTTTTTTTTTTTTTTTTTTTTTTTTTTTTTTTTTTTTTTTTGTGGTACGCGGGCCTCTCACCGTTGTGGCCTCTCCCGTTGCGGAGCACAGGCTCCGGATGCACAGGCTCCGGATGCACAGGCGCAGCAGCCATGGCTCACGGGCCCAGCCGCTCCGCAGCATGTGGGATCCTCCCGGACCAGGGCACGAACCCGTGTCCCCTGCATTGGCAGGCGGACTCTCAACCACTGCGCCACCAGGGAAGCCCCACCCCCCCAATTTTAACAAGTATTGGTGCTTCTTGCCTGAATCACTTATTATTTATTATTAGATGATTGCCAAATGGTGATTTTCTAATTCCATCATTGTTTTCACCTTTATTACTAAGAAAGCGCTTTCCCTTCTTCTCCACTTAATTACTTATCTGAATCATTGTGGATTCATATTCTTAAATTAAAAATAAATTCTTAGTTTACTTAATGGGTTATAATTCTTTATTGCCATTATTTATTTTGATGTACCTATTGTCTCAGATTTGGCTAGTGGGTACACCTTTGAACTGGCTTCTGTATCCTTTTTACATGTCCCCAGCTTCCTTTGAGCATTTCCTTCTTTTCTATCACAACAAGATTCTCAGAGTGCATCTAAGTACTTTCCTTATTCCAGCTCTGGAATCAGTCATTCCTCCAAGGATAAGAAGACCTGTTCTTTTTAGTGGACAATGGTATTTAGAAACCAAGATCTGGGCCCAGGTGTGTTCACTGCTACTCTGGTCTCATTGCTTCTATGCCTCCTCAGGAGAAAAAACTGGGAAAGAGATGTATGTATACACATACATACAGGTTGTGTGTATGTATGTATATATATAAATATATATAGTGTGTATATGTATATACACATATATAGAGAGATACATATATTTTCATATATCTTTATGTACATTAAAAACCATGAGTTTGCACTAAGTTTTAGTTTTAAATCTAAAACCACAGGATTCATTCTATCCCTCCTCCTTTCCATATTTATAACCCCGTCTTTCTCTAACAGTGAAAAATCTGGCTCCCATTATCCACAATGTTATTTACTTACTTGCACAGGCAAGAGTTCCAGAATTGCTAACTTATGCCTCCAGAAACCTACAAGCTAGAGTTGCGTATTTGTTTAGCTTTCCCTTTGTCTTCAGCCTGAGGGTATGTAGTCCAAATGTTATACATTTGAA
Organism: Hyperoodon ampullatus; assembly: GCF_949752795.1. NCBI lineage: Eukaryota > Metazoa > Chordata > Mammalia > Artiodactyla > Ziphiidae > Hyperoodon > Hyperoodon ampullatus. The sequence goes on from NC_136917.1 coordinate 1,925,037, forward strand.
AAACTGGTTCATGTGTTTGTCATCCTTGTTGACTTTATTTATTCTCTTTTATTTGTGAATGTAAAACATTCACAAGTTTCCAAAAATCGGCTCAGAGAAGCATCTCTGCTTCCACCCCATTTCTTCAGTCTTTCCATTCCATCCCCACCCGCACTCCTAGTAACTATCCCTTCAGTTTCTGGCTTATCTTCCCTTTTTTTCTTTTTGCACAAATGAGCAGACACATGCAAATTTTCTTATTTCCTCTTTTTTCTTATACAAAAGGTAACATACTAGATACGCTCTGCTGCACTTTGCTTTCTTTCCTAACGAAAGAGATCTTCCTAATTCTTTCTTACCGCTGCAGGCAACCCCATTGTGGGGAGGTCCTGGAGTTTATCCAAAGATCCTGCTGCATGGGCAGTTAGGGTGATTCCAATATTTCACAATTATAGATGAAGCTTCAGTGAATACTTAGTTGTATTTTTTTTAATATAATGATTTTAGAAAATTTAATTTTTATGAATAGCTAATACATTCACTTGAATAAAATATAAAAATACAAAAACCAGCTATCTTTCTAAAATGAAATTATATCAATACTGATTTAAACATCATAGGCAGTAAGACTTTTTGAGGACGTTCACCAAAATTCTCTACCTGGCAGTTTTCTTTTCTTTTTTATTTTTTTTGGCCACGCCGCATGTGGGATCCTAGTTCCCCGACCAAGGATTGAACCCACGTCCCCTGTATTGGAAGCTCAGAGTCTTTTTTTTTTTTTTAATTTATTTTTTGGCTGTGTTGGGTCTTCGTTGCTGAGCGCAGGCTTTCTCCAGTTGCGGCGAGCCGGGGCTATTCTTCGCTGCGGTGCGTGGACTTCTCATTGCGGTGGCTTCTCTTGTTGCAGAGCACAGGCTCTAGATGCATGGACTTCAGTAGTTGTGACGTATGGGCTCAGTATTTGTGGCTCGCAGACTCTAGGGTGCAGGCTCAATAGTTGTGGCACACGGGCTTAGTTGCTCCGCGGCATGTGGGATCTTCCCGGACCAGGGCTCGAACCTATGTCCCCTGCATTGGCAGGTGGATTCTTAACCACTGCGCCGTCAGGGACGTCCGAAGCGCAGAGTCTTAACCACTGAACTGCCAAGGAAGTCCCTACCTGGCAGTTTAAAGAGAGCTTAAAATCAGTTAGAAGGAAAAATCCCACAACACTGAAAATGTTCATTTTGCAGAAGCCCCATGCACATGCTGAGAGGCCACGGTGCTGGGAAATAGCTGTTCTCATTCCTGTAGGCTCTTCTAGAGGCTGAAGGAGGGTGGGCTTTCAATTGACCTGTTTTGGGCTGCAAAAGCCTTTGAAACGCTGTTAAATCTACCCTCAACGAAAACATACTTAAACGTAAAACCTCCCATTTTTATGGATTGAGTTCCTCAGAAACAGGATTTGTGTGCGAGGAGTTTCTTGGGAATCGGGCCTGGAAACATCAGCTGTAAAAGACAGGAGGAGAGTAGGTCAGGTCACAGGGAGTGTTGAGCTGTGATGTGGTTACAGCCAAGCTTCAGCTCGCCCCAGAGAGGGCCCTGGAGCTGGGAAATCCTTCAGAGGGGCTCCAAATTGGGGGAAGCAGGTGGGGCCTGTGCACCCCCCCACAGGGACCAGGCATTGTATGCGGGCGGCCCTGGGTCGGAGTTGTAAACTGGGGCCAGACAGCTCCCTTGCCAAGGTGATTCCCAGGGAAGGGATCCTGCTGCCATGTACCCATGGTAGCACTGCTGTGGAGAGGGTCCCTTGGTCCAAAGCAACATAAGATGTATTCTGTACTGGCAGGTCAAACACTCTGATCCCTTGGATAGCAGTGCTGGTCCCCACTCACCTGCAGGACAGGCAAAGCCACACCGGGACTTTGTGCGCATTCCAGGATGTGAATAGCTGGTGCCAAGAACATAAACAACAAAGACATAGGAACTGTCACAGACCGGGGATACTAAGGAGACTTGACAACTCACTGCAGTGTGATTCTGGATAGGATCCTGGACCAGAAAACGGGCATATGAGACATCTGGTGAAATTTGGATAAGATCTCTCCATTTGGGTCTTCCCTGAGCCTACGAGCCACAACTACTGAAGCCCGTGCGCCTAGAGCCCGTGCTCTGCAATGACAGAAGCCACTGCAATGAGAAGCCCGCGCACCACAATGAAGAGTAGCCCCCGCTCACCTCAACTAGAGAAAGCCCGCGTGCAGCAACGAAGACCCAACGCAAAAATAAATAAATTTAAAAAAAAATTTGTCCATTAGTTAAGTCTTTGTTTCAATATTAATTTCCTTTTTTTTAATAATTGTACTGTTGCTATAAAAGATGTTAACATATGGGGAAGCTGGGTGAAGGTATATAAGCATTCTTTGTACTATTTTATTTTATTTTTTAACTTAAAAAATATTTATTTGGTTGCATTGGGTCTTAGTTGCGGCAGGCAGGCTCCTTAGTTGTGGCAAGTGAACTCTTAGTTGTGGCATGTGGGATCTAGTTCCCGGACCAGGGATCAAACCTGGGCCCCCTGCATTGGGAGTGTGGAGTCTTAACCACTGTGCCACCAGGAAAGTCCCTCTTTGTACTATTAAAAAAAAACTTTATTGAGGTATATAATTTATATACCATAACATTCACCCAATTAAAATGTACAGTTCAATGACTTTTAGTAAATTTACCCAGTTGTGCAAGCATCATGATAATCTGATTTTAGAACATTTTCATCTCCCCCATAAGATCCCAGCCCCAGGCCACCACTGATCTGTTTTCTGGATGTTTCATATAAAGGGAATATACAATATGTGGTCTTTCGTGTCTGCCACAACTTCACATCATGTGAAGCACTCCCCTCAGCTGCGTCAAGTGGAGCTAGACCCTTCACAACTTACTAAGAATATGTAACTCCAGCTTTTTTCCCCCGTAACCTTGAAAAATTCTGCTTTCCAGATACAAAGACAAATGGAGCCTTCTGCTTGGACTCCCGGCGCCGACCACCTAACAGCCCCGGAGTGCACGGTGTGCCTGTCTGGCCAGGACCCGCCGTGTCCCTTGCAGCAGGACTCTTCCCACCCAGCCCCACTAGACAGGAGAGGGAATCCTGAACCCCTCACCCCACCCTCGGGCAGCTGTTGTATTCGTTGCCATATCTGTTTTTGCAGCAGATATCTTTTTCTCAGACTCCTTCCTACCTTTTTCTTGCACAGGTTACCTCTCTCAGAGTTCGCATTGCAGGACGTTGATATCGAGGTGGAGCCGTGTGGATTTCACTTTGAGTGAGGGTCTGAAGCTATTTTTTCCAACTTCCATGAAATGGTCTGCAGGTACTGACTAGGGTCTGCAGCCCAGCTTACTGCAACCATTCAGAAGGCAAATTAGCTTTGACACGTGAGCAAAGCCTATCTGAAAAGTGGCAAGTGCATCACCAGCTTTCCAGTAAGGCAAATTGATCCCATGTGCAGAAGAGACCTGTTTCCAAGACATCACCTACCATTCTTTGTGTTGGTCCCAGAGTACCTGGAACTTTTAGTTGACTAGCCTTGGACCAAGTTCACAGGCAACCACCATTTTGCATCTTTCAACACCTTTACCACTTCCACACCCTCATCAGCTGACTGGCCTTAAGGTTGACTAACTGATAAGGCTGCTAATGATGGCAGGAGCAGTCCAACCCCAGGGATGAACGTGGGACCCCATCTTACCCTCAGCATCTCCTTGGGCTGGGCTGGCAGAGGCCCCAGAGCAGCGCAGGCCTGCACTGCGGACGCTGCCGTGCTGGGCTCACCTGGCAGAAGGGCAATGGCCCACTCTCCTACGATACGCAACGTATGTCCTTCGTGCTTTTAACTGAACATGTGTTGAGCATCTGTTGATTTGACTTTCTCAGCGTTCCTCCCCTCCTGTTAACAGCACCCTCTTCCTTTGGGGAATTTCCTCTCCCATTCCACGTGGCTGTGAACTGCTCTTCCCCAGAGCTCTGGCCGGCTCCCTTCCAGTACTCGGCCTCAGTTAGGTGTCTCCTTAGAGGGGCCTATTCTGCCCACCACATTTAAAGTCTCTCAGGCCTCCCCTCCCCCGCGGCAGCCTCTACGTTATGCAGCTTTAGTTTCTTCCTGACACCATTTTGAAATCATCCGTCACCTGTTTATGACGTCCCCTTCACATGAGACTGAAGGTGCACAGAGCAGGGCGCTGCTCTCCCATACTGCTGCTACGTCCCCTGCTCCTGATACAACGCCTGGACATAGTGGGTGCTCTATGAACAGGAGCTGAGGGAGCTGTGACTCAAGGAGCCTGCCTCGGTCACCGCGAGTCTGGCTTGTAACTCTCGACAGACTCGGGAAGGTGGCCGGGCAGCAGAGACTGGAACTGCCTGACTCTTGGCACTCCTGAGGCCTGGCTTGTTAAACACCTCCTCTGATTCTGCGAATTAGCTGGTAACCTAAAATACAGACTGGGGGCAGGGAATGTTCAGGGTTCTAGTAGCCAGTTTTTCTGTTGGCTCCCAACAGAAGCCCAACAAAACCAGCACTCCAAGTTGCAATGTTCAAAACCTTCCTAAATATTTAAAGTAACTATATTGTATCTCATCAAGAGGAAGGACTGCAATTTACTTAACCAATCCCCTCTGACAGCTCTTTAGATTCTCCTAGTTTTCTGCAGTTATAAATAGTGCTACTAGGAACACCACTGTGCTATATATAACCTTTTTCTGCACTCAGAATTATTTTCAAGGATGGCTTCTCAGAATTGGAATTTCTGGGGTGGACAGACGGCACGAATATTTTAAGGCGCTTGCTACCTTTTTCAAAATTTCTTCCCACAGAAAAGTTGTACAGCAGCCTGCCTCATCCCACTGCAGTCGGCACTGAGGATGACTGAGGTGACCCAACAAGCAGAAGCATCTCCCTTTGGTTCTGTTTTGTGCTTCCTTCACCACTCATGAAAGCGAGCCCCCCACCCCACACCAAACAACACACACATTCTGTGCATTCTCAGCCGAGACTTAATGAGTCTTGTGTTCTTCCCTTTACTGTGCCTTATATACATGGCTATGTGAGGCTGCATTAGAGTAATTAAACCTTTTAATTCCATCACATGACAGGCTTCCTCCCTGAAGGCTGCTCTTTCCTGCCCTTCTAAGAGCTCCAGCTTCTCTAGGTCTAACCCACTTCCAGCCTATGGCTGAGGTGAGAGGTCACTGAGAAGACTTGCCTTCCAGGCTCCCGGTGTGGCTTCTGTCATCATCTGATGCCCCGTCACGGTGTGACACTGACAGGAGTGGGGCGGGGGGGTGAACATGCCAGGGCACACACTTTCTTACAAAAGAAAATGAAACAAGACCTAGAGAACTGCACTGACGGCAAACCTAAGGGTTTAAGTAAAACATCTGAACTGCTAAGGGTCTAAAGTATCCCTTAAGTCCAACTTCCCTCACATTAGACGTAAGGGCATGGATGAGGTCCAGAGAGGGGAGAGACCGGTGGCCCTGGGCAATGTCAGTGCTAATTTCCTATGTATCACCAAAAAACAAACCAAACACCCCCACCACCAATGTGCATTAAGAAAGCAGCTAAATCACAAAAGGAGATCAACTACCAAACAAAGCAGCTGTGTACTGGTCCATCTCCTGCCTGTGGCACAGCCATGTGAAGTGAAATACATGGGCAGTTTCCATACTAGCAAAATACTTTTATTATTTTATAATGATAAAACAGGAAAGTAAAGATTTCTTTTTGGTGTATACCAGAGTTAAGGGAAGTAGAAGAATAAGGGAATTAATAGGACTTTTATGTACTTTGAGGACAGTAAAAAGTTAACAATACCAACTGTTTGACATAAAACTTATAGCCCCCGAAACACATATATAAAGGATCATAGTTTTAAAATCTATAAAAGTAAAAAATATACAGTCAGAAGCTCTAACGCTTATTCCATCTTTAATATAAAATTGTAAACATTTATTTACACAAAGCAAGTGTGTATAACAAAAGTCCAAGCACCCTTTTCTTTTGAGTCATGGCTCCTGGAAGATGGGGATTTGCACTGAAGTGGAGTTGTCTCCTTCCCTGACTACCCAAAAACCAGATTCATAAATAAAGCCACAGGCAGCTCCCTGGGGGGACTCCAAGCATCACATTTTATTGCTCTGACACTGCAGCAAGTGAGAAGCCTGCTGTCTGTCTAGGTGGCCCCAGGACTAAGGCAGGGGCAGCCCTCCCCACAAGGGGGAGGCAGGGGCGCGAGCGCCCGGGGATAGAGGTGAGCAGCAAGCAGCCAGAGGGAGACCAGGAGAGGAACAAGGACCCACCACCAGCCTTCCGCCCGCTATTTTTGGTAGAAAACCCGCTGAAGTCACCCTCTTCCCCTGCAGATCGGGGAACTCACTCAGAGGGTGGAGTCTTCACTGGCTTTATGATTCATTCCCTTCTTTGAGAGTTATATTCAGTAACTGGGGAAGGCAGGGAGGGTGTTTAAAGGGGAAGTGGCCCAAACACCACCCATGGTGGCAAATGGCTATTAAAGAAGAAGATCTGAGGGTCCAAGTACCCCCATGAAAGGCACTGCTGGTGCAAAATAATTACCAATGTGTGTACAACCCTTTGTCCCCTCAAAGCCACTCAAGCTGGTTGTGTGAATATTTTCCTTGGCTCAATTCTTTACATATGATACTCCTTGAGTTATCCATTTTGAGGCTCCAGGGAAATAAAAATGGGGCTGTGGTTTCGCCAGAGACCACTCTGCATATACGCCACCCTTTTCAGTGTCCTCTTTTCTCTCCGACACCCCGTTTAAAAGGGTCTCACCTTGTGCTCACCATGTTGCTTTTGTTACATCGAAGTGCTCCGTCTTCATTTCCCACAAACAGCCCACAGGTTGTTGTGGACTCTTAGCTTAGTCAAGACCTAAAAAGTCATAGACCTGAAGAGAGAAATCCACTCGAGTCTTTAGAAAGGATGTGTTAGTGTTACAAAGCAATTCTCTTTAAAAAGTGCAAGTCACCTGACGAGGGAGTGGCGGAAGTCGTACAACAAAGTGGATCCTTCCTCTGGCCTGGCCCGTGTCCTCCCTGCCAAGCAGGGCACACCTAGTTTTCTCCTTCCCACAAACCTTTGCTTTCTGGGGAGGGGACACCCAGCTCCTTACTATGCTAGGCTTCCCTAGGGAATTCTAATGACTCTTTCTTTTCCTCTCCAATCCAGTAAATCAGTGGCTTAAGGAGTTTTTCCATTTGGGCTGGAGAGAGAAAGAAGGGGAGGAAGAAAGAAAGGCTATGGGGAATGAAGACAGGGTGCAGGAAAGACATCTGTTCATAACTCAACCACGATCACCTTCCTAACACATTAAATATGAGTTTTCGGAGAAACTGCAAAAGGAGAAACAACAAAAGAGGACACAGGAATCCCAATTATTTCATTTCAGCATTTGGCCCGGGGGCCGCTTGGGGTCTTGCTACCAACACATGGGAGGAAGGGATTCCTCAGCCCACGTCCTCCTAAATGCCAGCCTGGAAGAACAGCATTCTGGGAGAAGGAGGAGCTGCTGGAAAGACCAGATCTCTGTCCCTAACTCTGCTTTCTCATGGCATCCTGTTGTTCCTTTTTGGCACATGCAGTCACAACAGCCTGCACTTACGGAAATGATTTTCCAGTGAGCCTCCCTTTGCCCTGAAAGCTGACAAAGAGCAGGAATAAAAAAGGCTCTTAATCAAAAGGAAACCCTAAGTTTCCAATGCCACTTATCAATTTAAACCACCACCTACCCTAATCTGTTTTAAAACCTTAAAAAAAATTTAAAATCTTTTCTATGCTACAAATTGCAAATAGTTCTGCTATAAAGTTTCAACAACAATTTGTCCCAAAATTGGGGCAAGTAGAGAAATCTTGGATTAAGTCAACATGATAGCACAGATTTTTATAAGCCTGACATCGTGGGGTTTCACTGTTGGTTTTTTGGTCATTTGGATAGAAAACCACCTGCAGAACCCTGTCCTGCTGTCCCAACACCAGATAACAACGCCAGCAGATGGGGTGGGGCCAGCCCAACATACCACAACTGCTGGCTGGGAGCCCTGGGCCCCACAGAGCCTGGGAGGACCAGGCCTCAGCCCCATGGCTCTAGCTCTACCTGCCCAGCTCCCCGGGCTGTGGGCTTTTGGTCCAAAGTAGTTGCTCTTTCTTGAATTTGAGAAGAAAAATATAGGCTGTATGAACACTGAAAACACCACAAATCCTCCTGTTACTGAGGCCCTAGAAGGTCGTCCAAATCATTCATCCACTCCTCCGAAGTCCTGTTCTTCAGCAGGGAGTCGATCAGGTCGGCATCTCCAGCCATGCTGGCCAGCCCGCTGCTACCTGGCTGCCCACTGTAGGCAAAGGGCAGTTCTTGGCCTGCGGTCCGCACAGGGTAGGCTTGGGCGCAGTGTAGCCCTGCCCGGCCGCCCACTGTTGGGGCGGGGCTCTGGCTGAAGGCCCCCAGCTCAGGCCCAGCTGGGCTCAGGCCCGGCAAGGCCTGCTGTGGGGCTCCCTGGGGAGGTGCTGGGGCAGGGGCACTGGTCCTCTGCTGTGTGCTCACAGGGGGCAGCATGGACCCCGCTGCAGCTGCTGAGCTCATGGGGGCCATAGGCCTGCTGGGCATCGCCTGGGAGAACTGCGGGCTGGACATTTTCAGGTGGGCCTGCTGCATGTGGAAACTGGAAGCTGCAGTGAAGGGGCTTACGGAGTTGTTCCCTGGGGTTTGGCCACTCAGGTTCGGCATTCCCTGATGTTGCCATGTGGAATTCTGGCCTCCCATGGTTGCCGATACCCTTGGGACCTGTGGCTTAGTTAAACCAGAGTTCAGGGTCCCCTTATTGTGCTGTTGGGAGATACCCGAGTTCCCCAGAGAGTTCTGCCCATAGGCAGCTGAAACCGAGGTGTTCGGGCCCACACCGGTCTGCCGTGGAATGTGGGCATGTCCATTGGTGACCTGTGGCGGGGGCTGGGCAACTCTCTGGGTCATACCAGAAGCCATGCCATAGAGGCTGCCCTGTGGCATGCTTTGCGAGCCAGTGAACTGAGCCACACCCCGGTCCTGCTGGCCTGAGCTTGAAGGGAGAGAGGAAACCGAAGTGTGTCCAGGGCCCATTGGCATCAGATTCCCGGCCTGAGGGAACACTCGAGGACAGCTGGAGTTAGACGGACCCAAGTTGTTCATGCCAGGCATGGCAGAAGAGGACCCTAGAAGACAGAGAAAATTCTGTCAACTAAGCTAGCATTTCTTCACCACCACTATGGAGATACCTCCAAGACCCAAGCTGCAGCTGCTATCCTACAGGCCTGAAAGGCAAAATCAGAACACCAGATAGATACCTCATGATGAGTGGAACCTCAAAGAGAGCCCTGGGGGCAAAGGTTTCCCACAGGGTGGAATGGAGGCCAGTCTGGAGCAAAAAGGAGATTAAGACAGGCACAGAGGAAGGGGCAAACGCTATGGCTAGGATGTGGGGAGAGTGTCAAGAGATACAGGGAAGAGATGGTCCCGGCCGGATTCAGAAGAGCCGCAGCCACCATAGGAGGGGACAGGGCCGCAAAGCCAAAGGGTAACTGGACTGTGACTCTGGTTTAGACCTAACTCGGCAGGGACTGTCAGGATCACTTAGATGAGGCCCACACAGTGTGGCACTGCAGGGTGGTGAAGGGAGGAAGGAGTCTGGACTGAAATCAGAAGATATTTACTGAGCACCTGCTCTGTGGTGGGTTCTGGGCTGGGGAGACAGCACGGAATGGGACAGAGAGGTCCTGTCCTCAGGGAACTTGCTATCTGGGACTCTGTCTTAAGCAGTGGATGCATGGTGACAGCCCCGACTGAGATGTATTTTTGTGGGTAGGTGAGCGATTGTTCAGGGGTTGGCCATAACTGAGTACACTTTGTTTCTCCTCTTCCTCTCTCCATCAGCACCTAACTAAAAACTGAGTTGAAAAAAGGGAAATGCTGAAACAGTCCACTTCTCTCCCACTGACAGCCCACAACAACATCAGATGGGATGAAGGCAGGAAAGCTGGCCAAGACCCAGGCTTCTGAGATGCCCACAGACTTCAACCCCTGGTCCCTGTTAGCACAAGCATAAAACCCCACTTAAGGGCTTCCCTGGTGGCGCAGTGGTTGAGAGTCCGCCTGCCGATGCAGGGGACGTGGGTTCGTGCCCCGGTCCGGGAGGATCCCACATGCCGCGGAGTGGCTGGGCCCGTGAGCCATGGCCGCTGAGCCTGCGGGTCCTGAGCCTGTGCTCCGCAATGGGAGAGGCCACAACAGTGAGAGGCCCGCGTACCGCAAAAAAAAACCCAAAAAACCAAGAAACAACCCCACTTAAGTCTCCTCTGGAATGCACAGCTGTGGTCAACTTCTCTGGGACACTTTATAACGAGAATCACTGACCAAGAGAAGCACAGGTTTCGAAGATATTCCAAGAGCTAGAAAGGCAGGTATGGCCTAGATTTTACTGCATCTGTCAACTGAAATCTCTCTAAATTTCTGGAGCAACAGCCTGAGCAATGGCGGTCAGGTTCCCTCACATATCTGAGACATGACAGCTGAGACCTCAGAATGCTTCCTGCCCCTGTCTGGTCAACTGTCTGCTGCTGATACTGCCATCCGTGACACCAGTATGAGCAGGCAGGAAGAAAGAAAAGAAGCAAAAGGCCATACAAGTGCATTAAGTCTCTCCTTATCTGGAAAATAGGAGAAGGTCATTTTTTAAACAGACACATAATGCTAGAAGCAAAGAACTTTCTTAAGAATTACAGAAACCACTTCCTATTGATAAGATATCTTCCAACTACAGATGATTTTGCCTCAAAAGATTATACAGCCAGGGACCCAGCCAAAGCACTCAGCCAAAGTAGTCTGCCTCTAAGACTTTCTTCTGACCTGTAGGGTAACCGGAACGCTAGGTTCCTTATGCAGAATGGAGTTACAGCAGCATATACATCCATTTAGCATCTACAGCATAAAGCTGGGCAGAGAGTAGGAACTCAGCATGCGTGGAACAGACTACCTGCTCTGTCCAGTGCCTGCCTTCCCCTGCCCCACTCCACTGCCTCAGACACTCCTCACCTGTGAACTGTCCAACCTGTTGTGGGAAGGTGCTCTGTGTTGGGTCTTGGTACTGGGGTGGCGGGCGGGTCAGATGGCGCTGAAACTGTTGCTTCTCCTAGAAAATGCCAAGAACAACAGAAAATTACAAGACCCACATAAAACAAAAACAAAGCGATTAGAGAAAAGTAAACTGTCCAAGTTTGTTACTCAGAGGGACTCCTATGGAGATAATGCTCGTAATCTCATTTGGGGGGCTCTTAATAAATTGTAGTAGGAGACAGAAGGATGGGGCAATGATTTAAAAAAAAAAAAAAGTGATGCATCAGTTAAAAGAAAAAAGAATGGCAGGCCAGGGAAATGCAAATCAAAGCCACAATGAGATAGATACCACTTCACACCTACCAGGATGGCTAGAATCAAAAAGACAGATAAGTGTGTCAAGGATGTGGAGAAACTGGCCCCCTCATACACTGCTGTGGGGACGCAAAATGGTGTAGCTGCTTTGGAAAACAGTCTGGCAGTTTCTCAAAAGGTTAAACTAAAGAGTTACCATATGACCCAACAATTCCATCCCTGGCTGTATACTCAAGAGGACTGAAAACCTATGTCCACAAAAAGGGGAAACAACCCAAACGTCTATAAACTGATGAACAGATAAATAAAATGCAGCATATTCATATAATGGAATATTATTCAGCCACAGAAAGGAATGAAGTATGGATACATGCTACAATATGGTTGAACCTTGAATGCATTTATATGAAATGTCCAGAATAGGTAAATCTATAGAGATAAAAAGTAGACTAGTGGTTCCCTAGGCTTGGGAAGATGGGGGAACAACTTTTAATGGGTACAGGGTTTCCTTTAGGTAATGTTCTAAAAGTGGCTGTGGTGATGGTTTGTATAACTCTGTGAATAAACTAAAAACTATTTGAATTATACACTTTAAATGGGTGGATTGTATGTCATGTGAATTACATCCCAACAAAGCTGTTATTTAAAAACTGGCAGAACTGAGGCAGTAACGTGGATTTTAAAGTCATCCTCAATCAACTTTATCCTCTGGGTAGCTGGTTCTCTTATGTCTTAAGGATGTAATTTAAAATCCTGAGAACTCCTGTAACCTTGGTACCTGAACACTACATTTGGTGACCAAGTGGGTGAACTGCAGGACTGGGAGGGGGCTTGTCAGTCCTGATTCTTGAACCCCAGGACCTCAGGGATGTACATCTTCGTTTCCCTGCTTTATGTTCTCCCTTATAGCAATCTCCACCTTTACAAAAAAGCTGGATCCCACAGCAAAGTGGTGGACCAGGTGAGCTCAGTGCTTTGGTAGCTGCTGACAAGGGACATGGAAAAACGTTCCTAACACATACAGTTTTAGCCACAGATTCGGCCTTCATTAATCCCCACTAAGTGACACAAAGCTGCTCTGACACAGGCTACCACTGTCTGAGAAACGCCACACTCCTGTTTCCAGGAGTACTCTAATACCGGGCATACAAACAATCGCAAATCCACATACATACACACTGGAGCCTGTAGCCACTGCAGTGACTTGGGAGGCAGGCAAACATGGGAAGGGATGGTGGGGTTTTCTTCCACCTTTCTCTTTACCTGTTCTGCCAGAAGGTGCTGTTGCCTTTGCAAAAACTGCTGTTGTTGCAAATGCTTTTGTTGCTGCTCCCTCTGTTTCTGTTGGTCCAAAAGCAACTGATGCTGCTTCATTACAGCTGCCTGCTGCTGGTTACTGAGAAAGGAGGTGCTACTGTGAGTGCTGGCCACGGACACGGCGGGTGGCTGAGTCCCCACACTGGCAGCCTGGGTTGGTACAGGGACGCTGGGAGGGTTCTGGTCCTGTCAGCACAGAAAAGGGGGTCTCAAGTCAGATGGGACACACTGAAGACTATAAGCCCTGATCAGAGAAGATGAGCTGCATCCAGTGAAAGCCTGCCTCAACGCTTTCTCTTGAAGGCTCTTCTTCCCTGCAGGTGACTCCAGTGAAACCACCCTCCAGGGCGGGGCTGGAGACCAACAGCACTAACACCTGAGTATCCAGGCATGGCAATGAACAGTCACTAGCTGCATGTTAGGTTTGTTTCCTATGATTCACCAGTGGCAAAGGTGTGATTTTATATTTAAGCTCGTATATTTGTATACATAGTTCCAGTGGCAACTGCAGCTTATAAATGTTCCCTTACTGGAATGCATGGGTGTGGATAGGCCCCCAGAGGAGGAACTTCTGAGGGGCTCTGGTCGATGGAGATGCTACATTCTGAGTGTGCAAACCTTGGGCCCCTGGTGGCAGGGCTGTCCCTGAACCTCCTGAAATTATATGGTTTGTCCACCTGTGTACAGCATTTTCCTGGGAAGAGACTGCTTGACTTTTGTCAGATACTCATGCTCAAAAAATGCTGAGTACCAATGAGAACTTTAATGGATATTCTCTATTAATACCTGGACCTAAAGTGAGAGTCATGTCAAAGGTTACCACAATATTACCCCAACATCATTACTTACCTTTAAAAGAAAAGGAGAAATTTTAACTCATACAGGAAAAAGGCAAAAAGCAATTATCATTTGAACAAATTCAACTTTTTGAGCTTTTCCCCAGTCCTTATTTATTTGTATGTATGTATTTGGCTGCACTGGGTCTTAGTTGCGGCATGCGGGATCTAGTTCTCTGACCAGGGATCGAACCTGGGTCCCCTGCATTGGGAGTGTGGAGTCTTAACCACTGGACCACCAGGGAAGTCCCTCATTTGTATATTTAATCTTTTTGCAAGATTCTAATTTTAGAGCAGACAGATTCTGAAGTAATCTCCTCACTCCAATCACCAGAAGCTTATGGACTACAAGAGTGCCTTGTGAGGTGCAAAGTACTACTGAAATGGCAGACATCGCTGTGCCACTCTTTCTTTAGGATGCTCTCAGTGGCTGTGTAGCAGCTTAGTGGCTGAAATAATGAGAAGTAAGAACGTTTACACATGCATTCTTCTGCTGACAGATGCTTAGACTGCTTCCAGTTTTTGGCTATTAGAAATAATCATGCAATGAATATCTTGTATGTAACTTTCCTCTTGTTTTTGGATTATTTCTTGCAGGGGTATATAATGTGTCAATGCTTACAAACATTTTTATGGCTTATGAAAAATATGAAATGTCAAATTACTTTCCAAAAGCACTGTGCCCATTTACACACCCTCACTACTATCTGAATATGTCAATTTCCTCATGGTATTACTAGCACCGAGTATTTTAATTTTTAATTTTTAAAATTTTAGAGTGTGCTACAAATAGACTGCAGGCTTACAGTAGTGAAAGAAAGGAGGCAATGCAATATACCCAACTGCATGTGACACAACTATTGTCACACAACTGTTAAAAAGTATCAATGGATCTATATATATATGTCTTCTATAGATACAGAAGACAATCCAGGACACACTGTGGAGTAAGAAAAGCAAGTGCTAACTTTGAGGAAGTCCAGGAACACTCTGTGTTTGTTTACTATACAAGCCCTAGCCATGAGAAGGCTTCCAGTGGGGAGACATTTTAGAACATATTTGAATGTGAGTAGAAATGCAAATAATGATCATCATAGAATGGTACTTGACCATTCTCCACCCTACAAAGCCATGTGATTCTGCCAGGCTTGAGTGTCTTCACTAAATAACCTGTTAGGAAGCAGCACTCACCTGAATGTTATAATCTTACTAAAACTTATGGTATTTTGAACACACATGTCTGAAAAGTGGTATATATATATTAAAAAAAGGAGAGCCTCTAAGGACATTAAATGTGATCTTGCCACAAATGACTTAAGTTGTATGGCATGAAAGAGACACTAGACCAAGTGCAGGGGATTCCTCAAATGGGTATACAGATAAAACCAAGTTACACTAGGGAATTTTACCCTATTTTTGTTTATTAAGAATCAATCCTCGTTTGCTTGGTTAATTTTCACTCCCAAGGGAGTCAAAGGACGAAAGTACCAGCTCCCTCCCTCCCTTTGTTCCGCAACTACCTGGGATCTGGTAACCACACTAGGATGGATGTGGATGCAGAGTCACACAGTAAAGCCCCGTGCTCACCTGGCTAGGTGGAACCAGTGATCGGAAGGGCAAATTTCCTGGCTTTGGTTTCATTAGAAATAAGGAGTTCTGCTCGTTGTTCAGATGAGACAGCTGCTGGGGAAGATAAGCCATCAGGGCCGGCTTGCTCTGGCCAGCCCCGGGGCCGCCTTGCCCACAGTCTGCTTTGTAGTGAGAAAGGGGTTTGGTGTTGCCATAGTCCAGCACTGATCCTTGGTTAGCCACGGGATTCTGATTCAAGTTACTTGGTGGCTGGTGACTCAGCAGGTTCACATGGCTGGGCTGGAGGTAGGGGCCTCCTGGCCGAGGGGAGCTCTTGTTCACACTGGGCATCATGAGCAGTTTGGAGCCAGTGAAGTCTTGCTTGTAACCGGGAGGGCTGGCAGGTTTTTCCATGGAGTAAGGGACATTTAAGGGACTGTGGGAGGGGCCTGTCTGCTGCCACGTGGCCATCTGGCCTGGAGCTGGTGCTGCGGCAGCCTGCTGTGGGTTCTGGAGCATCTGCTCACGCTTCTGCTTGGCAGCGATCTGCTGGAGTTGGTGGGCAGAGGACAGCTCTGAGCTCCCGCCTGGGCCCTGGCTAGGCAACACCACACTGGAGAGGGCTCTTTGTGCATTCTGGGCCTGGGCTGATGCCGACATCAGGTTGGGACTGGGACTGTCCACCCCAGGCTGACCAGAGGTGTGGAACAGGGGCTGAGAGCCCCCTAGGCTGGGTGAATCTGTGCTCACAGGGCCAGAGGAAGGCCCCATAAAGGTCTGTCCTGCAGACCCAGCCCTCACTTGTGGAGAGCCTAACTGTTCTTGTTCAAAGGCTGCTGGAGAGAATTCTGTTTTAATATTAATGTCCTGTGCCAAGGGGGTCTGTGTGGCAGAACCAGAAGACTCTGGATCCTTCTTCTCTTCAAAGTCCTCATTAAATAGATCCTTCATGTCTTCATCAGGCACTGACCTGTTCAGCTCCTCGATGAGCTCCTTCCACTCCTGCTCATTAAGGTTGAGGTCAGGCATGAGGTTGCTTTGAGATATGGAGCCTCCGGCCCCTGCGATCATGCAAGGCAGGTCATCCACGGGCTCCTGCTTCAGTTCTTTATTCAGGCTCAGGGGAAATGACTCACTGGGGTTGCTGCCTCCATTCAAGTGGAGGCTCGAGTCTGCCAGACACTTCTTATTGATGGAGTCCAGCCCCAGTGAGTGCTTCCCGCTGGCCTGTAGGGCCTCTGTGCCAGGCTTGTCAGGCTGACCAAGGGGGGAGGCTGGAGGCAGGCCATTAGAAGAGACGGCAACTCCCAGAGGGGCCTCCCGGCGGGTCTTCTTATGCCCAGGAAAGAAGTCTCCATAGCCATTCTGTTGATCACCATTCTGAGGGGATGTGGCACTATCGAGATTCCTCTTCACTGTATCATGGAGATGCTGAAAAACAAGAAAAAGAGTGGCTTATATACACACCACGTATGAGGCCCGTCTGCTTCTAATGGTGACTTAAACCAGGGGCCTGTATCCCTGCAGTGCTCTCCTGCCGATTTTGCTTGCCCAGTTTACAACCCTCACCTCTGGGAACACACCCCCATTCCCCCTCCACGGTTATCTCTGCCTCCTCCTCTCCTGTGGCCTTGCCTGAGTGAAGACTAGCTCAGCTGGGGGAAAGTAGTCCGGCTGCAGTCAATGCGTCAGTCCCTGGACTCTTGCAGCTCTTTTTGCAGGACACAAGCCTGATGCAGCCCAGTCATCTAATCTGAGGGTGTGACTGAGAATGGAGCTAATGAGAAAGAGCCAAAGGATACACATATATTCTTGAGGACATCATTTGCATCCCGGATCTAGGTTATACACGAGACCAGCCATCCCCCTGGGCTTGTCACTTATGGGAACCAATAAATTCCTCCTTGTGTTTAAGCTGGTTTAACTTGGATTTCTGTTGCCTTCAGCTAAAGGAGACTTGGCTACTATCGGCTCTTTTTCAGGCCCTGTTGGGTGCTGATCACGAGCTCCAGGCCTCCATCTTGGTGCACAGGCGTGTTCATGCCCTTCCTCATCTTTCTAGGTGCCCTCGCTCGGCTCCACCCCTTCTCTCCAGCCTAGGCTGCTTCCTCATATGCCTTACAGGCCTCTGCCTTTTGGCTTTTGTCCCACTCTGCTCCCCACCAACCGTGAGCATCTTCTAATCCCCTGCACCCAGTCACCAGCCCTCCCAAACCCTACCACTTCTTAACGAGACCATTAATTTGAACACAGTCAGGTCTGTCTGGCAGTTACTTACTTCCCCATGTTCTCCTCAATTGGATTTGTTCAACTAACCTTATTAAGAGTCTACCGTGTGTCAGGGACAAGTGCTGTGGGGATATCAAGACAAATGAGGTGGTCCCTGCTCTTCATGGGCTTCCAATCTTCTAGGACATGGGACATACATGGACATGGCTACAGAATAAGACAAACACCATATGCAAGCCGTAGAGCAATAAGCACCCTGAGAGTTCAAGGGCAGGAGTTTTATGGAGAGAACATGACAGGGAAGAGAAGAGGTGGTGTCTTGCCGTTATTTCCCAGCCTCGTTTTCAGCTACCAGGACACAACTCCTCCACTAACAGAGGCACCTGCACTCAGCCTCTATACATGTCTGCTCCTTTCCTATGTTTACTTCTGTTACATTTTTGTCCTTTATTCCCCACTCTCAATTCCAACCTCCCCCCCAACCGGCCCTAAGCATCTATACTGTGCTATTTACAACATTCCAATTAACAGCTTTCATTCTTATCTTTAAGCAGATTTCAGAGGAGTCAGAGAGTAGCACAGGACACTCTGTGCTGCTTTCTTCTGCTGCAGAGAAGGGCCACAATGACCCATCACATCCACCCCAGGAGGCTGAGCACAGAAGTACCTGACTCCCTGGGCGGAGGGTGGAGGGAAGGAGGGGGCCAAGGGCACCAGCTCTCAGCAGCAAACTACCTGTAGACACAAATGTGCAATGAGCAAGAAAACAAGGAGGGCAATTTTATCAGTCTCTGAGTTCCAATTTTAATGTTCCATTCCCTCTCCTTCAAGATTTTCTTATTTCTTAACTGTTAAAGCTGACTGCACAGTGTTCTATAAATCCTGGCTAAGTATTTCTTTAAATGCATATCTGGGTACTTAAGTTAGCTCAGAAAAGGTTAGGATGCTCAATAAATGGAACTGTAGGGCAGAAGTATAAGCAAAACATGATCCTAGGACTCAACTCAAGAACACAGCCCCGGGCTTCCCTGGTGGCGCAGTGGTTGAGAGTCCGCCTGCCGATGCAGAGGACATGGGTTCGTGCCCCGGTCCGGGAAGATCTCACATGCCGTGGAGTGGCTGGGCCCGTGAGCCGTGGCCGCTGAGCCTGCGCATCCGGAGCCTGTGCTCCGCAATGGTAGAGGCCACAGCAGTGAGAGGCCCGTATACAGCAAAAAAAAAAAAGAACACAGCCCCTACGTATAGAGGGAACATATCTCAAGATAATAAATTTATGACAAACCCACAGCCAATAATATTCTGTGGTGAAAAGCTGAAAGCCTTCCTGCTAAATTCTGGAATAAGACAAGGATGCTCACTCTCACCTCTTCTATTCAACACAGTACTGGAAGTCCTAGCCACAGAAATCAGACAAGAAAAAGAAATAAAAGGTATTCAAATTGCAAGAGAAAAGGTAAAATTGTCATTATATGCAGATGATATGATACCATACTTAGAAAACCCTAAATACTCCACACAAAAACTACTAGAACTGATAAACGAATTCAGCAAGGTAGCAGGATACAAGATAAACATACAGAAATCAGTTGCATTTCTTTACACCAACAATGAAATATCAGAAAAGGAATGTAAAAAAAAAAATACCTTTTAAAATCGCACTCCCAACAATAAAATACTTAGGAATAAACCTGACCAAGGAGGTGAAAGACTTATACACTGAGAACTATAAAACATTAATAAAGGAAACTGAAGATGATTCAAAGAAATGGAAAGATATCCCATGCTCTTGGATTGGAAGACTTAATATGTTAAAATGGCCGTACTACCCAAAGCAATCGACAGATTTAATGCAATCCCTATCAAATTACCTATGACATTTTTCACAGAACTAGAATAATCTTTTTTAAAACATTTTTTAAAAGATTTATTTATTTATTTATTTATTTTATTTTTGGCTTGAGTTGGGTCTTGGTTGCGGCACGTGGGATCTTCACTGCAGCACATGGGCTCTTCGTTGCAGCACGTGGGCTTCTATCTGTTGTGGCATGTGGGTTTTCTCTTCTCTAGTTGTGGCACGCGGGTTCCAGGGTGTGTGGGCTCTGTAGTTTGCAGCACGCAGGCTCTCTAGTTGAGGCATGTGAGCTCAGTAGTTGTGGCACATGGGCTTAGTTGCCCCGCAGCATGTGGCATCTCAGTTCCCTGACCAGGGATCAAACCTGTGTCCCCCGCATTGTAAGACAGATGCTTTATCACTGGACCACCAGGGAAGTCCCTAGAACAAATCATCTTAAAATTCATATGGAACCATAAAAGACCCAGAATTGTCAAAACAACCCTGAGGAAAAAGAACAAAGCTGGAGGCATAACCCTTCCAGACTTCAGATAATACTACAAAGCTATAGTAATCAAAACAGTATGGTATTGGCACAAAAACAGACATATGGATCAATGGAACAGAGTGTCCAGAAATAAACCTACACACCTACAATCAATTAATCTTCAACAAAGGAGGTAAGAATATACAATGGGAAAAAGACAGCCTCTTCAGCAACTGGTGTTGGGAAAGTTGGACAGCTGCATGTATATCAATGAAGTTAGAACACACCCTCACCATACACAAAAATAAACTCAAAATGGCTTAAAGACTTAAATGTAAGACATGACACCATAAAAATCCTAGAAGAGGTCATAGGCAAAACATTCTCTGACATGAATCATACCAATGTTTTCTTAGGTCAGTCTCCCAAGGTAACAGAAATATAAACCAAACCAAACAAAAAAACCAAATAGGACCTAATGAAACTTACAAGCTTTTGCACAGCAAAGGAGACCATCAACAAAATGAAAAGACAACCTATAGAATGGGAGAAAATATCTGCAAATGATGAGACTGACAAGGGCTTAATTTCCAAAATATACAGACAGCTCATACAACTCGACAACAAAAAATCAAACAACCCAATCAAAAAATGGGCAGAAGACCTAAATAGATATTTCTCCAAAGAAGATATACAGATGGCCAATAGGCATATGAAAAGATGCTCAACATGGTTAATTATCAGACAAATGCAAATCAAAACTACAATGAGGTATCTATCACCTTACACCGGTCAGAATGGCCATCATCAAAAAATCTACAAACAATAAATGCTGGAGGGCTTCCCTGGTGGTGCAGTGGCTGGGAATCCACCTGCCAATGCAGGGGACATGGGTTCGAGCCCTGGTCCGGGAAGATCCCACATGCTGTGGAGCAACTAAGCCTGTGCACAACTACTGAGCCTGCACTCTAGAGCCCGCGAGCCACAACTACTGAACCCACAAGCCACAACTACTGAAGCCCCTGTGCCTAGAGCCCATGCTCCAAAACAAAGAGAGGCCACTGCAATGAGAGGCTCATGCACCGCAACGAAGAGCAGCCCCCACTCTCTGCAACTAGAGAAAGCCCGCGTGCAACAACTTAGACCCAACGCAGCCAAAAATAAAATAAATAAATTTATCAAAAAAAACAACAACACCCTTTAAAAAATAAAATAAGATAAATGTTGGAGAGGGTGTGGAGAAAAGGGAACCCTCCTAATACTGTTGGTGGGGATGTCAGTTAGTGCAGCCACTGTGGAAAACAGTATGGAGGTTCCTCAAGAAACTAAAAATAGAATTACCATATGATCCAGCAATCCCACTCTTGGGTATATACCCAGACAAAACTATAATTCAAAAAGATACATGCACCACTGTGTTCACAGCAGCACTATTCACAACAGCCAAGACCTGTAAACAACCTAAATGTCCACTGACAGATGAATGGATAAAGTAAATGAGGTACATATATACAATGGAATACTACTCAGCCATAGAAAAGAAGGAAATAATGCTATTAGCAGCAACATGGATGCAACTAGAGATTATCATACTAAGTAACGTAAGCCAGAAAGAGAAAGACAAATACAATGATATATCACTTATATGTGGAATCTAAAATACGACACAAATGAACTTACCTATGAAATAAATAGAATCACGGACATAGAGAACAGACTGGTGGTTGCCAGCAGAGAGGGGTTGGAGTGGGAGGTTGGGGTTAGCAGATGTAAGTTTTTATATACATAACGGATAAGCAAGGTCCTACTGTATAGCGCAGAGAACTATATTTACTATCTTATGATAAACCATATGGAAAATATAAAAAAAGGAATGTATATATATGTATAACTGAATCACTTTGCTGTACAGCAGTTAATTAACACAACATTGTAAATCAACTATACCTCAATTAAAAAAAAAATACTGGGACTTCCCCGGTGGTCCAATGGCTAAGACACCACGCTCCCAATGCAGGGGGCCCAGGATGGATCCCTGGTCAGGGAACTAGATCCCACATGCCACAACTAAGAGTTCACGTGCCACAACTAAAGATCCCGCTCGCCGTAACAAAGATCCCGCGTGCTGCAACTAAGACCTGGCACAGCCAAATAAATAAATAAATAAATATTAAAACAAAACAAACCAAAACTAAGAACACAGCCCCTACAACACAAGGACGTGTGATTTACTTTCATGCAGGTTTTTCTGCTTCCTGCTGCCACCTAGGGGTGAGAGGGGGAAAGGAACCATAATCCTAAAATGGACCCTTTATACGATCCTTTGTTTTAAAAGTTTCCTTCTGGGAAGGTAAATTCATACCCATTTAGTCGGCCAGAAGGAAAGAAAAATGAGTTGCTAATTTTCGGGGGGGTTATTCTTTCTATTATTTCTTTTTTTTGGAAAATCATTTGCTCCTCAGTGTCAGGTTTGGGCTCTCTGTAAACCTGGGAGCTCAGTTTTCTATTTTCCTAAGGGGGAAGATGGACACCTAAGAGGTCAACGCACCTGATGAGTCAGCTGATTGTCCCAGATTAGAAACAGAATCCTTCTTTGCCATAACAGTTATAAAAGCTACCACGTCCTCTTTCAATATCCACATGCAAACAGCTGCAGACAAGTTCTAAAGTAACAACTTAATTTTGCAATACCAATTGCTTTTAGCCAAAGGAAACGCCGGGTCATTTTCTCAACTGCACACAAAATTTAACTGGAATGATGTAGGTGGGTTTGGGAAGTGTGGAATACGGTGGCTCTGGCAGATTTTTGAGTCTTGAGCATTTGCCGGAGTGCCTGATATGTGCAGGGCACTGCAGAGGAAGACAAAGATGAGTAAACCATGGAGCCTGATCTCCAGGAATTTATAACAGGTGGGAAAATGGTCTGAACTGATTATAAATTATTTTAAGAACGAACACAGTAAGAGCTATAAAGCATACAAGACTGGCTGTCCTTGTACTTGCCGTCAGTGTGTCTGGTACTTCTGGGTACTCAGCTCGGAGGTTTCTGTTGTAACTACCTAATGGTCTCCCGATGCACGGGGTTTCAGGAGGATTCAGTTCTGGGATAATGTGATCTGGTGCTCACTTCCTCCACAAGGGGGTTTTGTTGAAGAATACTTCATGCCTGATGGCAAACTGGAGGCCTTGCACGCTCACCCAGTCAGTCCTAACTCCTGCCCTAGCCTGTGCCACCCATCATCTTCTACTCCGGGAGAGGGCTCCAGGATATCAACGGTGAGTCAAGCTGGAGTTGCCACACCGTATGGACACCAAATCAGTATACTGTCCCCACCCACCCACCAGACCTCACTTAGTGAGGACAGTCCCTCACCTAGTCTCTACTTCCACCCTCTTCCACCACCCACCAATGAAATTCCAGTGTGCTTTGTGGTAAAACTCCCCCAAATGAGAGTTCTCCCACTCTGAATTAACAAACAGATGTGTCTGTTCAAGACAGGGGTGGCTCTCTTATCAATGTTCCTTATGCACTGACATGTAGATGAAAGTATAGGTTGACAGGGACTTCCCTGGCGGTCCAGTGGTTGGGACTCTGCGCTTCCACTGCAGGGGGCGCAGGTTCAATCCCTGGTCAGGGAACTAAGATCCCGCATGCTGTGTGGAGCGGCCAAAAGAAGAAGGAAAAAAAAAAGTATAGGTTGACAATACAGAGGTTCCTCAAAAAACTAAAAATAGAGTTGTCATATGTTCCAGCAATCCCACTCCTGGGCATATATCCAGACAATACTACAAGTCAAAAAGACAGGGACTTCCCTGGTGGTGCAGTGGTTAAGAATCCGCCTGCCAATGCAGGGGACATGGGTTCGAGCCCTGGTCCAGGAAGATCCCACATGCCGCAGAGCAACTAAGCCCGTGAGCCACAACTACTGAGCTGGCGCTCTAGAGCCCGTGAGCCACAACTACTGAAGCCCGTGTGCCCTAGAGCCCATGCTCTGCAACAAGAGAAGCCACCGCAATAAGAAGCCCATGTACCGCAACAAAGAGTAGCCCCCACTTACTGCAACTAAAGAAAGCCTGTGCACAGCAACGAAGATCCAACACAGCCAAAAATAAATAAAAAATAAATTTCTAAAAAAAAAAAAGAAGGAAATAATGCCATTTGCAGCAACATGGATGCCAATAGAGATTATCATACTAAGTAAAGTAATTCAGAAAGAGAAAGACAAATACCATGTGATATCACTTATATGTGGAGTCTAAAATATGACACAAATGAACCTATCTACAAAACAGAAACAGATTCACAGATTCACAGACATAGAGAACAGACATGCGGTTGCCAAGGTGGGTGGGGGGTCGGGGAGGGGTGGATTGGAAGTTTGGGGTTAGCAGATGCAAACTATTATATATAGAATGGATAAACAACAAGGCCCTACTGTATAGCACAGGGAACTACATTCAATATCCTATGATAAACCATAATGGAAAAGAATTTTTTTTTTTTTTTTTTTTGCCGCAGCGCACGGCATGCAGAACTTCTCCAACCAGGGATCGAACCTGTGCCCCCTGCATTGGAAGTGTGGAGTCTTAACCACTGGACCACCAGGGAAGTCCAAGAAGGATTTTATTAAAAAAATGTAATATATATGTATAACTGAATCACTGTTGTACAGCAGAAATTAACACAACATTGTAAATCAACTATACTTCAAAAAAGAGTATAGGTTGAAACATATAAAATCATTTAACTTTTTAAGGTAATAGTAGTTAAATATTGGTAATTTCAACCTAATACCATGCTCACCTTTCTTTTCCCCATGAGCTCTTCTAGTACCCTGTATATACAGTGAGGACCCTCAGGAACTCCGACTGTTGTTGGAAAAGATCCTCTATTTTCATGCAACATTAAAGGTTTCAATGATTTGAGGAAAAATCAGTGAGGTCCAAAGTAGCAACATTGATAAGGCACTAATTTGAGCCAAATGCTACAAGGACAAGTCATTACTTCCTTAGTGTGCCTCGAGGACCACTCAGCACCTGCACTTACTATTCCCCACTGATTCAGAATCTCACTCAATCTTCAAAGGTACCCTGAAGATGAGTATCACTGTTTCTGTTTTACAGCAGATTAAAGTCAGAGTACATGAGGTTTCCTCAAGTTTGAGCATTCAGAGGCCTTGGGAAGGATCTGCAGCAGATCCCCACAGCCCTGCCCCTCCCCTGGTCAGTCTGAGATCGGGCCCAAATTAATCCCACCTCCACCTGTGAAGCTAAAAGAGTTTGGTAAAAAACAAGCAGCAGGGAGTGAGTCAGAGTTTCAAACTGTAAGGAGTACCTCCCTGAGACCAAGCACAAAGAGCCCTGTTAAGACGTTACCAGAAAAATGGGCTGTGCTGAAAAAAATCTCACACCAAGGCTACACAGATTCTTTGTAAAATATTTAAAGAAAAAAATGTTACAGAACCTTCTATAATTTGCTATTAAAGATTCCCACTCTTAAGACATTATGTCTTAATAGTTTGGTATCATCACTGATTAGAAGCACACTGAGTACTAAGGAGATCTGTAAGCACCACTCTTTGCCACTAAATCTGCCTACAGGATATACTGAAAATGCCAAGTTTTGAGAAATGTATTTTCCAGAAAACTTTATAGTTTCGTGCCTAGACATTTTTATCATCACCTTAAATTTTTTTTTATTTTGAAAGAATTATAGATTCATAGGAAGTTGCAAAGAGTACAGAGGGTCCTGTGTACCCTTCACCCAGTTTCCCCCAACAGTTGTATTTTACCTAATTACAGCAAAATATCAACAAGGAAGAAGATATGGGTAGAATGTGGGTGTACAGTTCTATGTCATTTTAGCAAATGACTATAACCTTTTTAAAATTTTTTTATTTTATATTGAAGCATAGTTGATTAACAACGTTGTGTTAGTTTCAGGTGTACAGCAAAGTGATTCCGTTGTACATATACATGTATCTATTCTTTTTAAAATTCTTTTCCTGTTTAGACTATCACCTTTTTTGATAAGAAAACTTTTAAAAAGCTTTTTTATAAAAAGCTATTTAAGAAAGCAGGACTATGTATTTAACACAATGTAATCTCTTCCTGCAATGGTTATAAAGCAGAAAGTTAAAATTCACACTGTATACTGAGAATCAAAATTGATAAACAGATTGGTTCTCATGCTTGGCAAGCAGTCCACACATTCTCTTTGCTATAGAAAAACCTATTTGGGAAGCCACGTGAGGCTCAGAAGGTTGCATGGTGTACATGAAAACAAAGCAGGCTACTGCTAACTGGCTGTGTGATCTTAGTTAAGATGCAATTCTTCTAGGATCTGCTTTCATGCCCTATACTATTAAGATCCTGGGTAAAATGACCTGAAGTTCCACTCAGCTTTAAAGGTCCACACTGCTGTCCTGTTAATATCAAATCAATGCCCTGTAGAGGGAGATACCCTCACGGGTTCATGCAGCGCTCATTCACCGAGATCCTACTAGGTGAGAGATAATGCCCTATACAGGCTGTGCACAAAATAATGGTGAATTCAGATATTCACTAGGTTTTCACTACATGCCAGGCAGAGCAGTAGGCACTGGGGATAAAAAGATAAACAAGACATGGGACTTCCCTGGCGGTCCAGTGGTTAAGACTCCGTGCTTCCACGGCAGGGGGCACAGGTTCCATCCCTGGTTGGGGAACTAAGATCCCACATGCAGCAAGGTGCAGCCAAAAAATTAAAAAATAAAAATACTTTCACTTAAAAAAAAAAAGGACAAGACATAGTTCCGGCTCCACCCCCAGAATCTGATGGAGAATCAATGAAGGCAGGCCCGAGTGCTACGGGAGGAAAGAGAACAGAACAGTGTGGGGACGGCATTGCTAGACCTTCTGGAGAAGGGGGTGCAGAGAAGTCATCCAGAGGAGGCGGAAGGCACTTCGGCTGAGAGGCAAAGGCAAGGATATACAAATGAGCACTGAATGGCAGTAGATGGAGGGAGGCAAGCAGAAAAAAATGAGTTGTTTAATGGTGATGAAGCGTAAAGGGCACAACAGGGAGTACTGAAAGGGAAAGGCTGGAATGGACTATGACTGTCCCAAATGTGATTTAATGGAAAATGTTTAAAAATACACAAAACTAGAGAGAACAGTATAATGAATCCTAATATGCCCATCACTCAACTTAAACAACCATTAGTATTTGGGCATTTTGTTTCATTTCTACCTCCTTATCTTCCCCCCCGCCCCAAAACTGGATAATTTAAAAAACAAATCCTAGGCATAACATCATTTATAGTAAATACTTTTATATAAATACTTTTATATAAATATATTTATAGTAAATACTTCACTATGTATCTCTAAAAAGTAAGAACTCTTAAATATACATGCATGTATATAACAACACGATGTCATTACCACACCTACAACAGTAATAATTCTTTATCATTACCACCTCAAACCCATTAGGATGGCTACCATCAAAAAGCCAGAAAGTAACAAGCGTAGGCAAGGATACAGAGAAACTGGAACCCTTGTGCACTATTGGTGGGAATGTAAAATGGTGCAGCCACTATGAAAACAGTATGGTGGTTCCTCAAAAAAAAAAAAAAAAAGACTTACTGTATTAGCCAGCAATTTAATTTCTAAAAGAATTCCATTTCCAAAAGAACTGAAACCAAGGATTTGTACATCCATGTTCATAGTAGCATAATCCACAATAGCCAAAAGGTAGAAGCAGCCCAAGGGTCCATCAATGGATGAATGGATAAACAAAATGTGGTATACCCACAGAAGCCTTAAAAAGGAAGGAAACTTGGACACATGCTATAACATGGATGAAACCTGAGGACATTGTTAAGTGAAATAAGCCAGCCACAAAAGGACAAATACTATGATTCTACTCATATGACATACCTGAAGCAAATTCATTAAAGACAGAAAGTAGAATGGTGGTTACCAGAGGTTGGAGAGAGGAGAAAATGGGGAGTTATTGTTTAATGGGTATAGTGTTTTCAGTTTTGCAAGATAAAAGAGTTCTGAAGAGGACGGATGGCGGTGTGGTTGCATACAATGTGAACATACCTCATGCCACTGAACTGTACACTTAAAAATGGTTAAGATGGTAAATTTTTATGTTATATGTATTTTACCACAATTTAAAATTTTAGATTCTTTATTACTATCCTATATCCCATCAGTGCTTACATTTCCCTGTCTCATCATATCTTTTGCCAACAAAACAAATAAAACAAAATTAAGCATAATAAATTATGGAAAATTTCAAACACACACTACAGTAGAAAGAAAGTACAATGACCCCCATGTACCCATTGTCCAGCTGAAACAACACAGCCCATCTTGTCTTACTCACACCCTACCCATGCTCCCTGGGCTAACCTAGGAATCACACCATTTCTCCTTAAATACTTCAGCATGTATTGCTAAAATATAAAAGCTTTTTAAAAGACAATCACCAAAGAACTCTCCAAGCACTTGAAAAGTATGATCTAAAAAATGTTGGGACTTCCCTGGTGGTCCAGTGGTAAAGAATCCGCCTTCCAATGCAGGGGACATGGGTTCGATCTCTGGTCAGAGAACTAAGATCCCACATGTCTTGGGGAAACTAAGCCCCCGCGCTGCAACTACTGAGCTCCCGCGCCTCAACTAGAGCCCCTGTGCTGCCAACTACAGAGCCCACACACTCTGGAACCCGCGTGCCACAACTACAGAGCCCACGCGCCCTGGAGCCTGTGTGCCACAACTAGAGAAGAGGAAAAATAACCCACACACCACAACTAGAGAGAGGCCCACACACCACAACGAACGATCCCGTGTGCCGCAACTAAGACGCAACACAGCCAAAAATAAGTAAGTAAAATAAATAAAAATCTTAAAAAATAATAAAAATAAAAACGTTATTAGGGATAATCAAGCCACTTTACAGATGGGGATATTAAGACTTGGAGAGAGAATGTATGTTGCTGAAGGTTGCACAGCAAAATTAATGGAAGATCTGGACTGCCTGATGTTTCAAAAAAATATGGTCCACACAAGGATGATTCTAGTTAACTGAACCTTAATCACTTGTAAGCAGCATGGTGTTAGATTTTTTTAAAATACACGCTTTCAAATAATATAGACCTCATTTAAAATCCACCTCGGTCACTAACAAGCTATATGATCTTGGGCAATATGCTTTACCTTTTGAAACTCATTTCTTTCATTTATATGCAGGGACTAATAATATCCACTCCACAGACGTGTGAAAAATAAAGTATGTTAGAAAAAAATTATGGTTAAGTACTTACCTTAAAATTTATGGCTAACTACCAAAAAAATAGAAATATGGTTTTTAGCTTTAGAACCAGCAATAGAACAAAAGGGATCACAGAAAACACTATCAATCTATCCAAAAGTAGGAAAGAAAAAAGGAAGAATCAAAGAAAGGAGACAATAAACCAACAAGCACTAAAAGAACAGAAATAATTTCAAATATGTCAGTGATTATATAAATGTAAATGCATTAAATTCTCCAATGAAAAGTCAGAGACAAAAAAAAAAGATAACCATAACACCATTACTGAATGTTTAAAAAAAGAATTGTTGCTACAGTTGGTTTATTCAAATCAGTATCCAACACATTGCATTTGGTTGACATGCTCTTAAGACTTTCAATGTGTAACAGTTCTCTCTCCCTTTCTTCCCTTTGTCATTTATTTGTCCAAGACGCTTAGTCACTTGTCCTGTAAAATTTTCCACTTCCATAGTTGGCTGACTGTGGCCCCATGGTGTCCTTTACAAGTTCTATCCTCTGTATTTTCTATAAACTGGCAGTTAGAAGCTCGATCAGATTCAGACTGGGGGATGGGTGGGGCATAAATACTTATAGGTGATGTGTTGCATGTCATTTTATAGGACCTTAGCAGATGAGGTTAGATTTGTCTTTTTATAAGCTCTCTATAATGACTGTGTAGTGAACGGATTTCAGGGAGGGAGGCTACAAGCCAGAGTAAACAAGTAGGTAATTGCAGAAATAGTTCATGAAAGAGATGAGGATCTGACCATGGGTATGGGAAAAAAGAGATGATTTCAGATTTAGGGTGGAAGAAAAGTCAGCAGATACTGGAAACCGATTTCACATTGAGGGTGAGGGAGAAAGGAGTTTCTATCTAGTTTGCATACATGGGTAAGATACAGAACAAAGGAAAAGCAGGGTTTTTTGGGGGTGGGGGGAGGGTTCGTTCAGTTTTAGCCACGAAGAAATGACTGGACCATCCAGGTAATGTCCATGAGGCAGTGAATAATACTGACTATGAGTTCCATGGAAAGACGGTCATCAGCAACACATGCAGCTAAAACCAAGAGCAGA
Organism: Hyperoodon ampullatus; assembly: GCF_949752795.1. Classification (NCBI taxonomy): domain Eukaryota; kingdom Metazoa; phylum Chordata; class Mammalia; order Artiodactyla; family Ziphiidae; genus Hyperoodon; species Hyperoodon ampullatus. The sequence continues at coordinate 1,955,120 of NC_136917.1, forward strand.
TCCATTCACTCAGAAAGAGTGAGAAGCCAGCCAAGGGGCAGACGAAGAGTCCATACTGAAGACAGAGCACAAGGGAGAGTGATGGGTTAAATACATCCGAAAAGTACATTGGGTCTGGTCACTAAACGATCACCGATGTTGTTGCCCAGAACAGTTCCAGAAGAATGACTGGAGTAAAAACCCTTGACTTGAGACGTGAGTAAGTAGAGAGAATATGGATTGTTCTCTTCCAAGTTTAGTTTAAAAAGGGAGATATAGAGGACTTCCCTGGTGGCGCAGTGGTTGAGAATCCGCCTGCCAATGCAGGAGACACAGGTTCGAACCCTGGTCCGGGAAGATCCCACATGCCGCGGAGCAACTAAGCCCGCGAGCCACAACTACTGAGCCCGCGAGCTGCAACTACTGAACCCAGCGCGCCTAGAGCCCGTGCTCCGCAACAAGAGAAGCCACCACAGTGAGAAGCCCGCGCACCACAACAAAGAGTAGCCCCCACTCACCGCAATTAGAGAAAGGGTTAAAGGAGGGTTATTTTGGAATGATACATGAGCTCACTTAAAGAACAGCAGATAATTCTTATCGATTAGACTAGATCTCTCTGAAATCCTCTGGAATTCTGTTATTCTATGAATGCAATCAGGCACAGGAATATGAATATGAAAAATGTATCATAATAACTACCTAAAGCATAAACACCATGATCTCCCTGTTTATGGGGAAATTCTGACTTAATTAGGGACTGTGTCTATAAAAGCAATGCTATGCCCTTCCGAAGCCAAGCCCTCCTCCACTTGGGTTCTCTACCCCATTGGGCCTCCTCAAGGTTCTTGCTCATTCATATACCACCTTTTTCTCTATTTCCCATTCATCTCCCTCTTTACCAGTTCCCTCCTCCCCTGAGCACTGACACATGCTCAGTACCTCCCATCTTTTAACTTCCATCCTACTCTCCATACCATTTAGCACAGTGTTAAGAGCACAGCTAGGCTGGGTTTGAATCCTGGTTCCGTTGCTTAACTGCTGTGTGCTCACAGAGAAATTGCTAAACATCTACAAAAGCTCTGGCTCCTCATCTAAAAAAAGTAAGGGGTGGCGGTGGTAAGAAGAACCACTTCCAGGGGGTGGGGAGGAGGGGCTGTGAGACGCGTCACTACCACTTATAGAGCAGCTAACATTCTTACTGTTCAGCTAATCCTCTTCCTTCGTTTCAGAGCTTCTTCAAAGAGCAGTCTCTACTTTGTCATACTCACCAAGGTGATCTCCTGGTTCTTAAGTCCAAGGAACTCGTTTCAAACTGTATCTACTTGACCTTTTTCAGGCACTGAGCTCTGACCTTCTCCAAACGCCTTCCTCCCTTAAGGCCCATGCAACCACACTGGACCGGCTCCTGCTTCCAAGGCCACTCTTTGCAGGCTGCTCCTTCTCATGCCTGCTCCTTCAGTTATGACACCTGCAGGGCATTCGTCCCTCTTCACTGCTGTCACCTCACCAGGCAACCCCGTCCACGGCCTGACAACCTGGCACAGGCACGCACTCAAATATTTACTAAGTGAACATTTCCCAAATCATCACCTTTGGGCCCAGCCCTCTGTCCTGTGCTCTAGACAACTGTAAACTGGTAATCTCCACATGGATATCAGATAGGATATCCTCCAAACTCAGCTCTTTGCCTTCCTCCCCAAATCCGTTCCTTCCCCTTTCTCCCTGACTCGGTGCATGGCTCAATCCTTGACTTCTTGGATGATCAGGCATTGGTTTCTGCTGATTCTACCTTTTTAATCGCTCTCCAGTAAGATCCCTCCACACCACCTCCATCTTAGTTCAACTCCTCATTATTATTATTTTTTTAACCTGGATTACTGAAGTAACTTCACGCTGATCTATTCTCACTCTGTTCTAACCCACTCTTTATGATGCTTTCAACGTGGTCTCTAAAAAACACACATATTTGAACCATTTAAAATTCCTTACTTCCCCATCACTTACACATGAAGTTCCAATTCCTTAACCTGGCATGTACAGGCCTGTTTGATCTGATCTCAATAAACTCTGTTCAATCCTCTGCTGTTCCCTTGAAGCCTAGACTTAAATGAACTCCTTTCAGGACTGAGAATATATCTCTGGCCTGGCGACCTCCTACTAATCTTTTAAGATTTAGCTCAAACCTCAACTCCTCTAGAGCATTTTTTCCCTGGCCACTTACCCCAAACCTTGTCAAGTTCCTTATTCCATCCCTTAGTGCTCTAACAAACCTTTGTACTTGTATTCCCTGACGAGTCATACTGTAAATACTAACTGATCTATTTCTCTGCATCTCCCTCCATCCGTGGAGGGCAAGAGCCCTGCCCTTTTCACCCCCAGTACCAAGTCCAATGCTCAGCAAGTTACAAGCACCCAATGAACATTTCTAGAATTAACCCTCCCACCTTCCCCATCACTCCCTTTCACAGTCACTCTACGGTTCTTTAGCCCTGTGGATATTTGTCCTTCAGTTTTGTGGGATCTCTGCCCAATAATGGAGGCAGTACTGGTTCACCTAATCTCCATAACTACCTATGGGGTGGGCTTACAGTGATGGAAAGTGAGTGCTGAACCAGGATTTGAACACAGATCTATTTGATTCAAAGTCATTTCCCAAAGTTCAACTTCTGTGATTCCTTCGAATGTACCTCTTTTTCACCTCAAAACTTAATGTCTTTACTTATCAACTCTCTTCTTTCCCTCTTCTCTGAGAGGGAAACATCTCTCCTTGCAAAGATTACCTCCCTTCAGCTGCACCTTCTTGTTCCCTCTGGACCTGCCTCATCTGAGACTTCTCCCCTTCAAATTCTTCCCCTCCCCACCTCAAAAAATAACTTCAACCTGTTTTGTTCGAGAGCAGTGGTTCTCAAAGTGTAGTCCCAGACCAGTAGCATCAGCATCACCTGGGAACCTATTAGAAATGCAAATTCTCAGGCATCAACTTGGGTTAATGAGACCCACTGAGTGAGAAACTTGGGGTTGGGCCAAGGAAACAGTTTTAAAAAGCCCTCCAGGCAGGGCCTCCCTGGTGGCGCAGTGGTTGAGAGTCCGCCTGCCGATGCAGGGGATACGGGTTCGTGCCCCGGTCTGGGAGGATCCCATATGCCGCGGAGCGGCTGGGCCCGTGAGCCATGGCTGCTGAGCCTGCGCATCCGGAGCCTGTGCTCCGCAACGGGAGAGGCCACAACAGTGAGAGGCCCGCATACCACAAAAAAAAAAAAAAAAAAAAAAAAAAAAAAAAAGCCCTCCAGGCGTAGTGACATCAAAAATAAACAGGTGAAGCTAATTTTAATAATTTATTTAACCCAATATATTCCACTTCAAATGTAATATTAAAAAAAGATTTTGCATTCTTTTTTGGTACTCAGTTTCAAAATCCAGTACGTATTTTACACTTTTGGCACAATTCAATTTGGACTAGACACACTTCAAGCACTTAACAGCCCTCCGTGGCTGGTGACTACAGTACGGGACAACGCAGCTCTAGAAATTAGCTTTGAACCTAAGTTTTCAGGACAGCACTAAGACGGAAGGGAGCACCCCTAAACCTGCTGCCTGCTTCTGGCAGCAGGCTCCTCACTGCACACAAGGCTCCTGGTCACAGCCTGCCCTCCTGTGTCAGGAAAGCTGAACTTCAACATACCAGGACCCTTTGTGCCTCTGCATGGGCAGCTTCCTGGCTGGGAAGCCTCAACCTTGCCCCTTCTCACTTTCTCCCAAACTGCTTCTCATGATCTCATTCAGGGTATTCAACCAAAATCTACTTAGAGCTCATCAAGCCAGCAACTGTCTGGGCCTTGGGGATATAGCAGGGAAGGAAACAGACAAATCCCTTGCTCTCCTGGAGCCTACATTCCTATCAACTTGTGCTCCCAAGGAAATAAAGCACAGAAAGGGAGTTTGTGGGGGCTTATGATTTTTAAAATGTGCTCAGTAAAGGCCTGAGTGTGAGAAGTTTGAGCCAAAATCTGTGAGAGATGAGTAAGAGGTGCCATCTCTGGAAGAGGGTCCAGGCCTAGGGAACAGTGATACAGAGGCCGAGTGGGAGCGTGCCTAGTGGTGGTGGTGATGGGGAGCCTGAAGTGATGGTGCCAGAGGGGATCCAGGGGGAGGAGAGCGAGCGAGAGAAGGCAGGAAGGATAGGAGTACCAGACTGCACAGGGTCTGTGGGCCCTGGTTAAGGGTTGGTTTTATCCTCAGGTGAGATGGAAAACCTGTGGCAGGGTCCAGCAGGGGAACAAGATCATTCTGGCTGCTGGGCAGAGACCAGATCATAGGAAGATTAGGGAAAACAGGAAGACTGATTAGGAGGCAATAATCCAGGTAAAAGAAACAATGGCTTAGACTGAGGTGGTAGTAGCAGAGGTGGTGAGATGTGGCCAATTCTTTTTTTTTTTTTTTGCGGTATGCGGGCCTCTCACCGCCGTGGCCTCTTCCGTTGCGGAGCACAGGCTCCGGACGCACAGGCTCAGCGGCCATGGCTCACGGGCCCAGCCGCTCCGCGGCACGCGGGATCCTCCCAGACCGGGGCACGAACCCGCGTCCCCTGCATCAGCAGGCGGACCCTCAACCACTGCGCCACCAGGGAAGCCCGCCAATTCTGAATGTATGCTGAAGGTGGAACTGTTGAGGTTTGCTGATAGGGTTTTGCCCAAGGGTCTCTGGGAAAAGAGTGTCCCTGGCAGGCTTGTGTGTGGCTAGAGCACAGTGAGTGATGACAGGTGGCAGGAGAGGTCAGGTTCACTGGTGCTATTCTGATGGACTCTCAGGCTGGCAGTGGGGAGAGGCCATGGGTGTGTGGTGATAAGGATGGAGGTGAGCAGGCAGAGAAGTGGACGTGCCAGGAGCACAGGGAGTTGTGTGGGCACCGCCCTGCACTCAACAGTAAAGAGCACCTAGCGCCCACCTTCAAGTCTTCCTCAATTCCCAGAGGCGACTGCAGAGTTTGCCACTGGCTTTTCGTGCCACCCTCTAATGTGGCACATGTAACACAGCACAGTGATGTCCAGTCCAATCCCGCATCTGTCTCTGTCAGCTCCAAAGGCGGTCACTCCCTCATTCACCTCTGTCTTTTCAGCACCAGAACGGGACCTGACTCATTAACACCACTCAGTAAACAGACCCCTAAATTCTGTTCGTTGGGATTGGCTAGTTTGCCAAACCAGCTCATACCTGATTTGATGAAAAGAGGTAGGTAGGAGATCAAAAACAACAAAATAAAAACAAACATTTAAAAAGGAACCTCCTAAACCAGTAAGAGCTACCATTTATTAGGCATATATTCTGTGCTAGGCAGAGCAACTCTGCAAAGCAGGTATTATCACCATTTCACAGGGAAGGGAACTAAGGCTTGGAGAGGGTAAAGAGAGCAAACAGGAAGAAGATCAGTAACTGTAGCTGAGAAGCAGTATCAGAGTGTGTGTGTGGAGTGAACATGGGAGTGATAGCTGCTCACATCTTTTTTAAAAATTAATTAATTAATTAGTTTGTTTTTGGCTGCATTGGGTCTTCATTGCTGTGCGCGGGCTTTCTCTAGTTGCGGCAAGCGGGGGCTACTCTTCGTTGTGGTGCGCAGGCTTCTCATTGTGGTGGCTTCTCGTTGCAGAGCATGGGCTCTAGGTGTGCGGTCTTCAGTAGTTGTGGCAGGTGGGCTCAGTAGTTGTGGCTCGCTGGCTGTAGAGCGCAGGCTCAGTAGCTGTAGTGCACGGGCTTAGTTGTTCCACGGCATGTGGGATCTTCCCGGAGCAGGGCTCAAACCCGTGTCCCCTGCATTGGCAGGCGGATTCTTTTTTTAAATTAAATTAAATTAAATTATTTGTTTGTTTTCTTGTTTGTTTATTTTTGGCTGTGTTGGGTCTTCGTTTCTGTGCGTGGGCTTTCTCTAGTTGCGGCGAGTGGGGGCCACTCTTCATTGCGGTGTGCGGGCCTCTCACTGTCGCGGCCTCTCTTGTTGCTGAGCACAAGCTCCAGACGCGCAGGCTCAGAAGTTGTGGTTCATGGGCCTAGCTGCTCCGCGGCATGTGGGATCTTCCCAGACCAGGGCTCGAACCCGTGTCCCCTGCATTGGCAGGCGGACTCTCAACCACTGCGCCACCAGGGAAGCCTGCCTGCTCACGTCTTAATAATCCTTGAAGGCACAATACAGAACACTAGGGAACATGAGCTGCAAACATCCACCTGCAGCTTCATAACTCCCAGACATGGCTCACTGACTACCATACTAGAGGCTGGTACCATACAGTACACAGAACGCACAAATTCTTAACTCTCCACATAATGACTTAAACAGACGGCACACGTGTGCTCAAGCTGTACAACAGAATCCAACTAATGACACAGATTGTAGACTTTCTAATAAAAATGTTTAGGACAAAAGTGTAAAAAGGTTATATTCTTTTCGCTTATTTCTTTGGTTTTCCATGCATTTGTCAACCCCTGAGTCTATGCCAGTGTTCTAGATGTCTCTCGAGATGTGCATTCACATAAGACATTGTCTCTTCATCTTCTGGCGGAGTCTGTCCAGGAGTCCTCTGACAAGCTCTTGTGTGGACTGGCTACTGTCATCCTAAGGTCCCTCTTATCTCATATCTTCTTCCTTCTTGGTTCATTCCTTTGTTTTACGAAACACACTCTCCCATAGTTTCCTAAGAAAAAGCATGTGGATTAATTTTGCACATGTCTGAAAATGTCTTCCTTCTACACATGCCCTTGACTCGTATCTTGTCTGGATAGGTAAGTCTAGTATGGAGATCATTCTTCAGAATTTGGAAGGAACTGCACCACTGTCTTTTAGCTCCCTGTGTTGCTGTTGAGAAATTCTAAGTCATTCAATTTCTTAACATTTGTTCATCAACCTGACTGGGCCATGGGGTGCCCAGATATTTGGTCAAACATTATTGTGGGTGTGGCTATGAAGGTGCTTCTGGATGAAATTAATACTTGCATCAGTAGACCGAGTAAAGCAGATTGCCCTCCTGATTTGGATGGATCCAATCAAGTGGGATCCTGAACAGAATAAAAAGGCTAAGCAAGAAGGAACTCCTCCTGCCTGACTGCCTTGAGTTGAGACATCGTTTTTTTTTCCTGCCTGTGAACTCAAACTGGAACACTGGCTCTTGATGGGGTCTGGAGCATGCCAACATTCTGACTATGGAACTATAGCATTGGTTCTCCTGGGTCTCCAGCTTGCCAACTGCAGATCTTGGGACTTGTCAGCCTCTGTCACTGTGTGAGCCAATTCATTACAATAAAACCAATCAATGCTCCCCTCCCCTCCATATATATATGTCTCCTAATGGTTCTGTTTCTCTGGAGAACACGACTAATATAATAAAGTATGCAAGGCTTTTATGATTTGACATGTTTACATCTCCAGGATTTTTGCTCAATATACCCTTCTCATATTTTTCCTTTGCAATTAAAACCTTTTTGTTGTGAAAGGTATCACACATACACGCATACATCAAGAGTAACAATAAAATGAACACTGTGCATCAACTGCTCAAATTAAGAAACAACAGTACCAGCACTTTAGAACGTTGGCACTCAAAGTATGGTCCCAGGACACAACTAGCATCACCTGGAAGGTTTAAAAACTGCTGAATCTCAGCCTCCCCCTGCTCTGGCTCAGAATCTGCATTTTAACAGGGTCTCCAAGTGATTCACACGCACATTAAGTCTGAGAAGCTCTCCTTAGAAGCCCCTGTATCCCTTCTCTTCAACCCCTGACACAGATATCTAATATCTTGATTTTGTGTTAATTGCTTTTAATTATAGTTCTACCACCCGCATTTAATCTATCCCCAAACAACATACCATCTAGTCTTAAAAAGGGAGGGCAAGCAAACACCAGCCATGCAAGGAGCAGGCAGCACTGATCTCACTGGACAGAGGCTCCAGAAGGAGGTAAGCAGAGCAGTCTTGGGTTATGGTCTGACTTCTACTTCTATGGAAGTTGACAAGGTCCCCTCTGAGGAAGTTGCAAGCGAGGTCATGAGTGAGTCTTGGGAAACACAGGTTTCTCCACAGTTGGGCGCATGGCAACACATGCAGCATGTAGACCAGGCGCTGGACATGCAGCAGAAGTCTGGTCAGTGAGAGTGGTCTGCTCTGTACTTCTGCTTCTGAGCCCAACGTGGCCTACCTCCCACTCTCAGGGAAAAGCTGAAAACTTCCATGAGTGTCCTTGGCAAAGCATGAAAGGAGAGACATGATCAATACAAGCCATCCTGGTATCACTTATCATCCTCCTCCAAGTGAACCCTTGTCATTTTTTTTTGTTGGGTCTCCTGTTTTCTGTATCTAATGTCTTACTCTTTCTTGATTTATTCTTTCAATATTGATGGAGTATTTCTTGCAGTAGCTTCTTAAAAAGGGTGACAGTTAAAAAATTTTAAATCCTTAATTTCTGAAAATGACTTTATTCTATACTCATTCTTGTTGTATACTTTGCCTAGGTATAGAATTCTAGGTTGGTAATCATTTTACTTCAGAATTTCAGCATTGTACTGTTGTCTTCTTGATTCCTATGGTGCTGCCAAGAAGTCCAAAGATACTCTGATTCTTGATATATGACCTAGTACCCTACCCTCCCCATGATGGAAGTTTGTATCTCTTCTTTAAACTGAATGTTCAGAATTTATAACTGGAGTGGGTCTATTTTCTTCCCCGGTGCTGGGCACAGTGTGCCCTTTTAATCTGGCAACTCATACCCTTAAATTCTCAAATTATTATTACTTTTAAAATATTTTATTTATTTATTTATTTTCCTTATTTTTTTGGCTGCGTCATGTCTTAGTTGCGGCACACGAGATCTTCGTTGAGGCACGTGGGATCTTTTGTTACGGTGCGCAGGTTCTTCATTGCAGCGCTCGGCCTTCTCTCTAGTTGCGGCGCTCAGGTTACTTTCTAGCTGTGGTGTGCAGGTTTTCTCACTCTAGTTGTGACATGCAGGCTCGTGGGCGCATGGACTCTGTAGTTGTGGTGTGCAGGCTCCAGAGCACGTGGGCTCTGTAGTTTGCAGCATTCAGGCTCTCTCGCTGAGGCACGCAAGCTCAATATTGTGGCATGCGGGCTTAGTTGCCCCACAGCATATGGGACCTTAGTTCCCCGACCAGGGATGGAACCCACGTCCCCTGCATTGGAAGGTGGATTCTTTACCACTGGACAACCAGGGAAGTCCCTCAAATGATTTTTTCAATCATTTCTTTCTTCTAGTAACTTCTATTTTTCAGATGTTCAACCTCCTACACTGGTCCTCTAATTTTCTTCTCTATTTTCGGCTTTGTCTTTTTTTTCTTTACTTTTTGGGAAAATTACTCATATTTCATATGTATAGTTCACACATATATTTCATATTTTTATAATATTTCCAAGATTTTGTTTTCTGAATTAAAAAATTGTTTCATAAATACAATATATACTCTTATCCCTCTCATTAATGTCTCATTGGCCAAAGCAAGTCATATATCCAAGCTCCAAATCAAGGAATGGGGATGTATACTCTGCCTGCTCTGAAACTATGGCAAGGGTGTAGGTGTATAATATGACCCAAAGAGTGAAGAATTGAGACCAAACATTTAACCTACCTCCACACAACTAAGGGATATGACTATTCCCATGAATAACAGTGACTCATTTTAGCAGTGATAAGGGATGAAAGTCAGGGGAGAGGTGGAAAAGGGAGGGCATCAGTAGGCAAGAAGATATATAGTTAAAAAGTGCCCCAAGTACAGTAGTTCCCCCTTAACCATGGGGTTGCACCCCCAGTGGACGCCTGAAACCGGGGACAGTACTGAAATCTATACATTTCACTTAAAGGGAGCACTTTACACTTTCTCTTTGGCATCTCTGAATTTCCGGCATCACCACTCTTGTGTTTTGGGGCCATTATTAAGTAAAATGAGGGTTAGATGCACTTAAATACCGTGACTATCAATCTGATAACCCAGATGGCTACTAAGTGACTAAAGGGTGTATAGGGTATACAGCGTAAATATGCTAGACAAAGGGATGATTCATGTCCCCAGGGGGATAGAGCACAAGATTTCATCACACTACTCAGAATGGCACCTCAGTTAAAACTTATGAATTATTTCTAAAATCTTCCACTTAATATTTTCGGACAATGGTTGACCTCAGGTAACTGGAACAGTGGAAAGCAAAACTGCAGGTAAGTGGGGACCGCTCTAATTCTGATATACATGACACTCTGCCACAGAGTATCTTTTTTAAAATAAATTTATTTATTTATTTGTTTGTTTTTTGGCTGTGTTGGGTCTTCATTGCTGTGCACGGGCTTTCTCTAGTTGTGGCCAGTGGGGGCTACTCTTTGTTGTGGTGCACAGGCTTCTCATTGTGGTGGCTTCTCTTGTTGTGGAGCACGGGCTCCAGGCGCACAGGCTTCAGTAGCTGTGGCACATGTGCTCAGTATTTGTGGCTCACGGGCTCTTGAGCTCAGGTTTAGTAGTTGTGGCGCATGGGCTTAGTTGCTCCACGGCATGTGGGATCTTCCCAGACCAGGGCTCAAACCCGTGTCCCCTGCACTGGCAGGCGGATTCTTAACCAATGTGCCTCTAGGGATGTCCCGATATGCCTTTATTAATTAGCCCTTATTAGGGACTTCCCTGGTGGTCGAGTGGTTAAGACTCTGTGCTTCCAATGCAGGGGGCACTGGTTTGATCCCTGGTCGTGGAACTAAGATCCCACATGCCAGCAAGGTGTGGCCAATAAATAAATAACTAAAGCCCTTATAATTGCTAAAAATTTTCCGAGCATATGGTTTGGAAAATCATAGTTTTTGTCTTGTAATTAATTTTTTAAAAATTGTGGTCACAAATGAACCTATCTATGAAACAGAAGTAGAATCAGGAACATAGGGAATAGATTGGTGGTTGCCAAGGGGTTGGGGGGAGAGGGTTGGATGGGGAGTTTGCGATTAGCAGATGCAAACTGGTATATATACTGGGAACGATATTCTGTATCCTGTGATAAACCATAATGGAAAAGAATATGAAAAAGAATGTATATATCTATGTACAACTGAGTCACTGTGCTGTACAGCAATAAGTAACACAACACTAACTCAACTATACTTCAAAAATAATTTGTGGTCAAAAACCATATCATAAAAGTTACCATCTTTTTTATATGTACAGTACAGTAGTGTTAACTATATGCACACTGCTGTGCAACCAATCTCTAGAACTTTTCATCTGGCAAAACTGAAACTCTACGTCCACTGAACAACTCCCACTCTCCCCTTCCCTCCAGCCCCTGGCAACGACCATTCTACTTTGTGTTTCTATGAGTTTCACTATTTCAGATATCTCAGATAAGTGGAATCATGCAGTATTCCTCTTTCTGCAGTTGGCTTATTTCATTTAGCATAATGTCCTCAAGGTTCATCTATGTTTCAACATACGACAAGATTTCCTTCCTTTTGAAGGCTTAATAATAGTCCACTGTATGTATACACCACATTTTCTTCAGCCATTCTTTTTTTTTTTTTTTTTTTTCAGCCATTCTTATCTGTCGATGGAAACTCAGATTGCTTCCGCCTCTTGGCTATTATGAACACGGCTGCAATGAACATGGCAGTACAAATCAGGGCCTACTGTCTTACCTCTGTCAACTCCACCTCTGAAATGATCCCAGCCTAAAAACATACAGCTTCTGACTCCCAATTCAGAGCTCCTTCCACAATATCATTAACATTCGTTCAACAGATGCTTGCTGACTGCCAAATATGTGGGAGGTCTGGTGCTACACTACTGGTCTTGCTCTCAGATTGCTCATAGTCTAATGGAGAGCGGCAAACATGCTAATTAAAGCTCAGTGTGGTTGTTCTGGCATAGGTTTAAGTACCTAGCCTGGCTAGAGGAGGGACTTAGGAAAGAGGTCCTAGAGGAGATGGCACATGAGCAGAGTTCTGAATGGTGAGCAGATGTCAGGCATTATGAGACTAGGGAAGGGCATATGTGTAAAGACATCTAGAGAAATTAGGCCACTTTCAAAGAACTGCATTCAAAGTATTTTAGGGACCTTGGAGTGTTGCATATGGGTTTCATTCCCATGGTGCCAGATGCCACCCCAATGACATGCTGCTCCAAATGTTCACCGTATACCACAGTCTCTTCTGTTGCTCTGCTAGGCACAATAGTTCTTCACTGACTTAAGGGCCTTGAGCACTTAAATTGCCAAAGTCTGGCCTGCGAGTTGGGATGCTTTGAATTAAGGCAGCAGGAGTGGTGATATTTTTCATTTAAAGACATCATTCTTCCATCCTCAACTAACCAAATAACGTATAGCTCTTCAAATGAATGCTTAATATGAATAAAATACATGCAGGCAATGCACAGTATTTGATGCAGGCAACAAACTCATGACAAGGCTCCATGCTCTTGAACTCTCCCTTAGAATTCAGAAGTGAGATGGTACTCACGGGGTTGTATAGTATTATTTGTATTTGAAAAATGAAGTCAAACTTTTTCTGACAAAAAGCTGATTAACTTGAAAACGGAGACTGAGTTTGCCAATTAGGTAGACATTTTTCATATATTAAACAAGCTACAGTCACAGCTCTAAGGTTTTGATGAAAATATATCTAAAGCAAATAAAAATATTTTATCAAAAAATACTGTATTGGCAAAGGTGTATTGAAATGAAGAGTATTTTGATTTTCCCAACCAATTTTGAGTACATTAGGTTAAACAAGGTCCTTCTAAGTGAAAGAATAACAGGTATAATCAACAATCAATTGATAAGATTTGGTAAAGCCTTTGTGTTTCATTTCTCCGTAACTGAGAAAGTGAATGACTGATGACTAGATTATCCTTTTGCAAGTCAGATGGTTTCTAATTCTCTGCTTTCATTAAAGTTGAAAGGGTACCAAACCAAGCTGTCGTTTAATTGGTAAATTAATTTTAATGATACATACCACTGTATGATTTTTGGCATACCAACTCAAATTTGAAAAACCTGATTAACATTGTATAATTAAATTTCTTCCTTTCTTTTATACTTATGTGAACAAGGATTACTGGAACTTAAATGTATAAAAACAAACAAAAAATAGGAAAAGAATTAAGAACTGTCATTTTGTCAACAAGTAATATTCATCCACAATTATGTGAACAAATTGAGGTGGGAAAAGCCTCATCCATCTCATTAAGGGAGGCATGTATAGTAAACCTGTACTTTTTTTGCTTAATTATTTATAAAAATTTATAATGCGCTTGTTATTTGTTGTATACTAATTTACTGTAATTCCACTTACTGAAATAAGAAATATATATAACACACAGAACCTATAAATGCTACATACATTCTTTTGTATAAATCGACTTTTTTTTTGGCCATGCTGTGTGGCTTGTGGGATCCTAGTTCCATGACCAGGGATCAAACCCGGGCCCTCAGCAGTGAAAGCGTGGAGTCCCAACCACTGGACTGCCAGGGAATTCCCTATAAATCAACTTTAAAAAGAGCAAAAAGGGAATTTACTGTGTAGTAATAACCTATAAGAGAAAAGAATCTGAAAAAGGATATATATGTGTGTAGGGCTGAATCACTTTGCTGTGTGCCTGAAACTAGCACAGCATTGTAAATCAACTATACTCCAATTAAAAAAAAAAAAAGAAAGAAAGAAAGAAAAGGAAAAAGAAATGCAAGTTCCAAGAAAAAGGAATGATTTAACATTTCTATTAGGACTTCCCTGGTGGCACAAAGGTTAAGAATCTGCCTGCCAATGCAGGGAACATGAGTTCGAGCCCTGGTCCAGGAAGATCCCACATGCCACGGAGCAACTAAGCCCGTGCGCCACAACTACTGAGCCCACGTGCCACAACTAGTGAAGCCTGCACGCCTAGAGCCCGTGCTCCGCAACAAGAGAAGCCACTGAAATGAGAAGCCTGCGCACCACAACGAAGAGTAGCCCCCGCTCACTGCAGCTAGAGAAAGCCTGCGCACGCAGCAACGAAGACCCAACGCAGCCAAAAATAATAAATTTAAAAAATAGGGACTTCCCTGGTGGCGCAGTGGTTAAGAAACCTCCTATCAATGCAGGGAACATGGGTTCGAGCCCTGGTCTGGGAAGATGCCACATGCCGCGGAGCAACAAAGCCCGTGCGCCACAACTACTGAGCCTGTGCTCTAGAGCCTGCGAGCCACAACTACTGAGCCCGCGTGCCACAACTACTGAGCCCACGTGCCTAGAGCCCGTGCTCTGCAACAAGAGAAGCCACCGCAATGAGAAGCCCACGCACCGCAACAAAGAGTAGCCCCCGCGCGCCACAACTAGAAAAAAGCCCACGCGCAGTAAAATAAATAAATTAATTAATAAAAAAATAATAAATAAACCAATTTCTGTTAAAGAAAAGCATTCTTTAAATGGTTGATGAGAGCATATCACTAAGGTACTCAGATTCTACTGGCGACATTTTAAAAAATGATATAACCATTTTATTTTAAATGCTAAAATTTATAATTCTCTGGAAGTTATATCCTCTGCAACTATAAACAGCATTTTTGCCCTTTTTCTTTTCTCTTTTTAAAATAGTCGATTCACATTAAACATATGTAGCACTTATGTGTTACGTAAATTTCTTATTTCATATATTTCACTTAATAAATTGTTACAGTAATTTAATATACAATTGATTAACATAACCAATGCATTATAATTTTTCATAAGCTTAAAAACTTAGGATGAAAAGTTCAAAATGTCAACATAAAAATGTGTGAGGCGGGATTCACAATGTCCCAAAATTATTTAGTCCAAACACCCAGTATCAAACACAAAGCTTTTCGTGATATGACTCCTACCTTTCCAGTTTTATCTTCCAGTCTCTCTGGCACTTTAAGCCTTAAATTCAAAGATTTACTCACTGTCATAATTTTGTGCTTTTGCTTAGTTTTCCAAAGGAATCAAAATCCTATTAGATGCCCCCTGATAAGAGCTCAAGTCCGCATGCATATTAGCCTATTAAATGTTTGGAAATGTCCTAAATAAAGGAAACTTATACTTGTTTATGCCAGTGTCACCCAAATTTGCTCAACTCTAGAACTCTTTTAACAGCCCATGAAATTAGCGTTTCATGTAACACCCTTTGGGAAAACATCTGGCAAAATATTAAGACCCATTTTAAAAGTCAGGTCTTTAAAGCTTTCTAAACTTCTCCCAAGGGGCATCCCTTTCCTAGTATTCCCAAAGGCTTTTCAGTCCTCAACAGGGCTTTGCAATGAACTGTTTACCATCTACTCCCCAACAGACTGCATGACACACAGATCTGGCACCACCACAATTTCTGGCTCCCAGCAGGAGCTCAATGTTGGTTGAACAAATAACCAACTTAAAGACGGAAATAGAGACTTCCCTGGCGGTCCAAGTGGTTAAGACTCTGCTCTCCCAATGCAGGGGGCACTGGTTCAATCCCTGGTCGGGGAACTAAGATTCCGCATGCTGCAGAGCGTGGCCAAAACAACAACAACAACAACAAAACGCCACAAAACCCAAAAAAAAAGGAAATGAAGAAAAGGAGTGGATAATTCCCAAGTTTCTACTTTGGATGACTGGACTAGGGAAAATACTCTGAAGAAACATAAGACTGGCAAGAAAAAGGGAGAGTCCCTTTTGGACATGTGGGAAATCAAAGTGGAAATGTTCAGTAGACAGCTGGATCTGAACCTTGGTAGAGATATCTGGAGAATCTCATTATTATAGGTGATAGACGAAGCCATGAAAGAATCAACGACAGGGACTTCCCTGGCTGTCCAGTGGTTAAGAATCCACCTTCCAATGCAGGGGATGCGGGTTCGATCACTGGTCGGGGAACTAAGATCCCATATGTTGCGGGGCAACTAAGCCCGCAAGCCACAACTAGAGAGCCCACTGCCACAACTACTGAGCCTGGGCGCCCTGGAGTCCACACACCACAACTAGAGAGAAGCCTGTGCACTTCAACGAAGAACCTGAGCGCCACAATCTTAAGATCCCGCATGCCGCAACGAATATCCCACGTGCCACAACTAAGACCTGACGCAGCCAAATAAATAAATATTTTAAAAAAAAATCAATGACATTAACCCAGCAAAAGAAAACTGAGTGAAAAAAGTAGAGAATATAGTTGGTTGGGGACCGTGAATGTTTAAAAAGTGTGCAAAGAAAGTTTCTCAAGCCAAAAAGATTGGAATTCCCTTCAACTCCTCCCGTTTGCCCCCATCCAATCCATTTAGTCCATCAGCAGCCTCTGTCACCTCTGCCTTCAGAAGCTGTCCAGAATCCATCTCCTCCTCTCCATCTGCACTACTACCACCAGCCCCAGCCTAGACATTGCAAAAGCTTTAACTGCATCCACTCTTGCCCAGACCAATCCCAGACATCCTCCATCTAGCACCAGAATGGCCTTTAAAAAATGTTACATCATGTGATGTTTTTGCTTAAAATCCTGCTATTGCTTCTCACTGCACCTGATCTGATCCTTGCTTACTCATACCAGCTGCATACCTGCTGCTCTGGCCACACTGACCTCCTTTCTGTCTTCATGCAAGCTCAGAAGGTTCCTGCCTCCGAGACTTTGTGCTGGTGGTTCTAACTGGAATGTTCTTTTCTGAAACTTTCAGCTGATTCATAATCTCCTGTCATTCAGGCCAAATTAAGACAAAGCTGCTACTACCATATCTAAAGCTGCTGCTGCAAATCACTCAGTATCACATAACTCTTTAAATTTTTTCTTAGCATTTATTATAACTTAAAATTAATTTTAAAAATTATTGATCTCTCTCCATAAGAGCAGAGTTTCAATCTGTCTTGTTCACCGCTGTATCCCCAGCAAGTAAAATGTGCTCTGGCCCACAGTAGGCACTCAAATATTTGTTGCATGAATTAATAAGGGAAAGCAGGAAGGAGACAGAAAAAAAGTCAGAAAGCTGGAAAGAAAATCAGAAGAGAGTAGAAGCTAAGAGAAGAGTCTTAGGAAGGAGGAAGTCAAAAAGAATGATGACTAAGAAGCCACTGAATTTGGTAATTCCATCTTTGGTGTCCTTTAAGGGGGCAGCTTCGGAAAAGTAGAAGAGGTGGAAGGCAGATTACAACGGGGCAATGAGTAAATGGGAAGTGCAGTGGAAAGCGCAAAGGGAAGGAAGGAGATGGAATACTATTTTGAGGGTGAGAAAAGACAAAAGAAAGGAGAATATGTGCTCCTGTTTCAAGCTAAAGGGAAGGACCCAGTGGGAAAAGGGATACTGAAGATAAAAAAGGAAAGATGGTACTATGACAAGGTCGCAAATGTTACAGGAAGAAATGGGATCCTAAAGCCACATTAGTCATCTTTTCTCTAAAATTATCCCACATGATTATAGAACAATGTCTGTTTTATGTTTAGAAATATCTACTCCCTGAAAATAATTTGTTATTTACATAATTCCTACACAAGTTCAGTCTACAAAATCATTACTAAAATTTCGCACATCTTTTTTTTAACTCTTAGAAGGTACACACTGGGTGTTTGGGGTAGAGAGCCATGTGTGCAGTGTTCTCACAGGTGGTTCAGAGAACAAAAGTTTTAGGGAGAAAGAGAAGAGAGAAAGAGGTATGTATGCAAATGATAAAGCAAATGGGGCATGATGATGACAATGGGTAGAATCTAAGAGGAGGGTATGCAGATGTTCTTTGTACTATTTGTGTAGTTATGTACAGATAAAAGTTAAAAAGAGGGAGAAGAAAGAAAAAGAGGAAAGAAGAGAGAAAGGAAGGAAATTACAGGTTAACATTTCTCATGAACTTAAATGCAAAAAACCCTCAACAAAATATGAATATTTTGAATCTAGAGATGTATAAAAAGAGTTCTTAAACATAACACCAAAACACAATTCAGAAAATAAATGATTATAAACTGGATTTTATCAAAATTAAATTTTTCTGTCCTGTTAAAGATCTTCTTAAAAGGATAAAAAGAAAAAGAAAAAAAAAAAAAAGACAGAGAGAGAGAAATACTGCATGCCTAAACTAAGCAGGAAAGGCAACTTCCATGAATGGTTGGCATGCAACCCTCAAATTTCTTGGTAGACTATCACAACGACTTAAGGAGTAAGCAGCAAAAGTGTGACAATGGTGGATAAGGGGTTGTGGTATAAACCTTTATAACATTTTACTAAAAGAGGGATTTCCCTGGTGGTCCAGTGGCTGAGGCTCTGCACTCCCAATTCAGGGGTCCCGGGTTCGAGCCCTGGTCACGGAACTAGATCCCACATGCATGTCTCAACTAAGAAGTCCATGTGCCATGGCGAGGATCCCGTGTGCTGCAACTAAGACCCAGTGCAGCCAAAATAAATAAATATTTAAAAAAAAATTTTACTAAAAGAAAATGTTCAAGCTATTGTAGAAGACTATTTTCATGACAGAATGAATGTATAAAGTGAATGGATAATTCTCTATTATCTGGCATCCCTAATACAAAGAAGTCAATCTGGACTTCCCTAGTGGCACAGTGGTTAAGAATCCGCCTGCCAATGCAGGGGACACGGGTTCGATCCCTGGTCCAGGAAGATCCCACATGCCGCGGAGCAACTAAGCCTGTGTGCCACAACTACTGAGCCTGCACGCCACAACTACTGAGCCCACGTGCCACAACTACTGAAGCCCACATGCCTAGAATCCGTGCTCCGCAACAAGAGAAGCCACCGCAGTGAGAAGCCTGCACACCGCAATGAAGAGCAGCCCCCACTCGCCGCAACTAGAGAAAGCCCCCGTGCAGCAATGATGACCCAACACAGCCAAAAATAAATTAATTAAATAAATAAAATTTTTTAAAAAGTCAATCCTGTCTTTAGAAAACTACTATCTGGTTTTTAATGAGCACACACAGTATGAAGAAAACCTAATAAGGTAATTCCTTGACAATCAGAGTAGAAAAAAGTCTGAAGCACTGTTTCTTATCCATCTCTAACAGTATCTACAGTAGGAAGATAGTGGTCAAGGTTTTGTTGTGGTGGAATATCCTAAGAAGGGGAATAACATAAGCAGAAGGTGTATTCTACTAGTAATTTGACTTGATCCCTTTTCACTTGTACAAATGGTTTACCGATGGTAAATTTGCTATGAAACGACTGCCTAAGAGTACTACAGGACATTTGGAAAAAAATAAGAATAATATTCCTTATGTAAGGAATATTAATTAGATCAAATACATACACAGAACTGTCAAAAATAACAATGACTAAGAGGCACTATCTCCCCTCCATTTCTCTGGCAAAGCTGTGCTCTCTCTCCAAGCCAAAATCCTACCAAGGCAAGGACTCTCCCCCTCTCTGAACTGAAGGAGCCACTAAAACGGAACAAGCCACTGTGTTCTTAGTGACACTGATCTTCCATTCCTAAAACCCCACTCCAAGGCCAAAGAGCTCACCTAGAATCACTTGGAGACTGAAGTGAAAAGGGTCTCTCTTCCTAGTAAGGAGGCTGAAGAGCAATTCCATTCTAAAGTTTAACTCATGAAATCCATGGGTCAAGGTTTAATGTGATAAGTCATCAACATAACATGGCACACCTAATCACCCAAAAGAATGACTGACAGGCCAGACTCAAGTTCTAACACACTCAGAATTAATTTCTCTTCAAACAGCATGTACAATTTCTCTCTAGTAGTTTAGGACTAAAAATATCATAGGGGATCTAAATTCTTAGTCTCTTTAAACAAATTGAATCACTACTAATATACATTCTAGGGGGTGTTCAAGGTAACTATGTGTGTGTAAAATTGAGATTTTTATGAGCTTTCACTATTTACTTACACGGAATTACCACTCACAACTCTTTTAAAAAATTAATTAATTAATTATTAATTAATTTTTGGCTGTGTTGGGTCTTGTTGCTGCACGTGGGCTTTCTCTAGTTGCGGTGTGCGGGCTTCTCATTGTGGTGGCTTCTCTTGTTGTGGAGCACTGGCTCTAGGCACACAGGCTTCAGTAGTTGTGGCACGTGGGCTCAGCAGTTGTGACTCGCAGGCTCTAGAGCGCAGGCTCAGTAGTTGTGGCACACGGGCTTAGTTGCGCCGCGGCATGTGGGATCTTCCCGGACCAGGGGTCCAACCCGTGTCCCCTGCATTGGCAGGCGGATTCTTAACCACTGCGCCACCAGGGAAGCCCAACCCCACAACTCTTCAAAGTCTTTCCTTTGACTGTGAGCTCCCCCCTCCCTGTCTCCCAGGGCTTACAGTCTGTTTGCAAGAGATGTCCTAAAGTAGTATGTGACATTGTGCTTAAAATAAATAGCACAGACAATACATTTCCTAAATGCTTTGACAAAGGAGATTCTAACTGCTGTGGGGTAGGGTGGAAACTGGTTTTAAAGAGGAAGATGAGATGGACCTGAAGGATGTCAGGATTCTGAAAGGGGATGGGGGAGGGTCCTGCAGGCAGCCTTTCCATTTATGAAATATTTTTCACATCGACACTCATTTCTTTTGAGTCTTATAAAAATCCTAGAGGAAACCAAACACATCCTCAGTTTACAGACAAGAAAAGTGAGGATGAGAAGACTTGACTATGTAAGACTTGATAACAATAAGCAATGAGATGTCCAGCAGCCCAAGCTAGTGTGGGAGAGAAGAAGGAAAATAATTCAACCAGAGCACAGAACTGTGACAGACCTAGCATTTAAAGGGTGAAAGAGACCCAACACCTTAAGACTAATTAGGGAAGAGTGCTGCAACAGCCCAGGTGAGACCTTAACAAAGGCATGAATTTAAAAACACACAAATTAAATTGGTAACATTTGTTCTAAACTTTAAATTACCAAGAAAACAACAGCAAGGAACCGTATAATCAGTCTCAGGAAGGAAAACCTCTAACCAACAAATTTCCCAAATATCTACTGAGAACCCAAAGGGCATAATAATTTACCAACAAACTCTAATATCATCAGAGGTTTTAAACAGGCTTATAATGAACACTGGCTTTGTCAACAGTATTGCTGGAATCGCAAATTCACAAATTTCAGGGTTGCCTAAATAAAGAATACCTTTGTACACCTCAATGAGCAGTACGTCTTTACTAAGATTTCCAAAGATTCTTGATTTTTCCATGCAGAACAATTTGGTCAACTAAAGGCCGTTTTATTTCCATATTTAAGCCCTGACCCTGCAAAGAGCAAGGACCCAATGAACATTTGCAGAATAAATGAAGCCACTATCACAGGCAACTTTAATGCCAGTCTGTTCCTTCTCAAAATTTCGGAATCCAGTCTGGAAGAAAAACCTTTCACCGACAGTTCGCCAGCCTTCCCACCCGGGACCTTAATGTAAGGTCCTTAGGGTCATGTTTTCCCAAAGTAACGCCACAGTGCCATTTCCCGCAGATGACAACCGCTCGGTCCCTGCCATGTTAGCCTCCCCCGAGCCAGACCAGAGAAGTTGTGGGCACTGGGGAAGTCTCAAAGGGCCCTGGGTGGCGTCAGGGGCAGCATCTCCCGGGAAAGGGCTGCTCCCCGAGCCCTACTCACCGCGACCGGGAAGCCGTGCTCTGGGCCATCGGCGGCGTCGAGGCGGGGGGCCGGGGCGGGCGCCGGGGCCGGGGCCTGAGCTGGGGCCGGGGCGGGCGGCTGCCGGTGCTTGCCGGCGCGCTTGGCCTTGGCCTGGATGCAGCGCTGGTGGAGGGCGAAGGTGTGCTGGCGCTCGAGCTCCAGGCGCTCGGGCGATACGGCCTCATAGCGGGCCTCGCAGGTGCTGTGGTGGCGCCGGCACAGCTCGATGCGCCGGCGGAGGCGCTCCATGACCGCGCTGTGTCGCGGCAGCGCGAACTCCGCCATGGGGCAGGTGGGCAGCACCATGGGCCGCGGGCTGCACGGGCCGGGCCCGAGGAGGGCCTCTCGGGGCCGGCTGGCACGGCAGGCTCCGCTCCCCGCCGGCTGCCCGGCTGCCTCACGGCCACGCCATGGCCCCGCGAGCTGCGGAGCGGGCTCGCGCGCGGCAGGGGTCTTCCTCTGGCCCCGCTCGGCCCAACCCAGGCAGTCGCTCGCTGCCCACCTCAGGCCTCGGCCTGTCCCCGCCGCCCCGGCCCCATTGTTTTCCGCGCCGCCACCGCCGCCGCCATCTTGAAATTGTTTTCAGGGCTCTCGGAAAAGGGCGGGGCTCCGGCAGGCGAAAGCGGCGTCTCAGCTGATCAACAGGCACTGCGGCCAATCAGAGAAGGAAGAGCGGGCCGCCCGAGGGGCGGGCCCTAGCACGCAAGAGGCGCGCTGGGGCTGCTCCCGTGCGCAGTTTAAAAGGAACTCTCAAGTGAGGCGGAGGGAAGCAGGTGGGCGGGCTTCAGTCCTCCTCACCCATGTAAGTGACCGACAAGAGCCGGCTCTAAACGCCGCCTCACGCGGACAGGCCCTTCCGGGTCCGCCGCAGAAAGACGGGCAGTCGGCGCGGCGTAACCCGCCAGATCCAGACGCTCCTGGCACCATAGCGCTTCATCATTTTATTCCTCCTGTAGCTTCTTAAATGCGGCTTTGATAAGCTAAAAAGTATCCACGGTTTTTCAGTGTCAGCTGTTTTCGTTCGACCTCACGGCTCACCTTCAGCCTCACAATTGGTAAGAATTGTACACGGGTGAGGTGAAGGAAGAGGTTTCTTGCGCTGTTCTGAATCATCGAGACTATATAATCTTCCCTTATATAAAAGTTTGAACAAATTTCAGAAGTTCAATTACTACAACAAAAGCCCTAGCAGACAGGAAGAAGAGGATGTGAAGGAGTCTAGCTCCTTTTCTGGGGCGGGGTGGGGGGTAGAACTGCAAAGGATGATGCTTCAGTAAAAAAACAGGGAGCCTGGCCTGCAAGCTTTACATTTAAAAGATGGTCTGTTAGGTAAAACTGAGTCTCAACAAAATACAACTAAAGACAATTACAGTCTAGTATTATACCTAGTAGGCAAAGGGAGTGGGAGACTGTAGGGGAAAAAACCAGGAGCAGTGAAACTACAGACTGTCTCTGTTGGGCCAAGACAAACTAGAGACAGGTATTGGCACCCTAACTGCTAAAAAGTTAAACAGGAGGTGCCAAAAGGCTGCACAATGAGAGACACCATAAACAGCTCAAACTTTGGTACGGTAACTTATTACTAGGCCAATGAAAATGTTTTATTTTAAAATCAAGAAAAAATTGAGTCCTTATTCAAATAGTACTTGTTTTTATACAAATGCAGTAAAAAATACAAGTGGCCCACCAAGGCAAAAGTGCTTAGGGCTCATGAACACCATAACATAGTCTTGCTTTTATCATTCTTCAAACATAAATTTTACACCAGAATTAAATTTCTTTTCTAGTGGGAAAGCTAATCGTAACTAGGAGCAGTATATTTTGTGTACTCTTCAGTAAGCAATTCAAAAGCCTAATAATACTGCATAAAAAAGTTATGGCCTAATGTTCAAAAATACCCCTGAAATATGTAGGAATATATAAAAGATGGAGTCTGATTCTGAACAAAGATTTATTTTCTAATAAATGTTTAAAAGTCGAATGGTTCCCATAAATCTCAAAGAATAATCTACAAATTACCATTCCCTTTCTGAGCTGCTATACCTATTATAGAACTGAAACTACTGAACCCCAATCCAGCAGGAAAAGGATGCAAAGCCTACTCTGAATTATATTCAAATCCACGTGGTGAGATGTAGTAATTATTTCACCGTCCATGACAGTTTCTGCATATTAGAAAATTTCATGTAGTAGTCAAAGGAAGATCAACCCTCTATTGAACCAGTAAAACACACAAATTGAAGGTTATTATGAAAGAAGGTCAGTCAAAAGCAGATGCTTAACACAGGGCTTTAATGTAATACCATTTAGTAACGCAACAATTTGAGAAAAGTGAAGAGTATTTTATAGATGAGAGAAACTGAGCAACACATCTGATGGAGTGGGCATTTTACAACAATGGGACAAATAACCAGCATGTAAAATCATAATGTAAGTGCCTTTTAGAGAGCTGAATACTGCTGCTGGTCATTCATTAATGTGTCAGATTTCTAATCAGAAGGCTGCACCTTCAACAAAGAGTGAAAAGAAAACCAAGAAATGACTTTTTGTTTTGTCTTTCTTTTTTTGGACAAACGTTGCTAAATTACCCTCGGAAAGGCAAATGAACAGTCTACTGATTTATACTTGTTATTCCACAGCTCAGCTGGAAGAAACCGTAATGTCAATGGAGGGTGAAGAAGGCAGATTTCTGGAAATGCAATGATCCCACACACTTGCTTCAAGGAGAAACCTGCAGACATATTTTCAGGTCTTGCTAAGTAACTGTTTATTTGCACTCAATACATTTGGGAAAGTCTGCTACATAGCTAAGGTCACTGTGACCACAGAACAACAGATGAAAAGGATAAAGCACTGAACAGTAAGAAAAATGCATCCCACCCTCATAAGAATTTAAGTGAACCAGTAAAAAACTGAAGATAAACAAAATAAACAGATACAGCCTTCATCTTTTATGAATATACTTCCTCCCCAATATCTCCCCAATATAAACACTCTGGAGTGTTTATATATTCAGTGCAAGGAACAGTATCATCGGTACATTTGAAACACCTCTGAAGAAACAATAAAGCTAAAAAAAAAATCTAATTCTGAATACATTTCAGTGTGGTGTAATAATGATGTTATTACACTATAGTGATGGGGGAGAGGCTCTGATAGCACCCATCTGCATTCCACATGAAAAAACAAACCTAACATCATTTCTTAAAAATTATACAAGCCACATACTTAAAAAAAAATTTGAACAGGACTACTTTATCATGTAATTTAAGACAGAACTGTTACATGAACTGCAAATAAAGACTTAAAAGATTTAGCAGCTACAAAAATCAGAAAACTCATGCTAAAAGTCACTCCTCCATAAATACTTTTAGCCTGTGTTCAATTACAGTCAATTCTGAATTGGCTCGCCTCTGGATTAGACTTCTAAAGTCTTTACACGGAGTAAAAGAAATGGTAAAGATGAAGGACACTATTCTATCGTGTACTTTGACCCTGGAAAGGTGTGGGTCTGCTTAATAAAGGAAGAAGAAACATACACATAATCACAGTAAAGCTTAACACTATGCAGAGCTCATAAGCATTTTCAGCAACGGACTGCAAGCTGCGCTGTGAAGACAATGCATAGCAGAGAAGAAAGCTGGGAATTTGGGGAAATTGAGAAGGTAAAACAGTGTCAACACAGTGGAAGATGTGATGAAAACATCTGCATCTACTCTGGTAGCGTTCCTTAAGAAGCCACCTGCTTGAGAAGGCTGGAGCCCAGACACTCCCAGGGTGTGAAGAATGAATGCCCGAGCGCCACATTATGCCACCTCCTCCACTAACTGCAAAGCTGTCTGGGAACTGAGCTGTTCCAAAGGCAAAAGAACACACATACTTCATGGCCTAACCAACATCAAGTGAAAAGTTATTTTCTTTTTGTATGTCTATTTTTAATACAATTTTAACAGAACCTTTATATAAATTTGGGCTTCCATCCAATCACTCTCCTCAATTTCCTTAGGAGGAATTGAATAATGGAAGCAAGCAAAACAAGATTATAACCACAAATGACTGCACTTTAAACATTATTATCAATTTTAAGGGACAAAGACACGTGAACGTTTTGTAATACCAAACTTAAAAAACAAAATCAGTTACTTCAAATTCAGCCCCCTAGCATTTTTAAAGGTTGGTGTTATTTCTGCATGGACAGATTAATATATTAAATTAAGCCAAGATTTTTAAAGACTGACAAAGTTCTATCACTCTATTTTAAAAAACAAAGATGTTTAAAAACAAAAAAATACAAGTTAGTTGCTTCATGTTACATTTCACAACCATTATGTTAAATGCTTTCTTTCTACAGAAACAGGGTCCTTTATGTCACAACTGCAATTATTTACTGCTAGATGTTTAAAATTACACGGGCTAGTGTTCAGCTGGAACCTGTTGATGGTGACTCTGAAGGTTTTCTGAGTTTCAACCTAAGATGTGCCAGGTCCTCTCCTAGGACCCACACTTTGCAGGGGAAGGGCAGGGAGAGGAAATCACAGATCAAGTTCTTAAGATTGTTTCACTCTCTTCGCGGCTTTCTGTTTCTTGGTGATCTGTTCAAAATTTCATCCTCCTGTTGGTTGAAAAAACAAGAAATTCCCTATAATTAGCATATTTTTTAAAAAAGTAAAAGTTCACCAAGTTTTCAAATGAGCCAGGCTGAGTATATAACCCATCTGAGGAAAAACAGGAAAAGAAAAATGATTAGAAGAAAATGCATCAAAAACAATGTTGGCTCAAAGGTGGTGGGATTGTATGTGTTCTAATTCAGTCTTTGTTTTCTAAATCTAACCTATAAGCATTTTCTTTAAAGAGGACCAGACACCAGGCTTTCACATGTTGTCCTGCTTAATCCTGAATAATCTACTGGCCTGTGGACACATTAGTCCCACTTTGAGGCTGAGAAAGCAAAGATTCATCAGGACTGAAGGCTATCGAAGCTGAGTCCCATATAAAACTCAAGACTACAAACCCGGTGCTCTTTCTGCTCTACACACACTTATTGTGTGAGGAAGTTTGGGGAATATAAAACCAGACTGGTCCCTACCTGAAAGAGCTCTGCATTCTAGTTGAGACAGAATACGTCCACTGAAAATATAAACAGCATTGACCTTTATCAATAGAAGGGCAGAGTTGTGGTAGCTGTAAATGGAAACTGGGTAGTTTCCAGAAAGGATCAGAATGAAACAGCAGTGCTTAGAAAAGGGACCTTGGTAAGAAAGGTGTGGACTATTCTCTTTCCCTCATACCTCATATCCAATCCACCAGAAAATCCAGATCAGAAGTTCACATCCTTCTCTCCTATCACCCTGCTCTGAGCCACCATATCTTGCCTGGATTATTAAAGTAATCTCCTAACTAGGCTCCTTGATTCTCCCTGGTCTGTGAAAAACATAGCAGCCAGAGTAATCAGATCTGATCACTCCTTTGCCCCAAAGCCTAGAATGGCTGCCCATTTCACTAGGAGGAAAAGCCAAGCCCCTACAACAGCCTAGGAGGCCTCACCTAATCTGGAGCCTCCCCATGTTCCTTTTCTCCACCCTCTTAATCTACTGACTATATTGGCCACCTAGACTACCACTTCAGGCCCTTGTACCGGCTGTTCTCTCTGCAAGGAATGCTCTTCCCATGGACATCTCCATGGCAAAGTCCTTTACCTCTTTCAAGTCTTTGCTCAAATGTCACCTCTCCACTGAGGCCTACCCACCATCTTTAACATTAGATACAACCCACTCCGCCTCCAGCATTTCCAATACCTTTTCCTGTACAACTCTTATTTTTCATAGCCCATTGCTTTTTAACATACTGTTCATTTACTTCCTTATAACGTCTACTGCTTACTGTCTGTTTCCTTCCACTAGAATTTAAGTTCCCCAGACGTAGCGTATCTTTGTCTATCTTGTTCACTAACAATGCCTGGCACACAATGGGTACTCCACAAATATTTATTGAATGAACGAAAGAATGACTCCATCAGCAAGAGGGACAAAAATTTTAGAATGCAGTGATTTGTCCAATAAATATTTTTAAGGGCACAGTGAGGAGAGGTAGATGATGAGACAGAACTGTAAAATAATAATCTGAAGTTGCCACCTTAGAAAGCATTTTGTTAGTCTTTCCTTACCTTCTGTTTATTACAGAAAACCATTTTCAGCACAGAAAATACTTTTGAGATTCAGATGTAATTTGAAATTTAAAAATTTAATTTTTTAGTGCTAAGAATTCCACTTTTACAAAATTGGCTGTAATGGAATTTTTACTGCCACAGCCATTGAAAATTATTACCCTATGAAAATACTCTCTACTTAAATGTACCTTCACTGAGTTGCTTGAAACATTAAGATATACTCTCCCCCTTTCTATTACCTCTGCTTTAGGTTTCCTATCTTCCTCCTCTTGACTGACAGTGCCACCATCTTCTTCAACATCACTTTTTTGCTTCTCTTCTAAGACAGGAGACAAAGTAAAACTGAGCAAAATCTTATACTTGTTTTTGGTAACCAGAAAATCAGCATTAGAACACACCTCTAGAGTCTGAAACAATCTTGACAGTAACTTGCTTATACGGGTTTGAAACGTCTTCTTAGGATGTTGGTTTAAAGCAGATATTTTGGGGACTACTTCTTACCAAGTTTCTCTTCACCTTCCTCCTCCTCATCTCCCTTTTCCTTTTCCTCCTCCTTTTCTTCTTCGTCCTCCTTCACATCTGGTTGAGGAGCATCAGTCTTCTTGTACTCCACAGGACTGGCCTGTTTCTGAAATATTCCCCCAAAGCATGACAGTTTTGTTCACATTTTATGTATTACGTTACCATATAATTACTGAAGGCCTATGAGCAAAGTTCTGTACAAAGGCTATACGCTGGGGTAGATACAAAGAAGTGAGTAAGATGGAATTCCTGCTTGAGAGCTTCCTCTTCAGTGAGCATGTGTATGGTTCAAAGTAGAAGGAACAGTAGAAGCAAAGGGGTCAGGCAGGAATGTGCAAGTCTAACTAGTCAAAGGTGACTGAGGTACAGATATGCAGAATAGTGGTGGGGGATAAGGCTGGAAAGGAAGATTGGGGATCAGGTTACAAGACATCTTGAATGCAAGGTGAAGCATAATCCTCATTTAGTAGAAGTAGAGGGTCTAAACAAAATTTTCTTTGTTTTGATTGCATATAACAAAGGCTAAAGAATAAGGCTGTATCAGCCCTACATGTGTTTTGCGGGGGAAGGGAGGGTAGGGGTGCTGAGGGAGAAATGGATAATGAGAAATCAAAGACTGAATTATAAAGTATATGAATAGAAACAGCTATGCCAGAAGGAAAAGCTAGTTTGTGCCCAGATGGCTCAGTTTTATATCTCTAAGTTGTTTTTTTCTTTTCTTTCAGAAAGCTTCTGCCAAATGTGAAGGAGAGTAATATAGTAGGCTAATACTATTAGAAACCGAGGGGCTAACAATCCTACTTCCATCTGGGCACAATAAATGGCCACTGAAAGTAGTGAACAGGGTTTAAGAAATCCACACCAAATGTGGCCCAGTCACTACTGAGCTGCTACAAAGAAAAACCTCAGGCAACGTATCTTAGTTATTTTTAACAATATAAGAGTGAATCAAAATAAAAAAAACAAAACAAAAACAAAAACAACTCATACCTTTCCAGAACAGCAGAAGAGGATGACAAGAAATACGGGCAGAGCTACAGTCAAAACGTAGACCACCCAGAGCCATGGGCGCTCCTCGGCTGCCTCAATCATCTGCCCCACTACACCTGGCTGAAAAACAAGACAGGACTCATTTCAAGTTTTGGCTTTTGACACTAAGTATAGGCTGTACTGTCCCACTGTTCAATTACGGCGTGGCACTAGGCAGGCACCTTTTTCAGAGGATTCAAGCCTAGATGTTCACACGATGTAAAAAGGAAATAAGAGAAAAATTTCGATTTTCCTGCTCTCTTTATCATCCAGGGGATTTCCCCTTCCTAGGTGTGAAAGCTGGCTTCTTAATCACCTACAAAGGTTAAGGTTTCCTTAACCTCAGGGACCGGTGAATGAAGAATTTCTTGATCTCAATGTCTCTCCAATTCCCATCTTGGCCTTATGACCAATTATTTGAAAATTCCATTTATTGGGTGAACCAAGATTCAGTATTTAAGACTGTATTAACATATACCCTAAATGGCAAATTTTGTTAAATATCTTTTTAAAAATGCTTCTAAATTGGAGTATAGTTGATTTACAATGTTGTGTTAGTTTCTGCTGTACAGCAAAGTGAGTTAATTATACATATATCCACTCTTTTTAGAGTCTATTCCCATATAGGTCATTACAGAATAGAATTGAATAGAGTTCCCTGTGCAATACAGTAGGTTCTTATTAGTTATCTATTTTATACATAGTAGTGTGTATATGTCAATCCCTGTTAAATGTATCTTAACACAATTAAAAAAAAAAATACCCTACACGTACCACAAATACAGACTCTAAAGCCATTGTATTAGCCTAATGAAATCATGTCCAAAGCCCCAGTATTTTGTCTTTAGCAGACAAAGGTCACGCTTTCTATGCCAACATCCCCAAAAAAGGGAAAAGACAAATCTTAGAAGATAGCTTTTCACAACAGAAGCAATTAGTTACCTGTAATAAAAGACACAAATGCACAAGAAACAAGCAAGCACAAACCTCAGCAGCCCCGTCCGCAGCTTTCTTCAGACCCCATCCATCATTGGCCCAATCGTCAACTACTCTTCGATCACCAGAAATAATAAAGTTGTCAAAAAAAATGTCTGAGGTCATAGACCACAGTTCTAAACCAATAGCACTAAAAGGAGTCATCTTGAAAGGCTCCAGATCTTCAAAGAAATCTGGATTTGGTATTTTCCGGGGTTTCCAGATTCCCTAGAGAAAAATATTTAAAAAAATCATTTCAGATAATGATCATCACAAATTTATGGTGAACCTAAATAAGAATTAAGATGAATTCTGCATTACCTGCGAGTTAAGTGCTGACTTTGTAAAACTTAAGTAAGAGGAAGAAAACAATAAATGCTACTGATGCCTCTAAGACATCTGGACTCCAACTACTTTCAATTTCATCCATGACCTTGATCCAAACACCTTGCTCTACCTGGCACATTCCAACAGCCTCCACTCTTATCAACTAACTGCTTGTAGGAGTGGGAGCATAAATCAGTACAGACTCCTTCAGTAGTGATGTAAAATGTACACAATCTTCAACTAGATATTTCACCTCAGATAACTACCTAGAGAAATAGTTACCACATATACTCAGACATTTACAAGGAAAATTATTGCAGCAAGGACTCTAAAAGCAAAAATGGCAATTCACCTAAATGGCCATTAACAAAACAGCTAAAGGGCAATTTTTAACTTATCTTATTGATTGCACAAGTATATTTAAAAACAGAAAAGTATATACATAGTGGATACATAGAGGTACAGACCTACATTTTACATTTTGAAGTGTGACAGAGTAGAAATTAATGATTTTAAATAATTTGACTAGAACATAAACAGAAGTGACACCAGGGTCTGAGGTGTTACATTTCAATAGTAAACTTGAAGCTTTAAAATATCACCACCTGTATTACCATCTCATTTGAACCTCACAGTCTTTTAATACTTGAAGATACTGAGGTCAAGCAATGAGCTGACTTGTGTTCCCTGACTTGTGGTCAGGGAACCAACTCCCATCACAATCCTCTATCCACCCTACCACAGAGATTGCCAAGTTGGATCCACATGGCAGCAGGGTGCCCAAACCACAAGTTTTCCATTTTTTGTTTGCTTTTAAACACAAGTTACAAAGCAATTATGAAAGTTCTTTCTAGTTTCTAGGTTTACCTTTTCAACACTTAACACAAAAGTTCTCGCTCAATTTTGAAGTTTGTTTTCAGTTCAATAGTTTGAATACAGGGGATCAACCCGGCAGCCTCA
Source organism: Hyperoodon ampullatus (assembly GCF_949752795.1). Classification (NCBI taxonomy): domain Eukaryota; kingdom Metazoa; phylum Chordata; class Mammalia; order Artiodactyla; family Ziphiidae; genus Hyperoodon; species Hyperoodon ampullatus. Next base: position 1,986,631 of record NC_136917.1, read on the forward strand.
CTACAGACAAAACTTCTATCTGAACACAAAGAGATCTATGAAACCACAGAGAGGTACAAACCTGGTAGTTAGGATTGTCAATCATGGGCGGCTTCCATTTGCCCTTATAATTAGGGTTGTCAATCATAGGTCGCTGCCAGACACCACACCCAGGAGCCGACTCACACTTAGGGTTGGCAATCTGAGGAGCCTCCCATTCTCCATCCATATCTTCATCCCTGTGGAGATAAAAACAAACTACAAATGGGTTCTGTGATGCAGGACTGTGAAAAGCTACCCCAGAGCTTCCCAGAAATCCTGCAGAAATTCTTTCACAATGTTGTACTACAGAGCATCATCTTGTTTCCACATATCCAGTAGTAAGGATTTTTCATGACAGATGTGTTTAAAAAAAGAGATGAAAATGTAATCAGTTTAGTTTGTTGAGCTCTACACTTAAGTTTGAGCAGTTAGCTGTATTTAAGTATTAACTTCTACTTCAATAAAAAAGCAGGCAATTTCAAAAGTTAATTAAAGCTCATACCAATCCTCTGGCTTCTCTGCATCTGGATCAGGTACATATTCAGGCTCATCATCTAACCAGCCTTCAGGCTTTGTGGCTTCTTCATCTGGAATCTTAGCAGGGGCATCTTCATCCCTTAAACACAAAAGAAAAAGCCAATTACTGACAACATTGGCCAGAGAATCACAATGTGGTCCCACTTTGTGAATCTTAAACAGGGCAATCTAAAAATATGTAGGCCTTACTTAATCAAAAAACTTAAAATAGTTCCTCCTAGAAATATCTAAAATCATATACAAGGGCCTAGTATGCAGAATTTATAAAGAACTCTTACAACCTAATAATAAAAAGACAACTCAATTTAAAAACCAGCAAAGGATCTGAATAGACATTTCTTCAGACATAGAAATGCCCAATAAGCACATGAAAATATGTTCAACATCATTAGCCATCAGGGAAATGCAAACCAAAACCACAATAAGATACCACTTCATACCCAGTAGGATGGCTATAATAAAAAAACTGATAAAACTAAGTATTGGCAAGGATGTGGAGAAAATGAAACCCTCATACATTGATTGTGAGCAAGCAAAATGGTACAGCCACTTTGGAAAACAGTTTGGCAGTCCCTCAAAAAGTTAAACATCATTACCGTATGACCCAACAATTCCACTCCTAGGAATATACCCAAGAGAAATGAAAATGTATATTCACCCAAAAACCTATACATGAATGTTCATAGCAGCATTATTCATAACCATAGCCAAAAAAGGGAAACACCCTAAATGTCAATCAAATGAGGAATGGATAAATAAAATGTGGTATTATCCACACAATGGAACAGTCTTCAGTCATAAAAAGGAATGAAGTACGAATCCATGCTTCAACATGGATGAGTCTTAAAAACATTATGCTGAGCAAAAGAAGCTAGACACAAAGGACCACATATTATATTATTCTATATCCAGAATGGGCAAATCCACAGAGACAGAAGGCAGATTAGTGGTTGCCAGGGGCTGGTGGAAGGGAGAAATAGGGAGTAACTGCTTCATGGGTATGGGCTTCTTTTTGGGTGATAAAAATGTTCTGGAATTAGACAGTGGTGATGGTTGCACAACACTGCGAACATACTGTAAAACCACTGAACTGTATACTTTAAAGGGTGGATTTTAGCATGTGAATTATGACTCAAACAGTTACCCTTAAAAGTTCATCAAGAAGTACCTAATTTCAAAGCTTTAACGCAGTTATTGTTAGAGCCACTTTAGCTGGTAAGCAGAGACATCTTCTATTCTTGGTCAGGATTATGCTTGTTTTTGAACTTTGCTAGTTTAAAATTGTGTGAGAACTTAAACTTGTATATCATTCACTTCTCCACCCCCAAAATAAAACAGCTAGTTAAGGAATACAATACTGAACAAGGCTGAGTCAAAATCTAATGTTCACCAAATATACAAATAAACTCACCCACTACACCAGTGCAGCATAAAAGTATCAACTAGAATTTAACTGTGAAGCCTAAGAGGATACTTACAAGTGGAAGATCAGTTTTATCACTTCTCTTTGTTCACTTCCTGACATTTCCAAAAGTCACCACACCAGAGTTCAAAGATGGTCACATACAAGAGTACAACCCACCTGTTTTCTTTTCTTACCACTCTCCAATTTGCACCTTATGTAAAAGGCTACTCAATTTCCCTCACACGTGTTAAGCTCACTCCTATTCCTCTACTTTTGCACATGATATTCTCCTTCAACCAGGGAATACCATTTCCCATCTTCACCAGTTAGTTAACTCTTGCCCACTTTCAGTTCTCAATTTGATTTGCCCAACTCCAAGAAACTACGGAAGTTAGGTATACCTGGTGCTCTGGTCACAAGTAACACATGTTAGACCATTCACCCCATGCATGCCAACTTCAAGTGCCTGTCTCACAACTAGACTGGGAGTTGTGTATGCAGCTGGTGTGGTTTTGTATTCCAGTGCCCAACACAGAGCAGAGATCTCCTGAGTATTGTTTAAATAGGAAAAAGGTTATTTTTCAAATTAAAATTTAAAATCTTAGGACTCCAGCTTTAAATGTGAATTCATAGAAGCATTGGAAAGGCCAGGCCAAAAGACCCAAGGTTCTGCCACAAACCAAGCGTGTCACCACAGGCAAACTCTATCGTCAGTTTCAGCATTTGGTGGCTTGTAAAATGGTATGAGGCAGCCCAGATGATCACAATGGCCCTAGTGATCACTAGGTGGTCACTACTATTTTCAGCTATAGTAGTCTACATTTTTCCTAACATTTAGACTGCATCACAGATTATCCAAATTATCAGATTTCAACCACCATTCAACTGTTCAAGCCAAATGGAATGTATGAAATGCTCCACTGCATTCAAAGACAGGTCCCAAAGACTCACCAGTCATCTGGCTTGACAGCATCAGGATCTGGTATTTTTGGTCTTTCATCCCAATCTTCAGGCTTCCGGTCTTCTGGGTCCTCAATTTCACGTGAAGGATTTACAGGAGGAGTCATGTCATTTAACAGATTCCCACTGTTTACAACAGACTGGTCCACTAATATTTCAAAACTATTATCTGGATTCAAGACTGAAAAAATTAAATGCAATTTAAAAAAGTTAATTAGCCACTCATTCCCAAGCTCTCTTTACCACAACACAAACAATCATATTTCTAACAGAAAGTAGAAGCACGGTGTAAAGACCTTGGGCATTAGAACATGGTCATGGAGCCTTAGGCAAGTTAGCACGCTTTTTCCTTATCTGTAAGTCGTAAATGTTAGTTCTTCAGGTTTTTAGGAATTAAAACAAACGACAGGTAAAATTTTTACACACCAAAAGATTCCATGTATGAACATTAAAAACATCAAAAAACCCCAAAGGTACATAAACTAATGCAATATTGGTTTGACACAAACGGTTACACACCAGTCAACAGGGAAATAAGTTTATTTATTATAACTGTCCCCCAACAGAAAAGGCCCACTTCCTCATTTTTTGAGTTGGCATTACCACTATGTTGCCCAAATTTCAAATTACACAAAATTTCAATTACATGTGGTTTATTAAACCACGTGTCTACTCAGGTTGTACTTTTGGAATCCAGTGAAGAATGCAAACATAATTTTAAATCCATAAAGGTATCTTAAGTGTGAATTATGCTAAAGCCTGGATCCTACATCTAAATGCCTAATAGGCAACTGACTAGGTCACAGCACATCCAGAGTACTATGGAAAATGACAGAGTACTATGTTGCTATCCTCAATGACAATGAAGGTTATCAATGTTATCAGTGTTATCTACTCTCACAGAAAGATTCTCATGCTTTTGTGAAGAGAAAAAGTGAAATATAGCACATTTAACTTTTAATAAAAATTACATGTGTCTATACATATATACATGTTTATTCACATATAGCCAAATACATGTCACAGTGTTGATATTTCAGATAATTTTAAATGTCTTCTTTTTGCTTTCTTTTTCCTTTTAAATTCCTATGCTGAATATATATTACTTTTGTTATAAAGAAGAAAGGTTATTGCATTCTTTAGGAAAAGAGGCATGTCTATATGTGATCTCAAAGCAGCAGGAAAAACTTCATTAAATAAAAAGACCCATTCCAATGTCCAAATGATTAACCTCAACTGTCTAGGTGTTGGAGCGTCCAAACAAGTTCAACTAGAAGATACTTTGAAAAAAACTGTACACATATTTCTATTGTATGTCCTATAACTTAACATCTCATCAACAAGAAAATAAACAAAGGGAGGAAATGATAGGTGAGGATCAAGCAAAGAAGCTCTTTATGGGACATACAAGCTTATTCTTAAAATTGTTTCAAACCCTAGCTCTCAATTCAACCTAAGGAAGAGACGTTTTAGTGCTGAGAAATTAAGTTCTCCTCACTACTAAGATATTAAGTCAACAGAGGTTCTTATTTGCAGGCTTACAATCTTTAAATTAAATGGATGATAAATGTGTAGTGCCATAAAACCCAAAATTTATTAATAGTTTTTCTTACTTAATGTATAAAGATGTGTTTTCTTATCAGTAAAATAGGTCTTCAGATCTGCATCTGGCCTCTTCGCATGCTTTTCTTCATATACACCCGTTTTGGGGTTTTTGTGGCGAAAGATGAAGTGCAATTTATAGTCCTCTCCACATTTATCTGGACCAAACATAATCGTGTAAGGGGTCTTGTCGTGGAACTGATCCTTCAGAAACAAAAATGGATTAAGTAACTCAAAGTGTTGAAAGGCAACCTTTCAAAAGTGTGATATGTCCTCTTATAAAATTCCAAATAGTGTCCTATTAAAGGAAAAGTTTATTCATTTATGAGGTTTGTATAGATATCAGTGAAAAGGAATAACCAGAAATTACTGGGAAATTTTACATGAGAATGTATGAAAGTGCTTAAAAACACAAAATAATGTATATACCTAGATAGTTACTACTTCTTTCATAAAACAAAGAAATAAGTTTGCTAAAACTAAAAATTACACAGGACAGAAACCAAGGATAAAACAAAACAGCTTTGAAAATTTACATTTCAAATAAAAAGCACAGAAATGTCAAAGTCAGTATTTCAAACCTCCAAAATATTTCAACGGCAGGAGAAACGGCCTTATTTTCACAGGTCTTAGAAAATTTTCTTTCCTTTTCTCTGAGATTCTTAAAAGGTAACTGCGGGTGGCCACATAAAGAAATAGGAAGTACCTACCAGGTTGAGCTCTGGGGTTTTGGAAAGTAGCTTCACATAGGCACCACCACATTCTATTCCATTTTGGAAATTAACCTCATACCTAATTTCAGAGAGAAAGGCAGAGACCATATGGCATTTAGAAAGATCAAATTTCTTAATTTATTTCCCTTTCCCCCACTTTGGTCACATGTTTTATCACAGGTCAAATGTGGAGATTCCATCTTCTATTGTTATACTTACCCAATCCCCCCAAATTAAATTAAGTAAAAGAAAATTAAATCTTAATGCAGATTCCCAGTAAATACTGTTTGCAAAATCCAGAAGTTCATTTGCTATCAGTAGGAAAAACAGCTGATTTATTTCAAAATAATTTACTGGGCATGAAAAAAATGTTACATTACAGGATGCTTAAATACATCCTAAAATTCCTACTGTAGCATTTAATTATTCTCATAATTTCTTTTTACATAGAGTAATAGTTTTATAATATAATGTCTTCACTCTTCCTAGAAAGGGTCTCTCAAGCAAGTGTTTCACTCACTGAATAATGAGAGGCTTGGTATCAAAGATGAAGGGCTTGTTCAGTTTAGCAGAGATAGCATGATGCTTGGCTCGAGACATCAATACAAGTCCTTTATCGCCTGGAAGTTTTGTTTCCTTCATTTCATCTACCTCCCATTTTCCTGCAAGACAACAAAAAAGGTCCCACTCCCTAATTACACCTCTGAAGATCCTGAAATCGTAACAAACAAAACTCCAAGCTGTGCAAATCCATCATACTGACAAATGTTTAACATGTTCCATTTACCTCTGAGAGCTGGTCTATTAATATTAAACACACATAATTGACAAATATTAGGATATGGTTTTTAAAAACCTATAGCACATTCATTCTACCAATGCCTAGAAAAGACCTTCCATTTCCAAAATACAGCACCATGGGTAATAAATTATCTTTCCATTTTATGGTGTAAAAATAAACATTAAACAGGTCTAACCCTACAAAATATAATGGAACACACAAAGAAAGCAAACTTCCAATGAAAAATCTTAAAATGTATACATACTCCTTTTAAACTAGTCTTGAGAGATACTATGGAAATACATCAAACCTCAATCTGCTATTATATCTAAATCAAATGCAACTCTTACCATCATATTTGGCAATTTCGTCATCAGTGTCATCTTTCTTGGCTTTGGATAAAATCCACCTGTAATTAAGACATACCCCTAAATTAAGATTCAAATTATAGTTGGCCTGTAAAAAGAAACAATGTAAAGAATAATAAAAACAGGAACTATACAGCTCTTCTTAGCCTACCTAACCACTCTACTTTCAACTTTTAAATGTGTCATTCAAGTAGTGATAATACATTGTACTCAACTCAAAAACCTGTAAGAAAAAGTACCAAACCCATGAAACAATTTCACCTTTTAAGACTCAAGAGAAAACAACTTTCTCAAAGAACAAAATACAGGGTTAAGGGAAAAGAAATGAAAGCAAGAACCACATGTTTTAAAACACTATTTTCCTAAAAGGGACGAAAGATATAAAATAGTTAGACATTTCACTATATAAAATAATATCCAAGAAGGAATACACTATTCCATCTTATTTATATGATGTCTGCCTCTAAGATTTTTTTCCCCTAAGAAACACTTACCCTGACAGAGTTCCTCTGTCAAAGCAATCAGCAAAATACACTTCCCCTGTTGGAACTGGAGCTTTGTAGGAGACCTGTGTTAAATATAAAAATGAATTAAGAATTGTAATATTCAGCAACACTCCTTTCTCAGTAGGATCTATTCTCTTGGTTTGCTTTCAAACGTTCATAGCTGGCCCTCGAATTCAATCCATATAACTTATCTCTGGGACAATATAACAAAGGCTGACAGAGATATCAATAAAAATTTTAGCAAATGTTGCTTTCCCTGTGATAAGGATCCAAAATTTACCTTCATCCTTTGATTATCTCAAGAGGCAAAATGAATAGAGTCAAAGACCACTTCAAACCTTTGGAGATGGAGGAGCGCTGGCATCTGCTTTTGGTTTGGAGTCTTCCACCTCTTCAATGACATCATCAAGGTCATCCTCAATGTCAATCACATCATCTTCATGTCCATCATGAGCCTGAACCAGAGCAGTTCCAAGGACCAGTAACACACACAGCAACCGCTTCCCTTCCATGATCTAAATATAAAAAAGGGTACAGGTAAATGTATCACCTCCTTTTAAAAATTGTATAAGACCACTAACCCCTCTCTTATCTAAAATTAGGGCTTTCAAATCAGAACTTCATTATATTTCAGTTTACAGATAAAGAAAGTGAACCCAGAATGATAAAGCAGTTTTCCTAAAACCAGTTAGTTAAAAGATTCAATTTCAATAAAAATTTCAAAATAAAACTCAAACATAAACAGGTGTCCCCATATAGAATATCATGTTGGCTACACAAATTTAGGGTGTTCAGATACACTTTCAAACGAACTTCCTGCATTTGTAAAGAGCTCTACAATGGACAAAGCCCCTTTTACAGGTTAGTTTAAATGAGTTAAAACATTACAATGAAGTAACAGAAGAGCTAACTAGCCTCAAATAAAACACTTAATTTAGATGCTGCTGCTCTTGTCCAAAGACCATCAAGTGTAGGTATGGTTTTAAATTAGTGTCTTAAGACTCAACAAAAAAATACATTAAACCACAGACCAGCTATCTTTACCTCTTATTTTCTAAGCCTGTAAGTGCCTTACGTATTGTATTAGACTGTCATGGATGGTAGTCGGTCCCTTTCCCAAAACCGCAGACCTAAAGATATAAAAACTGAGCCACATGGATGCACAAAAAGATTTGGTAGTAGGTAGTATAGAGTTTCAATTCTCCAAGACGAAAAGAGTTCTCTCTGGAGATGGATGGAGGTGAAAGCTGCACAACAATGAGAATGTACTTAATGCCACTGAACTTAATAATGGTTAATATGGTAAGTCTTATGATAAGCGTTTTTACTACAATAAAAAAGATTTTAGGGGCTTCCCTGGTAGCGCAGTGGTTAAGAATCCGCCTGCCGGGGGTGGGGTAGTGGGAGTGGTTGTGGTGGGATGAATTGGGAGACTGGGATTGACATATATACACTAATATGTATAAAATGGATAACTAATAAGAACCTGCTACATAAAAAAATAAATTAAATAAAATTCAAAAAAAGAAATCCGCCTGCCAACGCAGGGGACACGGGTTTGAGCCTTGGTCCAGGAAGATCCTACATGCCGTGGAGCAACTAAGCCCGTGCGCCACAACTACTCAGCCTGTGCTCTAGAGCCCACGAGCCACAACTACTGAGCCCGCATACCACAACTACTGAAGCTTGTGCGCCTAGAGCCCTTGCTCCGCAACAAGAGAAGCCACCGCCTTCCCGCCTTCCCTGGTGGCGCAGTGGTTGAGAATCTGCCTGCCAATGCAGGGGACAAGGGTTCGAGCCCTGGTCTGGGAAGATTCCCCATGCCGCGGAGCAACTAAGCCCGTGAGCCACAACTACTGAGCCTGCGCGTCTGGAGCTTGTGCTCTGCAACAAGAGAGGCCGCGACAGTGAGAGGCCCGCGCACTGAGATGAAGAGTGGCCCCCGCTTACCGCAACTGGAGAAAGCCCTCACACAGAAACGAAGACCCAACACAGACAAAAATAAATAAATAAAAATTAAAAAAAAGAGAGAAGCCACCGCAATGAGAAGCCCGTGCACCACAACAAAAAGTAGCCCCCACTCGCTACAACTAGATAAAGCCTGTGTGCAGCGACAAAGACCCAACACCACCAAAAGTAAATAAATTTATTTAAAAAATTAAAAATAAAATTTAAAAACTGCTGATTCAGTAGACGTGGGCTGGGCCCAGTGGGCTAGGACTTCACATTTCTAACGAGTTCCAGGGGATGCAAAGGCTGCTAGCTCAGGCATCACACTTTGAGAACCACTGATTAGGGTTTATGAATAATCAATTTGTGCTTTGTTCTTCAGTTAATAAAAGCACTTTCACATAGGCACACTGTTTCGCATAAACCTCCCTTGAGGTATTACTCTAATTTTGCTTTACATATTAATAACAAAGACTTAGTAAAATGAAAATAACCCAATCATTTACTCATTATCACAACCAATAAGAGTCAAAGAATTCATATCCCATATTTCTATTACGCTAGACAAAATGTAGTTGAATACTGAGGAGGTGTGATAGAGACAGGACAGGAAGACTAGTCAGCAAGGGTACTAAAGGGAGTGGTCTGGAATAGGGGATTCAGGTAGGGTTTAGTGAGGGAAAGTGCAACTGCAGAACAGCTAGCCCTGGTTGGTGGACCAAAGATCCTGAGAAAGGAGGCATCTGTGTGGGGGAGGCAGAATGACCCAATGAAAGGAAAACAGTTTTCAGGTAGCAGAAGGCTACCATCCCTGTCAGGAACAACAAAGGGATAGGGAGTCTCCAGCAAACTTCAGGAAATGCACTTTGCTCCACCACCATTTCCCCTACACCCTGAGTTGCAGGACCCAGTTTTTCAGAAGTCTTAGGCACATATCTGTTAACTTTCACATCATCCAGAGGGTTGTTAAAGCTGTGGAGGAACCACTACTGCCAAACCATGGTAAACCGATTCTCATAGCTGTGCACTGATGATCCTAAGCCACTGCTAGTTTTACATATGCTATTTCAACATTTGTAATTTGCCAATACTCCCGAGAAATTGCTATAGCAAACAGGTCTAGTTCCAAGAGCCACTATGAAGCCAGCCCAAACATTTCAAGTTTTGTTAAAGACCTGGTCACACTTACAAATAATTCAAGACAATATATTTTAAGGTGATCTTAATTCTCTGCTTCATTAATGAAAACCCAATATTACCAAGAAACAAAATCCACCCTCTTTTCAATCCTCCTACCCACACTCCTTATATCAAATGGAGTCCAAAAAGGATGTTGCACTATTATGCTTTACAGCTGAAACATAGGAGAAATTTTAAGTGATCTTGGGTTTGACAATGAGCTTTCAATACAACATCAAAAGCAAGATACATTATTTGCACAGTATATCTTTTCCAATTCTTTTACTTTCAACCTTTTTGTACCATTATTTTTTGTTTTTTTAATAAATTTTTAAAAATTAAAAAAAAAGGGCTTCCCTGGTGGCGCAGTGGTTAAGAGTTTGCCTGCCCATGCAGGGGACACGGGTTCAATCCCTGGTCCAGGAAGATCCCACATCCCGCAGAGCAACTAAGCCCATGCGCCACAACTACTGAGCCTGTGCTCTAGAGCCCTTGAGCCACAGCTACTGAGCCCACGTGCCACAACTACTGAAGCCCGCGAGCCTAGAGCCCGTGCTCTGCAACAAGAGAAGCCACCGCAATGAGAAGCCCGCACACCGCAACGAAGAATAACCCCCACTCGCCGCAACTAGAGAAAGCCCGCGCGCACCAATAAAGACCAAACACAGCCAAAGATAAATAAATTTTTAAAAATAAATAAAATAAAACAAAACAATGAGATACTATACACCTATTACCATGGCTAAGATAAAAAAAAAAACTGGCAAGGATGTGAAGTAACGGGAACTCTCATTTCACTGCTGGTGAAAATCCAAAATAGCACAGCCACTCTGGAACACAGTTTGGCAATTTCTTACAAAGCTAACTATAGACTTACCACAGGATTCAGCAATCATGCTCACAGGTACTTGCCCAACTGATCTGAAAGCTTACGAATGCACAAAAACTCGCACACAAATGTTTATAGCAGCTTTATCCATAAGCACGCAAAACGTGAAGAAACCAAAATGTTCTTCAGTAGGGGAATGAATAAACAAACTGCAGTACACCCATACGATGGAATATTGTCCAGAAATTAAAAGACGAGCTATCTAAAATGAATCACTTTGCCATACAGCAGAAATTAACGCAACATTGTAAATAAACTATAAACTATACTTCAATTAAAAAAAAATGAGCTATCAAGCCAAAAAAAGACTTGGATGAATCTTTAATGCCTATTGCTAACTGAAAGAAGCCAGTCTGAAAAGGCGACATGCTATAGAATTCCAATTAGATCACATTCTGAAAAAGGCAAAACTCTAGATACCAAAAAAAAAAAAGTCAGTGGTCGTCAGAGGTTTAGGGGAGGGGGTCAGGTTGAATAGGTAAGCACAGGGGACTTCCTTAGGCAGTGAAACCATCCTGTATGATGCTATAATTATGGATACATGACACTATCCACCTTTCAAATCCCATAAAACTTTATAGCACAAAGAATGAATCTTTATGTATGAAAAAAAATTTTTTAATATATTTTTTAAAACATTTTTTTTATTTATTTATTTTTGGCTACATTGGGTCTTCGTTGCTGCATGAAGGCTTTCTCTAGTTGCGGCGAGGGAGGTTACTCTTTGTTGCGGTGCACAGGCTCCTCATTGTGGTGGCTTCTCTTGTGTGGAGCATGGGACCTAGGTGTGCAGGTTTCAGTAGTTGTTGCACGCAGGCTCAGTAGTTGTGGCTCGCGGGCTCTAGAGCACAGGCTCAGCAGTTGTGGCACACGGGCTTAGTTGCTCCATGGCATGTGGGATCTTCCCGGACCAGGGCTCGAACCTGTGTCCCCTGCATTGGCAGGTGGATCCTTAACCACTGCACCACCAGCGAAGCCCCATGTATGAAAATTTTTAAAAAATCATTGAAGAGGTTGAGTGATCCAAGGATGGCACACAGGATGTGACAAAACAATCTAACTGTATTATGAATATACAAAACAACCTCACTGAACGGGGTGGAGGGGAAAGATGTTAACCTAAGTAACTCTGGAAATGAGTGGAGTCTGTAAAACCAGACTGTACAAAAGCACTGTTCAAGTTGAGTAAGTTGTTTCACATGAATATACAGGTTAACAATTCGGATACTGCTATATATGTATATCAAAATTTAACAACTCAATAAATGGATTGTGGGAGCCACTTTCAGTGTTGGGTGTGTGAATTTTACAGATAAGCAAGGGAAAGAGGCTAAAATAATCCTCATGGTAATGGGCGAGAGAGACTATAGTATGAATTCATGTTTATCTTAATATACAGAGGGTTACACAGAGAAGTATTTATAGATATGTGTATATATACCAGTTAGTATACACACATATATTTCCTTGCTCTGTCAGCTAAGAGGGCATACAAGAAACTGCTACACCCCAGTAGCAATAAATACACCCAGTAGCAAGGACCTTGGTTTCCAATATCATCTCCAATAAAAGGAAACAGTGTTCCTTGGCTGACTCTAGGATTAGGGCAGGAAATATACAAGACGAGCCTGGAGCATCTTGTAGTGCCACAAAGGGAAGTGTTCAAAGCAAAAACAAAACACCCACAGTGATGGGGGCTATGTCAAAGGAACACAAGAAAAAGCAATGGCCAAAGCTGGAACAATACAAGCAACAAAATAAGTGGTACTGGATTATACCTCAAAGTATAAAATAAATGCCCATGAATCTATACAAATATATTACTGAGTAAATAAATAAATGAGGAAGAGACAAATTTCCCATGAAGAAACATTCCAAGTAACGGATGTATATACTCCACTGTCAAGGAGGTGGAACATAACCCCCCACTCCTTACGTGTGGGCTACACATAGTGATATTGATATCCTTCCAAAGAGCACAGTATGGAAAGGGGGAAAAACAAGAACTTTACAGTGGAGAAACCTAGCAAACACTACCTCAGCCAGGTGATCAAGGTCAACATCCAAAGTAATAGGTCATGTTGATAGTATGTACCCTTGATACAATGTGATGAAAACAGTACTTTAACCTCTGTGGTCTTCTTCCCAAAAATCCATATTCCCTCTCATCATGAGAAAAACATCAAAGAAATCCCAAGAGGGACATGCTACAAAATAATCTGACCAGTAGTCCTCAAAATATGTCAAGGTCATCAAAAAACAAAGAAAATCTTAAAAACTGTCACAGCCAAGAGGAGCTTAAGGAGACATGATGACTAAATGTAATGTGGTATCATGGAACAGAAAAAGGGCAGCAAGTAAAAACAAAGGAAATCTGAATTAAATATGGGCTTTAGTTGGTAATTATTCATCAATATTGGTTCATTAATTATAATAAATGTACTATACTAATGTTGTTAGTAATGGCAGAAACTGGGTATGGGTTATATGGGAATACTCTGTACTATCTTTAAAATCTTTTTGTAGATCCAAAACTATTCTGTAAAAATTCGTTTATTGTTTTTCTAAAAAGATGTTCCATTATTATGCACCAAATGTGATTGATTTGCCAAAAACCAGTTATTGGCAGAATCAGGATCAGAGGCCAAGTCTCCTGTCTCCCAATACCTTACTTGGTAGTTCTATACTGGTTTTGTCTTAGAAACACAAAATGATTTTTCGCATTTTTAGTGTCTAAAAAGATTTCAGAAGCTTTTTTCTCCCTTTAAAACCCTTCATTTGGGGACTTCCTTGGTGTCAAACTGGTTAAGACTCCATGCTCCCAATGCAGGGGGCCCAGGTTCAATCCCTGGTCAGGGAACTAGATCCCACATGCATGCTACAACTAAGAGTTTGCATGCCACAACTAAGGAGCCCACCTGCTGCACATAAGACCCAGCACAACCAAATAAAAATAAATAAATACTAAAAAAAGAAAACCTCTTCATTTGTCTTAACATTTACAGACTCCTAAGCAGAGAGTGTATTTCTCTGTTGTCACCCACTATTTCTAAGATTATCAATAGGAAATACGTAACAAGTAGCTCAACAACAAAGCAATAATGCTTTTAAAAAACAAATAGCACATCTCCCCCACCCCCAACTTGCCCAAAGCCACAGAGCAAGTGATTCCTAGATCCAGAATGCTCAGGAATAAAGGTGAATAAAGAAATTAGGTACCTTTAAACCGAGTAACTTTCCAGCAGTAAATAAACATTTACCACATTTTCTAAGTTTCTTCTACTTCACAGTTCATGCTCACTAAGCTACATTAGCTCCTCTAGTACAAGATTTCTCATATTCCTGAATGCCATTATAGCAGTTTCTCCCATACTTTTACTTTCTGCTTGAAAGCCATCATTTTCTTGGAGCACTTCATTTCCTGGTTTTCTTCCAAGAGCCATTTTCTCGCTCTAATTTTTTTATCACTGCAAGACTGTTACTCTACAGCAGTGCCCCTTTGAGCTAGGGTGCAAATGCTGGGTGGATGTCTAACTCATGACTAAGCTACTTAATGCCACAAACTGTCTCACAGTAGGCCCATTTAAATTCCTGTCTTGGCCAAATTACAAATTACTTACAGGCATAGACTTCCAGGAGAGCCAGCAATTAAAAATCAAAACCACGAACAAGAAAATCTTTTAATATTTATGAGTCTACTAAAGTGAACTTTTCTTAAAAATACCTCAAGTTATATGTAAATTTGAGTTTTGTGTGGCTTTATCCGAAGATATTCCTTAACTAGAGCAAAGGCTAAGTCAATAAGACCAATACTATGAGGGCCAACACTATATAGTCCAAGTTCTGATTTCTGTTGATCCAGAACTTGATCTACAAATAAAACTTACAATTTCTAGGCTCTAGAGAAGTGAACAGACTGCACTTCCTTCAAATACTCATCAATAAATCCCTCAGCTGGACTTATCTTTTTTTTTTTTTTTTTGGCCGCACAGCACAGCGTGCAGGACCTTTGTTCCCCCACCAGGGATCGAACCCAGGCCCTAGCAGTGAAAGCACCAAGTCCTAACCAACGGACCACCAGTGAATTCTCTCAACTGGACTTTTAATAAATGCTGGGTGGCAGAGTTCAAGGCTGTTTTCTGGCAGTCACAAGACTGAACTGTCGGAATTCTGTGTTACAAAGTGTTAAAGGAGAATATATCTGATGCACATCAGAAAACCCAGCACATGTTAGAAACTAAATGAATGTTTGCTGAGAGTGTCAACTAGTTACCAAGGATTAAAAAAAAAAAAAGTCTGACTTTCAGGATCAATCTATATAGGGTGTCCTTAAAGTCTGGAAACATAAAAAGTATTTGCCCATGTTTTCAGAGTTTATGAATATTCTGTAGTATTAGTTCTATTAATCAAATGTTGGGGGTTTTGGGGGGATAATATCAAAATAAACTCATAACCTTTTAACTAACTAGGAAAAAAATGAGCATAGGTATGTTAGTACTACTTAACGCTCTAGCTTGAGTATTTTCCTTCTATTAAAAAAAAGTCAAAAAAGTAAAAATTTCAAAAATGAATTAGTGTCATGATAAAATTGCACATAACTATGTACACACAAGGGCATATAAAACCTGGAGAAATCTGAATAAGGTCTGTAGACTGTACCAGTGCAATTTTTACCTAGTTTTGATATTTTACAATAGTTATCTATCTATACTACTATTGGGGGAAGCTGGGTGATGGGTACAAGAGACCTCTCTGTACTATTTTGCAACTTTCTGCGGGTCTATAATTATTTCAAAATTAAAAGCTTCTTTTAAAAAATTTATTACTGGATCAGTATAGAAGGTTCTTTAGACTTGATCAAAGTTGTCTAGAAAACACCTTTAAGTTCTAAAGAATAGAAGTACAGAGGAAGACTCAGAAATGAGTTGGATTAGAAATACGAACCTCTTACTCCCTTCCTTCCAGTTAATAAGTGTTTTGTTTTTAATAATAAAATATAATTATCAACCTATATCCAAGTCAGAGAAGCTCTACCCCCTGGGATCACATAGACAAATGTACACAAAGCCAAGAAAACAGGAGCTAAACATATGCACATTTGTAATATACATTTATAAATAATATAAATGATTTCTGACTTGTTTCTCAGTTTCCCAAGGACAGAGCAAAAAGCCCAGTTCTCAAAATCTGAGTCAGAAGGATTCTTCAAGAGAAACTAATCTACTCACTTTTAATGTTTCAGTTCACTCTTTTAACTTTTCAAAGAGTGAATTTATCTTGAATTCTAGAGATGGAAGTTTTCTATTTTAAAAACTGATGATTCAGAAAATGAACTCCTTATACAAAAGGCAGTATGGTGTATGTGATGGTGTAAACTGTCAAGTCAGAGAAGGCTGGGTTCTAGACTTTCCTGATCCTCTTTGTGGCCTTGGTCAGCTTATTGAATTTCCATGAGTCTTTTTTCCCTATTTTATAATGTAGCTAGTAGTATTAGTGGCTCGAAGGCTTGCTGTGAAAATATAAAAAGATAATACAAAGTCTATCAGAGTCCAGTACTTCATAGGAGTTCCCAAATGGTTTATTCTTTGATACAAAATTAGTACAACCACAGTGAATACATTTTCAATTCCCAGAATGGGCCAAAAGGTAACTGTGCCCGTACACCTCCTATATTTCAACGAAGCTGAATGATTTTATGTAACAAGAAACACTAGCTTTCCTCTGATTATATTCTATGATTTCGTCTTTAACTCTTCCTTGCAACGGTGTACATACAATTATAGCATTTGGACAGGGAAATATCCCTATTTATCTGTGATTTTCTTTTTTCCTGCTCTGCCACCAATTTTCTTTATGAATTCTCCCAAATTTAACTTATTTTTGGTTAATGATAATTCTGTTCTCAGCACACATTCTAAAAAAAGTCCATATTATTTTCCTATACACATTTAATAAGGTACATGAGACTTCAGCTGAACACAAAATATTCTATTTAACGGAAACAGACACATTCTGCATTGAATGTTAACAAATCCAAAACTGATCAACTTTATGAATGGGCAAGCGCTAAAGAAATATTATATTTGTCACCTCTCATTGGCAGAATCTTTATGCTCAGTAAGGGTCCATTCAGAAAAAAAATCTTTAAAACAAAGGGAGGCTCAAATTAGTTTTAAATTAAATTTAAACTTTAATATTTTCAAGTTAGTCTCGTTTTGCATCTATTTTCTTAAAAGATATTGGTCTACGGTTTTCTTATGAAGTCTTTGTCTGGTTTTGGTATCAGGGTAATACTGGCCTCATAGAATGAGTTGGAAAGTGCTCTCTTGTATTTTTGGAAGAGTTTGTGAAGGACTAGTGTTAATTCTTCCCTAAGTATTTGGTAGAATTCACCAGTGAAGCCATTTGGTTCTGGGCTTTTCTTTGTAAGACTTTGCTTCTTAAAAGTAGTTAGGAAATTTCACCTCTAATTCCTTTAATCCATGAGTAATTAGAAAGAGGAACAGAAGGAATCCCACAGAAGGGATTATTTGTCTCTTAAGAGGGCTGAGGAAGTTCCTTTCTATTCCTAGTTTGTTGAGTGCTTCTATCATGAAAGGGTGTTGCACTTTATCAACTGCAATGATCATGTGGTTTTTGTCCTTTATTAATGCAGTATATTACATTCTTTATTATAGTTTGGTGAACCAACCTTACATTTCTGGGACAAATCCCACTTGGTTGTGGTGTATAATTCTTTTTTTTTTTTTATAATTTTTAAATTTTATTTATTTACCTTTGGCTGCATTGGGTCTTCGTTGCTGCACGCGGGCTTTCTCTAGTTGCAGCAAGTGGAGGCTACTCTTTGGTGCAGTGTGCAGGCTTCTCACTGCAGTGGCTTCTCACTGCAGAGCACAGGCTCTAGGTGCTCGGGCTTCAGCAGTTGTGGCCCTCAGGCTCAGTAGTTGCGGCGCACAGGATTAGTTGCTCCACGGCATGTGGGATCCCTCCAGACCAGGGCTCAAACCCATGTCCCCTGCATTGGCAGGCAGATTCTTAACCACTGTGCCACCAGGGAAGCCCTATAACTCTATATGTTGCTGGATCCCATTTGCTAGCATTTTGAGGATTTTTGCATCTATTTTCTTAAGGGATACTGTTCTATGTTTTTCTTTTCCTGTGAAGTCTGTCTGGTTTTGGTATCATGGTAATATTGGCTTCACAGAATGAGTTGGGAAGTGTTCCCTCTTCTATTTTTTAGAAGAGTTTGTGAAGGATTGGTGTTAAAACCATTTGGTTTGGGGCTTTCCTTTGTGGAATTTTACCTCTTAAAAGTAGTTAGGAAATTTCACCTCTAATTCCTTTGATCCATGAGAAATTAGAAAGAAGAACAGGAGAAGTGGCCTAGCTGGTGTTCTAGGTTTCTGGGGTTGGGGGGGGGAAGATTTTTATTTTTTGGCCACGCCGCACGGTTTGTGGGATCTTAGTTCCCCAACCAGGGATTGAACCCCGGCCCCCTGCAGTGGAAGCGCCAAGTCCTAACCACTGGACTGCCAGGGAAGTCCCAAAAGTGATTTTTTTAAAAAGGCAGTGTGTAATAAAAAATGAGAGGCAGTCTTTCTTTCATGTAGGCTATCCATTCATCTATTAATATACACTTTTTTAAAAAATATTTATTTATTTATTTATTTTGGCTGCAGCAGGTCTTAGTTGCAGCATGCAGAATCTTCGCTGCGGCATGCAGGATCTTTTAGTTGCGGCATGCATGTGGGATCTAGTTCCCTGACCAGGGATCAAACCCGGGCTCCCTGCATTGGGAGCACGGAGTCTTAACCAATGGACCACCATGGAAGTCCCAATATACTCTTTAAAAATGTTAAGTCTTACCTTAGGTTGTCTAATTTAACCCTCAGAAGAACCCCAGGAAGTTCTATCATCCCCATGTGACACACGACAAAACTAAGGCTAAGAGAAGTTACATAAGCTGTCCAAGGTCACAGTTAGACATAGAATATAGAATAGTGTTATGAGCAGGAACTCAGAAGTCACAATCCCTAATCGGCTACTTAATAACTTCAGGGCCTCAGTTTCTTCACCTCTAGAATGAGAATAACAACACTATGTACTTTTTAGGATTGTTATATAAACAAAATGCATGTTAAGTGTTTATGTCAGTACTTGGCTTACAGTAAGTGCAACATTAGCAGCGATTTCTACTATTACTAGGTATTGCCCAGTGACACCATTTAAGTTTTGATGGTTCTAAAACTCTGAGTTTTAAGGCAATAAGAAATTTGAAGTCTTAGATTGAAAAGGAACCACTTAAAAGGAATTTGATTCCAGTCACAGATTACCATTTTAATACTACTACTTTCTGTCCCTGTGACATTACTACATGTGCATCTAGTCAAAAGACAGAAGCACTTAAAGGGCGAAAAAAGTACATAAAATTCAAAGTGGTCTTTATTGTAAATGATCATCCACTTAAAAACAGATATATACTACTGCCTAGTTTACAGTTTTGAATTTTGCTTTTCACTGACAGGAACATTAAAATCTATTTTTCCATAGCACTTTCTTTTCTCCTATAAACTAAGTAGGTTTAAGATGTGGATATGCAAAACATTGCTGAAGATTCTAAATTATTTAAAAAACAAACTTCTCCAAATAATTTTCACAGCTCACAGTTAAGCTTAACTTAAAGGCACATCTGTTTTAGTTAACAAAGCATTCAACCTGCACTTTACTGACAAAGTTCTACGGTAAGCTATATAGGTTATAACTATGTTCAGGCACTTTTATTATTTCCTAGGAGTTGTTATGAGCTGCCAATTCTTCTATTTGCACCGTTCATTATGCCATTCAAAGTAATTTCATGTTCACCATCTTATTTGTCCTCCTGGTAAGGTATCCAGGGCACTCTTCATTCCCATTTTAAAGAGGTGGAAACCAATGTAGTTCATTAAGCTAGTTACCATGTTAGGCCTGGAATTCAAGTCTCTTGAGCCTGCATTTATGCTTACCAACTGTCACTTCATCCCCTTAAGCTATCTCTCAGGGCAAAGTGAACACTGTAACTGAAAGGATGCAAGAGCATGATTGCCAAAACTGCAGCAACAACTTCCCTCAAAACGTTTACCCCTCGAGGTCCTTGAAAGATAATGTGCTAGTTGAAACTGCTGAGCTAAGATAGTAAGGTAGGGAGGGATGCTAACACCCATTATCAGAGAGGTCAGAAAATTTGTTTGTTGTGCGACACATTTACTCCAATACAAAGTTCATTCTGGCCGTCTCATAATCCAGTTCCCCCGCTTATTTGCTTGGGTACCCTGGGTGGTGCACAGAACTCCCCACACCATCCTTTACCTCTGCTCTAACTATAGCAAATGTACAATTCAGCAGTGATTTTATTCATGGCCCTTAAACAGCACTGTCAAGACTGAGATACAGAATGATTTTAAGATCAATACAGTTCCTCCCTTAAAAAAAACTAAACCAAAACAAATCAAATCCTCCCCCCAACCCACCAACTCTACTTATTAAAAAATTAAGCAAAATGTTCCATTTCCTAAATTAGAGGAAAAGAGCCTAACTGTGGCTCACCTTTGTCCTCCCAACCTTTTAATATTCAGCTCAGTTTAACTTCCTTCAACCAGCATTCACTTGTGTCATGCCCAGCAGTTAATCCACTAAATCAGTTTCTTCCTCCCATTTCCATAAATGTGACTTTACGTCCCAGGACTTAACCAACTCAAAAAGTAGGATGCTGGTGTAGTGGACCAACATCATTCAGACCATAACAATTTATTTCAATCGTTTATCAAGCAGTTAAAGTCCTTTTTTATACACAATTTAATTCTAACAACTCCACCAGGTATTATATCCATTATTTGGAGAGAACTGGGGCACAAAGGGGAAGTAAACTATCCAAGTTCACATAGCAACAAACTGCTGATGAAGGACTTGAATCAGAGCTTAGCCTTAACAACTACACCAAGTCTGCCTCAGCAGTAATTCCAACGTGATCATAAAATTAATCGCATGACCTTGAGCCAATCATTCAGAGCTCTGGGCCTCAGTTTCCTCCACTATAAAACCACCTGCCCACAGAGAGCTTTTGGGAGCTTTCCTGCTTTAAAAATCCTGTGAATTTACTAGCTTACTTATTCCCCATCCCCGAATAGATGTAAATGTTAGGACTGAAATTTTTCAACCACTGCGTGTTCTAGCACATTCTCCATACTCGTCGGGCTGCCAGAGTCCAGTCTTCACTTTGTGGTTTTAATTTTCAAATACTGAACCTGTAATGCTAATCCTGAACACTCTCTCTCGGCCCACTATCACCCTTCCCCACTACTAGGGATACCGACTAGGCCCGGTCCTATTCCAGACCTTTACCCGGTTACACCAGAACACCTCGCAGCTTCACAAGCAGCCAACAACACGCTTAAGAAAGCCCTAGAAGGAGAAGTTAGCTTTCCCAGAGGTCAAGAGAGGCTCTAGGGCACCTGCCACGCCTCCCGACCCCGCCGGCGCGGCTTGGGCCCGGCTCCCCAACTCAGGCGGCCCAGGTTCGGGCCTCGCCCTTCACGGCCCGAGCGTCCGCCTGGGCCTGAGCTCTCGAAACCCGGCCGGACCCCTCGGCCCCGGCCACACCCGGCTCCTCGGGCCCTCGGCCGCGGCGCCGCGTACCCAGGCCCCCAGGGGTCCTCACAGGCCCGAGAACACGATCAGGCCTCCCGTCTCACCTCGAGCCTCAGGGGGACCGCCGGCGGCGCCCGCGTCTCCTCCCGCCCGCACACCCGGCCCCACGCTGCAGTAAAGACAGCGGCTGAGGCAGCACAACCGTCACGTGCTGCAGAACCAAAAGGCCTTGACTGCCGCGACCGCCGCGCGAGCGAGCCCCACTGCACGAAGCCCGGCCCTGCGTCCGCCCCTCGCTCCTGACTAGCTGCGGCCAGCGCTAAATCCCGCCCCCCCGCGCAAGCTCCGGGATTCGGTTGGTCGATGAGACCATCGCTCTCTGCACTTTCCCATACGCCCCCTAGGGCTATTCTTCGTGGAGAGTGGGGATTGGCTGGGAGTGAGGCAGGAAGTGGCCGTTGGTTGGGCGGGAGGGAAGGGGTCGGGCTGCGGCGGAATGGAGTACCGCCCGGGGCGCGCGCCCTGAGGCGGGGCCGGCCGGGCCGGCGTTCTCGCGCCCTATTGCTCTCGTTCTTTATTGGGCCCGCTGCCCGGCGTTGCATCCCAGTCTCTGTGGTTCCGACCCTTCCTGGGCCTGGACCTGGGTCTCGGGGTCTGGCATCACGTTTCCTTCTCTGGAGGGGCAAATGGCAGCTGGCAAGAAGGGGTGGGAAGTCCGGTGAGATATCGGGAAGGGCCTGGTCCCCAATGCAGCGAGTGCGCGGCGCTGACGGAACCCGTCACGGCTCCTTAAGTCTGACCTGAGGTCGGCTGCACCACGCTGTGTAACCAGGCGCCATCGTTCCTGCAGAGTCACTGCTCTGGGCCCAGCAGCCTGAGGCCACCCTGTTACCCAACATCAAATACAGTCCAGAACACTACCCTCCAAGGTTATTTCAACTTTCAATTTGTGATGTTTCCTTAAGTAACATTAGACAAAGAGGGCACAAAGACACACTGACAACAGGATTGAAAGAAAAGGATGGTGCAATGGAAAAATTTCAAACACACCACAATTTTTGTAACTCACTTTTAGCACATCTTCAGTTTTCAGTATACTGAGAACCTCAGAAAATGGAAGTGGTCTATGGTTTTTCTAGACCTTTATAGGTCCTGGTCTCTGTCTTCCATTGGTTTGGATACCCAAAGGCTGAATGCTAGGCTGGGAAAAACTAGACTCAGTAGGCGTATCAACTACCCCAGGAGCCAGCTTTATTCCCTCCCATCTGGAAGGGAAAATGAGAAGTCAAGAGTTTGGTATTCTCCAACTCTCATCCCCCAAATTTGTGTTAAAAGCATTTGCTTCCTTTTTATGTGGGGAAGTGGATTTTCGAGGCAAAATGATGTTCTGGATGTCACAGTTTCCAAACAATGAGCTTAAAGTGTAGTTACAGGAACTGTATGTGAGCAAAAGAGCTACTGCAGCAAAGGTAACTGCTAAAAGATGGTGGTACTAAAGAGAATTTAATGGGATTTTGAGTTGGGAGGAACTGCTTTCATCTAGAATGGACAGGGAAATAGGTAAGACTTGAGCTGGGCCTGGTAGGATATGCAGGATTTCTATAGGTGGAGACTTGGAGAAAGGCTTCTTTGGATGAGGGAATGGCATATGCAAAGGCAGAAAAATGGGTATTGTGTCTGGGGACACCATGTATGAGAGTATTTTGGCTGGAGAAAGGTGTTCAAGAAAGTAATAGGAGATCGGTCAGCTCCAGAGTTGGCTTAGGACCTAGCCAAGGAGTCTGTAGGGAGATAGTTTAAATTCTAGGTTTGGGTTATGATTTAGATATTTAGGGAAGCTTTTTTTTTTTTTTTTTTGGCCACACCACGTGGTGTGCAGGATCCTAGTTCCCCAACCAGGGATCAAACCCGCCCGGCAGTGAAAAAGCGGAGTCCTAACCACTGGACCGCCAGGGAATTCCCTAGGGAAGCATTATTTTAATATTATTCCAGGGCAGTGGATAAGAATCTGCCTGCCAATGCAGGGGACACAGGTTTGATCCCTGGTCCGGGAAGATCCCATATGCCAAGGAGCAACTAAGCCTGCGCACCACAACTACTGAAGCCCGCGTGCCTACAGCCCATGCTCTGCAACAAGAGGAGCCACCGCATGGAGAAGCCCGCGTGCCACCACTATGAGGCTGGTTAGGAAGCCACTTCTTGAAGTTGATTAAAGAGCAGAATTAGGGAATGACAGGGTGTATAGAAACAAAAGCATTGAATGTTGATGCTGAAGAATGCTCCACTGGATTTAGGAGGCTAGGGAAAGAGAAGAACCAAAGGCAACGATGAGAGTATGAGCCGGAGTGACTGGTGGTAAAGTATAGAGCCCCTAAAAAAAAGGAAATTCAGGTTTAGCTGATCTTGGGAATCCTGGGTCTGGGCCCAAGACAGAGCAGGACTGTAGGTCCTGCCAAGAATCTTGGAATTCTAGGGGTTTTTCTGCTAAAGCATAATGTTCTTAAGAAGAAGTTGAGGACAAATCCCTGCAGAATGAGTTTTTTATTTTTTTATAGTCTGAAATCAGTCACTGTTTATTAACTGACCAGATTACAAAAATAATCATGGTAGACACACCTCAGTTCATCCATCTAACAAGCCTGTTAGATCTGTTGATCTGGGCTCCTGGAGAAGATAATTTGAAGGGCCACAGGAAGCTGTATTTTCCAACAGTATGGATCTCATCAATAAGATCCTCCATGTAGATGATGCCATATTTACCAAGGGATGGAGCAAAGTGTTATCTGTCAGGGCAATTCTCTTCTTGTTGATTTTGCCATAACAATAATTGTAGATGCATTCATTTTCTGACTTCAGTTTCTGGTACCCCCATGAAATATGGTTCCACAATCCTCAAGTGTTAACTGAAGCCTTGCTGAGCTTAACAAAGGTGCCATTGAAGATGCAGCGAAAACGAAGAAGCTGTAACACCTTTCAGGTCTCTGGGCTCACACCATTGATACCTGTGATCCTGATGAGGAATGCCCATGTGGGTCCAGCAGGTACACCAAACTTGCCCGCTTTTCTTGTCATCCTTGCCATCTGAATCTCAGTTCTATCTGCCTACATTCCTTGTGACAGTGATTAGCTTTTTCATAGATAAGCTTCCTCCTTGCCTTTTGAAGCATCTTTTGGGCAAACTTCTTTCTCAGGCACTCGATCTCAGGCTCTGTAAAATCCCTCCACTTGTTTCTTAAGGCTTTTCCTTCTCTTCTACACCCACCATGGTTCCAGCTGGAAAAAGGCATAAGATCTTTTCTTGCTAATGCAAAAGGTACTTTGAGGTATTGGAGTATGTCTTTAAGAGAAATAATCATTTTATAATTCTTAGATGTCGAACGTGTGGGAGATTGGGTTGAATGTATTTTGACCTTAAAATCTGCAAGATGATTTTCAAAATAAATTATTTATATTCATTTAAAAATGCACATATGGGAACTTCCCTGGTGGTCCAGTGAGTAAGACTCTGTGCTCCCAATGCAGAGGGCCTGGGTTCGATCCCTGGCTGGGGAACTAGATCCCGCGTGCATGCGTGCCGCAACTAAGAGTTTGTGTGCTACAACTAAGAGTTCAAATGCTGCAACTAAGAAGCCCGCATGCTGCAACTAAAGATCCTGCATGCTGCAACAAAGATCCTGCGTGCTGCAACTAAGACCCAGAGCAACCAAAATGAATAAATTTTTAAAAAAGCTTAAAAAAAATAAAAATAAAATAAAAATGCACATATGCTTTGGCCCAGCAATTCTACTCCTGGGAATATATCTGTATCTATATCTAGGTTTGATAGAATATTCACATGATGTACTTGTGTTTAAAAATATACACAATGATGTGCATTGCAGCACTGTTTGTAGTATCCAAATCCTAGAAACAACCTAACCACCATCATAGAGAACTGGTTAAATAAAATATAGCTCATCCATATAATGGTTCTGCATTGGAAAGCATTCAGTGAACACATATGTGTATAGATATGATTGCCAAGATTTAGTGTTATGTGAAAAAGCACTGAGAAAAGTATGTTTCCTTTCATGTTGCCAAGGGAGCTATATTCTCATGGATATAAGCTTGGACAAACAAGCTTTCTGGAAAGATGCATGAGAAACTGCTAAGAGTGGTTGATGCCCAAGAGGTGGCTAAGACTTTGGAAATGGAAAGGAGATATTTTTATAATGTGTATGTTATTTTTTCAATAAGTAGTCAAATTTCTGCTTTTGTGCTTAGATTTTCAAAAAAGATAGAATGTATATTAAAAACCCACCGTAGGGCTTCCACCGCAAGCCTAGAGCCCATTCTCCGCAACAAGAGAAGCCACCGCAGTGAGAAGCCTGAGCACTGCAATGAGGAGTAGCCCCCACTCACTGTGACTAGAGAAAGCTCGTGCGCAGCAATGAAGACCCAACACAGCCAAAAATAAATAAATAAAATAGATTTTTAAAAAAAGTAATCTTTTGATGTTCCGACTACCTGGTTTTTGTTGCAAAACTCCCTATATATCTTGATTCCTACGTTACCTCTTTGGAGCAGTCCCTCCGAGCTATCTGAGAGGCTATCCCCTGGGCTTAAGTCCTCAGCAAGCCCACCAAATAAAACATAATTCTCAACTTTTAGGTTGTGCAATTTTTTTTTTTCAGTTAACAGACTGCTCTTCAGCCACTGTCGCTGGACCTCCTTGTACCACCTCCTGGGTTCAGATCTCCTGTTTCCTCAACTCCTAAACCCCACATTTTAAAAATTCAACTTTATTGTACAGTTCCATGATTTTGGTAATGTACAGCACATACCATGTAACCACTACATAATGAAGATATAGAACATTTCTATTACCCCATAAGTTTCCTCTGAAGTTCTTTCTTTTCCCCCGACACCAAATATGTGTTCTCTTCTGACACCACTTCTGTCAGTTCAATTCAATTTTGACACTAACTATCCAGTTAGTCTCAGACACCACAGGTTTAGAGGCTAAGACTGCCCCCACATCAGATGCCCAGCTGCAAATGAGGTGCACAGGCTACCCACATGTCTGCTTGACCAGCTACAAATTTGCTGGTTCCCATGACCCCTCCCTTCAGGTTCAGTAATTCAAGAGAATAACTCACAGAACTCAGGAGAGTGCTTTACTTGCTATCACAGGTTTACTAAAAAAGCTACAACTCAGGAACAAATGGAAAAATGCATAGGGCAAGGTATGGGTGTGTATGTGTGTGAATGTGCAGACCTTCAGTACTCTCTCTGGGCATGCAACCTCCCAGCACCTGCATGTGTTGACCAAGCTGCAAGCTCTCTGAACACCATTATTTAGGAGTTTTTTATGGAGGTTCCATTAGTAGGCACGATTGATAAATCGTTGACCATTGGTGATTGTACTCAATCTCCAGTCCCTCTCCCCTTCCTAAAGGTCAGAAGTGGAGCTGAAAATCCTACTCCTCTAAATCACTTGTTTTGGTTTCTCTAGCACCCTTATCCTGAATTGATCAAGGGGCCCAGCAATAATCACCTGATTAGCATAAACTCAGGTGTTGTTGGAAGGGGACATCATCATAATGATATGATGATATGATATTCATAATGATATGAAAAACAAAAGGCACTCATCACTCAGGAAATGCCAAGGGTTTTAGAAGCTCTGTGCCAGGAACCCAGAATAAAGACCAAATGTATATTTTATTATACCACAGTTTCCTCATATCCATTCCCATTCCGTCCCCACCACCAGCATCAGGCAAAAAATTGATCTGCTTTCTGTTACTGTAGAAAAGACTGGTCATTTCTAGAACTTAATATAAATGCAATTATATAGTATATAATGTTTTGTATCTGGCTTATTTCACTCATATTGTTTTGAGATCCTCATCTGTGTTGTAAAATGTATCAGTAATTTGTTGCTTTTAATTGCTGAGTAGTAGTCTATTGTACAACTATGCCACAGTTTGTTTATCCATTAACCAGGTAATAAGACAACTGGGCTGTTCTCAATTTTTGGCTATATGATATACAACTGCTATGGACATGGTGTACCACTCTTTGTATAGACATATATTTTATTTTTCCCTTAAAACCCAACATTTTCACTTTTTCTTGGTTTACTACCTCAATTAATAGTTACATCTATCCCAAGAAAGACTGTGTAGTAATTTTTTTTGAAATCTTGCACATCTAAAAGTGTCTTTCTTCTACCCTCACATAGTTTTTTTAACTTTATTGAAATATAATTTACATCCCATAAAGTTTTCCCACAGTAAGTGAATGATTCGTTGATTTTTAGTAAATTTATAGAATTGTGCAACCATTACCACAATCCAATTTTAGAATAACTCCACCACCGAACTTCCCTGGTGGCGCAGTGGTTGAGAATCTGCCTGCCAATGCAGGGGACACGGGTTGGAGCCCTGGTCCGGGAAGATCCCACATGCCGTGGAGCAACTAAGCCCATGTGCCACAACTACTGAGCCTGTGCTCTAGAGCCCGTGAGCCACAACTACTGAGCCCGTGTGCCACAACTACTGAAGCCCACGCGCCTAGAGCCCGTGCTCCACAACAAGAGAAGCCACTGCAATGAGAAGCCCGTGCACCGCAACGAAAAGTAGCCCCCGCTTGCTGCAACTAGAGAAAGCCTGCACACAGCAATGAATACCCTATGCAGCCTAATTAATTAATTTTTTTTAAAAAAGAATAACTCCACCACCAAAAAGTTCCTTTGTGCCTATTTGTAGTCAATTCCCAACCAACCCAAGGCAACCATAGAACTGCTTTCTCCCGCTATTGATCTCCCTTTTCTAGATATTTCACATAAATGGAATCATTATCTGACTTCTTTCACTTAGCATAATGTTTTTGAACTTCATTCATGTTGTAGCATGTATCAAGAATTGATTCTTTTTCCATTATTGAATAATATTACATTGCATAGGTATACATTTTGTTTATCCATGGCCACGCCGTGCAGTTTCCAGGGATTGAACCCAGGCCAGGTCAGTGAAAGCGCCAAATCCTAACTACTGGACCACCAGGGAACTCCCTGTATACAAGTCTTCATATGGACATGTTTCCATTTGAGTAGTACATAGGAATAGAATTGCTGACTTGTATGCTAAGTTTATGTTTAACTGTTTGACACTACTAAATTGTCTTCCAAATTGGCTGCTGATTTTACATTTCCCATGTAGGAGGATTTCAGTTTCTCCACATCATCGCCAATAGCCATTTTAGTAGATATAGAGTAGTATCTCACTGTGGTTTGCTTCAGATTCAGTGAGCCCCCTCTGGCAGTGAAGCTGTTGGTTTGTGCAGCCTCCCCAGGTCTGGGACAGCTAGCTTGCTGACCAAGCTGGGGGAATGTTAGCAGCCTCAGACAAGAATGCCACAGACTCTCACTATTCTAACCAGAGTTCAGAAGTTTTTCATGGGTAAATGCTTCTCAATTTCTCATTTACTTTTGGTCAATTTCCAGAGCCCTGAATCTATAAAAAAATCTTTTTTTCCAGTTTCATAATTGTTTTCTGGGGAGAAAATTTGCTGACTACTTTTGGTTGAAGATTTTTTTCTCTGTATGTTTTCGCTGTTTCCTGTTTGCTTGCCTTGGTCTCTATGTTTTACATTGCAAGGGTTTTTTTGTTTTGTTTTTGTTGTTTTTGTTTTTTGCCTTGTCTGCACATTGGAATTACCTGGAAGGCTTTTAAAATCCTAGTGCCCAAGCTGTACCCCCAGAACATTACATCAGAATCTCTGGGGGAGGGCCCAGCCATCTGAGAATCAAAATAATTAAATGAACTATAAACCACTGAAAAAGAGAACTGTAAACAAATTTTAAAAAGGAGAAGAAAAATAGAATTAATAAGTCTATACCTGTAAAGAGAAAACTTACACTCCTCTTGTGTTTCTTTTTTTAAAATAAATTTATTTATTTTTGGCTGTGTTGGGTCTTCATCGCTGCACGTGGGCTTTTCTTTAGTTGCAGCGAGTAGGGGCTACTCGTGGTTGTGGTGCGCAGGCTTCTCATTGCGGTGGCTTCTCTTGTTACAGAGCACAGGCTCTAGGCACGTGGGCTTCAGTAGTTGTGGCTCACAGGCTCTAGAGCGCAGGCTCAATAGTTGTGGCGCACGGGCTTAGTTGCTCTGCGGCATGTGGGCTCTTCCCGGACTAGGACTCGAACCTGTGTGACCTGTATTGACAGGCGGATTCTTAACCACTGCACCACCAGGGAAGTCCCCCTCCTGTGTTTCTTCTTTACTGTCACACTACTACCACATTCACATCACTTCCTACACCAGATGTGTGGGAGTTTTCCCCATGCCAAGCAATTCTGTGACACCAGCTGGGTGTCCTACAACTTAATTCTGACACCTGGAGATAGCTAGTGTCAGATCCCACAGGTTAAGGGCTTAGTTGTGTAAGACTGACCCCACTTCAGATGCTAATCGCAAGAATTGGATCCTCAGCTTACCCGCAATTTCTGTCCAACTTGGCTATAAATCAGAGGTTTCCATGACTTCCTCCCCCTTGGCTTCGATTATTTGCTAGAACAGCTCACAGAATTCAGAGAAACACTTACATGTATCAGTTTATTAAAGGATATGATAAAGGATACTGATGAGCAGCGAGATGAAGAGATACACAAGGCGAGGTCCGGGAGGGTCCCAAGCACGAACTTCTGTCTCCGTGGAGCTGGATGTGTCGCCCTCCCAGTACATGGCAGTGTTCACCAATCTGGAAACTTTTTGAAACCAGTGCTTAGGGGATTTTTATGGAAGCAGGATCAATCATTAACTCCATTTCCAACCCCTCTCCCCTTTGGAGAATGGGGGAGGGGAGGAGGGGCTGAAAGTCCCAAGTGTCCAATCATGGCTCTGTCCTTCTGGTGAACAGCTCCTATCCAGGAGCCCACCATGAGTCACTTCATTAGACCAAAAGACACTGCTATAACGCAGGAAATTGAGGGATTTAGAAACTGTCAGGAACCGGGGTCAAAGACCAAATATTAGAACAAAAGATGTGCCTAGTGCTCTTAACACCTAGGAAATTACAAGGGTTTTAGGAACTCTGTGCCAGGAACTGGGGGCGGAGATATAGATATATATATATATATATATTTTTTTTTTTTTTTTCTCTCTCTCTATTATCTCACCATACCAGCAGAGGAGAAAGAAGATCTCTTGCTTAGAGTAGAATGCTGAGGGCCAACTGATACGTATGTGCTAGTGTTGGAAAAGCATGATTTGGCAATCATAAAGATTGGATCAGGCAAGAGTCACCAGTGGATGCTAACTTTAGTGGGAATTTTGAGGAACAGGACATTTAAATGGTCTTAAAAGTGTCTTCCCACAGTAGGGAAGGTTCCTTTGCAACACTTAAATGCAATACCTATCCCTAGATGGGATTCTGTACTAGAGGGAAAAAATGCTATAAAGGACATTCTTAGTAAACTGACAAAATTGAAATATGGATGTTGTATTATATCAATGTAAATTCATAAGGTTGATAACTGTACCTGTGGTTACATAAGAGAATACACATTGAAGTATTTAGGGCAAAGGACTATGATGTATGTAAGGTTCATAAATGATCAAGGAAATAGGGTAAAATGCTGAGTGTAGGGGAATCTAGATAAAGGGTATAATGGTGTTCCTTGAACAATTTTTATTAAAAAAAATTTTTTTTCCTTGCACAATTTTTAAATTTACAACTTAAAAAAGAAAAAAAAAAAAGTTCCCTGGTGGTCTAGTAGTTAGGATTTGGCGCTTTCACTGCTGTGGCCAGGGTTCAATCCCTGGTCGGGGGACTGAACTGAGATCCTGCAAGCCATGCAGCGAGCGTGGCAAAAAAAAAAAAAAAAAAAAAAAGGTCAGGCTCTCACAATTCAAGACAATTGTTCAGAGTTGTTCAGATCCTACAGAGCCTATTTTGGAAGTTAGAAGCCCCCAAATAATTCTGTTTTCTGCAGAAAGCCTCAGATTTTCATTTAAATGATAACAGGTACCTGTATAAAAAGGAATATTCAGGACAACTATATATGGGCTAATCAAAATATTAACCCACCACACATTCTTGTTTAAATGTCTATAAACATAAGCCAACCTATTTACAGCTGTTACACAAATATAAAACCCCAATAAATTTATAAATTACCTATAAAGCATTTAAATTAACATTTCAATAGGACAACAAAAAATGTTTTTCTGCTGAAAATAAGTGCTATTTGACCTGTGATCTGCTCCCAGTGCCCTGAAGCAGATGTTTCCAAATTCAGCTGGCACACACTCTGTACTGTGCCATGACGCACATTCTAAGTCCACTTTTCACTCTTCAGAAGACTGAAATCTTCCATTCTCAGGGGAACTCAGTGCTCTCATGCCTGTCTGCTTACCTTCCCTTCTGGTTAGCCACCACCACTCAAACCCAAATGCGGACTCTCAGGTTCCAGGGCGCTTCCTGGTGGCTATCTAGAGCAGATAGAACATCATCAACACTTTTTTCCAGTTATTTTTTAAAACAAAATTTAAACATTTTCTATAGAGTATTGCAGATTCCAAAGAACATGCATGTAACTAATTTTAAGGCAAAATGGCTTGGGAACAGCATGGGTATGAGAGAGGAAGCAATAGCAACCCTTAGACCACCACTGTGGTTACCCCTCATGCTGCATCCCACCCCTACTGAAACCACCAAGCCCAAGAGGAAGGCTGAAGGAGAGCTAAAGAAGAAAAAGCCCAAGGGAAGGATGAACCACATAGGGGATGGGCATCCTTTCATGCATCCTAAAAAGGCACTGTGCAGAAAATGGAAGTACCGGGTGAAGCGTGTGCATTTTGTATAACTGTGTTCTTCTTGTGTTCCATGCTACTTGAATTACTGTTTTTATCAGGTCTTATACAAATGCAAATATTTGGTTTTTTTTAAAAAAACTATGTTAGCACAGAGAACCCCTCATTGTTTCAAGGAAGGTTAAATATCACTAACAGATTATCTTACAAGCTGGATTGAAATGGTCATGAGGGTAAACAAGATTTTGCTTCCTTGGTTTTGGAACTATTCCTCTTGGTTGCCAAGAGAAGGGATCCACTGACATTTACAGCCACCATGGCTGTAAAGAAATGAAAATTCTTTTTTAAGTCCTCTCTCCTTTCCTCTGTGCCATCAGAATGAGCTTTACATCCTTAAACTCAGACCTGTTGGGACCTGGCACTCCTTTCCTCACAGGCTCCAAATCTGGTCTTTTCAGTGACATTTAGATGGAGTCCCTCAAAGGAGCCAGGAACCATTGTTATTGACTGTGCATTTTTAAATTCTACAGTTTTCAGGACTTCCCTGGCAGTCCAGTGGTTGGGACTCCGCGCTTCCACTTCAGGGGTCATGGGTTTGATCACTGTTAGGGGAACTGGGATCCTGCATGCTGCACCGTGCAGCAAAAAAAAACAAACAAAACTAGTTTTCATTAAATTTCTTCAAAATCAAGGTCCGTTTGTGAAAGGAGTTAACATGTTAAGTGGGAGTTATTCCTCCTCTAAACTTTTCCTTTTCAAATCATCAAAAAAGACTTCCTTGGGTTTTGTAGCTTTTCCGCTTTTGTAGACCATGGAAATAGGGAAATTGAAAGTTGCTGAATACCATTCCTGATGATCACTCAGGACCTTCCTGAAATATCATGAGTGTTAATGAAAAGTAGCTTTAATAACATAGACACAATTGGGGCGGTGGAAGAGGGAGTGAGAGAGAGAAGGCGAATGTGTGATTGGCTGGGTTAAAATATTCCTGGGCTCTGATTCCATGTCCATTAGACAACCTTCTGAGGGCTGATTCAAGCTTATCCTGATGATAAGAGAGAGCTTTGAACAGTGAGCATAAAGGTTTATTTGCGGAAACTGACATTCTAATTCTAAAATTAGGATAGAAATTCAATTACATGGAATTGAAATTATATGAAAATTCCAAGGACCTAGAAAACCAAAGCAGTCTTAAAAAAATTGTTTGAAGATTTACATTACCAGACAAAGACTTACTGTAAGCTACAATAATTAAGAAAATATGGTATTGGTACAAGAATAAAAAGAACAATAAAGAGAATAGAGAGCCCAGAAACAGTCATGCATACACAGTCACATGATGAACAATAAAGACATAACGGCAAATAGTGGGGAAAGGCTAGTCTTTATAAATTGACAACCATATGAAAAGAACACTATCAACAAAAATTAACTCAAAATAGAACACAAAATGTAAAGCTAAAATGGTGAAACTTTTAGTTTGGCAAAGCGTTCTTTAATATGACATGAAAAGCATGACCTTTTGAGGGTCAAAGTAAAAATTGATAAATTGGACTTTATTAAAAACTTTTGCTTTAATAGGCAAGCCATAGACTGGGAAAAAATATTTGCAAAACATATCTGACAAAGGACTTTTATCTAGCATTAAAGAACTTACACTCAACAAGACAAACAATCCAGTTTAAAAAAGGTCAAAAGACAAGAACAACTTCAGCAACAAGGGTAACAAATAAGCACATGAAAAGACACTCAACATTATTAGCCAACAGAGAAATGAAATCAAAATCACAATTTAGACACACCCACTAGAATAACTACACTTTTTTAAATAAACTTATTTATTTATTGGCTGCGTTGGGTCTTCGTTGCTGTGCGTGGGCTTTCTCTAGTTGCAGGGAGTGGGGGCTACTCTTCGTTGCGTTGTGCACAGTCTTCTCATTGTGGTGACTTCGTTTGTTGCAGAGCACGGGCTCTAGGCGCGTGGGCTTCAGTAGTTGTGGTGCACGGGCTTAGCAGTTGTGGCTCGCGGGCTCTAGAGCACAGGCTCAGTAGTTGTGGCGCACGGGCTTAGTTGCTCCGCAGCATGTGGGATCTTCGCGGACCAGGGCTCGAACCTGTGTCCCCTGCATTGGCAGGTGGATTCTTAACCACTGCGTCATCAGGGAAGCCCATAGAATAACTAAAATTAAAAGGGTTTACCATACTAAGTGTTGGCAAGTATGTGGAGGAACAGGAACAGAAACTCTTTCAATGATGGTAGGGATATGGTACAACCATTTTGGGAAAACCCTGGTAACTTCATAAAAAGGTAAATACACCTACCATATTACCCAGCCATTCTACTCCTAGGTATTTATTCAAGAGAAATTAAAGCACGTGGCCACACAACGAGTAGTACACAGATGTTTATAGCAGCTGTATTTGTAATAGCCCCCCAAATGGAAACAGCCCAAATTTCCATCAACAGGTGGATGGAAAAACAAATTGTGGTATTTCCATATAATGGAATACTACTCACCAAAAAAGGAATGAATTGTTAATAAATGCGACAACATGAATGAATTTCAACTTAAAATAATTATGCTGCAAGAAGCCAGCGCAGGGACTTCCCTGGTGGCGCACTGGTTAAGAATCTGCCTGCCAATGCAGGGAACACGGGTTCGAGCCTCAGTCTGAGAAGATCCCACATGCTGCGGAGCAACTAAGCCCGTGAGCCACAACTACTGAGCCTGTGCTCTAGAGCCCACGAACCGCAACTACTGAGCCCGCGTGCCACAACTACCGAAGCCCACGTGCCTAGAGCCCGTGCTCCGCAACGAGAAGCCACCACAACGAGAAGCCCACGCACCGCAACAAAGAGTAGCCCCCGCTCACCACAACTAGAGAAAAGCCCACGTGCAGCAACGAAGACCCAACGCAGCCAAAAATAAATAAATTTATTTTTTAAAAAAGCCAGTGCAAAAATAAAAGTACATACTAAATAATTCTATTTATATAAAATTCTAGAAACTAATCTATATAGTGATGGGAGCAGAGGAAACTTCTGAAGGTAATGTGTATCTTCATTATCTTGATTTTGGTTATGATTTCTTACATCAAATTATCCAAACATATCAAAGTATACATTATAAATATAGAATATATGTAGTTTATTGTGTCAATTATACCTCAATAAAACTGTTACAGAAAAAGGTTTCCCAGAAGGTGGCACTACCACTTGGCTCTGCCCTATGTTGTGAGCTCCCTGGAGCTGGGTGACCCCTTCTAGAGCCATCAGGATGCTGGACTAACTGGGAGGCCCCTGCAAGAGACCCTTGGGGTCAGGAAAGCCAAGTAAACGTGATGGCAATTGATTGGGTGTGGCTGGCGAGTAAGGCTGACTTCATTTCCTTCCACAGCTCAACACAGCATTTGTCCTTCAAACGAGCCCAACTCCTTTGTACCTCTAGCCCCTGTCTTCATGTAGCTGGTCTCTCATCATTCAGGTCTTAGTATGAATATCAAGTGCCTTCATCGAGTTCCAGGTCTAAATTGGTTCGTACACCTCATTTTGTCCTAAAGTCACTTTCTGTATTTCTCTATTTTCTTCATGGCATGTATCACAATCATAAATTCTTATTCATTTAGTTACTTCCTTTCATTTAAAAAAATTATTTATTTTTATTTCTGGCTGCTTTGGGTCTTCGTTGCCGCGCGTGGACTTTCTCTAGTTGCGGTGAGCGGAGGTTACTCTTCGTTGTGGTGCGCGGGCTTCTCATTGTGGTGGCTTCTCTTGTTGCGGAGCACAGGCTCTAGGCACGCGGGCTCACCAGTTGTGGCTCGCGGGCTCTAGAGCACAGGTACAGTAGTTGTGGCACACGGGTTTAGTTGCTCTGCGGCATTTGGGATCTTCCCGGACCAGGGCTCCAACCCGTGTCCCCTGAATTGGCATGCGGATTCTTAACCACTGTGCCACCAGGGAAGCCCCATTTCCTTTCATTTTTATTATCTATTCTCTTCCTCCCCCTTTTATGCTGCTGACATCCTACAAATCCGTTTACTGGGGGTGCACCCACCCCATAGGTGCCTTAAGTGTTGGCTGACAACTCACAGTTGCCCCTGACAATGACTGACTGAGGGCTGGGTGGGGGAGAAGAAAGGCACAGAAGATTGGCTCCCTTGCAGTAAGGAGACCTAACTCTGTGGCACAATTTCTACAGTTCCCCGTGGGATCTGGCTAGAGCTAGTGTCCACTTGAGGCCACATTCCGGCTTAGCTTTAGCTCTTTTCCCTGCCCTGTCCTGCTTCCCTTACTCTCTTCTCCCAAGAACACTCCCCCAGTAAATCCCTCAATAATTCTTATCTGAGGCTCTGCTTCTAGGAAACCTGACCCATGACACCCTTGGTTAGCTTCATGAGGGACTATTTTGTTCAATCCCCTAGAACAAATTCCTATCTTAGGCTCTGCTTATGACCTTCTCCCCCTTAAGAATGATAGCTTGATGACGGAAGATCTTCCTCATGTTGGAAGAACAGTGTCTGGAACACAGAAGGCACTCAATAAGTGTGCTGAATGAATACAGGGGAGAGCCCAGGGGTCTGTTTTATAGCTTAGCTGATCTGGCCTAGAGGCATTGTTGAGTCATAGCCGGTAGACAGCAACTGAGTGGTTCAGGGATGTGGCCAGGCCTGGGACAGCAGCTTGGCACCTCCAAAACATCCTCCAGGTGAGGTACAACATGTGAGGATTATCGGGGAAGGATCCTCTGCAAAGATGCAACCTCAAGGGTGGGCTGGGTTCTAGCCTTGGGCTTCCAAGAGACATGTCCCTGAGCCAGGTCTAAGGGGTAGTACTGCCCAGCTATGTGTGAGGAGTAAGTGTGTGTTGAATTAATGAAGGCATGACAGAGGGAACCCTGCCCCAGGGTTCCTTCTCTTTTCACTCTCCATTGGGAGGAGAGGAATTCAAAAGAAAGCATACAGTCTTCTTTCTCACACAACAGAATCGGCACGTACAGGAATGGGGGGAGAAGGAGTATGGGACATGTCTGTTATCTGGACTTTAGTTTCCTTGAGCATGTAGTCTGCTTGGGATAAAAGTCACATCCAGTTTACGCAACCCCTGTTGGCTCAAGCCCTAAGCATAGGTCCTAGCCCATGGCACATGCCCCTACTGGACTGACCACACCAGACTGTGATCTACACGCACACATCTGGCTTCCCAGCTGGACCAGGAGCATCTTGAGGGCAGGCACAGGCTGTGCTGGCACCCTCTACCCAGACCAGGGCCTGGCACAAAGCAGATGCCAGTCAGTTCAAGGTTGTAAAATAACTGAATGACGAAGGCAGTAATGCTGTTGGGTATGCTAGACATCCACCAGATACTTTTCAGAATGCAGATCCAGCCCTGGCTTCCCAATGCTTCAGCAGCGCCCTCTAACCCACAGAAGGAAGTCTAAACTTTTAAGCCGGCCTGTACAGCACCCTCATATAGTGCCCTGGTCCCCCTTTCCAGCTTCCTCTTCTGCTATTTCCAGCTCAATACCCTACACCAATCCTACCCCAAGCTCTTTCTCACATGTGCAACATTCGAGCCTTGCCTAGCTCTTCACTCTGCCTAGGGGCTCTCCCTTATCCACCCCCAATCTACCTGTCCAATTCCTGTGCATCTTTTAAGTACCTACTTGTCTCTGCTATCATTCCTTCCTCCCTTAAGGGCCTGTTAACCCCTTCCAGCAGCCACCCAGCACTCAAGAGAGCAGGGTTCTGGCCCTTCACCTGCCTATCTATCACCAAAGCCTGACAGAGTAACCTTTGGGGAAGGGGGTTTCGGGGAGACTTCTGCTAGTGCGAGTGTGCAGGGATGGACTCCTCAGTGGCCAGCAGCTGGCTAACCCTGAGCGCCAGCTGCGGGCCTGAGCCCTGCCCACCAGGCCTCGCGGTTTGAGGGGGCAGCTCGTCCAAGCAGGTTGCTCACCCAGACTCTTGCTCCCCAGCAGTGCCCCTGGCTCGCCTTTATCATTCTGGACATCGAGGCTTGCGAGGCAAGGGAGCAGCCTGGGTCGCCTGCATCCTTGAGGTTCTGCTCCGGGTATCCGTGCGCCCGACGAGGTCCACACAGCCCTTACCCTGGAGGCCTTCGGGTGCCCGGCCTCGTGCCACGCGAGCCGCCTGTGGGAGCAGCTGCGGCAGTTCTGGGCCCACCATTTCTCGCGGCGCTTCTCGCCGCGTCGCCCTCCGCTGCGCCGCATCTCCTCCATGTCCACCTTCTACCTGCTGGACCACCCTATGCGCCAGGCAGAGCTAGGCCTCAGCTACGGCACGCCGCGCACGCGCCTCAGCGACAAGACCTTCGTGTTCCGCGGCGGCCGGTGGACCGCAGAGCGCCAGCCGGTGCGGTCGCGGCCACAACTGCCCTCGCCAACCACCTCGGGCTGGAAGGCGCAGGTGCAGCGGATCAAGACCCAGGTGCTGCTGGAGGAGAACAACTTCCTGAAGCTACAGCAGGAACTGCTCATGGACATGCTGACGGAGACCACAGAACGCATGCACCTGTTGGAAAAAAAGATAGACGAGGCAAGCACTGCCGCTGCGGCGCGCGCATGACAGAGGAAGATGCGCAAGCGCGAAGGCGCGTGCGGCGTGCTCCTGATCGAGCCGCTGGCCCCAGAGTCGCAGTGACGCAATAAAACCCGTGCGGCGCATGCGCACCTCGCTCCTCACCTTAGGCCCCGGCGCGTTCCTGTGGCCCCTCGAGTGCCCGGCCAGGAGAGGGCTCCGGGTGTGCGGGGGGTCCGCTGCGCGCCTTCAGGGACCATCACTCCGGGCCTGGTGTGGAGACTCAGCCAGCAGCCCGTCTCGGGAGGGTGCGATAGGGCGGTGGAGAAAGATGTTTGCAGCCCGTTGGGAACGCGGAGTGGGAAACAGGCTTGCAACAGTGCAGCAGGGGGCGGGGATGGCAGGCGATGAGAGGTAGTGGCAGCAATGGCTTTCTTGGCCCAAGAGACGGAGGGCAAAGTCCGGGAGGCAGGAAAACCTGGGCTCAGGGATGGAGGGTGCGGTTGGGCGGGCGGGTGGGGTCGGTGACCTTACAGTTGGCCTTTCCCTCCCTGAGGCGCTCCCGGGAGGGGTTTCAGCCTGAGTCCAGGATAAAAGTGTATTTTACGACCTGGAAACTGTTTCCCGAAAGAATCGCTCGAAACTTTGAGCTCTGCCTCCCCCTCCTGGCTGTGTGGCTTTTGGCGAGTCGCTTCTTCGTTGCGGGTTTCCTTTTCCTCTCTCTAGAATTATGGGTCGGGGATACAAACAAGCACTGTCCAGAGCTAATCCAGCGCACAGACAGGATTTGCTCGACCCACTTTATTTTACAATTTTGCATGAGTTGCCAACATTTAAGAGTTTGGAGATTTCACATTAAAAATCCAAATTTCCCGTGTTCTCCTGAAAACCCGGAAGACTCAGCTATGCTGGACCTTGGTTTTGCCCAGCAGCAGTTGCCTGAATTGTGGCTGTCAGCTCCTGCTCAGCTTCACTCCTTTCCTCCTATAGGTGTCTGATTTTGGATCTCCTTCTATATCCGTTCTAGATCGATGCTCTCTCCTGGGGCATAGGGAGCCCTGTGCCCAAGGTATCATATAAAGTGCTTTTGGTGAGGGTGTTGTGAGTGATGTGGCTGCACAACAAAGGTGATGACACTGGTCCTTGCAATCTGTAACCATTCCTTGGAATGTAGACAGACCCTTTCAGCACCCAGTGAAACTTAAGTCCGGTAGGATTCCAACACATTTTCCTAGAGCCATGTGAAAACTTTGAGAGAAGTGGGTGTCCTTCTTCAGCCTAACTTGCTTTCAGGAGAAAGACTAGGGATTACTAAACCACTACTTAAAATGTGACCTAATTAAATCAGCAAAACAACACAAAACGTCATTAGGCACTATGCTTAAAAACATTTCTTTTGAGCAGTGCTCTTTTGTATTTTAATAATTCTATATTAACATGGATTAAAATATTTTTAAATAGTTGTAAAATATAATTTCCTTTTAGAATAACTTAGAAAATAAAAAATGTATAGAAAAGGAAATGAGAAGGGAATCAAAACAATACCTAGAAAGAAAACAAAATAAGGCACTGATGGAGAAATTATACTAAGTGAAAGAAGCCAGATGCAAAGGACCACATATTGTATGATTTTGTTTATATAAAATATCCAGAATAGACAAATCCACAGCCAGGGAATGTGGGGAGGAAGGAGTGACTACTTAACAGGAGCAGGGTTTCCTTTTGGGTTGATGAAAAATGTTTCGGAGCTATAGTGGTAATGGTTGTACAACATTGTGAATGTTCTAAAAGCCACTGAATAGCACACTTTAAAATAGTGAGTTTAATGTGAATTTTACCACAATAAAAAAGATTTTTTTTAATGAGGAAAGTGCTTTACATTAAAACATGAGATAAAAACTATGTGGTATGGGGAAATAGCAAAAATCATAAAGGTGATCCAAGAGTACCTAAAGTTTAGGGAATATTGCTTTGGCCAGAGCACTTGCAAACAAATAGTTTATTTTCTAGAACAGAGAAAAGTATCTGCTCTGCCAGGTCAGCAGCAGATGGGGAGCCCCATGTTTAGGGAGGGGTATCCAAGTGGATAAAGGACCCAGATCAAATGGGGCAGAATGGTATTTTAAGATATCTGACTTTGTTCTCTCTGCTCTGGAACTTCACCCCCTGACTGAGGCAGCAAGCTCATTGCCCCGGGGGTGGGGGTGGGGCTGTGTGTGTGTGACCGAGCAGAAAGTAGGAACAAAGAACTCTTTGTGGCTTTTACCTTCTACAGCTCAGAACCCTCTGGGGAACAGAGCTTTGAAAAAATATTTTTTGGGCTTGAGGAGGGAGGTCAAAAAGGCTGTAGATTTGTCTCCAGCAAGAGGAAAGATGAAGGGAAATGGAAGTAGAGATCCTGGTAGGTCTTCCATCTTGGAGAGAAGTCCTTTCTTGACCCTACATTACTTTCCAGCTACTGCCCCATTTCTCTGCTTCCCTTTATAACTAAGCTCCAAAAAGTTGCTTATATTCACTGTCTTCAATTCCTCCCCTCCCTCTTTGCTCTTAGTTCCCCTCAGCTTTGGATTTCTCACCTCCAAGTCTCCCCAGTCTGCTCTTGTCCAGGATGACATTGACTCCAGTGTTAAGTCCTTTGGCTAATTCTCCATCCTCATCTTGGCCCATCAGCAGCATTTCATGCAGTTGACGCCTCCTCATCTTCACTTGTCTCCTAGGACACTACACTCTTCTGATTTCTCTCCTACCTCACAGTTGCTCCTTCTCAGTGTCTTGCTGATTTTACTTCCTTCAGGTGTCTACTTAAATGTCACCTTTTCAGTGAAGTTTTCCCTGATGATTTTATTTAAAAGAGCATGCATTCTCCCCACACCCAACCAAACCAGCACAACTTCTCCTCCTTTCCTGCTTTGTTTTCTAGCATCTGTCACCATCTGACATGCTATGTATTTTGTCAGTCTCCCTCCACCCCCTCTGCCCCAATTAGAGTGTAAGTTCCATAGGGGTTTTTTTCTGTTTTTATTTTTTTTCTCTGTATCTTAGTTAGAAAAGTGCTTAACGCTTACTAGGCTCTCTCCAGATATTTCTAGAATGAACAAAGGTCTATAAGAGACAGGCACCTGAATCCCAGGAGCAGATGGTGTTAGGCCTTTGGTATTGTCATAGGTATCTAATCCTCTAGGAGGCAGGGAAGGTGTATCAGATGCTTTTGGAACTTTTGGTTGCATCTGATAAGCCCACCTCTGATTTTAGCCGCAACTATGGTGGATGGCTCTGCGTATACTGTCAGTGCCTCATTTCAAGTGTCTACTGTGGGTTTCTCGGCCTTTCTGCTTCAGGGCTTTCTCCTAAGCCTCAGGAGCTCTCTCAACCCACAGACATAGCCTGGGAGTGCAGGAGAGTTAATGCCTTCTGGGGCAACCTCCAGTAGAGGACAGAAACCAAAACACACTTTGTTCAATTTTCCTTCTACCATTTTCCTCACTCCCCCTCTCTCAGTTCGAGGAATCATCTACCAGATAAACTGCACCCAAGTTCTAAGCTCAGGCTCTGATTTTATGGGGATTCAAGCTAAGGCAGTTAGTAGGAAGTAGCACTAGAAGGCAGGCCATAGGGAAAGGAATCTAGAACTAGATCACCCCCCATTCAGAAGGCAACAAAGACCTCTCACCACTGTTGGTGAGAAGGATGGTAGTAACCCCTAGTGTCCTGAAGCATAAGACCCTTACCTTTGGTGGATTGGAATGAGATAGAAATTGAAGGGGAAGTTTGGCTCATATAGTAGCTTTGGCACTCCACAGATATGGAGGCAGCTGTAATTACAAGGATTATGGAGGTGGTTAACTTTTCTAAACTGTCTTAGAAGCTTTGAGGAAGAATGAAAGGCTCTTCTTAGCCCACTCAACTGAGGGCATGATGTGAAAGCTGGAAAGTCTCCCAAGGCAACATGTAAAGAACTGCTCACTTCTGCTGCCAGGAAGCAGAGTGTGCTGAAAATAAGGCTCAAGATTTAATCTAGGGCAGTAGAGCTGCAGAGAAGACCCGTGCATCCTTAACAATTTTCCTGTACTAAAGTCAAGCGTTTTAAGGGGAAGGAACGGGACCCTAAGGCCTGGCATGGGGATGTTTGGGTGGATATACCTAAGAACCTTGAGCCCCCAGAGCCCCTGAACCCTTCTGGCCAGTAGCAGCTGCTCCTTCCCTTGATAGAGAAGAACAGCTTTATTTTTCCTGGAGACAATGCAGCGATCTCACCTGAGGTAGATGTCGTAAAATGATGCTAATCCTTCTGAAGCTCCACCTCTCATTGCCTCTAGACCAATAACTAGGATCGAGCCTCAGCATAGCCCAAGCCGTGAAGCACAGTCCCTACTCTAGAAGGAAATAGACTGATCATCCAAAAGGTTGCAGGACATGTCTAACCGCAGGACCTCTGGGGGAACAGACATGGGAGTGGATCTAGAGGGTGGGGGTGTATATAAGACTGGGTAGGAAGTTGATTGCAATGGAACATTTCCCATGACTCAAGACTAGAGTTC
This sequence comes from Hyperoodon ampullatus, assembly GCF_949752795.1. NCBI lineage: Eukaryota > Metazoa > Chordata > Mammalia > Artiodactyla > Ziphiidae > Hyperoodon > Hyperoodon ampullatus. The sequence goes on from NC_136917.1 coordinate 2,030,039, forward strand.
TGCCAAGGACACGTGGAGCTTGTCCTAATGTGCTACTAGATGACTCTGGAAAATTGGACACGATGGTGGCCTAAGGTCAATGAGGTGGAGATGACAGAATTGCCTTGGCTGAGTTTAAAGAAGGTTCTGAAGGCTACAGGGAAGTGGGAATATTAGAATGGGTTTATTACATGAGACCAGAAGATTCACCATTTGATTCTGTTCTCTGGGAGATGCCCAGAGGATGCTCCTTTGGCTAAAGCAGTAGGGAATATGACAGTGAGGGGGGGGGCATTGCATCATTGAGAAGGTGTTCATGGCTGTCCCCGGTATGCCAGGGTTGACAGCAGGACGTGCTGTCATGGAACTGGGCTCCCTAGTGTCATTGGGGATGATGGGATTCGGGAATGGCAGTTAACCATTCTGGATGGTGACATTTACAGATCAGAAGCCAGGAGGGCATTCTTATCGTACTTTGCAGCAAGAGTGGAATGGCAACTTGGGGGGCCTTGCTTCTCAGAGACCTGTGGTAATGATGATAATAGGCCACAGTGTTGTTAGGGGCAAAATAAATGGGCAACCAATGGAGGCAGAGAATAAGTGATAGAAAAGGTTGGGGAACAAGGATGAGAGACATGCCAGCAAAGACAGTCTTGCTATTAAAATGCCTTACTTAGTATTAGGTTAGCATTTAGATACATCCTAGGAAAGGTAGGTGAGGAATGCTCCAAATAGACTGAAGTTAAGTTTCCACCACTGCAGCAGAGTGGCAGGTTTGACATACAAATTGAGTTATTGAAAAGCAGTTAAAAACCGTGTTTCTTGAACACCCAAGAACATGGAGCAAGATCTGTACCAGCCACAAATACCAACAAGGAGACAAGGCAGTGTGAGATGCTGTTGTATGGCATGCAGAGAAGTGAATGTGACAGTGACTAACCAAATTCAGACCTTTTGTGGATGTCTCAGTTCAGGCTGCTGCAACAAAACATCATAGACTGGAGGACTTATAAACAACCGAAATTAGTTCCTCACAGTTTTAGAGGGTGGAAATCTTAGGTCAGGGTGCCAGCATGGTCAAGTGAGGGCCCTCCTGCCGATGGCTAACTTCTTGTGTCCTCACGTGGCAGAGAGCAGAGGTGGGAAGCCAGCTCTCTGTGACTCTTATAAAGGCACTAATCCCATCATGAGGTCTCCACGTCATGATCTATTCTAATCCTAATCATCTCCCAAGGCCCCACCTCCTAATACCATCACATTGCAGGGGAGGGTTTTGACATATGCTATGGACACATTCAGTCCATAACAGGAGGCAAATCCCAGAACTGGAATCAAGCTCAGCAGGTAGCAGGGATGAGACCAGGACCTCTACCTGCAGCCACAGAGCTCTGCACTTAACTCACCCCACCAGTCCAGGTGATAAATGGCAGCAGGGACAGTAACATGGGCCAGTAAAAATGGTCAGTGGTTTCACTTTTGCAAGATGAAGAGAGTTATGGGGATGGATGATGGTGATGATTGTACAACAATGTGAATGTGTTTAATACCACTGAACAGTACACTGAAAAATGATTAAGATAGTAAATTTTATGTCATGTATATTTTACCATAATAAAAAAAAAGAAAAAAATGATTAGTGGTGACTGTGTAGAGATTGGGGTCTAGAATAGAATATTAGCCAGAGGAGCATAAGAAGCAGCACAACTCTTAAGAGGAAAAACAGACTGTATCTGAAAAACAGTATGTGTCCACAAAACAACCTGCAAATCCCAGGACAGAAGTGCTTTCGAAAATACATGTAGGATAAAAGGGGAGAGGAACAGGATGTGACTGCTGAGCGGGTGTAGACAATGGTCATGTGTCCAGGAGAGCCAATGCATTGGCCTTGCGTTGGTTAGGTTGGGGCTGTGCCCTCTTGCCTTTTGTAGGGCACCCAGCCGTCTGGTGGTAGCTCATCTGGGGTGTCTCCCAGAAAAGCACCTGCTTCCCCTGTGTCTGGCCAGGACAGTGCTCACAGCTCCGCCCCATTTCTCTACTTTCCTGTCCCCATCTAGCTTAGCTCTGAACAGCTTCCTGCTGTCACTTACCGTTGCTCCTGCCTCACCTGCCAGTTCCAACACATGTGTCTCCTCCCTCATACTCCTGGGGCCACTCCTACCAGGACCGACCTCCTCACCTGGTCAGTCTGGGAGGCTGTCTGTGCACGGCCTTGCCTGCCTTTGATTCTCAGACATGTCTAGCACAGGGACCAGATCACTCAGAAGCCTGTGCCCATGGTGTTCCATGTGCATCTGCACACACGTGGGATGGGATCACCACAGAAGTCCGTGGCGACCAGAGAGGATGGGCAAGGACTAAAGGCCCACATAGCCTGCTTGGTCACCAAGAACAGTGCTGACAGGGGAGGAAGGGGGCCTTGCATGGGATCCTGGGAGCAGGAGTGGCCTAGGGCTGGACCAGCACCAGCTGCCTCTGGAGCACAGTTCGGGAGCTCTGGCTCCTGCCCCCTTGGGAGCCAGCGCCAGTGGTGTGTCTGCTGCTTTCTGTCCTCTCCTTATATATTGCACCTACAAAAGTTTAATAAAACTGTAGTATCAATATCTTCAAATACTCAGTCTGTTTTCCACTGGTCTATGTCCAACCTAGCTCTAATCAGCCAGGGCTGACATGAAGTAAGGGAAGTAGGGTCATGGGGCTTCTGTGCGTTCAACAGGGTCTGGGGATGGGTTTGGACTCTTGAGATCCATGTCCTGGGGTCATACCAGTGGTCCCACAGCTCTCCAGAGAGAAAGCACAAGGCCAGTCAATGGCTTGGGGTGTGGCCTGTGTGTAAGCCTAAGAAGTAAAAGGCAGGTGGGAGAGTGGAGCCTAACCCTCGAGCCGTGAGCAGACCTATTAAGAGACTTAAGAGATAGATCAGCTAGTTACAATGCATGGACATTATTTGGCCCCTGATTTTCAAGCAAACAAACTACAAACAAAACAACAATAGGACTTTCCTGGTGGTGCAGTGGCTAAGAATCCGCCTGCCAATGCAGGGGGCACGGGTTCGAGCCCTGGTCCAGGAAGATCCCACACGCCGTGGGACATCTAAGCCCGTGTGCCACAACTACTGAAGCCCGCGCTCCTAAAAGCCTGTGCTCCGAGACAAGAGAGGCCACTGCAGTGAGAAGCCCGCGCACCGCAACGAAGAGTAGCCCCCGCTCACCGCAACTTAGAGAGAGCCTGTTGCGAGGAAACGAAGACCCAATGCAGCCAAAAATAAATAAAATAAATAAATAAATTTTAAAAAAGAAAGAAATTTCTAATTAGATAGATGTCCTCCAAACACTTACAACATCCATTGTTTTTAAGTATTGTTTATTATCTCATCCATTTTTTGTAAACAATTAACTGCACATATTTAAAGTGTATAAATAGGGCTTCCCTGGTGGCGCAGTGGTTGAGAGTCCGCCTGCTGATGCGGCGGACACGAGTTTGTGCCCCGGTCCGGGAGGATCCCACATTCCGCGGAGCGGCTGGGCCCGTGAGCCATGGCCGCTGAGCCTGCGTGTCTGGAGCCTGTGTTCCGCAACGGGAGAGGCCGCGACGGTGAGAGGCCCGCGTACCGCAAAAAAAATAAAAATAAAAATAAAGTGTATAATTGGATGAGTTTTGACTTATGTATATACCCATGAAACCAACAACACAATCAAGTAATGAACATACTCATCACCCCCAAAAGTTCCTTGTGTTCCTTAGTAATTCTTCCCTCCTACCCCTGCCCCAGGACAACACTGATCTACTTTTTGTCATTATAGATTAGTTTCCATTTTTTAGAAATTTCTACAAATGGAATTATTCAGTATGTACTAAAAAACAAAAACAAAACCCTAGTTTCTTTTGCTCTGCATTATTATTTTGAGATTCATCTATGTTGTTGTATACATCATTTCCATTGTATGGAAACACCACAATTTGTTTATCTACTCGCCTTTCGGTAGAAATTTGGGTTGTTCCTAGTTTTTGGCTATTATAAATAAAGCTGCTATGAACATTTGTGTACAAGCCTTTGTGTGGATGTGTGTTTTCATTTCTCTTGGATATGCTAATTCTGTGTTTACATTTTTGACGAAGTCAGGCTATTTTCCAAAGCAGTCATTTTACATTCCCACCAGTAGTGTATGAGTTCCAATTTCTCCACATTCTCATCAATACTTGTTATTTTCTGTGTTTTTTTTTTATACCCACCCTAGTGGAAGAAATCTCAAAAATTACCATCCATACCCCTCTCACGCTATGCTTACTAAGACTGCAGAGAAATCAATTCAACTAACTCTATATTGATTAAATTTTAAAAAATTGTGCACACTTTTACATGTTTCCAGAGAAAAAACCATGAAGCAAGGTGTATACAGATATGTCTAGCTACACCCTGTGCCTTCTACCCTGATCATTCCTCCCCATCTAGGTAAATGTTTATATTAAATTTTTAAATTTAAATTGTTTCTACTGAAACATATAAAGCACATATATTTGCATTTCAAGGCCAGTTGCATTGACAAGTCCAGTCAATGGCTTGGGGTGCGGCCCGTGTGTAGCCTAAGAGGTTACTGTGTGCAGTCACCTTTCTCGGTTACTGCAGCATACAGTAAACCCTGTAAACCCTTTTGTATGGTCAGGCCACTCAAGATGGCTGTTCTCTTGCTCTCTGTACACTCCCTCCTCGACCAGTCCCTGCTTCACATACAGCCTACTCACATGCCTATCCAATCCTCTTAATCAAAGGGCTTAATTAGTAACCGCCTAGTGTTTGTCCCTTACCCCATCCACTGGTTTCCCTGGTAACTGATGAGCCAACCTAACGTCAACTCCCCCTTATAAATGGTATCCTCCTCCCCCCGCCCAGGAGCGAAGATTGCTGCCCTGTCTTGCCTGCCATCTGCCACCCACAGTGGGGTGCCACTCCAGGACTCTGCTTCAGACTTGTAAGATTCCCTATCCAATAAATTGTTGATGTCTCTGGGCTCTTTCTTTAGTCTCACAGCTGGGCAATTACAAGGCTTGGAGTCCTGTGGGTTACAGTCCAACACCCTTACTTTCTTCACTGAGTGACATATCCTGCAGGTCGCACCTCAGCAGGACATAGAGATACTCCTTATTCCTTTTTATAGCTGCAGTGTATCCCACTGGGTGAGTGTAGCACAATCTATTTCACTATGTATTCAATGTTTGGATTGTTTCTTGTCCCTTTTAAAATTGTGATGAAATACATGTAAAATTTATCATCTTAACCAATTTTAAGTGTACAATTCAGTGGCATGAAGTACATTCACCTTCCTGTGCAACCGTAACCACCATCCATTCCCAGAACTCTTTTCATCTTGCAAAACTGAAATTCTGTACCCATTAGACGACTTTCCATTTCTCCCTCCCCCCGATCCCCAGACCTTGGTACTTCTACTTTCTGTTTCTATGAATTTCACTAAGTACCTCATATATAGTATTTGTCCTTTCGTGACTGGCTGATTTCACGCAGCACGATATCCTCAAGATTCATCTATGTTGTAGCATGTGTAAGAATTTCCTTGCTTTTTAAGGTTGAATAATATTCCATTGTATGGCTGCACCGCATTTTGTTTATCCATTCATCTGTCAGTGGATATGTGGGTTGCTTCCACCTTTCGGCTATTGTGAATAATGCTGCTATGAACATGGGTGTGCAAATATCTCTTTGAAACTCTGCTTCTAATTCTTCAGGGTGCATTCCCAGTGGAACTGCTGGATCATATGGTAATCCCATGCTAACTTTTTAAAGGAACCACCATACTGTTTTCCACAGTGGTTGTATGATTTTACATGCCCACCAACACTGTACAACGGCTCCAATTTCTCCACATCCTCACCAATACTTGCTATTTTCTGTTTTTGCTTCGTTTAATAGTCATTATCCTAATGGGTGTGAGGTGATCTCTCATTGTGGTTTTGTATTTCCTGTAATTAGCTAATGTAATTAATATTGCAGTGAAGAGCCTAGTGCCATGAAAATCCTTGTGCATGAGCTGGGTGCTCAATCTTGCTCATAATAACAGAAATACAAAATGAAAGTGTACTAAGATGTTATTTCTCACCTGTCAGATCAGCAAAAGCCCAAGTTTTTCCAACATATTTCGTTGGCAAGGCTGTGGGGAATCTGGCACTCACATGAATTGTTGGGGAAAATGCAAAAATGGTACAACCTGCTGGGTATGAAGATTTGACATGTAGTAAGATTGCATGTGCCTTTACCCTTTAGCCAGGCAATCCCACTTCCCGGAATCTACTCCAAACTCACACCAACTTCCCCCTAGTATAAAGGGCCCTGAGATGAAGGGCTTGGTAGTTATTGTGAGTGGTTCCCTTAGGGGAACCTTGCTTCCTTTAGGTCCCTTTCTCAGGCGGGGTTCTGAGCGCATGTGCACCTCTTCAGACTCTCTTACCCTCGCTCACCTTTATTCCAGGCCCCACTGGGAAAACTTCCTGGGCAGGCTTTACACAGGTACAACTGGACAGAAGCTCCCTTTAGACCTGTGCTGGAAGAGGGGGTCAGGAGCCAATGGATAAATTCCTTTTCTCCTTCCCAGCAGGATGGTTTGGAGACATTTCATGATGTGCCCCAGAATGTCCTGGGGGACTGAGGAATGAGGGGTTATTTTGGTGCTCACATTCCTTACGGTCACCTGCTAAATCAATACCCCATAGGCTCTGCTTTCAGGGGCACCCAGGCCAAGTCAGATACAGAACATACACTCTATCAAAATGATACAAGCTTATAAATGTGTCAAACAGTATGTTTAGTATTTAAGGAGCAGGGGTCCTTATCCTAACCCAGTGCAATTCCACAATGGTAACAAGGGATAATAGTTTCCAACCACTTTCAATGCACTAACAGGGAAAGGACTTCCCTGGGCTGAATCAAGTCCCCAGGCCCAACCTAGCTTCAGGCTTCGGGTGGGAGCGTGGGGATGGGGCACCCCCTGCTGGTTACATGGAGTCTGGAGTGGCTTTGCCTCCTAGAGGGGCGGCACCTTTCTGGCTCTGGGTAGGGCTCTGGATTGGTTTGCACGTTGCTGCTCCTGAAACTTCTTTGAGATTCTGGGCGACTCCTCCTCCTCGGGTCCACCAGAGGCCTGAGGCTTCTCCCTCACAGCAGTCCTGGAGTGTAGTCGCACCTTCTTCACAGGAGCTCGCAGCTCCTCAAGTGTTCCTTTTGGCCAGGTGGCTCTCCCACTGCTTGGAGTGGGGGAAGGGGCACAGGCTTTGGACATGTCCTGGAGTCTAGTTCCACTCCGCCCACTCACTGGATCTCTGACTCTGCACATCTCTGAGCCTGTTTCTTGAAGACTTGGGATTGTTGAGAGGCCCCAGTGAGACAGAGATAGTGAAGTACCCAGCAATGAGGTCTGGTCCTGAAATAGTCATTGAACCCAATGGCCTGCACTTTCATAACCTCCCTCTAGTCTTTCCCAACCCTGGCCCCCCAGCTTGTGACCAGCCCTCAAACGCTGGTTCCTCTGCTCAACTGGAAACGCCCGACCCACTCCCTGTCATACCACTCCAAGTGACTTTGCGTAGCCCTTGGGCCTGACCATGGGCTTCGCTTTTCTTTTATAGTAGCCCAGGGTCATAGGGAAGTCTTACATTTCTCACACTCATGTGACTCAGAAGTAACTCAACACTAAAATAATGATTTATCAAATTCTAGGCCAAAACACTAGAGTCTTATCAGTTGGGAGACTTAGCCCTGAATGGGGAAAACCCAGTGGGGAGGGTATGGAAAGTGAGAAACACAAGGGCTTTAGTGTAACGTGGCTGTTATTGACAAGGCCATGCTCTCTGGCGATGCTGCCCTGTCTCCTGACTGATTGATTGATTGGGACAGGGTATTCACTGAGGTGAATGGTTCAAAAGCTAAATGAAACTTAGCAATGCCACAAAGCACATGCTCTGTTTTTACTGCAAGAGGCATTTCCTCTTCCATGTGTGTTTATAAACACCCACCTAATTGTTCACTGATACTTCTGGTTCTTCTCTTTCCAGGCTCGTAAGATTTCATTCCTGGTGTCAACTGGGGAAAAAAAAAACCCACCATACAAAAACAGTGAGTTTCAGTTTTATTTAGGGACCCTTACTGAGGACTATAGCCTGGGAGATAGCCTCTCAGACAGCTCTGAGGAACTTCTCAGAAGAGGTAGGGGAGGAACTAGTATATATGTGAAATTTTTGACTGGGAAATATAGTCATGCATACATCTTTTTAAAAAAAACTTATTTATTTATTTATTTGGCTGCACCAGGTCTTAGTTGTGGCATGCGGGATATTTAGTTGCATCATGTGGGCTCTTAGCTGTGGCATTTGAACTCTTAGTTGCGGCATGCATGTGGGATCTAGTTCCTTGACCAGGGATTGAACCCGGGCCCCCTGCATTGGGAGTGGGGGAGTCTTAACTACTGGACAACCAGGGAAGTTCTCAAGTTAAAAATTTTAGTGCTTTTCTATGTATGGGAAGATGCAAGAATCCGGGGTCATTGAAATTCTTCCTTAGATCTGCATCTTAACTGTCTAGGAGCCATATATCCAAGACACAGAATTCTTCACCGTTTTTCTCCATACTGAATTCTCCTCAGTGCACACTGTTGGTGGGCGACTGCAGTGGGTTGTGACTTAACCCTTTTTTTTATAAGTGGATGTTGGGCAAGACTCTTTGTTCTTTTATGTTTACATTGGCCTCCTGAGGAAAGGTTTGTCCATGTGACTTATTTGGTTAATGAACTGTTGGTAGAAGTATACGTGTCATTTCTGGGCAGAAGACTCTAAGGGCCAGAGTGGTGGTTCTGGATGGTGGAGGATCCCTCAGCCTAAGTCATTGAAAGAGGCAAAATGGAGCAGACCCCTGATCTAAGATGGACATGTAGTATGAGCAATGAGAAATCAACTTTTCTGTGTTGAGCCACTGATATTTTGGGTTGTTATTGCAGGATAACCTAGCACATCTTGACTAATGCATTCTAAATCCTTTCTGAAACAAAACAGTACAAACTAGAAAGCCAGCAGATTATTTCCCTTGAGATTGTGAGCCCTGAGAATACAGAATTTATTCTTGAACAATGGATGGTAGGTCAAAGTATCCTCAAATCCAAGCACATCTTTTTCTGAGCCCCATTCCTACTAAAGGGAAGCCGAGCAAACTTGCTCTTTAATGGTGACAGTCTCTCTGGATTTAATTTAGTCTTTGGGGTAATTCCTCAGTCTTTCAATTTTTCTTCCTTTCCCCCTTCTTATTCTGTAGCAGACACTGGGTTGCCTGCATTATCTCTATTCCCTGCTTCTTTGCCTACAGAATTGTGACGGTTTGGGTTCCACCCTTGGAGAAGGTACCTGTTATCGTGGTTCAGGGATAAATCCTGACTTGTCTAAGCCAATTATGGCAGAGCCATCTTCCTGCCCTTGGTGGGTTGGGGCTGAGAATGTGACCAAGTTCTGACTATGGAGACAGACAGGGGAGGTATTTGCCTTGGGGCTTGTTTTTTTTTTTTTTTTTTTTTTGTGGTATGCGGGCCTCTCACTGCCGTGGCCTCAGGCTCCGGACGCGCAGGCTCATCGGCCATGGCTCATGGGCCCAGCCACTCCGTGGCACGTGGGATCCTCCTGGACCGGGGCACGAACCCACGTCCCCTGCATCGGCAGGCGGACTCCCAACCACTGCGCCACCAAGGAAGCCCGGGGCTTGTTTTTAAAAAGAGACACAGGTTAAGAAACTGATTTTGTTATCCAAACATTCTCCCAAAGGAAAATCCAGGCTCAGATGATTTCACTGGTCAACTTTATTAAAGTAGAAATAAACCCCAATCTCATACAAACACTTGCAGAAAATAGAGTAGTGAGGAACACTGAAGAAACTCTTTTTCTGAGGCCAGCATTACCTAGGACAGAAACCTATGAAGTCATTACAAAAAGAAAATTGTAGACCAATAGCCCTCATGAATACAGACTTAAATATCCTTATAAAATATTAGCAAATCAAATCCAACATTATATAAAAATATAACACATTATGACCAAGTAGGATTTATCTCAGGGATGCAAGGTTGTTTTAATATTTGAAAATCAGTCAGTGCATGCTTCTCTCACTCTGCATCCTTGCCAGCCCTGGAGATTACAGATCTATAAGTTCTTATTCAAAATCCTCACATATGTTTCAGAATGCAGAATTTTTTGTATTTTAGGAAATTCTATGACACTCCCAGCAGGCTCTGAATCAGTATTTCCTAATCAAACTCATTAATGGTTTTGTAGCAGAATATAAGAAATATTCTCACCAAGCAAGATGAGTCAATGCTGCAAAGAGCCTCAGATTAGCTCAGGTTAAGTCTTGCTGCTAAATGAACTGGCCTCAAACTTACCATCTTTCTGGTTTCCAGGACTTTATGAATTTTGGATTGGGGATAAGGGATTGTGGACACAAATCGTTCTTTAATTTTAGCCCATCCTGCTGCTGCTTTACTTTGCATTTATCTGACCACTTGTTAGGTTGAACCCCTATTCGTAAGCTTTAGACCATTTACATATCCTGTTTTCTTATTGGTCTGTTAGAAATTGTAGGTACTTTTGACTTAGGGCTTTTGAATTTTTGTCTTTCACGTATTTTATAAATATTTCCTCGGCCTATCATTTGTTTATATATTTTATCTTCTACTAGGAAAACTAAAAATTTGCGTGCAGTCAAATGTATCTTTTTTTTTTTTTTTTTTTGGCTTTTTGGTTTCCAGACTTAGGGAGGATTTTCCATGCCAAAGTATTATAAATATGCTTGTTTTTTTCTTCTGCTATCTGGTTTTATATTTAAATATTTAGTATGAAATCTTTAACACGTCAGAAAAGTATTTTGGTGTTTTGTGTTATTTCAGAGCAAGGTTTCTAAACCATGGCATTACTGACATTTGGAGTCAGTGCTTTGGTGTGGGGGACTATCCTGTGCATTGTAGGATGCTTAGCAGCATCTCTGGCCTCTACTCACTACATGCAATAGCACCCCCCAGTTGTGACAACCAAAATGTCACCAGACATTGCCAAATGTCTGTTGGGGGTAAAGTCCCCCCTAGTTGAGAAAGACTGGGTTGGAGCCCAGCTTTTGTTTCTTTTCCCCATAATCATGGCCAATAATGTCAGCACCAGTCATCAAATTAATCACCTCTTTTTCCATCCAACATATATCTGCAGCTATTTCTGAATTCTTCTTGTCCTTTTCTTGGCCAGTTCCACTCCACTACCATTCTTCTATTCACAGTATTCTGGGATCTACTCAGGCATTTGTTCTTCCAATTGAACTTTAAAATCATTTAAACCAGCTCTAATCGCACGGTATAGCTAGACTCTCTTAACACAGTCTTAAGAAGTAGTGGGCATACTTGTCTTGATCTGGATTTTAGTGGAAACGACTTTGATATTTCCTTTTAGTTTGCTTTATACTTTTGGTTTTTGATAAATAGTATTTTCATATTTAAGTATTTTACTTCTATTCCTATTTGACTTATGATTTTATTAGGGATAGAGATCTATCCATCAATTCTATCTAGTGAGTGTTTATGGATTTTGGTAATCATATGATTTTTCTTCTTAATTTGCAAGAAAATGAACGATCCTTTTTATTTCCTGAACTAAACCCTATATTAGTTTCCTGATACTGCTATAAAAAATGACCACAAATTTAGTGGCTTAAATCAACACACGTTTATTATATTAGTTTCTAAGAAGTGTAGGCTGGTATTGCATTTGCCCTCAATCTTCTCTGCATTTCTAGTCTTGCTTCCACCCTTTCTGCTCAACCTAAACTGCTCTTGCTAACGGCACTAGAGACCTAAATTCTGGGGCCTCCGTTCCTCTGTCTTCTGAGTCCTCTCACCATAATTTGATGCTGTTGACCACACTGTTTCACCTGAAACCCTGTCCTTTTTTTCCTTTGTTACCCTAATGATTCCCAGGTTTGCCCATCTTTCTGGCCACCCCCTTTCAGCCTCCTTTGTTGTTTTCTCCCATTCATTCACTCATTCTTTCATTGTCACAAACTCCCAATCTGTCATGTGTGTGATACCTTGTGTTGGAATCTCTAAGATCCTCTTCTCAAAGGTCAGCCCCTTTATTCATTCCTAAGGTTTTCAATATCACCTGTATCCTGTGACATCCAGATATTACATCCAGCTTAGATTACTCATTTTGGCTTTAAACTCATAAAATGCCAGCTGCTTATATGACACCTCCACTTGGGTATCTTGGAGGCATTTCAAATTTAACATGTTTAAAATGGATCTGACATGCCCCTTCCTTTCTGCCTGCCTGCAGCTCTCCCCATCCTCACCCACTCCAGTGCACTGACCTTCACATGTCCTTCTGCCTCCTCTCCCTAATCCATCTCTCATCCAACACTTACTTGTTCATGCCTACTACACGCCAGGCACTCCATCCAGTGTTAGCAATATAACCAACATTCTAGTGTGGGGAACAGGAAACAAAAAGTAATTACATAGGGTTTCCCTGGTGGCGCAGTGGTTGGGAGTCCGCCTGCCGGTGCAGGGGAGGCGGGTTCGTGCCCCGGTCCGGGAAGATCCCACGTGCCGCGGAGCGGCTGGGCCCGTGAGCCACGGCCGCTGAGCCTGTGCGTCCGGAGCCTGTGCTCCGCAACTGGAGAGGCCACGACGGTGAGAGGCCCACGTACCGCAAAAAAAACCCCCAAAAACCCAAGTAATTACATAAATAAATAAGTTAATCACAGAGTGCAGAAACATTGTGAAGGAAATGAATAGAGGAATTTGATAGAGAAAGACCTGAAGAAGGAGCTAGTGAGGATGAGCATTTGGGGAGAGAGCTCCAGGCAGAGGAGACACCATCTGCAAAGGCCTACAGGTGGAAAAGAGCAGAAAGGAGGTCAGTGTGGCTGGGGAGTAAAAAAGGGGGAGGAAAAGTAATGAGGTGCTGGAGAGGTACACAGCATCACATCATGCAGGACCCTGAAGACCACAGCAAAGAAAGGACTTAACTTGAAGTGCAGTGAGAGCCACCGAGGATTTAAAGCAGGGGAGTTACATGATACGATTTGCAGTTTTGAAAGATGACTCTGGATAATGGTTATGGGGTTTCTTTATGGGGTGATGAAAATGTTCTAAACTTAGAATGTGATGGTTGGACAACTCTGTGAATATACTAAAAAAAAATTGTGTGGTATGTGAATTATATCTCAGAAAAGCTGTTGGCAGGGAAAAAAATCATTCTGACTGTGGTGAGGGTGACCAGATAAATGCCAAGAGTATAGCCAGGGAGATCAAATGCATTCATCAGATGACAGAGGGATGATGGCCATGGGTACAAGGCAGGGTGTGGTGAATGTCATATGGGGTGGGGGGAGGAAGGAGGATTCCTTATGAAACTATTCCCAGCACAGAAGCAAGAATAATCTTTGAAGGATATAACTTGGATCGTGCCACTGTGCACCTTGACCATTCAGTGGTTTCCTTCTGCAGGTAGAAGCAACCCCTCCCTGCCCATCTGGCCTTGGGGCTGCCACTCCTGCCTTGGAGTCTCCCAGCCTCAAAGCCTCCCCTCTGCCAAATCATTCTCTTCTAACCAGGCCCTGCCACCTGTCAAATCCCAGTTTAAGTACCACTTTCCAGAAACTTTCTCATCCCCCAAATTACATTAGGGGCTCCTGCACAGCACTTGCCAAAATCTGTAGTCATGGACTGAATTGCATATTTCTTCATTTTTTGTTCATCTCCCCCTCTAGGTTGCAAGTTCCTAGGGTAGGGATATTTTCTCCTGTGATCATGCCTCTAGGGCTCATCCCAGAGCATGGCGTAGGAATTGTACTGGAACATTTGTTGGGTGAGTGAATTCATGAATAGAATGCATATGTGAAAGCTAGTAAGCAGTGGGTGAAGGAAGCTTCCAAAAGGAGAATGAAATTAAAAAGACTCAAAAATGTAAGGGGCAACCCACAGAGTGAGAAAAAATATTTGTAAATCATATATCTGATAGGCGATTAATATCCAGAGTATATAAAGAACCCCTAAAACTCAACAACAAAAAAACAAACAACCCAATTCAAATATAGACAAAGGACATGAATAGACATTCTCCAAATGAGATATGCAAATGGCCAATAAGCACATGAAAAAAAATGCTCAGTGTCTCTAATCATTAGGGAAATGCAAATCAAAACCACAGTGAGATACTGTTTCACACTTTTTAGGACAGCTACTGTCAAAAAACAAAAACAAAGCCAGAAAATAGCAAGTGTTGGTGAGGATGAGGAAAGACTTGGAAGCAGCGTGAATTGCTGGGAGGAATGTAAAATAGTTAAGGTACATATCTAGGAATGGAATTGCTGAATCATATGGTAATTCTATGTTTAACTTTTTGAAGAACTGCCAAAATGTTTTCCTTACAGGCTGAAAGAATGGAAAGCAGGAAATCAAACAGATAGTTGCACACCAAAGTTCAAAGCAGCACTATTTACAATAGCTAAAAGGTGGAACCAACCCATTAATGAATTAATGGGTAAGCAAAATGTATTATATACATACAACAGTGTTATTCAGCTTTAAAAGGAAGGAAACTGAGGACATGGATAGACCTTGAAAACATTATGTTACGTTAAATAAACCATACACAAAAGGATAATTATTGTATGATTCCACTTATATCAGGTACTAGAATAGGCAAATTCCTAGAGACAGATAGTAGAATAGAGGTTACCAGGGTCTGGGGGACAGGACTGGGGAGTTAAGTGTTTAAATGGTACAGAGTTTCAGTTGCAGAAGATGAAAAAGTTCTAGAGATGGAGAGTGGAAACATTCGCGCAACATTGTAAATGTACTTAATACCACTGAACTGTACGCTTAAAAATGGTTAAAATGGGGCTTCCCCGGTGGCGCAGTGGTTAAGAATCTGCCTGCCAATGCAGGGGACACGGGTTCGATCCCTGCTCTGGGAAGATCCCACATGCCGCGGAGCAACTAAGCCCGTGTGCCACAACTACTGAGGCCCACGCACCTAGAGCCCATGCTCCTCAACAAGAAAAGCCACTGCAATGAGAAGCCCGCGCACCTCAACAAAGAGTAGCCCCCGCTCAACGCAACTCGAGAAAGCCCACGCGCAGCAACGAAGACCCAACAGATCCAAAAATAAATAAAACATTTTAAAAGGTAAGTAATGACACTAGTCATGAGTACATTTTGAACACATGGTCGAAGGATTCAACCACAGTGAGTGTCCCAGTTGAAGCTTTGGGAAATCAGGGCCAATACCCTGAAGGTTGAAAACCAATGGTTGTCACATTCTGCCTAAAGGAGATGCGCTGAGAGAACCGAAGAGGGCGTGTTAGGATCCCCTTTCCAGGTCACCCCAGCAGCTGCCCTCACTCCATCAGGAGCGCCAGCCCCTCCCCTCAGCCGCGTCGCCGGGCTGGCTGTGGGGACGCCTTTGTTTTTCTATTTCACTTCGGAAAAGTACGTATCAGAATTCACACTGAGCGGTTTAAATGGTTTCGGAGCCCTCACCAGGTGTCAGAGGAGCTCTTATTTAAGACAACCATGATTATGCAGCTGAAAGGGCCGAGCCATGCTGCACCGGGTTGGGATGGGCTTGGGACTCTGTACCCAGGTTCTAACCACTGAGCCACCGTCGCTGTGCTTCCAGTCTCCAGCTTCAAAGTGGGGTTCCTCGGTCCTCAGCACGATCTGGAGGCAGCTGATGCCGCGGTGCTAGGAGGATGGGAGGAAACCCACATTCAAACGTTCTCAATCCTTACTACTCAGAAAATTTTAAAGTTTTATAGCTACAAGTAATGTGTTCAGCATTAAAACAATTTAAAATACAGAGGAGAGTGAGTTCCCTGGCAGTCCAGGGCTTAAGAACACACACTTCCACTGCAGGGCACAGGGGCCCAATCCCTGGATGGGGAACTAAGATCCCGAGAGTGGTGTGTGGCCAAAAAAAAAAAAAAAAAAAAAGAAAGAAAGAAAAAGAAGAAAGAGAAAATAGAGAAGAAAAAAAATTTTTTATATATGTATAAGATTATACATATATCTTTTCCATATACGTATAATTTTTCTTTATGTATGTGTGTAATTATATTATATTTCCAGGAGGTTGAACCATACCGTATTATTGCTTCATAATAATGCATAATAATTATTGTTTCATTTTTTTTCTCAATGAATATTGTAAACATCTTTCCAAAAATATAATTCTAGTCACCATTTTTAAAAGCTGCAAAGTATTGCATTATATAGATCAGTTTTTCTCAACTTTTTTTTCCTATGATTGTCACCCAAAGGAACCTTTTTAGACAATTTGTTTCCTAATTCCCACGTGAAATGTTAATAGCATAGATATACTGTATATCTTTTTAGGTACCATGGCCAAAAACCATTGTAATAGCCTAGATGTATTCATTCTTCTCCCCACAATCAAGAACCAATTTTGCCCCCTTGGGAGGCTATATTGACCCCGGTGACAATGTATGATAAAGTTGTACTATAATTTATTCAATACACCATTAGACATTTAAGTTGCTTTTAAAATTTACCTATTTCACGCTGTGATGAACATTCTTACAAATTTAAATCTGTGCAAAAGTAGATGTGGAATGTATGGGTCCAAGGTAATGCATATTTTTAAGACCTTGAATATACATTGCTAGTAGCCCTCTAGTGTACCGATTTACAGTCCAATGGGCATGGCACTTCCCTGCATTCTTTCCAGCTCTATTATGACTCTTTTTAGTGGTCATTACTTTTTTTGTGTCAGAGCCACGTGGCTTGTTGGATCTTTGTTCCCTAGTTGTGGTGTGCAGGCTTAGCTGCCCCGTGGCTTGGGGGATCTTAGTTCCCTGACCAGGGACCAAACCCGCGTCCCCTGCATTGGAAGGCGGATTCTTTACCACTGGACCATGAGGGATGTCCCGAGGTCATCAATTTTAAGACACACCATGTTTTCTGTACCACTTATAAAAAAATTCCGCCAATTAAACTAGGACGCGCCACTGGTTCTTAAGGCACATCTCTATTTTGAGAGGTTAAACTGAAAAAAATGTGCTTCAGAATTGGTGAAAAAGATAATGAATAAATGTGCTTCATCTCTGTATAGGAAAGGGCTTGCTAAGCTTAAAGACAAACTCAAAGTATCCATGGCTTTGACTTCACCAAAATGAAATCCTCTGTATGTCTAAACATTAAAAACAACAACAATTAAAAGGTAATCAAACAGAAAAATGTTTGGGGCAATTATGGCCAAGGTAATAGTCTTAATAAAGACCAAAAGAGCACTGGAGAAAGAAGCTGAACTGACAATTTATATGAGAGAATCAGCATTAATTGTATATAATTTATTCTATTTTACTAATAATCAAACATGCAAATTAGAGATATGGTTTTTCTCAGTATTAAATTAGCAAAGATTAGAGGAAAGGAAAATTTCAACGCCAGCAAAACAAAGGGATACGGAACCCTCACGTGCTGCTGAGAGTGTTGTCAAGTGCGATAACCTTTTACTCTAAGTAGCCCTAAAAATATTCAGATTCTTTCGTTGAATAATTTTACTCCTAGAAATCTATCCTGAGGAAATTATCTAATATTTCTATGATGATTATACATTACATCTACTTATTATGGAAGAAAATCCTAGAAAACTTTAGGAAAAATAAACATCTTAGGGACTTCCCTGGCGGTCCGGTGGTTAGGACTCTGCGCTTTCACTGCTGAGGGCACGGGTTCGATCCCTGGTCGGGGAACTAAGATCCCGCAAGCCAGGCTGCCAAAAAACAAACAAACAAACAAATCTTAGAAGTGTAGCCGTGTTGTTAAAGGGCGAAAACATGATATACTGTGTATCTTTTTAGGGTTTTTTTGGCCACGCAGCTTGCGGGATCTTAGTTCCAGGACCAGGGATTCAACCCAGGCCACGGCAGCGAAAGCGCCAAGTCCTAACCACTGGACCACAAGGGAATTCCCGAAAACATGATTTTATAATGCACTACCAAGGGGATCAGGGTTTTTCCCTCATCTAATCAGAAACTAGTGTTCTTAGGTCATTTATTTTTTTTTGCCCTTGCCCTGCAGTTTCCGGAATCCTAGTTCCCTGAAAAGGGATGGAACCCAGGCCCTCGGCGTGGTGTCCCAACCACTGGACCTCCAGGGAACTCCCTTCTTAGGTCATTTAATTAGACCAGAGCTCTCAAATGCTGTAACCTATTAAGAAACCTTGAGAGATATCTTTGTGATGTCCTGGAGAGATAGCACCCAAGAGCAAAAACTGTTTTTGCTTTTGAGTCACTCAGAGATAGACCTTCAATCTGGAAGACTTGGGAATTCCCACATCTTGGTGACTTCAGCCAAAATGCCCTCTATTTCCTCTAGCTCTTTTTGCAATTGAGGGCAAGGAGCATCATTCACCATGCTTGTCCCGTCTGAGTCCCCTTCACACCAAGCAACAGAGTTTTCCTTTTCAAACAGGTCCTATTGCGCCCTGCTGAAGACCTGCCAAAAGCCTTCTCGTGTGCTTTGAGTTATCACACTTGCCAAGGCCTAAATGGCCTTTCAGGATCGGGCCTCGCCTACCTCTGCGACCTTATCTTGGATCATCTTCTCCCTGTTCCATTGATGTCCTCTCCAGTTTTCTCAAACCTGTTAAAACCGGATACGACTTCCAAACAATTGTAGGGGCGAAAACGTGCTTTACTTGCATCTTCCCGTGGTGGCACTCAGAGAGGCCTTCGCTGTGGTACCCCTGTGTTTATTGCATGTGTCCACCAGGCCGAGGTGGGGAGGACAGCCGGCATCAGACAAGGGGAGGACTGGAAGGCTATGGGAATGGTCCCAGTTTCCGCAGTGCTGCCGGAAATCACGAACATCACTAGTCTCGGGCCATATGCGCACGTGGGGTGACCCTGGAGTCTTGCCGAACTGAACGCCCCCACCTGGGGAATAGACATAACGGTATCTACTTAGCTTTGGGAGAATTAAGGGGGAACCGGCTTGGGAGAGCGAAGTCCGGCGTGCACCGGCAGCTCACCCTGCGCTCACGAGGCGCGACGGGACGCGCATCCGGCGCCCCCGTCTCGTGCGAGCGCCCAGCCGGCCGACCCCGGGGCGGGGCAGCGGGGGTCGCAGGGTGGGAGTTCGTTAGGGCAAAAGCGGGGTACGGGACTGGGGTCCGGGCCCCAGGCCCAACGGCGGCAGGTAAGGGGCAGTGGCAGCACGAAGGACTTGGACAGGCTCACGGCGCCGCGGGGGTGGCTTCGGGTGCAGGAAGTATGCAGTCCCGCAGCCCCCAGTTTGTCACGGGATGGCTCTAGGGAGAAAAGGAGTATAGGCGGCGCGAGGGAGGGGAGCGCTTGTACTTTCAGGTCTGCTAGGACTGCGGATAATAGGCTAGGGACACCTCATCACAACCCAGAGCCCGGTACGGTTCCCGTATGGAACTAATTGCCGCCATAACCCTTCCCCCTTCTGGCGGGTAAGTCGAGCGAACGGTTTGAAGGAAGACGCATGCGCGTGAAACTCAAACCGCTAAGGCTCGAATAATCGCGGTAAG
The DNA here is from genome assembly GCF_949752795.1 of Hyperoodon ampullatus. Classification (NCBI taxonomy): domain Eukaryota; kingdom Metazoa; phylum Chordata; class Mammalia; order Artiodactyla; family Ziphiidae; genus Hyperoodon; species Hyperoodon ampullatus. Next base: position 2,049,623 of record NC_136917.1, read on the forward strand.
GCGCAGGCGCAAAAAAGCCCGGCGGGTTTAAGGAGGGGGCGGGGCTGACCCAAACACGCATGCGTATAATAATTTACTGGCGGGAGGTGGGCCGACTCATGATATTACGCATGCGCCCGAGCTCTGCGTGACGCAAGGGGGCGGTGCGGGAACCTAGCTGCGCGTGCGCAGAGCTTGTTCAAAGGGCCTTATTTAGGTTGCGCAGGCGCCCGCTAGCCATTTCTTCTCAGCCGCGCCGAAGTTGTGTGTGCAGGTGAGTGTTTGGTGTTCCGTATTTACCACCTAGCGGCCCCCGACGATGCCAGTTTTGCGAGGACTGCTTGTCCCAAGGTCTCTGTAGAGGCTGCGGGGGCTTTAGCAAGGTGCGGGCTGCCGTTAGACACCAGGAATGGTTCGCCGAGTCGTGGCAGGGCCGCTGAGGCCTGCAGGCCGCGCCGACTCTATTGTGTGAGATGTCGGAGGAGGCGGAGCGGAAGCGGTCGCCGCCATTTCCTTGCCTCCACGCTGGCGCTAGGCCGGGTGCCCCCTCGGCTTGGGGCACTGGTACCTGGTGCGCAGAGCGGCTTCGGGGACCCGGCCGGTGGCCAACTGGGCGTTCGGTGTTGGAGTCGCCTGGGTCGGAACGTCCGCACGGGCTCGAGCTTTACGGAGGCGCCGCCGGCTGGCAGGGCGTTTCGAGATCGGAGGGCTGTTTAATTTTAACATTTCTCACTTCTGATCCTCATCCCCGTCTTGCAGGCTGTTTCGACGCCAGGACCCCCTAAGACGATGATGTTGGGCACCGAAGGCGGCGAGGGATTCGTGGTGAAGGTCCGGGGCTTGCCTTGGTCTTGCTCGGCCGACGAAGTGCAGCGGTTTTTTTCTGGTGAGTCTGAAGCGGAGGCGGGAGTTCAGCCCGGGCTGCAGGGCGGGCGGGGAGGCGGTGGCGGCGGCGGCGGCGGCGGCAGGGTGGGGGGTGGGGGTGGGCCGAGCTCAGGGCGCCCCCTGGTGGGGCGCGGGCGGCAGCGGTTCCCGCTGTCCCGCTCGCGCCCGGCCGGCCGCTGTTACGCAATGGAAATTGCGAAAGCCCCGCCCGCCCGGCCCTCTTCGGGGAATGCGGCCTCTCTGGCGGATTTTTTTTTTTCTTTAAGTACTAGTCATTCTGTGGATGTCTATTAGAAAGGATAAATGGGGATAGATGGGATTTCCCCTTCAATCTTGAGAACTTTGCCCAGCAGCTGAACAAATACAACACCTTTCCGGTTTTGGCGTTTATTTGAAAAGGGGCATTCTGCGTTGGAAGGATAAAATGTCATTTCTTAATTTCAGAGAATTTTCCTAACCAAGATTTTGTAACTGAAGAGCTCTTTCTCATAGTTCTTGATGTGGCTCACTTTACAGTTGAGGACACTGAAGCCCAGGAAAGTTTTCTTGCCTGTGTAGTTTTTTACCCAGTGTGTAGGTTTCCTGAATAACGTCTGCCAAATGTCCTTGTTCTCATTATTAGTGTAAGATTAGATTGAAAGACATATTTGGGAGAAATTTACAGGTTTTGGAAGGATATTTGTAGTATTGACTTACTATCTGAATTTAGCGTGTGTAACGGAAAACGACCTGTAAAACAAGAACCAAGTACACTGGAAGCCACCTTGCAGTGGGCAAGACTGGGTTTGGCTTCAGCTGTGCGACTTGGAGCATTTTAGCTTGGTAACATTGATCCCTTTTCAGGTGAGTATTGGCCCTGCAATTCGGATTCGAGCAAGAAATTGTAATGTTGCTGCTAGTAAGGTGAAACTGTCAGATACCCCAAATCAAAACTCCAAACCACGTTTATTCAGAAAATGTCATAAAATCACAAGGTCCAGACTTAAAAGTTTATTGAGGAGTTATAAAAAGGATGTTTAATGGACACTTAAGTAGTGAGGACTTGGAGATAACTTCATTAAGAAAGTGCTTTGAATATTGGATTTTCTTGATGGATTGGGAATATATTTAGGGAATAAGAAAGTTTGGTCATGAGAGGGAAAGTGCTTAATTACTGAAAGAGACACCGTAGGAGTTAGTAATACCTTGCTTATTTTAGGCTTTGCAAATGCTCTGCTTTGTAGTGGGGGTGTGTATAGGCATTTCATCACCCAGAGGTGGTTTTTAGTTTTAAATTCTGTATTAACGGTTGTTTTCTTTCCAGACTGCAAAATTCAAAATGGGGCTCAAGGTATTCGTTTCATCTACACCAGAGAAGGCAGACCGAGTGGCGAGGCTTTTGTTGAACTTGAATCGGAAGATGAAGTCAAATTGGCCCTGAAAAAAGACAGAGAAACTATGGGACACAGATATGTTGAAGGTTTGATTTACATTGCCCTAGTAACAGTAAATAAAACATTAAACAAATAGAAATCTATCTTACCCCTTCTGAATTTTAGGTATTTGACCGCATGGAAATGGTCATCTAAGAGTTTATGGCAGCTCTACCTAGATTATCTAAAGACCCAGGAAGTCTGAACTTGGTTTTCTAACTTTCCAAAGTTGACTAATTCTAAGCACCTCTTTCAGTATTCAAGTCAAACAACGTTGAAATGGATTGGGTGTTGAAGCATACTGGTCCAAATAGTCCTGACACGGCCAATGATGGCTTTGTACGGCTTAGAGGACTCCCCTTTGGATGTAGCAAAGAAGAAATTGTTCAGTTCTTCTCAGGTATGTAGTCCTGTTTGTTGCTGAGCAGTGAGTTCTGGCTAGCCTCTGGCAACATGTGATTGAATAGACCTTAAGTTGAGTAGCTTAGATACTTAAACAGGTTGTGAGTATATGAAGATGAATTAATGTTTTCTTTTTCCTGGAGACCTTCAAATAATTTAAGCCCATCTTAAAGGTGGATTGATTAAGTACTTCCAAAATGCTAACTGCCTATATTTAGTATTGTAGTTCAGAGTAGATCTTTGAGGATTGTCCTCAACAACTTAACTACTTTTCTCACATTGCTGTACAGCTAAGTACTTCAAGTTAAAGGTAAGATCCCTTAACATTAGATTAGTATGTTAGGTTGTTGTAATTTATGGCAAGTGTCTATATTGTAAGAGACACTGGGTCATGGGACCAGAAATTCTCTAATGATCTCATTCTGTTTATACAAAAAAAACTTACGGAAACAATTGGTTTAGCCAGGGAATTAAACTTACTGAAAGTCAATCTAATATAAGTGTAGGTTAAATGTAGTCTTAATATCTGAAGTACAGAAAGTGTTTTGAAATTGTTTTGGGCCTAAAGTATTTGAATGTTTAGCAGAATGTCAGAGCATATGTTTTAAATATTGTTGCTTAATATTCATGTTGTGATAAACTGGAATTAAGAACAAGAAATCCTTTCATGGTTTAGTGTAGTATGTGCTAAAATCTTGACTTAACTAGATACATATCAAGTCCTAATATTTTGCCAGAATTTTTGCAATCAAGTCTGTTTTTATTGTTTTTGTCTAAATTGGTGAGAATTGAATGCTATCTGTCAACATCGTTAAATATGAACATAATTTCATATCTTCTAGGAAAGTGCTTTAAGTCCTTTTTGTAAGCTTGGGAATGTTTCCACGGAAAGGATTTTTCATAGACGGAATTTCCAGAAGTGAATCTTACTACTGTTAGAGCATAAGAGTGCATGATTGTGCTGTGTTAGATCAGTTGTTTGTTGAAAGCTTAGATTGTATGTTTGTCAATTATATGACTAAACAATGTTTCAATTTGTATATTGAATGTTTAAATATGTAATTTCTTAAAACTGAAGTTCCACTAACTTTAAAACATTGCAATATGAAATGAGGTAAAAGGTGTATCTTGAATTTAGTAAAACTGTTGTCTTTAATGCTTGAAAATTTGTTAAATTCTTGTATAATTTTCAACATTAAGTTGCATAGATAAATAAGTGTTCTTAATTGTTGAATTCTTAATGCATCCTGTGTTCAGCAAGTTTTTTCTTACATACCATGTCATGGGATGTGTTAAGAATTGAGTTAATAGTTTGTTATAATGGAACTTCATATTACTGCAATGAATTTTTAAAGAGTACTTGTTGAAAGCATACCGTTCACCTAAAGTTAAAATTCTGGTGTATTTAAAGCTATAAGAAGAATCATTTCTGGGCTTGTGATGTTAATATTGCCCCCCTACTGGGGTTATTTGTCCTTGGGTTGAAGGGTTGGAAATCGTGCCAAATGGGATAACATTGCCGGTGGACTTCCAGGGGAGGAGTACGGGGGAGGCCTTCGTGCAGTTTGCTTCACAGGAAATAGCTGAAAAGGCTCTAAAGAAACACAAGGAAAGAATAGGGCACAGGTGGGGATGGATGGTTGGTTGGATTTGTCACTTTTCTTATGGTAAACAATTAAATCCATATTCTCTCTGCTTAGAATCAAGGAAGAAAATCTGATTCCTAGTCCCAATTACTTGATATTTTGCTACAATTTTCAAAGTTCTCCTATGTCAAAGTCCCATAGTGCTTTCAGATTAAATTATAGGTTTGAAATTGTCCCCAGTTAATTTGGTCTACTTTACAATTTTGTAGGATTCCTAATTAACCCCCGTCACTGGAGTTGAGAGACTATGGTTTTAAAAATGTTAATGCAAACCTGGCTTTAGCTGTAATAACTCCACCTAGTAAATTAATATTACCATAAGAAAATGTGATACTTTCTGATCTTGTTTTTAAAGTTGAAATGCAACAAACTTTCTTGCTGTATAAATGTTTTCTGCATATGTATTAATAAGCATAGCTTTCAAGAAATTGTCACAAAAGGTTTTATTCTCTTTGCTTGTGACTATTTTTCATTGAAGCATGCGCTTACCTATGCTGATTCCTACTAAAAGCATAGGCTGGGGTATTTATTGGCAGAAGGAAATGTGCAGTGTGGGCTAGACTGTTGGTGGAGGCTGGCTTTTTAGCTCACTTGCTATACATGATGCCAATGGATTTAAGACATGAAATGTTGAAAGTTGAGTGGAATTCTTTCCCTCCTAAGACATTTATTTACAGTACTCCTCTCTACCCCTAAGGTTGGGCTTTCTGCCTCAGAGGAGTGAATTTTTTTTCTATAAAGTTTACATTAAATCTTAAAATTGAGTGAATTTCTGGTCATTGCCTATACAAATATAAGAAATCTGGCTTTAAATATTAGTCAGTTTCATGGCTATGACTACATTGTTTTCTTGTGTAACTGAATACCTGTATGAAATGAACTAATGTTTTCTCTCCCTTCCCCACTCCCTTTCCTCTTGAACAATGCTTTAGGTATATCGAAATCTTTAAGAGCAGTCGAGCTGAAGTTAGAACTCACTATGATCCACCACGAAAACTTATGGCCATGCAGCGGCCAGGTCCCTATGACAGACCTGGGGCTGGCAGAGGGTATAACAGCATTGGAAGAGGAGCTGGCTTTGAAAGGATGAGGCGTGGTGCTTATGGTGGAGGTATGTGTATTGCGCAGGTGTCACGAGGTCTGTTCTTTATGTGACTTATCATTTAGTGATTGTACTTCTTGCCTTTCAGGTTATGGAGGCTATGATGATTATAATGGCTATAATGATGGCTATGGATTTGGGTCAGATAGATTTGGAAGAGGTAAGGTAAGAATTGAATTTCTCATCTGAGGGATACTTAACTCTTGTTCATCTAGACCTCAATTATTGTTTTTCAGGAATGTCAGATCACAGATACGGGGATGGTGGCTCTACTTTCCAGAGCACAACAGGACACTGTGTACACATGCGGGGATTACCTTACAGAGCTACTGAGAACGACATTTATAATGTAAGTGTAGGATAAATTCATAAGTTGTATGTCTCAGTATAACAGTAAAAACATGGTTCTTATTCTACTTAAGTGAAGCAGCATGTTAAAGTTTTGCTTCCTGTAACAGTATTTGACTTGATTCATTCTCTGAAATACCTTATATTTAGTTTTTTTCACCACTCAACCCTGTGAGAGTACATATTGAAATTGGTCCCGATGGCAGAGTAACTGGTGAAGCAGATGTCGAGTTTGCAACTCATGAAGATGCTGTGGCAGCTATGTCAAAAGACAAAGCAAATATGCGTAAGTGTGATTTAAGGATCTTCAGGTCTCTTGTAGGTAGTTGTGTGACTAATGATTATGATAAAGGAATAGTAAGGATGAGAAAAATTTGTAATCCAATAATAGTGTTCTATGGGATGTTTAAAAAGTGTGTGGGTTTTTAAAGTTAGTATTAAAAATTTTGTGATAACACTAAGGTATATGCTTAATTGACAAAGCAATTTAGGTGAATGTTTAAGACTGCTTTTTGAAACTTGCATAAAGTAAATCACCTGAGAGAAGCAGCTAGAATTTTTTTTTTTACTAAAAGTATTTATAGTTCACAGATCTACTTAAAAGAACTAAAAGTGCTTATCTTTTTCTTTCACCAACAAACATTTTCAACTTTTTTTTTCTCATTTCAGAACACAGATATGTAGAACTCTTCTTGAATTCTACAGCAGGAGCAAGCGGTGGTGCTTACGGTAGCCAAATGCTAGGAGGCATGGGTTTGTGTAAATATCACTTTAGTGTCTTTTTTTTAAGCTAACCTTGTATGCCTTTTCTCTCATTTCAGAACACAGATATGTAGAACTCTTCTTGAATTCTACAGCAGGAGCAAGCGGTGGTGCTTATGGTAGCCAAATGATGGGAGGCATGGGCTTGTGTAAATATCGTTAGTTTTTTTAAAAACCAAAACATTTATATCTGTATAAGTTAATTATATAAGTTAAGTTAATTTATATATAAGGAGTTTAGCATAATTTAGGCAAAGAAAAGTTTTGATTTGAATAGTATGTGTGCCTTAAATCGTTGTTACATAAAACTGTTAGATAACAAATTAGTTTGAAGTACTTTGGGGGAGGGAACTACAGAAAGAAACTAGTTGAATTGTCTATAAGTATGAAGTATAAATCTAAAAGTAATATTTAGCAAAAAGCACAGGATCAAAATTTTGGGGCATAATCAGGTGTTCAGTGATACCTATGTATTGACCTACCCTTAATATATCGAATTATGGGGGAAATCCCACTAAATCCAATTAAGCATAAGGTCTTGTCAAAATGCCTCTGCTTACGGAAACGTGGATTCAGTTCTGCTGATGAGTATTCTGTTGGCCTTGTGGTTTATAAGTGTTTGACTAGCTCAAATGATGGATAGAAAGGTAGTCTGGTCATAGACAGTAGGCAGAAGGAGGGCACAGAGGGTTATATGTAGTGATGTAAGATCAAGACTGGAAAATAATAGATTTAGAACTACAAGCCCGGTACCACCAGGTACCACATTACATAAGGAACAAGGTTCTAATGTTCTCTTAACTTAACAGCAAACCAGTCCAGTTATGGCGGCCCAGCCAGCCAGCAGCTGAGTGGTGGTTATGGAGGCGGCTATGGTGGCCAGAGCAGCATGAGTGGATATGGTAAGTGTGTTTTTTTATATACTTGAATAAGTTTCAGGCAGGTTTCTTTAGTTGGGAATATTCAGGCTCCTTTTTGGAGAAATGGGGTTATTAAATGTATGCTCTTGTTCCTAATTGTTCAAATAGCTTAACTTTCAGAATCATTGGGAGGGAGAAGTATTCTATGAATGCAAAATAGTCATTGCAACTTTGAATAATGTCGAGCCAGAAAAGATCTGCCTCCATTTGTTAAAACATTAAGTAAAATTGTTCACTTTTTCTGTGTTTTTGTTAGCAATAAATCCATTTTAGATGGAGGGAGAATTTTAAATAATAGAATGGTGGTTGGGTTTAGGACCGTATTTACTAGTCAGTTAACCTAGGATTGGTTTTATTAATTAATTTTTTCAATTGGTCTAAAGAATGGTGATTTTGGTATTATAGTCTTACCCTACAAAATCCTTTTGCAGACCAAGTTTTACAGGAAAACTCCAGTGATTTTCAATCAAACATTGCATAGGTAAATATTTTCTCAAAAAGTATAATTTAAATTCCCAATAGCAAATACTGATATGTTGTAGTAACACTTTCTATAGCAGTCAATGGCTCTGATTTAACTACATGGAGGCTGCCATTTTGGGCACAGTGAGTTGCCTTTAGTCCAACTTCGTCGTCTCACTTCTTGCCCGCCATGAATAGGAAAAGCAAGAGATTGCCCCTGTGCTCCCTATTCATATATGCCATTCGATGGACACATTGTGAATGTTTACGGTAAATTTTTTTTTAAATGCTTTGTTTAGCTTTAAAAACAACATGAAGTAATTTTGCAATTTTTGAAAAACACTAGTTTTCCTTTAAACTTAATTTTCCACGTTGATCCTGAAGCATCCAATTAAATGGTAGCACAAGAGTCTGGCAAGTTGGTACTGCAGAGAAAAGGGGTTAATTGAGATTTGTTTGGAGTCGGGAGTCCCTTTTCCCAAACATGCTTCTCGCCACTTGGACAGCAGCCATTTGTACTCGTATACTTTTTAAACTTTTTCTTGGAATGCTATATTTTAGTTGACTGATAATCTGATACTTATCCTGACTTGTCAAATTGATCTCTTTGCAGGCAGCCAAGGAGCAGTGAACAGCAGCTACTACAGTAGTGGAAGCCGAGCATCTATGGGAGTGAACGGAATGGGAGGGATGTCTAGCATGTCCAGTATGAGTGGTGGATGGGGAATGTAATTGATCCTGATCACTGACTCTTGGTCAACATTTTTTAAAAGAAAAACAAAACTTAAGTTTTAACAGTTTTGCAATACAAACTTGTGATTTATGCTTACTCTAAGTGGAAACCAGGATTGTTTTAAAGACTTAAGGTTCAGTATTTTTGAACACAAACATTCATTTAGGATGTAACTAGGTTGAGTAATCTGTTACTGTTAATTTTCAGCTTTTCTCAAGTTAGTTATATTGTAGGATGTACTTAAGCAGTAGGTGTATTTAGGTTAAAGCAGTTGAATTATGTTAAATGTTGCTTACACCACATTACATTGAACACTGCTTGGATGCGTTGTTGAGAGACATGCTTTTTTGTAAAACTATAGGAGCTGTGTCTACAATTAAAAGTGAAACATTTGGCATGTTTGTTAATTCTAGTTTCATTTAATAACCTCTATGGCACGTAAGTTTAAGCTTTTTTTTAAGTTAATGGGGAAAATTTGAGACGCAATACCAATACTTTAGGATTTTGGTCTTGGTGTTTGTATGAAATTCTGAGGCCTTGATTTAAATCTTTTCATTGTATTGTGATTTTCCTTTTAGGTGTATTGCGCTAAGTGAAACTTGTTGAATAAATCCTCCTTTTAAAAACTGCACTTTGTCTTACCTGTGCTTCAGTGTCATGTGGACTGTTTTTTGGTGATCTATTCCTGCCTGGGGCGTAGGTGAACAGTGGCCCACGTCTCTGGCTGTGGCAGACAGGCTCGGCAGTTGTGGCCGTTTTGTAGATGTCTTCAGACCTCTCTTCCCTCCAGTGCAACTGAAGGTAAACGTAGCTCTGGGGCCCTGTGGAAGAGCTTGTATGTCTGGCCTGGCTGCACAGGATCTGATCTGAATTGCCTTTGACTTGCTAAGCACTTGCACAAAGCCAAGGGGGAGGCAGAAGTCTCCTCACTGCATGCGATGCATGTCCATGGAAGCCTTTGAGCATGGCTGAGGGAAGTGCTGGAGGCAAGGGGTGGCTGACTAGAGCTGCCCCTTCCTCGTCTGATGGCATCTTTTGAATTTTGCTTAGATGTGGTATCTTCTAGAAGGAGCTAGCTCATAGAGAACTTCCACATTGAGGTTTCAACCTTTATTTTTGCCTCATTCCTCAAGATCAAAACTACTGAAGTGTGACATTATTCCATTTATTTACAAAGCTTCTGAAGTAGAATACCGAGTTGTACTTTAGGAGAACAAATGATTCGTTTATATCAGTAATTGAAACTATTATTGTAGGTACGAACTCAATGACATTTGCTAGGAAAGTAGTAAGTTATTAAAAGTGTAGTTCTAGGATTCCCTTCAGATACTTAACACTAGTTTGGGAATTGCCACTCATTCATCATCCCTCTAATAGAAGAAGTTCGCTGTATTGAGGTTAGAATAAAGAATGTAGGCTTGTGCTGTTTGAAGCCACGTGTACGTTTTTACTTGCTGTGACTGCTGAAGGTTTCCTCTTGGGTGAGGTGAGTATGGTGAGTGTACTCTGAAAAATTGCTTGGAATGATAGTCGTTATTTAGACTGTAGATGGCAGCACTGCGCGAAGGTATGCGTGAAGGGCCCTGCAGTCTGCCTGCCCTGCCACAGGCTCTCTGAAGGCTGGGTGCATACCTTCAGTTGGGTTGGGGATACAGGAGTGTTGTACTTGATAATTTTTTGGGGAGGCACTGTTGAGCATTGGTGTTCAGCTACTGCCCCTGAGATCTTTACTGAGTTACTCCATGTCTGGGGAATTGGACACAGGAGGGTTCCTTCCCCTGGTCCTCTAGTTTTCCCCAAGGAACATCTTTGTTGAAAAACATGCCTTATTGGAGGAAGAAAAGGGACTAGAATTAGAAACTTGAAAGAACCTAGAAACATTGTGGTTCTTTGGAACCTTGTGAAAATCTGTAGTTTGAAATGAATGCAGCTTTGGAGCTGGGCACACAGTTTTGGAGGCTGGCCATACAGATTCGTGTTTTTCTGTAAGATGTTAGGAAAAACTCGTGAACTTTTTGGCCAGCCCAAATATATAAGGGAACAACTTTTGGGCTTTGGTGACAGGTACTTTCTCTGTGCTTGTTGGACTCAATGGCCCAACTTGTCCTTGGCTCAACTGGGCAGAGCAGCCTGCACCCCGGAACACAACAGGCTCAGGTCTTCACCTCAAATGCAGCCGCCCTCACCAAGGGCCTCTAGTCCTGAAATGGGGGTTGCTCTGGGCAGCCTGTGAAGCTGACACAGCTCCTTCATTTTCTGCACCAGCATGAAAAATAAATGATTTTATTGCAGGGCTAATGATCAGTATTCACGAGTGTGAAACAGCAAATTTCTTGACTCTATGAAAAATAAATGATTTTACTACAGGGCTAATGATGGATATTCATTCACAAGAGTGTGAAACAGCAAATTTCTTGACTATGAAAAATAAATGATTTTATTGCAGGGCTAATGATGGATATTCACAAGGGCGTGAAATTGATTTCTTGACTCTGAAGCAGGGAAGGCATGCTGGGGCAGCGGGAGGGAAAGGAATTGATTACTCACGACACTAGTGGGTCTGCTGCAAAATAGGTTAATTCTTTGGAAACTGAAAAATGACAATAGCAAAATCATGAAGTTATATCTGAGCCAAAGCCAGTGGTGTCAAAGGAGAAGAATTTCAATCCAGAGGAGCTGAATCCATAAAATTTGGAAAGCAGAGGCGCGCAGCTTCTGGTCCCGCGTGTTGTGTTCCAGAGTGCCCGCAGCCCAGGCGAGGATCTTGTTCTCTTGGAAAACTAACCTCCCAAGCCCCTGGCCACCTCGAGACCCAAAGAGTTTGGCACTGCTCTGAGGCTGCCCATGCCCATGAAGACAGGCTGGCAACTGGTCCAGAAAGCAGGCCCTGCTGATGCTCCCCCCTTAGGAGCCGGTGGAGGAGGAGCAGCGCTGAAGGAGCAGCGTGTGGCAGCTGTCGCACACACGTACTGGCTTAGGGTAGGAGGGCAGGGCCAGCTCATTACTGGAGCATGTGTTGCAGAAGATGTGGCCACAGTTTCGGCAGTGGTGCTAGAGGATGGAAAAGAACTCACGCTCAGAACATGCTGAGCTGCCTGGGTCTGCCCACCCGCTCTAGTTCATCGACCTTTAAAAAAGTTAAATGCTTTAAAACCCCTCCCTCATGTATCAGTGAGGCTTGTACCAATTTGGAATGGGTTCTTGTAGACCTCTTGTTTCTACATCTATGTTCCTGTAAAATCCACGGAGTTTTGGAGGGGTGAGTTAAGGTTCTTTTCCCTTGTGTTTTATTGGACTTGACAGCTCTTAACTCACTGAGTTGGTAGTCCGTGCTACTTAAAGAGCCCGGGTTCATTCTCTGCAATTGCTACATTCCATGGTGGTGACCCAAGGTTTCTTTAGCCAGCCCCTCATGAGAAGGGCATCTTGCTTTTGTAAACAGGGCTGCTATTTGAACCTTGGGCACATGGCAGACGCCAAGACAAGGACCTGTGTGTCCCTCTATAGATCACTTCTGCCAACTGCCCCCCATTCCCCCAGTCAGGCTAGACAGTGGACCTTGAACTGGGCCATTCAGTGTGGGGAGCCTTAGAGCCTATTTTGTGTGAGATCTATATCCTACCCCTGTCCTGCCCAACTGGTCAATAAAGGCCCTGTCAACCCTGGACCAAAGACTGGGCTCAAAAGACCTAGACCTTCTGTTCCCTGGACCAAAGACTGGGCTCAAAAGACCTAGACCTTCTGTTCCCAGAACCTGAAGGCAGGCTACACAGGCATTCACTGGGGGCAAGTGCCCTGCCCAGATTGCCAGTTACCTTTTGGTGCCACCTGGATGCCTGTCCTGAGACTTAAATTGCCCATAGGTTCCCCATAGATTCTGTTTTTGCCTAACTTAGATTTTGGTCCTATTGCTTCCAGAGAATTTTCAGTTGATATACACACCATTTCTGCAAACAAGCAGCCCCAACTCCCAAATGATTGAGAGGACTGTGATGGAGACAAGGCCTGTAACTTACCGGCTGGGGTCCCTGAAAGGGGGCAGGCTGGAAGGTCGTCTGCATGGGCCAGCAGACCAGTGAGCATGAACACAATGCAGTGGGCCTAGTCCCACAGGCCAGAACCAGAGGAAGGAGAGCCCAGGCAGGGCACGAACTCAGCCCCTGGGTGAGTGAGTGGAGGGCTACCCCACATACCTTTCTCCGGGAAATGGAAAACTCCTTTTCACACTGCTTACAGTGCGTGGCTTCGTCGTCTTTCAGCCAAGTATGGCCCTGAGGAGGAAAGAACACCACAGAATCCCACTTCACGGCCTGGTTCCTGGTGAACCTTTAGCTGTGTTCATCCTTCAGCCCAGCATCTGCTGTCCCTTGCTAAGAGCACCTGGTCTGCGTTTGCGGGACTGCCTCTTCTCCACTAGAAGGGGCCTCACAGGACTGTCCCCCACCCTGACCACAGCTGGAGCTCATGTGCTGCAGCCTGCCTGCCCTCTGGCTTCCTGGTCTCCACAGGTTGCCCCCAGTCCTCAAGCCAGATTCTCCAGCTTTCCGTTAACCTGAGACTCACCCACCCCCTTTCCATAAATGCCCTGTGGCTGAGGTAACCAGAATCAGGATCTGGTTAACTCCAACCCTGGCTGAGACATTATCCAAGGTGCCTCCTGAACTGGCAGGAGGAACGGCCAACCCTGTCAGCCAGACTAGAAAATCTGTGACAACAGTCCCCACCGTGAGACAAGGCAACGTGCTGTGGAGACAGGAAGCCCTTCTCCACACACACTGACCCCCAGTCCTCAGGGCATTGTGGGAGGCAGATGTCTGTATTCTGCCCAGGAGCCAACTGAGGCTTAGAGAGATGCCTTTTTGGGGGTCTTCTAAGGGAAAGCTAGGATATGCGATTTATTCAGCCTCAGGGACTGAGGTGGCCAGGGGTCAAGGGCCCTGTGTACTTTCACGGCTCCTTGGCTTTTGTTGGCCATCACTTTCCTGATGACACAGAGAGATCTTATGGTTGGGAGCTGCAGCACCGCACCCAGGGCTTTCAGCCTTGCGTTCACTAGTCCATGCAGCTCGAGTCCCATTTTATGATTTTTATCCTCCCTCTGGCACTGTCAGCTGACGTTTTGTGCACACTTTCGTGCAGTGCAGGGGATACAAAGATAAACAGCTCACAGCAATGACATCCAAGGAACTTTCAGTCTACAAGGGAGGGTACAGTAAACCGATGTTAACTGCAAGTCCAGGCTGCTGTTAGTTGCTGTGACAATTTGCTGCTTCTGACCCGAGGTGCCCTGGTAGAGACATTAGGATCTCTGCTCTAGCATTCGCTGAAGGGTGCCTCGTGAAGAGGGTGTTTGTGCACTGCTGCCACAGCAGAGCTGAGGCTGAAGGCTAGGAGCTCCTGCACCCTCCTCTCCACTCTCTCAGCCCCAGCAGGCCAGCTTGGTACTGCACGGGGTCACCGGGACCACATGTTCCTGTTCTCCTTAAGCTGTGTGTGCCACTCTGCCCTCCCCAAAATGGTCCAGAAACTTGGCCCAGCTCAGGGCTTAAGTGGTTCCCAGAAATGGCACAGGGCACCTTAGTGGGCCAGTGTGGCCTCTGGTCCCTCACTTGGAGGGAAAGGTCTTACTCTCACTATTAAAATAAAAAATACCTGGATCTCTTTCTGCCACTTTTCATTTCCTTCATTAGGGTACCTATGATCTAGGCCTAATGTCAAACTATAGCTGACAGCAGAGAAACCAGAACCAGAGAAACTTGGTTCCAGCTTGGGCCCTGCCACTTGCAGCATCGTCATCTCAGCCAAGTTACAAGGCTCTGAGCAGCATTTTCTTATCTATAAATAAGTGACAATAACCACCAATCAACCACACATTCTCACCTGATTTTTGTGAGAAAACCTAAGAGCACGCTAGGATATTAGCACGAGCTGACTAATAGCTACGAGTAGTGATTCTTATGTTAATAACATTAATAATCCAGTACCTTCAGTGCCTTATTTACTTCTTTGATGTCTTCCATCTTCAGCTTTGACCTTAAAAAAAAAAGAGAGCGAGAAAGAGAGAGATTCATAGCCTCACTAGAGGGGCTTTCAAACTCGAAGTAAACCCACAAAACCTTTTTGGCTTTGTGAAGTCAACAAGACTTGTAAGAGAGGAGTGTGATAACGCGAGTTCTTGTAAAATTATTTCTTTCCACCTTTTTATAATCCCAGAGTCATCTCACTATTGGCTCAAGTCTGGCGCAGTCTGCAGCTGAGCCTGTGGACTGAATCTGGCCTAAGAACAAACTGTTGAATTGGCAAGGATTTAAAAAGGCTTTGAAATAGCTGCAAGCATTTAAAAATTGAGAATTATCTCATAAAAGCCCATGTTTCTGGCTTCTCTGGGCAACTATTCCTGAGTGTGACACGTGCTTTAAGTCGGGGTGGAGGAGGGGGGCGCGCCCGTATCAGGCGTGGGCTCCCCCATGGCAGGAACCTGAATCTGTAGGCCTCTCACCAGCCCCTTTCCCGCTGCCTGCTCTGTCTAGAAAGGCCAGGCTCAGGGGGCATGATTGTTTGTTCTTGTTCCATTCTTTTTAAAAATATTTATTTATTTATTTGGTTGCACTGGATCTTAGTTGCGGCATGTGGGCTCCTTAGTTGCAGCTTGCGGGGTCCTTAGTTGTGGCATGCGAACTCTTAGTTGCGGCATGCATACTAGATCTAGTTCCCTGACCAGGGATTGAACCCCGGCTCCCGGCATTGCGAGTCCTAACAACTGCGCCACCAGGGAAGTCCCCTTGTTCCATTCTTGTTAGTGCAAGAATAATTCCTTAGTTCTCCACATAAAAGACAGGACTGAACATTGTCTAAACTGGAAGAATTAAACCAGATAAAACGAAACATATGTATTTGTCAAAGCCTTTTTTACAAAGCTGAGATTAGCTTAAACTGTCACTGGATTAGCCTAATCTAAGTGCCGGAGAGGCAGGCCTCTGAGACACAGGCTAGACTTCTAGGGAAGGATTAGGAAACCAAACATCAAGGCCTTTAAAAGAAAAAACCTGTGGCCTTCAGGAATGCTTGGAGGTGCTCCTTCCGTCCCCTGACTGGCTGCAGAAATAGGCCAGTGGGCTGACAGGACCAGAGGCTGTCTGGGATGGACAAGGTCAAGATGGCAGCCTCAACATATAAGAACTTTCCTGGGAAATACAATTCGAAAAGAATCCAGATGTTCCTGAGATAACCTGGGCAGCTGTGCCTGTAGCTGGTGGAGGCATGTGAGGACAGGCTTCTCTGTCATCTGGTGTTGGCTTGTAAAAAGAAGGGAGGAGGGGAGAAAGCACTAGCCTTGCCGTGGTATGTATCCCCGACACGGCAGCACCTACACAACCGGCTGTGAAGGACGTTCTGAAGCTGGGTCAGGCAGCAGTGCTGGGAGGCTGCCAAGTGCAGGGGTGCGTTTTCAAGACCAGAGCCTGTCCGCTTTTCTGAGGCCTGTGGCCTACTAGGAGTGTGTCTCTGACTCTGTTTGCTGTCTGTCCAACATGAAGAGGACAGGCAGGAGAAAAAGTGGGGCTAGCCGCCTGAGAAGGGGGGAGGGCACCCCGAGGACACCTCCCTCTCCGTCTGTCTAAACACCACTGCAAATCCAAGAAGCCAGCACCACGCCAGCCGCCATATCTGGTTCTCATTAGTCTCAGGGACGCCCTCAGACCTGGCCTGTGCTCTGAGTGTGGGGTTGACACCTGGCCTTGCTCACTCTCCAGGAGCTCTCCCCACGGTGGGGGTAGCAACGGCACAGGGCACTCGGCCTGAGAGGTGGCAGGCAGCCCTCAGGGCACAAGGGACCAGCAGCCCTGAGCTGATCTAGAAAGATATGGTGAGTGGGAGAGGATGGCGAATGGGCAGCATCTTCATGTCAAACTATTGAAAAGACCACATTCCCACCAGAGTCATAACATTTTCCTTTCTTGTTTTTCTTCATACTTTTGTGGGCCAGCTCAGAGCACTGCTTGAAACCTTCCAACTTCCCAGACAGAAAAATCCTAAGGTTGTGCACATGTGTGGACTACTTTAGTGTGTTTCTGGTTTATCCTCACGTTAGTTCCTATCTCTGGACCTTTTCTGGTCACAGTGTCTTCTGCACTGGGCCTGAGCCCGGGCTGTGCTGCTCACTGTGCCTGCATCAGGACTCAGGTGGGAGCAGTGAGTCAACCTGGGGTCTCTGTGTGAGTGATGGGGAAAGAGGAACTTTCGTTTCTCTGACGGACAGCTCTGCTGGGTGCCACACTGCCCCCGTGGGGGCCAGACCCACCTGTGAGGTAAGTGACAGACAGAGCTGGGAGGTAGAGACTGATTCCTGATGACTTTTTTTTGCTTAAGCAAGCCAGTGTGAGTTGGGTATCTGTCACTGGCAACCAAGAGTCCTGACTCGAAGAGAAAAAGCTACACACTGGGTTTAAAAATGCAATCATCACACAAACGGGCAAGTTCCACAATCTGCAGTGTGACCTATCAGACTGTCCAGAGCAACCTGGCAGGACTGGCACACCAGGGAGGACAGCTGTCCAGTCGAAGGGGAGACAGAACCAGCAGGGTCTGCACTCCTTCAGCATCACCCATTGGAGACAGACAGACTCTGCTAGATGTGAGTATCCAGTCTCAAGAGAGGTTCAGTGGTCACCATACTTGCACTGTGGCAGGCTTACATTCTCAAGCCATAGTCCTCCCTCTGGAGCTAAACACATAACCCTCTCATCACCCATCTTGTTCCCTTGGGACACAGATACTAAGTTTGTGAACATGAGGGTTCCAAGTCACTAGCAAAGGATATTCTTGATGAATCAATTAACCCAAACCAGTGCTGTGTCCCTGGGGCCTGACTTCCTGGGTTTGGTGGGGGTGGGGGTGGGGGCTGTCACCCTTGAATAGCTGGCAGGCCTCCTTGACTGGCCTTCCCTCCTCTGACAAGAGGACACAGGTTTGGGACTTGAGTGATGCAGTGGGCAGGCTGGTGTGACTCTCCAGGGGGAGGGAGGCCTAGTGGCCCTAATGGAGGCGGCAGACAAGGGGAGTGGGGTTCTTACTGGCTGAGGTGCAGACCCATTTCCTGGAGGGCTTGTTCCTGCTCGTCACAAACCTTCTGTAACTCTGTCTTCTCATCCTGGAGCTCCCGCAGCTCCTAAAGTGAACAAACCAGGTGCTTGACACAGACTTGAAAGTCTTTTTTTTTTTTAAGGTTTAGTAATCATAGTGACAAGCAGGTTGGAATGTTTTTCTTTTTTTTTTTCTGTTGTGTTTTTTCTTTTCTGGCCACTCCGCGAGGCATGGAGGATCTTCATTCCCTGACCAGGGATCGAACCTGTGGCCCCTGCAGTGGAAGTGCCAAGTCTTAATCACTGGACCGCTAGGGAAGTCCCTGGAATGATTTTCAAGAGCAAGAAACAGTTTTGTTGTATTAACCTTCTTCAAGACAGGGTTATTTCATAGGTTCCCTCATGTTTCACCAGAGTGGGCAACTGGAAGGTGAGCGCTTCAGGAGTGGCTCTGCAGTGCAGACAGTGACGTGGGGCGAGAAACGTTCAAAACAGACCCTCACAGTGCAAAAAAGGCTTTGTCTATCTGACTTTCTATGAAAAGACAGATTTGCATCAGGGCAAGCTAGTTTAGGAATAAACTTTTTCGGAAAGGGCTGGTCAAAATTTCCTGAGAATGAATGAGCAAGGCTGATGAAGGCCAAGATCTGGGATCTCTTTCATGGCCCCGAGAGTGGCAAGCCCTTCTGGAGGCCCCGAGCCATGGAGTGAAACTCGCTGGGGGTGATGCTGATGACTGTTTGTGATCTGGGGCCAGCACACCTTGAGGACACAGGCTGGCAAGGGCAGAGACAAAGACCCAGAAAAGTAACTTGGGTTTTCAGGGCTGACCCCGGGGCAGCAGCAGGGCTTAGGCCTGAGGGGTGGCAGTTCCCCCTTAGCCGCTCCTGGGCCCTGTGCTCCAGAGCCTGTTAACACAGGCTCACAAGGGCATGCTGAGGCTTCCCAGTGATGTTAGACACATTGTTTTGTTTCTTTTGCAGGGGTGTGTAATTCAAATCTTAGATCAAAGTATTTTGAAGTAAAGGGAGGATGTTCCATCATGCGGCAGAACTTTCTAGAAGTCCTCTCCTCCCACCTCCGAGCCGGAGTGGCTCTTGAGGAAGCTCTCCCCTCCCTAGCAATCCCCACACTGGGCCTAGCAGGCTCTCTCATGAGGGGCTCTAGGTACTTTCCAATGGAAATCAAAGGGCATTTCTCTCAAATTGCAGCGGTACCCATTACCGTGCTCAACAAGACAAACTCTAGGTCTGGAACGGCCCCTGCTGCAGGGATCTTCCTCCAGGGAAGGTGTGGTGCAGGACGGCCGCCTGAGGCCTCTGCTCAAGCCCTCCTTCCTCTGCTATCACACCTCAGCCACACAGCCCTTCTTTCTGCCCCTTTGCTGCGACAGACCCTCACACGTCCTGGTGGCTCTGCATGGCTGGCCCTTGTTCAGCATTCAGTTGTCTGCTTAACTGTCACTCTCTTCCCAGGCCACCCACCACGCCAGTGTGGGGACATTTTCCTGTTTTACTCTCTTCACTGTCCTCATTACCGAGTCTCTCTGGTTTGCTCACTGGATTATGATGCATCTTTGCCTTTTCCTCCTAGAGCAGATGTGGAACAGTCTCCCAGGCCTGGAGCCGGCTGGTGCACAGCGGGGACCGGCCCTGCAGCTGCGGATTCACGAGTCACGCGTGTGGCTCACTTGCCCACTGGGAGACTCTTAAGCAGGAGTTTCTGCAGATGCTAGAAGCTCTTTTTCTCCCCAAGACAGTCTGCCTTACCTTTTTTTTTTTTTTTTTTTTTTTTTTGTGGTACGCGGGCCTCTCACTGTTGTGGTCTCTCCCGTTGAAGAGCACAGGCTCCGGACGTGCAGGCTCAGCGGCCATGGCTCACGGGCCCAGCCACTCCGCGGCACGTGGGATCCTCCCGGACCGGGGCATGAACCCGCGTCCCCTGCATCGGCAGGCGGACTCCCAACCACTGTGCCACCAGGGAAGCCCTGCCTTACCTTTTTTAATCCTTCTACTTGCTGTAGCTCTGCTCGGAGTAGAGAGGAAGTGTCTTTCTCATGCTGTAATTCTCGCTGAAGAGCCTGTCTTTGCTCTTTTTCCGATTTCAACTCTTTCTCTAGACTTGAGCTGTTTTCGCAAAATGAACTTGAGTTAGTCTCACTGAGAGATTTTCATGGAGGTCCACAATCCACAACCCAGGTCACCACTCAAGAAACGGGGGATTCACAGGAATCTGAATTGCCACGTGAGCATCTAGACCTTTCAATGAAGCATGGAAATAAGGCTCCCTCTCCCGCAGGGCCATCTGCACCGCCATAGGAAAGACCAGGAACATGTCATGGAAAGCAGGCACAGGCACGCACTTGACAGTTATGCGAATGGAGAGGGAGGAAAAGAGCTCTAACACTTGGGGTCACACACACAGAACCCTCTACTGAGATGGAGACCTGAGGAAAAGAGACGTTTATTCTGCAACATGTATCCTGCTTTTTCCAACCCAGAGCCAGCTGACAATGGAGGATATTGGGGGGTTGGGGGCAAAGAGAAAGCTACAGAGGGGTAGGAAGTGAACCGCAGCTAAATCCTGACACCCTTCTCACCAGCTGAGTAGCCCTGGGGACTATACTGAACCCCCTGCAATCGTTTTTCTCATCCGTGAAACAGGGAATAGACATCTCTTCTCTCATCTGAATCCTAGCCTTGCAGGGGCCACCTCTGAAGTGGACATGGGGACACTGTCTGCCCCAGTTGGGAGATGGCCTTCCCAGTCCTTCCCGCACCGCTCAGCCACCTGCTGCCGCCAGGGCTCCTACCACTGCTCGAGCAGCTGGGAGAGCTGCTGCTGCAGAGCGCTGCTCCTCCCGCCGAGCTCCTGCTGCAGCTTGTGGCTCCGCTCCTCGGCCCCCTGCCTTGCCCTCTCGGAGTGCTGTAACCTAGACCAAATGAACCCAATCTTTGTAAGGAAAGGATCATTCCTCACATTTACCATATAATTTTTGCATATTCTTGCTGGCTTTCTTTTACATTTAAAAATTAATATATGGTAAAATTGACTCCTTTTTGTGACTAGTTCCTGGAGTTTTAGCATAGGCATAAGTTCATATAACCATTACCACAATCCATTCTACCAGGTGATACAGAATAGTTCCATCACTCCACAAAACACCTTGGCACTGGCCCTCTGAGTCACACCTTCTCTCCACCCCTAATGTCATATACATGAAATTATACTTCATATAACCTTTTGAGACTGGCTTCTTTTAGCATATCTTTGCGATCAATCCAAGTTTTTGTGTGTATCAGTGGTCATTCCTTTTTATGGCTGAGTAGAATTTCATTGCATTGATGTACCAGTTTATCCATTCATTTGACGAAAGATATCTGAGCTGCTTTTAGTTTTTGGCAATTATGAACAGAGCTGCAATAAGCATTTGTGTACAGGTTTTTGGGTGAACATGAGTTTTCATTTCTTTTGGGCAAACAGCCAGGAGTGGGATTATTGGGTCATATGGTAAGAGTATGTTTGGCTTTTTAAGAAACTGTTTTCCAAAGTGGTTGTACCGTTCTGCATTCCCACTGGTAATGTATGACTGTTCCAGTTGCTTTGTAGCCTCTCCAGCACCTGGTACTGTCATTATAAAAATATGTAGCTGTTCTAATAGGTGTGCAGTGGCATCTCATTGTGATTTTAACACGCACTTCCCTAATGGCTAATGATGCTGAACATCTTTTTTTTTTTTTAACTCAAGTATTGTTGATTTACAATATTGTGTTAGTTTCAGGTGTACAGTAATTTGGTTATACAATACATATATATGTATACATCTATATTCTTTTTTTTCCAGTTCTTTTCCATTATAGGTTATTACAAGATATTGAATACAGTTCCCTGGGCTACACAGTACACCTCTGGTGTTTATCTAGTTTATATATAGTGACGTGTGTCTGTTCATCCCAACCTCCCAATTTATCCCTCCTCCCTTTCCCCTTTGGTAACCATAAGTCTGTTTTCTAAGTCTGTGAGTCTCTTTCTGTGCTGTAAATAAGTTCATTTGTATCATGTTTAGATTCCACATGTAAGTGATATCATGTGTTTGTCTTTCTCTGCCCGACTCACTTACACTTAGTATGATAATCTCTAGGTTCATCCATGTTGCTGCAAATGGCCTTATTTCATTCTTTTTTATGGCTGAGTAATATTCCATTGTGTGTGTGTGTGTGTGTGTGTGTGTGTGTGTTTATGTATCTCACATCTTCTTTATCCATTCATTTACTGATGGACATTTAGGTTGCTTCCATGTCTCAGCTACTGTAAATAGTAGTATTGCTATCAACATTGGGGTGCACATATCTTTTGAAATTAGAGCTTTCATCTTTTCTGGATATATGCCCAGAAGTGGGACTGCTGGGTCATATGGCAACTCTATTTTTAGTTTTTTAAGGAACCATCATATTGTTTTCCATAATGGCTGCACCAATTTATATTCCCACCAACAGTGTACGAGGGTTCCCATTTCTTCACACCCGCTCCTGCATTTATTTGTAGACTTTTGATGATGGCCATTCTGACCGGTGTGAGGTAATACTTCATTGTAGTTTCAATTTGCATTTCTCTAATAATTAGTCATGCTGAGCATCTTTACATGTGCCTATTGGCCAACTGTATGTCTTCTTTGGAGACATGCTTATTTAGGTGTTCTGCCCATTTTTTTTTGTATTGTATTGTATTTATTTATTTATGGCTGTGTTGGGTATTTGTAGCTGCACACAGGCTTTCTCTAGTTGCGGTGAGTGGGGGCTACTCTTTGCTGCGGTGTGCAGCCTTCTCATCATGGTGGCTTCTCTTGTTGCGGAGCATGGGCTCTAGGTGCGTGGGCTTCAGTAGTTGTGGCACACGGGCTCAGTAGTTGTGGCTCCCAGGCTCTAGAGTGCAGGCTCAGCAGTTGTGGCACACGGGCTTAGTTGCTCTGCAGCATGTGGGATCTTCCCAGACCAGGGATCAAACCCGTATCCCTTGTATTGGCAGGCAGATTCTTAACTACCAGGGAAGTCCCTTCTGCCCATTTTTTGATTGTGTTGTTTCTCTGTTATTGAGTCATTTGAGGTGTTAGTATGTTTTGGAAATTAAGCCCTTGTCAGTTGCATCATTTTGCAAATATTTTCTCCCAGTCTGTAGGTTGTCTTTTCATTTTTTTATGGTTTCCTTTGCTGTGCAAAAGTTTGTAAGTTTGATTAGGTCCCATTTGTTAATTTTTGCTTTTATTTCTTTTGCCTTGGGAGACTGACCTAAGAAACCATTGCTACAATTTATGTCAGAGAATGTTTTGCCTATGTTCTAAGAGTTTTATGATGTCACGTCTTATATTTAAATCTTTAAGCCATTTTGAGTTATTTCTGTGTATGATGTGAGGGAGTGTTCTAACTTCAATGATTTACATGAGGCTGTCCAGCTTTCCCAACACCACTTGCTGAAGAGACTTTGTTTTCTCCATTGTACATCCTTGCCTCCTCTGTCAAAGATTAATTGATGTAGGTGTGTGGATTTATTTCTGGGCTCTCTATTCCAATGATCCATATGTCTGTTTTTGTGCCAATACCATGCTGTTCTGACTACTATAGCTTTGTAGTATCATTTGAAGTCTGGAAGGGTTATGCCTCCAGCTTTGTTCTTTTTCCTCAGGATTGCTTTGGCAAGTCAGGGTCTTCTGTGGTTCCACATAAATTTTAGGATTATATGTTGTAGTTTTGTGAAAAATGTCATGGGTAATTTGATAGTGATCACATTAAATCTGTAGATTGCTTTGGGTAGTATGGTCATTTTAACTATATAAATTCTTCCAATCCAAGAGCACAGGATATCTTTATATTTCTTTGAATCATCTTCGATTTTCAATTTCTTTTATCAATGTTTTGTAGTTCTCTGCATATAAGTTTTTCACCTCCTTGGTTAGGTTTATTCCTAGGTTTTTTGTTTTTTTTTTTGCAGTATGCAGGCCTACCACTGCTGTGGCCCCTCCCGCTGCAGAGCACAGGCTCCAGACGTGCAGGCTCAGTGGCCATGGCTCACGGGCCCAGCCACTCCGCGGCACGTGGGATCCTCCCGGACTGGGGTGCGAACACGTGTTCCCTGCATCGGCAGGCGGACCCCCAACCACTGCGCCACCAGGGAAGCCCTTTTTTTTTTTTTTTGATGCAATTTTCAACAGCATTTTTTTTTTTTTTTTACTTTCTCTTTCTGACATTTCTGAAATACAACAGGTTTCTGTATATTAATCTTGTATCCTGCTACCTTGACAATCTTTTCATGTGCTTATTTGCCATCCATATGTCCTGTTTGGTGAAGGGTCTGTTTAAGTCTTTGGTCCATTTAAAAAATTTATTTATTTATTTATTTAAGGCTGCACTGAATTTTAGTTGTGGCATGCAGGATCTTTTAGCTGCGGAATGTGGGCTCATAGTTGTGGCATGCAGGCTTCTTAGTTGCGGCATGCATGTGGGATCTAGTTGCCCAATCGATCCCTGGATCCCCAGTTCAATTCCTGGATTGAAACCAGGCCCCCTGCATTGGGATCGTGGAGTCTCACCCACTGGACCACCAGGGAAGTCCTTCGTCCATTTTAGATTGGATTGTTTGTGGAGTTCTGAGAGTTCTTTATATATTCTGGGTATAAGTCCTTTGTCAGATATGTGATTCTCAAATTTTCTCCAAATCTATAACTTGTCTTTTTATTCTCTTAAGTGTGTCTTCCACAGAACAAAGTTTTAAATTTTGATAAAGTCCAATTTATCAAGTTTTCTCTTATGGATCGTGCTTTTATGTCATGTCTAAGAGCTCTCTGTCTAACCCAAGGCCACAAAGATTTTCTCCTATTTTTTCTTCTAAAAGTTTACAGTTTTAAGTTTTACATGTAGATTTATGATCCATTTTGAGTTCACTTTTGTATAAAGGTGTGAGGTCTAAATTGAGGTTCATCTTTTGGTGTATGGATATCCAATTGTTCCAATATCATTCACTGAAAAGATTATCCTTTCTCCATTGAACTACCTTGGCACCTTTGTAAAAAAATCAGTCACCTGTATTTGTGTGAGTCTATTTTCTTTCTTTTTTTTTTTTTTTTGTGGTACACAGGCCTCTCACTGTTGTGGCCTCTCCCATTGCAGAGCACAGGCTCCGGACGCACAGGCTCAGCGGCCACGGCCCAAGGGCCCAGCCGCTCCGCGGCATGTGGGATCCTCTAGGACTGGGGCACGAACCCGTGTCCCCTGCATCGGCAGGCAGACTCTCAACCACTGCGCCACCAGGGAAGCCCTGTGTGAGTCTATTTTTTGACCCTATTCTGATCCCCTACTGACCTGACATTTACTTATTTATTTTTAAAATTTTTATTTTTTGGTGCAGCATGCGGGATCTTACTTCCTCAAGCAGGGATTGAACCCGCACCCACTGCAGTGGAAGCACAGAGTCTTAACCACTGGGCCACCAGGGAAGTCTCTGACCTGATATTTGTTTATCTATTTAAATTTATTTATTTATTTATTTAAATTTTATTTATTTATTTATTCTTTTGGCTGTGTTTGGTCTTCATTGCCATGCGCAGGCTTTCTCTAGTTGTGGGGAGCAGGGGCTACTCTCTGTTGCAATGAGCGGGCTTCTCATTGTTGTGGCTACTCACGTTGCGGAGCACAGGCTCTAGGCGCACAGGCTCAGTAGTTGTGGCTTGTGGGCTCTAGAGTGCAGGCTCAGTAGTTGTGGCACATGGGCTTAGTTGCTCCACGGCATGTGGGATCTTCCTGGGCCAGGGCTCGAACCTGTGTCCCCTGCATTGGCAGGTGGATTCTTAACCACTGCGCCACCAGGGAAGTCCTAACCTGATATTTAAATCTGAGCTCACTGGATAGTTCTAATCCCCTGAGAGGACAATGTGATGTAGCCCTAAGGTTGATTAAATGAATACATGCTTAGGCAAAGCTGGGGAATCCAGTCCCCTTGCTGGGCAGGACTACAGACCTGAAGGACAGTCATCCTAACTTGTCTGTACTTTTGAGAGACTCTGAGTAAGTCCCCAGGCCCAGATAATGCCCAGCACCTTCTAGGGAATATCTGCCAAGGGAAGTGTTTACCTTTCTTCCATTTGTTTCATGCTGGACATAACTTGATTGGTTTTTTCTTCAAAAGATGTGATGGCTTCATTCTTCTGTTGTAAACTGCTCTCCGCATTCTATAAAAGCAAGGAAAGAGGGTTATTTTCTGCTTCTCCCTCACCCCACTGCCTGCTCTGGATTACAAGTGGGTTCAACTATTCTTGTACTTTTTTTTATAATACTTTCAAGAGCGTTTCATTAATTGCTGCTCCTCCCCAGAGCCCTGGAAGACAAACTGGGCCAAGGCCCCCATGTCATCAACATAAAGAAAGGCAGAGGGGGAATTTCCTGGAGTTCCAGTGGTTAGGATTCAGTGTTTTCACTGCTGTGGTGAAGGTTCAATCCCTGGTTGGGGAATTAAGATTCTGCAAGCCAGCCGGCCAAAAAAAGAAAAAAAAAAAAGGCAGAGAGGGAGATACTGAAGCCTTCTGTTTGAACAGTCCAGGCCCCTTTTTGAAAAGGAACTTCAGAGTCAGATCTGATTCAATGTTACTGAGTCTTCTCATGTGTCAGGCGCATCCATGAGTTCACCTGACTCTTGCAGAGTTCTCATGGTGGGCGTTGTTAGCCCCTACTTCTCTGAGCAAGAGAGGGAGGCTCAGAAAAAGAAAGCACCTGGGAAAAGGTTAGAGCACAAATATGGTGCAGCTCGGCTCTTACTCACAACCATGTGACTTTATGAGTCCAGGCTTTTAACCATGGCAGATGCTGAGTGACTAGAAGGCAGCAAAAGAGCAACATGTTTCTGTGTGCCTACAAGAGACACTCTTAAAATACAAGGATACAGAAAGGCTGAAGACAGAAAGAAGTCCTGATAAATTCTTAAGAATATATAGACAGTAGTGTCTGGCTTTAAAGTAATAAAACTAGACATAAGGAACAAAAGAATAGCTAAACACCTCATAACTGGAAATGGAATAGCATATTACTAAAAACTATTGAGGTAAAAAAAAA
Source organism: Hyperoodon ampullatus (assembly GCF_949752795.1). Taxonomy (NCBI): domain Eukaryota; kingdom Metazoa; phylum Chordata; class Mammalia; order Artiodactyla; family Ziphiidae; genus Hyperoodon; species Hyperoodon ampullatus. The sequence continues at coordinate 2,076,449 of NC_136917.1, forward strand.
AAAGAATAAAAAAAACCAGAAGAGAGATTATGAAATACTTAGAGCTGAAAGACAATGAAAACACTCTGCAATATTTTACTATATTGAAGATGCACCCTAATTTTATATACCACTATGAAGGAAAAGACTGCTACTTGAAACATGTCATGCCATTGACTATAAGATGCATCTTGATTTCAGAGATGACAAATGTGAAAAACATGCTTTTTAGGTGAAATACTTCTGTCAAAATTTGAGGGCCATAGCTAAAGCAGTACTTTAAATAAAATGTTTAATGAAATTAAAAAAGATAAAACAGATGAGCTAAGCATGTATTTCAGAAGTTGAAAATGAGCCACAGAGCAAACCCAAAGAAATAAGAAAGAAAATAATAAAAGTGAGGGTAGAAATCAATGAAAAAGAAATCATAACAATACATAATAAAGAATATTAGAAAAAAAGCTGGTTCTCTGAAAAGATTATGAGAACAGACACACCTCTGGCAAGACCGGATAAGGAAGAAAGACAAAAAATGCAAAAAGAAAATGCTGAATAAAAGAGATTTAAAAATTCTGCAAAAGAATGTTATAAACAACTATGAACTAAAACATTTGAAAACCTAAACAAAATAAGATACATTTTGGAAAAAAATATAAAAATGTACCAAAATTGGTCTGAGAAGAAATGGAAAATATGAATAAGCCAGTAAACATTCAATAAAGAGAAATGGTAGTCATAGTCTCCCTGCCCAAAAAGCCCAGCCCAGATGAATCCTACAACATGGGTGTGTTCTCAAAACTTTTGGAGAATAGACACTTTCTATCTTATAAGCGTTATTTCAGAGAAAGAGAACAGGAAACCTTATTTTATAGTACCAGTCCAACCATGATTCTGAAGCCAAATAAGGCTAGTAAAAGGAAAGAAAGAGGTCTGTCTCATATATAAACACACAGATTATATATAACATATTAGCTAACTGAGTCAAGAGTATATTTAAATATATCACAATCAAGCAGGAATCCAGGAACGTAAATGTATAAATTGCCACATAAATAAGGGAGAAAAAGAACAGGACTATCATAACAGATGAAATGCAAAGAAGCCCAAAACATTTAATAAGGTTCAATATTTATTTACGAGAAAAACTCTGAGCAAACAAGAAATGAAAAGAACTTCCTTAACTAAGTAAAGATTATACATCAACCATCTATTATTATTATTCTTTTTTTTTTTTTTTTTTTTTTGGCAATACGCGGGCCTCTCACTGCCGTGGCCTCTCCCATTGCAGAGCACAGGCTCCGGACGCGCAGGCTCAGCGGCCATGGCTCACGGGCCCAGCCGCTTTGCGGCATGTGGGATCTTCCCGGACCGGGGCACGAACCCGCGTCCCCTGCATCGGCAGGTGGACTCTCAACCACTGCGCCACCAGGGAAGCCCCCGTAAGCATTATTCTTGATGAAGAAATTTTTACACGCATTACTTTTAAGATCAGGACCACAAGTCTGCTTACTATTCCTACTACTGTTTAATGTAGTCATGGAGGTCCTGGCCAATGCTAAAAGAAACAAAAAAGAATGAGGAGTACAAAACCTGAGAGTGAAGAAATTAAACTGTCTTTATTTGCCTATGATATGATCAATTACATCTAAAACCAACAGGATTAATAGACAAACTATTAGAACTAGGTGGTGAGCAAGGCTGTCAAACACAAGATCAACCTATAAAGCACAAAAGCACTTCTCTACATCAGCAAGACCTCACTAGGGGATGCAGCCAAAATATGGCACCCAGCACACTAGCAACAAGAACTAGACAGAATTGAGGAGTTCACCTAGAGAAAATGCAACTCTTAGGGAATAAAAAGGACAAAAAGAGAGTAAACTATAAATTCAATGCAATTTCCATTTAAGAAATTCAGCTGGATTTTTAAAAAAGGAAATGTATACCTTATTCTAAAATTTTTATCAAGAATCAGACTATACTACAAAGCTACAGTAACCAAAACAGCATGATACTGGCACAAAAACAGCACATAGATCAATGGAACAGGATAGAAAGCCCAGAAATAAACCCAAGCACTTATGGTCAATTAACCTACAGCAAAGGAGGAAAGAATATACAATGGAGAAAAGACAGTCTCTCCAGTAAGTGATGCTGGGAAAAGTGCACAGCTACATGTAAAAGAATGAAATTAGAACATTTTCTAACACCATATACAGAAATAAACTTGAAATGGATTAAAGACCTAAATGTAATACTGGATACTATAAGACTCCTAGAGGAAAACATAGGCGGAGCGCTCTTTGACATAAATCAGAGCAATATTTTTTTGGATCTGTCTCCTAGAGTAATGGAAACAAAAGGAAAGATAAACAAATGGGACCTAATTAAACTTATAAGCTTTTGCACAGTAAAGGAAACCATAAACAAAATGAAAAGACAACCTATGTAATGGGAGAAAACATTTGCAAATGATGTGACTGACAAGGGATTAATTTTGAAAATATACAAACAGCTTATACAGCTCAATATCAAAAAAAAAAAACAAACAACCCGGGCTTCCCTGGTGGCGCAGTGGTTGAGAGTCCGCCTCCCGATGCAGGGGACACGGGTTCGTGCCCCGGTCTGGGAGGATCCCACATGCCGTGGAGCAACTAGGCCCGTGAGCCACGGCCGCTGAGCCTGCGCATCCGGATCCTGTGCTCCGCAGCGGGAGAGGCCACAGCAGTGAGAGGCCCGCGTACCGCAAAAAAAACCCAAACAAACAACCCAATCAAAAAAGGGGCAGAAGACCTAAACAGACATTTCTCCAAAGAAAACATACAGATGGCCAATAGGCACATGACAAGATGCTTAACTTGCCTAATTAGTAGAGAAATGCAAATAAAAACTACAGTGAAGTATCACCTCACACCAGCCAGAATGGTAATCATCAAAAAGTCTGCAAATAATAAATCCTACACTGTTGGTGGGAATGTAAATTGGTGCAGCCACTGTGGAAGACAGTATGGAGGGTCCTTAAGAAACTAAAAATGGAATTACCATATGATCCAGCAGTCCCACTCCTGGGCATATATCCGGAAAAGACGAAAGCTCTAATTCAAAAAGATACATGCACCTCAATGTTCACAGCAATACTATTTACAATAACCGAGACATGGAAGCAACCTAAATGTCCATCAACAGATGAATGGATAGGGGCTTCCCTGGTGGCACAGTGGTTAAGAATCCGCCTGCCAATGCAGGGGACATGGGTTCGAGCCCTGGTCCAGGAAGATCCCACATGCTGCGGAGCAACTAAGCCCATTCGCCACAAATACTGAGCTCTAGAGCTTGCGTGCCACAACTACTGAGCCCGTGTGCCACAACTACTGAAGCCCGCGTGCCTACAGCCCATGCTCCACAACAAGAGAAGCCACTGCAATGGGAAGCCTGTGCACCGCAACGAAGAGTAGCCCCCACTCGCCTCAAACAGAGAAAGCCCATGCACGGCAACAAAGACCCAACATGGCCAAAAATAAAAATAAAAAATAAATAAATTTATATAAAAAAACAGATGAAGGACAAAGAAAATATGGTATTATATACATTGGAATGTTATTCAGCCATAAGAAAGGAAATAATGCCATTTGCAGCAATATGGATGGACCTAGATATTATCATACTAAAGTGAAGTCAGACAGACAAAGACAAATATCACACACAGAATCTAAAAAAATGATAAAATGAACTTATTTACAACACAGAAACAGACTCACAGACTTAGAAAAGAAACTTATGGTTACCAAAGGGGAAAGGGGTGAGGAGAGATAAATCAGAAATTTGGGATTAACAGATACACACCACTATATATAAAATAGATAAATAAGGACCTACTGTATAGCACAGGGAACTATATTCAGTATTTTGTAATAACCTATAATAGAAAAGAATCTGAAAAAGAATCACTTTGCTGTACACCTGAAACTAACACAACATTGTAAATTAATTATACTTCAATTAAAAAAAAGAAAAAAGGATAAACGTTTACAAATAGATAAGTCAATCAAAAAAAGAAGAGGGAAAAAAGGGGGAAAGGTGGGCAGGCTTGACCTACGTTATGGGTCGAGTGTGTCCGTCCCAAATCCATTATGTTTAAGTCCTAACCCCCAGTACCACCCAGGATCTTATTTGGAAAACGGGTCACTCACTGCAGACATAATTAGTTAAGATGAGGTCACACTGGAGTCGGGTGGGCTCCTAATCCAATATGACTGGTGTCCTTATACAAAGGGGAAATGTGGACACAGGCATGCACACACAGGGAGAAAGCTGTGAAGATGAGGGCAGAGATGGAGGTGGTAACTTCTCCAAGTGAAGGAAACCCAAATATTGCCAGCAACCACCAGAATCTAGGAGAGACGGATGGGACTGACTTCCTCACAGAAATGAGGCCTAGAGGCCTAGAGGCAAGAGGATGGGAATAGGGGTGGGGGATAAAAGGAAATAAGAAAACAGGAAGGGTGTCTTATTATAGTGCCCCAAACAGAGGGATATGACTGACTCAACCTTCTGCATCTGAAGCCCAGAGGGAGAAAAGGGTACGAAGCCAGAATTCCAGCAGCACCAGAGACGGACTTGTGTGTGGTGCTTCCCCAGGGAACCCAACGTATGCTGTGCTGACTCAGCAGCCAGGGTTTTGGCGCTGTCAAAGCAGATGTTGTGACCCTTGTTAGTTATGGCAAACATTTAGTCAAACTGTTGCTTGCCCAAACTTGGAAGATGGAATCCACGCAACTGTGCCAGGGCTCCAGAATGCTAGGATGTGCAGTGGGGCTTGCCATGTGAACAGGTGCTATAAGCAAGGGGTTTGCAGGGAGAGATGGACAGGGATACAGAGGCCAAAGGTAGGGGCCTCACAGGTTAGAAAAGTCAACTGCTTCTGGACTCAGAAGGAAGAGAGAGGACTGAAGAGTGAGCCATATGGCCCTGTGACATCCTGCAGCGAAGATCAGAGTAGGCTGCTTTCCTCATGCCTCAAGCTGTTGTTCCAGATGACTGGTCACTGACATGAGAAAGACTGACAGAGCAAAGAAACAGAGCAGGTGTGGGAACTGTGTTTACTCATAACAAACTACAGTCACTGACACACGGATCAAGTGGACGCAAGCAGACCAGAGGCTGTGACAGAGGGAACTGGATTGTCCAAGAAGCCACCAGTCTGGTCTGAAAAATATCTGACTGTTGGATCCCTTATACAACCTCCAGGCCAGTAGACTGACACTGGCAAGAAGCTGGCCGTCAAAGCTGTGTAGCCCACTCCACGAGAGCCCACTTCCCATCAGCCATTGAAGATGGTGGCCTCAGGGGCCACGGAGGTCAGCAGACATGCTCTCTAGAAGGCAGAAGCGGTAGCCAGACATGCTAAGAAATGAAGTCCTCAGTACCCCAGGCAGCCTTCATGGTTCCTGCCCATAGGACACAATGACCACCAAGGGCCAGGGACTGCCAGGTGTGTCCCTTGTTTCCTCTTTCCCAATAGGCATTTCATCATGGTTATCCTGTTTCTGCTCTACCAGTTCGTCCTGGGCAGGACAGGCTAACGTGACTGACAGATAGTCTTCTAGTTGGAACACAGGCCCTGTGGGCTTGAGGGAGAGTGCTGCCCATCACCCAGGGTTGTGGACTCTGAGGAAGCAGGGCTTGTCGGTAGCTCTGTGGGGTCGACTGTGGTAGTGACGACTACATCTCCCCACACCTACTTTCCCCTTCACCTGGCCTGCAGTCCAGAAACAACAGCCCCAGGCTCCCCTTGCAGCCAAGCCTGGCCATGCTGACTAGCCCTTTCCTATGTGATCGGAAGAAATGGTGGGTGCAACTGCTGTCTCACTGTTTGAGAACAAATCCCTGGCTCTGGACTTTTGCTCTTCTCTCCACTTCTGCTGGCAAGAATGGTGACAACTCAAGTGGCCTTGAGAGCTGGAGCTGCCACTAGTCTGAATCCCTGAATGACCGTGGGGAGCAAAACTGCTGGTCTGCAATGCTTTAAGCTATTATAGTAGTTTAGTTTCTCCTAACGTGTATTAACAACATGTCTATATGCCGACCAAAACCAGAAGAAAACATGAAAAAATTAAAACAGATAATTTGTTGGGAGGGTAAAACTATTTTCTTCCTTTTCTCTTTTTGCTTCAATTTTCATTGTTGCAATTACAAAAATATTAATTACGTAATAATTTAAAAAAAGACGGACAAAATAGCACAGTTTATTTGAACCGTCTGCTCTCACATTATCTTTGACATAGATGTTACTACTAGTAAGACTGAAACCACTCTATGGAAAAGGAAGTGGGGCTGTTTCGGCAATAAAATAGGAAAGAGAACTTCAAAAAAGGAAAAGTTTTGAGGACACAGAATGGTATCCTTCTGGGTAGCTTCTGGGCAAGAAAGTGTTGCAGTGTTTAGATGCCGTCTTTCAGCCTCTGGCGTGACCGGTTCCTTCTGGGCTAGCTCCCCTGGACCACTCTGAAATGACCAGGGAGGTGATCTTGGAGACTCAGCAAGATTAACTTATTGGCAAAGCTTGAAAAGGCAATACTAACTAATATCCTTAATCCACTTCTCCATCTCTTGGGGCAAACAATTAGTACCTGAAGTAGACAGAAACAGACAGCAGGGGGACAGTGAATGTATGAGAGGCAAAGTTCAGGTTTAGATTCAAGAGACACAGTTCAGTTTTCAGCTCTATTTATTAGCTGTGCCACCAGGGACATGTGACCTAGACATTTGATTTTGCCTCGTCACTTATATTTCCCCCCATTTTATAAACTTTTGTCAGGGATTGCCGGGAGACTCAAATAAAATAAATGCAATAACATGTAAGATGGCCTAGGACCAGATTTGCAAATACTAGGCCCTCACAGATGTGTCTACTCTCTCCTTCTGCGGAAAGGATGACCCAAGACTGGAAAGGCAGCACGTGACAAGCTCTACCACTGTAGACAAGCAGCAGGAAACCGGGTTGTGATGTGGACATAAAGCCAAGTCCCACCTGAACTTTGTGAAACATCTGTAAGTTAATTGCTTTGACTTCCTCCAGCTGCTGGCGCAGGGCAACCAGAGTGTCCTGCTTCTCGTGGGTGTCCTTTTCTAGTAACTTCATTGCGATTTCCATCTCGGTTTTCATTCCAATTTGTAGCTCCAGTTCTTTTTCTAGTTCCTTAAAAGGATATTAATAAGGAAAATATTATTAAAGTAGATCACAGAAATGAACTTAACTGATGTTGTATCTTGGGCAGTGCTGAAAATACACGGAAGGTCAGAATAGGTTAGGGAGATGTAGACAAGTCTGTCTGGAGCGTAACTAGATTAAGTTTTTCCCCTTTCCTCATTTTACAACGAACACTGGCTCTGCATCAAGTCAACAGAAAGCGGGTAGGTGGCAATGAGGAATACTTCACGAGTGTTTGTTTTCACATGTTAAAAACTTCACTTGCATAAAAACTCACTTGTTTTTTAAAAGCAGGTTGAAGCACGTGTGTGCAAAGTGCTGACAGAAGTAACATAGAGGGAATAAACTGAGGAATCTTTTTGGTAACTCTCAGGCTCGCAAACTCACCAAACGGGCTCTCTTCTCCTCCTTCAGCTGCTTCCACACATCATTGTACATTTCATCCAGACCTTGCCGAGTCTGCTTGTAAGTCTCCAGCTCAACTTTTGTATCCTGTTTTGTTATCTGTGATCAAACAAGAGCACCAGAGGAATGGTTTGCTTACAGAAGCAAGCTAACTACAAAGTATTTAAAAATATAACATATATATTTTTTAAACAGTAGCATAATTTCTATTTTTTTAAGCATAATAGAGAAAGGCTAAAATTTTAAAGGTATTTTGAAATATCTTTGAACATGAAGGATGAGAGCAAGCCAATAGATTTTTGAAAAGGTAGGTGCAGAAAACAATTTAATTTTCTTTAAAATAGAATAGTCGTTCTGAGTGGGAAAGGTCCCCATTCAGTATTTATCTAGCACATTTTTAGCACTGGGTGAATTTTGAGGTGAATCAGATATGGTCTCTACTCTCAAGTCATCAGGTGAGACAGCTGCAAGCCAGCAATTCTACACAACAGTAAGCGGATGCTATAATGGAGGGAGGTGCAAAGAGCTATGGAAACACGGGAGAAGAAGGGTCCAGGCCTACTGATGGGTGCCAGAGGCAGCATCACAGGGGACCGGGCTCATAAGAGAAGCTGAAGAGGGAATAGGGACTTTCACTCGCAAAGGTCCAGAGGCAAGGGACCAGTGCACTTGGGAAACCCAAGTGGTCCAGGTGGCCTGAGAGTGACACGGAAGGGCCCTGCGGCAGGATGTTCTGGTGTCAAACAAGGCATCTTTGCACGTTCTGAGCTTGAGATCTCTGATGGACATGTCTGAGTGAGGAACATGCCGCCCAACTGCAAGGGCTACTTCTCACCTCTACGCTTTTTTCGCTTTTCTCACGAATTAATTCATTTTGTTCTCTTAATTGTTGCTGTTCTTCTTGAAGTGAACAAATTCGGTCTGTTGCAGCTGAAAGCTGATTAAGAAAGATTTTTAGATTTCTTAACATCAAAATGAATCTTACTGTTCAAATTAAAAGCTAACATTTGGCATCTTCACAATTGACAATGTATTTTCACATATGTGATATTTTATTTTTGATCCTTGTTTTGAATAGGTAATACATTCACATGGTTCAAAATTCCAAAGATATAAAAACATAAACAGTAAAATCTCTCCTACCCCTGCCCCTAGCCATCTCTGCCCTCCCTATTCTTCTTTTACAAAAATGATAGCACACGACTTCACGTGGGCAAAGATTTATGGACACAAAATATTAGAAACAGCTTAAATGTCCAATACTAGAAATGGTTGAACAAATCACAGTAAAAGCATAAAACAGAAATATGTAGTTATTAAAATACTTACAAAAGCTTTTAATGACTTGAGAACATACTTATGATATAATAAAAATAAAAAAGCAGGTTATACAGTATGTTCTCACGTCCAGTTTAAAGAAAAAGACTTAACTATGTTAAAAATCCTTAAGAAGAAAAACAAAAACAAACAAACAAAAAAAGCTTAAGAAAAGATGGGGACTCTATATACAGCTGTCACTTAGCCAAGGGATTATGGGCTTTTTCCCCCCTGATTCTTCATTCTTTTTAGTTTTTCTAGCCAATGAGCAAAAGGATATCTTATCACTAGAGAGAGAATTAAAGAATCTGGGAGAGGAATCACAACCAAACCATTAAGATGTGCCTGAGGAAAACATCTTCCTTGCCCTGAACGAGTTAACGTAGTTTAGGGAAAAGTGTATAGGAGCAGGTGCCTTCATGTACTTGCTGAGGAGAGGCTAGCAGGAGACGTGAGTTAATACCCCAACCAACCTGTCCTTTCCCAGCCTCTAGCCAGCCTGGAGAGAGAAGGTGAGGCTGGAGAAGGAGAAAGAAGCCAGACATTTGCCCTCGATACTTGGCTGTGCTCTTTAGCATCATTCACTAACAGGGGGCCCTGAAGCACTGAACTCCTCACCTCCTCTTGATCAACAGCATCTAGGTCCACCCAGACTCAGAACCCAGAACTGGGGTTTCTAAACATAACTGCTGTGCCCAAGTAAGAAACTTTAAGGCTTGAAAGGAGGTGTTAGTTGCTGCAATGGAAGAAGCAGGCAAAAACCATAAGCTAATTCCCATCCTACTCTCTGAAGACATAGAGAGCACACCCTGAAGTGAGAGATATACTTTTCTCTGAAGTACATTTTCTATTACATCTGTTTGCCTTTGAAGGAAAAATAAGCCAGTTGTTCAGTTTCAAAAGCTAAACTAGACTTTCATTCAGAGCATGCCACCTCCCCTCAGAATGGGAGAAAATATTTACAGATGAAGCAACTGACCAGGGATTAATCTCCAAAATATACAAACAGCTCATGCAGCTCAATAGCAAAAACATAACCCAGCTGAAAAATGGGCAGAAGATCTAAATAGACATTTCTCCAAAGAAGACATACAGATGGCCAAAAAGCACATGAAATGATGGTCAACATCACTAATTATTAGAGAAATGCAAAACTACAATGAGGTATCACCTTACACTGGTCAGAATGGCCATCATGAAAAAATCTACAAACAGGGCTTCCCTGGTGGCGCAGTGGTTGAGAGTCCGCCTGCCGATGCAGGGGACACGGGTTCCTGACCCGGTCCGGGAAGATCCCACATGCCGCGGAGCAGCTGGGCCCGTGAGCCATGGCCGCTGAGCCTGCGCGTCCGGAGCCTGTGCTCCACAGTGGGAGAGGCCACAACAGTGAGAAGCCCACGTAATGCAAAAAAAAAAAAAAAAAAAAAAAATCTACAAACAATAATTGCTGGAGAGGGTGTGGAGAAAAGGCAACCCTCCTATACTGCTTGTGGGAATGTAAATTGGTACAGCCACTATGGAGAACAGTATGGGGGGTCCTTAAAAAAGTAAAAATAGAGCTATCATATGATCCAGCAATCCCACTCCTGGACATATATCTGGAGAAAACCATAATTCTAAAAGATATATGTACCCCAATGTTCATTGCAGCATTACTTACAGTAGCCAGGACATGGAAGCAACCTAAATGTCCATCAACAGAGGAATGGATAAAGAAGATGTGGTACATATACACAGTGGAATATTACTCAGCCATAAAAAAGAATGAAATAATGCCATGGATTGACCTAGAGATTGTCAGACTGAGTGAAGTAAGTCAGACAGAGAAAGACAAATATCATACAATATTGCTCATACGTGGAATCTAAAAAAGGGTATAAATAAACTTATCTACAAAACAGAAATAGAGTTACAGATGTAGAAAACAAACTTACGGTTACCAGGGGGTAAAGGGCGGGGAGGGATAAATTGGAAGATTGGGATTGACATATACAAACTACTATATATAAAACAGATAACTAGTAAGGACCTTCTGTATAGCACAGGGAACTCTACTCATTACTATGTAATGGCCTATATGGGAAAAGAATCTAAAAAAGAGTGGAGATATGTATATGTATAGCTGATTCGCTTTGTTGTACACCTAAAACTAACACAACATTATAAATCAACTATACTCCAATAAGAATTATATAAAAAAAACAAAAACAACAAAGCATGCCACCTCATCTGGGAGAACAAAGAGTGAATCCGCTTGTTCTAAAATCAACTAAGGGGACTTCCCTGGTGGTGCAGTGGTTAAGAATCCGCCTGTCAATGCAGGGGACACAGGTTCGAGCCCTGGTCCAGGAAGATCCCACATGCTGCGGAGCAACTAAGCCCGTGAGCCACACCTACTGAGCCCGCGCACCACAACTACTGGAGCCTGCACGCCTAGAGCCCGTGCTCCACAACAAGAGAAGCCACCGCAATGAGAAGCCCCTGCATCACAACGAAGAGTAGCCCCCACTCGCCGCAACTAGAGAAAGCCTGTGTGCAGCAACGATGACCCAACACAGCTAAAAATAAATAAATTAAATAAAATAAATAAATTTAAAAAAAAATAAAATAAAATCAACTAAGGTCTCCTTGAGTGCCTCCACATGCTAAGTGTTGGGCAAGGCACATTTATGTGGTATTAACCTAATTTAATCTTTACAATACTATTGTAAGTGTGTTGAATTATCACCCAATTTAGAGATGAGGAAAGTGAGGCCCAAAGGCCCTGTCCACCCCCCAGGTGAATTCGAGTCCTTCAGCTCTCAGTGCGATGAAGTCTCTCCCACGATGCCCATCTTTGAGTTTCTTTGTCCTGTTACAAATCTGAGCTCCTCTCCTGAAAGCTGTTCAGGCCTGGCCCCTCAGGAGGGCGCAGGAGGTGTAAAGTGAGCCTTACACTGGGTCTTCCATTACGAAGGGGTGCTCTGCGACTCTCCTTTCGGCTGTAACCTGCCTCCACACCGTGGGGGGGGGTCACTCTCTGGCCCCCCTCACAGCCCTCTTCCTTCCCAGTGAGACTTGGTGGGGAGGGTCGAGCAGCCAGGGACCGCTACCTGTGGAAAGCCTCAGAAAGGCTGAGCAACCCCCCTCCTGCTAACAGGAGACAAGATGGGTCCACCAAGGAGACTGCCGGGCAGCTGGCAGCAAGCTTTCTTCCTCGGCCTCAGCCCTCCTTCTTCCTGTCCTTTCATTCTCTCTCTTCCTAGTGAGAAAGCAGAGAAAGACCACACTGTGGGGAGACTGGTTCCAAGCTCCTGAGAGGCCGAGACTCGGAAGGGGGGGCAAGGGTACTTTTACCCCATAAAAGAGCCTGTGCCTTCTGGGCAGCCGGGAGACACACTACATCATAGGAAAGGTGGGAAAAGAGGAAGAGGATAGCACGTTCACAGAAGGAGTGGGGCTTTTCCAACTAGGACTTGTCTTCTACTGGACCACTGTGAGGTGATAAAACCTAAGTCACTTAGAACTGGCTCATGATCCATTGCACTGGCTCATGGGAGCCCCGGCCAGGGCAGAACACGGACATTCTGAGGATGTGAAATTCTGAGAATGTCTGTCCCGTGTGCAGCTCAACCCAAGGTTAGCACTTCCCATTCCTACCAGTGAGAAGCTCTGGTCAGATATACCAACCATACCATTTCTCTTCTTGGGTCATTCTGCTTTAAGAATTTCAATAAGTTACAAACCTCTTCTTGAAGCTTTGAATTAGTCTTTTCCAACCCTTCTATCTTGGTTTGAAGATCCCCAACTGTGCAGCTGTATAAAAGAAAATATTAAGTAAATGTGAACTTATAAAAGCTGACTGTTTTCCCAATCTGTAAACAATGAGAATAGAGATTCCTAGATTTCCTATATGAAATGGAGAGTCAAAGGGTCTCCAATTAACTCATAGATGAGAATTCTAAATATATATGTATGCAGTGTGTGTGTGTGTGTGTGTGTGTGTGTGTATTATTTTTACTGAAAAGTTTTTAATGTTTGATCCAAATATGCTACCCATTTCTTGTTTAGCCAACTGGAAAGAAAACACCATTTCCCCCAACTCAATATATGGGAACCAAAACGCACTGGGCAGTCATATATCTAAAGTAATATTCATAACAAGATATTGGTACTTTTGGGTAGTAGGATCAAAGGTGATTTTTAAATCTTTTTTACACTGTCCCATTTTTCACATATTCTTTAAGTATATGCACGACTTTCATACCGAAAAATACGTAAAAAGCTAATGTAGACTTGACAGACAACAATAATAACCACAACGATAATAGTAGTAGTTTTCTTTTTGGACAATGTGTCAGACCCTGTTTGTTCTAAGCACTTTAAATGCATCAACTCCCCACAATTCTGTGATGCAAATCTTATTGTTAATCTGTTTTACAGATGAGGAAAACATAACTTTATATTGAGAAACTCACTTAACTTCATACCCCTATGAACCCAGGTGGTCTGGCTCCAGAGCCTGCACTTTCAGGCAACAGACCCTACTGCCAAAAACTGGGGCTTTTTGCCGGTGAGGGGTGGTACCAAGATACAAACCTGACAAGGCTAATGAGCCAAGGTTCAAGAATTGGGTGGGAGGGCTTCCCTGGTGGCGCAGTGGTTGACAGTCCGCCTGCCGATGCAGGGGACACGGGTTTGTGCCCCGGTCCGGGAAGATCCCACATGCCTCAGAGCGGCTGGGCCCGTGAGCCATGGCCGCTGAGCCTGCGCGTCCGGAGCCTGTGCTCCGCAGCGGGAGAGGCCACAACAGTGAGAGGCCCGCGTACCGCAAAAAAAAAAAAAAGAATTGGGTGGGAGAAAAATAAAAACACAAATTGACACAAAATGAAAAAGTCAACAAAACAAAACATATGGAAGGAATTACAAGTTTTAAGAGGGTGCCATTTTCAATTCTGTACCAACTACATAACTCAGAAAATATCAATAAAATTTCTATTTTTCCTTAGAAAACATAAATTACCAAAAAAGATATATCCTCATGAGGAGAAAAGCTAGATGAATTAACAGTTAAGGAAAAACTGAAAAGCTGGCAAAGTATTGCCTCCATACAGGCTTTGAGCTTCAAATTTTCAAGGAGCAAATAATGCTCATGAACTAGAAGGTGTTCTCAGGCACAGAAACAAGGCAAAGCTTCCTGATTCATTTTGTGAAGCTGCATAACCCTGATACCATGCCAGAGGGGAAACTATGGAACAACTATGTTAGGTTACATGTTAAGAGAATGACTAAATTATTAAAGCTATGATCAAGTAGAGTTTATCCTTACGAAGAAATCCATTAATAAACTATATTACATCAATAGATTAAGGGATAAAAGTCATGATTAACTTAATGGATGCTAAAAGGCATTTGATAAAATTCAACATCTATTCCTTATAATGGCTCTCAATAAACTAAGCATGGATTAAGAATCTCACTCTCAAAAAAAAAAAAAAAAAAGAATCTCACTCTCAAAATAATAGCCAGCGTCACACCTCAGGAAAGCTCAGAGCAGCACTACCCTAGGTATGTCCTTCAAACACACTAGCTCCTTTGCCTGTTTCATTGGCTTTGGGGGCCAGAGAGGCTGCTCCCGCAGAGAACTGCTAATGTGCACAGTGTACTCTCTAAAGAGGGTTCAGAGAGAGAATTATATTTCCCAAACACGTCAGGCTGAGAATCTCCATCCATTCTCCATCAACACCCGTAACAACTAGTGTTTCATGAAACACAGGAGCAGCTTTCCAATTAAAATGAAAATTCAAGATAAAGATACCTGCTATCACTATTGAATTGCTCTCAAAGGTCTAGCCCAGGGCTTCCCTGGTGGCGCAGTGGTTGAGAATCTGCCTGCCAATGCAGGGGACACGGGTTCGAGCCCTGGTCTGGGAAGATCCCACATGCCGCGGAGCAACTGGGCCCGTGAGCCACAGCTACTGAGCCTGCGCACCTGGAGCCTGTGCTCCGCAACGGGAGAGGCCGAGAGAGTGAGAGACCCGCGCACCGCGATGAAGAGTGGCCCCCACTCGCCGCAACTAGAGAAAGCCCTCCCACAGAAACGAAGACCCAACACAGCCAAAAATAAATAAATAAAAAAAAAAAAAAAAAAAAAAGGTCTAGCCCAGTGGTTTTCAACCCCTTTCTCCTGCCCAGAACGTTGGAGGGATGTGTGTTGATTCCCAGCAGCAATAATGCTTCCCATGCAGTGATTTCCAACTAAGTTGCGGTGGGCTAAGGGGTGGAGAGGTTTCATTTATTACTCTCTAATTTGCATAACTACACAGAACAAAAGATCAAAGGATTCCCCAAAGCTCTTTATCAAGAAATCATACTTATACAGTCTGTATACATGAGCACTGAACCTTTTTTCTTGGTTTGGAAAAAAGTTAGATATAAATATATGGCAACTCAAAAAGGTTCCATGAGGCAGTTATCGGGCACTGAGAATGAACTGCAACACTGGAAAAAGGAGGGAGTCCTACCTTAAGTGCCGGTTAAGTTCTTCCACATAATTTTTTTGATCAAGTACATCAGTAATTCTTTCATGCCTTTTAAAAAGAACATAAGAAGAGAGAAATTCTTTTTACTCAGGGTTAATACTTTGTAATTGTCCCCCAACCTTCCAGTCACCTTGTAGGAGTACCAATGTCATCAGGAAACCAAGAGATGGTCAGAGCTTAGTAATGTCTGCACGGTCCTAAGTGAACTAGCAAGGCGGGCTAGGAAGACATGGGACACACTGGAAACAGGATGCCTGGAGAGGAGCCTCCCTGCAGACGCTCCTCCCACCTCTCCCCTAGCATTTGAGAAAGCCACTGGCATGCAAGGTAGAAACACCAAAAGCCAGATGTAAATGGCTCTCCAGTTAGGAGATAAAGCAGCCCTTGTTATACTGAAGGAAAAGAAGCTGCCTCAGAAAAGAAGACCACAAGACTCTTGAAAACACAAAGCTGATCAGTCTGGGTTAAAAAAAAAGACTCTGGGAACTCTTTGGCGGCCCAGTGGTTAGGACTCCGCGCTTTCACTGCCAGGGGGGTAGGTTCAATCCCTGGTCAGGGAACTAAGATCCTGCAAGCTGTGCAGCATGGCCAAAAAAAAAAAAAAAAAAGCAAAAAGCAAAAACACAACACAACACAACAAAACAAAACTTCATACCTCTTTATGCAAAAAAGACTTTATCATTTTAAAGTTAGGCTCCCCCCACCAATTTCTTTACGTACGTATGTACATAAATGGGATCATGTGACCCAGGTTCATGCCACAGGTGCTGGATTTGCTGGTCAGTGCAGTCATTTTTTTTCTTTTACCTTTCTGCCCTTTACATAGCTCTCCCAGGTAACACATACTGATAGCTTGTTGAGTATCCTATGTGTATATAATCATAATATCTATCTATATTTTTACATATAGTATATGCAATTAAAATATAAAATATATATTAGAGAATTTGGGGGTTTTAAAAAATGGGATATATATACTTCTCAGTATTATACTTTTCTCACTCAATAATACCTGGGGAAATTCCTCTAAATCTACTATACAGTAGGTCAAATTTGTTTTTCTTTCATGTCTGTATAATACACAGTGTGGAATACTTCAGATGTTCTGCAATTCATTCAATTGCAGATGTCCCTAGGTATCCACGGGGGACTAGTTCCAGAACCTCTGTGGATACCAAAATCTGCAGATGCTCAAGTCCCTTATACAAATGGCATAGCACAGCTGACCCTCTATATCTGTGGGTGCCACATCTGCAGGTTGAAAGACTGACTGTATTCCCTTAATAGTGGATAATCAGTTTATTTCCAGTTCTTTTTGACATTAAGAATGTATTTTAAATTTCAAGTGAGTAAATCCTTGTACTGTGGGTGCATGAAGCATTAATGGGATTCCCGCTGGTCCCTTCCTTGGTAAGGTGCACTGCCAAGGCACTGAGAAGGAAGAGTTCTCATTACAAAGACATATGAAAGACAGGTAACAGATGTACGTGGTAAAATATTCAAACACAGCGCAAGGGTTTACAGTGAAACTCCCTCCCATGCCTGTCTCCTGACCTCTTCTCCACAGGCGGCTGTGTTTTCAGGTCGATGTGCCTCTCTAGAAATGATCCATGTATATGGAAGTACAACATATAAATATGGGTGTATGTCTTTTTTGTTACAACATAAATGGTAGCATGTTATATAAATTGTTTGCTTTTTTTTCTTTTCTTTTTTTTTTTTTCCAGGATAACTTCTTTTAATGCTCTTGTTAACAAGGATGAGGTAGAACTACAATGTGCCATGAAGAGACACCCAAGACACAGTAGGATCAAAGAATAAGTCTAGTGGCAACTTAACTATATAATAGTACCTTTCCATTTACATCCAAACCATAAAGCAAATTACACTACCAACAAATATATACCTGCAAGGCAGTAAAGAAAGGCTTGGAAGGAGTCATGCATGAGTAGCTTCCTCTGAAGAAGCAGGGGGAGTGGGACTGAGATGGAGACGAGGGGATAGTGTTAATGGGGAAATCTGCCTTGTACTCTCTATTCTTCCACAGATCCTAATTCCCTAAACAATGGGAATAGGAATGTATTACCACTGTAATTAAAAATAGCTAAATAAAAAATAAAAATTCAAACAACACAAAAACAAAAGTAGCATTCTTTGTCAACAGTTACATGAAAAGATGCAACATCACTAATCATCAGGGGAATGCAAATCAAAAACCACAGTATGCTATCAGGTCATACCCGTTAGAATGGCTATCACCGAAAAGACAAGAAGTAATAAGTGTAGGCCAGGATGCAGAGAAAAGGGAACACTTGTGCACTATTGGTGGGAATGTAAATTGGTGCAGCCACTATGGAAAACAGTAGGGCAATTCCTCAAAAAATTAAAAAATAAAATTACTAAATGATCCAGCAATTCCACTTCTGGGTATTTATCCAAAGAAAATGAAAACTAACTTGAAAATGTATATGCACGCCCATGTTCACTGCAGCATTATTTATAACAGCCAAGATAAGGAAACAACCCAACTGTCCATCAATGGATGTGGTATATTCATATAATAAAATACTATTCATCCATAAAAAAGAAGGAAATCCTACCATTTCTGACAACATGAGTGGACTTTGAGGGCATTATGCTAAGTGAAGTAAGTAAAACAGTGAAACACAAAGACCTTATGATCTTACTTATATGTGGAATCTAAAATAAACACAAAACTAAACCCACAGGTACAAGGACTGGTGGTTGCCAGAGGTGGGGGGGTGGGGGAGTGGGTGAATGGGGCCATAAGGCACCAACTTCCAGTTATAAAATAAGTAAGTCCTGGGGATGTAATGTACAGCACGGTGACTGTAGTTAATAATACTGTATTGCATATTTGAAAGTTGCTAAGAGAGTGGATCCTAGAAATTCTTATCACAAGAAAAGAAATTTTTTGTAACTATGTATGGTGATGGATGTTAACTAGACTTATTGTGGTGATCATTTTGCAATATATACAAATATCAGATCATTATGTTGTATACTTGAAACTAATATAATGTTATATGTCAATTATACCTCAATTTTAAAAAAGGAGCATTCTTTGCCAGAATTTCATTAAAAACGTGACGAACAGCATACAATACAGAACTTACTCTTTGCCACCATCAAGATCCTGCACATCCTTAATGTAGAGAGAAAAATCGATCACTCCAACCTGATCGAAATAAAATGTACCAGTTTAAGTGAAAAATAACTTTTCGCACTTTCCACAAACCTTAGTCTTTAAAATTCAGGGTATTTACCTTCCTATCTCAGGATAAAACAATAGGATTGTTAGGATAACCTGACAATCAGTTAGGTTAACCAGCTTAAAGCAGCAATCAGTCAAACAAACAAACCAAAAGAAAAATAACCCCATTACCTTCTAGAAGAAAAACTTACAAAAAATCAGAATTTAAGGGAAGTTTTACCACCTAGTTATGATTTGTTTCTTGCATTTATTCAACAATCAAATTGTTGACAAAGATCAACAAAGTTCTTTGGGTACAAAGTAATAAAAAAAAAAAGAGACCTGGATCTCTAAAGTGGTGACCTTAACTGATAACTCTGACTTCTTCCCCCAAACTGGGGTGAAAAGGTCCAGTCAGTATTTCAGGGAAAATTCTCTGCTGCTGTGGGGAACTAGGGGCTCCAAGACCCCTCAAAATCTCAAAGTCAGGGGCTCTGTCCAGAAATAAAGCACTTCAGAGAGAGTGAATGAGAGCCCTAGTCTGCCACCATCTGCTCTAGTGTTAAGTGCAGCCATTCCTTTGAAATATAGGAAAATTGGGTCCATCAATAGAGAAATATTTAAATCAGTCACGTTATAGCCATATTGCAGAACCCTATGCAACCATAACAAAGAATGCAGAGAATGAATATGTAATGAAATGAAGAAAGCTCCAGGATAAAATTTTAACTCAAAGAATACTATGTACGGCATTAACTCCTTACAGTAACCTCCCTTATGTTAAAACCAAAGCTATACATGATGTTTTCTGCAACTCCTCTGTTGCGCCTCCCACCAATCTATATTCCTGACACTTGAACCTGGGTGGCCAGTAAGGCCTGTCTTTATGAGCAGAAAGCAGCAGAAAGGATGCTGTGACTTCTGCAGCTAGGTTCACAAAGGCAGTACGAGCTTCCTCCTGGCTCTTTCCCTTGGGCATATACCTTTGAAGTTCTGAGCTTCCATGGGAAAAGTCTGGCTAACCTTGAGGCACCACGCTGGAGACCATGTGGAGAGAGCACGTGTAGACAGAGATGCCCAAGAAGCCCCTGCTTCTCCAGCCTCAGTTCCCTGAGCCTTCTCAGCCCAGAGGACAGAGAGTGAGAGTGCATATGCCTTCAGCCACTCCAGCCCCAGCCACCAACTACCCGTGATCACAGGCGTGCTTAAGAGTCACCTCAAATATGAGGGACTGTAATCATTTATGTGACTGTTAATTTGTTACACTGCAACAGAAAACCAGAAAAGGTTTAATTAAAAACAAAACCTATGTATACATAAATGCATAGGAAAAGTAGAAACAGTCCCTCAAATTTTTACCATTGTCTGTGGGGACAGGACTGGGACTGAATGGGGAGAGAAGGGGAGCTTGAATTTCACTTTTCACTTTACATTCTTCTGTAATTGCTTAACTTTTTTTCAACAAGCATGCATTTCTTTTGTGATACAAAAATAATTAAAAAAGAAAGATATATTTGACTGGAAAAAAAGCAACAACAGAAGGAATGAGAAAGAATACCCAAAGTAGACATTAATGGACTAGGAAACAAAGCTCTCCTCTCAAAGCAGAAGTGATGTGTAAAAGCAAGGCCTGGTTCTTCGAGCTCAACACAGTAGACAAATCTCTACCAAGTATTACAATTTAGAAAAGTGAGATTTTAAAAAGCTGTAAGAAAATACTCTCATGCAACTAATAGGTCTGAATGAAACAAATGATTTCTGGAAAACTATAAATGACTAAAAATTTTTCTAAGACTTAGGAAACCAATAAATTGACCAAAGCTATGCAAAAAATTAAAGTGGTCAAAGCATGAGGACCAGAGAGCTTTTGCATAAAGCTGAAACTGTCATACCAGCAAGTTTTAACAAACCTTTAAAGAAAAATAATTCCTGCTCTAATACACTGTTGTGGAAAACAAGAAAGAAAAGAATATCATCCAGTTTATTTTACGAGGTTATACAATCCTGACACTGAAAAGTGACAAAGACAGTATAGAAAAGGAAAATTCAGACCAGTGTCACTTTTAAGGAGAAATACAAAATTTCCAAATAAACCACAGACATATTAAATCTAGGAGTATACTAAAAGAATAACGCACGATGACCAAGTAAGGTTTATTTTATGATATCACAATAGGAAACCTAAGAATCAATTCAATTATAATTATGGGTTAAAAATGGATATGACATCTCAATAGACGCCAAAAAAGGTATTTGATAGCATTCAATATTCATTTTTAAATAAAAAATATAAAGTAAGTTAGAATAGAACAGTACTTTCTAAACATGAGAAAGAGGATCCCTCAGGGTGCAATAGCAAATACTCATACTTTATGGTGACATACAAGAGGTATTAAAGATAAGAATAGGCCAGGGGGCTCAATCACATCTATTACTTAATAAAAATTCTAATTAAATTTTTATTTTGGAATCTGACAAAATGATGTTCAAGGTCACCTGGCAGAACGGACAGCCTCAACTATATCTGAAAAAGAAGTACAACAAAGTAGGCAGGAGGTGAACTGCCAGAGCATAAAACACACTATGTGGCTTTGGTAATTAAAAGACTATGTTAGGGCTTCCCTGGTGGCGCAGTGGTTGAGAGTCCGCCTGCCGATGCAGGGGACACGGGTTCGTGCCCCAGTCCGGGAAGATCCCACATGCCGTGGAGCAGCTGGGCCCGTGAGCCATGGCCGCTGAGCCTGTGCTCTGCAACGGGAGAGGCCACAACAGTGAGAGGCCCGCGTACCAAAAAAAAAAAAAAAAAAAAAAAAAGACTACGTTACTGGCATAGAAATAAAAAGATCCAGAGACTAAATAGAGAGTCCAGAAATAAGCCTCAGAGCATAATGGATATTTCAACACATGATAAAGGTGGAATTTCAAATTAGTAGGGAAATAATATTTGATACATGATATTGAGAAAACTTTACTAGTACTGTAGTAGTAGTTTACTACTGTACTTATATAAGAAATCTAGACTTCTACTTCACACTATGTCAAAACGAATAACAGGCAGATCATTTAAATGTAAAAAATATACATGTAATTTAAAAAATTAGGTTAATTTTTAGACGTTGAAGGACCTTCTAAGCACAATACCTTAGAAGGTATAAAGGAAAAGTCCATTAAATATGACTGCCAAAAAAAAAAAAAAAAAGTCTACAGGGAAAACAAGCCCCAAGACAGCAGAAAAAAAAATTTATAACAAATATTCTGACAAATGGTAAATATCCTTAATCAATAATAAAGGAGCAGAAAAAGGTGGAAAACTCAAAAAAATGGGCAAAGGATATGAACAGGTGAACCACCGATGGCAAATAAAACATGAAAAAATACTTTATCTTCCTAGTTCTCAAAAATATAAATTTGAGATGAAGAGTTATTTTTCTCTCAGATTAAAAGAGACCAAGAATGCTCACATGTCATCACAACACTCATGCAGAATGTGTACACTCTGACACAGCAATCTCAAAACTTATCCTAAGAAAATAAACAGACAAGAGTAAAAAGAAGTATGAGGATGTTTATAACACTATTGTTATAACATGGAAACAACTTACATTAATAAGTATTGGTTAAATAAATTATGGTACATTCATAAAATGGATTACTATGCAGTTGTTTAAAATGGTTTATATCTCTTGACATCAAGAGCTATGTGGAACATATTATTAAATAAAAAAATTGCAAAATGGTGTGCTTGGAATAATCATATTTTGGTTTAATGAAAAAAGAGAACTCCAAACATCTGTCTCTGAAATATAAATACACACATACACCTTCCTTCATGTGCTTCAAGGATGTATCCTGAAATGTAACACTGAATTAGCTCTTTCTGTGTAATGGGATTATAAGTGATATTTCAAAAAAAACTTCTTTGTATGTTTTGGAAAATATTTAACAGGCAAAAACAAGAAAACTACTAGGAAAAAAAAGAAAAAAAAAAGAAAGAGAGGAGAGGTTACAATAAAAAAAGCTGACCTGGTCACGGAGGGATTGGGGAAGCTTTAGATTCATGTCCAAACATGTAGTGGGAAGAAGCCTGGGCCACTGCCCAGTTACAGATGCCCTGAAGAGGTGGCGGTGAGGGTGGGGCAGGGTGTCCTGATTTACAGTCCCTGCCACCACGAGTTTAGGCCTCAGCCCTGGTCAAGAGGGTGTCCCACCCCATGGGGCACTCTGCATCTTACTGCCTACTTTCATTTGTGCTCCATTTTACCATCTGACTTCCCAAATCTCTCCTGAGTCTATTTTCCCACTCCCCATGCAGCCTGGGGCTTCCAGACTTGTCTGCTCAATGTTTTTGCTTTCCCTATTCTTGGCTGCTTCTAACTCATCAACTGGATGGTTGCTAGCTTGATCTTTTTCAATCCCAGGCCTGATCATTTCAGTGTACTGCTTAAATACCTCCAAAGGTTTTTAAGTTCCAAAGTTTCAGGGACAAAAACTAAAGCCTCTAACATGGCACTGATGGCCTAACAACTGGGCCAGCCTCCACCTTCACTTCACTCATCGAGCATCCTGTGTTCTAGCCATGGAGCACTGTTTCCCGTTCCCAAACATGCCATGCCCTCTGTGTGTGCCTCTGTGCCTTTGCCCAAGCTATTTTTCACCCTACCCCAAGACCTTCGCCAGCTGCTCTCCACTCCGGTCCAGCACAGCACCTTGTACAGCCCTGTGCCAGATGCCCCTTCCTTAGGTTCAGCATGTGTCTGCAGATCCTACGTAAAATCTCTGGCCCAAACAAGGCATTCGATCTGGAGTCAAAATTCCCATTTTACCTGAGAATCCAAGTCTTCTCCTTTTAAACAGAGGTTGGCATCAAGCACATTGAGTCCCACCAGCAGACCAACAATCACCATCCCTTCTTCCTCCATCATTAATGCCTCAGGCTCATAGAACTCACTGAAAGAGATTGATACAACAGGAACACCTTCACCACCCTTCTCTTGGACCTACTCTGCCTTTTCACCTCTCAGCTCATGGCCTGGCTGCCAACTTCATCAGGAGCCAGAGGCTCCCTTGTGCGAATTCCCT
Organism: Hyperoodon ampullatus; assembly: GCF_949752795.1. Lineage (NCBI taxonomy): Eukaryota > Metazoa > Chordata > Mammalia > Artiodactyla > Ziphiidae > Hyperoodon > Hyperoodon ampullatus. The sequence goes on from NC_136917.1 coordinate 2,100,174, forward strand.
TCTTCCTTCTATTTCCTCTCTCACTTTAAGTGCTGCTATCTCTTCTCTGGCCTCTCCTCTCTTCCTGTGGATTAAAATGGACTCCTCCTACCTCTGGTCTAGGGTTAACACCTCTGTTTGGACCCTGGAGCCCAGTCCTCCTCATCTCTTGGCTCCTGTGTTCCTGAACATAACTCTGCCCCTCTTGGTCACCCTGGCTCCTTCTTTTGTGTTGCTTTAAACTACTTCTACACGTACATTCATGTCAACATAAAGTGGAATCCCACAGCCTCCCCCACCACCCATCCAAGGATAAAACTCTTCCCTCTTCCCTGTGTCCCATGGAACAACACTGGCTGCTTTTACTTCCTTACCTCCAAGTCACCTCAGCCATTACAGTGAGGCTCCATCCATTACTGCTCTGGTCACCAGCGATTAGCTAATTTACCATCGTGTGTGTGAGTACATGAGAACTTATTATCCTAAGAATTAGTTGTTTAGAACAAAATCTGTACCTCAGAGTTACTCAGTATAATGGTACTCAAAGAAGAGTACAAAGTACATGAACTATTTGAAACCAGTATTTATCATGAAAAAACATGTTCAATAATAAGCCATGACTTGAAAACAATGGAAAATTTTGGGAGACTGTAAAAGACATTTTTATGTCAGTTAGATAAGAGAATTATCTCTGGAGAGATTTGTTCCTTGTAAATGATCATATCCTGGAGAAAATTCCTCTTATAATGGTTACTTTTGTTTATAGAGTTATAAATGTAAAAAATGAACCCAGTCATAAATTTCAGAGATAGACAGTTCGTCTTTACTGATGCCAAGAGATATAAAAGTTTACAAACTGAATGTGGAATCCTAAAACAGGTAATCTAGATATGTTCCCTTACAAAAAGCAGGGTTTTATACTTTAAAATTGCCCACTGAATCTAGTTCAAGTCATTTTCCCCCTATTATCATCCAGTCAAATACCATTTTGTTGAAACTTAATGGAGTACGCTGTCAGGGTGCCTAATCTTAGGTATTTTTGAAGAACTATCTTCGAAATGACTTCTCAAAATGAAAATATACATCTTCATTCATAGAGACTTTCAGAAATCAGTGCTCAAAAAATAAAATACTGCTATTTTAAAACTAAGCCACAGAATAGTTACACTTAATAATTTGAATAAAAACTGTACATTATACATTCTTGTTTTAATTCCGAATGATCTACAGAACTGTGTTCTAATTACGAAGCAAAAGCTAAGCAAAGATAGGTGATGAAATACCTTAAGAGATGTTTATTGTCTATAAGCACTTTCAGATAATCTGCCAGTTTCTTCTGCATGAGTGCAAGATAAAGCCAAGCTCGGCCCCTTCCCACAGCTGTCCTGGAATTCAAACAGAGAATCAAACTATTATGACATAACAATAATAACAACAAAAAACAAAGGGAAAAGAACCAACTTAGCCAAGGAGAAACACATGTTCACGCACACACATGCTTGTGAATGCAGAGAACGCTGTAATAGAGCTGCCCTGGGGGCTGGGGGAGCGCACTGTCTGGTAAGGCTGAGGAAATGGCTCACTGCATTCTTTTGGGTACTGTTTGAAGTCTGTATCATGGGCATGTATTCTGCATCCCCCCCCAAAAAAAACAGGAAAAAAAATTTAAGCCACAAACATCTGATTTCTGGAACAAATACAATTAGACAAAACTTTGCATGTGTTCATAAAATTTCACAGGGAGTCAGGAAATACCAGGTTAGATTGTATAATGGATAAATTTTCTTTCAAAAGACGAATATAGAACGTAGTTATTAAAGGGTTGAAGTCTCACAAGATTTCTAGGGCATTAGCTCAAAGGTACAATTTTATTTCTCATGTGGTAAAATACACATAACATAAAGTTTACCACCTTACCCATTTTTAACTGTACTGTTCAGTACTGTTAGGTACATTCATGTTGCTGTGCAACCAATCTCAAAGGTGTGATTTTGAAAAGATCTGTTTTAAACATTATAAGAAAAAGAAAGGCCTCCCAATTGTGGACCTAACATTATATAAGGAAAAAAAGATCCTGTTCTAAGCAGAGTAACTGCATTTGTAACACCCAAGAGAGTACTAGAGGTACTGCTGTAATCAATATCAGCCTCAAAGGGTCAGAGGGCGCCTAACTTAATCAATACAAAAGACTGGATTCCCCCCTTCTCCTTTCAGTAAATGTTGTAAAGCCAGAGTAAAAAAGAAAGAAAATAAAGTAGGAAAAAAAAAGATATCTGATGTTGGCATGATAGGAAAAATGGACACCGACATGTGCTGCTTGGTGGGAGTGCAAACTGGTACAATTTTTCTAGCTGGCAATTTAATGACAGCAGGTTATCAAAATTCTACATCTAGTAACATAAGGAAATAATTTAGGAGGTACACAAAGACGTATGTTTGGGGGTGGTCACCACTGCACTGTTTGGAAAATGAGAATTTGAAGACAAGCACAAAGAGCAAAGTGGGAGGAGCTATACAAAAATGATGTGGATGACTATTATGGCAAAAGGTTTAAAATATAATATTAAATGGGAAAAAAAGCCACAAAACAGTATGTACAGTTTAATACTTGATTTTTTTTCCCAGTTCCCCACCTCTGTACAATATACTGCTCTTAGTTTAGGTTCACTTCCAAAACATTTTTATGCATATGAAAATAAATATAAATTCTATTTTTCTCTCCTTTTTACAAAAAAATTAGTATGCTATGTATGCCGTTCTGCAACTTGCTTATTTCACTGAATATCTGTCATTTTGAAATTCTTTCCAGACACAGGGAATTTTTCGTTCATTTTTTCATAGCTTTAGAGCATTTCAGTATTGGACTGCCCTATAATTTATTTAGCTGGTTTTTATCTAGGCTGTTTCTAATCTTCCGCTGTTACAAATAATGCTGCAACAGGTATTTCTGTACATGTGTCATTTTCATGTACGAGATAAAACTCCTAGAAGTGGAATTGCTGGGTCAAAGGGTAGATGTATTGGTGGTTTTTGTGGATAGTGCCAAACTGTCTTCCATGAGAAACCGTGCAATAATGAAGCCACTGGGGGAGGTGGAGGGGAATAAAATCTTATTTATTTGTCTGTCCGACTATGCACTGAAAGGATCTAGAAGGATACTGACCACGATATTAATTGTAGTTTTTTTCCTGAGTAGTAAGCTAACAGAAGCGCCTTTTTTGTTTCTTAATTAAAAGTTGTCATAAGAAAAAAGGGTTTTTTTTTGGTTATTTTGTTTTTTTAGAATTTATTTATTTAATTTATTTATTTTGGGCTGTGTTGGGTCCTTGTTGCTGCACGCGGGCTTTCTCTAGTTGCGGTGAAGGGGGGTTACTCTTGGTTGCGGTGCGTGTGCTTCTCATTGCGGTGGCTTCTCTTGTTGCAGAGCACAGGCTCTAGGCATGTGCGCTTCAGTAGTTGTGGCGCATGGGCTCTAGAGCACAGGCTCAGTAGTTGTAGCGCACAGGCTTCGTTGCTCCACGGCATGTGGGATCTTCCCAGACCAGGGATCGAACCCGTGTCCCCTGCATTGGCAGGCAGATTCTTAACCACTGTGCCACAACTGCTGAGCCTGCGCTCTAGAACCCGCGAGCCACAATTACTGAAGCCTACGTGCCTAGAGCCCGTGCTCTGCAACAAGAGAAGCCACTGCAGTGAGAAGCGCGCACACTGCAATGAAGACCCAATGCCGCCAAAAACAAACAAACAAACAAATAAATAAATAAATCAAAAAGAAGAACGGAAGAAACAAGGCAGAAGACGTAGGAGGCTCATGAGGGGGTCACCAAATAAATATATGAAAGGTTGTCGCCTGCTAAAGGTTTTCACCTTAGGTGGTATAGGCCCAGAGGGATGAACCAGGGACAGAGACAGAAGGTTTAAGTCCGATGAATGCACAGGGCTCAGCAACGATGGAGTTTAGTGGGATTTAGAGGGTTTCAGAGACCAGCAGACCTGTTGTTTTCTTCCTGGTTCCACCACTCCCTTGTCGAGGGACCTTGAGCAAGTTACTTAACTACTCTGAGTCTCAGTTTCTGCACTTGTAGTTGGGGACACCAACAGCTTAGTCCCTAGGGATTTGTGGAGGATAAAACGAGCTAATGAAATGTCCTTAGCACAGTGCCTGGCACACGGCAGGCCCTTAGTTAATGGTGGTGGCTATTATTATTATCTAAAAATGGAATCAGCTGGCTCTGCAGGAGAAGGTCAAACAGAGGCTAGACAGCTGAGTCCCCTGTGAAAGACTCTGCCGGGAGAACTTTTGCATTGGCCTAAGGATCTCCAGGGCCCCTTCTCAATGCAGACTCCACGATACACCTTTTCATGTTCCATTCAGTTTTTGATTTTGAGCCTATACATAGGGATCCCAAGGGCAAACCCAGATAAGGCAAATGATTCATTAGTGCCAGCCTTTCCAGAAATGTGTCTTGTCCTGGAATCTAAAATCTGTTCCAAACTGTATTATTCAGAAAACTGCCCAGGTGCAACTGTGAGTCTTTTTTTTTTTTTAAAAAACATCTTTATTGGAGTATAGTTGCTTTTTAATGGTGTGTTATTTTCTGCCTTATAACAGAGTGAATCAGCTATACATATACATATATCCCCATATCTCCTCCCTCTTCCACCCTCCCTATCCCACCCCTCTAGGTGGTCACAAAGCACCCAGGTGCATCTGAAGCAGCAATTCCAGGAGTGTAACAACCCTTTTTCCTCCTGTAACTGCTCTTTGGGTGACAACACCTTTTCACTATTTGACCCTGTACGACACGCAGAAATCACCGTCCCCATTTTAGAGAAAAGGAAACTGAGGCTCAGAGAGGGGCAAATTTTCTCAAGCTTATGTGGAGAATGAGCAGCAGAGCTGGGACTAAAGTCTAAGTAGAGTGTAGCTTTTGCTACAATTTGTTCTAAATTAGAAAACGCTTTATCAGCAAGGAATAGAGAAATTGATAAATACAAGGAAGTTTTCTTAAAACATCACATTGATGTAACTACTTCTCACTCACTTTAATTCTGGCAGATTTCTGACACTAGTGGCTATATCTGATGCTTCTGGACAAAGTTTCTCCACCAGCTCCAAAGGACCAAAGAAAGATTTATTTTGGCCAATAAAACTCTTCTTAACTAAAAGGGAAAACAGAAGTGTTATTCATAAGAACAGGTTGCAAAATGTCTTCAGGGTCCCACAGTCTCTCTCCCAAAAGCCAAATGAATGCTGTGGAGCTGCACTGCTTACTCCTTCTGATTCAGTCTTGGGGACTGGGAGAGGCCAGGTACCAAATGAGCTCTCCCTTCCTCGAATGAAAGGGTTTCTCTGATATACCCACTAGGCTCTTTCTTTCAAGTATTTATTGACCATGAAATAAAACAAATGCTCAAATGATCACCTGTGAAATCCTTGCCCTTTCTCCCTCCTATGCCAAAGTCAATTCTTGATTTCAAATCATCGCCACCATGATGCCAAAGTCAATTCTTGATTTCAAATCATCACCACCATCCCTCATCTGAACTGCTGCAATAATCTCCTAATGGGTTTCCCTGCTCCTAATACCGTCACCTCCCCACCTTTCTAATCTGTCCTCCACATAGCTGGAAGTTCTTTTACAAATGTTAAGTTAGATCTTGTTTTTCCCTTGCTGAAAATCTTCTAAATACTCTTAGAATAAAATCCAGCTCCTCACCTGACCTATAAAGGCCTACGTGATCCAGCCCATCCCAACTGCCCTGACCTCACCTCCTCCTTCCCAGCATGCCTCAGTTACTTGGTGTCTTCCTGAAACCAAGGTTGGTCCCACTCAGGACTTCGCACCTGTTTTGTTCTGTCTTTCTAGGAAGGCTCTTGCCCCAAACATTTGCAAGGTTGACTCCTTCTTCTCTTTTAGGTCTCAGCTCACATTTCACCCCCCCAGAAAGACCTTCGCCTCTCACCCTAGCTGAAAGGTTTTTCCCTTGATTCTCTATCATTTAACCTATTTTGCATCCCTGAATTTGTAGCATTTTGTAATTATGTTTGCTTCTGAGTTTGTTGTCTGTCTCCTCTTCTAGAGCTGTGCTGTCCAAGGTAGTCACTAGCCACAAGTGCTACTGAAATGTAGCCAGTGCAATTGAGATGTGCTGTAAGTATAAAACACACGGTGGATCTTTAAGCCTCAGTGTAAAAAAGAATGCAAAATATCTCATTAGTAAGGTTTATACTGATTATATGTGTCAAAATGATAATATTTTGGCTATATTGGGATAAATTACTAAAAGTAATTTCATCTGTTTCTTTTCCGTTTTTTAAAACGTGTCTACTAGAACATTAGAAATTACACATGTGGCTTGCATGGCATTTCTATTGGGCAGCGCTGCTCTAGAATGTCGCGTCTTGTGGGTAGGGACCTTGTTTCTCTTGTGCACTGTTTGTTTTGTGTGCACAAGAACAACACCAGCACCCAGAACAACGTTTGGCATTGATGATGCTGGGAAACAGCTAGCCCGAATTTTTCAAGCCCCCGAACCCGCCCTCAGGCTCACCTTTCAGCCCATGTTTGAGGCAGTGCTCCATCACTACAAAGAACTGCTGCAAGGGGGCATGGTCTGCATCCAGGCTGCGGCCCAGGCTCAGGGCGGACTGGAGCAAGACCTTGATGCTGAGTTTCATCATGTGCATCAGGTTGACACGCTCCTCCATCATCTGGCACTTGGAAACTGGAGGACAGAAGCGGGGACAGCTTCGTTAGTGGACTGAGTGTAGCCCAGGGTGAGGAGGCTGGACGCGGAACAATGGAGGGAAGACCGGCCAGGCGGTCTGCTCGGAACGCGGACGTGCGGGTTAACCGGAGATCGCAGCCAGCCGGGCCCTGACCCCGGGAGGTCACAGCCGCATGTGGGCGGCGGGGGACGTGGGTCAGACTCTAGGGGACTCTCCCAGGTAGCTCAGCGCGTTGCTACGGCGACGACCCTACCAAGACTCACCGCGAATGGTTTCTCCCACGCCCCCATTCCATTTTTGACTAATGGAAGGGCGCAAACTCCAGGAAGCCCTGCCCCAAGCAAGAAGGCTTGCTGGGAAAGTGCTCCTCCCCCTCTCGTTCCTATTGGAGGAGTCCAGCTCGAGGCCACGCCCATGGAGCTCACGGGCGCCATTTTGACTTTTCAGCCGTCCGGACGGAGGTAGTGGCTTCCGGGGTTGATTGTGTTGGTCCGCACACCCGCCACGGGGCTTTCTGAGCCGGTTGTTTTGCCTGATAGTGCCAGCCGGAGCCTTCGGGGAAGCATCAGTTTCTCAGTAATGGACTCAAATTTTCGTTGTTACCCATCTTTCGTCCACAATTAGTGGACAATTCGAGTTTTACACTTCTTTTGTAAATAAAACCGTTAGAATAAAATGAACTCAGCCGCTTTTCAACTCCATTAACCTTGTCACTTTGAGAGTAAAAGTTTGTAGTCAATATCAGATATCCATGACAAATTCTTACCAAGTGTCATCGCAAGCCCAGGAAACTGTCACTCGAGAAATTAATAATATAGACCCCAAACTATAACCTACTCCCGGAAGGAAAAATATCCCGGGCCAACGCGCCCCTCCCTCCGCACCTGCGCCATCGTTCGGTCTTTTAAATGGATTGGGCGTGGGGTGGGGTGGGGATCTTATTGTTTTAGTTTGCAGTTGTTCATTACAGATGTTAAGCAGCTTTTCATGTTTGTCTCCTATTATTCCTTCTATGAATTGCCTGTTAAATCTTTTAACTTTATTTGTTTGCCTTTGTTTTATTGGTCCGCATATTCTGGATATTAATCCTTTGTCTACCTGCTTTATTTCATGGGCAGTAAATAATATGGACATATAAATAGTTAAAAGAGCATATATATGTGTAGGTAAATCGAAAAGAATGATATTATGACTGTGAATTTATAATACAGGTATTAAGTAAATATGGTTGAGACTAGAGACAGCCTGGGACTGAAAATTCTAAATTCTCATCAAAACCCAAGAGGACAGCTGCTGGGAAAGAAAAATCGGTCTAAACCTTTCATCATGGTGTGGAAAAAGAAAAGTGGACTTTAAGTAAGCATTTGGGTGGGAGTGGTATAATTATTTTTAAATTTTGAGAGAATCCTATGTATTACATTTATAAATTTGAAAAGTTTAATAAAATGGATGACAGGCAAAGGGAATAGAAATTGTAAAACCCCAACAAGAAGAGGGAGAAATCCTGAATAGACCAATAACCACAGAAGCAATTTGTAAAGATTTATTTGTAAAGAAGATACCAATCCCCGGTCTAAAAAGGAAGTCTAGTGTTGTTCGAATGGGAATACGTACGCAGGAAGTCCTACGGAGGGCTAGGCAGGCCCAGATATTTTAAGGAAGTCGATTTCTAGATCCTCAAGTTTCACAGGCACTCTTTCTTCTTCCACTCTACAGAAGAACCACAATTCACTCCTTGTCCCATATCTTCCTCTTTTTAAAAAAAATAAACGTATTTATTTATTCATTTATTTAATTTTTGGCTGCACTGGGTCTTCGCTGCTGCACGCGGGTTTTCTCTAGTTGCTGAGAGCGGGGGCTACTCTTTGTTGCGGTGCGCAGGCTTCTCATTGCAGTGGCTTCTCTTGTTGCGGAGCATGGGTTCTAGGCACGCGGGCTTCAGTACTTGTGGCTCATGGGCTCTAGAGCACAGGCTCAGTAGTTGTGGCGCATGGGTTTAGTTGCTTCACGGCATGTGGGATCTTCCCGGACCAGGGCGCAAACCCGTGTCCCCTGCAGTGGCAGGCGGATTCTTAACCACTGCGCCACCAGGGAAGCCCCCATATCTTCCTCTTGATGCACTGACCTGGGGTGCAGAAAGTCTAACACCAAATGAAGGTGAAACCTCCTTTGATGATTAATCAAGTCACCCAAAACATGAAGAGCTTCCAGTCTCTCATTGCTTTGTTGAACTTAAACTTGGTCTTGGGAGAGAGGGTTGGTCTCCAGCCCTCTGCTGGGTATCCTGAATTTAGAGAGTTAAAAAAAAAATTTCCCCCACAAATATGAATATATATAATTGTTTTCAGTCAGTCTCAATACTCATCCCTTGGATGTGCCATTAACTTGATGGACACGTTCAATAAATTAAATGAGCCAAACTGCAGCTCCAAGTTTTTGATGAAAATGGATTTCAAGTACATGTAAACTAACTTTTAAATAAATAATTAATTAATTAATTTTGGCCATATGGGACTTAGTTCCCTGACTAGGGATCAAACCCGTGTCCCCTGCAGTGGAAGTGTGCAGTCCCAACCACTGGACAGCCAGGGAATTCCCTAAACTAACTCTTTTTGTCAAAAAATATTGTATTGGCAAGGTGTAATGAAATAAGCAATGTTTAGATATCCCCAACCATTTTGAGTGTTCTGAGTTAAACAAAGTGAAAGAATTATAAGGCATAATTATCATCTGATAAGTCTTGATAAAGCCTTTTTTGGGAACTTCCCAGAGGTAGAGAAATTTCTTTAATGTGACTAGGTTGCATCCTTTTGCAAGTAAGGTGATTTTCATTTGAACAAAATGAATATTTCAACAAAAATGAACAAAATTTTGACATTAGATCAATGTGATTTGGGGCATATAACTTAGGAGTTCAAAGATTGAACAACATTACTATAACAAAACTGTCCATTTCATACCTGAGTCACTTTGCTGTACAGCAGAAATTAACACAACATTGTAAATCAACTATACTTCAATAAAACTTAAAAAAATGTTTGGTAGAATTTACCAATGGGGAAAAAAAACCTGTCCATTTCTATTTATTATTTATATGAGCCAGATTTCTCAAGGATCACATCTATAAAAAATCAAAAAATAGGAATAAAATTGATTCTGAGTCCTATCACATTTTATCAGTAAATATATATTTATTCATCTACAAGTACATGCTAATGAAAAAACCAACACCAGCTCATGAAGAGAAGTAATTCCAAGAAAAATTTATGTATAATTACTTATAAAATTATATTTATATTCCTTTAATTAACTTAGCATTACTAATAATTCTAATGGTAATTTGTTCCAGAAGAAAAAGAAATTTTTTAAAATTAATTAATTTTATTTATTTATTTTTGGCTGCATTGGGTCTTTGTTGCTGAGCACAGGCTTTCTCTAGTTGTGGCGAGAGGGGGCTACTCTTCGTTGCGGTGTGTGAGCTTCTCATTGTGGTGGCTTCTCTTGTTGCAGAGCATGGGGTCTAGGCACGTGGGCTTCAGTAGTTGTGGCTCACGGGCTCTAGAGTGCAGGCTCAGTAGTTGTGGTGCATGGGCTTAGTTGCTCGTGGCACGTGGGATATTCCCGGACCAGGGCTTGAACTCGTGTCCCCTGCATTGGCAGGCGGAGTCTTAACCATTGCACCACCAGGGAAGCCCAAGAAAAAATATTTTATACACTCAGCTTTAGTCACAAGAAAAGTTTATTACACTTTAATTAATTTACATATTTTTTTCTGAGATGTATGATAGGATGACCAATAAAAAAATTTTAAACATACGTAAGTGGATTGGAAATTCAAGTCCAAGGAATAAAAGGGAAAAATGTAAAAATTTCAAATATTAATTAACTTGTTATTTATTTTTAAGATGGATGGTAGTGTTATCAAATCATTAAGGTATTTATATACCACTTGATACACTTAAAAGAATGATATCATGGTTTTATTTTAAAAAGTCAATTTTACAATAAACCAGAAAATGTATTCTAAACTTTAAAATTATGATGAAGAATTTTATGTATCAACTTTAAAAGCTGAAGTTTTTTTTTAAGGGGTCATGTGAACAAAAAACGTGAAGACTAGTGCTTAAGGCAGTGGCTCCTACCATCGTTCCTGGGAACACAGCAGTGTTCTGCAGCCATCTCATCCATCCCCTGGTTGGGTTAGTCACCTATTCCCATTTGAGCTCAATTTAGGGTCATGGAAAATTGGAGCTGGAAGGATCTTTAAGCTGTTTCATCTCTCAATTTTATTAGCTTTGTGACCTTGGCTAAGCTGTTCACATCTCTAAGCTTTGTTAATAATAGTTCAACACAACACACAGAATGTCACAAAATTCTACACTTATTGAATTGCCAAGTAAATGGTCTGATCAGGGATCTCGACCTTGACTGTTGTAGAGGGGCTGGGCCTGTAACATAAAAGAGTGACCCAGTGAGAGGACAAGCTGGAGAGAACGTGCAGCCACCTTCTTGCTGGAGGAATGCTGATTGATCATATGTGCCAGATGGGAGTTTTCAGGAGAAGCTGGTGATCTGGATTTTTATGGAAAACCTGGTAATTGGCTAAAAAAAATTTAAATGCTTATAAAAGCATTTAAGTATAAACTATGCAGGATAGAAAAAACTGCAACTACCAGCCACAAACATCTCAAAGGGCTGCTCTATACCTTTGGTGTAGACAATAAGTATTCACTTCAGGGAGTGGATTCTACAGATGTTTTTTTGGTTTTTGATCGGGTTCTGAATTATAGAGAATTAACTAGATTCTTTATAAATTTGAGTTTTAGTTTTGATTAGCCCTTTGGTGTCTTGAAAGATCTTATAATACAGTATGGTGTTACCCTGTACTAACAATGAAGAAAACCACTTTACAGTTTCCTAATTTTCCAGAATTTTCACTTATCTCAATGGCTAACTTAAGGAGTTCAGCAATGTGAAATGAAACAGTCATTGTACTTCATTTCGGAAGGAGCAATATCACTTGTGCAGAAGTGCTCTGACACATGGAAAAAAAATGTGTCATGGAAGACAACAGAGAAAGGTATAACACATATCACCTACCTAATGCCAAATATATATCTAAATACTTTTAAAATTAAAGAATGACTTCTTCAGTGCATTTTGTTATTCATCCTTTAGGACAGGGGTCCCTATCCACTGGGCCACGGACCGGCACTGGTCTGTGGCCTGTTAGGAAGTGGGCCACACAGCAGGAGGTGAGTGGCGGGTGAGTGAGTGAAGTTTCACCTGTATTTACAGCTGCTCCCCATCACTCGCGTTACCACCTGAGTCCTGCCTCCTGTCAGATCAGCGGCGGCATTGGATTCTCATAGGAGCACGAACCCTACTGTGAACTGTGTATGCGAGGGATCTAGGTTGCATGCTCCTTATGAGAATCTAATGCCTGATGATCTGAGGCAGTGATGCTAGTGCTGGGGAGTGGCTGCAAATACAGATTATCATTAGCAGAGAGGTTTGACTGCACAGAGACCATAATCAATTGCTTGCAGACTCATAGCAAAACCCTATCAGTGAGTGGCAAGTGAAGACAAGCTCAGGGCTCCCACTGATTCTGCATTATCGTGAGTTGTATAATTATTTCACTGTATATTACAATGTAATAATAATAGAAATAAAGTGCCCAATAAATGTAATGTGCTTGAATCATCTGGAAACCATTCCCCCCACCAAGTCTGTGGAAAAATTGTCTTCCATGAAACTGGTCCCTGGTGCCAAAAAGGTTGGGGACCACTGCTTTAGGAGGAGGCATTACTTTAAAAAGCATGATGTAGAACCCTGTGTGTGTATACTGTGGTTTGTGTGAAAACTGTGTGTATAGAGATGAAAGCACATGTTACATGCACAGACACTCTGAAATACAATAGGATTGGGGACAGTTTCTGGGAAGGAGGACTTATTCTACATTGAGTGTCCTTTAGTACAGTTTGATTTTTGTTTTTGTTTTACCATGTGTATTACCTTTAGAAAAAATACCAAAAAACCAAACAAGATAACTACAGAGAATGCAATCATTGTGGCAAGTTGTGCTACCAGACCCCACGTGGGATAAGATTTTAAAACAAGTATTCAAAGCGTTCCACATTCCATGACATTCCACAGCTTTTTCCTTAAACCTGTATCACCAAAAAAATTTTATCTGGCAAGAGTGCTGCTCACATTCAGTCTCCGCTCCTTCACCACTCCCTCTGAATAATCTCTGTTCTCACTGCTTTTGTAAGCAGATAAGCAGATCAATGGAAAAGAGATGAAATGAGCCAGCCCTGACTGAAGTGGTGGCCGCCATTTTCTCCTGACCTGCTTTTCTGAGGCCTCTGCAGCGCATGCTACCCAGGATTCAGTTCCTTTTCCCCATCCCCACTCCTGTCCTACCTGATGGCTTCAAATCTGTGTTACTCTCGGAGACCAGCCACATAGCTCATCCCAGGTGTTCCCCACACTTCTGCCCTCAGTAAGCCATGTTTACAATTTTCGCCAGATTTGAGTGGCAGTTATTTACTTAATATTTTCTTTAAATTGACTAATTAAAAATCCATATGTATATATTACAGCATTTTACTTATAAAATTATTTAAAGGCATCAAGGCATTGAGGTGATGTGACTAAGAGCACAGGCTTGAGAGGCAGCCTGGCTTGGTTCAAGTCCTGGCTCTGCCATTTCTAAGTAACTTTGTCAAATTACTTCTCTTTAATGCAGTTTCCCTCTTTATAAATAGGGGATAATAACGGTACCTACCACGTGGGGCAGGCTATGTGGGAGGAGGCATGAAGTCAACCTCTCCCCCCCATGGCCTTAAGTGACAGCAATTTCCTGCAGGGTTAGTCCCTATCTGGTTGGGTGGGTGAGAGGCTGCTGCCCAGTGCCTGCCTAATGTGCTGTGGCGCTGCCAGCCCGGGGCAGGCCAGTGCATACCTGGCCCCACCCTGAAAGTCAGACAGCATAACTCCAACCCTCCCTGCGGCAGCACTGGTCGTGCACTGTGGTCAGGGAGGGGTGGGGAGAAGCCCCAGGGCAGTTCAAGTGGACCAGAGCAGCGGAGAAACTGTCCCAGGAAGACAGTGGAAGATGGGACCACACAAAAGCCCGGCTCCAAGGCCTCCACACATGCTCCTTTGTCCCATCAGACTTCACTTAATACAAATTCAAAGATAAAATTCGTAAGAATTTCTATCATGGGGCACTTCTCAGTACCTGGCCCTGCACAATCACACTGATTACAGCCTGCATTGATTGCACATCATGAAGCCAGTTCAGCGATCACCTAGGATTATTGTGAAGATTAAATGAACTAATGTATGTACAGACCTAAGACTAATATCTGGCACCTAGGAAGCACAATATAAGTGCTAGGTATTATTTATAGCATTACCATAAATAGAAAACAAGTATTTTTCAAATATGCATTTGTTCAACAAATATTTATTATTCTGTGCTAGGCACAGTTCTAGGCACTGGCACATTTTACTTATCACCAAACAGTTAACATGTATTATTTGCTTACTAAGAAGCCTCCAGAAGACCCCATGCCTTGACTCTCAGGACTGACCACCAATGGTGGGCATACAGTCAAACACCCATTGATGTGTGTAAAGGTAGCGAGCTAGTGGCAACTAGATTCCTGAGTCAAACAGGCTCCTTCGTTACCTTCTAGTCCTACTTTCTATCGCCAAAGAAATATTGTTTTCTATCTCAAGTCAGATTTTAAACTTTACTCATTAATCTTTCTTAACCAATGAAACTGTCACAATTCACTATCCTGGTGCCAGTGCTGACTTCTACATCAAATATACATTGGACAGGATGGAATCAAGAAACCTCAAAGGCAGGGACTTCCCTGGTGGTCCAGTGGTAAAGAATCCGCCTTCCAATGCAGGGGACGCTGGTTGGATCCCCGGCTGGGGAACTAAGATCCCACATGCTGCGGAGCAACTAAGCCCGCACGCTTCAATGAGAGAGCCCTCATACAGCAAACCACAAAGCCCAGGCGCCCTGGAGCCTGCGCGCCACAACTAGAGAGAATCGTGTGCGCCTCAATGAAGATCCCAAGTGCTGCAACTAAGACCTGACGCAGCCAAAAAAATAATAAAATAAAATAAATATTAAAAAAGAGTACTTGTGAAAAAAAAAAAAGGAACCTCAAAGGCACACTATAATATAATGCTTCTTAGAGAGCACGCCACAGTCTTTAGTGAACTCTGCCCCGCAGCACGTCGTGTGATGAAAATCTTCTCACTGCACAATCCAATACAGTAGCCACTAGCCACGTGTAGACTACTGAGCACTTCAAATGTGGCTGTTGTGACTGAGGAACTGAATTTTTAACATTTAAACATCACATGTGGGTAGTGGCTACTGTATTGGTTGGCACAGCTCTAAATATTTGGCTTTACAGGGCTAAGTCACACTCTAAATATCATAATCATTTAATGTTTCCATTCTTACTCATTTGCTGAAACTCTGTTATAGATGACAAAGGCTTAAAAGGACTATAAGAGATCATTGGGTGAATCACAAAATTCCTATTTAACAGGCTGGGATATGTGATGACTCTTCTGCATGACACAGCTAGTTGGCTGTAGAGCTCACCTGGAACCCTCAACCCCTTAATTCCGCCTTGGTGCTTTGACTCCCCGGTGAGTCGGGATGCGCCGTCAACAACTGGAGGTGTGAGCCAGGATGGCATTTTGAGATTTAAAGCAGAGAACAGTACTGTTTCATTTCTTAAGTAAGTCCTTTAAAAATTAATAAGGACTACCTAAGCTTAAACTCGTACATTTTAAAGTGTAAAGTTCACCAGTGAGAATAAGAATGCTGCCTGGGGAACACAACTAGAAGTGAAGTCGCCCCAATCTCAGGCCACCCACACCCACGTATTTATCTCGGCATGGACACACGGTATAAAGAAAACAGACGAGTAGTTAGGCGAGTTAACAGGATGGTTTTTTAACAACCTGTCTAACAGGATGAGTCGGTTAAGCACCCTTGCCAGCCTCGGTCCCACCAACAGTCCCACAGAAAGCTCGTGGGTCGCGCCCAGCCGGAGCCTACCTGCGCGCGCCGCGCCGTCCGCGCCGCCGTCCGCGGCGCCCAGCCCAGCGGCCGCGCGGAGCGCGCTCCCGCAGCTCGCCGACAGGTTGCCAGTGGCCTTCCGCGCCAGGGTCAGGATGGGCGCCGACCAGCCTTCCGCCGCCGCACGCGGCTTCGCCACCCTCCGCAGTTCGCCTGGGCCCGGCAGCTGGCTCCGGTCCACGATCTCAAACTCTTCTCCCGGCTCCGGCCCCGGCTCCTGCCCCGCCCGGCACCGGTCTTCCCCGTCGGCCATCTTGGTCTTGTCACGTGGCCCCGGCAGGCAGCGGAGTCGGCGCGGGCGGGCGCTTTGCCCTTGCTGCTAGTTTTTCGTGTTCGCGACGGGCCTTCCTCTTTATCGCCCTCCTTTCTTTTCTGTCATTTTAAAAAAGCTCGGGAAAGTGCAAATCATAAGAAGCACCCACGTTCTCATCACCTGGGAGGACTTGTTTTCGTGGATGTTATTCTTGGGCTTTCTCCTTTTGTTGTGGTGCATCCAACCTGGCTTGGGCACAGCCCACATGGCCGTAGTTTTTTTTGTGACACTATTTCCTCTTTTTCATTTTCATTTCATACTTTACTTCTACTTAGTGATTTTTCTGCAGCAGTTTTCAGAACAAGCCCTAAAAGAGCGGGTAAGGAAACTGTGGGACAGGTGAGGCAGGAAAACAGGACTTTTTTTTTTAATAGCTAAAATCTACAACTTGTTAGGAAAGAGCACCCTGTGGTGGGCTGGGAATCAGAAGATCCGGACTCTGCTATTAATTAGTTAAATGGTGATAATAATAATAAAACCAATTAAATAAGGAGCACATGGCAGACGAGAATAATTGTGATGACTATCTGTTACTCAACTATGTGGCTTGGGCCAGACGCTCGCAGCAACTAGAGAAAGCCTGCGCGCAGCAGTGAGGACCCAACACAGCCAAAAAAAAAAAAAGTAAGTTGCAGATTTTAGAAATCAAAAAATTTTTACATTAAAATTTGGATATTGGCCTTCTCTTGAGACATAAGTCTTTTGCAACTCAGTATATTCTCTGATGGCAACAAGCTGGTGGATTGGATGTTGGCTGCCCTTTTTTAAAATTTTTTTAATTAAAAAAATTTTTTTATCAGAGTGTAGTTGATTTACAATGTGTTAGTTTCAAGTGTACAACAAAGTGATTTCGTTATACATATATGTATTCTTTTTCAGATTCTTTTCCAATTTAGGTTATGACAGAGTATTGAGTAGACTTCCCGGTGCTATACAGTAGGTGCTTACTGATTATCTATTTTATATATAGTCGTGTGTATATATGTTAATCCCAACCTACTAATTTATTCCCCCACTTACCCTTTGATAACCATACGTTTTTTTGTTTTGTTTTGTTTTTTTAAATTTATTTTGGCTGCGTTGTGTCTTTGTTGCTGCATGTGGGCTTTCTCTAGTTGCAGCGAGTGGAGGATACTCTTCGTTGTGGTGTGTGGGCTTCACATTGCGGTGGCTTCTCTTGTTGCGGAGCACCTCTCGGCACGCAGGGCTTCAGTGGTCACAGCACGCCGGCTCAGTAGTTGTGGCTCATGGGCTTAGTTGCTCCGTGGCATATGGGATCTTCCTGGCCCAGGGGTCGAACCTGTGTCCCCTGCATTGGCAGGCAGAGTCTTAACCATTGTGCCACCAGGGAAGTCCCCATAAGTTTGTTTTCTGAGTCTGTGAGTCTGTTTCTATTTCGTAAATAAGTTCATTTGTATCACTTTTTTAGATTTCACATATAAGTGATATCATATGATATTTGTCTTTGTCTTACTTCAATTAGTATGATAATCTCTAGGTCCATCCATGTTGCTGCAAATGGCATTATTTTATTTTTATGGCTGAGTAATATTCCATTGTATATATGTACCACATCTTCTTTATCCATTCATCTGTTGATGGACATTTAGGTTGCTTCTATGTCTTGGCTGTTGTAAGTAGTGCTGCAATGAACATTGGGGTACATGTATCTTTTTGAAGTATGGTTTTCTCCAGGTATATGCCCAGGAGTGTGATTGCTGGATAATATGGTATTGGGTTGGCCAAAAAGTGCCTTCGGTTTTTAAGTAAAAATAAAAGACACTTTTTCATTTTCATCAAGAACTTTATTGAACAACATATTCACCCGTTTGTTCCACTACCCTCTGCCATTTTTCAGGCAACTTTGTAATTCCATCTTCCCAAAACTTTTATCTTTTTGAGCAAAGAACTGTTCCAGGTACCGTTTACAGTCTTCCAGGGAATTGAAATTTTTTCCATTAAGAGAATTTTGTAAAGACCGAAATAAATGTAAATCCGAAGGTGCAATGTCTGGTGAATACAGCAGATGAATCAGAACTTCCCAGCCAAAATGTGACAGTTTTTGCCTGGTCATCAAAGAAACGTGTGGTCTTCCGTTATCCTGACGGAAGATTATGAGTTTTCTGTTGACTGATCCTGGATGCTTTTCGTCGAGTGCTGCTTTCCGTTGGTCTAATTGGGAGCAGTACTTGTTGGAATTAATCGTTTGGTTTTCCAGAAGGAGCTTATAATAGAGGACTCCCTTCCAATCCCACCATACAAAAACATCACTGGGCTTCCCTGGTGGCGCAGTGGTTGAGAGTCCGCCTGCCGATGCAGGGGACACGGGTTCGTGCCCTGGTCCGGGAAGATCCCACATGCCGCGGAGCGGCTGGGCCCGTGAGCCATGGCCGCTGAGCCTGCGCGTCCGGAGCCTGTGCTCCGAAACGGGAGAAGCCACAACAGTGAGAGGCCCGCGTACCGCAAAAAAAAAAAAAAAACAAAAACAAAAAAAAAAAAACCACACAAAAAAACACGTCACCTTCTTTGGATGAAGACCGGCCTTTGGTGTGGTTGGTGGTAGTTTATTTCACTTGCCCCACGATCTCTTCCAATCCACATTATTGTACAGTATCCACTTTTCATCGCCCTTCACAATTTGTTTTAAAAAACAGAACTTTTCCATTATGTTTAAGTAGAGAATCGCATGCGGAAATATGGTCAGGAAGGTTTTTTTCGCTTAACTTCTGTGGAACCCAAACATCAAAGCGATTAACATAACCAGGCTGGTGCAAATGATTTTCAATGCTTGATTTGGATATTTTGAGTAGGTAGGCTATCTCCCGCGTGGTATAATGTTGATCTCAATTAATGTCTCTATTTGATCGCTATCAACTTCAACTGGTCTACCTGACCGTGGAGCATCGTCCAGTGAGAAATCTCCATCATGAAACTTCACAAACCACTTTTGACATGTTCGATTGTTTCGAATGAAGTTAAAGACAACTAAGTGCTACTAGAGCCATCTTATAGAAAAAACCGAAAGAACATTTTGGCCAACCCAATAGCTCTACTTTTAGTTTTTTAAGGAACCTCCATACTGTTCTCCGTAGTGGCTGTACCAATTTACATTCTCACCAACAGTGTAGGAGGGCGTTCCCTTTTCTCCACACTCTCTCCAGCATTTACTGTTTGTAGATGGCTGCCCTTTTAGAAGCCAGGTTCTTCTGGCATCTTGGTCTAGCTCCTTTAACTAGTTTTTATGATCTGTCTGGTCCCTGGAGGCCAGTTATTTTCTGTGGGGAGAGTGGGGTGGGGAGTGACTGAGGAATTTGTGGGCTTGCTGTTTGAATTTTCACAATGTTTGAGGGGATGCTACTAGTCTTTACTGGAATAGGGTAGACGGGGTATTAGGTAGTCTGGAAGAACTGTCTGGATCCTTCATTACTTTCCAGTGTCGCTGGACAATCATGTAGGTGAAAAGCTTGTTTATAATGATCAGAGGCTGGAACTAATTCCATTTTGCATAAAAATGTAAACTTTTTGGGGGGAGTAGTTTTAATATTCTGTCGGGCTAGGTTATGCTGCAGTAACAAATAACCCCCAAATCTTCGTGGTTTAACATAACAGAAGTCTTTTTCTTATCGAGATATTGAATATAGTTTGCTGTGCTATACAGTAAATCATTGTTATTTATCTGTTTTATACATGGCAGTGTGTATCTGTTAATCCCATACTCCTAATTTATCCCTCCTCCGCTGCTTCTCCTGTGGTAACCATAAGTTTGTTTTCTATGTCTGTGAGTCTGTATTTGTTTGTACATAAGTTCATTTGTACTATTTTTTAGATTCCACATATAAGTGGTATCATATAATATTTGTCTTTGTCTGACTTACTTCACTTAGTATGATAATCTCTAGGTCCATCCATGTTGCTGCAAATGGCAATATTTCACTCATTTTTATGGCTGAGTAATATTCTATTTCATATATATATATATATATATATATATATATATATATATATCTCACATCTTCTTTACCCATTCATCTGTTGATGGACACTTAGGTTGCTTCCATGACTTGGCTATTGTAAACAGTCCTGCTATGAATATGGGGTACACGTATCTTGTCAAATTAGAGTTTTTGCCTGTTCTGGATATATGCCCAGAAGAGCACTTTAACAAATGTCTTCTGTGTGGTTGGACCTAGTCCTTTTCTCCTCTCTTCTCAGACTTGTTTCTCGCGTCTTGGATTTCATTGGTCTGCTGCCTCCTGCTGAGTGTGATTCCTTCTTCTGCCCGTTGCCATCACTCTCATTTTAAAAAAAGTCTTTTGGAGGATTCTCAGACTCCATCTCTCAAATCAGGCCCTGCCTGTCTATGCCCAGTACCACTGCCTGAATGGATTCTTGCCTGGTTTGTAGTCACTCTCCAGGACACCTCCTTGTGCCTTGCAGTTTTACTTCCTCCATCTGTTCTAGACACCTCAGCCAAGCACTTCCAAGACCCGGGGCTGATCCTTTCACCTTCCTGCTTTCAAATCTCCCTTTGCTTCCCTGTGGCAGGAGGCTTTGTCTTATCTATGTGCTGCAGTTGCAGATTGCTCATTTTCTCCTTGGTGTGGACTAGAGATTGAGTTTTGCAGCATCCCAGGATGTTTGGGTGACTTGATTGAGACCAAAGTGGTAGCCAAAGAGATGGACCCTGTGGCTTCATTGGGATTGTGAGTTGGCCTATCAGTAGGGAGCACTTTACTAATTTTGTCTCATATGTATATATTTTATACACTTTGATTTGCATTTCATAATCTCGGAGAGTTTCACTATCTGGACATAATTGGTACCCTGGAGCCAAGAATGGCCAATTAAGGTCAAATCATTTTTCTGAACAATGCAATATGAAGCACACACCATTGGCTATGGTCTTCTGCCATAAGTGTTTACCTACAAACAAAACAAGCTTTTAGAACAGCACTGTCTGGTAGAACCCTTGGATGTAAATGTTCTAGATCTGTGCTGTTCTGTACGGTGGCCAGGAGCCACAGGTGGCCACTGAGCACTTGCAATGAAGCTCGTGTGACTGGGTTTTAGGAAACCTAGGGGAGAAAGGAAGAAGGGAGACAGCACCTGTAGTAAACAGTGAGACACTCCTAGAAGGCGCAGCATCCCCTGGACCAGGTGGAACGGGCAACCCTGATGAGACTGGAACTACCTGCTGGAAAGACTTCTTTTTGTCAGTTGGGAACATTTGAATATGGATTGCATATTAGATATTATGGAATTCTTGTTAATTTTGTTCAGTGTGATAATGGGTTGTGGGTATGCCCGAAAACGCCTTTATTTTTTAGAACTGATTTAGAGTATCAAGTGGTAACACCTCATGACGTCTGTAATTAACTTTAAAATACTTCAGCACAAGAAAATATTTGGTGCAAACATGGCAAGATCTTGACAGTTTTGAAATCTAGGTAATGAGTATGGGAGAGTTATTATGTATTCTACTTTTCTGAATGTCTGACTTTTCATAATAAAACGTAAAAAGATATATAAAAAAGTGAATCCATATGAAATAGAAGCCAGTGTTTCATCCAGACTGAAAAATCCTAGGGAGTTCCCTGGTGGTCCAGTGGTTAGGACTCAGCGCTTTCACTGCCGTGGAGCCGGGTTCAATCCCTGGTCGGGGAACTAAGATCCCGCAAGCTGCACAGTGTGGCCACAAAACAAAAGGACTGAAAAATCGTCACAAAAGCCTTGATTGAGGTTTTATTTTGAATAATGAAAACAAAAATAAGTTACCTTTATCATATATTTATCAAAATTTGGAATGTGTTTGCAACCATGTGCTATTTTTATAATGAGTAAAGAATGAACAAGTGCTAATTTTTTTTGCACAATTTTTCTGAAGAAAATCACATTATATAGCTTTATTCATTTCACATCTGACTCACAGTGGAGTCAGAAAGAGGGTCCAAAAATATTTAGGCTTCATATTTTTTCTCAAGGCCTCTTTAATCCTGCAATAGATAAACCATACCTTATTTTGGCTACCTTTTCATTTTATTTGTATCTCTTTTCATGTAGCTAGTACTCAAGCTACTTGGCCCAAAGTGGAAAAGTAATTATCCCATTCACCATGCTGTCGTCCTTCTAGATATTTTTGTGGGATGTCTCATATGAAAAAACAAGCTATTTTGCAATATTATTACTCTATGTTTGAGCCCATCTAAGCTCACTCTTCCCTTTTAATATGTTCTAAATTTACTATTTTTTTCAACCATTCTGTTTTGAAGCACCTGTTGGATCAGCAGCATTGGTTTTCTTTTCTGCCGATCTTATGTGTCAGTGGCTTTGTGTGGGATTGGGTGGGACTTGAGCATCACTTTTGTTTACTCTGTGAAATCTTGCATCGTGTGCAGATTTACAGCTTCACTGTACAATTGATTTGCATTGTAGACATCTGACACTCAGCTAGAGACTGGCTAGCCATTGGCTCAGTACATGAGGTATGATGCTTTGGGGTTCAGCAGGAAATGAGCTTTGAGTAGGGATGGATTTTATAAGTGGTAATATATTTTATAAGTGATAATATTAATATACTCATTAGTGAATATTTTAACATTATCAAGACTTCTGCTTCTCTGAATGGCCTTGTAACTGCAGGGACTTGGGTAAAATATCCTCAGGTGATGAGTTTAGAACTGTAGAACTTGTTGCGATGGTTGGTTATAACTGAATGAGATGTAGGTGCTGTTGCTGAGATGGCATCAAAGTATGGCAGTTGAAAGGGTAACCAACTGAAAGGAAAACTCAGTATTCCTACGCACAGTACTTCTGACACTAACTGCCCAGAGTTAGTGCAGATCCCACAGGGTAAGGGCTCAGTCCTACAGGACTGTTCCCTCAATTCAGATACCAATCTAGGCCTCCAGTGAACTGAGTCCCCCTAAGACTGATATCATCATTAATGTACAAACTCAGGTTGTCTCTCCAGGGCAAGATAAGCTAACAGACCCCCAAGCCATGGACCACCTGGCTAGAGAATTTCAAACTGGAGACATCCTGACCCCTGAAATTACGATTAAGAAATGTCACAAGACGATGATTAATCCCAGCTTCTTTGTCTTCCCCTTCAAAAACACCCCCAACTCAAAGATCAGGTTGGAGTGGATCTGAGGCTTGTCTCCCACTCCCTTGCTTGATGCCCTGCAAATAAACCCTAACTTTGCTGCAAACCCCTGCTGTCGGAGTTTGGCTTTCTGTGCTCTGGGCATAAGAGCCCTTGCTTAGTGACACAGGTACTTCTGACTGACCAGCTATAAATAGGCAGTTCCCACAACCCCCTCCTCAGGTTTCATAACTTGCTAGAATGACGGAACTGAGGAAAATGCCTAACTTAACTATTACTGTTTATGGTAAAGATATAACTCAGAAACAGCCAAATGGAAGAGATGCATAGGGCAAGGTATGTGGGAAGGGGTTTGGTTGGAGCTTCCATGCCCTCTCTGGGTGCATTACCCTGTCAGCACCTTGATGTGAACCCTATTATTTAGGGTTTTAATGAAGGTTCAATTACATGATTGATTATTGACCATAGGTGATTGAACTCAATCTCTAGCTCCTTCCCCTTCCCAGGAGGCGGTGGGGGTGGGGTGGGCATGAAAGTTGCAACTCTCTAATCACAGGGTTGGTTCTTCGGGCAACCAGCCCTTATCCTCTAAGGTTCACCTCATTAGCATGAACTCAGGTATGTTTGAAAGGGGCTTATTAGGAATAAGAAAAGATGCTCCCATCTCTCTTTCATTCAGGAGATTACAAGAGTTTTAAGAGCTCTGTGCTGGGAACCAGGAGCAGAGATCAAATATAACTTTCTTATTATGTATCACAGTTATTTTATGAAAATAATCTTGTATTAATTAAAAATAGATAGCTCAGTTATAAAAAAGTTAACCTGAGCATTTGCATAATGAATTTGCATAATGTGTCCCTAAGGGAGAGAGCCCTCCTTATGTCAATGAGTGACCTGTCCTTTCCCTGCTTGGCACCTTGCAGTCACCATGGAACAGTGGAGAGAATCTTGAGTGCAGCCCAGCTCATGCTTTCAGAGGAAATACCAAGGGCCAGAAAGGTGGACTTTAAAGCCCCTGCCAGGTACTTCAAAAACAATGGACTTTCTGTTTTGTTAACATTTTTCCATAACAGATCATATAAATTTACCTAGTACTCTCCCCTGGCCCACATTTTATTATGAAAAAATTTAAACATAGAGTACGTATAACACCATTTCTATGTATTTATCCCTGTGTCCATCCATTAATCCAGCTTATTTTTTGATGTACTTCAAAGGAGATTCCAGATCCTAATACTTAAAAAACCTTTTTATCTAGAAATAATTTCAATCTTAAGAAAAGTTGCAAAGAATAAAGATAGCACAGAGTACAACTGTGTATCCTTTACCCAGATTCACCTGTGGTTAACATTTCACTCTATACGCGGTATCATTTGCATGTGCTGTCTCTCTATCTGTATTTATATACGTACATTTTTACCCTGAACTTTTTTGAGGGTATATTACATACATTATGACCTGTTACACTTAAATCCTTCAGGATATATTTCTTAAGAACTGGGATATTCTCTTACATAACCATGGTAAAGTTATCATATTTAACACTGAACATTTATATCAATTCCTAACTTAAAAAAATGATTGTACAGGGACTTCCCTGGTGGTCCAGTGGTTAAGAGTCCACCTTCCAATGCAGGGGGCGCGGGTTCGATCCCTGGTTGGGGAACTAAGATCCCACATGCTGCGTGGCAACTAAGCACTTGCTCGGCAATGAAGAGTCCGTGTGCAGCAACAAAAAAAGATCCCACATGCCGGCAACCTGATGTAGCCAAATTAATTAATTAATTAAAAAAATTGATCACACAACATAGTATGGATGTTATTGAATGAAAGTTTGTGTGCCTGATGCACAGTGAGGCCAAACAAACTGAAATGTTGGAGTTTGCAGCAGAGAAAGGTTTATTGCAGGGCTGAGCAAGGAGAATGGGTGACTC
The DNA here is from genome assembly GCF_949752795.1 of Hyperoodon ampullatus. NCBI lineage: Eukaryota > Metazoa > Chordata > Mammalia > Artiodactyla > Ziphiidae > Hyperoodon > Hyperoodon ampullatus. Next base: position 2,125,365 of record NC_136917.1, read on the forward strand.
CTAAACTCCTCAGAGTGTTTCAGCAAAGCATTTTTAAAAATTATTTTATTTTATTTTATTTATTTATTTTTGGCTGCACTGGGTCTTTGTTGCTGAGTGCAGGCTTCTTCTAGTTGCAGCGAGCTGGGGCTACTCTTCCTTGCGGTGCACGGGCTTCTCATTGCGGTGGCTTCTCTTGTTGCAGAGCATGGGCCCTAGGTTCACGGGCTTCAGTAGTTGTGGCTCCCAGGCTCTAGAGCGCAGCCTTAGTAGTTGTGGCGCATGGTCTTAGTTGCTCCGCGGCATGTGGGATCTTCCCTGACCAGGGCTCGAGCCAGTGACCCCTGCATTGGCAGGGGAATTCTTAGCCACTGCGCCACCAGGGAAGTCCTCAGCAAAGCATTTTTAAAGGCAAGGTGAGGGAGGGGCATCCCAGGGTATGTGATCAGATCGTGTACAATCCTCTGATTGGTTGATGTAACAAGGTGGTTAATGTTATCAATCCTTAGGCTCCTGAAGTTCTGGGGACTGCTATGTGCTCATGATCATTAAGTAATTAATTGCTTCCATTCCCTGGTGGCTTTAACATCTGAAAAACTAAGGAAATATTCATCATGTGCATCAGATACTATTATCTGGGTACTTCAGAGAGGAACTAAAGCAGAGGATATGGGGGAGGGGTCTGTCCCCATAAGTTCCAGCTCAGTTACATGGAGGTATCTTCATTTATTTTATCAATTCCCTGTTGTTGGATATGTGTATAGTTTCCTAATTTTCAATATTTAAATACCACTCTATCTTTGTGTACTTATCTCCTAGATAACTTTCTGGGAATGGAATTTTGGGTCAAAATATTAACATTAAAAAAAATCTTGATTTGCAGTAGATTGTCAAATGAAGATTGTACACTTCTACCAAGGAGTTATGAAAATGTTCACTTTTCTCCATCTTTCCGATACTAGATATTTATCAACCTTTAGAAAAGTGGGCCAATTTGATAAATGAGAAAGATGTCTCATTTTAAGTTGCATTTCTTTGATTATTAAGTATAGATGCACTGTTAATTGCATCCCCAATATCAATTCCCTCTTCTTTTTTGCTAATTGAATGCTGATTTTGTTAGTAGGCTAAGCCCTACACGGGATACTCATGTTTATTACCTCCCTGGTAGCCAGGGGTGCCATGCGGCATAGTTCTGTCCAACGAGCTGTAACTAATGTATTGGGGCTTTTGGGAAGTCTTTTGCTTTTTCTGATAAGTGGGAAAACCTATAACATTTACCATGTCTGTCTATGTATTCATCAGCTGATGATCCATTTCCTTTCTCTTTCTTTCCTGCCTTGAATGTAGACATGATGCCTGGAGCTATGGCAGCTATTTTGGCATCATAATGTGACAAGCATGAGGGAATAGTCAAGTAAATAACTCTATTTGTTTAAGCCACAGTAAATCTCTTACTTGCAGCTGCAAGTATTTCTAAGTGATGTATAACTAGTGAACCTGAACTTCAGTTTGTGTGCTAGTTGCACAGTTTGTTTACTGCTGTATGATAATCCTTGGTTTGCCTGTCTGGCTCCTCTCTATAGTGGGAGCTCCTTGAGAAAAGGGACCACCTGACAATAACACTCACTTCTGTATGGCAGAGCAGACACAAGTTGAGTGCTTATGAAGTGTGTCTTGAAGGAATGAATGATATCATTTAATTCCATATGCAAATTATCTTTATTTATTTATTTATTTATTTATTTATTTTTTGCAGTACGCGGGCCTCTCACTGTTGTGGCCTCTCCCGTTGCGGAGCACAGGCTCCGGACGCGCAGGCTCAGCGGCTATGGCTCACGGGCCCAGCCGCTCCGCGGCATGTGGGATCTTCCCGGACCGGGGCACGAACCCGTGTCCCTTGCATCGGCAGGCGGGCTCTCAACCACTGTGCCACCAGGGAAGCCCTATTTTTATTTTTTAAAATTATTATTTTTAATTTATTTGGCTGCACTGGGTCTTACTTGCAGCATGCAGGATCTTCATTGTGGCATGTGGGATCTTTCATTGTGGTGTGCAGGCTCTCTAGTTGTGACGCATGGGCTCTAGAGCACGCGGGCTTAGTAGTTGCAGTGCATGGGCTTAGTTGCCCTGCAGCATGTGGGATCTTAGTTCCCCGACCAGGGATTGAACCCCTGTCCCCTGCATTGGAAGGCAGATTCTTAACCACTGGACCACCAGGGAAGTCCCCCATATGCAAATTATTTTAAAAATGGATAGTCCAGGATGGATATTTACTTGTTAGGGTAGATGGCTCCCCCAGGTCATTTCCTGAACCAGTATACTCAAACTCTTTGGTCTTTTTACTCCTTTATCAGTATGAGAGATTCTCATTCTCTAAGGCTGTGCCTCCTAATCTTTTTCATATCATGACTCACGTAGAACATGATAATGTTTGTTGTACAACACAGCATTGTAATGGATGGAGGGCTTTTTGCTGCAGAAGTAGCACTTGGGGAGTCAGGCTTCTCCAGACGTCACTGGGTCACCCCTGGGCCAAAAGCATCAGCATCTCTGAACAACTAATTGCCCAATAGCTTCACTAGTCTGGAAGCTCTGCTCTAAGGAGAGGTGAAGGCTTTTCTACTTCCCAGTGAGAAATATCATAAATACTTTAAAATTTATGCCGAAGGAAAGACACACACGACTCTGTAACAAATATCAATGTTTGGCTCCATCTAGAGGTCTAAAATGGAGTTGGGTTTCTAACAGTCCAGGATTTGACAGTTTGCATCCATCCATCCATTCTTACCCACCCACTTATCTTTATCCATCCTCCAATTCATCCATATCCATCCTCCCATCCATCCATCCATTCATCCTCCCATCCAACCTTCAATCCATTCATATCCATTTTTCCATCCATGTAGCCATCACAGTCTACAAGGGCCCTATGTGATCTGATACTTGAAAATCTTTCTGATCCCATTTTGTATCATTATATGTGGATTTGTTAAGTTATACATGATTTTTTGGTTCCTTAAACACATCAAGCTTATTCTTTGCATATACTTTTCTCCCTCTGCTTGGAACGATTTTTCTCCCAGGCTTAGCCTTACTGACTTTTGATCATCATCCTTCGTATCCAAGCTCAACTCAACTTTTCAGAGAGACCTTCCCTAATCACCCTAAAATATATACCCCTTCCAGCCTCCAGTCCTTCTTTGTCACTTCACACAGTTTAACTTCCTTCATAATATTAATACTTACGACGTTTTCAGACATTTTCCTGTTTTTTTGGTATTGTTTTTTTTGGTATTGTTTCCTCCCCTCACTGGAATGTAGCTTCAAGGGAAGCTTATTTCTCTTGTTCACTGCTGTATCCCCAGTGCTCAGAACAAACTACCCCCATATGTTAGTGATTTTAAACAACAAAAGTTATTGTTATTTCATGCTCACATCACACAGCCACCTTGATTGGCAGTGTTGTCCTCTGTTCTTCTCACTTAGAGTTCTCCCAGTTGGCTGAGAGCCCCTGACTCTGGAACTTCCTTTATTACCTCCGCAGGAGGAAGGGAACAGAGAGAAAAGTGACCAAGTGACCTGCTCCTAAAGGCATCCTCACAGAAGTGACCCATGCTCTCTTGCTCATATTTCATCTGTGAGAGTGGATGCATGGCCATGCCTACATTCAGGGGGGTGGGAACAATCCCATCATGCGCCTAGAAGAACTAGAACTGGAGGTGACCAAGACTGATGATTTCCACCTTAGTGAGACAGACAAACAAGAAGTGCCATGAGGGGCTCTGCTAGAAGGGGTAGCAGAGCACAATACCCCCTGATCCACAGAGGAGCCAGTGGTCACCCTCTTGGGCCATGGTGAGGAAGTGCCAAAAAGGATGCACAGGGAGCTAATATGGCCTGCGTCTTGAAAGACGAGCAGTTGCTCACCTCCGTCAGAGCTGGGGGTAGGCAGAGGAAGCAGTCAGAGTAAAGCACAGAGGCCTGTAATAGCTCTAAGACCTGCAACTTGTGAAGAATGGGATGTGGGCTTTGACTGATGGAATGGGTCACAGTGGGTCTGGAAAAATGCCTGAGTGCAGACCTTGGAGGATGCTGATGTTATCCTGTGAGTAACAGGGACAGCGATGCTTGTAAAACAGGGGAGTGACTTGTTCAGAATTGTGCTCTACAAATTAAAGTATGATGTCACGCAGCGTGGTTTGAGGGCCTATGAGATCAAAGACAGGTAGGCCAGTTGGAAGACCATTCATGGTCATCCAGGTGAGAGATGAGGAGATCTGAAATGAGACAGAAACAGTGGGGATTACAAAAAGCGGTCTAATGTCAGAGACGTTTGAGAAGGAGGGTCTAGAGGAATTGGATATTGGTGAGACATGGGTGTGAGGGGGAGGGAGAATTGAAGGATATGCTCAGCTTTCTGACCCAGGTGAGTGGATGTGTGGTGGAGTGGGGGAGAAGAAATTTTCAGTGTGGACATCCAGGTGGAGCAGTCCAGAATGGGGTAGGACGTGTGGACCCAGAGCTCAGGAGAGCCTGGCCGAGTGTGTCTCCTGCCATGTGAATAGTAGTGAAGGAATGCTGGTGTTAAATGTTAACTCCAGCTACTTGTGAAGGGGTGGGGCTGTGGGAGATGTGATGAACCCACTTGAGGCCTTTCCATCAAGGTCTCTTTACCTGCGGGATCACAGGACCGGGTTCTCGTTCCTGATCTCCAGTCTCTCTGGGAACCTTGCATGGACCACAACATCCATCTAGCCCTAGATTTGCTCTTCTGTGCCAGAATGATACCTGCAGTGTGAGTTTATGGAAAACTCACATGGTGATTTTTTTCTTAAAAAAATTACACATGGTTACATGTCTATATGTTCACTGTAAAAAATCAAGACACGAAAAAGCAAAAGTTCCACTTTTTGTCTCCCCCATCCTTCCCTTCTCCAGCAATAACCACTCTTAAAAGCTTTCTCGGGGCTCCCCTCTTCCCCTTGCCGGGCAAGAGGTGTCTCGCCGCCGCTGGGTGCTGTCTCTATGGCGAGGAGGAGGAGGAGTGCGAGCTCAGCGACACAAGTACATAAATAAAGGATAAAGTATTTTACGAAACAAATCTTCAATCAAGTATAACATTTTGATGCTTGGCAGCTAGACTCCTTGTGCCCTCACTATGCCAGGAGCGACTGTAGATCATAGCCAAAGAATTTGTGAAGTTTGGGCTTGCAACCTGGATGAAGAGATGAAGAAAATTTGTCAAGTTATCCGAAAATATAATCAACATTGCTATGGACACCGAGTTTCCAGGTGTGGTTGCAAGACCCATTGGAGAATTCAGGAGCAATGCTGACTATCAGTACCAACTATTGCGGTGTAATGTGGACTTGTTAAAGATAATTCAGCTAGGACTGACATTTATGAATGAGCAAGGAGAATACCCTCCTGGAACTTCAACTTGGCAGTTTAATTTTAAATTTAATTTGACTGAGGACATGTATGCCCAAGACTCTATAGAGCTACTAACAACATCTGGTATCCGTTTTAAAAAACATGAGGAGGAAGGAATTGAGACCCAGTACTTTGCAGAACTTCTTATGACATCAGGAGTAGTCCTCTGTGAAGGGGTCAAATGGTTATCATTTCATAGTGGTTATGACTTTGGCTACTTAATCAAAATCCTGACCAATTCTAACTTGCCTGAAGAAGAACTTGACTTTTTTGAGATCCTTCGATTGTTTTTTCCTGTTATTTATGATGTGAAGTACCTCATGAAGAGCTGCAAAAATCTCAAAGGTGGTTTACAAGAAGTTGCTGAACAGTTGGAGCTGGAACGGATAGGACCACAGCATCAGGCAGTATCTGACTCATTGCTCACAGGAATGGCCTTTTTCAAAATGAGAGAAATGTTCTTTGAAGATCATATTGATAATGCCAAATATTGTGGTCATTTGTATGGCCTTGGTTCTGGTTCATCCTATGTACAGAATGGCACAGGGAATGCATATGAAGAGGAAGCCAACAAGCAGTCATGATATGAAATAGTTCTTTTATTTTTATTTTATTTGAGCTACACACATGCTTGTATATAGGTTTTATCTCTGGTTGAATCCCTTGAACAATAGACATTACTTTTTTTCCTTTCATAGCTCATTTTATTTTCTGCCTTTCAGTACTAAGTATGACCATTCCTATCTCAGATCTTAATAAATAGAAAAGCATTCAGGTTAAATCTGGCCTTAATATACTTGTTAGTAGGCGTGTGTGACAGAGAGTGGGGAAAGCTATTCAGTACATCATATTGAATACTTTGATAAACGTTACTTACTTGAGCTTGGTTGGTTTTTTCCCTTTCCTAAATTAACTAGCACTGACTGTAATTTATTTCCCTGTTTCATGTCTCCCTTCCATTCTGCAGGAGTTTTAGCTATTTGAGATTGTGGACCATCAATTTTGCACTTTAGAGAGTGATTCTGACTCAAATCCTCTGTTTTATCAGCAGTTTTTTTTTCTTTTATTTAGTTTATTGTCAACATACATCAGTTCTATAAAATGAAAAACTATGAATAATCAAAGCATAATCATGAAAATTCAAAGTAGCTATTCAATACAAAAAATACAACCATAAAAGCAGGTTCACTCACGCACACATAGCAGCAGGAGATGCAGCAGATATTTCAAAGGACAGCAAGTGCTTGTTTTTTCTTTTTTTTTTTTTTTTAATTAGTTTCTGCTTTATAACAAAGTGAATCAGTCATACATATACATCTGTTCCCACATCCCTTCCCTCATGCATCTCCCTCCCTCCCACCCTCCCCATCCCACCCCTCCAGGCAGTCACAAAGCACCCAGCTGATCTCCCTGTGCTCTGCGGCTGCTTCCCACTATCTATCTACCTTACGTTTGGTAGCGTATATATGTCCATGCCTCTCTTTCACTTTGTCACAGCTTACCCTTCCCGCTCCCCATATCCTCAAGTCCATTCTCAAGTAGGTCTGTGTCTTTATTTCTGTCTTACCCATAAGTTCTTCATGACATTTTTTTTTCTTAAATTCCATATATATGTGTCAGCATACAGTATTTGTCTTTCTCTTTCTGACTTACTTCACTCTGTATGACAGACTCTAGGTCCATCCACCTCATTACAAATAGCTCAATTTCATTTCTTTTTATGGCTGAGTAATATTCCATTGTATATATGTGCCACATCTTCTTTACCCATTCATCCGATGATGGACACTTAGGTTGTTTCCATCTCCAGGCTATTGTAAATAGGGCTGCTATGAACATTTTGGTACATGTCTCTTTTTGAATTATGGTTTTCTCAGGGTATATGCCCAGTAGTGGGATTGCTGGGTCATATGGTAGTTCTATTTGTAGTTTTTTAAGGAACCTCCATACCGTTCTCCATAGTGGCTGTACCAATTCACATTCCCACCAGCAGTGCAAGAGGGTTCCCTTTTTCCCACACCCTCTCCAGCATTTATTGTTTCTAGATTTTTTGATGATGGCCATTCTGACTGGTGTGAGGTGATGCCTCATTGTAGTTTTGATTTGCATTTCTCTAATGAGTAAAGATGTTGAGCATCCTTTCATGTGTTTGTTGGCAGTCTGTATATCTTCTGTGGAGAAATGTCTATTTAGGTCTTCTGCCCATTTTTGGATTGGGTTGTTTGTTTTTTTGTTATTGAGCTGCATGAGCTGCTTATAAATTTTGGAGATTAATCCTTTGTCAGTTGCTTCATTTGCAAATATTTTCTCCCATTCTGAGGGTTGTCTTTTGGTCTTGTTTATGGTTTCCTTTGCTGTGCAAAAGCTTTGAAGTTTCATTAGGTCCCATGTGTTTATTTTTGTCTTTATTTCCATTTCTCTAGGAGGTGGGTCAAAAAGGATCTTGCTGTGATTTATGTCATAGAGTGTTCTGCCTATGTTTTCCTCTAAGACTTTGATAGTGTCTGGCCTTACATTTAGGTCTTTAATCCATTTTGAGCTTATTTTTGTGTACGGTGTTAGGGAGTGATCTAATCTCATACTTTTACATGTCCCTGTCCAGTTTTCCCAGCACCACTTATTGAAGAGACTGTCCTTTCTCCACTGTACATTCCTGCCTCCTTTATCAAAGATAAGGTGACCATATGTGCGTGGGTTTATCTCTGGGCTTTCTATCCTGTTCCATTGATCTATCTTTCTGTTTTTGTGCCAGTACCATACTGTCTTGATTACTGTAGCTTTGTAGTATAGTCTGAAGTCAGGGAGCCTGATTCCTCCAGCTCCATTTTTCGTTCTCAAGATTGCTTTGGCTATTCGGGGTCTTTTGTGTTTCCATACAAATTGTGAATTTTTTTGTTCTAGTTCTGTGAAAAATGCCAGTGGTAGTTTGATAGGGATTGCATTGAATCTGTAGATTGCTTTGGGTAGTAGAGTCATTTTCACAATGTTGATTCTTCCAATCCAAGAACATGGTACATCTCTCCATCTATTTGTATCATCTTTAATTTCTTTCATCAGTGTCTTATAATTTTCTGCATACAGGTCTTTTGTCTCCTTAGGTAGGTTTATTCCTAGATATTTTATTCTTTTTGTTGCAATGGTAAATGAGAGTGTTTCCCTGATTTCACTTTCAGATTTTGCATCATTAGTATATAGGAATGCCACAGATTTCTGTGCATTAATTGTGTATCCTGCAACTTTACCAAATTCATTGATTAGCTCTAGTAGTTTTCTGGTAGCATCTTTAGGATTCTCTATGTATAGTATCATGTCATCTGCAAACAGTGACAGCTTTACTTCTTCTTTTCCGATTTGGATTCCTTTTATTTCCTTTTCTTCTCTGATTGCTGTGGCTAAAACTTCCCAAACTATGTTGAATAAGAGTGGTGAGAGTGGGCAACCTTGTCTTGTTCCTGATCTCAGTGGAAATGGTTTCAGTTTTTCACCACTGAGGACGATGCTGGCTGTGGGTTTGTCATATATGGCCTTTATTATGTTGAGGAAAGTTCCCTCTATGCCTACTTTCTGCAGGGTTTTTATCATAAATGGGTGTTGAATTTTGTCGAAAGCTTTCTCTGCATCTATTGAGATGATCATATGGTTTTTCTCCTTCACTTTGTTAATATGGTGTATCACGTTGATTGATTTGCGTATATTGAAGAATCCTTGCATTCCTGGAATAAACCCCACTTGATCATGGTGTATGATCCTTTTAATGTGCTGTTGGATTCTGTTTGCTAGTATTTTGTTGAGGATTTTTGCATCTATGTTCATCAGTGATATTGGCCTGTAGTTTTCTTTCTTTGTGACATCCTTGTCTGGTTTTGGTATCAAGGTGATGGTGGCCTCGTAGAATGAGTTTGGGAGTGTTCCTCCCTCTGCTATATTTTGGAAGAGTTTGAGAAGGATAGGTGTTAGCTCTTCTCTAAATGCTTGATAGAATTCGCCTGTGAAGCCATCTGGTCCTGGGCTTTTGTTTGTTGGAAGATTTTTTATCACAGTTTCAATTTCAGTGCTTGTGATTGGTCTGTTCATATTTTCTATTTCTTCCTGATTCAGTCTTGGCAGGTTGTGCATTTCTAAGAATTTGTCCATTTCTTCCAGGTTGTCCATTTTATTGGCATAGAGTTGCTTGTAATAATCTCTCATGATCTTTTGTATTTCTGCAGTGTCAGTTGTTACTTCTCCTTTTTCATTTCTAATTCTATTGAGTCTTCTCCCTTTTTTTCTTGATGAGTCTGGCTAATGGTTTATCAATTTTGTTTATCTTCTCAAAGAACCAGCTTTTAGTTTATTGATCTTTGCTATCGTTTCATTTCTTTTTCATTTATTTCTGATCTGATTTTTATGATTTCTTTCCTTCTGCTAACTTTGGGATGTTTTTGTTCTTCTTTCTCTAACTGCTTTAGATGCAAGGTCAGGTTGTTTATTCGAGATGTTTCCTCTTTCTTAAGGTGGGATTGTATTGCTATAAACTTCCCTCTTAGAAGTGCTTTTGCTGCATCCCATAGGTTTTGGGCCATCGTGTCTCCATTGTCATTTGTTTCTAGGTATTTCTTGATTTCCTCTTTGATTTCTTCAGTGATCACTTCGTTATTAAGTAGTGTATTGTTTAGCCTCCATGTGTTTGTAGTTTTTACAGATATTTTCCTGTAATTGATATCTAGTCTCATAGCATTGTGGTCGGAAAAGATACTTGATACAATTTCAATTTTCTTAAATTTACCAAGGCTTGATTTGTGACCCAAGATATGATCTATCCTGGAGAATGTTCCATGAGCACTTGAGAAAAATGTGTATTCTGTTGTTTTTGGATGGAATGTCCTATAAATATCAATTAAGTCCATCTTGTTTAATGTATCATTTAAAGCTTGTGTTTCCTTATTTATTTTCATTTTGGATGATCTGTCCATTGGTGAAAGTGGGGTGTTAAAGTCCCCTACTATGATTGTGTTACTGTCGATTTCTCCTTTTATGGCTGTTAGTATTTGCCTTATGTATTGAGGTGCTCCTACGTTTGGTGCATAAATATTTACAATTGTTATGTCTTCTTCTTGGATCGATCCCTTGATCATTATATAGTGTCCTTCTTTGTCTCTTCTAGTAGTCTTTATTTTAAAGTCTATTTTGTCTGATATGAGAATTGCTACTCCAGCTTTCTTTTGGTTTCCATTTGCATGGAATATCTTTTTCCATCCCCTTACTTTCAGTCTGTATGTGTCTCTAGGTCTGAAGTGGGTCTCTTGTAGACAGCATATATATGGGTCTTGTTTTTGTATCCATTCAGCCAATCTGTGTCTTTTGGTGGGAGCATTTAGTCCATTTACATTTAAGGTAATTATCGATATGTATGTTCCTATTCCCATTTTCTTAATTGTTTTGGGTTCGTTATTGTAGGTCTTTTACTTCTGTTGTGTTTCTTGCCTAGAGAAGTTCCTTTAGCATTTGTTGTAAAGCTGGTTTGGTGGTGCTGAACTCTCTCAGCTTTTGCTTGTCTGTAAACGTTTTAATTTCTCCATCAAATCTGAATGACATCCTTGCTGGGTAGAGTAATCTTGGTTGCAGGTTTTTCTCCTTCATCACTTTAATTATGTCCTGCCACTCCCTTCTGGCTTGTAGAGTTTCTGCTGAGAGATCAGCTGTTATCCTGATGGGGATTCCCTTGTGTGTTATTTGTTGTTTTTGCCTTGCTGCTTTTAATATGATTTCTTTGTGTTTAATTTTTGACAGTTTGATTAATATGTGTCTTGGCGTATTTCTCCTTGGATTTATTCTGTATGGGACTCTCTGTGCCTCCTGGACTTGATTAACTATTTCCTTTCCCATATTAGGGAAGTTTTCAACTATAATCTCTTCAAATATTTTCTCAGTCCCTTTCTTTTTCTCTTCTTCTTCTGGAACCCCTATAATTCGAATGTTGGTGCGTTTAATGTTGTCCCAGAGGTCTCTGAGACTGTCCTCTGTTCTTTTCATTCTTTTTTCTTTATTTTGCTCTGCAGCAGTTATTTCCACTATTTTATCTTCCACCTCACTTATCCGTTCTTCTGCCTCAGTTATTCTGCTATTGATCCCATCTAGAGTATTTTTTATTTCATTTATTGTGTTTTTAATCGATGCTTGATTCATCTTTAGTTCTTCTAGGTCCTTGTTAACTGTTTCTTGCATTTTGTCTATTCTATTTCCAAGATTATGGATCTGGGAAATAGAATCTTGGATCATCTTTACCATCATTATTCTGAATTCTTTTTCAGGTAGACTGCCTATTACCTCTTCATTTGTTAGGTCTGGTGGGTTTTTATCTTGCTCCTTCTCCTGCTGTGTGTTTTTCTGTCTTCTCATTTTGCTTATGTTACTGTGTTTGGGGTCTCCTTTTTGCAGGCTGCAGGTTCATAGTTCCCGTTGTTTTTGGTGTCTGTCCCCAGTGGCTAAGGTTGGTTTAGTGGGTTGTGTAGGCTTCCTGGTGGTGGGGACTAGTGCCTGTGTTCTGGTGGATGAGGCTGGATCTTGTCTTTCTGGTGGGCAGGTCCACGTCTGGTGGTGTGTTTTGGGGTGTCTGCGGACTTTTTATGATTTTAGGCCACCTCTCTGCTAATGGGTGGCGTTGTGTTCCTGTCTTGCTAGTTGTTTGGCATAGGGTGTCCAGCACTGTAGCTTGCTGGTCGTTGAGTGAAGCTGGGTGCTGGTGTTGAGATGGAGATCTCTGGAAGATTTTCGCCGTTTGATATGATGTGGAGCTGGGAGGTCTCTTGTGGACCAGTGTCCTGAAGTTGGCTCTCCCACCTCAGAGGCACAGCACTGGCTCCTGGCTCCTCAATTTGGGATGATTTGTTGTCTATTCATGTATTCCACAGATGCAGAGTACATCAAGTTGATTGTGGAGCTTTAATCCGCTGCTTCTGAGGCTGCTGGGAGAGGTTTCCCTTTCTCTTCCTTGTTCTCACAGCTCCTGGGTCTCAGCTTTGGATTTGGCCCCGCCTCTGCGTGTAGGTCGCCGGAGGGCGTCTGTTCTTCGCTCAGACAGGACAGGGTTAAAGGAGCAGCCTCTTCCGGGACTCTGGCTCACTCAGGCCGGGCGGGAGGGAGGGGCACGGAGTGCGGGGCGAGCCCGCAGTGGCAGAGGTCGGCGTGACGTTGCACTAGCCCGAGGCGCGCCGTGCGTTCTCCCAGGGAAGCCGCCCCTGGATCCCGGGACCCCGGCAGTGGCGGGCTGAACAGGCTCCCGGAAGGGCGGTGTGGACAGTGACTTGCGCTCGCACACAGGCTTCTTGGCGGCGGCAGCAGCAGCCCCAGCGTCCCACCCCCGTCTCTGGGCTCCGCGCTTTCAGTCGCGACTCGCGCCCGTCTGTGGAGCCCGTTTAAGCAGCGCTCTTAATCCCCTCTCCTCGCGCACCAGGAAACCAAGAGGAAAGAAAAAGTCTCTTGCCTCTTCGGCAGCTCCAGAGTTTTCCCGGACTCCCTCCCGGCTAGCTGTGGCACATTAGCCCCCTTCAGGCTGAGTTCTTGCCGCCAGCCCCAGTCCTCTCCCTGCGCTCTGACCGAAGCCCGAGCCTCAGCTTCCAGCGCCGCCCGCCCCGGCGGGCGAGCAGACAAGCCTCTCGGGCTGGTGAGTGCCGCTCGGCACCGCTCCTCTGTGCGGGAATCTCTCCGCTTTGCCCTACCCAGGTACGTGGGGAGTTTCTTGCCTTTTGGGAGGTCTGAGGTCTTCTGCCAGCGTTCAGTAGGTGTTCTGTAGGAGTTGTTCCACGTGTAGCTGTATTTCTGGTGTATCCATGGGGAGGAAGGTGATCTCCGCGTCTTACTCTTCCGCCATCTTATCCGGAAGTCCTTGCTTTTTCATTTGAAGACCGTGACCATATCAGATACTAGAATGCGTCAGCTTATCAGTGTGTGTTCACCACAAGAGTCAAAATTCATTTGTAAAAATGTTTTTCACATTGAAATTGTTGTAAAAGACACACTTTCCAGAATTAAGCCTCCTCTCAGGCTTCTTGCCAGTTTCTAACACCTAAAAACTAACTGATACAGAAAATGTTTCAAATGTTAACTATTCTGATTCTTAAAGGTTAAGAAAGGATCTTCAAAAATAATTTAAAAGAATCATTGCAAACAATAATACTGGTACTCCCCCAGCCTTACTCCAGCATGGGCGTCTCTGGTTCTGATTCTGCAGCCTTGGGCAGGGCCTTCACCACACTCCCACCACTTTGCTTGCTTCCTTCCCTGGTCCTTCTACTGGTAGCTCCACTCTGGCTCCAGGCAGCTTTGTGTCCAGTGACTGTGCCTGCTCCCAAAGTCTTGGTCTGAAACTCAGTTCCACAGGGGCCAAGGCTCAGGACATGCCCAACACTGGTGAGACTTGGGGGGTTGCTCCTCCAGCCAGCAGACCCCTGTATACTGGTTGCCACAGTCCACATCAGGCCGAGGAACTCTCACTGTCGTCTTCTTTCCCAGCAGCAATTTGGAGAAGATTTTGTAGACAAAGGTCCACGTCACTGCTGGCTCTCTGATTATGTCACTGCTGCTGCCTCCCTGGATGTTCTCTAGACTTTCCCGGGAGGGAGCCCTTGGAGAAGAGCTGGTCAATGAGAAACCTGGGAGAACCTTAGGACCCTATGTTCTTCATGACATTTTTTTTTCTTAAATTCCATATATATGTGTCAGCATACAGTATTTGTCTTTCTCTTTCTGACTTACTTCACTCTGTATGACAGACTCTAGGTCCATCCACCTCATTACAAATAGCTCAATTTCATTTCTTTTTATGGCTGAGTAATATTCCATTGTATATATGTGCCACATCTTCTTTACCCATTCATCCGATGATGGACACTTAGGTTGTTTCCATCTCCGGGCTATTGTAAATAGGGCTGCTATGAACATTTTGGTACATGTCTCATTTTGAATTATGGTTTTCTCAGGGTATATGCCCAGTAGTGGGATTGCTGGGTCATATGGTAGTTCTATTTGTAGTTTTTTAAGGAACCTCCATACCGTTCTCCATAGTGGCTGTACCAATTCACATTCCCACCAGCAGTGCAAGAGGGTTCCCTTTTTTCCACACCCTCTCCAGCATTTATTGTTTCTAGATTTTTTGATGATGGCCATTCTGACTGGTGTGAGGTGATGCCTCATTGTAGTTTTGATTTGCATTTCTCTAATGAGTAAAGATGTTGAGCATCCTTTCATGTGTTTGTTGGCAGTCTGTATATCTTCTGTGGAGAAATGTCTATTTAGGTCTTCTGCCCATTTTTGGATTGGGTTGTTTGTTTTTTTGTTATTGAGCTGCATGAGCTGCTTATAAATTTTGGAGATTAATCCTTTGTCAGTTGCTTCATTTGCAAATATTTTCTCCCATTCTGAGGGTTGTCTTTTGGTCTTGTTTATGGTTTCCTTTGCTGTGCAAAAGCTTTGAAGTTTCATTAGGTCCCATTTGTTTATTTTTGTCTTTATTTCCATTTCTCTAGGAGGTGGGTCAAAAAGGATCTTGCTGTGATTTATGTCAAAGAGTGTTCTTCCTATGTTTTCCTCTAAGAGTTTGATAGTTTCTGGCCTTACATTTAGGTCTTTAATCCATTTTGAGCTTTTTTTTGTGTACGGTGTTAGGGAGTGTTCTAATCTCATACTTTTACATGTCCCTGTCCAGTTTTCCCAGCACCACTTATTGAAGAGACTGTCCTTTCTCCACTGTACATTCCTGCCTCCTTTATCAAAGATAAGGTGACCAGATGTGCATGGGTTGGGCATTTATGTATTTACTTAACAGACATTTTTGAGCACCTCCTCTTTGCCCAAATTCAGGCACTTGGGTTACATCATGAACAATACCTTCATGGAACTTACATTTTAGTGGGAAGAGACAGATGATAAGTAAAGAAGTAGATTCCATAATATATTCAATATTTGAAGATGATGAGTACTAAGGAAGAAAGAGACAAGTAGGGTAAGGTAAGGAGTTTTAGCTATTTGAGATTGTGGACCATCAATTTTGCACTTTAGAAAGTGATTCTGACTCAAATCCTCTGTTTTATCAGCAGTTTTGGTTTTCTTGCTCTTAGCTGGAAAAATGACCATCTGCGAACTTTATACAGTATTTACTTGCTTTTGACCCACAGAGTATAGAACATGCATTGTGCAAATGGTTGATTCAGCAAGACTACAAAAAAAAAAAAAAAAAGACAAGAAAACTACTGAGGAGCTTAGTAACTGCTGTTTCTGTACTTAGTACTTAATCTCCCAAGCACATCTAGTGTCTGTCAGTTTCTAATTGGCATGTGTAGGCTGCTCTGTGACTGACGAATTTTTCAAACCAGCTTTACATCCTTCAGGAAAAATCCTTTGTGATTGGATGTTTAAGTGTCTGCCCGGAAACTGGTATCCAAGATGTTGAAGCTGCGGTTATTTTATGATAGCACACTTTCCTTGATCTACTTCTTTTTATTCCATCGCTATTTACCCTTATTTTTAATTTTTTAAAATTTTATAGCCATACTTAATGATGCTCTTGATTTGTTGATTACACAAATCAATTTCATTAAAATCCAAAGATTGCAAGTCTTTAGGTATATTTTGTACCAGATTAAATTAGAAGACAAAAAATTTGTGCTTTCATATTTGCTACAAAGATAAATAATGGAGAGATTTGGTGCAAAACAACAAAATACAAAAATATAAATTTATTAGCTATATACAGTGTAGCTAATAAAATTACCTGAGGAGTGTAATGCTTGTTTATTTTTTTGTGTATATCTTTGCAATCTATTTTATATATATTGACAAAAGAGACTGTGAAATATTTAGCCATGCAGAATATGTGACCAGATCAGAGCATGTGTAGGAAGACACTTTGGTAATCATTAACTCTGCACTGAAATGATGGATTACAAGTTATGATGTGTGTTATCTGCACTTCAGTCAGTAGTATTAGCAAATCTCCAAATGTTAGCCACATTGGTTTGTTTTCCCTTGTACATTCTTTATTCATGATACTTCAATGCTGTAACTGGGTGGTCCTTTTTAAACAAAACATTTGTGAAACAGAGGGATTATTTGGTTTTAAAGCTTTGTAAATAAAGGCTTCAGAAATGTTTCCTTAAAAAAAAAAAGCTTTCTGGGTGTCCATATAGACTGTTTCCTTTGCATTTACTTATATATGTATAGACTGAGATACACAAATAGTTTTGTTTTTGGTGTTTCCTCCCAACATTTTATTATGAAAAATTTCAAGTGTACAGAAAAGTTGAAAGAATTATAGAACCAACACCCTCAAACCATCTAGATTCTGGAATTCACATTTTGCTCTATCACTTTATCACATGTTGATCCATTTATCCTTATTTCCCCATATTCATCCATCAATTCATCTCTTTTTAAAAAGTATATTTTAAAGTAAATTTTTGATATCAGGACCCTTCATTCGTAAACACTTTAGCGTACAGTGAATTGCACCAATCTAGAGTTTCCATTCTGAAAGTTTTGACAAATGAATATACTCATGTAACCTAAACCTGTATCAAGAACATTATCATCACCTTCATGCCCCTTTCTGGTCAATCTCTGTCCCCACACTCTAGGGGCAGGCAACCATTCTCTCCTCCTCCTTCTTATTAGTATAGATCAGTTTTTGTTTTTAGGCTGTGTTGGGTCTTCGTTGCTCTGTGCAGGCTTTCTCTAGTTGCACTGAACGAGGGCTACTCTTAGTTGCAGTGTGCAAACTTCTCATTGCAGTGGCGATCTTCTTGAACCAGGGATCAAAACTGTGTCCCCTGCATTGGCAGGCAGATTCTTAATCACTGCACCACCAGGGAGGTCCTATAGATCAGTTTTTCCTGTTCTAGAATGTTATGTAAATGGAGTCATACAGCATGTATTCTTTTATGTGTGGCTTCTTTCACTCAGCATGATATTTTTGAGATTCATCCATATGAATGAATTAGTAATTACTTTAAAAAACAGCTTTATTGAGGTATAATTGACATACAATAAACTATATATGTTTAAATTGTACAATATAAATTTTGACATAATGCAAATACCTTTGAAACTATCACCATGATCAAGATAATGCACATCACCCCCACCCCATATTTTCCCCATGCCTCATTATAATCCCTTTCTCCAGTCATTCCTGCATAATCCTCCCAGCCCTGGCTTTCTGTCACTATAGGTAGCTTACATTTTCTAGAGTTTTATATAAATGGAATCATACATTATGTACACTTTTATGTCTGGCTTTTTTCACTTGGCATAATTATTCTGAGATTTATCTTTGTTGTTGTGTGCATCAACAGTTCCTTCCTTATTATTGCTGAGCAGTTTTCCATTGTATGAATACACCAAAATTTACCTATTCACCCTGTTGATGGACACTTGGATTATTTCCAGTTTTTGCAAATAGACCTGCTATGAGAAATTCCAGTCATTTGGATAATTGTTTCCCTTTACATTGTGTATCTTTTTTTTATTTTTTTTTATTTTTTTTTTTTTTGCGGTAGGCGGGCCTCTCACTGTTGTGGCCTCTCCCCTTGTGGAGCACAGGCTCCGGAGCACAGGCTCAGTGGCCATGGCTCACGGGCCCAGCCGCTCCTGCGGCATGTGGGATCTTCCCAGACCGGGGCACGAACCCGTGTCCCCTGCATCGGCAGGCGGACTCTCAACCACTGCGCCACCAGGGAAGCCCTACATTGTGTATCTTTTTTATGGCTGCTTTAAATTTTTTTGTCTTTGATTTTTAGCAGTTTGATTATTATATTTCTGAGCATGAATTTCTTTGGGTTTATCCAGCTTGGGTGTTCACTGAGGTTCCTGAATCTGTAGATTTAGGTCTTTCACCAAATTTGGGAAATTTTCAATCATTATTTTTTCCAATATTTTTTCAGCAGTTCATCCTTTTGCCTCTCCCGTAATTCCAATGACATGGATTTTAGACCATTAGGTATTGTCTTATTGTCTCACAGGTCCCTGAGGCTCTGTTCATTTATATCAATCTTTTTTAGTTTCTGCTCTTCAGATTGGGTAACATCTATTGGTCTGTCATTAAGTTCACTGATTCTTTCCACTTTCTTCTACAGTCTGCTCTTGAGCCCATCCAGTAAATTTTCATCTCAGTGATTATATTTTTTCGTTATAAAAATTTTCCTTGACTTCTTTTCTTTAAGCTTCTGTTTATCTGCTGAGATAGTCTGCCTTCTATTTGTTTCAAGAGTGCTTGCCCTTACATCTTGGAACCTGGTTATAATAACTGTTTTAAGATCTGATAATTCCAACACCTGGGTCATCATGAATTGGTGTGTTAATTGCCCTTTTTTTGGGAAAATTGATCACAATTTGCTGGTTCTTTGCATATTAAACAATTTTGGATTGTGTCCTGGGTATTTTGAGTATAATATCCTATGACACTCTGAGTATTATTTAAATCTTGTGGAGATTTTTTTTTTCTTAGCAGGCAATTCACTTGGTTAGGTTTAGACTACAAGTTCCAACCTGCCCTCTGTGGGTTCTGATATCTGTTCAGTTTTCATAGCTGACTTGAGCCCTGGTCACTGACCTAACTTGTAATTCAGTTCTCAAAGCCTTTGGTGTCCTGTTTGGGGTCAGATCCACGC
The DNA here is from genome assembly GCF_949752795.1 of Hyperoodon ampullatus. Classification (NCBI taxonomy): domain Eukaryota; kingdom Metazoa; phylum Chordata; class Mammalia; order Artiodactyla; family Ziphiidae; genus Hyperoodon; species Hyperoodon ampullatus. The sequence continues at coordinate 2,144,420 of NC_136917.1, forward strand.
ATGTGCACCTTGGGGGGTGAGCCTAGGTGTTCATATAACACTTTAGGGGACCCCTATTCACAATCTCCTCTACACTCTCTCACTCCTAGGAGCCCCCTTCCTTGTCCTCTGGCTAGAATACCAGGACTGTAGTCTCCTTTCTCTGCACACTTTCTGTGAAGAAGTCTGCCTTCATGGTTAAGTAGTGGAAGGAGAGAGAGGAATAAAAAAGCACAGGGCTGCAGCTTCAAGACTGAAATCATCTGGGGTCAGGGCCATGATAGAAAACCAACCAACCAACCTGGGCGTACTCTCCATTCTCTCTTTCCATTAGGGGTTCCCTTCCTGCTTCTCAGACAAGAAAGGGAGGGCTTTTCTTGGAGCAATTTCTGTTGGTGCCCAGTATCCAGTTCCAGGATTTGTGCTGCCTTTGAATCCAGACCAGGAGCTATGGAGGCCAAGAACCTCAGGCAATCCACCTCCAGATCATTTGTACTTGAGTTCTGGATTCTTCCATCTGTCCATCACCACTTATTTTTCAGACCCTCAGAGAGCCGCCCCACAGATTGTAGCCAGAGTTTTTAGCTTCGTTCAGTGGGAGAGACAGACAGGGCTGTGCTGGCTCTATCTTACTTGGAATCAGAATCTTTTAATTGTTTTAAAGAAGATTTAAGAAACGTTTGAAGTTGCATTATAATTTTTCCTGGTGGGAAGCTTTGTTTGAATAAACTGCCATTACTAGTATCAAAATATTTCAGAGTAAGTTTAAGTTCTGTAATAAATTCAACTGCAATTATAATGGAATTGCATTAAATTTATAGATTTATATGAAGGAGACATTGGTGTGTTTCTTCATTTCTTCAGATGATCTTTTATGTCTTTTAAAAGAGTGTTTAAATTTCCTTCATAGTGGTCTTGTACATACTTGTACCACTTGGTTAATTTATAAATAATTTTTATATCCACATATATCTTTGCCATTGTGTGTGATATCTTATTTACATTAATTTTGTGTTGGTTTAAGCTAGTGTGAACAAATGTAATTAATTTGTATATTTTTATAAGAAATATCTGTATTTAGATTTCATAAATTTATAATTGAAAAAGTAGATCCACATACCTGAGTTATTTCAAACGTCTGTTAAAGCTTTCTAATAGGTACATCCATAGGTTACATGCTTATTATTCCACTTACAGGACATTCTGGAAGAGGCAAAACTATGAGAACAGAGAACAGATTAGTGGTTGCCGGAGGTGAGGGGTGGAGGAAGGGTTTAACTAAAAAGGAGATGTATGAGGGACAGTTTTGGGGCAAGAGAACTGTTTTGTATCAGAATTGTGATGTTGGTTATACTGCTGTGTGCATGTATCAGAACTCACAGAACTGTACACCAAAAGCAGTAAATTTTAATTAACTTCATGTAAATTAAAAAAAATAAAAAAGACTCCACAACTGAATAAGTTTAATAAATGCTGAACTTAACAACTTAAAAAAAAGTTTTCTGATATTGGAATTGAGTATCAGTTGTTCAGTTTGAACTTAAAGTTAATTAAAGTGAAATAAAACTAAAAAATTCAGTTCCCCAGTCATACTAGCCACATTTCAAGGGCCCATAACCACAAGTGGCTAGTGGCTACTGTATTAGAAATGCAGTTCTAGAACAACGAGTATAAAGAGAAGAACCAGTTCTGCCTTGCAAATTTGGAAGGACTCACCTATAAAATAGGTTTTTTTTTTTGGTCTAGTCTTGAGTTGGAGGAGGTCTTTGATGACCATTTTAATTAAAAAATAATTACCAATTTATTCAAATTATCTTTCCTCTTGTGCAGTTTTGGTATCTTAAATTTTGTCTCTGGATTTATCCATTTTGTTTAGGTTTAAAAATTATTAGCATTTTATAAGTTATAAATATCTGTTCCTTTACTAATCTTTCCTATTATCTTTTAATCTACAATTATCTCTATTGTATTCCCCCTCTCATTTCTTTGGATTTGGTCTGTTGTTCTTTTCCCAACTTTTTGAGTGGAATGCTCATCTCATTTATTATTTATTTTATTTTTATTTATTTATTTTTTTGCGGTACGCGGGCCTCTCACTGCTGTGGCCTCTCCCGTTGCGGAGCGCAGGCTCAGCGGCCATGGCTCACGGGCCCAGCCGCTCTGCGGCATGTAGGATCTTCCCGGACCGGGGCACGAACCCGTGTCCCCTGCATTGGCAGGCGGACTCTCAACCCCTGTGCCACCAGGGAAGCCCCATATGGTTCAGTTTTAAATATTTCTTAGTTTGCTTTCTGCTAAGAGTTATTTAGTAATACATTATTTACTTTCTTTCTTTCTTTGTTTTTCCTTTTCTTTTTTCCCTCCCAGGTCCCCTCCTCCTCCTTCCCTCTCTCCCTTCCTTCTTCTCTCTCTTTCTTTCTTTCCATTTCCATTAGGGTTGGAGAGCACAGTTGGTATGATATTGAATTTTTAGAATTATTAAAGTGTCCTTTACGGTGCAATCATATGTTTACTTCTTATAAATGTTCTGAATGTGCTTGAAAATGATAAGATTCTGTTTATTGTGGCTATAGACACATACACACATATACATTTAAAAGGCATTGTGCAGGTCTTTCATATCTCTGCTTATTTTTTTTATCTGCTGGGTTTATTGGTTTCTGAGAGAGGTGTGTTAAAATTATGGATTCTATTGCTTCCTACCATTCTCTCAGTTTCTGAGAATGTATGTTAACATTATTGACTTATTATTTCTCTTAAAAATTCTTCCAGTTGTGGCTTTCCATAACTCAAGATTCTAAGTTTTGGGCCAAATATGCCTGTGTGGATATATTTTTTTCTATTAGGGTAAATGTATATGTAATTTTGCTAGATATTGTCAATTTCTGCTCCACAGGGTTATAAAATGTGGGCTTCCTACCCAAAGTATATGAGAGTGACAGTTTCCCCAAAACCTTGCCAATAGGGTGTATGGTTAAGTTTTTAGGTTTTTGTTACCGTGATGGTTGAGAAATTATATCTTAATGCAGTTTTCACTTGCACTCCTCCTATTGTAAGCTAAGCTGAGTTTTTTTCATAGATTTGAATGGCATTTCCATTTCTTTTTCTGACCTGTCTCTTCATTTCTTTTGTCCATTTCTCTATTGGGTTGTTGATTTTTTTTCTTTCCAACATTTAGAAGATCCTCATATATTAACCATAATAATCCCTTGTATTATAAGTTTCAATTTTTTTTTCTCATTTATCTTTTCACTTTGTGGCGGTTTTTGCCATGCAATTCATACTTTAACGTAATCAAATATATACGTCTTGTCCTTATTGGTTTTGGATTTTGAGTCATATTTAGGAAATCAGAATTTTGTTTCAGATGGGAATCATTGTGTGAGAAAACCTCTGAGGACCTTTGCCTGAAATGATTTCTTTTTTTATTACTCTGTCGTATTGGAGTAAAATTTGCCTGGATATTTGTCTAGGTTCAAGTTTCTTTTACTTTGAAAAATTTGACTTGATCATTTTGTGTCATTCAGTGTTCTACTGAAAAGTCTGATGTCAATCAGATTCTTATTCAGTAATAGGTGAACTGTTCTTTTGTTTAGAAGTTTTCAAATATTCTCATTGTCTTTGATCTGCTTAAATGTCATTATACTGTATCTAGCATGGTGTTTTTCCTTACATCTCCTCTGTGTCACCCTGTGACTTTTTCAATTCAAGAACTTCCATCTTGCCTTGATTCTGGGAAATTTATATCCATTTTTGTTTTCAGGAATTTCTTCTGATTCCTTCTTATCTTTCTTTTGTGGGTCTGTTATCATCTAAATATTGATATTTCTACCTCTATCCTCTAAATCTCTTTCTGTTCCTTTTAATATTTTCTAACCCATTACCCTTTCCAGCTTCCTTCTGGGAGAACTCCTTCATCTGATATTCCAAATGACCAATTCTCTTTTCAGTACTACCTCTTGTATTATTTACACCATCTATTGTGATCTTGATTTCTACTATTACATTTTTGATACCTAATTTTCCACTTATTTTTATAGTACTTTTTGTTCTCATTTCCTGTTGCTAATATAGTCCCCTGAAGTTTCCTTAAGCTTATTTAAAGTCTCTGTTTGTCCTCTCTAACACTTTTGCTTCAGATGATGTATGTTATCCGTCTCTCTTTCTCTCTCTAGTACATGTTGGTGCCTTTTGAGCTGATTGTACTCCTTGCATGTCTAGCGATTTTGAGGGTATCGGACATTTAAGCTGCCCATGAGATTGAAGAAGGGCTGTCTGAAGGTGAGGTTCTAGACTGGTGATTAAGGAGTGAAAGGGGATGGGCCCCAAGATGGACTCTGAGATACCACAGAACCACCACTGATCACTCCTTGTTTGCTGCCATCACCGGGCATCTCCTCAGCTCTGAATTTTACCTTTGAATCCCTGTGTTTAAAGGCAGCACCAAGAAGAGGCAGTTTCTATAGGTTGTAATCTTCTAGCCATGGGGACTGGAGCGGAAAAGTGGAGGAGTGATGCCCTATGAGCCTACACCTCTCTTCATCAACTTTTTTCCCTAGCAATATGTTTCTTATTGTGATAAAATATACACAATATTTTATAATGTGATAACAGTTATCATTTTAACCATTTGTAAGCATAGAGTTCAGTGGCCTTAAATAATTAAATACATTCACAATGTTGTATGTCCAGCACCAGTATCTATACCACACATTTTTTCATCATCGCCAACATAAACTCTGTACCCATTAAACACTAGCTTTCCTTTCCCCCTCCCGACAGCTGCTGATAACCTCTATTCCACTTGGTACCTGATATAAGTGGCATCAGATAATATTTGTCCTTCTGTGTCTGGCGTATTTCACTAAGCATGTTTTCAAGATCCATCCATGTCAAAATTTAACTAAATTGATTGTGGCAATCATTTTGCAATATATATGTATTTCAAGCCATTATGTTATACGCCTTAAACTAATACAATGTTATATATCAATAATGTTTCAGTACTGCTGGAAAATTTTCATTCCTTTTTATGGTGGAATAGTATTTCTCCATCAGCTTTTATCTCAGCAGAGTTTTACACTGCCCTGACACCACCTCACGATCTGCAGCACCTATAGTCAAGGCAGTTACCACAGTTTTCTAGGGAGGACGTGGTGTCCCAAGGAAATGGGTGGGTTGGGGGCTGGGGGATGAAGTAAACAGCTCTCTCCAACCTGCCTTCTCACTGCAACTTCTGGCTTTACTTAAGTTTTTGTCTTTTCAGAGCTTTCTCAGAGATTGTTTTGGGGGAGGTGGATGGTTAGTTCCTGGTATTCATGCTTCCTTCCCCATTCTTGGGAGCACGTCTGCAGCTTTGGCTTGCCAAGTTGGCAGGAAGCAGGGCCATTGTGGCCTCTGGATTTTTTATCTTTAAAATTCCAATTTTATTTTATTTTTAAAATTTCAGTTTTATTGAGATATAATTGACATACTGCATTGTATACGTTTAAGGTATACGGTGTGATAACTTGACTTAACATATACTGCAAAATAATAAGTTTACTTAACATCCATCATCTCATATAGATAGAAGAAAAAAGAAAAAAATTTTTTTCTTGTGATGAAAACTTTAGGATCTACTGTCTTATCAGCTTTCAAATAGATTATACAGCAGTGTAAACTATAGTCATCATGTTGTGTATTTCATCCCCAGTGGATTTTGAATTATAGTTTGAAAGGCCTTTCTTCCATCTAGTGGACACTTTTAATCTGGAAACTCGTATCCTGCTTTTCTGGGAATGATTTCAGATTATATCTTTGATAATCCTACCTGCTTAGTTTTCTTGGATTTCTGTTTCTGGAACTTATATTATTCTTTTATTTTATGTCTTTGGGGTTTTCTTAAAATCCATCTCCCTGCCCCACCATCTCAAGATTCTAAACACTCCTATATTTTGCTTTAGTACTGTTATAGTTTTATGCTTTATATCTATATATTGATCTGTCTGGAATTTATTTTTGTGTCTGATATGATACAAGATATAAACTTCTCCCCCAAATGTTAGCCATTTATTCAAACACATTTATTCAAAACATTTATTCAGTAGTCCATCTTTCTTCCACTTACTTGAAATGCAAAATATTGATATTTTGTATGTTGAGATTATAGCTCTCTATTTTATTCTTTTATTAATTCTTCACTTAAGATTTAAAGTTCAGGATTCTCTTGAACTTTCTAGGCAGGCAGTCACATCTTTTGCAAAATATTGTCAGTTTTTTTTTCTTTTCCAACATTTATATCTTTGTCTTTTGCTGATTGAATACTTCAGGCTATGGCATTTGTTTCTTGCTATAGGTTTGTGGGGAGACATTTTTTAATTTTATGAAGTTAAACAAGCTTCTTTCTATTCTTCAACTTTAAAATAAAATTAGGAATGGGATCAACCAATATAAAATGCCTTACAGACACATGTATCCCCTGCTTTACGCCACTTCACTTTTACAAAGACTTACATTACAAAGACCTGTTTTTGCTTTGAAGTGAAACAAATCTGAAGAGGATTTTTCTTTTACAAAACAGGCAAGAAGCGAAAATAGCATTCAGCATTTGTTTTGCAGCCAGACGAGCTGGTGTAGAGGCAGCCGCTTCCCTGAGCATAGAGCGGCCCCACCAAGCTCCCTCCTTGGGAAAGATACTCAGCACCTCAGCATGGAGCTGCTGAAGCTGTGAACCATGTCTGTGAGCATCTGTGCTTTATCTCTACTTATTCTATGTATCCTTTAGCAAGATGTATCCTAAGGTAATCGCTTCCTAGCTTTATTGCCCCCTTTTTTTGTTTTAGGAAAGGTTTCATAGGAACGCTCTACTTTTGGAGAGAGGAGAAACCTGTGTTTATCACGATAGTAATGAAATTTTTCTCACTGATCTGTTAATGTGGTAAGAAGAGATTTTTTACTCTTGAACCATTCTTACATTCCTTTTTAAAAAAATTTATTTATTTTTGGCTGCGTTGGGTCTTTGTTGCTGTGCACGGGCTTTCTCTACTTGAGGCGAGTGGGGGCTACTCTTCGTTGTGGTCCGCGGGCTTCTCACTGTGGTGGCTTCTCTTGTTGTGGAGCACAGGCTCTAGGTGCACAAGCTTCAGTGGTTGTGGCATGTGGGCTCAGTAGTTGTGGCGCACGGGCTTAGTTGATCCACAGCATGTGGGATCTTCCCGGACCAGGGCTTGAACCCATGTCCCCTGCATTGGCAGGTGGATTCTTAACCACTGTGCCACCGGGGAAGCCCCATCCTTATATTCTTGAAATAAGTTCCACTTGGTTATTACTATTATTCTTTTAATAGAATGCTGGATTCTATTTACTAATATTTTATTTAGAAATTTTGCATTTGGTTTGTAAGGAGATTTTTTTTTCTTCCTTTCCCTTTCTTCCTTCCTTCCCTCCTTCCTTCTTCTCTTTCTTTTCTTCCCTCTGTCCATTTTTCTTCCTTTTAAAAAACATCCTTGTTTGTCTAGTTTTGGTGTCATGATTATGGCAGCCTCCAAGAATATTGTGGTCAGGGAAGGCAAATTTATACCCCAAATATGTGTCTGTCTCTGTTAGGACAAATCGCTGTCCCCTTCATGATAGAAGTGCCCAGTGTAATCACCTGGAGTGGGCTGAGTGGTCTCCCTGGGAAGTGGTGCCATCATTGCATCTGCCTTTGGCAGGGTAGGCACTCAGCAGTGGCTGTGGCCAGAGAAGTCTCTATGAAGGAAAGTCTACACAAGAGCCTCCACCTTGCTTCCATGGCCACTTTGTACCTAGACCTAATGAACAAGCACTGGGCGGCTGGGGAAAAGGCTGACTGACATCCATAGAAGGGTTATGAGAACATTCTCTTCAGGGGATGGCTGCCGTCTTCTAGGTAGTCTGCTTCATTCCAAGTCCCTGACCAGCTGGCCAATCTGTTAGCCACTGCCCATGAACCACTGTAGACCCATATCATAGGCCATCTTTCCTTCCATACAACATGGACCACCAGATGCCTTGTCTGAAATTCTGCCTTTGGGAAGATCTCCCCTCCCTACTGTCTTTCAGGGTTTTCCCTGAGTGGCTGTCCACTTCAGGCTGGTGCTGGCATATTGTACTTTTTTCCTCTTCATTTTATGGTCACAGGGAGCCCCCATGAGATCATGGAATAGCTGCAGGCATGGCAGCAAAGCAGTAGGGGCAGGTCCTGTGGGATGTGACCCATAGGTAGTTTATTTGGGCCTTCTGGAGCCACTCAGACCTGTCTAGTATGTACCACTTCCATGTTATAATGGAATGCTTCTGGGAACACCCAATTTTATGATTTGGTGGGTCAGATAGCACCCAGTTCCTAATGGGCAGTTTGGTAAAATTATTTCATAAAGAGGTTATATTTTTAATTAGATTTATCATTCACTGGTATTTCTTGTATAGTTTGTCTTCTCCTATCTTGAGGTCATTATTCTGATTTAATTTTCATGTTCATGAGACTATTCTTGAGTTATTTCCTCAGAAAGGGCATATTTATGGTGGACTTTATGAGAAATATTTTGGAAGTGTGTGATTATCTTTGGCAAGTATCCTGTTCTTTCTTCCTGGAAACTCCTAAGATTTTCTTCTGACAATCATAGTTCAAAAATTTTACAGGAAATGTCTATACTTATGACTTTAAAAATTAACTCTGCTTGGTACTTAGCTTGGCATTTTCAATCAAAAAATTCAAGCCTTTTTTTCAGATAAGGGAAGTTTTCATGTTTTTTTTTTTTTTTACAGCTTTATTGGAGTATAATTGCTTTACAGTGGTGTGTCAGTTTCTGCTTTATAACAAAGTGAATCAGTTATACATATACATATGTTCTCATATCTCTTCCCTCTTGTGTCTCCCTCCCTCCACCCTCCCTATCCCACCCCTCTAGGTGGTCACAAAGCACCGAGCTGATCTCCCTGTGCTAGCGGCTGCTTCCCACTAGCTATCTATTTTACGTTTGGTAGTGTATATATGTCCATGCCACTCTCTCACTTTGTCACAGCTTACCCTTCCCCTTTTCCATATCCTCAAGTCCATTCTCTAGTAGGTCTGTGTCTTTATTCCCGTCTTACCCCTAGGTTCTTCATGACATTTTTTTTTCTTAGATTCCATACATATGTGTTAGCATATGGTATTTGTCTTTCTCTTTCTGACTTACTTCACTCTGTATGACAGACTCTAGGTCCATCCACCTCACTACAAATAACTCAATTTGGTTTCTTTTTATGGCTGAGTAATATTCCATTGTACATATGTGCCACATCTTCTTTATCCATTCATCCGATGATGGACACTGAGGTTGCTTCCATCTCCTGGCTATTGTAAATAGAGCTGCAATGAACATTTTGGTCCATGACTCTTTTTGAATTATGGTTTTCTCAGGGTATAGGCCCAGTAGTGGGATTGCTGGGTCATGTGGTAGTTCTACTTGTAGTTCTTTAAGGAACCTCCATACTGTTCTCCATAGTGGCTGTAGCAATTCACATTCCCACCAGCAGTGCAGGAGTGTTCCCTTTTATCCACACCCTCTCCAGCATTTATTGTTTCTAGATTTTTTGATGATGGCCATTCTGACCGATGTGAGATGATATCTCATTGTAGTTTTGATTTGCATTTCTCTAATGATTAGTGATGTTGAGCATTCTTTCAATGTTTGTTGGCAGTCTGTATGTCTTCTTTGGAGAAATGTCTATTTAGGTCTTCTGCCCATTGTTGGATTGGGTTGTTTGTTTTTTTGTTATTGAGCTGCATGAGCTGCTTGTAAGTTTTGGAGATTAATCCTTTGTCAGTTGCTTCACTTGCAAATATTTTCTCCCATTCTGAGGGTTGTCTTTTCGTCTTGTTTATGGTTTCCTTTGCTGTGCAAAAGCTTTTAAGTTTCATTAGGTCCCATTTGTTTATTTTTGTTTTTATTTCCATTTCTCTAGGAGGTGGGTCGAAAAGGATCTTGCTGTGATTTATGTCATAGAGTGTTCTGCCTATGTTTTCCTCTAAGAGTTTGATAGTTTCTGGCCTTACGTTTAGGTCTTTAATCCATTTTGAGCTTTTTTTTGTGTATGGTGTTAGGGTGTGTTCTAATCTCATACTTTTACATGTACCTGTCCAGTTTTCCCAGCACCACTTATTGAAGAGGCTGTCCTTTCTCCACTGTACATTCCTGCCTCCTTTATCAAAGATAAGGTGACCAGATGTGCATGGGTTGGGCATTTATGTATTTACTTAAGAAACATTTTTGAGCACCTCCTCTTTGCCCAAATTCAGGCACTTGGGTTATATCATGAACAATACCTTCATGGAACTTACATTTTAGTGGGAAGAGACAGATGATAAGTAAAGAAGTAGATTCCATAATATATTCAATATTTGAAGATGATGAGTACTAAGGAAGAAAGAGACAAGTAGGGTAAGGTAAGGAGGGTTGGGAGTGGTGATATAGGGATGATCTGCAATTTAAAATGGGGTGTTCAGGGTAGGCCTCTTGAGAAGGTGAGAGTTAATAAAACAAGATGAGGGAGAGCCTTGCAGGACCTGGGGGAAGAACATTCTACGAGGCACTTAGTACAAAGACCCTAAGAAGGGAGTGTACCTTGTGTGTTGGGTGAAGAGCAAGGATGCTGGTGTGACTGATACAGAGTGGGTATGGGGGTTCTGATGGGTAACAGAACCTGTAGGGTCTTGTAGGCCACAGTAAAGACTTTGCATTTACTCTGGCTAAAATGAGAAGCCATTGTAGTGTTTTGAGACAGAAGAATAACTTGATATGACTTATTATAAAAGGGGGAGGAGATTAGGGGAGGGATGGAGTGGGAGGTTGGGGTTAGCAGATGTAAGCTATTATATATAGAATGGATAAACAACAAGGTCCTACTGTATAGCACAGAGAACTATATTCAGTATCCTGTGATAAACAATAATGGAAAAGAATATAAAAAAAGAATGCAATATGTGTATAACTGAGTCACTTTGCTGTACAGCAGAAATTAACACAACATTGTAAATCAACTACACTTCAGTAAAAAAAACTTTGTAGTATAGTTTCATAAAAAAATCAGAGGATCTCTCTGGCTAACATATTAGGCATAGACTGTACAGGTATAGATTGTATAGGTATAGATTGTAAAGGTAGAAGCAGGAGACCTAATAGGAGGTGCTTCTTTAACGATAGGTGATAGTGGCTGGGATCAGGGTGGTAGCTGTGGAGGTTGGTAGCAGTGGACTCTAATGGTTAGTAGAGTTGCCACCAGCTGAAATGAGGAATGCTATGAGAGTAAATCAATAATTAAAAAGAAAATAAATTTATTTATTTTATTTTTGGCTGCGTTGGGTCTTTGTTGCTGTGTGCGGGCTTCCTCTAGTTGCAGCGTGCGGGGGTTACTCTTTGCTGCAGTGCATGTGCTTCTCATCACGGTGGCTTCTCTTGTTGTGGAGCATGGGCTCTAGGCACGCAGGCTTCAGTAGTTGTGGCACGTGGGCTCAGTAGTTGTGGCTTGTGGGCTCCAGAGTGCAGGGTCAGTAGTTGTGGCACATGGGCTTAGTTGTTCAAAGGCATGTGGGATCGTCCTGGACCAGGGCTCGAACCTATGTTCCCTGTGTTGGCAGGTGGATTCTTAACCACAGCGCCACCAGGGAAGCCCAAGAATTTGGTTTTGAATATGTTAAGTTTGAGAAGTCTAACATCCCAAGTGGAGATGTTGAGTAGGTAGTTGGATATTTGAGTCTAGAATCCAGGAGACAAATTTGGCTGAATCTACAAATTTGGGAGTTATTGGCATAAAGATAGTATTTAAAGCTATAAAACTGGATGAGGTAACTTTATTGGTCAGGATAGGCTAGGCTTCTGCCTTGGTAACAAATAGCTCCCAAATCCCAGTGGCTGACACACAGATGTTTATTGCTCAATGATATGAAGCTTGATGCAGGTCTGTGCTCATTTCCAGGACATCTGTCTTATAGAGTGACTCAGTGATCAGGCTGCTTTGGTTTTTTGGTCCCACACATCAACCTGAGGATTTCTCTATATAGCTGCAGCAGGAGAAAAGACAGCTGGAGAGTTGTATGCCAGGCTTTGCTGGGAAGTGACCCATCTCTTCTGCTCAGTCTGTTGGCCAGAACCAGTCCCATATGGTCTTCTAGTTGCTGGGAAGGCATGGGAGGAGTTGTAAATGTCCCCAGGGAAGGCAAGTAGATAGAGGGAAAAGAAGGTCATGGAGAGGAAGAGGAAGCAGCAAAGGAGACAGAGAAGAAATGTTCCGGGGGTGGAAGGAGTTCCAGGAGATGGTATCCTGGAACCCAAGGATGAAAATGTTACAAGGACGAGGGGGTGACCAAGATGGGACCTCAGATGAGGACAGGCCATTGGATCTAGGTGGAAATGATCTGTAACCTTGAGGAGAGAAATTGATTACTGCAGTGTGCAAAAGCCTGGTTGAAGTGAGTTAAAGAGAGATGGTGGGTGGGGAGGAGTTTGAGACAAGTATAGACAAGAAATGGGACAGATGTTGGCAGTGGAAGTAAGTTCAAGACCAGGGTGTTTTGGGGACTTCCCTGGTGGTCCAGTGGTTAAGGATCCTTGCTTCCACTGCAGTGGGTGTGGGTTCGATCCCTGGTCGGGGAACTAAGATCCCTCATGCTGTGCTGCGTGGCCAAAAAAACCCCCCCAAAAACAAAACAAAACAAACAAAAAAGACTAGGGTGTTTTTGCTGGTTCTTTTCATCTGGGAGAGGTAACAGCATTTTTGTATACTGTTGAAGAAGATCTAGTAGAATGAAAGAATGAGAACTGATGATGTAGCAGAGAGAGAGCAATGTTGTTGGAACAGGGCACTTGAATAGGTAAGGAGGGACTGGCTGTGGGTGGCAGCCTGGACAGTCCATCTCAGGGAGTGGGTGGAAGGTAGAAAAGGTGGACAGACTCTGGTGGAAGGGGGCTGGCAAAGGCAGAATATTGGGGGTTTGGCACGAGAGGGGAAAGTGTGAAACCGTCTCTGGAGACGGGGGATTGGGCAGACCAGGGAAATGCAGCGTGACCTGGGCAGGACAAATTGCCTCTTGAGGTTCACGGTCTGGAATTGGAGTGAAGCCCATCAGGTCCATGTGGCTTGTGATTTTCCCAGCCATCTTCTGCTGGAGAGTTGGATTTAACATGGTGAAGGTTTCATCAAAAGAGTTCAAGGAAGTGAGGAGAGGCAGGAGTTTGGGATGTGTGCAAGGGAGTGATAATCATGATAATGTTAGCTCTTCTTTTCGACCTTTGGATCATGAATTATGTTGCCAGCAGCATCCATTTTATTTTTCATTACCTCTACTGAATTTATAATTTGAATGTATGTATATATGTTATGTATGTATGTATATAGAATAAAAACTGTATTAAAAATAAAATATAAAGTATACAAATATATAAAAATGTATAAATAAAGTTAAAATTGTAATAAAAATCTAAAAAATAATTGTAATGAGAACTCTTAAGGAGAGTCAAGGAGCTATCACAAAGAAACAATAAGAAAAAACAAAGATTTTGGCATATATCTATTCCAAATTTATATCTAATTTCTGTCTCTATCTCTATCTACCTATATAGACATAACTATCTTCTTAAGGGTTCTCATTACAGTGTTTCTCGTGTTTCTCTCAAAGCTATTTTTTGTTTCCTCTCTGAAGTCTGCCTCTCCTGGAGCCACCTGCTCTGATGGTGGGCCTCTGTGCCCTTCCCTCAAGCCACTGGGTCCTTTGTATCAGTGCTCTCGATGTGGTCCTGGACCAGGACATTAGCATCACTTGGGAGCTTGTTGGGAATGCAGATGCTCAGGCTCCACTGGAGACCCCCTGAATCAAATCTCTGGGGGCGGGGCCCAGGAATGTGCATATTTACTAGCTCCCAGGGATTCTGTTGAGAACGGCTGCTTATATCCCTGTGGCCTTTACTCTCCTACTCATGTGAGGGATGTGAGCCCCTCCAGACCTGCACTGGTGAGGATCAGGGGCTCTCACTGGGGAGCTGGCATGACGCATGGAAGCAAGTCCTTCCTTCTCTAGGGGTGTGGGGACAAGAGAATGGTGAGTGAGCTGGCCAACAAAGGTCTGGCTCCCCATTTCTCCACTTCTCCATGTGTATGTTTTGGGTTGAGTTGGCACCCAGCCAGCCCTGTGCATGTTAATTACTGTTCTTACCTGTTCTCACTGTGATCCTTGAGGGCTTTCTCAGGCCTCTTCCTGGCCCAACGAAGGTAGGACACTGAGGTTTCAGACCCAGATATAGCACAAAATCAGCTGAGATTCGAAATGGATTTAAAGAACTTACGGGCTTCCCTGGTGGCGCAGTGGTTAAGAATCCGCCTGCCAATGTAGGGGACATGGGTTCGAGCCCTGGTCCGGGAAGATCCCACATGTTGCAGAGCAACTAAGCCCATACGCCACAGCTCCTGAGCCTGCTCTCTAGAGCTCACGAGCCACAACTACTGAGCCGCCTGCCACAACTACTGAAACCCAGGTGCCTAGAGCTCATGCTCCACAAGAGAAGCCACTGCAATGAGAAGCCCCCGCGCTGCAAAGAAGAGTAACCCCCACTCGCTGCAACTAGAGAAAGCCCACGTGCAACAACGAAGACCCAATGCAGCCAAAATAAATAGATAAAATAAAATAAGTTAAAAAAAAGAAAAGAACTTACAACCGAGGAAAGACTAATTTGAAAATCAAGTTTTTTTTTAATTTGCTTAGGCTAATCCTGAAGAACTCTTGTCTAAACATTTTTCTGTGTGAAGAACTGAGTGGGGAAGATTGCAGGTTGATGTAGGAGCTGAGAGATAAGTCCATTGCCTGGGAGCCTGGTGGGACTGTATGTGGACTGTGAGTGTGTGCAAGAAGTGCCATGAGCCTGGAAAGCCTGCTGGCTGCAGGGTCCCAGCACTCCAGTACCCCAAGGGCTGGGGACAGGGAGAGGAGTTGAACAGCCTGGGTCTCTTGAGAGAGAACCTCAGGGACGTTCTCAGTGGTGACAAAACACGAAGAGTGCTTCCCCAGCAGGTGGCCATGGCTGGGGGTGAGCTTCAGTGGATGCAGTGGGCACAGATACCAGTCCATCTTGTGCTGCCTTGGAGGATGCTGGTGGAGCTGGGACCAGGCATCCATCTCCTTGAAGCCAGGGCTCCACCTGAGGAAAGGTGGACAGGGTGGGGTGAATCTGCCTGAAATGTCTGAGTGACCTTAGATGGGACTGAGTTTTCCTTCAGGGGACTAGATGAGGTGTACAGAAACTGGAATCAGAAATTCAGATTGCGTTATGAAAAATAGAGAGTTAGGTTTTGAACATGTAACTTTGAGACTGAGAATTTGTACTTGTTATATTTATACTTGAATGTGAAAATATCGTGCATACAATTGGTGCCCAGTAGGTGCTAGTTAATGTCTTTTCACTTATGCACAGAGCCTAGATATGTGCCCACACATCAATGGAAAGGGTAATGGAGCAGAGAAAATGCCCAGGTGATGCTGTAATACTATTTTTTTTAAATAAATTTATTTATTTTATTATTTTGGCTGTGTTGGGTCTTTTGTTGCTGTGCACAGGCTTTCTCTAGTTGCAGTGAGTGGGGGCCACTCTTGGTTGTGGTGCTTGGGCTTCCCATTGCGCTGGCTTCTCTTGTTGCAGAGCACGGGCTCTAGGCATGTGGGCTTCAGTAGTTGTGACACGTGGGCTCAGTAGTTGTGGCTCATGGGCTCTAGAGCACAGACTCAGTAGCTGTGGCGCACGGGCTTAGTTGTTCTGAGGCATGTGGGATCTTCCTGGACCAGGGCTCGAACCCTGGTTCTTAACCAGGGTTCTTAACCACTGGACCACCAGGGAAGCCCCTGTCATACTATTTTCATTCAGAAATTTGTTTGCCTTTTAGCACATTTTGGATCATACCGTGTAGATGATTTTTATAACTTAGAGGTAATCATTAGTACAGATGATTAAATTCCTAGTTGATCAGAAGACCTAGGTCTGAATCCTGGGCTCACCACTAGCTAGGTGTGGAACCTTGAGCAAGTACTTTATCTCCAAGACGCTTCCTGGTCAATGGAGATAATGCCTGATTCACGAAGCTGGTGGACAGCAATAAGTGTCTCTTTTTTTTTTTTTTTTTGCAGTACGCGGGTCTCTCACTGTTGTGGCCTCTCCCGTTGTGGAGCACAGGCTCCGGATGCGCAGGCCCAGCGGCCATGGCTCACGGGCCCAGCTGCTCCGCGGCATGTGGGATCTTCCCGGACCGGGCCACGAACCCGTGTCCCCTGCATCGGCAGGCGGACTCTCAACCACTGCACCACCAGGGAAGCCCGCAATGAATGTCTCTTGAGGGCTTATACCTACCTACCTGGAGCTGTGCTAGGCAATTTAATAGGAGTTTTTTTAAACAGTAGAGCAACTAGCATAGGACCAGGCACATATGCAGAAGACAGTGAAAGAGTAATTCTGTTCTCCCATGTACACACACAGCACACACACCACATGCACACACACCACATACACACAACATGTGCACCCCAGCAATACACACTGCAGGCACACATACCACAAACATGCATACTATAGACACGGTGCATGTGCATACACAGACACCACATACATGCATGCACACACAGACACCTAGACATACAATACATGCACACCACACATGTGCAACACATGCACACATGCCACAACCTCACATATACCACATACCACCCACCCACACACTTGTATCACATGCACACACAATACACATCACACATATGACCTATGTGAACACACACACGCACATACTCCACCACACACACCTACATACACTCCATACACTCCATGCCTACACACAAATGTGGTAAACAGGAATTGCAATAATTAGAGATACCACCAAGTGGCATCATGACACTTTTAATCAGGCATTTTTACTTGTCTGTTTTTATATAGTTGTGATTATACTCTCTTATTAGTTCTCAAATGTGGCCAAAACTATTTTCCTAATAACACTAAGATGTCATTTGCCTTTTTTCACTGTTTCTACCAGGAGTATACAGTGGAATTTTCCAGAGACTCCATTTTGTGTGACATTGCAACAGATTGAAGGCTGAGGCAGATCTGAGAATCCAGCTGTCTTCTACTAAGCCAGACATTAAAGAGGTTTGTAAATGTAAAATAATGCCACCCTTCTCACTACATTTTTAGAAGACAGTTATTTTTCATAAAAGTGTTATTTATATAAACATGTACCGGGTTTATTATTGATATTTTAAAATAAATAAATAAATATTTCAAAATCTCCTCAGTTTTACTAATACAGTTAAAGTCAATAGATGTAACTCACATAAACAAGTTACTTAGGGGGTCTGAAATATATGTTTTTTAAGAGTATAAATGTATCTTGAGGCAAAAACATTTGACAGTCAGTCACTGTTCTATATGTAATCACACCTCCATAGATACATTTCAAGGTTTTTCTTTTATTATAAATTTATAAAGTACCAACACATCACAGAGAAAGGGAAAATCACTTTTAAAAATACATATTTCATTTTTTATTACCAATCAAAAATAAATTCCATATATTGTCTAGCAAATATTATTATCGTTTTGTGACAAAAGACACAAGGGTTGTAACAACAAAACTCCCTGAGAATCAAACTCATAACAATGCCAAAATAAATCACAAAAATACACAAATTAAGATTGTATGCAAAATTAATATGAGTTATTTGCTGTGATGGCTGTGACTTGCCTACCCATTTGGAGGCCACTTGGGAAGGTCTCCTGTTCGTGGGAAGACACACAGGGGTGGACTGGTTCCAGGGTATGGCCAAAAGGTGAGAAACAATTGCTATTGATGTTTTGCCATGTTTTGACCCAGTGTTTCTGCACATATTTCTGCACAGCTGAGGTGTTCTGGATATCAGCTCAGAGTCCCAGGTTGCATCAGCCAAGTCCCATCTTGTTGATGTTGACATGTGCATGTGGCGGCTCGGAGCCTTCACCTGCTCAAGCTGCAGCCCAGGATCCTAGGCGGGCCATGCCCCTCAGTATTTTAATGGCCTTCAATGGGTCTTACTTGAATAACCCTAGTTGCCTCTGGGTTGTTACCTGTGCATTCTGGCTAAGGCGTGTCCCCAGGTGATTTTACCTGCATGCAGCAGCCCTCAGGCCCCCTGCCTTTGTCCCTCTTGGCCTCTGTGGGGTGTGGAGGGTGTCTCCCATCCTGTGAGGGGGCCATGGCCTTGTGGTGTGCTGTTCCTGCTCCTCTGACTTCTGCTCACTCTGCCCTCCCAGGTCAGGGTCCTGCCGTGACCTGCTATTTTCAGGCTCTTTGTGGGCCCCATGGTGTCCACTTCTTTAGCACCTGTGGCAGGGCCAGCTCCCAGGACCTTCCCATGCATCTCTCTCCTATGACAGAGCTGAGAAAAGCCTGCCTGGCCCATGTTCACATCTCAGAGGGTATAGATTGCTGGAACTGCAGAGTTACATAAGACTCTTGGCAAGCCAAGGTGGGAAGGAGGTTCCTTGAACAGAGCAGCCAGTGAAGGGGGACTCCACCCTGCCTCCCCAGGGCCCATGGGACTCCAGGCAGGGCTTCCCAGGAGGGTTCAGGGCCCACCTCCTGCTATTGATACTTCTGCTCACCAGCACATACTGTTGTCCCTCTGCTCACCTGCGTTCTTCAGACTCCTTCCTTACCATGCAGCAGACATGTTTCAATGTGACTGTGAGCCCAGTTGAAGTTCTTTCCTGTGATTCGTCTGGGCCCTCAGAAAAATCTAGAGATGTGCCCAGACGCTGAGCCCCACGAAAAGTGTTCCAGACTCTTCACAAGAGCGCTGAGCTTTGTCTGCCCAGAGCCGCTGAGTGTTGGGGGCTGTCCAGCTCCACAGATGGGCCTATCTGTCCCTCAGCTTCAGCCGGATACCATATCCAACTCCACACATATACATTTTAAAATTGAGGTATAGTTCAGTCAAATGCACAGATCTTAAGTGTATAGATAGATGATTTTTGACAAATACTTATGTATGTGTAGCCAACTCCCCAGTCAAGATATAGAACATTGTCATCACTCTAGAAAAATTCCCGTCAGCTCCTTTCCAGTGTATGCATCTCCCCCCTGCCCCCATTCTGCTCCCCAAGCAACCACTATTCTGATTTCTATGCCAAAAGATTAGCTTTTATTTTTTTCCTGGTTTGAACTTCATATTAATGTATCATAAAGTATGTACTCTTTTGGATCTGGCTCCTTTAGCTCAAAACACTGGTTTTAAGGTTCTTCCTTGTTTTTGCTTGTATCAGTAAACCATTCCTTTTTAAAATTGTCAAGTAGTATTCCACCGTATGAATATACCACAATTTGTTTATCCATTTTCTTGTTGATGAGCATTTGAGTTGTTTTCAATTTTTTCTATTATGAATAAAGTTGCAATCAACATTCTCGTACAGGATTTGTGTGGACACATGTTTTCATTTCTCTTGGGTCAATACCTAGGGGTGGAATTGCTGGGTCATAAGGTAAGAGAATGTTTAACAGTATAAGAAGATGGGCCTCCCTGGTGGCGCAGTGGTTGAGAGTCCGCCTGCCGATGCAGGGGATACGGGTTCGTGCCCCGGTCTGGGAGGATCCCATATGCCGCGGAGCGGCTGGGCCCGTGAGCCATGGCTGCTGAGCCTGCGCATCCGGAGCCTGTGCTCCGCAACGGGAGAGGCCACAACAGTGAGAGGCCCGCATACCACAAAAAAAAAAAAAAAAAAAAAAAAAAAAAAAAAAAAAAAAAAAAAAGAAGATGTCACACTTTTCCACAATACTTGTATCAATTTATACATCTTTTTAATGTGAACATCTTAGTGTGTGTGTAGTAATATCTTATAGTTTTAATTTGCACATATGTTCAATTTTATATATATATATATATATATTACTTATTAGTGTATTTAAACTCTGCCTTATTGTAAGAAGGATTTAAGGCAGTTAATTTGCTTTCTATATTTTTTCTATAATATGCTGCCTTATATCATAAGGTATTTTCAAAGTATTTAAAAAATGATTGTGTACTTTTTAGAACAGTTTGTACCTCTTAATTCCCTGTAATGCTCCTCCCCCTTCCCTCTCCCCACTGGTAACCACTAGCTTGTTCTCTATATCTGTGAGTCTACTTCTTTTTTGTCATATTCACTAGTTTATTGTATTTTTTAGATTCCACATATAAGTGATACCATACAGTATTTGTCTTTCTCTGTCTGACTTATTTCACCTAACATAAGAATGCCCAAGTCCATCCATTTTGCTGCAAATGGTAAAATTTCATTCCTTTTTAACGGCTGAGTAGTATTCCATTGTATATATATGCCACATCTTCTTGATTCATTCATCTGTTGATGGACACTTAGGTTGCTTCCATATCTTTGCAATTGTAAATAATGCTGCTATGAACATTGTGGTGCATGTATCTTTTTGAATTCGTGTTTTTTTTCATATATATACCCAGGAGTATAATTGCTGGGTCATATGGTATTTCTATTTTTAGTTTCTTGAGAAACCTCCATACTGTTTTTCACAGTGGCTGCACCACTTTACACTCCCACCAACAGTGTACAAGGGTTCTCTTTTCTCCACATCCTTGTCGACATTTGTTATCTTTGGTCTTTTTGATGATAGCCATTCTGAGAGGTGTGAGGTGATATATCATTGTGGTTTTGATTTACATTTCCCTGATGATTAGCGATGTTGAGCATCTTTTCATGTATCTGTTGGCCATCTGCATTTCCTCTTTGGAAAAATGTCTATTCAGTTCTTCTGTCCATTTTAAAATCAGTTTGTTTTTTTTTTGATGTTGAGTTTTATGAGCTGTTGTATTAGGGGTTAATATGTTGGATATTAACCCCATATCAGTCATATCATTTGCAAATATTTTTTCCCATTCATTAGGTTATATTTTCATTTTGTTGATGGTTTCCTTTGCTGTGCAAAATCTTTTAAGTTTAATTGGGTCCCATTTGTTTATTTTTGCTTTTATTTCCTTTGCTTTAGGAGACAGATCCAAAAAATATTCCTACAATTTATGTCAAAAAGTATTCTGCCTATGTTTTCTTCTAGGAATTTTATAGTATTTGGCCTTATATTTAGGTCTTTAATCCATCGTGAGTTCACTTTTTATATGGTGTTAGAGAATGTTCTAATTTCATTCGTTTACATGTGGCTGTCCAGTTTTTCCAGCACCACTTACTTTTTTTAAGATTTATTTTATATATATATATATATATATATATATATATATATATATATTTGTCTGCGTTGGGTCTTTGTTGCTGCGCGCAGGCTTTCTCTAGTTGTGGTGAGCAGGGGCTACGCTTCTTTGCAGTGTGCGGGCTTCTTATTGTGGTGGCTTCTCTTGTTGCGGAGCATGGGCTCTAGGCGCATGGGCTTCAGTAGTTGTGGCGTGCGGGCTCAGTAGTTGAGTCTCACAGGCTCTAGAGCGCAGGCTCAGTAGTTGTGATGCACGGGCTTAGTTGCTCCGCAGCATGTGGGATCTTCCCAGACCAGAGCTCAAACCCGTGTCCCCTGCATTGGCAGGTGGATTGTTAACCACTGTGCCACCAGGGAAGTCCCTATTTTTTTTTTGATAAATTTATTTATTTATTTAGGCTGCGTTGAGTCTTTGTTGCTGCGTGCGGGCTTTTTCTTGTTGTGGCGAGCGGGGGCTACTCTTCATTGCGGTGCGTGGGCTTCTCATTGCAGTGGCTTCTCTTGTTGCATAGCACAGGCTCTAGGTGTGCAGGCTTCAGTAGTTGTGGCTCACGGTCTCTAGAGCACAGGCTCAGTAGTTGTGGTGCACGGGCTTAGTTGCTCTGCAGCACATGGGATCTTCCCGGACCAGGGCTTGAACCCATGTCTCCTGCATTGGCAGGCAGATTCTTAACCATGGCGCCACCAAGGAAGTCCTGAGCACCATTTATTGAAGAGACTGTCTTTTCTCCATTGTATATTTTTGCCTTCTTTGTTGTAGAGTAATTGACCGTAAGTGTGTGGATTTATTTCTGGACTCTCTATTCTGTTCCACTGATCTATGGGTCTGTTTCTGTGCCAGTACCATTTTGTTTTGCTTACTGTAGTGTTGTAGTATAGTCTGAAGTCAGGAAGTGTGATTCCTCCAGCTCTGTTCTTCTTTCTCAAGATGTTTTGGCTATTTGGGGTTTATTGTGCTTCCATACAAATTTTAAAATTATTTGTTCTAATTTTGTGAAAAATGCCATTGGTATATTGATAGGAATTGTATTGAATTTGTGGATTGCCTTGTGTAGTATGGTCATTTAAACAATATTAATCCTTTTAATCCAAGAACATGGTTTATCTTTCCATCTGTTTGTGTCAATTTATTTAATCAGTGTCTTATACTTTTCCGAGTACAGGTCCTTTACCTCCTTAGGTAGGTCTATTCTTAGGTATTCCCAGGGATGCAAGGATTTTTTAATATCCACAAGTCAATTAATGTGATACACCACATTAACAAATTGAAGAATAAAAACCATATGATCATCACAATAGATGCAGAAAAAGTTTTTGATTTTGACAAAATTCAAAGTCCATTTATGATAAAAACTCTCCAGAAAGTGAGCGTAGAGGAAACATACCTCAACATAATAAAGGCCACAGATAACAAACCCACAGCTAACATCATACTCAGTGGTAAAAAGCTGAAAGCATTTCCTCTAAGATCAGGAATAGGACAACGATGCCTATTCTCACCACTTTTATTCAACATAGATTTGGAAGTCCTAGCCACAGCAATCAGAGAAGAAAAAGAAATAAAAGGAATCTAAATGGGAAAGGAAGAAACAAAACTGTCACTCTTTGCAGATGACATGATACTGTACATAGAAAATCGTAAAGGTGCCACCAGAAAACTATTAGAGCTCATCAATAAATTTGGTAAAGTTGCAGGTTACAAAATTAATACACAGAAATTTGTTGCATTTCTATACACTAACAACGAACTATCAGAAAGAGAAATTAAGGAAACAATCCCATTTACCATTGCATCAAAAAGAACAAAATTATTGTGCATTTTTAAATGGTTGCATAATAATCCAGAATGTGAGTGAATAGTATATATTCTTTTGGCTGTTTTAGGCAGTATGCATGGAGGTTAAAACAATGGGCCCTGGAAACAGCAGTCTGGGTTAGAAGAGAAAGTGACTCAATCTCTCTGAGCCTCTACAGAGAGCATGTAATGAGCATAGAATAAGAAAATGCATGTGAAAACCTTAGTGGAGTAATGTGCAGTAAATTCTTCTTTCTGTTATAAACCACATTACCCTTGTGCACAAAGCTTTTTTCCTTATTTAAGATTACTCCTTTAGGATCAATATTCCAAAGTGAAATTACTGGGTCAGTAGATGTGAGCATTTTTAAGAATCTTGATATCTATGCCCAAATTGCTCTCTAAAAGGAACCCATTTACCCTCCCACCAGCAGCATTTGAGAGTGTCATCATCAGCACAACGTTCCTAGAAGTGGTGACTTTTTACCATAGTGGAATGTTCTATCTACAGTGGGAGAAGTCATGTTAATAGGCAGTGACTCAGGAATTAATCCCTACATCTGCTGCAGTGACACCTGACACCTGTTCAGTGTCAGTTAGCTATTGCTACAGTTATGCTGCTTAACAAAACATCCCCACATGTCAATGACATACAGTAGTAATAAGTATTTCCTACTAATTAGTTTGCACATTGGCTTGTGTGCCTCCGTTTCATTCTTCCTGGGACTCTCACCCTCCTCCTGGGACTAACAGGGACATACTCATCGCAGGCGCCTGAGAGAGGGCACACCTGACCACTCAAACACATTTCAAATTTTTGCTTGTGTTGTAGCTGCTAATATCTCATTGGCTGAGCCCAAAGTCAAGTGGTGGGAAAGTGGATCTCACTCACAAGGAGACTGTGGCAAGGGTGTGGATGCAGGGAGGATGAAGAACTGGGGCCAGTAGCTCAATTTACCACCTCCTGCTTCCTGCTGTTGTAAGTTAGAAGAAACTTCTTTATTGGATTTAAAAGGATAGAGGAGAGATTTCTTTTAAGCTTAATGTGTTGATAGGTTAGTAATATATGTAATATATATTAGTTATTTTAGAAGTTTTTCATACTTCAGCAATTCAACACTCTCTTTAAGAGAACCTGTCAGGATACAACTTTTCCTGTACAGTTCCTGATCATATATGATCTCTCTTCCATCCCAGGCAGCTCTCCACCTAGCATGATCTGGTTTACTGAAAAGGGTATGTGATAACTTAAATGAATATCTTAGAGGTACTCCCCACCTTACTTCTGGCCTTGAGTGAGTTCAAAGACAAAATTTATAAACACGTTTATTAGCTTAAAAGAGCAAACCTGGTTTACAAGTCCAATGATTTAGTAAATCAGAGCAATTTATTGAAAATCAAAAATTGAGTTATTTTTACAGAGTATGGCAATTAGAATTGGATGCTTTGTAAAAGATTTGTTCTTGCACTTGGTCAGTATCATATGAACTTTGAGAATGATTTCACTTCTTTCCCTCCCATTAACCCTGCAACCAGTTCCCTACCACAGTGAGCTCATTTGAGATTTTAATTCCAGATTGAAATTTAACTTTTTGTTAAACCTAGTGCACCAACTCTAAGTATTTACTTTACTTCCCCCTCCACTATTTATTGGATTCTATATCTTCCACTTCCTTTGATTCTTTGGGGCAAGCTTTAAATAGTATGAACTGACACATGCTTGAAGATGTCTTTATTTAGCATCCCCACTTGAATGCTAGTTTGGCTGGGTATTAGATTCTAGGTTAAAAATGATTTTTCCTTCAGATTATTAGAGAAATTGCCCTACCATCTTCTAGCATTCAGGGTTGATAATGGAGATGTTTAATGTCAAGCAGATTTTCATTCTATTGGGATAACCTATTTTCTCTCTTTGGAAGCTAGTAGGATTTTCCTTCCACCCTTGGTGTTCCAAAATATTACCACAATATGTCTAGATTTTTGAAATTCTATTTTACTTTTCATTCACTCTGCTTAGCACTCAATGAACGCTGTTAGTCTGAAGATGGATGTCTTTCTTCAGCTGTTGAATTGTCACCCATCATCCCATTATTTCTTTGAGTATTTCTTCACTTCCATTTTACCTGTTCTTTCCTTTTGGTACTCCTGTTACACACATACTGCAATTTCTGGGTCTACTATTTATATCTCATGACTTTTAACTCATATTTTCTATTTCTTTGTCCTTCAAACTTCGCTTTAGGAGAATTCCTTGGTTTGATCTTCATGTCACTAGTTTCTTCTGAGCTGTGGTATTCTGGTAACACCCTTTTTTTTTTTTTTAAATTTTATTTATTTATTTATTTATTTATTTTTGGCTGCGTTGGGTCTTCGTTGCTGCGCACGGGCTTTTCTAGTTGTGGCGAGCGGGGGCTACTCTTTGTTGCGGTGCTCGAGCTTCTCACTGCGGTGGCTTCTCGTTGCGGAGCATGGACTCTAGGTGCATGGGCTTCAGTAGTTGTGGCTCACAGGCTCAGTAGTTGTGGCTCGCGGGCTCTAGAGCTCAGGCTCAGTAGTTGTGGTGCCCGGGCTTAGTTGCTCCACGGCGTGTGGGATCTTCCCGGACCAGGGCTCAAACCCATGTCTCCTGCATTGGCAGGTGGATTCTTAACCACTGTGCCACCAGGGAAGCCCCAACACCCTATTTTTTTTTAAAGGTATAATTCAGTTTGCCTATTTTTCAAAATTTATTTATTTTATTTATTTATTTTTGGCTGCATTGGGTCTTCGTTGCTGTGCGTGGGCTTTCTCTAGTTGCAGAGAGCAGGGGCTACTCTTTGTTGCAGTGCATGGGCTTCTCATTGCGGTGGCTTCTCTCGTTGCAGAGCACGGGCTCTAAGCACACAGGCTTCAGTACTTGTAGCATGCGGGCTCAGTAGTTGTGGCTCGCAGGCTTTAATTTTTTTTTTTTTTTTTTGCGGTATGCGGGCCTCTCACTGTTGTGGCCTCTCCCGTTGCGGAGCACAGACTCGGGACACGCAGGCTCAGGGGCCATGACTCGCGAGTCCAGCCGCTCTGCGGCATGTGGGATCTTCCCAGACCGGGGCATGAACCCATGTCCCCTGCATTGGCAGGCGGACTCTCAACCACCGCGCCACAAGGGAAGCCCGGCTTGCGGGCTTTAGAGTGCAGGCTCAGTAGTTGTGGCACATGGGGCTTAGTTGCTCTGCGGCATGTGGGATCTTCCCGGATCAGGCTCAAACCCATGTCAGCTGCATTGGCAGGTGGATTCTTTTTTTTTTTTTTTTTTAACATCTTTATTGGAGTATAATTGCTCTACAATAGTGTGTTCTGCTTTATAACAGTGAATCAGCCATACATATACATATATCCCCATATCTCCTCCCACTTGTGTCTCCCTCCGACCCTCCCTATCCCACCCCTCTAGGTGGTCACGAAGCACCAAGCTGATCTCCCTGTGCTATGTGGCTGCTTCCCATTAGCTATCGATTTTACATTTGGTAGTGTATATATGTCCATGCCACTCTCTCACTTCGTCCTAGCTTATGCTTCCCCCTCCCTGTGTCCTCAAGTCCATTCTCTACGTCTGCGTCTTTATTCCTGTACTGCCCCTAGGTTCCTCAGAATCATTTTTTTTTAGATTCCATATATATATGTTAGCATACAGTATTTATTTTTCTCTTTCTGACTTCACTCTGTATGACAGACTCTAGGTCCATCCACCTCACTACAAATAACTCAATTTCGTTTCTTTTTATGACTGAGTAATATTCCATTGTATATATGTGCCACATCTTCTTTTCCATTCATCGGATGATGGACACTTAGGGTGCTTCCATGTCCTGGCTATTGTAAATAGAGCTGCAATGAACATTGTGGTACATGACTCTTCTTGAATTATGGTTTTCTCAAGGTATATGCCCGGTAGTGGGATTGCTGGGTCGTATGGTAGTTCTATTTTTAGTTTTTTAAGGAACCTTCATACTGTTCTCCATAGTGGCTGTATCAATTTACTTTCTCACCAACAGTGCAAGAGGGTTCCCTTTTCTCCACACCCTCTCTAGCATTTATTGCTTGTAGATTATTATTATTTTTTTTTTTTGCTGTATGCAGGCCTCTTACTGTTGTGGCCTCTCCCGTTGTGGAGCACAGGCTCTGGACGCACAGGCTCAGTGGCCATGGCTCACGGGCCCAGCTGCTCCACGGCATGTGGGATCTTCCTGGACTGGGGCACGAACCCGTGTCCCCTGCATCAGCAGGCGGACTCTCAACCACTGTGCCAGCAGGGAAGCCCTGTTTGTAGATGATGATGATGATGGCCATTCTGACCAGTGTGGGGTGATACCTCATTGTAGTTTTTATTTGCATTTCTCTAATGATTAGTGATGTTGAACATCCTTTTACGTGTTTGTTGGCAATCTGTATATCTTCTTTGGAGAAATGTCTATTTATGTCTTCTGCCCATTTCTGGATTGTGTTGTTTGTTTTTTTTGACATTGAGCTGCATGAGCTGCTTGTAAGTTTTGGAGATTAATCCTTTGTCAGTTGCTTCACTTGCAAATACTTTCTCCCATTCTGAGGGTTGTCTTTTGGTCTTGTTTATGGTTTCCTTTGCTGTGCAAAAGCTTTTAAGTTTCATTAGGTCCCATTTGTTTATTTTTGTTTTTATTTCCATTTCTCTAGGAGGTGGGTCAAAAAGGGTCGGCAGGCGGATTCTTAACCACTTCACCACCAGGGAAGTCCCAACACCCTATTTTTGAACTTCATCTTTGGTTTTTACTATTTGCAATTAATTTTTATGGGTAGAATATCCTCTCTTATCTTTCTGAAGACAGAAATTATAGTTATTATAATGTCTTTACTTTCCCTATTGACTGGTTGTAGTTCTTCTATGTTATATTTGATATCTTTTTATGATGGTGTTGATTTTTCTCAAATGTTTGGAGATTCTTGGTTACCATTATATATTTCTTTTTCCTTTCCTTTTCTCTCCCCCTCCCACTTTTTTTTGCTTCTTTTAATTAAACAAGTCTTTTCTGTCATTTATGGGATTTTGATTAGGAGGAGGTCAAATGGGGGTGCTTGGTCCTCCATCTGGGTCTGATCTGCATTTTTAGCAAAACAACTAAGTTTGGAAGGTTGAAACTAACGACACTAGGGCTGAGAGATTTCTTAATGTAAATATATTTCAGAAGAGTTAATGAAAACTTGGAGTGCTTACAAAGTTGGATATATTACATGTGTGACAAATTATATATAAACCAGATTTCATTTCCTGTTTTTTTTTTTTAATCAGCAAAGGAAAAATGGCAAGAAAACCAAATCTCCTATATTTTAGCTACACATTTTAAGGGATAATACATATTTAAACATTTTCAGCATTTGCTGCTAAAATGAATAAAACTTTACAATAAAATCCCTCCAAAGCATAAGTTCTAGCCAGCTATTAGCCCCTCATTCGAATGCTGTCCAGGTTTTGCCTCAGAGGGCCTGCCGGCCTCAGGCTGCTGCTGTTAGCAACCACAGAGCCATTTCTCTCACTTGTCTCTCATCACTATGGAGATTCTCGTTAAATAAAGTGAACAGTCCTAATCATGTGCACTGGCCCTTATTTGGCATTTTATCTGTGGCTGTCAGTCTCTACAAAACAACTGCCATCTAACCAATAAATACTTGTTGAATGCCTACTGTGTGCTTGGACTGAGAGACACAAAGATCAATAGGACAAAATGCTTTCCCTCAAGGGAAGAAAATGCAAAATGTGTAGATTCCATGGATCATCAGCAAGTGCAGCCCAACTTGACACATTTTTGTGGTTCCTGAATTTAAAAATGTTTTGTTGTATAGGTATAATCCTTTAAAAATAATGTTTAATTTTCAAATGGGAGGTACCTTACAGGGTTCAAAAATCAAAATGACATGAAAAGTTATCCCCATCCACTCTTTCCTCATCTTCCTCCCCCTCTAGCTAACCATTTTTATTAGATTCTTGTTTCTACTTCTAATGTTTCTTTATGCACAATATATGGATACGTATTTTAATTTTCCCTTCCTAACAAGGGTGACATGCAATATACTTAGCAAAATACCCTGCAGATCTTTTCATATCAGTCCACGGAGATCTCCCTTGTTGTTTTTCACGGCTCTTAGTAGTCCCCTTGGTGGATGTATCATAGTACATTAACCAGCCCCCTATTGAGGGCCACTTGGGATGTTTCCAATCTTTTGCAATTATAGTGAACACCCCAGTGAATAATCTTGTGTCTGTTATTTGTGTGTGTGCAGGGGTAATTGCAGAATTGATTTCCAGCAGCGGGATTGGTGCCTTAAACTGTACTTGAGTCTATACTCTGGCAGGTTTTGCCAGCTGTCCCGTCGGAGCTGTCCCTTTACATCTTCGCCTCTCCCAGCAATGTCTGACAGCACCTCTTTCTCCTGGGTGAGAATATTTCTAATCCTTTCTTTTCATCTAGTACCAAATAATACCTTTTCCCCTTTTCTTTGCAGTGTTGTCTTTGTTCTCCAGTATTGTCCAGGTTTCTTTTAGCACAAGTTTCTTATAGCTGCTCGTAAGTAAACAATGTGTTATATTTGCTTTGTGGTACGCCAGATGAGGAATTGTTGAACCCAGAATATTTAAGGGATGATGTGGAGTTCAGGGTGGCTGGGGTCCATGTTCAAGCTGCTGAGTAGTGAGAAGGAAGCTCAGGGACAGATTGAGGAGAACTTGGGCTGCCAGACACCAAAAGCTTTGGATTTTTCCTGCAGGCAACAGGCAGTCATTGAAGGTTTCACAGTAGAGGGAGGAGATGGTTAGAGCCATGTCAAGGCAGATTTTAATTCCAGTGGCCTCAGGATGGGGGAAGAGACTAAAGACTGCAATTCTTAATTCTTACATGTACCTGCTGTGGTTTGCTATGGTAAGAAATGTGTAATATTGCTATTTAGCAGTTGTCTGTTACATCACATGCAGGGGTTTCGGGGAGAATTCATTAGTCAGGAGGGGTAATTTCTCTCTTATGCTTTCTGACTGGAAGGGACAAGGGGCCACTTTCCCACTTGGTCCCTCAAGGGTTGGCCTCATCATTGTCATTGAATGCATAAGAATCGAAACACTGAGTCCCTTTAAGCTCACAGAGCAGCTGGTGCCTTTGAACCAGGATTTCTTATCCGCTATTCTTTTGATATTATTTCCCATCCTCCAGGGAG
The DNA here is from genome assembly GCF_949752795.1 of Hyperoodon ampullatus. Classification (NCBI taxonomy): domain Eukaryota; kingdom Metazoa; phylum Chordata; class Mammalia; order Artiodactyla; family Ziphiidae; genus Hyperoodon; species Hyperoodon ampullatus. Next base: position 2,174,661 of record NC_136917.1, read on the forward strand.
AGGCGGTCCTCCTGATGGGGCAATCCAGTTCCAGACATAAGAAGAGAGGGTGTCAGACCAGAGAAAAGAAGGCCAGCTTCCCAAGGTTTCGCTCAAGGTTTCGCTCAGCTGTCTTCTATCCACCGAGTGGCCTTGCCAAACACTGTCGCCCGCTCCGTGAGGGTGCGAGAAGCCGCGATGCTGTGTGCGGTTTCCATGGCAGTGGGCTGCGGAGGCCCGCGGGGACCGGCCAGGTGGCTGGCTCGTTCCGCTCGGAGCTGGCTCACCTGCTTTGCTGTTGGTAGCCGCCCTCTTCGCTCCTCTTATTTCCTGGAGCTTTAGAATTTCTTTTGTTACTCCCTTTATAAGTCTGGTCTCTGTGTGAGAGAACCGTAAAGTTCTGAGCTTATAAAAAGTGCGACTTTAAGCGATTGAATGGGAGGAATTCAGAATGCGAGGGTAGAAAAGTACCGGGAGATAGCACGTCTCTCTGAGTGGAGGCTGGGACTCCGAGGTGAGGCCGATTCTGAGGGCTGAGCTTCCAGCAAAGGGTGGCAGGAGGATGCATTCCACAGCAGAAAGACAGGGTCGCCCCCAAAGGGCCATGGGATTCTCTTCACAGATGTCATTGGCACGTGGGCTGTTAGAATTAAGAGTCTGGCCATAGGATGGCCGTAGGATCTCTTCATTTAATTAACTTCAGGGAATTCCCTGGCGGTCCAGTGGTTAGGACCCCGTGCTTCCACTGCAGGGGGCCTGGGTTAGATCTCTGGTCAGGGAACTGGGATCCTGCAGGCCCCGCGGCAAGGCAAGGCAAGGCAAAAAAAAAAAAAATTAACTTCAGAAGATTGTATGTGTTGCAGTTACTTGCTGACAGAAATGTCAGTTCAATCATTGTCCATAATTTTCCAGTGAGGACACATCACAGGATTACTAGGAACTCAGGGTCATGGAAGGGAAATGAAGGATCTCAAATGGAGAAGGATGTGAAAGTCAGTTCCCAGTTCCCCAACGCTTTTTCAGCAAGTGCTTCTGGTTTCCATGTCGGCAGGCTGCAGTTGCTGTGTTTTCAGCCCTATGGTGTCTGGGACCAGCCAGCTCTGCAGGCATGGGACCCTGTGGGCTCTGCCCAGCAATGACACCAGGCTCAGGGCTCTGCGCTCGGGGTAAGTTCTGGTGGACCAGGCTTTATCTGATGAGTTAACGCTTAAAAGAATTCCATGATGGGGATGGAGACAAAGGCTTGAGGTAAGGGACAGGACTTTGGCTTGGGAAATGAAGATAGAGTGGGTTCCATCCAAAACAGTCATGGTGGCACAAACAGCAGGGGCCGCCAGGACATGGAAGAGAGCAAAGCTCTTCTCAACTGCTTAAGACCCTAAAGAAGTGGCCCCGAAGCCACATATTCTCCTTGGACATACTGAAGAATCACTGAACAGAGTGGAACATACTTTAGTATCAAGTGCCACTGGGAAACAAAAAATTAAACTCATTTTAAGCCCGTATATGAGTCAAAGCAATTTATTTAGTTTTCATCAGGGACAAAATATTCTTCCTCCTAAATCATCTGCAGTTAGGTCATGAACAGAGACAATGAAATTCCCTTTGGTAACCCCCTAAACTAATTAAACACATTTCTTTGGTTCTGTATCGTGACCAGTAAAAGGAAAATGAGAGAAGGGAAGCGCGAGTACATTAGTCCATTTGATGACTCCTTGAGTAGACATTTTTTGAGCACTTACTGTCGTGTTTGGCTCTGAAGTAGGAACTGAGTGAAGCCAGCCCAAGCCCTCGCCACCAGGGACTGAGCTTGCTGGGGATTCGGGGAAGTTAGCAACCAGCCAGGTGATAGCCCAAGGCCTGACAACTTGGGCTTAGACCCGTGGAGCAGTTGGGGAGGTGGGAAAGTTGAAGACAAGTTGCAGAGGTGAGAGAGGGGACCCATGCCAGGCACGGAACTGAAGCGGGCAGTGGCTGAGGTAGGAGGTGTGGTGAGAGATGAGCAGAGCTCCCTGGCTTGGGAGTGTGGACTCCACGCTGTGCAAGGGACGTGTCTTTAGACAGGGAAAGTGGGTTTCTCAGAGGCCACTGTGGCTGGTGGGTGGATGGGGAGGGTGAAGCTGTCATGGGGGCAGGGAGTCCAGTGAGATGGCTGCTGCCAGAGACAGAGGGAAAAGAGGTTGGGGTAGGGGTGGAGGGGTGGGCACAGATTCGAGAGGACCACGCACTCCCTCACCCCCTCCCTCTGCCCGGCTGGCTGGGTATGTGAGGGGCGGGAGGGAGGAGTCAGGTCACACCCCAAGGCTTCTGACGTGGGGAGCTGCCAGGCAGGCCATGCAGTCCATCAGGATAGGACCGTGGGAGGGCACCTGGGTGGGAGCAGTGGTGGGGCAGAGGGCGCGAGAATAATGAGTTTGAGTTTAATTAATGGTATTAAGCAGGGTATCAGTCAGGGTTCTGCCAGAGAAACAGAATCAGCGAGATATTAAAGAGACAGAGAGAGAGAGAGGTCGGTTTATTGCAAGGCTTACATGTAGAGCTGCCTAGGCGAGTCTGAAATCTGTAGGGCAGGCTGAGAGGAACGGCAGGCTGCAACCATCAGGGAGGAGCTGACACTGCATCCACAGGCAGAATTTCCTCCTCAGGGAAACTTCAGTTTTACTCTAAAGACTTTCATCCGATTGGTTGAGGCCCATCCAGGTTATCAAGGATAATCCCCTTTAGTTAAAGTCACTTGATTGTAGAAGTGAATCATACCTGCAAAATATTTTCACAGCAATATCTCAATTAGTGTTGGGTTGAATAACTGGATACTACAGCTTAGCCAAGTTGGTACATAACACTAACCTTCATAGATGGCAAACCACAGAATAGGGAAATATTCAAGTAGTAGGGAATGGGTAAAGTAAAAAGGGTGTTCCTCCCATCCCAAACTCCTGGAACTTCTCCCCAGAGGAGACCACAGTTAAAAGCTCCTGTATGTCCATCCACAGGTGGGAGACGGGCCTGGGCAGAAAATAGAGGTCTTTAGCATTTGGGTGGGATGTGAAGCCATAGGACTGGGTAGGAGCACCTAAGGAGAGTGTGAAAGTCACAGACACAGGAAGAGAAGGGCAGACTCTGAGGATACCACAGGTGGGGACTTGACAGGCAGGGGACCAAGAGAGGGGGCATCATGGAGCAGAATTCCAATCAGCTTGTGCATGGCGAGCAAGTCCAGAGCAAGTACCCAAGAAACCAGGCTGGGTGAGCAGCAGAAGGACAGACAGACGACCCCCTGGGAAGATGGTGTTATTTGTCTCTGGTCTGGCTGGTAAAGTGGGAGGAAACACCTCACCCTAACCCACCCTTGCAGTGGGGGCCCCGCTAAGAACAGACCCAGGTGTGTTGAAGGAGGGGTCAAATCTTCCTTTCTGTGTTGCTGAGGGCAGAGACCAAGGGTCCTTGGTGTTTTGCTTAAGGTGCACCTTAGTGAGTTCATAGTTGAGTAGAGGTTGTCCTGGAGCCTCATTTGGGGTTTTGTACAGGAATTTGAGGATAAGAAGCCGATACTGCAGGAGAAGAAGAGAGTAGACCCAGACCATGGCAAGAGGAGGTGTGAGGAGGATAGATGGCCAGTGAGCTCTGCTCAGAGGGGCTTTTGCAGACAATGCAGTTTTGATGCTGCATCCTGTTGTATACAACAGTGGCTCCCCCATTACTCCACCCTCCCCCATTACTCCAAAAGCTGGAGGGACAGGTTAGCACAGACTAACAAAACGTTCACTGAGTGTGCATTGAGGTCTGGGCACTGTGCTGGGCCCCTGTGAGTTTCAGTGATCCTTAGAGGTTACCTGGTTCCTTTCCTGAAAAGGGGTCTTTTCTAGCCTCCCATCACATGGGAGCCCAGAGATGGCAGCCACTGGCTTACATGCTAGTCCATTGTTGTCTCAGAGGGGTTCAAGTAGGAGGGACATTTTCTCCTAGTGACTAGCCTGTTTCCTGGGCCTGGAATTGCCTGTTCTTCTGAGCCCAGAGGAGTAAGTCCCTTGTAGCTTCTTATGGACACAGCTCTCTGGTCTGCCATCCTCTCTTTCCCAGGGCTTCTTTCTTGGTCCCCTTGACTGCTCTGAAGACAGGTTTCAGCTTCTCACTGTCTTGGGCACACTTATCTGGTAGTCCTTATGTTCTATGATAAAGAATTTGTCTGTTTTTTGTCTTGGGTTTCTGGGATGAATCTTCTAAACTCTTGAAAATTTCCAAATGACAGGAGAGTCTTTGTTATTAATGGTGGCCCTTGAACCACACCTGAGTTTATGCTAATAAGATGACTCAGGGGACTTCCCTGGTGGCACAGTGGTTAAGAATCTGCCTGCCAATGCAGGGGACATGGGTTTGAGCCTTGGTCCAGGCAGATCCCACATGCCGCGGAGCAACTAAGCTCATGCGCCACAACTACTGAGCCCATGTTCTGCAACTACTGAAGCCTGCGCAACTAGAGCCTGTGCTCTGCAACAAGAGAAGCCACCACAATGAGAAGCCTGGGCACTGCAACGAAGAGTAGCCCCTGCTTGCCGCAACTAGAGAAAGCCCGCGTGCAGCAACGAAGACCCAATGCAGCCAAAATAGAAAACAAACAAACAAACAATCAAACAAAAACTTAAAAAAAAAAAGATGACTCAGGATGGGCTGGTCAGGCCAGGAAGACCATAGGATTGGGGCTTTGAGCCATGGGATATTAGCCCAAACTCCCAACCTCTGGAGATGGAAGAGGGGCTGGAGACTGAGTTTAATCACATGGCCAATGATTCAGTCAACCATCCCTATGTAGTGAAACCCCAGTAAAAACTCTGGACACTGAAGTTCAAGTGAACTTCCTGGTTGGTGAGCACCTTGATGTGACAGGAGGGTGATGTGTCCTGATTCCAGGGGGAAGGCTTTGGAAGCTCTGCATTTGAGCCTCTCCCAGACCTTGTTTTATGTGTCTCTTCATTTGGCTGATCCTGATTTGTATCCTTTATAATAAAACTATAAGTCTAGTGCTTTCCTGAGATCTGAGTCATTCTAGTAAATTACTGAAACTGAGGGGATCATGAGAACCCCCAAATTTGTAGCCAGCTTGTGTCTGAAGTAAGGAAAAGCTTGTGGAATCTGATGCTAGCTCTTGGTGTTTAGCATCAGAACTTAACTGAAGTATTGTACTCTGGCTCAATAATCCCAGTAAAAATGTGGCATTGAACGTGCAAGGGGACAGTAGCCTCAGTTCCTTGGTGTGGGAGCCATGTTAGTGTAACCTAGGGTACCCCCAATACCATGGGCTTGGACAGCCCCCTGTTCCCTCTCAAGCTGTGGTCAAGACTGAGTTATTTGGTGATAAAGCTCCTTGGAACACCTGCAGGGGCTCAGGCAGGAGTTTGGCAGCAGCTTAGTTCCAGACCTTCACACTTCTTTTTTTTGGGGGGGGCTCACTTTAGCTTGATTGATTGATTGATTGATTGATTGATTTTGAGCTGTTCAGAACATTTATTACTCCAGAAATGATTTCTTTTATGAGTATACACTTAGTGGACTTTTAAAATTAAAAAAAAAAGAAAAAAAAGAGAAAAAACCTTGATTTGCCATAAATAAATGAGAGGTTATAGAGAATTCTCTGGTGGTCCAGAGATTAGGACGTGGCACTTTCACTGCGGGGCCCAGGTTTTTTGTTTTGTTTTGTTTTGTTTTTTTATACTGCGGATTCTTTTTTTTTTTTTTTTTTTGCTGTACGTGGGCCTCTCACTGCTGTGGCCTCTCCCGTTGCGGAGCACAGGCTCCTGACGCGCAGGCTCAGTGGCCATGGCTCACGGGCCCAGCCGCTCCGCGGCATGTGGGATCCTCCCAGACCGGGGCACGAACCTGTGTCCCCTGCATCGGCAGGCGGACTCCCAACCACTGCACCACCAGGGAAGCCCTATACTGCGGATTCTTATTAGTCATCAATTTTATACACATCAGTGTATACATGTCAATCCCAATCACCCAATTCAGCACACGACCATCCCCACTCCACTATGGCTTTCCCCCCTTGGTGTCCACACATTTGTTTTCTACATCTGTGTCTCAACTTCTGCCCTGCAAACCGGTTCATCTGTACCATTTTTCTGGGTTCCACATACATGCGTTAATATATGATATTTGTTTTTCTCTTTCTGACTTACTTCACTCTGTATGACAGTCTCTAGATCCATCCATGGCTCAACAAGTGACTCAACTTCATTCTTTTTTATGGCTGAGTAATGTTCCATTGTATATATGTACCACATCTTCTTTATCCATTCATCTGTCGATGGGCATTTAGGTTGCTTCCATAACCTGGCTATTGTAAATAGTGCTGCAATGAATATTGGGGTGCATGTGTCTTTTTGAATTATGGTTTTCTCTGCGTAAAGTAAAAAGGGTGTTCCTCAGTAGGGTGCCCAGTAGTGGGATTGCTGGATCATATGGTAATTCTATTTTTAGTTTTTTAAGGAACCTCCATACTGTTCTCCATAGTGGCTGTATCAATTTACATTCCCACCAACAGTGCAAGAGGGTTCCCTTTTCTCCATACCCTCTCCAACATTTGTTGTTTGTAGATTTTCTGATGATGCCCACGCTAACTGGTGTGAGGTGATACCTCATTATAGTTTTGATTTGCATTTCTCTCATGATTAGTGATGTTGAGCATTCTTTCATGTGTTTGTTGGCAATCTGTATAACTTCTTTGGAGAAATGTCTATTTAGGTATTTTGCCCATTTTTGGATTGGGTTGTTTGTTTCTTTAATATTGAGCTGCATGAGCAGTTTATATATTTTGGAGACTAATCCTTTGTCTGTTCATTCGTTTGCGAATATTTGCTCCCATACTGAGGGTTCAGACCTTCACAATTTTTGTCCTAAAAACCATGCAGAACACTGGAGACCCTGAACTTTCCCCGATCCCCCAATAACAAAAGAAAGCTCCACCTTCGGTGAATCTAGGAGACAGAGTGAGGTAGGAGATATATGGGCCCCTGGGCCAGACAGCTGGTGTTTGTCAGGTGGAGTAAAACTGAAGCTTTGTTCTCACCCAGACACTCCAAGGACAAAGCTAGTGGCAGAAGCTGAGCTCTGATAAAGTAAAGAGATAAGGTGCCCACCCATGAGGTCAAGGAAAACTTCCCTGTCTGCACATGTGCAGGAAGGCTCCTTGGGGATCAGAAAGGGAGGTGGCACCACCCCATAATATGTATGGACACACACCCATAGGCCTCTGCAGTGGGATCCATCTTAGAAAAGAGTTGTGCAGGCATCTTGGGGAGAGTCCTAAGACTAGTCAGGTGTGAAAAAAAGAAACAAAATAATTGGCCAAATGTAAAAAAGGACCCAGAAGAACTGTCCTATATAAGTGATTTAAATCACCTCTTCATGCACTCCTCATTCAGGACGCTCGCACTCCTCTCCAGGTGTGTATTTCTGCTTTAAATAAATAAACTGTTTCTCTGTGTGCTCTCCCATATGTTGTGCTCTGTCTCTAATAATAAACTTTTTACCTGTTTTGCAGTTTTTGCCTCCTTGAAACATTTTTGATTTCAAATGGGGTAAGAATCAGGGAACTTTGCTTCTAGCCTCTAGCCCCTGGTGGACTGGCAGCTAGGTTCAATCCCTGAACAGGGAAGTAAGATCCCTCTTCAAGACTACTGTCCCTTCAAGAACAAGAAGAAAGCTCCAAGCCTTAAATTGCATTTAACTGTGGCCAAAAGCTCTCACAGTGGAGCACTAGGACTGGCAGAGAAGCAGAGGGAGTGGGGAAGAGTCTAATGAGCAGGTCCTAGAAAGAGAAGGCCTCACCCTGAGGAGAAGCTGCTGTGATAAAGATTGAAAATCAGCTGGAGGAGGTTGAGAGAAGATGTGGATGGGCCTGGAGGAGGCCCAGATGTGGCCAACCTAGGGATAACTGCTTTGGAAAAAGAGTAGATCTCTGGAAGGCAGGCTCGGTGTCCCTTGGAAACAGCAGCTGCTGGTGAAGGAATTGAAGGAGCTCAGAGGCTGGGAAGGCACCTTTCCTTAGGATGGTTTGCTCTCCTTTTTCCAGTGTCTTAATGTAAACCATTAGGTTATTGATTTTAGATCTTTCTTCTTTCTTAATATAGGCAGTAATAGCTATAAATTTCCCTCTAAGCACGCTTTAGCTGCATACCATAAGTTGTGGTATGTTGTGTCTTCATTTTTATTCATCTCAAAGTACTTTCTGATTTTACTTTCAATTCGTTCTTTGACCCATTGGTTATCTGGGAGTGTGTTGTTTAGTTGTATCTGTGAGCTTGGGGGAGCCCTTCTAGTCTGGTGGCCTGGCTCTGCAGAGATATAGGTGAAAGAAACTGTCCTTTGTAGTCACAGAGGAGGGAGCCCTGGAGCCATGTCCCCCAATCCGACTAACACCCAGGACTCTCCTGCTAATAGCTAGTCCAAGAAAATAGAACTCACCTAAATATCAGCAACATAATAGGTATTGCAGCACATTCATAAGAATACCATAGGGAAAATCCTGAAAAGGGACAACAGAATTATTCTGCAGATGAAGAAAATACATCAGAAAAAATGCTGCTAAAGGAGGGGGAAAATTGTACCCTAACCTTACAACATATATTAATAATAATAACAATACCTCAATGAAGTATTTGCAGCTTTGAAGAAAGACAGCAAAGCAGAAATTTAAGACCTTAGGAAAGAAAAAGCCAAACAAGAGGAAGAGATGGGCCGATAGTCAGTGGACATCAGGGCCCGGTAGAAGTTAGGAGAGAAGCAGAAGAAAATACAAAATCAGAAATGAACACAAAATTTAAAGGAGCTTAAAGGAGAATAGAGCAGAAAGCATGATAAAACATATAGAGGTTATCAATGAGGAAAGAACTTGAAACAGAAATAAAGTGATAAAACAGATTAGAGAATCAGTACAAACTGTGAAAGACTTTGAAATGGGCCAAAAGAATTATTGGGTATCTTCAATGGAAAACTATGCTTTGGAGTGGGATAGAAAACTAAGCACTACCTTCTGGATTATTCCCTCATGTGTCTGCGCCTTTCATTGTCTTTGTGCTATTTTACAGTTTTTTTTTTTTTTTTTTTCCGGTAGGCAGGCCTCTCACTCTTGTGGCCTCTCCCATTGTGGAGCACAGGCTCTGGACGCGCAGGCTCAGCGGCCATGGCTCACGGGCCTAGCCGCTCCACGGCATGTGGGATCTTCCCGGACCGGGGCATGAACTCGTGTCCCCTGCATCGGCAGGCGGACTCTCAACCACTGAGTCACCAGGGAAGCCCCTATTTTATAGTTTTGTAAATTAAAGATAACCAATAGCAATACAAATGATTTTAATCTGTACATATGCAAATTAATTCTTTATGATGGAAGGAACAATTGACCCCCCATTTTTGTAGGCAGAATAATGCCCTCCCAAATGTTCATGTCCTAATCCTTGTAACCTGTGAATGTGTTACTTTCCATGGCCAAAGTGGTTTTGCAGATGTGATAAGTTAATGATCTTGAGATGAGGAGAGTCTCCTGAATTATCCAGGAGGGCCCAATGTAATCATAAGGGTCCTTGTGACTGGTAGGGTCTGTGTTAGAGAAGGAGACATGACAATAGAAGCTGAGGTTGGAGTGATGCACAGGCATGAGCCAAAGAATGAAGGCAACCTGCCTAAGCTGGAAAAGGCAGGAAATAGATTCTCCCCTAGAGCCTCCAGAGGGAAACAGACCTGTCCACCCATTTTAGGCTTCTTGACCTCTGGAATTGTAAGATAATAAATTTGTTGTTTTAAGCCAGTAAATTTGTGATAGCAGCAGTAAGAAACTAATACATACACCCCTAAAAAGGTCAATCTTATATCTATTTGTAGATTCATTTCATGCTCTATGTATGTCTCTGTCCTTTCAATTCTCCTTTAAACTGGTGGCAACATCTTACCGATTTTATCATTAATCGATGAGTTAAATTGAACATTTTAATGTATTTATTTTATATTTTTATGAATTCATGATTTCAGTCTTTTAAAAAAGTTATTTTTGACAATGTTGCCAAGACCATTCAACTGGGGAAAGGGCAGTCTTTTCAGTAGTGTTGTGAAATGGTGCTGGGAAAATTGGATGTCAACATGAAAAAGAATGAACTCTACCCTTACCTAACATATGCAAAAATTAAGTCAAAATGGATAAAAGACCTAAATGTAAGAACTAAAACTATAAAACTCTTATTTAGTTTTTTGGCTGCGTGGCTTGTGGGATCTCAGTTCCCCAAACAGGAATTGAACCTGGGTCACAGCAGTGAAAGCACAGAATCCTAATCACTAGACCACCAGGGAACTCCCAACTATAAAACTCTTAGATGAAAACATAGGGGAAATTTTCATGACATTGTATTTGGTAATGATTTCTTGGATATGAGACCAAAGGAACAGGCAACAAAAGAAAAAAATGGACAAATTAGATTTCACCAGAATTAAAAACTTTTATGCATCAAAGGATACCACCAACAAAGTAAAAAAGTAATGGGATGGGAGAAAATATTTGCAAGCACCGGTTTGATAAAAGATTGATATCCAGAACGTATGGAGAACTCCTAAAATTCAATAACAAAATCTCCAAACAACCCAATTCAAAAATAAGCAAAAGACTTGAATAGACATTTATCCAAAGAAGATATATAAATGACCAGTAAGCACATGGAAAGATGCTTAATATCAATAATCATAGGGGAAATGCAAATAAAAATCACAATGAGATGTCACTTTACACCTATTAGAATGGCTGTGATCGAAAAAACAGAAAACAAGTGTTAGTATGGACATGGAGATAATTCAACCCTTGTACATTGCCGGTCGGAATGTAAAATACATTTGACGATATTAAAACAGTCTTCCAGTCTGCTTCTGGAAAGATGGAGTAGATATAGTTTTCCCTATTCCTCCTGCTAAGTACAACTAAAACTCCTGGAAGTTATTTATAAAACAGATGTAAGAAGTCTCTGAAAGGTGGAGAGATAAAAGCAGACTGACTAAGATACTCAACAAAGCCTGCTCTCTGTGGCCAAAGGACCAGAAAGAGACAGCCTAGCAAGACAGAAAACTTTTAGACAATAACCACTTTAATTCAGCCAAACTCCACAGAAAAAAATAGATGGCCTCACCTTCACCTCCATCGTTAAAGGCTGTGAAGAAAGCCTAGACTTCATTCTTGCCAGGCTGTAATGAGATAGCTCGATCTATGCCCCCTTCAGAAGCTTGGTGGCAGAGAGGCCAAGTGAGGAGCCAGGACTTCTATCCTTGTTGGGTGAAAACAAAGCATTGCCACCCCAACACCCTGCTTGTCAGTGGAGACCACATGAGGAGCCTGAACTTCCACCTCCATTGCAGCAGTAACAGGGCACACCTCTGCCTCCTTGTTGGGGTGTTGTCAGAGGGGGCCTGAGGAAGGGTCAGGAATTTAACAATTGCTTAGCAGTAATGAGGCCACCTCCTCAAGGGGATCAGATGTGGGTTGCAGTAATGAGGTACTCCTTGCCCTCCTGGCAGGATGGTTCATTGGAGGCTTAGTAAGGATCTTGAACTCCCATCCCTGCCCAGCAGTAACAAGGAGCCCCTTCTCCAACCTGGGTGTCAATGGAGGCTGAGTGGAGAACCTGAACTTTTACCCCACTTGGTATTAATGAGGCAGCATTCCCTTCCCCACTGGAGTAGTGTCAGAGGCAATCTGCTAAAATACAATATTTAAGTAAGATCCAGAGCCCTATAGCATAGTCACCAAACACCCAAGTTTCAACAGAAAATCATTCATCACACCAAGAAACAATAAGATCTCAACACAAGTGAGAAAAGACAATCAACAGACACCAACACCAAGATGACATGGATGTTAGAATTATCTGACAAGAAATTTAAAGCAGCCTTCATAAAAATGCCACAGTGTGCAAATTATGAATATGCTTGAAACAAATGAGAAAATAGGAAGCCTCAGCAAAGAAACAGAAGATATAAAGGAGAACTAAGTGCAAAATTTTATAACTAAAATGTACAATAACAACAACAACAAAAACCTCAATGGATGGGCTTAATAGCAGATTGGAGAGGATAGGGGAAAGAATCAATTAAATCAGTTAACTTAAAGATAGAATGATATGGTGCTCACTTCAGCAATACGTATACTAAAATTGGAATGATACAGGGAAGATTAGCATGGCCCCTGTGCAAGGATGGCGTGCAAATTCATGAAGTGCTCCATATTAAAAAAAAAAGATAGAATGACATATATTACCCAAATGAAATAACAGAGAGAAAATACAGGGGGATAAAAAAGAACAGAGCTTCAGGGACATGTGGGACTATAACAAAGATCTAACATTTATGTCATCAGAGTCCCAGGAGAGGAGAAGACATGGGACTGAAAAGTATTTGAAGAAATAATGGCTGAAAAATCCCCAAACTTGGTAAAAAACATACATCTAGATGTAAGAAACAACTCTAAATAAGATAAACTTGAAGAAAGCCATGTCAATACACAACAGAGTCAAACATCTGAAAAATAAAGACAAATAAAAAATCTTGAAAGCAGCTAGAGAGAAACAATGTATTACCTGTGGAGAAAACCAATTCAAACTACAGCAGATTTCTCACCAGAAACTTTGGAGACTAGAAGAAAGTGATACAATATTTTTCAAGAGCTGAAAAAAAATGACTGTCAACCCAGAATTCTGTCAACCCAATGAAAATATGCTTCAGGAATAGAGGGATAATCAAGATATTCTCAGACGAAGGAAAACTAAGAGAATTTGTTGCCAGCAGACCTAACATAAAAGAATGGCTAAGGAAGTTCCCCAGACAGAAAGGAAATTAAAAATGGTGGAATCTTGGAACATCAAAAAAGAAGAACAATGGAAAGAACAAAAATATAGATAAATACAATAGACTTTCCTTCTTGAGTTTTCCAAATTAGTTTTGATGGTTGAAGTAAAAATTATAACACTGTCTAATGTGGGTCTCAATATATAGAGAGGTAACATTTAAGACAATTATAAATGGTAGAGGGTAAAGGGACTTTAAAGGAGGTAACGTTTCTTTCACTCAAACTGGTAAAATGGCAATACCATTAGACTGTGATAAATTATGTATATATAATGTAATACTTACAGCAACCACCAAAGGGCTCTACAAAAAGATACATTCAAAAACATCAGAGATATATCAAAATGGAATTCTAAAAAACAAAAAAAGTCCTGGTAACCCAAATGAAAATGGGAATAGGAAAACAGAAATGAAAAAGACAGAGAATAAACAGAAAAAATAAAATGGCAGATTTAAGCCCTAACATGTAAATAGTTACATTAAATATAAATGGTCTAAATATACCAACTACAAGGCAGAGATTGGCAAAGTGGATTAAAAAACATGACCCAACTGTATCTATTTACAAGAAACTCGCTTCAGCTATAATGATATAGTTGAAAGTAAAAGTGTAGAAAAATATATACCATGCAAACATTAATTTAAAAAAGCAAGAGTGGCTATATTTACATTAAATAAAGTAGAGTTCAGAGCAAATAAAATTACCAGGGACAGAGAGAGAAATCACATAATGATAATAAAGCCAATCCACCAAACAAAAGGATCAATCTGTCAAGAAGACATATCAGTCCTAAATGTGTATGCATCAAACAACAGAACTGTAAAACATGCATAACAAAAACTGAAAAAATAGAAAGAATAGACAACTCCACAATTACAGTTAGAGATGTCAACACCCCTTATGAACAATTAATAGAACAGTTAGAAAATCATTAAAGATATAGAAGAATTCAGTAATACCATCAACAAATAAGATCTAATTGACATTTATACAACCTTCCACCCAACAACAGCAGAATACACATTCTTCTCAAGCACCCACAGATTATATACCAAGATAGACCATGTCATAAAATAAACCTCAACAAATGTAAAATAACTGAAATCATACAGAGTGTGTTCTCCAACTATGCTGGAATCAAACTAGAGATCAGTAACAGAAAAGTAACAGGAAAATCTCCAAACACATAGAAACTAAACAACACACTTGTAAATAATCCATGGATTAAAGAGGGAGTCTTAAAGCAAATTTTAAAAATACATTGAAAATGAAAATATAGCATCAACATTCATAAGATGCTGCTAAGCAGTGTTGAAAAGGAAATTTGTAGCACCAAATGCTTACATTAGAAAAGAGGGAAAGTCTCAGATCAATAGTCTAAGTTTTCACTCAAGAACTTAGAAAAAGAAGAGAAAAAGAATCCAAAGCAAGCAGAATGAAGGAAATAATAGAGATAAGATCTGAAATTAGTGAAACTGAAAAGAGAAAAACAACAGGGGAAATCAGTGAACAAAAAGCTAGTTCTTTGAAATGATCAATAATATTGATAAAGCACTGGCAAGGATGACAAAGAAAAAAGACAGACGACACATATCACTAATATCAGGAATAAAACAGGCCCTGCGGACATTGAAAGAATGAAAGGGGAATACTATGAACAACTGTAAATACATACATTTGACAACTTACATGAAATGGACCACTTCCTTGAAAACACAAATTCCATACTCACCCAATATTAAAGTTAATTTAATTAGCTCTATCACTATTAACAAAATTTAGTTCATAATTAAAAAACTACCCCAAAGGGAATCTCTAGGACCATGATTTCACTCCTGAATTCTATCAAACATTTAAAGAAGAATTAACACCAATTTTACACAATCTCTTCCAGAAAACAGAGGAGAAAAGAATACTTCCCAACTCATTTAATGAAGTCAGTATTACCCTGATAACAAAAACAAAGACAATGCCAAAATGGAAAAAAAAAGAAAACGAAAAAGAAAAAGAAAAACCTACAGACTAGTGTATATATCCTTCATGCATATAGACATAATGTATATATCCCTCATGCATATAGATGCAAAAATTCTTTTTTCTCTGTTAATTTAGTTTTATTTTACAGTTTCGGTTTTATTGAGGTATAACTGACATATAGAATTGTAAGATATTTCAAAAATTCTTAACAAAATATTAGCAAACAGATTTCAGCAATATATAAAAACAATTATACACCATGATCATATAAAGTTTGTTCTAAGGATGCAAGGTTGGTTCAACATTCAAAAATCAATTAATGTAATCTGCTATATCAACAAAATCACAAGATTGTATCAATTGATATAGAAAAGCATTTGACACATTTCAACATCTATTATGATAAAAAACTCCTAGGTAACTAGGAATAGAGGAGAACTTCTTCAACTTGAAAGAGAACATTTACAAAAAACCTGTAGCTAACATTGTACTTAATGGTGAAAGTTTAGATCCTTTCCCCTTAAGATCAGGAAAAAGGCAAAGATGTCTGCTCTCACCACTGCTATTCAACATAGTACCAGCAGTTCTAGCTACTAGGTGAAAAAGCAAGGTGCAAGATAGTATGTAAATTATGTTATCTTTCTTTTTCTTTTTTTTCTTTTTTTTTTTGGCGGTACGCGGGCCTCTCACTGTTGTGGCCTCTCCCATTGCGGAGCACAGGCTCCGGACGCGCAGGCTCAGCGGCCATGGCTCACAGGCCTAGCTGCTCCGCGGCATGTGGGATCTTCCTGGACCGGGGCACGAACCCGTGTCTCCTGCATCGGCAGGCGGACTCTCAACCACTGCGCCACCAGGGAAGCCCTATGTTATCTTTCTGTAAGGAAAGTATGGAAAACAGGAATAAATATATTTGCATTTCCTTATGTTTGCATAAAGAAATACAGAAAAAATAAATAGAAAATGAATGAAATGATTACCTATAAAGTGGGTGTGGGAGTTAGAACTCTCTGTGTATATTTTTATACTTATTTTATACCACTTCATGTTCTTTTGACTTTTGAACCAATGTAAACAGTCAACATATTAAAAGCCAATTCAGGTGGTAAGGAGGGAGTGGGAATGGGGAATGACTGTTGATGTGAATGGGGTTTCTCTTAATGATATTGAAAATGTTCTAAAATTAGATGGTGGAGATGGTTGCACAACTCTGTGAATATGCTAAAACCACAGAACTCTACACTTTAAATGGTGAATTTTATGGTATATGAAATATATCCTGATAAAGTTGGAAAAAAAGGGCACACATGCACACCAAAAATTTCAGGAATGAAGAGGAGATAGACTCAAGATAAAGCAAAGACAATAGGAAAATAACATGGAAGATTTGATGCCCTTAAATCCAGAACTTTCTAAAAACATCTAGAAAATACAATTAAACAGCACTGGCTCAAGGAGGAAGAAAAAAACTTAATAATATTTAAAGAAACTAAATTATTAGTAAACAATACTTTGTAAATGAAACAACAGACTGAGGTAAGTTTAAGAAAACTTTGAAGGAGAAGATCATTTCAGGGTTATATAAAATATGGAAAAAAATACTCTCCAATTCAAATTTTAATACTAAAATAACCGAGATACTAAAACTAGACAAAATTAGAAGAAAAGTAAATCATAGCCCAATCTACTCCTGGACGTGGGTGCAAAACCCTTCTAAGTAAAATATCAGCAAACTGACTCAAAGCAATATATATATAAATATAAGCATGTCAAGGTTGTAATATTCCAGAAACTCAATGTTGAGTTAGAAAGTCTACTAGTGAATTCGACACATTAATAGGCTGAGGGAGAAAATAGCAAATGATATTCTCAATAGATGAAGACAAAGAATTTGATAAAATTCAAAAGCTGCTCATGATTAAAAAAAAAACAACCCTGGGCTTCCCTGGTCGCGTGGTGGTTAAGAATCCACCTGCCAGTGCAGGGGACACTGGTTTGAGCCCTGGTCCAGGGAGATCCCACATGCCACAGAGCAACTAAGCCCGTGCACCACAACTACTGAGCCTGAGCTCTAGAGCCCGTGAGCCACAACTACTGAAGCCCATGCGCCTAGAGCCCGTGCTCCGCAACAGGAGAGGCCGCGGTGGTGAGGGGGCCATGCACCACAACGAGGGGTAGCCCCCACTCGGCAACTAGAGGAAGCCCATACACAGCAACGAAGGTCCAACACAGCCAAAAATAAATAAATAAATAAATAAATAGATTAACAAAAAAACCCTAATGAACTTTTGACAAATTAGAAATAGAAGAAGCTATATACTATATGGCAAACATTACACTCCAGGGTGAAATGCTAGAGGTAGTTCTTAGCCAATCAGGAATAAGATTGGATACCCAGTGTGCTCTTTCCCTCCAGTATTGTCCTATAGGTCCCAGACAGTGCAGACAAAGAAGAAAAAGAAATTCAACATAAAGGATTAGAAAAAGGAAACCAAATAGTAATTATTGTCTGATGATATGCTTGTATAAATAGACCCCCTCCCTCCACTTAGAGACAGAAGACTGGAATTAATAAGGTAGTTTAGCAAGCTGCTGGATATATAATCAATAAACAAAAATCAATTGCCTTTGTATATACTCCAAAAAACAATGAAAATAAATAAATCTACTAAGGCAACAAAAATATGGGGTGATTAACAATAAAGTCACAAATATTTTGCAAGGGACTTTTAAATGTCACAGTTCCAACAGCCTTGGGTCCAACCCAAGCATGGCAATGGAGGAGAGAAAAGGTGGTGCCTGGGGCTGTCACCTCAGACACAGTCTTCTGCTGTGGGATTTTCTGGTTCCAGCCTCCAAGATAGAGTCAGAATGTCTTGAGTTAAAGAGAATATTAAGTAGAGCAGCGGTCCCCAACCTTTTTGGCACCAGGGACCAGTTTCGTGGAAGACAATTTTTCCACGGACCTGGTGGCGGGGGGATATGTTCGTTCAGGCGGTAATGCGAGTGACGGAGAGCGGCAGATGAAGCTTCGCTTACTCGCCCACCGCTCACCTCCTCCTGCACAGCCGGTTTCTAACAAGCTTCGGACCGGTATGGGGGTTGGAGATCCCTGAAGTAGAGGGTGTAGGAAGCTGCCCAGCAACGGCTATCCTAAAAGCTGGACCACTTCATCCTGCTTTCTCCTAGTTGCAGCTGGTGGCTTTGACCCAGCAGGGGCATCTCCAATCCCACCTAGACCACTCACCCTCACCAGACGTGCCTGCCGGGCCCAAGGGTAACAAAGGGCTTTGGCGGCCGGCCTGGTATGTTCCAGACTCAAGCTTCCACACGTATTTTTAAGATAAATTTAGTTTTGTGAATAGGTAATACATTTGTATTGTTAACCAAACCAAACCAAAAACCTTGGTGATGGGTTACAGATGGGACAAAGAGCTTGGAGCAGGAAGCAGCTTATTTGGCGTGAGCATCACTGGCTGTCTCAGGGCTGCTGTCCCAGCATCCCTTTGCAGTTATCTTCTGCTTCATCCTCTCACTCTTCCCTTTATCCTTTGACTCTGTCTCCTGTAAAAACTGTATTCTCTGGCAATCTCCTAGAGGAAGGAAGACCAAAGACAGCGTTTCCTTAAACTGCTCTTCCACCTGAGAAGACAGCCCAGCTCCTCTTGTTCCCCGGGCCTGATGTGACCAAGAGGCAGGTGATGGGTCTAGCTAACCTCCAGGGCAGATTTCTCCTTGTGTTCCTGACCCCAGTTCCACCCTGTGAGCCATTATTGCCTTCCCTACATGGGGGGATAGACAATGGCTGACCATGGGAGCACAACTAGCCCGTCAGGGTTGTCTACACCAGAGATACGGGGGACCCCAGAATGGAGGTAGTTGATCTTCTTTGGTTGCTGGGGTGCAGGTGAGGGAAGCCACCATGAGGGGTGTAGTCCTGGTCTAGGGGCAGATGGGGAGGGGCATTTTGGTCCAACAGCAGCACTGCAAAGGCATGAAGGCAAAGTGTGCTTGGGGCCCACATTTCAGACAGGGTTCAAAGCCTTCCTGGTCAGGAATGCACTGCCTGGCCTGCACAGACAGAAGAGGACTCCTGCACTCACAGTGTTTCCTTTCCACGTGTGCTCCCTCCTGGGGACCTGGGAGGGACTGGGGAGGAGGCCTGTGTGGGTAGCTGAAAGGTCAGGGTCCCAGGATAGGAGAGCCTGAGAGCAGAGATCTGGCAGAAAGCGAGGAGCCTCCCCCCAACCCCCCAGTCACTTGGATCCTGTTTGGGACCCTGGGATCCTGGGCAGAGATGGCAGCTAGTTGTCACCGTGGTCTTGGGACTGAGCCTGGAGCAGGGCTGGGGGCCCTGCTCACCCAGTCTCCTGACCTTGTGTGGCCCAGTGAGTTTCTGAACTATATGCCAACTGCCCATTAAAAGCACCCCAAATTGTCCAGAGCAAGAAGGTGGTATGTTATGATAATAGCCTCAAATTTCTGGAGTGGGCAGTGGCCTTGGGTTGTTGGCCTTGTCATTCCAAGGACAGGGAGAGGGGTTGTTCCTCTGGGTAGTGATGGATTAATGACAAACCTTAGGAGTCTGGGTGTCCTTGCCCTTTAAATCAAGCCCCAACATAGAATTTAGCATTTTCATTCTGATTGGAATTTAGGGCTTATTACTGCCACTAGAACCATCCCAGAGAGTGTGGCTTAAATGTCAAGATATATTTTTCAGGTGCATAAGACACCAAAGATCGCAGCTGTCTGGAAGAGTGAATTTTAATTAGCCAAGGGATCCCATAAAATCTCACCAACCCTGATGAAACAGCCATGCCAGGCTTTGTTCAGCCCCGGTGTTTATTACATACTCAGATGGCTGGTGATAGTATCCAAAAGACCTCGGGACTGTGTTAGTGGGAACTGGTTTTAACTTTCAAACCTTATCTGTCAAGTCCCTTATGCCAAATACCTCTGGAGAAAGAAAGAGGGCTGCATAAAGGCACTTTATGAATACCTAATAGTGTAGTGTTGCCCCTAGGGCCTTCCATGCACTGTGCTTCCTTAGCAGTTAATTTATATGGTCTAGAAAGAATTTGTTCTTTGAGGGCTTGGGGAGCCACTCACATTTGGAAAGCAGCCCCGTTACTAGTTCTTACTTCATTTTCCCTCACACCTGCTTTCTCTACTCCCACTCTTTGAGTCCTCAGCACTGCCAGAGAAAGCCAAGGGTATCCCCTTCTTTGATGGCAGCAAAGACTCATCCAGTTCAGTGACAGTCCAGCCAGCCCTGCCCTGGTAGCTGGGTGCTCAGAGATGAGTGGGGATGTCTTATGCTTTGAAGAACTCACAGTCTCCTGATGTGTAAGCAAGCCGACTGTGACACTGAGTGACAAGGTGCCCTGGCTACAGTGTGACTGAGGTAGGCAGTGAACACAGAAGAACACTCAGGAAGGTGTGTGAGTGTGTGTGTTGGGAAGGTGGTGAACTCACTAAGTAAGAGCTGGATTTTACAAGATGAATAAGACTTTACTAAGCAAAAGAGGGGATATTACTACTGATGTTACAGAAATAAAGATTATAAAGGAATATTATGAACAGCTATTGGTCAATAAATTAGATAACAGATGAAATGAACAAATTCTAGGAAGACAAAGTGCAAAAACTGACTCAGGAGGAACTCGAAAATCTGAATAGACCTATAGCACATGAACAGATTGATAACAAAAGCACAGGCAGCAAAAGGAAAAAGAGATAAGTTGTACTTTGTCAAGAACTTTTGTGTTGTGAAGGACACCATCAAACATGTAAAAATATGTGTATATATGATAGGGCCCTGTATTTAAAATATTGAAGAACTCTTACATTTTACTAAGAAAAGACAAATAACCCAATTAAAATGGGCAAATGGGGAATTCCCTGATGGTCCAGTGGTTAGGACTCCATGCTTCCACTGCAAGGGGCACAGGTTTGATCCCTGGTCGGGGAGCTAAGATCCCGCATGCTGTGCTGTGTGGCCAGAAAAAAAAAAAGGACAAATGATCAGAATATACATTTCTTCAAAGAAGATACACAAGTGGCTAATAAACAGATAAAAAGATGTTCAACATCATTAGCTATCATGGAAATGAGAGTAGCATTGACATATATACTCTACCAATGTAAAATAGATAACTAGTGGGAAGCAGCAACATAGCACAGGGAGATCAGCTCGGTGCTTTGTGACCACCTAGAGGGGTGGGATAGGGAGGGTGGGAGGGAGGCTCAAGAGGGAGGGGATATGGGGATATATATATATATATATATATACATACATATAGCTGATTCACTTTGTTATACAGCAGAAACTAACACAACATTTTAAAGCAATTATACTCCAATAAAGATCTATTAAAAAAAACACAATGAGAACCACTTCATACTTGGCTTGGCTAGAATAAAAAGTCATATAACAAGTATTGGTGAGAATGTGGAGAAAATGGAACCCTCATATACTGATGGTGGGGACGTAAAACAGTACAGTCATTTGGGAAGACAATATGGCAATTCCTTAAAAGGTGAAACATGGAGTTACAATATGACCCAACAATTCCACTCCTAGGTATATACCCAACAAAAGTAAAAACATGTTCACACAAAAACTTGTAGAGGCATACCTTGGAGATATTGTGGGTTCGGTTCCTGACTACCATAATATAGTGAGTCACATGAATGTTTTGGTTTCCCAGAGCATATAAAAGTTATGTTAACACTATAGTCTATTAAGTGTGTAATAGCCTTACAGTAAAAAAATCAATGTATATACCTTAATTGAAAAATACTTTAATGCTAAAAAATGCTAACCATAATCTGAGCCTTCAGTGAGTCATAATCTTTTTGCAATAGTAACGTCAAAGATCACTGATCACAAGTCACCATAACAAACATAATAACGAAACATTTTGAAATATTGAGAGAATTACTAAAATGTGACACAGAGACACAAAGTGAACAAATGCTGTTGGAAAAATGGCACCAATAGACTTGCTCAACACAGGGTTGCCATAAACCTTCAATTTGTAAAAATTTCAATATCCTTGAAGGCAGTAAAGTGAAGTACAATAAAATGAGGTATGCCTGTACAGGAATATTCATAGTAGTTTTATTCATAATAGCCCCAAAGTAGAAACAACTCCAAAATCCATCAGCTGATGAATGGAACAAAATATGGTATACTCATACAGTAGAATATTATTTGGCAATAAAAAAGAATAAAGTTCTGATATATGTGACAATATGGATAAACCTTGAAAACATTATGTTATGTGAAAGAAATCAGTCATAAAAGACCAATTATATGATTCCATTTATATGAAACGTTCAGAAGAGGCAAATATACAGAGAGAAAGTAGATTACTGGTTGTTTAGGACTGGAGGGGAAAAGGGGGTGAAGGCTAATGGGTATGGAGGTTTTGGGGAGAGTAATGAAAATGTTCTAAAATTGATTTTGGTGATGGTTCATAACTCTGTGACACACTAAAAACCATTGAATTGTACACTTTAAAAAGCTGAAATTCATGGTATGTTAATTGTATCTCAATAAACTTGTTAATAAAAAAAGAATTCACTAGGCAGTAAGAAGAGCATGCTGGGCTGGGGAATGGCATTATAAATGGGTGTGTTTGGGAACTTGGAACATTTGATGTGATGATGGAAGCTGGCAGTGAGTTGGGGGCACTGGTGTAGCAGAAGACGAGAGCAGTGGGCATGGGCTGGAGCACACAGGCTGTGGTGCCTGGATTTTCTTTGAAGGCCATGATGGGCCAGTGAAAAACATGAACAGGAGGGTGGCAAGCAGAAGAAAGACTACTCCATAATGAAGAGCATGTGGCTGAGGCCAGGGCTGAACCGAGGCAGTGGGGAATAGGAGGTGGATTTGAGAGCCAGGTGGAAGGTGCTAATCTTTTCACAGCTTTCTCGATTTTATTTTAATTGGAAAAGATGATAGAAAAACTCAAAATGGAATTTGAAAACAAACCAACAAATGAAAAGCCTCTGAACAGTCCTCCCTACCTTCAATGAATGCTCCTTTTCCTTGGAGAGCTGTGGCTGGGGATCACCGTCAAGCTACTTAACTCTTTTTTTTAAATTGATTTTTAAAATTGAAGTATGGTTGATTTACAATGTTGTGTTAATTTCTGCTGTATGCAAAGTGACTCAGTTATACACATATATACATTATTTTTATATTCTTTTCCATTATGGTTTATCCCAGAATATTGAATATAGTTCTCTGTGCTATACAGTAGGACCTTGCTGCTTATCCATTCTATATGTAGTAGTTTGCAACTACTAACCCCAAACTCCCAGTCCATCCTGCCCTCAACTCCCACCTTTTGTAACCACAAGTCTGTTCTCTATGTCTGTGAGTCTGGTTCTGTTTTGTAGAGAGGTTTATTTGTGCCATATTTTAGATTCCACATATAAGTGTGGTATCATATGGTATTTGTCTTTCTCTTCCAGACTTACTTCACTTAGTATGATAATCTCTGGTTGCATCCATGTTGCTGCAAATGGCATTATTTTATTCTTTTTTATGGCTGAGTAATATTCCATTGTATATGTGTATCATATCTTCTTTATTCATTCATCTGTTGGTAGACATTTACATTGTTTCCACATTTGGCTATTGTGAATAGTGCTGCTATGAATATAAGGGTGCATGTACCTTTTTGAATTATAGTTTTGTCCAGATATATGCCCAGGAGTGGAATTGCTGGATGGTATGGCAATTCTATTTTTAGTTTCCTGAGGAACCTCCATACTGTTTTCCACAGTGGCTGCACCAACTGACATCCCTGCCAACAGTGTAGGAGGGTTCCCTTTTCTCCACACCCTCTCCAGCATTTGTTATTTGTAGACTTTTTAATAATGGCCATTCTAACCAGTGTGAGGTGGTACCCCATTATAGTTTTGATTTGCATTTCTCTAATAATTAACCATGTTGAGCATCTTTTCATGTGCCTATTGACCATATGTATGTCTTATTTGGAGAAATGTCTATTTAGGTTCTTCTGCCCATTTTTAGATTGGGTTGTTTGTTTTTTTGTTGTTGAGTTGTATGAGCTGTTTGTATATTTTGGAAATTAAGCCCTTGTTGGTCGCATCATTTGCAAATATTTTTTCCCATTCCATAGGTTGTCTTTTCATTTTGTTGATGGTTTCCTTTGTTGTGCAAAAGCTTGTAAGTTTGATTAGGTCCCATTTGTTTATTTTTGTTTTTATTTTTACTGCCTTGGGAAACTGACCTAAGAAAATATTGATACGATTTATGTCAGAGAATATTTTGCTTATGATCTCTTCTAGGAGTTTTACAGTGTTTTGTCTTTAAGTCTTTAAGCCATTTTGAGTTTATTTTTGTGCATGGTGTGAGGGTGTGTTCTAACTTCATTGATTTACATGCAGCTGTCCAACTTTCTCAGCACCACTTGCTGAACAGGCTATCTTTTCCCGTTTTATATTCTTGCCTCCTTTGTCAAAGATTAATTGACCTTAGGTGTGTGGGTTTATTTCTGGGCTTTCTATTCAGTTCCATTGATGTATGTCTGTTTTTGTGCCAATATCATACTGTTTTGATTACTGTAGCTTTGTAGTAATGTCTGAAGTCTGGGGTTATGCCTCCTGCTTTGTTCTTTTCCCTCAGGATTGCTTTGGCAATTCTGGGCCTTTTATGGTTCCATGTAAATTTTAGGATTATTTGTTGTAGTTTTGTGAAAAATGTCATGGGTAATTTGATAGGGAATGCTTTAATTCTGTAGATTGCTTTGGGTAGTATGGCCATTTTAATGATATTAAATCCTCCAATCAAGAGCATGGGATATCTTTCCATTTCTTTGAATCATCTTTAATTTACATTATGAAAATTTTATAGTTCTCAGCATATGTCTTTCACCTCCTTGGTGAGGGTTATTCCTAAGGCTGCTTCTTGAAGCCTCGGTGTCCTTGTTTGCAAAACCTACCTGCCTGAGAGCCGTAGTGAATGTTAAATGTGATAGTATATGTATGTCACTTAGCACTGGTCCTGGCATAAAATGAGGGCCAAATAAAGACCCATTCTTGCCCGCACATGTGATTACTTCTTGTATATTTGGAAGGATGAGATGGATCTCATTCTGAGTTCTTCTTTCCCTTAATTGGGCATCATGTGTATTTTTTTCATACTGTGTGTTTGTGTGTGTCTGTGTGTGTTTCTGTTTGTTGATATTGAGGAGGAGTTTTTTTTTTTTTAAGTGGGAAGATGCACAAAAGAGACTATTTACTTTAAGCTTTTATTTATTTATTTTAAATTAATTAATTAATCCTTATTTTGGTCTCCTTCACTGTCATGGAGAAGAGATGTGAGCTTAAGGTTTTAATATTCATGTGTCTATTATTCTTTATATCTTCTGTAATTTTTGCTTTATGAATATTGATGCTAAGTTATTTGTTATTTAGGTATCATTATCTATGTTGAGAATTGCACCTTTGACCATAACAAAGGGCCAGTCTTCATATTAATTAATGTTTTTTACCATGAACCCAACCTCCTTTATACTCTTTCTGCTGCATTTCTGATATAAGTTGTTCATACTTTTATGTTTATCTTTCCCAATTATTCTGTTTTAGTTATATCTCTTGTACCTAGAATGGAGAGGGATGTTGCTTTTTGGGACATTTTTGATTGTGTAGTTTTTTTTTTTAGAATTACAAAAAACTTATTTATTTATTTATTTTTTTATGGCTGCGTTGGTCTTTGTTGCTGTGTGTGGGCTTCCTCTAGTTGTGGTGAGTGGAGGTCACTCTTCATTGTGGTGCACGGGCTTCTCGTGGCGGTGGCTTCTCTTGTTTCAGAGCACGGGTTCTAGGCATGCAGGCTTCAGTAGTTGTGGCTTGCGGGCTCTAGAGCTCAGGCTCAGTAGTTATGGCTCACGAGCTTAGTTGCTCCGCGGCATGTGGAATTTTTCTGGACCAGGGCTTGAACCCGAGTCCCCTGCATTGGCAGGTGGATTCTTAACCACTGAGCCACCAGGGAAGTCCCAATTGTGTATTCATCTATGTACTAGCCCACATGACAAGTGTGTTTTGTCTTAGTTCTGTCATATAATTTAGTTTTTAAGGCTGTTAAAAAACTGTATATTATCTGTCTTTTTATGTGTATTTCTTCCAATAATTAGAAAGGTATCTATTATTATTACTGTTTTTATTGAGATAAAAGTGACATGTAACATTGTATGAGCTTTAGGTGTACAACATAATGATTTGATATACGTATTACTTAGTCTTTATATCATTTTAAGGCCACATCCGATTCTATTGTGCTGGTGTGTCATCACTGCTTTTTAGTAAATCTTGTGTGGTAGACTGAGATTGTCTCTAATTTTGCAGAGATGCTCTAAGCATCTCTGTGTTTAGTCCTGGTTTTAGTCAGGACTCTTTTGTTGTAAATGACAAAGATGACTTGAGTAGCTGAGGGATATTGGTCCCTAGGCCTCCTGGGGGAAGGGCCTTGCCCAGGAGCCCCATGTGCACCAGTGCACAGATTTCATCATGCCCTTGCCAACATCCAGAGATACCAGTTAACTTTCCTATTCTTTGCTAATTTAATGGGTGTAAAATGAAACTTCAATGTTGCTTTAATTTTAATAGCAAGGGTTGAAGATGTCTATGGATTTGTTTGGTGTGGGCTCTTTCTCCTGTGGTGGGACTGTGTTTATTCCTTAGCTACTGCCCATGGAGCTGCTTTCAGACTGTGCCGGAGAATTGGGGCACAGGGCCTGGCCTCCACGTGGTCTTCCCATTTCTCAAGAATATACAGAGCACGTCTCCAACTGTGTAGCAAAGGCCAGTGTGTTCTGTTCCCACCACGGGGCCGGCTCCTTTCTGTGGGCTGCCTGAGAGGGGCCAAGGAGGTGATAAGTGAAAATCCATCACAGCTTCTGGAACCAACTCAAAGGACACACTCGCTGCAGGAACACCGGCAGGACTCAGCCAAGCTCAGAGATGTTGTCAGGAGAATGATTCCCTTTCAGCAGATGCAGTCCTTGTGTGGGGAGGTCTTTGGAGGATAGCTTACAAAAAGCCTAAAAACTGTCTGAATGGTATTTGTGTAGGAAGGAGAAGGGAATTTGGCCTTTGCTTGAATCCAGTGTCCTTTGTGTTCTTCTTTTGTGGGGTGTCTGTGCAGCAGCTTCACCCTCAATTATTTATTTTCCTCTTTTGGACAGAGCTGTGAGCAAAACATGACAAGTGGTGCTTGGTGTGGCAGGAGTATAAGTCAGTAGTGGGACCTTGGTTTACACAGTATCTTATACAGTGTCATCTATGTCTTATACATTGGTTTACTTGAATAACAACCTTTAGATTTCAGGAATTCCTGAGTGTGCTTCAGTTTTCTAAAATCTTTGAATGGAAAATGGTTTATAAGAAAATGGTTTATATAGAAAATTTTATCTGATTAGTAATATTTTTCCTTATTACAATGTTGGATTTCATCTCTGAGAATCCTTCTAAGTATAACTGCAGGCACATGCCCTGGGTCTCAGGTATGTTTGGGTGTCGGGATCCCTTTGCAAGAGCAGCAAAGAGGTTTGGTGTGAAAAATAAATCCTCATCCAAAAATGAAAGTTCCTCTGCTCTGATTTCTCTCATAAGTTGGATCTTATTTGCTTTCTATTTTTCAGAAATTCCTCAAAGCATGTGGTCCATCAAGAGCATCATTTTTATTTCCCCATATTGTTGGGGGGACTTATTCATTTGAAAATGCTGTTTTCTCCTGCTATTTCTTAGCTGTTTTGGAAGTAGGGGATATGATATGAATATGGCTCACCATCTTGAATTGGCCATCTCTGTTTGACTCATTTACTTTAAATATTTGATCCATGAGAACTTTATTTTAGTGAAAGGAGTATGGTTGTGACCTGGCATTAAATTTTTAGTATTATTTTTAACTGATTAAATTTCCAGTTGTCTTAATGCCTTTTATTGAATGAGCTATGTTTGCCCTCTGATTCAATGGTTCTCCTCTAACACATATCAAATCCCTGCTTGTACATACTATTTCTGAACTCCCTTGTCTGCCCCGATTTCTCCTTCTTGGCAGTGGTGCCGGGTGGGTTTATCATATCCAGGAGAGAGTGCTAGTCCTGCTTTGTTACTTTTGGTTTCCAGAAATTTCCTGGATATAACTTTATTTTCCTTCTGATAGATTGGCTTTTATTTATTTATTTATTTAAATGCCAACATTTTATTTATTTATTTTTTAATATTTATTTATTTATTTGATTGCACCAGGTCTTAGTTGCAGCAGGCGGGCTCCTTAGTTGTAGCATATGAACTCTCAGTTACAGCATGCATGTGAGATCTAGTTCCCTGACCAGGGATTGAACCCGGGCCCCCTGCACTGGAAGCATGGAGTCTTATCCACTATGCTGCCAAGAAAGTCCCAAGATTGGCTTTTAAATCTCTTCCTTTTCCAAAAAAAAAGAGGGAAGAAAAAAATAGAACAAAGTATTATCCTAAACCAGAAAGAAAGAAAGGAAGGAAGGAAGGAAGGAAGGAAGGAAGGAAGGAAATGTCAAACCAAACCAGACTTCAAACCCAACCAAATCCTGTTAGGATTTTGTTTAGGATTGAATTAAGCTTATAGTTAATATGGGAGAGAATTGAGATCTGTATTAGTTTTCTAGACTTCAATGACAAATTGCCACAAACTACATGGCTTAGAACAACAGAAATTTAATCTCTCACAGTTCTCGAGGCCAGAGGTTTGAAATAAAGGTGTCACCAGGCCCTGCTCTTTCTGAAGTATCTAGAAGAGAATGTGGTCCATGCTTTCCTCTTAGTGTCTGGTGGTTACTGGCAGTTCTTGGCATTTATTGACTTGTAGACATGATTCCAATCTCTGTCTCTGTCATCACATGGTGCTCTCCCTGTGTGTCTCTTGCCGTTTTCTTATGACACCAGTTGTTTTAGATTAAAGACACACCCTACTCCAGTATGACCTCATATTAACTAATTACATCTTCAATGACCCTATTTACTAATAAAGTCACACTCTGAGGATTCAGGAAGAACATGAATTTTGGGAGGACACTCAAACCCTGTAGAACATCTTTAAAATTTGTATCAGTATTATATTCAAGAACAAGGTATGTCTATTTATTCAGGTCCTCCTTTACATAATTTAATATTTTTTTCATACAGTTCATTCCTAGTTGAAAATTTTTTTGTCCTTTTTGTGAATGATATAGTTTCTTCTCTTACACAATCTAGTTGGTATTGTTCTATGGGAAATCAATCTTGTTTTGGATATAGATTTTATAACTCAGTGAATTATCTTATTATTATTATTATTATTATTATTATTATTATTATTATTATTTGCGGTACGCGGGCCTCTCACTGTTGTGGCCTCTCCCGTTGCAGAGCACAGGCTCCGGACACGCAGGCTCAGCGGCCATGGCTCACGAGCCCAGCCGCTCCACGGCATGTGGGATCTTCCCGGACCAGGGCACGAACCCGCGTCCCCTGCATCGGCAGGCGGACTCTCAACCACTGCGCCACCAGGGAAGCCCTATCTTATTATTTTTAGTAACTTTCAGTGAGTTCTCTTGAGTTTTTCAGGTTTGTAATTGTATCATTTACAAATAATGATACTATTGCCAACTCTTTATGAATGTTTAAACTTTGTATTTTGTTCTCACATCTAATTGTGAGATTACAGACTTTGGCTAAAGTGGTATTTTGAGGTCTTCACCTTCTAGAGTTACTTCTCATCTGGATGGAGCCTGGGGTGGTGAGAAGACAGCTCAGGTTTTCTGGGTAAGGCAGGCCACTCCTCAGACCAAACACTGTCAGCATTAGAATCTACCAGGGCATCTGGGAGCTACTCCCGCACCCCTGGCAGGCAAGTACCAGGGGTGGACAGCTGCTTATGCCTGCCCTGAATCTGTGACCCCTACCTTTGTAGGGTAGTAGACCTCACTCCTCCCCCATCCAAGTCCATGGTTTAGGCTGACTCCAGTAATCTAGGTATGGCCAGTTACTGTATTCCATTCCCTGGGAATGGCACTTCACTTGGGGCAGGGGTGGGGGGTTGCACTCGAGTCAAGCCAGGGCTGGGCAAGCTAATTTTGGGACTCTTATTTATGAGAAAGTCTCTGCCTTGTGGACCTGAGATGGGGAAGGAGTTGCCCTGAAACTACTAGGGCTACACATGAAGGACAGCCTGCCTGAGGCTCAAACTAGCAAAAATGACACCAAGTCATAACAGCATCATTTACTTATCTGGATGCAGCCACACCTGCAACTAGTTACTCTTAGATTTTTAAGGTACATGAGCCAATAAAGACCTTTTCAGTTATGTCATCTTGAGTTAAGTTTTCCACTTTCATCTGGAAGACACTTGAAAGATATTCACCCTATTAATCTCTTGTCTTAAGCTTGGGAGGTTAAACCCAGGGCTGTACTCACCTGCTGTTCAGAAACAGTGTGGTCATGAGACATTTTGTATTTACTCACTCAAATAATATGTGTTGAGCACCTACTATGCACAAGTGCTGTTCAAGCCCTCTGAATACATCAGAGATCAAAACAGAAAATGATTCCTACCTTCATGGAGCTCACTTTTTAGTGGGTAAAGTGGGTAATAAGCACTAAAAGTTAATGAATAACTTATCTAAGATGCTAGAATATGATCAGTGCTGTGGAAAGGCAAAGAAGGATAAAGTAAGGGGGATGAAGAGGCGGTTTTCAGCATTAAAAAGGGTGGTCAGGTTAGGCCTCATTGAGAAGGTACTTTTTGGGCAATGGTAGGTGGGGCATGAGGTCTGTTGCTGGAACACCCCCCCACCCCCTGAACTTGGGGCAGGGAGGAGGTGGTAGAGATGGAGAAGCAGGTGGGTTTGCTGAGGATAATTAGGAGCTAGAGCTGGCAGGACTGTGTGATGAGCAGGACACCAGGGAGGAGGGCAAGGGAGGTTTGGGATGACTCCTAGGTCTGGACCATTTGTCAGATGGGCCTGGATAGAGCAGGGAACTCCTGTCCTCAGGCAAGAGCTGAGTGTGTTGAATTGCAGTGTCCTGGAGACACCTAGGAGATCTGGACAGGCCCTGCCTCCCATGGGGCTGGTCTCATGGACTGGGCCCTTGTGTCCTTTCCATTATGTCTGGCTGCTGGCTGCATGTGGTCAGCATCCCTCTATATGCATGGTTGCTCGAGCTGGAAAGTGGGCTGAACAGTTGTGGGCCTGGTCTCAGGCCTGTCAGCTCCTGGTCCCCTCCCACTCTCCCTGCCCACTCCTGCGTTCAGCTGCAGGCCAGGCTCAGCTGCTACCCTTGTGTCTGGCCTTGGACGGGGGCCTGGAGTCTGTTTCCCTCTTGGGCGGCTTGGGCAGGCAAATCCAGAGCACCTGCACTGAGAGTGCCAGGACAGTGCCAGGGGTCTCCCAGGACTCCTTTCCCTCTCCTCTCTCCTCCCTCAGCCAGCACCCACGAAGTCCACACACTCCTGTTCATGTTTGTTGTTCACATTTCTCTGATGGATTTATTTGCCCTCATTTGCATAAGAAATACCACACTCCCCAACTTAATGAGCAGGCCCATCTGGCAGCGCAGGCCTCCTCTCGGCTGAGAGCTGTGCGGCCATGAGCTGTTATAATTAGGCTGTTCTCTTTCAGGATTGAGGAAGGACTGTCCGAGCGAGCAGGTTCTTGACACAGCCCCTAAACCAGGGCTCTCCGCAGCGGGCCAGAGCCGGCTCCCTGGGCTGCTGGCTGTCTCGCCCGTACGCCCATCTGTTTGTGCCGTCTGGGTTGGCCCTGCTTCTCCCAAACTGTCCTTGGCTGGGCCAGGGCTTGGACACCATCAAAGTAGGCATTTCATAGTAATATTGCAGAATCAAGCTGGTAGCAACCTCATGGCCCCTTGGTTGAGCTAGTCCCAGGATGGAAGCACTGGAATCCTATAATATGCTGTCTTGGAAGGGATGCTCTGGAAATTCAGCTCTGGGCAGTGCTTAACTGAGCTATGTCAGAGGTGACACTCCAGAGATTGTGCCCTAATCTCTCAGATGTCACTCTGATGACCTCCATGCTAACCCCTCACCCACCCATGGCTTCCATCCACAATGGTTACTGCCATTCCTCTGTGCCAAGCAGGCTCCGTGCTGGCCTCAGAAGAGGTGAGAGACTCCAGCCTCATGGGGGTGGGAGCTTTAGGACACAGGCACCCGATGTGAAGATGTACTGACAGAATAGGGTGAGGGTTGAGGGAGCCCGGCCAGAAGCACGTCTGTGTCTGACTTGAGTGGGTCATGCCTGGTCCAGCATTGGGGGATGTACCCCCGGTCTTCCTGCCTGAGTGCAGAGTGCCAAGCCACCCTTCTCTGCCCCAGGCTGCCTTAAAGCTTGGCTTCATCATGGCTATCCTGGCTCCACTCCTGCCCCCTGCTCACTCCAGGAGTCCTGTGTGCTTAGTGAGCACTTCTTGCCTTATTTCTAGTAATGAGATAAAAATTCATGCTGCTAAATGAGCAATTTCCAAGAAGGGGTGATGGAACCCCCAAGTATCCTAGGAGGGTGGGACAGGGAAGAACAGTGGTTGGAGAAGGTGGCAGTGGGTGGCATGCTGCAGTTCACTTTCCCTCCTTTTTGCCTACAGGAAGGCTCAGGAGAAATAGTAAGTCAAAGGGAGAATTTGCTAAGTTCTAAGCTGGCAGCTGGAGAGAGACTGGAGGGTTCCTGTGAGTGCGTCAAGCTGCCTGAAGGCTAGAAGGGGATGGAACTGTGCCTGGACCCCTGAGACTGAAATCTGGGCTTGAAGAGGAGGATTCTGATGCTGGAAAGAGCACGAGGGGCCTGAGTGTGGTGACCGGTGAGAGTTAGTAAGTTCCTTAGTCTTTGTGTTTCTTCCAACTGAATTCTATATTTGTATTTTTAGAAAATTGAGGTATCATGACAAAGTGCATGAAGTACACTCACATCATGACCAAGCAGGACCCTATAGGGCCTTCTTGGGACAGATTCACCCCACCCTCCAAACTCCGCCTGCCTCATGTTTGTAGAAAAACTTTAGTTTCCTAGACCTTCCAAAGAATAAATTTAATCAGAGAAGTGAGAAAATGCAGAAACAAAGGAAAACAGTCAAGCAAGACAAAATAATTTTAGTTTAGCCATTAAACAAAGTCAAGGACATTTAGTTCCTCCTCAAGAGCTATAGATAATATTCTGAGCCATATCCTTTGAGCTGTTTTGCAGATACTGAAACCCCCACCATGTGGAAGAAGTTAACTGTATGCTGCTCACAAGCACCTAGACCCCAGAATGGTTGGAACTGGAAGGTTGATGAGGTTGACTCCCAATTACCTCACCACCAACCAAGCAGAAGAATGTCCATGAGCCGACCACACACCCCACAACACTCTCCCTCACCCTGCCTTTAAAAAAGCCATCAGGGGGTTCAGGTCTTTTGAGCATTAGCCACCTGGGCTCCTTGTTGGTGCCTGCAATATATGCTGCACTTTCCTTCACCACAACCCTGTATCAATAGATTGACTTTCCTGCACACAGGCAAGCCAATCCAAGTTTTGTTCAGTAACAATATCAAGCAGATCTTTACAGTGACTATTTCTACATGTATAGAGAGGCTTATCAGCACTCTGTAAGGCTCCTATACTAATGACATTTTTTACTTTCAGTATTTTATCAGGCTTTGACACCTTCTGATGCTTTGCTGGCTGGAGTGATACTGCCCCTTCCAACCTAGAGGCAGCAAACTACTTGCCTATAAGAGTGTCTTTTATATGCAAACCAACCAATCCAAACTGCTTCCTTTATCTAACTCACAGGATAAGCTAATATCCCCCTGCCCTAACTCACCCCCGGGACAGGTACCAGACAGCTAGAGACCATCCCCATAGTCCAGAGCTTGCCAAAATTATTCAAACTATCCAATCCTAAACTTGCCTACTTGCCTCTCCCACTTCTTCCCTGGGAACCACAATATGAGCACTGGCCATGCTTTCCTCTGGCTCCTTCTGCCTCCTGACCAACCTGGTGCTTCCCCAAGTGGCCCTGCATGGCCTGGCATGCCCTCTTCTCTTGAGAACTGTAAGTAGTAAACTTTTCTTTCAGAGGCAGTTGTCTCTCTGTCTGTCACCTTAGCATATCTGATTAAAAACAAAATTCCATTTCAAGACAGCCCCCATCATGTCCCTTCCTAGTCTATATACTCCTCCATCCCAAGATGTACCACTGTTGTGATTTCTATCATAACAGAGTTTTACCTGTTCTTGTCCTTTATATAAATAAAGTCATCCAGTGTATTCTCTTTTGTGTCTGGCTTCTTTCACTTGGCGTAATAATATTCATCCATGTTACTGAGAATATTCCTTTCTCTCTCTCTCATAGTATTCCATTATATACATAGGCCACAATTTACTCATTTCTTTGTTGATGGGTATTTGAGTTTTTGACTGTTTCACTCCCTCTCTATACCTATTTCTCATAGAATTTCACATTTCATAGTTATTAGACTCTTTGTCAACTATGAAGTAAATTGCAAGTATCTTACAAGTTGCAATACTGTGTGTTTTGTATTCTGTCTCTTAGAGCCCGGTGCCTAGTAACAGCTGTTCTACATCCATTTAGCAAATAGTTCTTGAGAAACTACCATGTGCCAAGGTGTTGTCCTAGGTGCTGGACTACCTCCCACAGGGGGCTGCATTCTAGTGGCGATGGTGGTAGTGGGAAGAACAGATAGCAAATAAGCAAGAAAATAGATCATATAATTTCAAGAAATTGTATATATTAAGGAGAAACTAAAGCAGGTTGAGGGTATTCAATGTATGTGTGGCAGTGATTATTACAGGCCAGGAAGTCAGGGCAGTGCTCTCTGACAAAGTGCTTTTTAAATCAGATACCTGAATGCAGTGGGGGAGGAAGCCCTGTGGGAGAAGAGCATTCTAGACAGAAGGGAATAGCATGTGAAAAGGCCCTGAGGCAGAGACATACTCTCTTAAGGTGCAGCAAGAAACTGAGAAGGGCTGGAGAAATAGACATGAGGGAGAGAGTGGTAGGAGTGTGATCATATGGCCCTGGACCTGACAGATTGACAGACACACTAAAAGTTATTCAGACTTGAGTATGTGGAATACATTCTATTGAAAAAGATCTAAGCTTGTCTATTCAAAGAAAACAACTGCTAGTATTTGTGGCTGAAGGGAAAATTTAAACTTTCAAGTGAAAACTAGAAATTTGGGAAACATGTACCTACCACTGTGAGTTTAACAGCTTCTCAATAGATAACTTTTCTGATGAGATTAATGATGATTTAATGAATGTGATTTTTGATATTGCTTAAAGCAACGTGTCAACATTTGGAAGCTCTGTATGATTTAGAGAACCAGTGTTTTCCAAATGGCCATGCATCATGTTTCTGTTGAGAAGACAGTCCTCCACTGGGACTTTCTCCCACTCCCACAGGTCTCACTGGGTGTGCCAAGAATGCAAGTCCTGACAATCTCTTTTTTCAAGCTGTTTCTTGGAATTGTTTGTAGTGAGCTGCCTTGAAGGATGAGGCACTGTCTCCCTTTAGGTCAAAGAGCAGGCTTGCTTGCTGTGTGCTATAAAAGACATCGGTTCCCAAGCTCAGGGTCTGTCACTTGCAACACAAACCCACTGCTAGTGTAGCATCTATCTGGGCTGCTCTACATCACCTCTGTGGGACTTGAGGGGCGAAGAGAAGTGTTGTAAACAGGCTGATGCTTACAGTGCTTGCTGTGGAAGCATGCTGTGAGTAATAAAGTCCTGACAAAGGAATCTCACGTCTTTTGCCAGCATTTATGAAACAGCAACAAGCTGATTTAGTACATTATAAGTAGGGTAAAATCAATCGCAGTCCTGACAGTTACAAAATCATGCATGGGCAAAGGACCCATTCAAAGTACAAGACAGAAAAGTGAATTTTAATGGAACAGAGTACAAAACAAAGCTTACTGCTGAGGTTTCAAAGTTCACACTGCAACCAGCAGGGCTGGTGGTAGGTGGAAGGAATGAAGCGCAGGCACCTCACACCCTTGAGAATGAGTGCCTCCTTGAGTTTGTACCCTGAGTGCCTCACTCACCCTTGTTCTGGCCCTGGCATCTAACCTTTAAGAAACAGCTTCTTTAAAAAAATTTTTTTTGAGGAACCTCCATACTGTCTTCACATATATATGTGGAATCTAAAAAAATAAAACAAACGAAAAAATTAAAGAGAAACAGACTCACAGATACAGAGAACAAACTATCGGTTACCAGTGGGGAGAGGGCTGGGAGGAGAGGTAAAATAGGTCAAGGGGGTTGAGAGGTACAAAGTACTGTATATAAAATAAATACAGAGAAAACCATAATTCAAAAAAACACATGCACCTCAATGTTCATAGCAGCACTATTTACAATAGCCAGG
The DNA here is from genome assembly GCF_949752795.1 of Hyperoodon ampullatus. NCBI lineage: Eukaryota > Metazoa > Chordata > Mammalia > Artiodactyla > Ziphiidae > Hyperoodon > Hyperoodon ampullatus. The sequence continues at coordinate 2,210,932 of NC_136917.1, forward strand.
ACATGGAAGCAACCTAAATACCCACAGACAGACGAATGGATAAAGACGATGTACATATATACAATGGAATATTACTCAGCCATAAAAATAAATGAAATTGGGTCTTTTGTAGAGACGTGGATGGACCTAGAGAGTGTCATGCAGAGTGAAGTAAGTCAGAAAGAGAAAAGCAAATATCATGTGGAATTCAGAAAAATGCTATAGATGATCTTATTTGCAAAGCAGAAATAGAGACACAGATGTAGAGAACAAATGTATGGATATCAAGGGGGAAAGGGGTGGGGTGGGAGGAATTGGGAGACTGGGATTCACATATATACATTATTGGTACTATGTATAAAATAGACAACAGATGGGAACATACTGTATAGCACATCTACCCGATGCACTGTGGTAACCTAAATGGGAGGGAAGTCCTAAAGGGAGGGGATATCTGTATGTGCATGGCTGATTCATTTTGTGCAGTGGAGGCTAACACGACATTGTAAAGCATACTCCAATAAAAATTAATTTAAAAAATAAAACAAGTTACAAGGATGTAATGTACAACACAGGGAATACAGTCAATATTTTGTAATAACTTAGGAGTATAATCTATAAAAATATCGAATTACTATGTTGTACACCTGAAACTAATATAATATTATAAGTCAACTATACTTCAGTTAAAAAAAAAGAATGAAACTGCTTCTTGTTGAGTTCTGGTGTAGAATCAAGTAAGAATATCCGTAATTCTCTGAAAAAGCTATTAAAATACTCCTCTCTTTTCTAGTTGCAGCTCTGTGGGAGTCCTGAGCTCCTTCTTATGCTCTAACCAAACAACACATCATAACAAACTGAAGCAGTAACAAAGATGAGAACCCAGCTGCCTCTCTTAATCCAGGCATTAAAGAGATTTGCAAAACTACTAAACAATGGCATACTTTGAGCTACATTTTCCCATTTGTCTCAGAAAATATAGCTAGTCTTTACTAAAAAATGTGTTATTTATAAAACCATGCAATGGGCTTATTATTGTTATTTTTAAACCGAGTTAAGGAATGAATGTTTTTAAAATGTCTCAGTTTAAAATTCTAATGTGGTAAACATTGATGGGTATAACTCACACAAAACAAAAATTCTTTGGGGTTCTCAATAATTTTTAAGTGTACAGGTGTCTTGAGACCAAAAAGTTTGAGAACTGCTGGTCTAAATGTTTAAATGTTATGAATCAAGCTAATGAATTGGTAAATAAAATATGTTGTTGTTCCAGCCTTGAAAAATAAATCTTTAAAATGGCCCGGAAAGCCAGATTTAAATTGAGAAATATTTTTTTATAAGTTAATTTTATTTCCTTTTTTTAAAAAAATAAATTTATTTATTTATTTTTGGCTGCGTTGGGTCTTTGTTGCTGCCCACGGGATTTCTCTAGTTGTGACTAGTGGGGGTTACTCTTCCTTGCAGTGTGTGGGCTTCTCATTGCGGTGGCTTCTCTTGTTGTGGAGCACCGCCGGCTTCAGTAGTTGTGGCATGCGGGCTCAGTAGTTGTGGCTCACGGGCTCTTGAGCTCAGGCTCAGTAGTTGTGGCACATGGGCTTAGTTGCTCTGCAGCATGCGGGATCTGCCCAGACCAGGGGTTGAACTCATGTCCCTTGCATTGGCAGGCGGATTCTTAAACACTGCACCACCAGGGAAGTCCCCTGATTTTATTTCTTACTCAAAAAAAAATTTTTTTTTGGCCACGCCACATGGCTTGCGGGATCTTAGTTCCCCAACCAGGGATTGAACCCCTGTCCCTTGCAGTGGAAGTGCGCAGTCCTAACCACTGGACTGCTGGGAATTCCCCAAATTGAGAATTGTTGAACATATCAGAGTTCTATGCTGGAGAGTGGTGGAGTGGGGAGCCGTGGCCTGGCATCATCCTCTCTCCTCACCCCAGGTTCCAGGCACCTCTGAAAACAGAGGCTTTTTGGTCACCCTCTAGGACAGATCCATGCAAGAGGCCTGCACAGGTCCTGAAAGTGAGCTTGGGCTTTGGGGTCAGGACCTGTGGAGTCTGGGAGACCCAGAGCACAGTCTGGAGGGTAAGGGAGTGGGCTTGGTTGGACACCTCCCCTTGACCCCGTAGATACCTCGTCCCATGAAAAAGGACATGGCTAGAAGTTAAGTCTGAGAGGAAAGTGCAGGGTAGGTTCTAACAGGAGTCCTGCTCCCTAGCAGCTGTCTTGGTACTTAGCACCCAGTATAAAGCCTTGCTGACTGATTGGAAGATTCCAGGGCAGCACTGGAGCCTGTGTTCTCTGTATCTGCCAGCAAGGCCCTTCTTGACGCTGGGCTGGTCACTTTACTTCTCCTGGTCTCCACTTCCTTGTGTTAAGACTTGGAGGGTTGTTAGGAGTGTCCCCAAGTGCTCTCTTGGGGGTCACTTTCATTCCAAGAGTCTATGATTTCCGAATTGTTGTTGAGACCCTGATAACCTATACGCTGCATGGATTTAGCTGGTTGATTAGAGAAAAAGTGTTTTTTCTTTTTTTTGGAAAAAAAATGAATAGAAATATTTATGAAGGCTTCTTTCTTAAATTACACTGCTATCTATTTAGCACAGGAGCCAAGTGAGATAGGCTCATACTGAACCGGAAAATAAGACTATTTCTCTCGTACATGTTTTTAGTTAGTTACATTTTCAAAGTACATTTTAAAGGATACAATCATCTTTCAGAAAATAGCTTGGAAGTGTAATCTGGTTGGGGGGATGGCCATTACAAAATCACTCCTACTGATTTTTTCAGATTTTCATACAAATGCTACATGGTACAGTTAGAGTCTGAGGGCAATGTCTGGACACAGTCTGTTACAGTTAAGAAATACTTTGTGAAGCCTGTTTTGTGGAATTCACCATGGGCAAAAACAAAGAAATAAAATGTACAGACCTACCTTCAAAAAGCTTACTTTCTGCTAAGAGAAATCCATCTATTTATCCATCTGTCCATCCATCCATCCATTTGTCCATTTCTCAATAGTCCCATTTGTTCATACATCTACACCTATCCTGCCCATCTATCTATCCATCTACCTATCACCTACTCATTCACTACTCATCCACTACTCATCCATCCATTCATCTATTTACTTATCTATCATCTTTCTATCAATCTATCTATCCATCTGTCTATCCCAACCGTCCAACTACCCATCAATTCATCTATTTATTCCATCCATCCATCCATCCATTTATCCATCCAGCAGATATTTGGATCCTCTATCTGAGAGGAACCAAACCTCATATAGGTCATGTTGTTGGGTGATTAGAAAACACCTCTGGGTTTCTAGGAACTGGCTCTGCCCTGGCCCCCTTCATTAAGTTTAGTGAAGGAAGTCACTGTAGCCTGACACAGTAGAGGCAGATGTGTCTGCTCCCTTAGCCAAAGGAACAACGCGGTTATTAGTTCAACAGGTAAATATGTCAATAGAAAAAAAATGTCAGAGTCATGTGACTAGGAGCAATATTAATTTCTCATATAGACCTGATAATGGAGAATGAATCTTCACTCTGTAACAAGGCTTGACCTTGGACATTTTGGAAGTGAGCAATCTGCATCCCAGAGGGGAAGACCCTGTGACTCCCACCCTTTCTCCGCCAACAGGTCCAGAACTACCACAACCCCAGAGTCAGCAGACCATGAAGCAAACATCTCAGCAGGCTGGGAATGCCCAAGTGTCACTGATCTTGGGTCTCTGCCACTCATGGGAGGGGGCAGGGTCAAAAGCAAGGAAGTGGGGTACACAGATGGGCCAAGCTTGAGACACAGTCCACACTTGGGGCAGGAGAGGTGGTAGATTGCCCCCTCCCCCTCAGCTCAAAGGTCTGAGCAGAATCCCAGTGGAATGGTGGAGTGACCATCCCAAGGAAAGGGACGCTGGGAGAGGGCAGCACACGTTCACTCCCTGGTCACCTATGGGCAGGGGGTCTACCAGCAGGACCCCCATCCGGGGTCTGCCCCTGCATCCACATTTGAATACCTACCTCCCAACTGCTAACAAGTGGGCACAGCTTGTTCTACATGTTGCGGTGTGTTTTTGCACCAGCTGTCACCTCCCAACATAGGTCACATCCCAGAGGCCTGGCTCTCCCCATTAGGCTGGGTCACCTCATGCAGCTGGAGAGAAGCCATGACTTGTTCGTGCTGTCTCTGAGGAAGAGGGGCCTGTCAAACCCTCCATCTGCTCATCCCTACAATGCCATGGCCTCAGGAGGGCGACGTGACGGGTAGGTGGCAGAGTGCTGGCATAGTTCTAGACTGGGGCCTTGCGCCTGCTGTCCAAGGCTGGTTAGTATTTACTGAGTAAAAGTCATTGCCCTGGAGACGCAGGGTTTTTTGACACTGAGAGATGAACGCTCTCTGGTCTGTGGGTCTGCAGAGAAAGCCTCCTGTGTTTCTGGGCAGAGTCTCAGGGAGAAGATGTCTGCCAGAGGCTGGCAAAGCAGGGGGTATGGTGGGTGGCTGGAGGTGGCCTGGGCACAGGAGGCAGGTGGGCACTGCATTTGTGCTCTGAACAACCTGGGGTCTGGGATGCTGCCTGCAGGTTTGCCCTGAGTGACTAGTCCTGGGTTCAGGACCTGCCTTCCTCTAATTTTCCTTGCATCTGGGGCCAGCTCTGCCCTGGTCCCTTCAAGGATTTCTGTGTCGGGCTCAGCCCTAGGTCCTGGGAGGCAGGGTCTAGCGACACCCTAGTCCCATACCTCGGGTCTCTGAAATCAGGATCGCTTTTGACCTGGGTGGTTGGGCCTTGCCCTGGGTCCCCCAGGCCCTCCACACTTTGGGGTGCCTTTCTTGAAATTGTCTAAGTGCCTTGGATCAGCTGTCAGATGTGACCAGGAGGTGCTCTCCAAGCCTGAACAAGACCTGTGTGGGCCTTAAGCCCTATTTTTCTCCCTTGGGCACTGTCTAGCCCTGTACCCAAAGTGTGGAGTTGACCATATGCCGCAAGGGCTCCGGGACTCAGGCTGATGGTACTTCTGCAGGCCCTATGGCTGGGCCCTGGTTCTAGGAAGGTGGCCTAGTAAGTAAATGCTCCCCACTGGCTGGTGTGATCTTCCTTTTGTGCGGTCAGGTGAGGTTGGGCTGCCAGAATGATGCTGACATGCCGATTTTGGGTGACTCAAATAGTTTACGTAGACAGAGCCCCCACAAAAGATATTTTCCCAAGGGCCTGCACACCCTCATCTGCAGCAACTCACAAGCTGTCTGCGTGGTACCAGTAAATGCCTAAGCACCCCACCATCTTCCCCCATACTCGACCCCTCTTTCCAACACAACCCCTGGGCAGACTGTCGACTGCTTGTCCAATGGCTCTTTCTCCATCCCCAATTTATCTTTTGCAGCCATCACCCTGACTTTGATCAGAAAAGTTCTGGTGGGTGCCAGGCAGTCTTCACTCCCCTTGGCCACTCTCTGCTCCACCCTTCTCTGTGCCTGGCGTTGAGGGACTGTAGGAATGGTCCGTGTCCCCATCTGTCTGTGTCTCATGGGTGTCTGCACCTGCCACCTCCCTGGGCAGCTGCTGGGTCTGGGCATCCCCTGTTGCCATGGCCAGCCTGCCCCAGACACTGGATGCCTGAGAGGACAGGTTCGATGTGTGCAGGGGCCACAGAGTGGAAACTTCACCTGGGTGACAGATGCTTCCTTCCAGACAGCGGATAAATGTCGATCTTAAATTCCAGAATAAAAGCATCCACTTATCTGGAAAATGTCAGAAAGAAGAATGGCTGCCCTTTGCCGAGCTGAGCCCTGCAGGGTTCGGGAGGGAACTAAGGAGGGCGAGATGCATGCCAGGTTGGCTCAGGGGAGTCCACTTGCTCACTCTGGGAGGAAAGGACAGCGGTGGCCTCCCCCACAGGCTGGTCTTGAGGCCTGGGATCACTGGGCCTGGGCAGCAGGGAAGGCGGCAGTGTGGCGGGAAGAGGGAGTGGGTGTGCCAGATCTGGCTGGAAGACTTGTTCTGATTGATGTCACCCACAGTGATGAACTGCTAACTTGACATCAAAGCCTGGGTGCTTGGCATCTCTGAAGAGGGCTGCCCTGGGCTGACATCCTGCTGGCTCATCGGCAGGAGCTGGGGGGAGCCGCTCCTTGTGGGGGCCTGGTATTCTCCAGCTGCTGTCTCCTGGCCTGCTGGCCTGCCTGGCCCCAGTGGGCATCCCGGCTGGGGGCCCAGTACTCCGCTGTGAGCCCTCCACCAGGCCAGGTGGGCTCCAGGTTGGTTCACACCATTCCCACCTCCGCTCCTTTCTCTAGAGATGGCTCCCTTTCTGGAGCTCTTGTCTTTTCCTTTCCACCCTGGTTCTCACCATTTAACACAGCTCTGCTTGATTCCGAGGCTATGGGAGTTCTTTCTTGCCTTGCTGCGAGCTCCCCACAGTATCTCTTTGTCTATGGATCTTGTTCCAGAGTCAGATTGTGCTGGAAGCCCCACCCCTTCCAGGGTCTATCCCACATCTCAGCAGAGTCAGGAAAACCTACAATGTCGATCAGGCCTCTTCCTGCCCAGTGTCCTTCCCCAGGCAATGCATACAACAGCACATGCTCCGTTACCAGCACTGAAGGCCCAGGAACATCTTCCTCACAGCCCTCCTAATGTGACTGGTGGTGGATGCTGGACAGCCCTAGACTAAATTCTGTGAGGGCTGGGACTGCATGCTCTGTAACCCCAGTGCCTGGAAGAGTGCCCAGGGTAGCCAGGTGCCCAGGAAATATTTGTGGGAGGAACTGCTACAGAAACACTGCATTAGTCTGCTTGGGCTGGGTTGCTTAGGCAACAGAAAGTTATTTTCTTCCAGTTCTGGAGGCTGGAAGTCCAAGATCAAGGTGTCGGCAGAGTTGGTTCCTTCTGAAGGTTCTCTCCTCAGCTTGTAGAGTGCTGTCTTCTCCCTGTGTCTTCACATCATCTTCCCTCTGTGCACGTCTGTGTCCTAATCTCCTCTTTGTATAAGGACCCCAGTCATATTGGATTAGGACCCACCCACATGGCTTCATTTTCACCCATGCAGGTGGGGCTGTCACACACTGCTAGCAGCCACTGCTCTTGGCCCTCAGGGACGGCGCAGCTGACAGACTGTGGGTCTGGTGGGGATGTCCCAGGTGGTCAAAGTGGTGTGGACGGCTGGCTTGTTCATGAACTCCCCCTCCCCATGGGTAAGTTTGCCAGGGGCTGGAGATGCTACCTGAGCAGGTGGGACCACGAGCCACTGCCTCCGAGTTCACCCTGTTGATGTAACCTCACCAGTGGTTTCCTCACTTTGATGAGGTCTGGACACGTCCTTGTCAGTATTCATGATATGTTAGGGCGGTGCCTTATGTCACCATCACTTACCATTTCAAAACTCATGGATCTCTGTGGCCATTTGTGGAGAAAATATTAAACTCCACCCTCTTGAACTGTTAAATGAACATGTAGCTTTCACGAGAAAGATGCATTTCTGCCATCATACAAATTAACATGTATGTGAACACCTCTCCCTCAGTAAAATTTGAAATGCTGAGCTGACGTGAAAGACAGATGCCTACCCTGTATTTGGTGCCGGCACAAGACGCTGCCTGTATGCCATTTCACTGAATGCCCAAAACAACTTCATGAGGCAGATTGCATTTCCAGTCCCATTTTATAGACAAAGAAATTGAGACCTGGCAGGGTTAGGCACCTTCCTGAGGTCACATGGCTAAAGAGTGCTGGGGCCCAGCCTCAGCCACCAAGCTGCCCTGTGCAGGATAACAAGGACCACCGTGGCCTGGGGAGGCTGAGAAGGAGGAGCTACTGCGGCCACGATTTAGGACTTCACAGCGGAGATTCCTCTGAAATGTCTGAGTGCAAATCCCACACCTAGATTCTCTTTCCAGGCTCACGGCAGGCCGGTTGTCATGTCAAAGTTCAAGCTGGCAGACAGAGTTGATTAGATTTGACTTTATCTCTGGCTTTGAATTATTCATGCCTCTACCCTAATTTCCCCTGGACTAATTTAATAATGCACAGCAGCAGGAGGGTGCCTGGGTGCATGGCTCTGCACCGTGCTGGCCTAGGACTCCCATAATGTCCCCTGGGCAAAGGCTGCCTTGGGTACCTTTCCTTTATTTATTTATTTATTTATTTATTTATTTTTAACATCTTTATTGGAGTATAATTGCTTTACAATGGTGTGTTTGTTTCTGCTGTACAACAAAGTGAATCAGCTATACATATACATATATCCCCATATCTCCTCCCTCTTGGGTCTCCCTCCCACCCTCCCTATCCCACCCCTCTAGGTGGTCACAAAGCACCGAGCTGATCTCCCTGGGCCATGCAGCTGCTTCCCACTAGCTATCGGTTTTACATTTGGTAGTGTATATATGTCCATGCCACTCTCTCACTTCATCTCAGCTTACCCTTCCCCCTCCCCGTGTCCTCAAGTCCATTCTCTACGTCTGCGTCTTTATTCCTGTCCTGCCCCTAGGTTCTTCAGAACCATTTTCTTCTTTTTTTTAGATTCCATATATATGTGTTAGCATACGGTATTTGTTTTTCTTTTTCTGACTTACTCCATTCTAGAGTATGACAGACTCTAGGTCCATCCACCTCACTATAAATAACTCAGTTTCGTTCCTTTTTATAGTCGAGTGGTATTCCATTGTATATATGTGCCACATCTTCTTTATCCATTCATCCGTCGATGGACACTTAGGTTGCTTCCGTGTCCTGGCTGTTGTAAATAGGGCTGCTATGAACATTTTGGTACATGTCTCTTTTTGAATTATGGTTTTCTCAGGGTATATGCCCAGTAGTGGGATTGCTAGGTCGTATGGTAGTGCTATTTTTAGTTTTTTAAGGAACCTCCATACTGTTCTCCATAGTGGCTGTATCAATTTACACTCCCACCAAAAGTGCAAGAAGGTTCCCTTTTCTCCACACCTACTTCAGCATTTATTGCTTGTAGATTTTTTGATGACAGCCGTTCTGACAGGTGTGAGGTGATACCTCATTGTAGCTCTGATTTGCATTTCTCTCATGATCAGTGATGTTGAGCATTCTTTCATGTGTTTGTTGGTAATCTGTATATCTTCTTTGGAGAAATGTCTATTTATGTCTTCTGCCCATTTCTGGATTGTGTTGTTTGTTTTTTTTGACATTGAGCTGCATGAGCTGCTTGTAAGTTTTGGAGATTAATCCTTTGTCAGTTGCTTCATTTGCAAATATTTTCTCCCATTCTGAGGGTTGTCTTTTCCTCTTGTTTATGGTTTCCTTTGCTGTGCAAATCTTTTAAGTTTCATTAGGTCCCATTTGTTTACTTTTGTTTTTATTTCCATTTCTCTAGGAGGTGGGTCAAAAAGGATCTTGCTGTGATTTATGTCATAGAGTGTTCTGCCTATGTTTTCCTCTAAGAAGTTTTATTGTGTCTGGCCTTACATTTAGGTCTTTAATCCCTTTTGAGTTTATTTTTGTGTACGGTGTTAGGGAGTGTTCTAATTTCATTCTTTTACATGTAGCTGTCCAGTTTTCCCAGCACCACTTATTGAAGAGTCTGTCTTTTCTCCATTGTATATTCTTCAGGCACCTTTCCTTTAAAGCGAAGCCCTCCCTGAGTGTGCTGGACTTGGGAACCCTGCCTGGGCAACCCAGAGCTCCAGGAACCTCCATCTTCCTGCGTCCCTGGCCTCTGAGACTCCCACCCCCAGCCCTGTGTCCTGTCTCCCTGCAGGGCTCCTGTGCTCGGCACCTGGCCATGCTTCTGGAGCCCTGGACTCTGCTTCCATCACCCCCAGTCAAGGCCACACACCCCACCGCCCCAGAGGTGTGCGATAAACTACTCCAGTCACAGCGCTCTCCTGTTCCAGATCCTTCGGGAGCTACCTCCTTATCTTGGGCAAAGGTCCAAGCTTGTCAGCTTGGCGTTCAGGCCCTAGCCTACAGGGTCAGCCATGCTCCAGTCCTGCTCCCCGCTGTGTGGAGCTGCTTGAAGGGCGGGCACACCTGCTGCTGTACCCCCTGCTCGAGGGCAGCTTCTTCCTTGGGAGGAGCACAAGGCCTGGCTGAGGACCACTGGCCCTGACCACAGAGCTGACCCCAATCTTGGGCTACGGGGGGTTGGTGGACTGCCTCAGGAGCCCTGCAAGACCCACCACCCTCAGGCCAGGTGAGGTGCTGCCTGGGGCCCTGGCAGCTGGTCTTCTCATGCTGCCAGGGCTCCAGATGCTGGGCCATACCTCCCACCAGCTCGGGAACAGATAGAGTGCCAGAGCCAGAGTGAATGCTTCTCTGTGGCCTTCAGAGGGAACAGAGAGAGGCCCAGGGCATGAAGGGGACAGCGAGGATCAAAGCCAGCATCTTTTCAGTGGTTGCCATTTGCTGGGAGCTGTGGTGAAGGCTCTTCATGGATTGTCCCATTGACCCGACAACCTATCAGGTGGGTTCTGCTCCCACTCCCATTTTGTCGAGGGGGACACTAAAGCACAGAGAGGTTAAGTAACTCTTCCAGAGTCACACAGCATTGCAGCCAGAACCTTGGTGTACCTGATTTCAAAACCTTTTCTGTTGGTTGTTACCAGGAGGTGTCAGGAGGGAGAGATAACTTCAGTGTCTTCATCCAGAATTGGAGAGGGCTGGGCTGCAAGGTTTCTTTCACTCCCATCCATCCTTTCTTCCCTTCTCCTTTCCTCCCTTCCTTCCATCTATCTCTCCTTTATCTATCCATCTATCCATGCATGCACCATCAAGCATTATTGAGCATTTACCACATGCTAGGTCCCATAATGGGTACTGGGAACCTAGACATGAATTGGGCTCAGTCTCTACCCATGAGACTCCCAGGATGGGCAGACAGAATAAAGCCCACTTAGAGCTGGGGACACCCTGAGGGTGCCTTGGTACAAAGGGGCGTGGTCTCCCTGGAGAAGGTGTAGTGGCAGGGCTGGCTTTGACCCTTCACTCTGGGAGGTGCCCAGGTGGTGAGCAGTCGCCAGGCAGGGCTTGGCACCTGTCATCCCTCCTGTCCAGTCACCTTCGCTGACCCCACCTACACTCCTGTCCCTGTGCTTGCTGATAGGATGAGGTCTGCATCTAGGGACACTGGTCTCTTTTGTCCCCAGGCTAACCTGGCTGATGGAGAGGCTTAGTGGATTATGGGGGTGGGGCACAGGGCTGCCTTGAGTGGGGGCTGAGACCTGGTGATGAGGATACTGCAGCAGGTCATGTGGGGACAGAGGTTAGCGGGAGGTCAGCACAGGATGGGGTGGCCTCAGGCCATAGGGCCATAGGGCATCTGATGGGGGTGAGGAGACTCTCAGTCCTTGTAGGACAGGGGGTTTGTCCCAGGCTGCACAAAAATGGACACCGATAGGTGACTGATGAAGAAGAAACCCTGGTGTGGGGTGGGGGAGGGGATGTCAGGGATGGTGCCCCCGATGGACACAGGACTGTGCTGTGTGGGGATGTCACAGAGTGTCACTGAGGAGCAGAACTGTGTAGTGGGTAGAGAACAGAGGCTCAGGGTGCTGTGGAAGATTAATAATGGCCCACTCCCCAAGAAGTCCCCATTCTAATCCCAGGAACCTTTGAATGTTACCTTATACGGCAAAAGAGACTTTGCAGATGTGATTAAATTAAGGCTCTGGAGATGGGAAGGTTATCTTGGATTATCCACATGGGCCCTAAGTGTAATTATCAAAGTCCTCATAGAGGGGGGCAGAGGGAGATGTGATGACAGGAGATGTGACAGTGAGAGCAGAGGCCGGAGTGATGTGCTTTGAGGGTGGAGGAAGCCAAGGGAGCCGCTAGAAGCTGAAAAAGGTAAGGAGTGGATTCTTCCCAGAGCCTCCAGAAGGAACCGGTCTGCCCACACCTTGACTTGAGCCCTGTGAGGCTGACTTTAGACTTCTGCCTGAAAGAGCTGTAAGAGGGTAAATTTGTGTTGTTCTAAGCCATGGAATTTGTAGTAATTTGTTACAGTGGCAATAGGAGACAAATACAGTGACCGTGCTCAGGGTGATCCAACTGTGTGGAAAGGTCACATTATAAGAGGTACAGAGCCAGTACAGTGGAGGGCATGGTTATCCTCTGTGCATGCCACTGGGATCTCAGTGTTTGGGCATCGGTTCTGGACTCTACACTCTGAAGGACAGAGACAAATTGGAGGGGAATGGCCACTTTGGTGGGGGTGTGTTTGTCCAGTCTCTCTCCTCTGAGAACTGCTCACCATCCCTCCCAAAGATGGGTCACGCTAGCTAAGTTTATGCCACATGTGACTGTTGCATTGATCACACTTGGTCTGGCCAGGATGGACAATTGACCCTAGCTCGGTCGAGCTGATGTTCTCTTCTGGGGGTCTATAATTGAAGCAGGTTCTTGTTGAGTCTGGGCTAGTTCGTAAATTGAGGTGAGGTGAACTCAGACCCCTCACACACTCAGAGAGGTAGAGGAAAGAAGGTGCTGATAGTGAGGTGCTGTGAGCTGCAGAGAGGGACCTGAGGCCCATGGCCCTCTGACTCACAGGCATAATTTTGTTTGTGATAACCTCTTATCTTTTTTTTTTGAAAGTTTTTATTGAGACAAAATTCTCATGACATAAAACTCACTGTTTTAAAGCATACAATTCAGTGTGTGAACAATTCATAATGTACAATTCATAGTGTACAATTCATAATGTTGTGCATCCATCCCCTGTATCTAATTCCAGAACATTTTCATCATCCCCCAAAGAATCCCTGTACCCATTAGCAGTCACTCTCCCTTCACTCAGCCCCTAGCAACTGCTCATGTGTTTTCTGTCAATATAGATTTGGGCGTTTCATATAAACGGAATCAGGTGATCTGTGGCCTTTTTCTTGTGTGTGCTACGCGGGCCTCTCACTGTCGCGGCCTCTCCCATTGCGGAGCACAGGTTCCGGGCGCGCAGGCCCAGCAGCCATGGCTCACGGGCCCAGCCGCTCCGCGGCATGTGGGATCTTCCCGGACCGGGGCACGAACCCGTGTCACCTGCATCGGCAGGCAGACTCTCAACCACAGCGTCACCAGGGAAGCCCAATCGGTGGCCTTTTGTGTCTGGTTTCTTAACATGTTTTTGAGGTTCATCCATGTTGCAGCACGTGTCAGTAATTTAGTCCTTTTTATGGCTGAATAATATTCCACTGTATGGGGAGAAAATATTTGCAATTGAAGCAACTGACAAAGGATTAATCTCTAAAATATACAAGCAGCTCATGCAGTTCAATATCAAAAAAACAAACAACCCAATCCAAAAATGAGCAGAAGACTTAAACAGACATTTCTCCAAAGAAGACATACAGATTGCCAACAAATGTATGAAGCGATGCTTAACATCACTAATCATTAGAGAAATGCAAATCAAAACCACAATGAGGTATCATCTCACACTGGTCCAAATGGTCATTATCAAAATATCTAGAAACAATAAATGCTGGAGAGGGTATGGAGAAAAGAGAACCCTCTTGCACTGTTGGTGGGAATGTAAATTGATACAGCCACTATGGAGAACATTATGGAGGTTCCTTAAAAAACTTAAAAAAGAACTACCATACAACCCAACAATCCCACTACGGGGCATATACCCTGAGAAAACCATAATTCAAAAAGAGTCATGAACCACGATGTTCATTGCAGCACTATTTACAATAGCCAGGACACGGAAGCAACCTAAGCGTCCATCGACAGATGAATGGATAAAGAAGATGTGGCATATATATACAATGGAATATTACTCAGCCATAAAAAGAAACGAAATTGAGCTATTTGTAATGAGGTGGATGGACCTAGAGTCTGTCATACAGAGTGAAGTAAGTCAGAAAGAGAAAAACAAATACCGTATGCTAACACATATATATGGAATCTTAAAAAAAAAAGGTTCTGAAGAACCTAGGGGCAGGACAGGAATAAAGACACAGACATAGAGAATGGACTTGAGGACATGGGGAGGGGGAAGGGTAAGCTGGGATGAAGTGAGAGAGTGGCATGGACATATACACTATCAAATGTAAAATGGATGGCTAGTGGGGAGCTGCTGCATAACACAGGGAGATCAGCTTGATGCTCTGTGATGATCTAGAGGGGTGGGATAGGGAGGGTGGGTGGGAGGCTCAAGAGGGAGGGGATATGGGGATATATGTATACATATAGCTGATTCACTTTGTTGTACAGCAGAAACTAACACACCATTGTAAAGCAATTATACTCCAATAAAGATGTAAAAACATATTCCATTGTATGAATAGATCACATTTTGTTGATCCATTCATCCACTGATGGACATTTGGCTTGTTCTCCCTTTTTGCCACTATGAATAATGCTGCTATGAACATTTGTATGCAAGTTTCTGTTTGGATGGGTTTTCAGCTCTTTTGAGTCAATCCCTATGGATAGAATTGCTGGGTCATATGGTAACTCTATGTTTAACTTCTTGTCTTTTGAATGTCTGGAAGATCTTTAGTGATATCTTCTTTTCCATTTCTGACATTATTTTCTGGTTCCTTTTTTTCTGGCTCAAGCTCCTCAGGGTTTATCAATTTTATTTTGCTTTTCAATGAACCAACTTTTGGCTTAGCTGATCCTCTTTATTGCATAGCTTAAAATTTTAATTAACATATGCTTATGTTTTATCATCTCTTTCCTTTTACTGTCTTTGATTTATTTTCCTGTTATTTTCAGCCTTATCTTTTGTATTACTTGTGTTTAAAACCATAGTTCCAAGTAAGCATGGCTTCAATTGCAATCTCACAAATTTTGTTATATGGTATTTTCATTAAGTCCAACATATTTTCTAACTTACATTGTGATTTTTCTCTTTGATCCATGAATTATTTCAATGTGTGTTTTTCAGTTTTCAACAGCAGCTCCTTCCCTCTTGAAGCTCTCAAAGTGTCACTCAGGGTCTCAGTAGCGAATGTATTTTTTTTCAAATGACTACAAATTTAGCAGCCTACAGCAACACCTATTCATTAGCTCACAGATGTGTAGGTCAAAGGTCTGGCACTAGGGGACAGGTTCCTCTACACTAGGGGACAGGGTCTTACCAGCTGAAATCAGGGTGTTGGCCAGGTTGCATTTCACTTGGAGCTCAGTGTCAGCTTTCAGCCTCACTCAAGTCTTTGGCAGAATTCATTTCCTTGCATTTGTAAGACTGAGGTCCCTGTTTCCTTGTTGGCTGTCAGCCGTCGGCCATCTTAATCTCCTAAAGGCTGCCTGTATTTCCTTCCATAGAGCCTCCTTCATCTTCCAAGCCAGCAAAAGAGAACCTTCCCCCACAGAGAATCTCTCTCACACTTTGAATCTCCTTTGCCAGAAGAACACTGTCCCTTTTAAGGATTCATCTGATTAGGTCTGGTCCACCAAGGATAATCGACTGATTTGGAAAATCAATCACATTTGCAAATTCACTTCACAGAAGCACCTAGATGAATGTTTGACTAAACCAGAGAAGGTAGGTATACACCAGGGGCAGGAATCTTGGAGCTTATTTAGAATTCTGGCTACCACTGTGGGCAGCAAAGGGGACACACCTCTCAGACATCCATCCTCCTCAGGTCCTGGCAAGGGAATTATTTATTATCTTCTTAGCTTTATGATGCAGTCTAACAGACTTTTAAATTTTTGGTCCAGTTTTTCTGCTTTTCCTCAGTGGGATGGTTGGTCCACATTACATACCCATCATTATTGGAAGTAGAAGCTCTTCTATTCTTGATTAAAAACAACAACAGCAACAACAAAACCCCCAACCAACTAAACTCTTAGGAATAAAAGAAAACTTTCTTAATTTGATAAAGAATGTCTGCCAGAAATCTAAAGCAAATATCACATGTAAAGGTGAAATATTATGTTGATTCCTATTAAAAGTCAGGATTGAGATAAGTTCAAGTTCTCTGTCACTGTTTCTAGCTAAAAACTGGAATCTTGGAAATAAAAAAGCTAAAATTGCAAAGGAAGAGAAAAAAAACCCTGTCATTATTTGTAGGTAGATATGATCCTTTACCTAGGAAATCCAAGAGATTAAATCACCTGTCAAATTACTAGAGTTAGAGAGTTCAGCAAACTGGCAAAATAGAAGATCACCCTAAAAATCAACAGCACTCCTAACTGCAGCATTAACTGATTAAAAACATAATAGAAACAAGATGCCAATGGCAATAGCTATGGAATAGAGGAAATGCCTGGGAATGAATCTAACAAAACATGAGAGGATTCAAATGTTGGAAATCATAAACCTCACTGAAAAGCATAACAAAAAATCTCAGTCAGTGGAGAGAAATGTCACATTCAACAATGAAAATATCCAATATCCTGAAGACTTCATTCTCCTCAAATATAACTTCAATGACAATCTCAATCAAAATCTTAGTAGGGAGGATTTTTTTTGTGAAGCCTGTCAAACTGATCCCAAAATTCATGTGGAAGACACCATGGGTAAGAATGAAATGTTTGTGAAAAATAATAACACCAGGACTCTTCCAGGTATCTCTAGAGAGTGAGGATCTCTAGAGTGTGCAATCGTGTGGTGTTGGCACAAGAAACAGAAGAGCTGTGGGGCTAGGAGGAGGCCAGCGTGATCCATGCACTTATGGGAACTTAGTGCAAACTAGAGGTGGCATTTCCAATCCATGGGAAGAGATATTTTTCTTTTCTTTTTAAGCAAATAGGGTAAGGTCAGTTGGCTCTTTGCATCAGTCAGGGCATACTCAGGAAAGGAAAAGAGTATTCATAATAGAAGGAATTGAATGCAGGGAACTGGTTACACAGTGATGGAAATAACTGGGGAGTGGGGGGCAGAGATGCAGCCAGGCCTGGCCTAGGTTGGAGGGATAAAGTGGGTTGGGGTCAGCTGGCAGAGGCTGGGCGCACAGTAGGCTTACCTAGGGAGAGCCAGGGCCACAGAGCAGGTGCAGTTTGTTCCGGGGAGGCTACCTAGACAGAGTGGGAGGGGCACAACACCCTGGCTTTCCTTTGCTCCTACTCTCCAATCTCCTGCCAGTGCCTCCTGTAGCCTGAGCCTAGCTGGAAGCTAGATGACATGGTGGGGCAGGGAGATGCAGTCTGTAGGGTCAGCTCCCCACGGGGCAGGGTCAAGCAGAGGAAGGGCCAGGATGCAGCTGGAGGCAAACAGGCAAGACTGGCAATCTATACTCTTGGGAGAAAAAAAAGTTAGATCTCTATTTCATGGCTTTAAAAAAATAAATTCCAGATCAATCGAACACCTAAAAGTAAGAAACAAAAAAAAAAATTGAAGCATTAAAGAAATATAGGAGAATATGGTTATAACCCTGGAGCGCACAATGCTTTAAAGAACACACAAATTAAAAATAAACCATAAAGAAAGGACTGATACAATTTGTATTATGAAACTGAAAATCTGCCATGGTGGTCTAGTGGTTAAGACCCCGAGCTTCCACTGCAGGGGGCACGGGTTTGATCCCTGGTCGGGGAACTAATATCCCACATGCCGGGCGGCACGGCAAAAAAAAAAAAAAAGACAAAGGATTAATACTAAAATATGTAAGTAAGCACTTCTGCAAATTGGTAATAAAAAGGCAACGCAACCCAAAAAGGAAAAGTGGCAATTCCAAGAAGAGAAAATGAGGAAATTCTAAGATGGGAAACTACAAATAGATAATAAAAATGAAATGATGACCAATTTCACTAGTTACTGGGAAAATGCAAATTAAAACAACAGTGAGACACCATTTTAGGTAAACACAAGGGATAAAGTAATAACTGCCGGTGAGGGTGTGTGACCGAGACTGAAACATACCCCATTACCCACATCCTGTTTTTTGACAATGACCAGACCCCACAATTTCAGCTACACACGGGGCCTCCCAGAATAAAGGCTGCATTTCAGTCTCCTTTGCAACTAAGTGTGGCCTCGTGAGTAGGTTCAGGCAATGACATATAAGGAGAAGGATTGAAGGGCAATTTCTGGAATCTTCCTTGAAGATAGTCAGTGGGCACCCTTTGCCCCTCTTTTTTGTCTTTTCCTTCTTCCTAATGCTGGGAATGCAGTTGTGATGGCTGGAACTGGAGCATCAATTGGGGGACCTAGGAAAGGGAGGCCAGGTATGATGGAGCCACCAGGCCGGTCCCTGGGGATTTTGGGAAGCAGCCCCAGCCTGCCCACCTCTGGGTTTTGAGAGAGGCCTACACTTTTATCTTGTCTGTTTTCAGTTCCTGTTACTCTTAGCCAACTGGATTCCCAACTGGTACAGGGCATAGATGAGCACAGACATTGTTACAGGCTGAATTGTTGTCTCCCCTAAAATTTGTATGTTGAAGTCTTAGCTCCCAGTACCTCAGAGTGGGACTGTACGAAGTAAAAATGAGGTCACGTGAGTGTGCACTAATCCAATATGACTGGCGTCCTTAAAACAAGAGGAGATTAGGACACAGACACGCCCAGAGGGGTGACCATGTTTGGACACAGCGAGAAGGTGGCCATCTACAAGCCAGGGAGAGAGGCCTCAGGAGAAACCAACTCTGCTGACACCTCGATCTTGGACTTCCAGCTTCCTGAACTGTGAGAAAATAGATTTCTGTTGCTGAAGCCTCCTAGTCTGTGGTCTCTGGCCTGAGCAGACTGACACAGGCACGCTGACAGGCAGTTGGGCTGTTTATGAAAGTTAAAGCAGCTCCTACTCTTTGATGCAACAATCTGCTTCTCCTAGTGCAGAGGATACTCATGCCAGCACCTGGAGCTGTGCTTGGCTTGCAGCAGGTGCTGACTAAATAGTTATTTCAATGTGTGAATCGTGCATAAAGCTCTTGGCCACAGTATTATCCACGTGAGCATTAGCATGTGAACAAATGTCCAGATACACACATACACCCATGCCGTGCTGACAGTGGCACTTACCCCAGCAAAGGGAATGCTGGGCTTGGACTGCTCATGGGTATCTATAGCTTTATCCATTGTGTTTCAAATGGTTGAGAATATCAGATAACTAAGCAGACTTCAACCTCTCCCTCTCCGCTCAGCAGTGGGCAGTGGGCACAGCAGAGTCCGTCCCTGGCTCACAGCCGCCACCCTGCTGCCCTGAGCTGAATTTTGGGCGTGCTTGAGTTGGCTTGGCCAGAACTGGGGCACTGGCTCCCCACTTGGTCCACATGCTTCGGAAGGCAGGGTGCCTTCTGACTGGTGCCTGGAGTGGGAAGTTGGATCCTCAGGGCATGGGTGGTAGGTCTGTCCACTGCACCAGGCGGGGAGCTCCCACCTGGCTGTGCTGCTCAGGGTGGGGGTGGGGGCAGATGGTGTTTGCCCCGTTGCCCGCAGATCTGGCCTTATTGGCTTCCTTGTCTCTCCCAGTCATGGAGTCTGCTCTTGGCAGGCTTGCCTCTGGGCTGCCTCCCTGCCCTTCTGGCCTGGAGTGGCTGGCTTTTGCACCCAGCAAAATCAGTGCACGTCTCCTAGAGTTCACGGCCGGATTACAACCCAGGGAGAGTGGCTGGAAGTTTACAGCAGCCCACCAACATCTAAGGGCCGCCGCAGCCAGCTATGAGGAGCTGACTGAGCCACATGCTGGGGTTTCAAAGGGACTTTCTCAAGCCCCGGTTTTCCTTTATGCATGATGCAAACCTTCAGGAGTGCATGGTAAGTACTTGCTGAAATTCAGACTCTGAAGGTGGGAATCAGAGCAGGCTGGGTGGCTCCCCAGGCCTGGCCCTGAAATGGTCCGGGGGTCTGTGTCCACAGACACCCCTGCCAGCCAGAGGGCAAATGAGTGGGGGCAGTGCTCCCAGTATGGACAGCTGGTGTAGATCGGCACCTGTCACAGGTAGGGGGCTGTGACTGTCCCTGCCATGCTTACTTCAGTGGGGACTTAAGTTACTTTCAGCAACTCACACAGAAAATGGAACCAATCCCAAATCCCCCTGCCAGCCACCAGGAAAAAGAATTAAGCAGAAAACACAAATGTTCCCATTATTTCCTTTCTCCTGTGGGCCTAGGGGTCTGGAGGACAGGACGGGAAATGAATTGCTCGCTCCTTCTGTCCAGAAGTCACTTTTCTCTGGGAGCCTCATCCTGCCCCATCTCTATACCCTGAAGCTGCTGGGAGGAGATAAGTCACTGTCTCGGGGTAGCTGTGCTTCTCTTTCATCCTGTAGCATGAATGTGTGACCAGACTCTGCCTCTGCCTTTCCAGACCCCCTGGCGACCCCAGGCCCTGGACCCCAGCCAGCCTGGACAGGAGGGTTCAGCTGGCAGGGCTGTGGGAGGCTGAGCCGTGTGTGTCCGTGATGCCAGCATCCTGGGTACCCTGGACTAGTAGGAGCTGCCGCCCTACCTGGGGGTCTGTCCGCAGGACCAGCCGCCACCTCGGTCACCCGTGTTCTGATGGCCTTGTGGTTTGCCCAGTGCTTCAGCTTGCTCCACAGTGCCTGGATCTTGTCACTAGCTGGGCCCTATTCTGGTGAGAACCACCTGGGGCACTTTCCAGCCCTGAAGGTCCCCCACCCCGTCCCACGGCATCCTCAGACCCAGCCCACCACTGCGTTTTGTCTGGGACACTGGGTGGGGGAAGGGTCCCCTCTCCTCATTAACCTGAATAGCTCTTTCAGCTGGATCCTGCCTGGCTGCCATCTCTCCCTCCCGCCAGCTGGACAGGACTGCACCGGGGCACGTGCCCTTCTGCCTGGTGGGCTGTCATGGAGGGGTGTGGGACCAGGGCACTGGCCAGGGGCAATATGGCCCCTGGATTCTGCAGCCTGGGCAGTGGGACAGGAGCCTTCCTGGATTCGAGACAAGGCCAGAGTGGCTGCGCCTCAGGGTGATGAGAGGATGAGCGTAGCTGGGAGCTGGGTTACCCAGAACTGCTCGGAAGAGCTGTTCATCCAGCAGGTAGTGAAGGGCAGGGTCCTGGTGGGCCGGGTGGTGAGGACAGGCTGGGTCTGAGAGTTGCTTCCTGGCTCTGAGTGGGGTAGGCCCAGGAAGGCTCTGTGGGATCCAGGGGAGCTGCAGGTCCTGATGGGGACATTGTGGATATGACTCCGAGGCTGTGTGCAGACCACCTGCTGCAGCCAGAGAGACAGGCCCGGGCTCTCTGAGCCTCTACTTTCCCATCTGTGGAAAGGGGAAGATAACATTTACTTTGGAGCTGGTGCTATACTTCAGTAAGATAAAGGCTATGAAGTCCCCAGCACTGGCCCAGGGCCAGAAGGACCCAACCGGCCTTTCAGCAGGGAAGGCAAAGGCTCAGAAATGAATTCCTCACAAGGGAAACCCAAGTCCCACTCAGGCTGACCATTCTCCTGGGTCCCTCCTGGCATCTCACCCTCTCTGTAATGAAGTTGTTGTGTGTGCCAGGTGGACGCCTGCAAAGAGCCTTACCTACAACTTCTCAGTTGCTCCTCCCACAGCCCTGGGAAATGGAGGCTGAAATGCTCTTGGTTTTATGGATAACACCCCTGAAGCTCAGTCAGGGACACTCTGCACCCTGCCCATGGTCATTTCGTGGGGAAGTGCAGAGGTGAATTTGAGAGCCAACCACGCACTCGAGGAGTTAAAGGCAGGATAGCCCGGGCAGATTAGCCCAAGAGGAGCCTTTGCCTAGGGGAGGGACTGGGCGCCAACTTTTGTCCTGGGAGAAGGGGGTGGAATGGGGAATGAGCGCCTGTGTGTGGAAGCCCAGAGGTCCTGTGAGGGCCCCAGAGTGGACATGTGGGATGTTCTGAAGATATCTATTCTCTAAGGGTCCCCAGAGAGGCTCAGAGATTAGAAGTGATTTTTTTTCCCTTGAAACTAATTACTATGTTGATATTCAGAGATTTAGGGTTCATGGAAATGTTTAAGCCCCTGGGAGTGGAATTCAGGCATCTCTCTTTGTGTTTCCCTCCTTGGTTCCTGTCTGAAGACTTGCACAGAGAATGCTTCCTGCTCCCCTTGTGAGGGGCTCTGGCTTCCCGAGCCAAGAGCACGGGGTGCTGACTTAGGAGAGGGCAGTGTGACTGTGCCCAGGTGCCCGGGAGGGATCAGTGCCCACAGTGAGGCCAGAATTCTGGCAAGGTGAGCAGGGCAGGCAGGGCATGCTTGAAAATGCAAGGGTGGACAGAGGAAAGCCCTGCCTTTTCCCTTGCCCGTCTGCTTGGTCCCTGACCAACAACCACCTTCATCAGCCTCCTGTGTGTCCTTCCAGTGTCTCTTTAGGGACATACACGCAGATGCAGCTGTGTCGTCTCCCTCACCCTCCAGCTTCCTCGCATAGCAGGTAACTACTATATACTCTTACTTCTATGGCACCCTGGAAATCTCTCCAGATTGATACCTAGAGTGCATCCTCTTCCTTTTTATAAATAGCTGCTGCATCAGTCAGGGGCCTGGCAGGAAACAGATGGCTCACTTAAATTGGGCAATTTGAGGAGCGTTTACTGAAAGAGATTCTTTACAGAGGTGAGGGCAGGACATAGGGAAGTCATAAGCCTTCATCCTTACCGTCCAAGGTCAGAGGGGTGAGAGGAAAGGGGGAGAGACAGGCGAATAGGGCCGCCTGGCAGGAGCCATGACCTTTGGTTAAGGGCGCAGCCAGGCTTGGTGACCCTGCAGGAGGTAATAAATATTCCCACCTCTCTCTCTCCCTGCATCTCCTCCCCGCTGGCTGAACCAGACCTGAACTTAGAGGGCAATGCAGCCATTGTCCCATACAACAGCTTCCAGGGGCCCTGAACAGGGTGAAGCGTGGACAGTGAATCTGGATGGGCAAATGGGTTTTGCATGTCCTTCTAGTTTGCTGGGCCATACTCATTTTTTTTTTTGAAAAAACAAGTAGCTTTGCTTAGATTTCCAATCTTTTGCTCTTAACACATGCAGGCATATGTAAAAGATACATTTCCAGAAGTGAAATTGCTAGGTCAAAGGGTAAATGCATTTGCTGTTTTGATAGCCATCGCCGAATTGCCTTCCATGGGGAGGTACCTCTTCCCACATAGTTTCCCCAGCAAAGGGTATTGTCAAATATGTATTTCTGCTAAGCTGATAGTGAGAAGACACCATAGGGCTAATTTTTATTTCTCTTAATGAGTGAATCGGGTATCTTTGTACGTCTGAGGTCCCTTTGTATTTCACTGTCTGTTCCTGTCCTTCGTCATTTTTTCCCTATTGCATTATTGATCATTTTCTTATCCGTTTCCAAAAGCTCTTCATATATTAGGGATATTAGCCCTCTGACAGTGATCTGAGCTGCAAATATTTTTTCCCAGATGGTCTCTTGACTTTGCTTATAGTGATTTTTGCTCTGCAGAAGTTTTTGATCTTTGTGCTATCAATCTTCTACGGTTGTTCAATTTTGAGTCATAGTTTGAAAAGCCTTCCTCGCCTCAAGCTTGTAAAGCTTGATTCTTCCCACACTTTTGTGGTTTCATATGTACATTAAAATTTTTGATCCATTTAGAGATTATCCTGATGCATGGTGTGAGGGATGGATCTAACCTGATCTTTTTCCAGAAAACTGCCAATCTCTTCCAACATCATTTATTCAAGAGTTCATCTTTACTAAAGGAGATGCTACTTTTATCATTGACTGGCCTCCTGCGTATGTTTGGGTCTCCACCTGCTCTCTTGGTCTGTCTCTGTTGTATCTGCATATTGCCACACCGATTTGATATTAAGGTGTTACAGTGTTTTAATATCTGATAAGGTGGTTTCCTTTCATTGCTTCTTTTCAGTGTTTCAGGTACTTTTAAAGCTTGCATTTGCAAACTGCAGATTGATTAGGCATATAGATTCCTCATTTCCCTGGGCTGTGCCTCCCTGCCCTTCTCCTCCAGGTGGATATCCAATGGCGGAGGGTACCTTTATTTATTTATTTATTTTAATTAGTCTCTGCTTTACAACAAAGTGAATCAGTCATACATATACATCTGTTCCCACATCCCCTGCCTCCTGCGTCTCCCTCCCTCCCACCCTCCCCATCCCACCCCTCCAGGCGGCCACAAAGCACCGAGCCGATACCCCCACGCCACGCGGCCACCCCCCACCATCCATCCACCCCACGCCCGGCAGTGTATACACGTCCATGCCTCTCCCCCGCCCCGTCACAGCCCCCCCATATCCCCAAGCCCACCCCCAGTTGGTCTGTGTCTCTATTCCCGTTTCACCCCTAAGTTCTTCATGACACATTTTTTTTTTTAAATTCCATATATATGTGTTAGCATATGATATTTGTCTCTCTCTTTCTGACTTACTTCACTCTGTATGACAGACTCTAGGTCTATCCACCTCATTACAAATAGCTCAGTTTCGTTTCTTTTTATGGCTGAGTAATATTCCATTGTATATATGTGCCACATCTTCTTTATCCATTCATCCGATGATGGACACTTGGGTTGTTTCCAGCTCCGGGCTATTGTGAAGAGAGCTGCAATGAACATTTTGGTACATGTCTCTTTTTGAATTATGGTTTTCTCAGGGTATATGCCTAGTAGTGGGATTGCTGGGTCATATGGTAGTTCTATTTTTAGTTTTTTAAGGAACCTCCATACTGTTCTCCATAGTGGCTGTACCAATTCACATTCCCACCAGCAGTGCAAGAGTGTTCCCTTTTCTCCACACCCTCTCCAGCATTTATTGTTTCTAGATTTCTTGATGATGGCCATTCTGACTGGTGTGAGATGATATCTCATTGTAGTTTTGATTTGCATTTCTCTAATGATTAATGATTGGAGGGTACCTTTAATCGGCAAGTTTATTTTTCAGCTGCTGTGTGTTCAGAATTGAATAAGGAAGAAGAAAATAATGTTTTTGGACACCACATTTGTGATGTAAGATGTAAGCCGGCCACACCATGTCCAGCCCTGCTCTCCCCCCTGCCTGTCCTCGCTCACCCTGGCTCTCTTTGGGCACTGCAGATGTACCCTGTACCCTCCCCCACAGGCCTGCTGTTCCTCTGTTTCCAGGGCCTCATCCCTCCTCACCTCCCTCAGCAGGCCTCTGCCTAAAAGCCCTTCTCTCAGAGGTCACTGTCCTTTATCTACATGATTACTAGATAGATGTCTGTGTCCCTAGGTGGGGGCTTCCTGGGGGCAGGTCCATGTCTCTGGCCCAGGGTGTTGCTAGGTGCCCAGTTACCTAACACTCAGTGTGCCTGCACTAGCTCACTGCCTTTCCTCCCACACCCTGTGGCCAGTCCCCATCGATTGCTCTCCTGTGGCCCTCGTCTCCCCTAGGGGCACCTCTACTCACCGGCAGTTCACACAGCCCACACGCCTCCCTCTTCTGTCCTCTGCCTACTGCTCACTCCATGTTCCACCCTCCCAATTCCACCTCTCAAATGTGTCTTGTATGGGTATCTCTCCCTTTATCTGCGTGGAACTTCCGCCAACCGGCCATTTCCTCTTCCTTCTTGAATTGCTCCTTCCTGGCAAGGACCCTTCTGGCCTGCAGTCCGGAGGCTGTCAACACGATCTTTCTAGAATGCGCATCTATCGGTGTCATTTCCCTGACTAATGCTGCTCATGGTCTCCCCATGGCTTTCAGGATGAAGCTCAAACTCAGTGGCTTGGCGTCCTTAACCTTCACTGGCCTGGCCTCGGTTTACCTCACCAGCACCCCAGCCCATCTTCACAGAGGCTTTCTCCTCACCCTTCACCTGACCCGCAGCCCCCCAGCCTTCAGGTCTCAGGATCTGTGTTACGTTCTCTGGGAAGACCCTTCTGGCCCACAGGCCTGGGTTGGAGGTCCCCTGAGTGTGCAGCATAACCATGGCCTGGGAGGGCAGATCCTTACTGGACAACCTGGATCCTAGTGCCTGGAATGTGGGAGGAGCTTATTCTGACCTAAATTAAGAAATTAAAGCCCAGAAATCAGGACAGCAGCAGTTGACAGCGAAGTATAATGTTTTTTAGGAACATCTTTGGAGCTGCCCCATGGCACTGAAATGCTCTCTCAGCGTCTGAAGGGCTTAAGGAGGAGTGGGCATCAAGCCAGCCCTGTAGACAATTGAAATGAGCCCAGGCAAAATCTTCCATAATGCGTGTGCCACGCCGCCAGTCCCCAGAGATCCATGAAAGATGGATTATGTTTTCAGCAGGAAGAAAAGAAATTTGTCATCTCCAGTGGTGGGAGCCAAGGTCACCCTGACTGTGGAGTTGCCTTCTTGATGACACCAGGAGTGTCCATCAGGTGTTGGGAGAAGCCAGGTGTCTTGGAGGCCAGTGGGGTGGGCACTTCAGATTATCACTGCCTCCTGGGAGGGGTGACACTTCTGGAGGGTCCCTGGCATGACTGAGGAGGGGCCCAGGGCAACCCTCTTCCCAGGGGGCTTCCCCGCATGCATGCCCCTCACTTGTGGTTGCGGCATCTCCAGAGAACCGTGGCTCCCACCCACCCCAGCCCCTGGTGCTCCCAGGGTCTCCAGCCCCGTCCCTGAAGACTATGCTCCCATCCCTCCTACAGGCAAGAGTTGCCAACACACAGTGATAGAGAATATGGGGTAAAAAGGCCAAGGCTGGACAGTTATTGAATGTGGTATAAAATACCGAGATCCATTTTTTTATTATTATTATTATTTTTGCAGTACACGGGCCTGTTGCTGTTGTGGCCTCTCCCGTTGCGGAGCACAGGCTCCGGATGCACAGGCTCAGCGACCATGGCTCACGGGCCCAGCTGCTCCGCGGCATGTGGGATCTTCCCGGACCGGGGCACGAACCCGTGTCCCCTGCATCGGCAGACGGACTCTCAACCACTGCGCCACCAGGGAAGCCCCCGAGATCCATGCTTAAAGCCCCGACATTACTGTCCACCTAGCTGCTCCTTGTGCCCCTTTCTCCTTGTCTGTCAACTCCAGGGGCTTTACCCTCTTCCCCACCCAGTCTCAGCTTCTTATAGAGAACACGCTCAACTGGGAGTTCCACCTTCTCTTGCAGCCCGGGGGAAGATGCTGCTCCATCTCTGAGGCTCAGCGTCCCCATGAGGGCTGGCAAGAGGGGGTACAAGCCTGGGTCAGACACTCAAAGCAGCTGTCTGACAGGAGGGGGCTGTCGCTGGTACTCACGACTCCCAACGGGCTTGGGACAAGGAGGGAGTCTGAGTCAGCCCGGGAGCACTAACTGGGCAGTGTCCAGTAAACGTTGTTGCCCAAGGGTCCTTCAGTGGGGACAGTGGCTGAGCCTTGGGCCTGAGGGGTAAAGTGAACAGTTTGTGCAGACGGCGGGGTACAGGCATGCAGGTGGTGACTATAAGCAGGACCAGAGCAGCAAGTGCCCCAAGCCAAGAGTGTGGGAAGTCAGGACTGGCTGCCTGGTGGGAGGGCAGGGCAGGGTACTTGACCTTGAAAGATGTGAGGATTTTGACAGCTGCGCATGTGCAAGGAGGGCTCTTCAGGCCTGAGCAAAGAGGAGGAGAAGGCAGGTGCTGGGTTTGTATGGGTACACAAACGGGTGATTTGTGTTAGAGATGAAAATGGGCAAGAAACACACGAAGAGGCCTCAACCCAATTATAATCAAAGGATGCAAATTAAAGCAATAAAAAGATGCTTTTCCCCTGCAAATATTAAGTAGGCAAAGATAAAACCAAATTAGAATGGGAGTTGGGAGATTGACCCTCTCACCAGTGTAGGCTGAGTCGATGTGGTGACGGGTGTAGAAAGCTGGAAAATGTCTATATGCCTTACCCTACTTCCAGGATACTTTTCTAAGGATATAATTAAGACTGGGCATCAACATTTAGCTCTACCAATTTTCATCAAAGCACCGTTTATGACCACATAGAAGTCTCAGTGTTTAACAGAGAATTGGTTGAGTAAACTTTGATCATTAAAAATCTTGCAGTAAAAGAACAGTTATTAATGGGAGAAAATATTCCTGATAAGCTGTTAGGTGGGAACAGCAGGCTATAAAACAGGGTGAACAGAGTGAGGTGGGTCTTGTAGAAATGGACATAGGCACGTATGTGTGTGTGTCTTTCTCACTCCCAGCAACAGGACGTGGGGCGCTGCGGGCTCCTTCCCCCCTGATTGCCCTCTAGTGGGTGACTCTTTCTCTGAAGTGGCCACAGGTGCCCACTGAGCAGGGCCTGCCTCTTGGACTGTCCCGCCTCGCCTCGCAGGCGTTTTGGAGAACTGGTGCCTTGCCTGGGGGAACTGGGCACACACCCAGCTAATAATGAAAGGGGCACTTCGATTTGCCATGTACCACTGTCCTCCCCTTCCTATGGCTTCCTTGAAAACCTTGTGGGCAGAGGATGGCTGGCTCAGGAAAGGTTCTAGTGTTTTCCAATCCTGCCATAATTTATGCTTATACTTTTGAATACTTACTTTCAATTTTAAAGTTTAAAAGGTACAAAAGGGTGCAGAGTGAAAATACAATTTCTAACCATGTCTTCTAGTCCACCAGAACCACCCAGCGTTATCAGTTTCTTGTGTAGCCTGCTAGAAATGTTTTAGAAATCTGATGAATATTCAGACAATTACATGTATGCAACCTCCCCTCCAGTGGCTTTCACATGACTGATAGTGCATTGTACCTGCTGCTCTGCAGCTGTCTTTTCATTTAATGATGCGACTTGATGATGACTGCATACCAGTTCATGGAGAGGGTCCTTGATTGTGGCTGCATAATATTTCGCGACACGCAAGCACCATTATTTATTTAACAGTACGCATTTAGGTTGTTTCCCATCTTTTACTATTACGGTGAAGAAGCCTTTGCACAAGCAAATTTGAACATCCGTGACACTCTGTGTAGGATAAGACCACAGAAGTGGGCAAAGCTTTGTATCTTGGAAAGTTGGGTCAAAATTACCAAAGTATCTTCCACAGAGGATGTACCAATATATACCCCACCACCATTTTCCACCCCCTTTGCCATCAGAGTCAGTCCTCAGACTTTTAAATTTATTTATTTTTGGTTGTGTTGGCTCTTCGTTTCTGTGCGAGGGCTTTCTCTAGTTGCAGCAAGTGGGGGCCACTCCTCATCGCGGTGCACGGGCCTCTCACTGCCGCGGCCTCTCTTGTTGCGGAGCACAGGCTCCAGACGCGCAGGCTCAGTAATTGTGGCTCACGGGCCCAGTTGCTCCGCGGCATGTGGGATCTTCCCAGACCAGGGCTCGAACTCGTGTCCCCTGCATTAGCAGGCAGATTCTCGACCACTGCACCACCGGGGAAGCCCAGTCCTCAGACTTTTTGATCTTTGTAAAATAGTTTAAATTTTTTTCACTTATTATGGATGGTGAATATCTTTCAATTTTTAAAAAGAATTGTGAATTATAGCACACATACAGAGAATTATACAAAACATTTATACAGTTAAAATGAATAATTGTGAATAAACACTCAGATAACCAACAATTAAATCAGGAATTAAAAGAGACTAGCACCCTAGGATCCACTCCCACTGCATGCGCTCTCTCCTGCCTTAAGGTCCTCTTCACCCATAGGTAGCCACTCTCCTGAATCCTGTGATGGTCCTATTCTTTGAGTGGTCCCCCTAGAAATCACTACACATCCTCAACTTATCAAAGCCTGTGGTTAATCAATACCTCCATCTTCTTCCGAGATGACACAGACCACTGAACACTTAAGTGTCGTTTACACCCACCCCCAACTTATACATTATTGTGGTCGTATATTTTAACTCTGACTCCTTCTTAACGATTTCTCGGATCTTTTTGTGTATTAGGAAATTACCTCTTTTTTGGTGATATGAGTTGCAAATATTTTCCCCCAGTTTGTCTTATTAAATTTTTATTTTGGCCGTAGTAGTTTTGCCATGAAGAATTTTCCCAACTATATATGTATTAATCAAGAGAGACTAGCAGGTTTTTCACCAGAATGAGAGCAGCCACAACCAACGTTAGTGGTGGAATTATGGCTCTTTTTTTTTTTTGTTTTTCCTTTGCCTTTTTAAAGTTGCTGGGTTTTGTGGGGTTTTTTTTTTGTATTGAGAATATATTACTTTTGTAATCAGAAAGAAATATAGCAGATGCCATACAAGTAGAGTTGTTCATCTATAGCAGGACTGTCCAGGGCCTCGTGAACCTGGGGTGCTGATGGAGTCACTTTGCATCAAGGCTCAGGTGGGTTTGGGTTCTGCCTTCCTCCCACCCTGGTCACTGCAGTCCCCAGGGTCTTGGCCTCTCCCATGATCTCCCCAGCCATTTCTGGCAGATCCAAACAGGGCTCTGAGGTGTCTTCACCTGTCAATCCAAGATGCCCCATGCTGCTGGCATCTGCAACCTCAAACCTCTCTACCAGACTGCCCCAACACATGCCAGCACCCCTGGTCCTCAGGGGATCGTCCTGAGATGAATCACGAGAGCTGGTTGGCCCCTTGACTCTGGGGCACCTCCTGAAAGCTGAATAATTGCAGAGGCAGCTTTAGTTGAAACTTTTCTCTTTCCCTCTATAACCTTTACATCCCCATGCTGCACCCAGTAGGTGATTAGTTAATGCTTTCAGACTAAAGGTATGAGGGAGTGAAGATCTGAAGATCTGGGCGTCCAAAGCAGGAGTGGATGGAACTTGCAAGGTCCAGGGACGTCCTGAGGCGGGCTTGCTGGCATTCTACTCCACCAAGCAGGAGGGGCCCCTGGGACGTAGTCATTGGAGATCTCTCCCCAGAGGGTGGGGTGCTATTCTGAGGGTATGAGCAGGAGCAGCAGAGGCTGGGTGCCATTCCCAGGGCGAAGCAGCTATACAGTCTCCTCATCATCCAGGTGTGGGAGCAGGGGGGGCTAGAACCTTCCTCGTCCCACCCACTCACCCCCCCGCCCCTGCTTCCAAACCCACAGCTCAGGAGGAACACCCATCAATCCTCACCTCCCATTGTCCTTGCATTGCCATCCCTTGGGAGACGTTCCTGGGAAACATACCCTGGGATGTCTCCTGGGTAATCGTGTGTGTGTTTTAATGTAACCAACCCTGAAGCTTCCAGCAGACAGGTTTCTTTTTCTTGTGAGCTGCTAGAAAACGTTGGGACACATTTGTGGCTCGCTATAGCAAGCTTAGGGCTCATTTGGCCTTTGTTTTCAAGTTAGCCTTCTTTCTTGTTCCTCTTTATGTCCCTACCCTTGTTTTTCTTTCTTTTTTGGCTCCCACATTTAATTTATGCGGTCTTGTTATATATGTGTATCCTTGTAAGCACCTTAAATCCTTTCCAGAAACGTTGGGTAGAAATCATAAATACCATTTCTATCTTCATCCGGAGTCTGGAGGTGGGTAAACATCTCAGTGACAGCCCGTCTTATTAACCCTTACCTGAGCAGGCAGAGTGATGACTCCTGAGCAGAGCGGGCTGTGGGGTCCAGAAGCTTCCCCTGAAAGCCCACAGAGAGGTCCTGAGGAGGGGGCTGGTGGAGGGGAGGATCCGCTTCGGGTTGAGTGAAGGCACTGGGTTACGTAGGGGCCGTGAAGCCTGGGGGTGGTGGTTGGGAGCCGGGCACATGTGCTGCTGAGGGCCACTGGGGATCCTGAGTTTCTGTGGGGTGACTCTCCAGCCACCTCAGCCCCCCGGGTATTTGATTTTCACTGGTCTGGGATAGGCTTGTTTGGCAGTAGGATGAAACAAAAGGTTGCTATGGGTGCTGACAGGAGAGTAGCTGAAGGGCTTAGCCATTGTTCCAGGCTAGGCAGGGCAGGAAGAGAGGCTGGGGAGTGTTGATAAGACCGAGTCAGGATGGGGGGAACCCAATCGGCTGGGGTGCGGAGTTCAGGATCACTTCTTAGTGGTGGTGCTGTCCTGGTGATGAGAAGTTTTCGGGTTGCCCTCAGGAGAGGCTGGCTGAAGTGGTGTGGCAGGAGGGCCACTGGCTGCATGGATGGGTCACCCCTCTGGACACTGATCTCTCCTTGGGGGTGGCAGTGGCAGGGTGGGTCAGTGAGGAGGGGTACAGTGTGGTAGAACTGCGTGGACAGCCCCCCCAGGCTGGTGGAAGGACATTGTGGTTGCGTCTATGGCTTTTCCTGTCCAGCAGCCATTTCTCCCTTCTCCCAGGGACAGTGTTGAGATGCCTCTGGGAACCTGACTCACCTCTCACCTCCATTCTCAGACCACGTGGCCTCAGTAGGACTCCACTTCTTTTCCACAGCTGCAGTGTGAGGCCCTTCCACCAAGTTGGTTCAGTTGTACTGAATCTTGCGACTCATGTGGGAACTTCTGGGAAGAGATGCTTGCTTTCTTTTTGAACTTGAATGGGGAAGATGAGGCCCTGAAACTACTAGTAGCCACATTCTCACCATGAGGATGCTGAGGGCACAACCATCTGGAGTCGACTGGAGAAAGGAATATAGAGACTAGAAGAATAGCAGATGTTTTGAGTCCCCCAATCCAGCTGCACCTGAAGGTCATATTTTTTCTTTTCCTTTCTTTTTTTTAAACTGAAGTATAGTTGATTTACAACGTTGTGTTAGTTTCAGGTGTACAGCAAAGTGAGTCATATATATATATATATATATATATGTATATATGTATATATATATATATATATATATATATTCTTTTTCAGATTCTTTTCCCATATAGGTTATTACAAGATATTGAACACATTCCCAGTGCTACACAGTAGGTCCTTGCTGTTTATCTATTTTATATATAGTAGTGTGTATATGAGATATCGAACACTACATCACCTCATAAAGTTCCCCGTGCCTCCTCCAGTGAATCCCTCCTCCCCAGTCAGACCCTACCCCAGGCAGCTCTGATCTGCTCTGTTACCATAGACTAGTTTTGCCTGTTCTAGAACTCAGTCCTCTGTTGTGCCTGGCTTCTTTCACTCAGCAAAATGCTTTTGAAATTCATTTGTGTTTTTTTTTTTTTTGCGGTACGCCAGCCTCTCACTGTTGTGGCCTCTCCCGTTGCGGAGCACAGGCTCCGGACGCGCAGGCTCAGTGGCCATGGCTCACGGGCCCAGCCGCTCTGCGGCATGTGGGATCTTCCCGGACCGGGGCACGAACCTGCGTCCCCTGCATCAGCAGGCGGACTCTCAACCACTGCGCCACCAGGGAAGCCCTATCCGTGTTTTTATGTGTATTAGTAGTTTTAAAATAATTGCTGAGTAGTATTCCATTTTATGAATTATCGTGTTGTGGACATATGAGTTGTTTCCAGTTTGGGGCAATTATGAGTAAAGATGCATTAAACATTCTTTTTTTAAATTTAATTTAATTTAATTTATTTATTTTTATACAGCAGGTTCTTATTAGTTATCTATTTTATACATGTTAGTGTATATATGTCAATCCCAATCTCCCAGTTCATCCCCCCACTCCTCCCCCTGCTAAAGACGCATTAAACATTCTTAAGCAAGTCTTTTTGTGGAAATGTTTTCATTTCTCTTGGGTAACCACCTAAGAGTAGAATTGTTGGCTCATAGGATATGTTTATGTTATACAGTTTTCCCTTGATGTTTGCAGGGGATTGGTTCCAGGACCTCTGTGGATACGAAAATCTGAAGATGCTCAAGTCCCTTATATAAAATGGAGTAGTATTTGCATATAACCTATGAGCATCCTCACATATACTTTAAATCATCTCTACATTACTCTGCTATGTAACTAGTTGTTAATACAGTGTAAACACTGTGTAAATACTATGTGGACAGTTGCTGGTGTGTGGCAAATTCAAGTTTTACTTTTTAAAACTTTCTGGACTTTTTTTCCTGAATATTTTTGACCTGCGGTTGGTTGACTCCTTGGATGTGGAACATACGAATATGGAGGGCTGACTGTGTTACACAATGGCAAACGGTTTCCTAGAGAGCTTGCACCATTTTCACTTGAGCAAATGCATGAGAGTTTCTGCTGCTCCACGTCCTCATCAGCACTTGGTATTGTCAGACTTGTAAATTTTAGCCAGTTTACTGGGTGTGAGGTAGTATTTCCTTGTGGTTTTAATTTGTGTTTCCATAGATGGCTTTGAACACTGGAATGGCATGCTCGGACAGGACATTCGACCGAGTCTCTACATTAAGGATCTCCTGGAGTGAATTGGCCTGGTTGTCCCACCTCTTTCTTTTGAGATCCTGGCTCCCAGCTCCTCTTCTCTCCCCTGTTCTCCCCACCTCCCAGTCCCTCTCAGAAGGATGTGTGGCTCCCGCACCTGCAGGTTGGTCTGCGTGTCCATTGAGAAATGGGGACCAAAGCCCTTGTCAAAAGCTTCTCAGCGACACGAGCCAGGGGACCCAGGGACTCAAGGCCAGCCCAGTGCAGTGGTGTCCGCCCTTGGCCACTGCCGGCCCCTGGAAGTGGGGGCTGGGGCTTGCTTTCAGAGACAACCTCTCAGGGTGGTTTCTGCTGGGGAGTGCACTCCATACGAGGGCCACCGTGGTCACTGTGGGGTCCCGGAGTCCCCCTCCCAGTGCCCCAGTTTCTAGATGTCCCGCTCTCCTCGCTCTCTGCCTTCCTCTCTTTCAGGGCCCCTGGTTCCTCAAGCCCCGCACGTAAAGCCTCCTCTCCTTTCTCATCTCGCTCCCCTTGGTGGTCTCAGCTCTGGCTCTGGGTTCTGAGGGCCTTGGGGAGCCAGCAAGTCCTGGCCCCCTCACTCGGGTACTGGGGGTTGCTGGGCCGTGTGCTTGGCTCTGGGCCTTGGTTTCCTCGCCTGTAGGCTGGGACAATGACAATCTTCCTCATGGGTTGGTGTGGGGATTAGAAGGGACGTCCCACCATGGAGAGTGCACACAGCTGGGCTACTTCTAAACTCAACCTGTCCAGACTCAGGACGCCTTGTCCTCTGAGAGGGGGAGGCCAAACACTGAGGCTGCTCTCAGGGTGTCTCCGCTGCGGGCTGGGAGGGGCATCCCACTGGGCCACTCATGGTGACTTCCCGCCTCCGTCCTGTGGCGTCCTCTGGAATCGCAGCGCCATCTCCTCACCCCCCAGTGTCCTCCTCACTCACCCTCACTTCCTGACACTTGCCTGTGCTCTCCCTCCTGCTTCCTCTTCTCTTCTCCCTTTCCCACCTGTCTCACCTGACCCACCTGTCTTTCCTGATCCACCTGTCACACCTGAGCCAGCTCACCTGAAATGTCCACCTCCGTGCCTGCCAGGCTGAGCTCAGTGCACTGCGGTCATGGAGAGTGCCGGTACCTGGTGCATGCGTGGGGCCTAGTCTGAGTGTGTGTCCCCAGCACCGGCTCAGGAGCGTTCTTCCCTTGTCTACCCTCAGGTCCTTGTTCAGTGACAATCAGGAGGCATACAGGGGGGCGTCTGTGGGGGCGTGCAGGGCCCCAAGGGGCAGGAGAGCCCTGCAGAGAAGGGGCGTGGGGGCAGCATAGGACCACAGTGCACTCACTTCTCACAATTCATCTTTTCTTTTCCATCTCTTCACAGAGCCCCAGAGGACAGGACCATGGCAGACCATGGGGTGCCTCATTTCTTGCAGAAATGGCCCAGAATGTGCTGGAGGGAGTGGACCTTAGGGCTCCTCCCCTGACCCCCGCCAAGCACACTGGCCTAGGCAGGCTCCCTTCTGCTGCCCCTGTCCCAGCACAGGGCCCTCCTAACTCTGCTCCTGTAGGGTCCCCAGGGCAGAGGCTTTGGGGGCCAGTGTGGGAGTGGAGAAGGGTGGGAGTGGAGATGGGCTGGGGTGGGGCTGGGCAGGAGTGGATTGGCTCCTTTTTATTTACTAGGATTTGTATTTGGAAATTGTGTTGCAAGGCCCACTAAGAAGACCAGCAATGCCAGGGACCAGCATAGAATTCCTTTGCTGACCTGACTCTGAGTCCTACCCTCACCCCGAGCCCAGAGAGACCAGGAGCCCCCCAGTGGCTGTCCTGCAGACCTTGCTGGGGGTGGAGGCTATTCAGGAGGAGAGGCATGAGAAGGTGGGCAGTGTGTGGCCTGACCTCAGGCACTGTCATCCTGCTGGGGATACAGCTGTGGCAGATCAACCGATGAACCCGGCCTGCCCTTGAGGCATGAAACCGTCCGTCAGGCAGGGGAAGCAGACACTGTCTGGCCTGCTTGACGGCCAACATTTGAAAGCCATGGAGTGCATGGTGTGAAGACAAGAGTCTTGGTGGCTCTGCCAGGGAATGTGATAGGGATGGGCCCAATCCTCCAGAGAGCAAAGGGACACTGCCAGTCAGACGGAGCATGGTCAGAGTCCCTGCAATGTCACCCCGATGCTGTTGGTCCTGGCTGGCATGGGCACCCCAGGGCATCAGGGTCATCCTGAGCTCCGCCCCAGTGAGAAGCTGTGAATCCCAGGGGTGCATAGTGCTGTAGCTGGGCCTTCACTCAGGGCTGAGCGGAAAATCAGAAATGGGGAGGTTGTTCTACAATGTAATGTCAATAAAAGACCTCCCTCCCCATCTCACAAGGACACTCAAAGTGCAAAGACACACAGCAAAGGCCCCAGATGCTGACCATGGCATTTGAGGGGTGGGGCAGGAGTGGGGATGCAAGGGGATGGAGAAATCACAGAATGAGTCATGGGCCTGTGGACCCTTATGGGATGGAAGCCACGGACTGAGGAATCTGAACTCAACCCCTTACCTCTAAAGCCCAAAACATGATGAACAAACAAGCAAGTAATTGTAGATCTCACAGTTGCTTGGAGGAACTCAACGTGGAGAGAAAGGGATGGGAAGGAAGCATGTGAGGTGAGGCCACGGTCAGTGGATGCTCAGGGAGCATCTGGGTGGGGTGGATGTGAAGGGTCCCTCTGTTGGGAGCTTCCGTGGGTCACAAGCAGCTGGGAAGGCTGGCTTCTCCCCATCTTGCGTGCAGCCCCTGCTTCTCCCAACTCAGGTTCCAAGTCGGAATTGTTATTTAATCTTCCCTGACTCCACAGGTGGGGCATAGGCCTCAGCATAAATGCTGTTGTGCATTTGGGTCTCAGAGCGGTTTTCTGTGAAGTTAGGGTCAGGGCTCAACCTGGGATTCAGCATCCAGGAGGTGGCTTTGTCCTGTGACTCCACCTCCTGTTGATGAGGACGGCCTTTCTCTGTTTGGTCCTGGCTTGCCTGCTTTCCCAGAGCCCACCCTCCTGCCTGCTCCCCAGTGAGGGGGGAGGTGGGTCCTTGGGTTTCAAGGTCATTAGGTGGGTCAAGGCCTCAGAGCTGTGGCAAGCAATAGCTTTGGGGATTGCCCTGGCTTCTGATAATACCAGAAAGTGGACTAACACCTCCTGGGGCACTTCCATTTGTGTCATTACATTTGGTGCTCACTCCTGCACGTGCATTCATGTCCCCATTTTAGAACTGAGGGAGCTGAAGCTTAGTGGGGGAGGGCACTTGGAAAGGCCACCAAAGCCAAGGGGCAGTGGTCAGACTGGGTGTGGGGCTGCTACTGTTCCCTCACCGATGGCTTGTCTGTCCCAGGCTCCAGGCTTAGGGCCGGTGGGAAGGCTGTCAGGCTGCCAGGATCCCAGGAGTGGTGATGAAGCTGTGATGGAGCCGCATCCCAGGCCTGCTGTGCCCAGAGCCTCTAACTGCTGGGAGCTGGCCAACTCAAAGGACAGGATGGTTATTGCAGACCTGGCAGAGTGTCCTGTTCCTTTGGGTGTTGTTTTTTTCCATTGCAATTGAAACAACTTCACTCCTCGCATGACTGGGGCTGGCCTCTCCTGGCCTTGAGCTGCTGAGCTAGACGAGGGAAACTCTGACTTGCTTGGGCTGCCTGGAAGTGTGGTGCTGTCACATCTTCAGCAGCTGGGTCTGCCCCTGGTGGTGACCTCAGGGGTGGGCTCCAGCCAAAGCCCTGGGCCCTGGGCAGGTGTCTGGGTCTAGCTTCCTGGTCCTGAATTTCCTGCCAGGGCCAGCTGTGGTTCTCATCTCTGCCCTGGGCCACCCGGGAGGAATGAGCAGCCTCTATTGTCATCCTGACCTAGACTCCCACCCTGGTCAAGGGATCTGGACATAGGGAGCTTCAGCCAGGGCCTAGCTGAGGCTGCTGGACCTGCGTGCTCAGTAGTCTGAGCAGAAGGCAGGACCCCAAGTCGGGAGCATGAAGAGAGGAAGAGGCACTGGCTCAGTGCAGTCCATCCTGGGCGCAGTGCAGTCCATCCTGGGAGCAGTGGTGTCAGGCTGGGCTCCTGTTCCTGCACATGCGACAGCTGGCATGGAGACGTGTGCTCTCACTCCTGCCTGGAGCAGCTCAGTGGGGCTTTCCTGGTATCAGGGAGGATCTGGCCTGCCGCTTGCTCTTGTGTGCCACCTCTTAGAGGTCTTGATCCTTGGGCTCCCCGGAGAAAGCAGACCCGTGCTGAGCTTCAGCCATAGCAGGGCCTGGGAGTCTGGGGGATGATGGGAAGGTCCGGGCTGGCTGGAGCTCTGCCACCAAGAGCCCAGGGAGAATCTGCAAGGGACCACACCACACCCCTGAGCCTGCCTGTGCCATCTCTGGGATGCTCCAAATGGACACTCAGGCCTCCTCTGAGGGTCTGTTTGGAGCAATCAGTCTTCCAGCAGGAGGCAGGGTCCACTCAGATGGAGCAAATAAAGGGAGGGGAATGAAGGCCCCCTCGGGAGTAGGGAGGATTTGGGGCCGTAACAGTGAGGGGATGGTACTGTCCTGGACCAGCAGGGCCAAGAAAAGACACAGGCAACTTTTAATTAAATGTACTTCTAGCAAGTTTGGATAACGGGTTTCTAAAAGGGTATAGTAGAGAAGCAGCAAATTCATGTGTGTGATTGTGTGAGTGTGTCTGTGAGGTATGAGTGTGCAGGCCTGGGACACTCTACCCCAACCCATCCCCTCTACTGCCTCACCAACCCTGTCATCCTCGTGCTGGATTAAGGGACCAGCACTGCGTGCTTTAATTCCTCTCTGCCTTCCCCAGGATCCTGCACGTAGGAGCTCATCTGAAAATAACTATGGAGTCAATGATTCAATGAATAAATATGTTAATAATTGCAGCAGAAAGGGAAAAATGTCAGTCTGATATGTAAGAAAGAAAATAAAAGGAAAAAAGCCAATAAAAGCAGATGAGAGAAATATAAAGGCATTGCAATGTGGGACTCATCAGAGCAGCAGCCACGCATTCTATATACAGCTGGAAGGATCCCGAGATGGGCCTCGTTCACCATTGGACTGACGGTCAGCTGGAAGCGTTGTTTCATCTCCTCCTCTACCTCTCCTGCCATTTTCATTCTGGTTCCCAGACACACTCACTCCTTCCCTTTGGTCTGAACATGCCAATAGTTTCATGTCATTTGGCTCTTGCTCATGCTGTTCCTTCTATGTGGAATATCCTGCCTCGTTGACCTTATAAATTCTCCTTCTAGGTCAAGTCAAATGCCTTCTCCTTTGTATAATACAGCTCCCACTCCCAATTTATCCTCCCACTGGGACCCCACCCGTGAGCTAATTACCTATTTCCACTGCAGCAACTCAGACAGACTTCTAGCCAGTCATTTCCACGACTCACTGTGATTGTCTGGTTTTGCGTTCTCCTCTCCCATGAGTTCTTCCGGGGTAAGGGCATTGTCTAATTCTTCTTGTAGAAACTCAACAAATTTGTTGAATCAAATCGAAGTTTGGGTATTTAAAGTCTCAGGTCTTTCAGATATATGGCTAGTGAGAGAATCACGCCCCAAGGATCCAGTGTATTTGAAGTTTTCTTTCAAAGTTTTAGGACATAGGACCCATAAAGGTAGAGAACTGGCTTAAACAATTTCAAGGGAATTTGTCCAGCGTTAGACCAAGATGCCTTATAGGAAAGAGCTATGCTTCAATAGCAGGAACTTGAACTGTTAAACTGGACATGCTGGAAGCCCAAGGCTGCTCATGTCAATTTTACTTTCTTCCTCTCTCATTCCCTGGCTTTTAGAAGCGTCATTCGTTATCGTTTAATTTAAAATAGTTTCCAACCCTCATGCCGTTGAGTTCAGCCAGTACTTACTGGGCCTGTGCCCTGAGTCAGGCCCACTCTGGATGCTGAGCTTGGAGCTGTGTGAGGCCCACTTCCTGCAATGGGCTGCTCACCCTCGGTAGAGGAGGTGGGAGCTGTGGTGGGAAGGGTGGGTGAGCACAAAGGCCAGGGTGTCTGGGAGGCGGAGGCTGCAGGAGGCAGCATGGGGGTGTGCACGGTGCAGAGGCTGGTGCATGCAGGGAGATGAGGGTTCAAAGCCTGGCTCCCAGGCTGCTGGCTGGTTGAGGTGGCTGCTCTCCTCTCCGTGCTTTGTGTCGTCATCCGTAAAGAGAGTGAATGTGATGGAGTGCTTAGCATGGGGCTGGCACCAGGCGGGACTCAGGACACGGGGCTGTGCTTATTATGAAGCCGTCTGGGATTAAGTCACTGTGAAGAGGGAGGCATGGTGGCCTGAAGATGGAGGCCACCTGCTCAGCCACACTCCATGACCCCACTCAGTCCTTCTGCATCCTGCCATCGGGCCCCCTCCCACCAACAAGCCCAGCTCTGCTGCCAGGGCTCTGGTGCAGGGGCGAACCTGGTGGGGTCCAGGGTGTCGCCCCAAGGTGAACCTCAGTCTCTGAGTGTGTCCGTGCTTTGAGCTCTCTGGTGCTCAGGCTTCAGGGGAGGCTGTGAGGGAATCCAGATACGCCTTCAGGGAGGGTGAGGAACAGGCCAGAGCTGGAGGAGTTTCTGGAGATCGGCTTAGTGTCTGTCACAGCCAAGACCTCCCTCTCTGAGGAGTGATCTAGAGCCCAGAGCTGCTGCCTCATCCCAGACCACGCTTGCTCACAGGCCCTGGCTGTCTTCTTCCCTCTCCAGAGTCCATGCAGAGCTCAGACCCAACCGGGGGGCCCTACTGTCTCTGCCGCCTCAGTGTCTCAGGATTCCCGTGGGTGGAACCGATGCTGCTGCCGTCCTTGCATGCTGGGGCTTTGGGGACCGTGGCCTTCCCAAGATAGGCCTCTGAGGGCGGCTGTCAGTGACGGAGAAACTTTTTTACAGATGGAAGCACTAATTAAGACATTTGAATGTCTTCCATATTCCTAATTCTTTGTTCTTTTCCTTTATGTAATAGAGAAGATCCTGTCTAGCTCATTACCAGCTGGTCTAGTAAACATCTAGAGACTATAAGGGTATTTTATTTTAATTCCCTGAGCCTCAGGATTATGGAAACAAGATGGTAGGGGGAAGGGCTCTGCAATGAGGCTGGAAAGAAATGCTTTCGAGAAGGGGTCACTTGGAAGCAAGTAGTCGGGTTACTTTGATGGTTGGAGTGATTTAGAGTTTTTGACTGGGACCCAGGAAAGATTGAGACCAATTTGGAGGAACAGATGGGCGGAGCCTGAGCTGCTGCCTGGTTGACGGGAAGGCAGGTTTGAGCCAGTCAATTAAACACATTTCTCCTTAATAAATGTGGCAAAACTGCATGAAAATATGAGTTATTTTCTAAGTTGCATGAATCAAAGTCTGGCAGGGGGCCTGAGAGGCAAGAGCTGTTTGCTCTGTGACAGACATGCACACAGACTCCTGATGCCGGCTCTGGGTTTAACTCATACAGAGAATGCTGGCCCGCTTTCCAGAACAGGGCTCCCGAGCCAGCCAGGGGAGCAGCAGTGGATGCTGACCTACAGGCCGGCAGGAGAAGGGCAGGTGCCACGGCAGGGGTGAGGCCGCCCACTGGCAGGAGCTGAGGATGAAGGGCCACAGGCAGGCCGGGCCCCAGCTCAGCTGCGTGGACCCCATCAGGGTGAGGCCTTGAGGCTGCCTGCCCGGGGCTCAGGGCTCACCTCACCAATGTGTCCGAGTGACCCAGCTATTCTAGCGTGGGCTGAGGTGGGCATGCAGAGGCCCAGTGAGAAGGCTGAGGCTGGCAGCTTCCCCCATGTCTTCCCAGTGGGTCACTCCCAGGTCTGAACCCTGTGCTGGAAGAGCAGGGTCTGGCAGCAGCCTGCTCTGCTAACATCCAGGGTGGTGGTGGTGGGGGGTGAGG
This sequence comes from Hyperoodon ampullatus, assembly GCF_949752795.1. Lineage (NCBI taxonomy): Eukaryota > Metazoa > Chordata > Mammalia > Artiodactyla > Ziphiidae > Hyperoodon > Hyperoodon ampullatus. The sequence continues at coordinate 2,252,706 of NC_136917.1, forward strand.
CCGTCCAGCTTTCCAGGGTCCAGCAGCAAGGGCCACTCCATGATCTGGCTTTTGGAAGGTTCTGGTACCTCCGTGAATAAGCCTGACATGTTGTTCTCAAAGTGGGCACCCCTAGGATGTCACTACCCAGAGGGGAAGCAGAGTCAGCAGCTCCTGTGGGCCTCCGTTACATGCCTGTCTCACCTCCCACAAGTGCTCCCTAGAGATGTCCTCTCCACCCCTCTGCACTTGGCCCGGTGGCTCTAGGAGGGAGGTGTGGCTGGGACTTCTGCCCACACAGCCCTGGCGTCGGGGCTGGCCACCCTGGGAGCTAGGCTGAGGATACTGCCTGAATGGGAGAAGCCAGAGGTGCTATGTCCTGTCCCACTCCACTCCCCACAGGTGGCATTTCTCTCTGCTTAGCTGACCTTAGAGTGCTTGCTTGGCCTTATTAAGAACTGGGATCCACCATAAGTGCTAATTCCCCACTCTTAACCCACAGTGTAGCATTTACAGTGAAGAGAAACTCATTAGGGCCGAGCACTTCCCAGGCTGAGGAAGTGCTGGGCTCATTAGGGAGGCCAAATCCATCCTGGTGGTTCTAATGAGCTGTGAAAACCACTCAGGACCAGGAGGATTAGCAGAGAGGTGTCTTCAAATTCCCAGAGGAGAGTTTTCTGCGTAATTTTGGAGTCCACAGGCCAAGGCATTTCATAGGAAGGGGGCTAGCAAACCAGGCCTTATCTTCTGCAAATCTAAATTGAGCCTTGGGGACAAAATTCTCCCACAGAGGAGGCGCCACTGTCCTGGATCTCTCAGCTTTTGGTGGGGAAGGAGAGATGAGGTGGGAGGGGATGGGGGCCAGGCTGCGAGGCCGCCAGGTCCTCAGAATAAGGTGGGGCGCTCAGGCACTGGGACTGTGGTACTTGGGTAAGGACATGGATGGTGGCCATCAGGAGTGCAGACGGGGCCTGGCTGGCCAGAATGGGGCTCTGGCCAGCTCCTGGGTCAAGGAGGTGGGTCCACGGGGAGAGAGGTCCTGAATGGAAGGGTGTGAGACCTGTGTCAGTTTATTCTCAGAGACCCATCCCTGATGGGCTTAAGGGGGGAAAGTGAGCCAGTAATGGGAGAGGCTGGTGCAGTCAGGTCCGGCTCCCCTCCTATCAGCAGGGGTCAGATCCCTGGTCCTTCTCAGCCCTCTGAACCCTGAACTCTCTGCAGCTCCTTCTGCAGGGACACACTCCTCTTGCAGGACCTTGGGAGTTCTGGCTCCCGCTTCTGCCTTACTCAACCCAGTGGGTGGAGAGGGCCTCTTGCTTAGAACTGCAGGAAATGTCCCAACCATGAGACTCATCACATAACTGAGGTCACTGGCCGTGCCCTCCCTGAGCTGGGGGCCAAGTTCAGTCACACTGTTGATTCTCATATGGAAGTGAGGAGGCTGTGGGCACCAGTAGACCCAACCCAAAGTAATCCTTGAGCAGAAACACTCAAACCCCTGCAGAACACCTGGTTATCCCACCAAAAGCTTACTGCAGGTAGGGGACCACAGGGCCCACGGGGTGACCAGGCATGCAGGGGTTGGGTCCCCTTTCTGGAAGGCAGGCAACTACTTTCCAAATGCTGACGGCCTCCTGCCCAACCCAGGATAATGATCCGTGCCCCTTGGCCCAGGTCAGCATGGTCAGGTGTCTGTGGGTCTAGTGGCCTGAAGGCCGTGTTCTCCCCCGTGTATATATATAAGTGATGGCAAGTCTCCAATTCACAGACACATCTGTGCCCTCTTGTTTCTCAGCTCATAGACCCTCCATGGAATTTCTCAGCTCACAGACCCTCTGCAGAGTTTCTCCCTTTATTCTCTTGATGTCCCTGACACAGCAACCTGCTATGTTTCTTTCTACTCTGTTGACTGCTCCTTCTCAGTCTCCCTTTCTCCCTCTTCCTCTTTTACACAATCTTTAAACCGAGTCTCAGTCCTTGGCTTTCTTTGCTTCTCGCTTTGAGCCATCTCCGGGCAACGTTGTCCAGCTGTGACTGTAAGACCGTTTATAGGCTGATGACCCTTGACTCTGTGTCTCCAGCCTTGAGGTTTGGACTCGTCCAGTTGACATCTCAGTGGGTCCCAGACTTGCACTTGCTTTCTCCTGACCCATCTGCTCCTCCTCCTGTCCTCCCTGTGTGAGCAAATCCTCCAGTTGCTCCATCTAGAAACCTGGAGCAAGCCAGCGCCAGCCACCCCTGTGAGCTGGCTGGGGCTGCCAGCCAGGAGCTGAGTGCTGCAGTGTTCCCAGGCCTTGCATAACCCAAAGCAGACTCGCTCTGGGATGGAGCTTTCCAGGGCTGTCCCTCCTAGTTCCTTTTATCTTACTAGCACCTCCAACAAGCCACCGAGGAAGGGGATTTTGAGTGCAAGCGGCTGGAACAGGAAAAAGGAGTCCAGAGTGTTGGGGGCTTCTTGGTGCCCAAGCAAGGAAGCGTTGATTTGGAAGTGCTGGTTCTTCCCCTTGCTCTTGTCACAGAAGCTGCTCAAGTGTACCAGGAAGTCATTCTGGACATCTCTTTGCACAACTGCCCATATCCAGACAATCCCAAGTGCTGTTTATCTTACCTCTCAGATGGATCTCAAACCCACAGTCTCCTCCCTCGCCCTGTGACCTCTGGGCCAAGTCATCATTTTCTCTCTCCTGGACTCTGTAGTGGCCTCTAACTCATCTCCCTGTATCTTCTTCAGTCTGTTCTCCACTCAGCAACGATCACAGTCCCTGGCACCTAGTAGGTTCTCAATTAGTTTTTATGTTATGGAGGGAGAAAATTCCTCTCTGTGGGTCAGCAGGACCAAGTGGATGAGCTTTGCTTCTAAAGGTATATTTCGTGCCCCTGGATGGTGGGGATTATTGCTACTATTTTTTGCCTTACTGGGAAGAAAAAGAACAACTCTTTGTTATTAAAACCAGAGAGGAACTACTGTTTTGTCAGAGCAGGTAGGAATTACAATGACAGTTGATGGGTCACCCACAGGTCCACCAAGTTCGTGGTTGGTGATTGGAATGATCTCTACTCATCTCTGCAAGTCTTGTGCTTTTTTTTTTAACTTTTAATTTTGAAATAATTAACAGGAAGTTGAAAAAATTGTATATAGAGTCCCTTGTAGGCTCGCCCCAGCTTTCCCCAATGGTGACATCTTATATAACTGCAGTACAATATCAAACCCAGGGAACTGACATTGGTATAATACTGTTAACTAGACTACAGACCTTATTCAGTTCTCACCATTTTTTAATGATGAGAACTGAATAAGGTCTGCAGTTTTAATTTTTTTAAAAGAACTTTATTTTTTAAATTTATTTTTTTAAAGGACTTTATTTTTAAAATTATTTATTTATTTTTTGATGTGGACAATTTTTAAAGTCTTTATTGAATTTATTACAATATTGCTTCTGTTTTATGTTTTGGTTTTTTGGCCGAGAAACATGTGGGATCTTAGCTCCCCGACCAGGGATCGAACCCGCACTCCCTGCATTGGAAGGCGTAGTCTTAACAACTGGACCTCCAGGGAAGTCCCAGGTCTGTAGTTTTTAACTTGCAATAATGTGTGTGTGTGTGTGTGTGTGTGTGTGTGTGTGTGTGTAGTTCTGTGCAATTTTATCCCATGTATAGATTCAGTAACCACCACGACAATCAAGACATAGAACTATGAGATGCCAGTAGCTGTAGTCTTGGGCATACAAAACAAGTCACCAGGAGGAACTTTCTCCATGTTAACATTACCCAGAAAAACCACAAGCTACAGAGTTCATGCAAATGAAGATGGGTTCCCATGGAAGGGATTCCTGTATTAACATAATTGCCAAGTTTGCCTGAGAATGAAATACTCATTTTCATGTTGTTTTTCAGGTACTCATATTCTCTTCCTTCAGTTACATCATTTGATGCATAACTAGAAGACGAGTGTATGAAAGAGAAAAAATACATGGTAAAAAATCTTTATTGTAATTATTGTGAGAGAAAACACCCTATAAAAGAAATAATAATAGCAAATACCTGGTAATGTTTACTATGTGTTCAGGCACAGTAAAGCTTAAAAAAAAATCCATCATCACAAATGTCACCTTGTGTCACCTCTTTGTAATCACACCCCTGCCTCTCCTCTCCCTGTCTCTGTCCCCAGCAACTACTGATTTGTCCTCCATCTCTATAGTTCTGTCATTTTGAGAATGTTATATAAATGGAATAATATAGTGTGCACACTTTTAGATTGATTTTTTTTCCACTTAGCATAATTATCTTAAGACCCATCAGGTTGTTGCACATATCAATAATTTATTCCTTTTTATTGCTGAATAGTGTTCCTTTGTATGGATGTACCAGATTTATTCAATCATTATGAATAAATGTTCTATGAATATTCATGTACAGGTTTTTGTGCAAACATCAGTTTTCATTTCTCTGGTATAAATGTCCAAGCATGCAAGGACTGGGTTGTGTGCTAAGTGCATGTTTAGTTTTGCGAGTAACTGACAGTTTTCAAGAGTGGCTGTACCATTTTTTGTTCTCACCAGCAATGGATGAGAGATCCAGTTTCTCTGCATTCTTGCTAGCATTCGGTATTATCGCTATCTTTTATTATAGTTGTTTTAATAGGTACGTAGTGATGTCTCATTCTGGGTTTTCTTTGCATTTCCCTAACGGCTAATGATGCTGAACATTTTCTTTCATGCTCTTACTTGCTATCTCTATCTTTGGCGAAATATCTATTCATGTCTTTTGCCCATTTTGTAATTGGGTTTTTTGTTTTGTTCTTTTACTATTGAGGTTTTTTTTTTTATTAATTTCTGATTTATAACAAAGTGAATCAGTCATACATATACATCTGTTCCCCCATCCCTTCCCTCTTGCGTCTCCCTCCCTCCCACCCTCCCTATCCCACCCCTCCAGGCGGTCACAAAGCACCGAGCTGATCTCCCTGTGCTATGCGGCTGCTTCCCACTAGCTATCTACCTTACGTTTGGTTACGTTTTTAATAGTAAAATATGCATACCAATAACCAGTAAACTTCTTTCTTTTGATATTTTTCACAGTAATATAAGTTGATATACACCCAGAAGTCTGTGTAACATACCCATATCAGGGATTAGTTAGGGTGAGTATGGTAGCTGCTCTAATAAATAACCCCCACTTTGAGAGTTTAAACACAATAAACATTAATTTCTTACTCACACAAAGCCAGAAGTGTGTTGGGTGGTTCTTTTCAGCAGCTTTTGCTAAGCAGTGACTGTGGGATCTGGGTACCTTCCATCCTGACACTCCAGCAGCTGGATCACATGGCCTCCAAAGTAGCTATGGATAGGTAGAGAGAGAAGGAAAATACCCAGGGATTTTATTTTTTATGACCAGTTCTAGTGGTGGTATACATTCCTCCAGCTTACATCTCATTGGCCAGAATTTAGTGACCTGATCCCAAACCAACTTCAAGGGAGACTAGGAGTGTGCTCTTCCTGTGTGTCCTGGAAGACATGGTAGGTTGGGTGAACACTGGGCCCATTTCTGTCATTATTGAGGCATAAGATGGAGTGTTGTGGAGCACACTGTGTTTGCTCAGGTGATAATTGACTCACAGCTCCAAGGTACCTTCAGCATCAAGCCTTGGATGAAAGGGGTTATCACCACTGCATCTACTACCTTTTTAAAATGCTTCTATCCATATAGACTAAAATATAAGCCTATATTTTATTTTATTTTTTAAAAATTTATTTTGTATTGGAGTATAGTTAATTTACAATTTTATTTTCAAGTGTACAGCAAAGTGATTCAGTTATACATATACATACATCTATTCTTTTTCAGATTCTTTTCCCATATAGGTTATTACAGAGTATTGAGTAGAGTTCCCTGTGCTATACAGCAGGTCCTTGTTGATTATCTATCTTATATATAGTAGTGTGTATATGTTAATCCCAGACTCCTAATTATCCCTCTCCCCCCACCTTTCCCCTTTGGTAACAATAAATTTGTTTTCTAAGTCTGTGAGTCTGTTTCTGTTTTGTAAATAAGTTCAGTTGTATCATTTTTTTGATCACACATATAAGTGATATCATATGGTATTTGTATTTGTCTGACTTACCTCATTTAGTATGATAAACTCTAGGTCCATCCATGTTGCTGCAAATGGCGTTATTTCATTCTTTTTAATGGCTGAATAATATTCTATTGTATATATGTACCACATCTTCTTTATCCATTCTTCTATTGATTGACATTAATGTTGCTTCCATGTCCTGGCTATTGTAAATAGTGCTGCTATGAACATAGGGGTGAATGTATCTTTTTGAATTATGGATTTTTTCTGGATATATGCCCAGGAGTGGGATTACTGGATAATATGGTAGCTCTATTTTTAGTTTTGAAGGAACCTCCATACTGTTCTCCATAGTGGCTCACCAATTTACATTCCCACCAACAGTGTAGCAGGGTTCCCGTTTCTCCACACCCTTCCAACATTTATTGTTTGTAGATTTTTTGATGATGGCCATTCTGACTGGTGTGAGGTGATATCTTATTGTAGCTTTGATTTGCATTTCTCTAATAATTAGCGAAGCTGAACATCTTTTCATGTGCTTTTTGGACATCCGTATGTCTTCTTTGGAGAAACGGCTGTTTAGATCTTCTGCCCATTTTTGGATTGGGTTGTTTGTTTTTTTTGACATAGAGCTGATGAGCTGCTGTATATTTTGGAAATTAATCCCTTGTGGGTCACATCATTTTCAAATATTTTCTCCCATTCTGTGGGTTGTCTTTTAGTTTTGTTTAGGGTTTCCTGTGCTGTGCAAAAGCTTTTTTTTTTTCGGTACGTGGGCCTCTCACTGTTGTGGCCTCTCCCGTTGTGGAGAACAGGCTCCGGACGCGCAGGCTCAGTGGCCATGGCTCACGGGCCCAGCCGCTCCGTGGCATGTGGGATCTTCCCAGACCGGGGCACGAACCCGCGTCCCCTGCATCAGCAGGCGGACTCTCAACCACTGCGCCACCAGGGAAGCCCTGTGCAAAGCTTTTAAGATTAACTGGTCCCATTGGTTTTTATTTTTTTCATTACTCTAGGTGGTGGATCCAAAAAGATATGCTGCAACTTATGTCAAAGAGTGTTCTGCCTATGTTTTCCTCTAAGAGTTTATAGTATCCAGATTTACATTTAGGTCTTTAACCCATTTTGAGTTTATTTTTGTGTATGGTATTAGAGAATGTTCAAATTTCATTCTTTTACATGTGGCTGTCCAGTTTTCCCAGCACCACTTATTGAACAGGCTGTCTTTTCTCCATTGTGTATTCTTACCTATTTTGTTGTAGATTAATTGATGATAGGTGTGTGGGATTATTTCTGGGCTATCTATTCTGTTCCATTGAACTATAATTCTGTCTTTGTGCCAGTACTGTACTGCTTTGATTACTATAGTTTTATAGTATAGTGTGAAGTCAGGGGTCCTGATTCCTCCATCTCCATTTTTCTTTCTCAGGATTGCTTTGGTTATTCAGGGTCTTTGGTTTTCATACAAATTAAAAAAATTTTTTTGTTCTAGTTCTGTGAAAAATGCCATTGGCAATTTGATAAAGATTGCATTGAACCTGTAGATTGGCTTGGGGAGTATAGTCATTTTGACAATATTGATTTCTCCAATCCAAGAACATGGTATATCTTTCCATCTGTTCGTGTCATCTTTGATTTCTTTCATCAGTGTCTTATAGTTTTCTGAGTAGAGGGCTTTTGGATCCTTAGGTAGATTTATTCCTAAGTATTTTATTCTTTTTGATGCAATGGTAAATGGGATTGTTTCCTTAATTTCTCTTTCTGAACTTTTGTTGTTAGTTTCTAAGAATGCCAGATATTTCTGTGTATTAATTTTGTATTCTGCAATTTCACCAACTTCATTGATGAAATCTAGTGGTTTTCTGGTAGCATCTTTAGAATTTTCTATGTATAGTATCATGCCATCTGCAAACAGTGACAGTTTAACTTCTTCTTTTCCAATTTGGATTCCTTTTACTTCTTTTTCTCCTCTGATCGCTGTGGCTAGGAATTCCAAAACTATTTTGAATAAAAGTGGCAAGAGAGGAGATCCTTGTCTTTTTCCTGATCTTAGAGGAAATGCTCATCTTTTCACTACTGAGTATGACGTTAACTGTGGGTTTGTCATATATGGCCTTTATTATGTTGAGGTATGTTCCCTCTATGCCCACTATCTGGAGAGTTTTTATCATAAATCAGTGTTGAATTTTGTCAAAACTTTTTCTGCATCTATTGAGATGATCATATGGTTTTTATTCTTCAGTTTGTTGATGTGGTGAATCACACCGATTGATTTGTGGATGTTGAAAATTCCTTGCATCCCTGGGATAAATCCCACTTGATCATGGTGTATGATCCTTTTAATGTGCTGTTGGATCCTGTTTGCTAGTATTTTGTTGAGGATTTTGGCTTCTATATTCATCAGTGATATTGGCCTATACTTTTCTTTTTTTGTGGTATCTTTGTCTGGTTTTGGTATCAAGGTGATTGTGGCTTCATAGAATGAGTTTGGGAGTTTTCCTTCCTCTGCAATTTTTTGAAACAGTTTCAGAAGGATAGGTATTAGCTCTTCTCTAAATGTTTGATAGAATTTGCCTCTGCATTTGTTGGAGGAGGCCAGCTCCACATCCCTCTACTCCTCCATCTTGGTCTACAATTATGCAAGTCTTTTTATGGACATAGGCTTTATTTTTTTTGGTTGAATACCTATGGCTAGAATGTTGGGTTATAGGGAAGGTATATGTTCAATTTCCTAAGAAACTGTCAAACTGTTTCTCAAAGGGGTTTTACAATTTTATATTCTCACCAGAAATGTATGACAGTCCCAACTGCTTTATATCCCCTCCAGTATCTGGGATTTTCAGTCTTTTTAGTATTAGCCGTTCTAGTGTATATGTGGTAATATTTCATTGTTGCTTTAATTTGCATTTCATTTATGAGAATGTTGAACATCTTTTCATGTGCTTATCTTCTTTTATGTAATGTCTATTCCAATCTTGTTTTTGTTTTTTTTTTTTGCGGTACGCGGGCCTCTCACTGTTGTGGCCTCTCACGCTGCGGAGCACAGGCTCCGGATGCGCAGGCTCCGCGGCCATGGCTCACGGGCCCAGCCGCTCCGCGGCGTGTGGGATCTTCCCGGACCGGGGCACGAACCCGTGTCCCCTGCATCGGCAGGCGGACTCTCAACCACTGCGCCACCAGGGAAGCCCGTCTATTCCAATCTTTTGCCCACTTAAAAATTGGTAACCATTGTAATGGGTCATTTGCCTCCTTATATATTTGTAAGAGTTCTGTATATATTCTGGATATAAGACCTTTGTCAGGTGAATAAATTACAAATATTTTCTCCTCATCTATGGCTTTCTTTTCACTTCATTAATAGTGTCTTTTGGAGAGTCTGTGTTTCTAATTTTTATAAATCAATTAAAATTTTATTGTTAGTGCTTATTATATTCTATCTAAGACAACTTTAATTATCCCAAGGTCATGAAGATTTCCACCAATGTTTTCTTCTAGACGTTTTGTAGTTTCTTTTTTTTTAATTGACAGAATTCAAAATATAACAATAATTCAGTAAATTTTTTCAATACAGGTATACTAATGAGAAAATGGAATTTTATTTTGGGGATAACATTTTGCTTATTGTGATTCAAAGTTATGTTTCTTATCAAAATCTGTTGCAAATGCTGATCAGTAGTGATATTTTATGTATTTCCTTTTTCATAATGTCTCTTCACGTAGATAGGTACTGCCGAGTACTGATACTATCCATGAGCATATGATTTGTTCCCATTTAACATTTTTATTGAGATATAATTCACATAATATAAAACTCATTATTTTAAAGTGTACAAGTCAGGGTTTTTCAGCATATTCAATATGTTGTACAACTATCAGCACTATCTAATTCTGGAACACTTCCATCAACCCCAAAGAGAAACCCTGTACTTAGTAGTCAGTCTCAATTTTCCCCTCTTCTCATTCCTTGGCAACTACTAATCTACTTTCTGTCTCTATCGATTTACCTATTCTGGACATTTCATATAAACAGAATCATACAATCTGTGGCTTTTTATGTCTGGCTTCTTTCATTTAGGATAATGTTTTCAGAGTTCATCCACATTGTAGCATGTGAAAGTACTTCATTCCTTTTTATGGCTGAATAATATTCCATTGTTTGGATATGCTATGTATTGTTTATCCATGAATCAGTTGTTGGACATATAGGTTTTTTTCCACTTTTTGCCTATTATAAATAATGCTGCTATGAACATTCATGTACAAGTTTTTGTGTGAACATATGTTTTAAGTTTTCATTGGTATGTTCCCTGAAATGATTGAGTCATATGGCAACTCTGTGCTTAAATGAAGAAGTACCACGCTGTTTTCCACAACAGCCAAATCATTTTACATTCCCACCAGCAATGCACAGGATTCCAGTTGTTCTACATCCTTGCCAAAATTTGCTACTTCTTTCCCTCTATCCTTCCTTCTTTTTTCTTTCTTTCTTTCTTTCTCTCTCTTTCTTTCTTTCTTTCTTTCCATCTGAGTGGCTTTCAAGTGGTGTTTTGGTGGTTTGCTTTGCATTTTTCTAATGACTAATGATGTTGAGCATCTTTTCATGTTCTTATTGACCATTTGTATATCTTCTTATAGTTTTAGTATTTGTATCTATCATCCATTTTATTAATTTTTGTGTTTGGTATGAGGTAAGAGCTGAGATTTATTTTTTTCCTCCACTCATATGTCTAGTTGATCTAGCCCATTTGTTGAAAAGACTTCTTAAGTTGTCTCCTGGGGTAAGCAGAGTAAGGACTCTACAAAGATGTCCACATCCTAATTCCTTGAATATTACATTATATAGCAAAAGAGGAATTAAGGTAGCAGGTGGAATTAAGGTTGCTTATCAGTTGACCTTACGATAAGGATATTATCCTAGATTATCTGAGTGAATTCAATGTGATCACAGAGGTCCTTAAATGAGGAAGAGGGAGACAGCAGAAGAGGTCAGAGTGAGGAATGTGCTAAAAAATTGGCCTACTATTCCTGGCTTTGAAAATGGAGGAAGGCGCCATGTGCCTCTAGAATGTAGGCAGCCTCTAGAAGCTAGAAAGGAAACAGATTTTCCCTAGGGTCTCTAGAAAGGAATGATGTCCTGGTGACTCCTTGATTTTAACCTGGTTAGATCCATTGGGACTCCTGAATTGACAGATTGTAAGATAATAAATTTGTATTGTTTTAAGCACTAAGTTTGTGGTAATTTGTTATAGCAGCCATAGGAACCCAATATTTTCCCCAAGATTCCTGCCCTCTGGTATATATGCTCTGTATAATCCCTTCCCCTTGGGTGTGATTAAGATTTATGAATATGATGGGTGATCATTCTTGTGATTATGTAATGCTATATGGCAGAAGAGATTTTGCAGATGTAATGAATGTCTTCAATCAATAACTTTGGGTAAATCAAAAGGAAGGTTATCTTCTATTGGCCTGACCTTAAAAGAGGTCAAAGAGATTCAAAGTGAAAGAGATTCTCTTGTTGGCTTGAAGGAGCAAACTTCTACATTGCGGAGAACACCACATAACAGAGAACAGTGAGTAACATCTAGGAACTAAGGGCTTCAGTCCTACAACTGCAAGGAATTAAATTCTTCCAACAACATGAATGAGCTTGGAAGAAGAGTCCAAGTTCCAAATGAGAATGCAACCTGGTGGACACCTTGATTTTAGCCTTTTGAGAACTTAAGCAGAGAACCCAGGTACACCACACTAGGGCTTCTGACCTACAGAAATATGTGAAACATGTAACTATATATGAAATAACAAATCAGTATTGTTTTAAGCTGCTAAATTTGTGCTAACTTGTCATGCAGTGATGGAAAAACAATGTATTTTCCCATTGAATTGCCTTAGCAATGCATTTTTGAAAATCAATTGAGCATGTATGTCTGGGTCTATTTCTAGACTCTGTTCTTTCCCATTGATCAGTTTGTCTGTCTTTTTACCAAAACTACTATCATTTGGCTTACCATAGCTTTATAGTACATCTTTAAAATTAGATATTAGGAGTCCTCCAACTTTGTTATTCTTTTTCAAAATTGTTTGGCTATTTTACGTCCTGTGTATTTTCATATAAAAAGTAGAATCAACTTTTTATTTGTACAAAAAATGCTTGCTGGAATTTTGATTTGTATTATGGTTGACCATTGAACAACACTCCATGAAGCGGAAAATCCGAGTATAACTTTACAGTTGTCCCTCCGTGTCCATGGTTCCATACTGGCAGAGTCAACCAACTGTGGATTATGTATTCTGTAGTCTGTATTTATTAAAACAAATCTGCATATAAGTGGACCTGCTCAGTCTAAACCAGGGTTGTTCAAGGGTCAGCTGGAAGTTGAATTTGAAGATCAATTTGGGGAATTTTGACAGCTTAACAATATTGAGTCTTCTGATTCATGAACATGGTATATATTTCCATTAGTTTTAGTCTCCTTTCATTTCTTTCTTTTGGTAGGGAGATCTAATTAGCTTTATTCAGTGATTCAGGAATCAGGCAGCATCCCATCTAGTAAATAGAAGGATGCTCAAGGGGTTGCATAAATGGAAGGTTTTATAATCAGAAGGAGGGTAGGGAAGAAGGTATTAGCAAATGAAAAGAAAGGATTTTTTCAGGCCAGGCCATCTTCCTTTGGGGGGAAGGGAACAGCAGAGGTCTTCATGATGCAGATTACCTCACTAGGGTTGATCCTGAAATTTCAGATTACGTGTTTAAAATTCACATTCCAGGGACTTCCCTGGTGGCGCAGTTGTTAGGAATCCACCTGCTAATGCAGGGGACATGGATTTGAGCCCTGGTCTAGGAAGATCCCACATGCCACAGAGCAAGTAAGCCCATGTGCCACAACTACTGAGCCAGTGCTCTAGAGCCCACGAACCACAACTGAGCCTGCAAGCCACAGCTACTGAAGCCCGTGAGCCTAGAGCCCATGCTCTGTAACAAGAGAAGCCACTGCAATGAGAAGCCTGTGTACCACAAGGAAGAGTAGCCTCTGCTCGCCACAACTAGAGAAAGCCTGTGCGCAGCAATGAAGACAAAACATAGCCAAAATAATAAATAAATAAATAAATAAATAAATAATAAATAAAATAAAATTCACATTCCGAGCTCTCTTTGTGCCTAGCACAGCCATGGCTCATGTCTCCTCTAATCATTTTCCTAAGGAACAGACTTAAATATGCCCTAACAGGAGATGAAATAAAGATCTGCCTGCAGCGTTTCATTAAGATTGATGGCAATGACTACACTGTTATAACCTACCCCACTTGTTTTATGGACGTCATCAGCATTGGAGAGACTGGAGAGAATTTTTGTCTGATCTATGACACCAAGGGTCGCTTTACTGTTCATTGTATCACACCTGAGGAGGTCAAGTACAAGTTGTGCAAAGTGAGAAGGATCCTTGTGGGGACTAAAGGAATCCTTCATCTGATGACCCATGGTGCTTGCACCGCCCGCTACCCTGATCCCCTCATCAAGGTGAATGACACCACTCAAATTGATTTGGAGACTGGCAAGATTACTAATTTCATCTAATTTGACACTGGTAACCTGTGCATGGTGACTGGAGGTGCTAACCTGAGAAGAATTGGTGTGATCACCAACCAGGAGAGACATCCTGGTTCTTCTGATGTAGTTCATGTGAAAGATGTCAATGGTAACAGCTTTGCCACTGGGTTCTCCAAGATTTTCGTTATTGGCGAAGGCAACAAACCATGGATCTCTCTTCCCCATGGAAAGGGTATCTGCCTTACCATTGCTGAGGAGAGGGACAAGAGACTGGCGGCTAAACAGAGTAGTGGATAAAATGATCTCTAGGTGACATGATTGGAAAAGTCTTTGTACTTAATTAAGGATAATACCACATTAAAAAAATAAGATTCACATTCCTAGGAGAGGCTGAAACTACAATGAAGTCTTGGTTTGCTGTTCTGGGAGCAAATTACTCCATTTTGGGTTTTTTTTTTTTTTAACAATGCCAATTATATCTCAAAAATGTCAGTATTTCTCTAATTTTAATGTGTGAAGGAAGGTCTCCTTTAATTTCTGTTAGCAGTGTTTTATAATTTTCAGTATGGAGATCTTAGGTATCTTTTGTTAAATGTGTTTCTACGTATTTAATATTTTTTCATGCTATTGTAAATCAAAAACATTTTATATTCCAATTTTTATTACTAGCATATAGAAATACATATATTGCTAGCATATAGAAATACAATTATTTTTGTTTTTACCCTTGTTTCTGTGACTTTGCTAAATTTGTTTCTTAATTTTAGTAGTTTTGTGTAGATTCTTTAGGATTGTCTATGTAGACAATCACATTTTCTATGAACAAAGGCAGTTTTATTGACTTCCTTCCAGTCTTTTTGCCTTTTATTCATTTTTTCATGCTTTATTGAAGTCTACAGGACCTCTAGCATAATGTTCAGTAGAAGTTGTGAGAGTGTCATGCAGTATATCATTTACTATGATACTAATTGTAGTTTTTTCATAAATGTCATTTATCAAATTGAGGAAATACATTTCTATTTCTAGTTTGCTGAGAGTTTTGGTCATGAATTGGTGTTAAGTTTTGTCAAATTCTTTTCCCGCATCTATTAAAATGACTATATGATTTTCCTTATTTATTTCATTAACAGGATGAATTACAGATTTGTTTTTGATTCAACATTCAAAAACTTGCATTTCTTAGAATCTACTTGGCCGTGATATATAATCATTTTTATATGTTTCAGGATTCTATTTATTAATATTTTATTGAGGAATTTTTCTTCTATGTGTGTAAGATTGGTATTTTTCTTCCTTAAATATTTGATAGAACTCACCAATGAAATCATCTAGGCCTGTAGTTTTCTTTGTGGGAAGTTCTTGGTTATGATTATTTAATAGATTTATGTTGTGGTAGATGATCTCCAAAGCTGGATGTCATCCATTTATACCCTTTCTGTGTGCATGCCTCTACATGCACCACCCTCACTTGAGGCTGGGGTGGTCTTTTATTTATTTATTTTTAACATCTTTATTAGAGTATAATTGCTTTAAAATGTTGTGTTAGTTTCTGCTGTACAACAAAATGAATCAGCTATATGTATACATTTATATCCATATCCCCTCCCCCTTGAGCTTCCCTTCCACCCTCCATATCCCATCCCTCTAGGTCATCACAAAGCATTGAGCTGATCTCCCTGTGCTATACAGCAGCTTCCCACTAACTATTTTACGTTTGTTAGGGTATATATGTCAATACTACTCTCTCACTTTGTTCCACCTTCCCCTTCCTGCCCTGTGTCCTCAAGTCTGTTCTCTATGTCTTCATCTTTATTCCTGTCCTGCCACTAGGTTCATCAGTGCCATTTTTCTAGATTCCATATATATACGTTAGCATACAGTATTTGTTTTTCTCTTTCTGACTTACTTCACTCTGTATGACAGACTAAGTCCATCCACCTCACTACGACTAACTCAATTTCATTCCTTTTAATGGCTGGGTAATATTCCATTGTATATATGTGCCACATCTTCTTTATCCATTCATCTGTTGATGAACAATTAGGTTGCTTTCATGTCCTGGCTATTGTAAATAGTGTTGCAATGAACATAGTGGTACACGTCTCTTTTTGAATTATGGTTTTCTCAGGGTATATGCCCAGTAGTGCAATTGCTGGGTGGTATGGTAGTTCTATTTTTAGTTTTTTAAGGAACCTCCATACTGTTCTCCATAGTGGCTGCATCAATGTACATTCCCACCAACAGTGCAGGAGGGTTCTCTTTTCTCCACACCGTCTCCAGTATTTATTGTTTCTAGATTTTTTTTTTTTTTTTTTTTTTTTTTTTTTTTTTTTTTTTTTTTTTGCCGTACGCGGGCCTCTCACTGTTGTGGCCTCTCCCGTTGCGGAGCACAGGCTCCAGACGCGCAGGCTCAGCGGCCATGGCTCACGGACCCAGCCACTCCGCGGCATGTGGGATCTTCCCAGACGGGGGCACGAACCTGTGTCCCCTGCATCGGCAGGCGGACTCTCAACCACTGCGCCACCAGGGAAGCCCTGTTTCTAGATTTTTTGATGATGGCCATTCTGACCGGTGTGAGGTGATGCCTCATTGTCATTTTTATTTGCATTTCTCTAATGATTAGTGATGTTGAGCATTGTTTCATATGTTTGTTGGCAATCTGTTTGTCTTCTTTGGAGAAATATCTATTTAGGTCTTCTGCCCATTTTTGGATTGATTTTTTTTTTAATTGAGCCGCATGAACTTACTGTATATTTTGGGGATTAGTCCTTTGTCAGTTGCTTCGTCTGCAAACATTTTCTCCCATTCTGAGGGTTGTCTTTTCATCTTGTTTATGGTTTCCTTTGCTGTGCAAAAGCTTTTAAGTTTCATTAGGTCCCATTTGTTTATTTTTGTTTTTATTTCCACTTCTCTAGGAGGTGGGTCAAAAAGGATCTTGCTGTGATTTATGTCATAGAGTGTTCTGCCTATGTTTTCCTCTAAGAGTTTTATAGTGTCTGGCCTTACATTTAGGTCATTTAATCGATTTTGAGTTTATTTTTGTATGGTGTTAGGAAGTGTTCTAATTTCATTCTTTTACATGAAGCTGTCCAGTTCTTCCAGTTCCACTTTTTGAAGAGGCAGTCTTTTCTCCATTGTATATTCTTGCCTCCTTTATCAAAGATAAGGTGACCATATGTGTGTAGGTTTATCTCTGGGCTTTCTATCCTGTTCCATTGATCTATATTTCTGTTTTTGTGCCAGTTCCATACTGTCTTGATTACTGTAGCTTTGTAGTATAGTCTGAAGTCCGGGAGCCTGATTCCTCCAGCTCCGTTTTTCTTTCTCAAGATTTCTTTAGCTATTTAGGGTCTTTTGTGTTTCCATAAAAATTGTGGAATTTTTTGTTCTAGTTCTGTGAAAAATCTCATTGGTAATATGATAGGGTTGCATTGAATCTGTAGATTGCTTTGGGTAGTATAGTCATTTTCACTAGGTTGATTCTTCCGATCCAAGAACATGGTATCTCCCCATCTGTCTCTATCATCTTTGATTTCTTTCATCAGTGTCTTACAGTTTTCTGCATACAGGTCTTTTGCCTCCTTAGGTAGGTTTATTCCTAGGTATTTTATTATTTTTGTTGCAGTGGTAAATGGGAGTGTTTCCTTAATTTCTCTTTCTGATTTTTCATTGTCAGTGTATAGGAATGCAAGAGATTTCTGTGCATTAATTTTGTACCCTGTTACTTTACCAAATCCATTGATTATCTCTAGTAGTTTTCTGGTAGCATCTTTAGGGTTCTCTATGTATAATATCATGTCATCTGCAACAGTGACAGTTTTACTTCTTCTTTTCCAATTTGCATTCTTTTTATTTCTTTTTCTTCTCTGATTGCCATGGCTAAAACTTCCAAAACTATGTTAAATAATAATGGTGAGAGTGGGCACCCTTGTCTTGTCCCTGACCCTAGAGGAAATGCTTTCAGTTTTTCACCATTGAGAATGATGTTTGCTATGAGTTTGTAGTATATGGCTTTTATTATGTTGAGGTAGGTTCTCTCTATGCCTACTTTCTGGATAGTTTTTATCATAAATGGGTGTTGAATTTTGTCAGATGCTTTTTCTGCATCTGAGATTATCATATGGTTTTTATCTTTCAATTTGTTAATATGGTTTATCACATTGATTGATTTTCATATATTGATGAATCCTTGCATTCCTGGGATAAACCCTGCTTGATCATGGTGTATGATCCTTTTAATGTGCTGTTGGATTCTTTTTGCTAGTATTTTGTTGAGATTTTTGCATCTATGTTCACCAGTGATATTGACCTGTAATTTCCTTTTTTGTGACATCTTTGTCTGGTTTTCGTATCAGGGTGATGGTGGCCTTGTAGAATGAGTTTGGGAGTGTTCCTCCCTCTGCTATATATTGGAAGAGTTTGAGAAGGATCAGTGATAGCTCTTCTCTAAATGTTTGATAGAATTTGCCTGTGAAGACATCTGGTCCTGGGCTTTTGTTTGTTGGAAGATTTTTAATCACAGTCTCAATTTCAGTGCTTGTGATTGGTCTGTTCATAATTTCTATTTCTTCCTGGTTCAGTCTTGGAAGGTTGTACTCTTCTGAGAATTTGTCCATTTCTTCCAGGTTGTCCATTTTATTGGCATGTAGTTCCTTGTAGGAGTCTCTCATGATCCTTTGTATTTCTGCAATGTCAGTTGTTACTTCTCCTTTTTCTTTTCTAATTCTATTGATTTGAGTCTTCTCCCTTTTTTTCCTGATGAGTCTGGCTAATGTTTTATCAATTTTGTTTATCTTCTCAAAGAACCAGCTTTTAGTTTTTTTTAATCTTTTCTATCATTTCCTTTATTTCTTTTTCATTTATTTCTGATCTGATTTTTATTATTTCTTTCTGCTAACTTTAGGGTTTTTGTTGTTGTTCTTCTTCTTCTTTCTCTAGTTGCTTTAGGTATAAGGTTAGGGTGTTTATTTTAGATTTTTCTTATTTCTTGAGGTAGGATTGTATTGCTACCAACTTCCCTGTTAGAACTTCTTTTGCTCCATCCCATAGGTTTTGGGTTGTTGTATTTTCATTGTCATTTGTTCCTAGGTATTTTTTAATTTCCTGTTTGATTTCTTCAGTGATCTCTTGGTTATTTAGTAGGGTATTGTTTAGCCTCCATGTGTTTGTATTTTTTACAGTTTTTTTCCATAATTGATATCTAGTCTCATAGCATTGTTTTCGGAAAAGATGCTCGATACAGTTTCAATTTTCTTAAATTTACAAAGTCTTGATTTGAGACCCAAGATGTAATCTATCCTGGAGAATGTTCTGTGTGCACTTGAGAAGAAATTGTCTTCTGTTGTTTTTGGATGGAATGTCCTGTGGATATCAATTAAGTCCATCTGGTCTAATATGTCATTTAAGGCTTCTGTTTATTTATTTTATGTTTGGATGATCTGTCCATTGGTGTAAGTGAGCTGTTAAAGTCCCCTACTATTATTGTGTTACTGTCAATTTTACCTCTTATGGCTGTTAGCATTTGCCTTATGTATTGAGGTGCTCCTATGTTGGGTGAATAAATATTTAAAATTGTTATCTCTTGTTCTTGGATTGATCCCTTGATCATTATGTAGTGTCCTTCCTTGGCTCTTGTAATAGTCTTTATTTTAAATCCCATTTTCTCTGATATGAGTATTGCCACTCCAGCTTTCTTTTGATTTCCATTTGCATGGAATATCTTTCTCCATTCCCTCACTTTCAGTCTGTATGTGTCCCTAGGTTTGAAGTGGGTCTCTTGTAGACCGCATATATATGGATCTAGTTTTTGTATCCATTCAGCCAGTCTGTGTCTTTTGGTTGGAGAATTTAATCCATTTACATTTAAGGTAATTATTGATATGTATGTTCCTATTACCATTTTCTTAATTGTTTTGGGTTTGTTTTTGTAAGTCTTTTCCTTCTCTTGTGTTTTCTGTCTAGAGAAGTTCCTTTAGCATTTGTTGTAAAGCTGGTTTGGTGGTGTTGAATTCTCTTAACTTTCACTTGTCTGTGGAGTTTTTGATTTCTCTGTTGAATCTGAATGAGATCCTTGCTGGGTAGAGTAATGTTGGTTGTAGGTTTTTCCATTTTGTCAATTTAAATGTGTCCTGCTACTCCCTTCTGGCCTGCACAATTTCTGCTGAAAGATCAGCTGTTAACCTAATGGATATTCCCTTGTTTGTTATTTGTTGCTTTTCCCTTGCTGATTTTAATATTGTTTGTTTGTTTAATTTTTGTTAGTGTGATTAATATGTGTCTTCACATGTTTCTCCTTGGGTTTATCCTGTATGGGACTCTCTGTGCTTCCTGGATTGATTGACTATTTCCTTTTCCATGTTGGGGAAGTTTTTGACTATGATCTCTTCAAATATTTTCTCAGACACTTTCTCTTTCTCTTCTCCTTCTGGGACCCCTATAATTCGAATGTTGGTGCATTTAACTTTGTCCCAGAGGTCTCTGAGGCTGTCCTCAATTCTTTTCATTCTTTTTTCTTTATTCTGCTTTGTGGCAGTTATTTCCACCATTCTATCTTCCAGCTCACTTTTCCGTTCTTCTGCCTCAGTTATCCTGCTATTGATTCCTTCTAGAGTATTTTTAACTTCAGTTATTGTGTTGTTCGTTACTGTTTGTTTGTTCTTTTGTTTTTCTAGACCCTTGTTACACTTTTCTTGTATTCTCTCCATTCCGTTTCCGGGATTTTGGATCATCTTTACTATCATTACCCTTAATTCCTTTTCTGGTAGTTTGCCTATTTCCTCTTCATTTATTTGGTCTTGTGGGTTTTTATTTTGCTCCTTTGCCTGCAAGATATTTCTCTGTCTTCTCATTTTGTCTAATTACAGTGTTTGAGGTCTCCTGTCCCTAGGCTGCAGAGTCGTAGTTCTTCTTGCTTCTGTTTTTTGCCTTTGGTGGTGAGGTTGGTCCAGTGGTTTGGATAGGCTTCCTGATGGGAGGGACTGGTGCCTGTGTTCTGGGGAGTGGAGCTGTGTCTTTTCCCTCTGATGAGTAGGGCTATGTCAGGTGGTGTGTTTTGGGGTGTCTGTGAGCTTAGTATGTCTTTAGGTAGTCTGTGTATTGATGGGTGGGTTTGTGTTCCTGTCTTGTTTGTTGTTTGGTGTGAGGTGTCCAGCACTGGGGGCTGCAGGCAGTTTGGTGGAGCCAGGTCTTGGATTCAGATAGAGGCCTCTGAGAGAGCTCTCAGTGATTAATCGTCCCTGGGGCCATGAATTCTCTAGTGGTCCAGCATCCTGGACTTGGTGCTCCCACCCTAGAGCCTCAGGCCTGACATCAATTTGGGGAATGAAGACCCTGCAAGTTGCTCATCCCAGCAATAAAGGGGAGTAAAAAAACTTTTTTAAATTAAAAAAATGATAACAAACCCCCAGACAAATGGTAAATAGTAAAACCAAACAAACAAAAACAGAAACAAGGAAATATGCACACACACAAAAGAAACAAAAACAGAACCAAATAAAGCAAAAAGCAAGAGAACAACCAGATAAACAAAAGAACCCAAGAACAAAATCAAACAATTAAAAAGAAAACTAACAAAAACACAAAACCAAAAGACAAAACCAAAGCAGAGTGAGGGTGGGGTGATTAAGACTTACTTTGACACATGGAATACGGGAAAGCGATGCTGTGTCAGTTCCAGATGTATCCCTTAAGAACCCTGGCCGCTCATTCTTTCCCTCTCAAGGTCAGCCACAATGTAGAAAATATGACTACTCTGAGGTTGCATTGTTAAGAGAGAGCTCAAGAGGAGAGACCATCTGAAGGAGCACTGAGGTACCAGACATGTGAGTAATGCATCCATGGACCTTTCAGCTTTGCCCAGCTGCTGGCTGAAAGTGGCAGAGTGAGTCATCCCAGCCAACACCATTTGGAGGAGAAGAACCACCCAGCTGAAGTCAATTATTTTAGCAACAACAAAATGATTGTGATTTTTGTTATTTTAAGTTTCTAAGTTTGCGGACTGGTTATGAAGCAATAGGATACTGAAAAGTAGGGCTTTCCATGTTTCCTCATTTTTCATGTGTCACTTTTGGTTGTGTTTCAAGGAATGTGTCCATTTCATCTAAATTGTTGAGTTTATTATCATAATGTTGTTTATAATATTTCCTTATTCTTTAAATATCTGTTGACTCTGTAGTGATATCATCTATTTTTGATGTTTTGTAAGTTTTCCTCTTTTTCTTGATTAGTTTTGCAGGGTTTTAAAAAATTTTTGTTAATCATTTCAAAGAGCTATACTTTGGTTTATTTTTTTAATTTGCTTGTTTTTTATTTAATTGATTTTGGCTTTTTATCATTTCTTTCTCTCTACTCATTGTGGGGTTATTATGTTCTTCCTTTTTAGATTGTTAAGGTGTAAATTTGAACTACTGATTTTTTATATGAAAATATATTTTTAACATCTTTATTGGAGTATAATTGCTTTACAATGGTGTGTTAGTTTCTTCTTTATAACAAAGTGGATCAGCTATACATATACATATATCCCCATATCTCCTCCCTCTTGTTTCTCCCTCCCTCCCACCCTCCCTATCCCACCCCTCTAGGTGGTCACAAAGCACTGAGCTGATCTCCCTGTGCTATGCAGCTGTTTCCCACTAGCTATCTATTTTACATTTGGTAATGTATATAAGTCCATGCCACTCTCTCACTTCGTCCCAGCTTACCCTTCCCCCTCCCCACGTCCTCAAGTCCATTCTCTACATCTGCGTCTTTATTCCTGTCCTGTCCCTAGGTTCTTCAGAACCTCTTTTTTCTTTTTCTTTTTTTTTAGATTCCATATATATGTGTTAGCATATGCTATTTGTTTTTCTCTTTCTGTCTTACTTCACTCTGTATGACAGACTCTAGGTTCATCCACCTCACTACAAATAACTCAATTTTGTTTCTTTTTATGGTTAATATTCCATTGTATATATGTGCCACATCTTCTTTATTCACTGTCAATGGACACTTAGGTTCTTCCATGTCCTAGCTATTGTAAATAGAGCTGCAATGAATGAACTATTGATTTTTAATCTTTGCTTTTTTTTCTATTATAGACATTTATAACTGTATATTTCCTTGTAGGCACTGCTTTAACCTCATTCCATAAAATTTGTTATTTTTTGTTTTCATCATCATTCAGTTAAACTATTTTCTAATTTCCCTACTAATTTTTTTGTCATGAGTTATTTAAAAAAATGCTGCTTACTTTCCAAATATTTGGGATGATTTTCTAGGTATCTATTGTACTTGATTTTTAATCTAATTCCATTGTGCTCATGAAACATACTCTGGAAGATTTTAATCTTTTGCATTTTACTGAGACTTGTTTTATTACTCAGCTTATGGTCTATTTTGGTAAATGTTCATGTGCACTTGAAAAAAATGTGTATTTTAAAATTGT
This sequence comes from Hyperoodon ampullatus, assembly GCF_949752795.1. NCBI lineage: Eukaryota > Metazoa > Chordata > Mammalia > Artiodactyla > Ziphiidae > Hyperoodon > Hyperoodon ampullatus. The sequence goes on from NC_136917.1 coordinate 2,275,734, forward strand.
TCAGTGAAATATTCTGAAAATGTCAGTTAAATCAAGATTGTTGATAATGTTGTTCAGATCTTTTATATCTTTACTATTTTTTTGTCTCCTCATTCTGCAAATGACTGAGGTAGAGGTGTCAAAATCTCCAGTCATGATCAGGGAATTGTCTATTTTTCTCTTTCCTTTAGTCAGTTTTTGCTTTACGAATTTTGAAGCTCAGTTATTATGTACAAAGTTAAGATTTTAACGACTTCCTGCTGAGCTAACTCTTTTGTTATTAGGAAATGTCCCCCTTTATCTGTGGAAATACTCTTTGCCTTGAAGTCTACTTCATCTTATTTTAATATAACCATACCAGATTTCTTATTTTTACTATTTTCATCTTTTTCCATCCTTTTACCTTCAATCTGTGTCTTTATATTTCACATTCATGTAGTTGGGTATTGCTTTTTAAAAGTTTACTCTGACAATCATTTTCTTTGAACTAGAGTATTCAGCTCATTTTTACTAAATTATATAGTGGATTTTAAGTCTAACATCTGGTTATTTTTTTTAATTTTTATTATTTTTGGCTGCATTGGCTCTTAGTTGTGGCATGCAGGATCTTCGTTGAGGCATGTGGGATCTTTCGTTGCAGCGTGTGGGCTCTTCATTGTGGTGCATAGGCTTCTCTCTAGTTGTGGCATGCAGGTTTTCTCTCTCTAGTTGTGGCGCCTGGGCTCCAGAGCACATGGGCTCTGTAGTTTGCAGCACGCAGGCTCTAGTTGAGGTGTGCGAGCTCAGTAGTTGTGTCACATGGACTTAGTTGCCCCACAGCATGTGGGATCTTAGTTCCCTGACCAGGGATCGAACCTATGTCCCCTGCAATGCAAGGCAGATTCTCTACCACTGGACCACCAGGGAAGTCCCTAGTTATTTGTTTTATATTTGTTCCATCTGCTTTGTGTTCCTCTTCCTCTTTTGTAGGCTTCTTTTGGATTAATTGAATACTTTGTATTCTTTTTTCATCTCCTTTATTGGCATCAAAGTTATTCCTCTTTTTTATTTTTATTTTTTATTAGTTGCTTTAAGGATTATAATATGTGTTCTTAATTTATCACAGTCTAATTATAATTATTATTGTTTCACTTCACACATTATTGTTCACACTTCACAAATATAAGAAACTAATAGCAGTATAACTTCATTTTCCTCTTCATCCTTTGTGATATTGTCATAATTTTAATTATATGCATATTATAAATCTCAATTTGTAATGCTATTATTTTCACTTGAAATGAACATTTGTCTTTTAAGGAAATTAAGGGGAAAGCTAGTGTTTTAAAATTACATTTAACATTTTTCAGTGTTTGTCATTTCTTCCTATAGATCTGTGTTTCCATTTGGTGTCATTTATCTTTAGCCTAAGAACTCTTTTTAGTAGTTCTTATAGTGCAGGTCTGCTGGTAACCAATTTTTTCAACTTTTAAAAAATCTGAAATGTCTTTATTTCACCCTCATTTTTAAAGAATATTTTTGTTAGATCCAAAATTCTTAGATTACAATTTTTTCTTTCTTCATTTCAGTGTAATTCTGTGATCTTCTAGTCTCCATTGTTTCTAATGAGAAGGTAATTGTCTTTGTGTCAGTGCTTCTGTGTATTTATTTTGTCATTTTGCCCTGGTTGCTTTCAAAGTTTTCTCTTCATCTTTGGTTTTCAGCAGTTTGATTATAATGTACTTACTTGTAGTTTTCACTGTATTTATCCTGCTTGGGGGTTTGCTTAGTTTCTTTTTTTTTGTGGTACGTGGGCCTCTCACTGCTGTGGCCTCTCCCGTTGCGGAGCACAGGCTCTGGACGTGCAGGCTCAGCAGCCATGGCTCATGGGCCTAGCCACTCTGCGGCATGTGGCATCTTCCCTGACTGGGGCATGAACCCATGTCCCCTGCATCGGCAGGCTGACTCTCAACCACTGCGCCACCAGGGAAGCCCTCGTTTAGTTTCTTGAATTGGCAAGTGGATGCTTTTGACTACATTTAGGAAAATTTCAATCATTATTTTTTCAAAAAATTGTTTCTTTCCTATTCTTTCTCTGCTTTCCTCTGAGACTTTAATTGGACTTAGACTATTTAACATTGTCCCAAAGGTCACTGGGACTCTGTTCATGTTTTTAAATTAAAAAAAATTTTTTTTTCAGAGTGGAAATTTTTATGAATCTGTCTCTAGTTCATTTGCTCTTTCTCTTGTCATCTTATATTTGTTTTTAAGCCAATCTAGTAAATTTTTGATTTCTGATATTTTCTTTTCAGTTATAGAATTTCCATTTGTTTCTTTTTCATAATTTCTGTTTCTCTGTGGGCATTTCTTATATGTTCACTCATTAGGACCATATTTTTCTTTAAGTTTTTAACATATTTGGAATAGCTTTAAAAAAATCCTTGTGTGCTGATTCTAACATCTGAGTCATCTCAGGATCTGTTTCTAACTGCTTTTTTTCTTGATTATGAGTCACATTTTTTGCTTCTTTGCATGCCTAGTAATTTTTTACTGTATCCCTGGACATTGTAAGTTATACATTTTAAGGAATCTAGCTTATTTTTTTACTTTAAATAGTTTTGAGTTTTGTTCTGGCAGACAGTTAATTTACTGGTAGCTCTCCTTGATCCTTTCGAGGCTTAGTTTTAGGCTTTGCTAGGGCAGAGCTGTTGTATTTATCTGTTGCTGTGTAACAAATTACCCCCAAACTTAGCACTTTAAACAACTTTTATTATCACACCATTTCTGAGGATCAGGAATCTGGGAGTGATTTTATTTGATGGTTCTGGCTCAGGGTCTCTTATGATATTGCAGTCAAACCATCATTTGGGGCTGTAGTCATCTAAGCCTCCATCATAGTTGCAAAATATGCTTTCAAGAGCACTCATGTGCTTGTTGGCAGATCTCTTCCCATTGCTGGCTATGACAGAGGCCTCTGTCCCTCTTCATTTGGACTTCTCCATGGGGGGGGGGACTAGACAAAGGTATGAATAACAGGTGAGGATCATTGGGAAGGGGCCTACCAGCTGCTACAAGGGTCTAGAGTAACACTTAGTCTAGATCAGGGTTTCTCAACCTTGACGATATTGACATTTTGGGCTGGAAAATTCTTCACTGTGTGGGATTATCTTGTGTACTGTGGGATGTTTAGCAACATCCCTGGCTCTACACACTAGATGGCAGTAGTGCTTCCTATCATGACAGTGAAAAAAGGTCTCCAGACTACCAAATGTCCTTTGGGGGAGGGGCAAAAATCACCTCTCCCCTCCAACTGGCAGCCACTTCTCTAGAACCCGAACCTTATTTGTGAGATGTGGGATAAATATTCTGTCACAGATGAATATCTTAATGAGGTCTCTTTAATCTGGTTGGACTAGAACTCCAATGGCTCCTAACACTGTGTGACCTTTAGTATCGCAGCTCTGCTTTCAACCATGTGTCAAATGCTTTCTGCTGTGCCTTTCTGTCTTTCTCTGCACATGTGCAGCCCAGGTCTTATCCAGTTCCCTTCTCTATGCTACTCAACTCTTTTTTTTGGTAAATTAATTAATTTTTTGGCTGCATTGGTTCTTCATTGCTGCACGTGGGCTTTCTCTCATTTTGGTGAGTGGGTGTTTTACTCTTTGTTGCAGTACGCGGGCTTCTCATTGCAGTGGCTTCTCATGTTGTGGAGCATGGGCTTTAGGTGCGTGGGCTTCAGTAGTTGTGGCACGTGGGCTCTAGAGTGCAGACTCAGTAGTTTTGGCTCATGGGCTTAGTTGCTCCATGGCATGTGGGATCTTCCTGGACCAGGACTCAAACCCATGCCCCCTGCCTTGGCAGGCAGATTCTTAACCACTGCACCACCAGGGAAGTCCTGCTACTCAACTCTTCACGCTTTGGCTGCTTCAACAGCCCCAAACTCTTATCTCTGCCTTTTCAACTCAGCATTTGCACTCTCTTTGCTATTTGTGCTGGGACTCCTTCTTTGCGGTGGTCAGGAAATTGTCTTAGGTCAAGAGCCAGACAACACATGGGGCTCACCTGATGTGCTTCCTTCTCTTAGGGGTTGCAATCCTGAGCTGGCTACAACAATGCTTTACAGCATTTTCCTTAGGTATTTTGTCCCATTATATCTACTTATGGCAGAATGGCAAGTGTGATGACAATTATTCCACGGTGGCTGAAGGTACACATTCTCCACATATTGTTGTTGTTTTTAAAGGAACCAACATTTAAAAATCAGAAGATTTCACTGCTCTGGAGAATCACATGGGACTAACAAATGACAGTATTTGTCCAGACTGATGGTTGCTGTTCATCTTGACATTTATGCTGTTGTTTTCTTATTTCTATGAATCCAAGTGCCTCCACCTGTGTGTCTCACAAAAAATGGAAAGATATTCTGAGTGGACAGTGTGGTTTTTCTCACACATGTCCAACCTCACTTGTTTTTGTCATCCACACTTGAGCTGGTGATCCCTTTTCCTGAAATTTAGGGGAAGATGAGATCCAGGGGAAGAAAACACTCTGGTGTCATCTGTCTTGTCCATAAATAAAGCTTGGAGACTGTTTGATTAAAGCCAGTGCATCTCCCATGAATTCATTGGGTTGGGGTTATCCACATGGCCACCACCAGGCAATTAAATGAACAGACTTCCTGAGGGGTTGGCTCTGATGTGGTTGTCTGAGTCTACTCAGAAGCTATTCATTTTCCCGAAGGCTCTGGAAAGAGACCCTTCAGTAGCACGTTACTGAAAGAAAACTCAAAGAGAAGAACTGTGCTTCACCATATCAGGGTCATCTTCTGAATCAGATCCCATTTCACCCTGTTTAGGGTTTCTGAAGGAGCAAGAAGAGGCTCTATCCTAAATGGAGACCAGTGGCTTATCCCCCAGAAGGTCCCTGTGCACGAAATCAGAAGAATCATCACTGAATCCATAAAAGCAGGAAGAGTGTTAAACTGCACTTAAGTGGGGTTTGTACACTTGAATGCCCAGAGGGGTCAGATATGCAACATAAATGAATCAAGCAGCATGTTGAACAAAATAGAGTGGAGTGGTCTGTGGCCCCTGGAGGGCACATTTCCTGGTTGGGCAATCCATTTACAGAAGTTTAAAACATGGAGCCAGTCAAACAAATCCACACCTGGGTTTGCCTGTGGACTGCCAGTTTACAGACCTGGTTCACATTCTTTATTAGTTCAGTGGAAGACACTGTTGCCAGTTTTCCCTGGGGCCATCAGCTGTCTTGTCAGGATGTGCACAGTATGGAGGAGGCTAGTTTCAGTAGCTTGGGCCATTCCTGGGGGATTTGGGTTGTGCCCAAGGGCAAAGAGCCCAGCATGAGCTTCATGGTCTGGACTTGATGGCTACTCTGAGCTGTCCCCTGATGGAGGAGTCCTGCCCCTCAGGATCTCATGCCTTAGGGAATGCACTCTTCTGAGAGCTTTTCTCTTTTTGTTGGAGTTGTGTGATGCTCAGTGAGTTCAGGGCTGTGGAGGGGAGTGGAGGGGAGTGAAGGGAGCTCCAGGCCACCCAGCCATTCACCCTGAACTGACCCTTTCCCTCAGATCACACTATTGGGCCTGACCCCAGCCTGCCGAGCTATGGCACACACCAATGCTGCAGTCTGAGTTGCACGGGGAGGAATGGGGGACAGGCCCACCTGAGCCCATGGGGCCAGGAGGAAAGATCACACTGAAACCCCTTCACCCCATTTCTTGGCCACAGCAAGTAGCCCTCCTCCACGCTGCAGCCATCTCTCCTGTGAACAGAGTCAGAAAAGCCCTCTTTTCCCTGCGGTCTCACTTTAGCTCTTCACATGCAGAGGTGTCTCCACTTTTTCTGCAAAGAGTTCCCAGCAGGGCTGGGATAGAGCTAGTGGCCCAGGCTAGTTGTTCATCCTCCCCACCTGATTGGTTACCTTACAGTGTCTTCCTGGCTTCTCTAGATTTTTCTTGGTGTTCATGAGAAAACTGTGCACACTAGTCTTTTAAATATTATATTTTTTATAAAGTGCTGATCTTAAGTATTTTACTAGGTTCAGAAAAAACAGTCCAATGTTTACATAAGATTTTAAAAAACTATCAGAAAACTAGGAATAGACAGAAACTTCTTTAACTTCATAACAACTTCTATATTTCAAAAGCCTTCAGCAAATAGGATACTTGGTGAAAACATATGCACTATGAGCAAGGCTGGGTGATAAGGCCCATCCCCACTGTTAACACCACATTTAGGGTTTTGGCACCAATGAGCTATGGAATGGAAATGTCATAAGACCTGTCAGAATTGGAAGGAAAAAATTAAATCCTCATTACAAGAAGAGAATAACATCACATATATATTAAACTCAGCCCAATCAACAGACAAAATAATAGAACCAACAAGTTGCTTAAGCAATTTTCTGGATGCACAATCAGCCTGGATGAACAGACAGCAACAGCCTCCCTCTATATCAGCAACAACCATCTAAAAAGTAAGAAGTCATTGAGCTTCCTGGTTGGTGATCATGTCGAGGTGCTGGGAAGGTGCTGCACCTGGAGAAAGCATGGAAACTCTGTGCCCTTTCCCCACACATCACCTAATGCATCTCTTCCATTCAACTGTTCCTGAGTTGTATCCTTTATAGTAAACCAATAAGCAGACTGAAGGCAAAGCCTGTAATACCTTTTCTAAAACAGAGTTCTCTTTTTATTGATTCAGTTTCGGGGCGGAAAATACAGAAGGCTTCTTGGTTTATACATGACTTTGTAAGAGAATCAGTACTTATAGGGCTATTGAAATTCCAGGTATTGAAGCAATAGCAAAATTACACTTGGACTACAAATGAACAGGGTTCTCGTCAAACAATCCAAAAACAGCTGGCTACTAGCCAAATCCTCCATTGGTCCTGTCAAATGATGAGACATTGCCAACCAAATAAATTATCTTTACTGAAAAAGAAGTGAGGAAACATATATGTAGCAAATGTACTGGAAAGATGTTGACATTCAAAAAATACCATAAAGTGCTTTATAGGAACAAATTCTTAATGAAAAATGTCCAAGAAATTTTAAAAAGTCACCATTTGCAATAGCAAAAAAGCATCCAGAAGTCAACCTAACAAAGAATGCAGAGGACTTTTCTGTAGAAAAATGGAAACTTCTAGTAAAGGACATAAAAGGAGACATGGAGAGATTACTGTGTGTATGGGTGAGATTTCTTACTGTTACAAGGCTTTCAAGTCTCCCAGATTCATCTAGGTATTGAATGCAATCCAGATCAAAATTTCAGCTGGAATTGTTGAGGAAATCAACAAACTCATTGCTAAATGTATATGGAAGAATCAAGGTATAAGAAGAGGTGAGTCACTCCAGGCCAAACACATGTAGGTCTTTCCATTGCTTCTCATGTGATAAGGTTTCCAGACCCTACACCATGCTAGGCCTCCACCTTAGTATATTCCAGTTCATCAAAATTCTTCATAAATTGCTGTTCCAAGTAGCAAATTCAATCCCATTATGGTCACCACAAGATAGAGGAGGGCCACGAGCCTCCAACTAGGTACCCTGGAGTAATGGAAATAGCAGAAGCCTTGGAGTCTGGTAGATGTGGTGGGACACCCCCCAGCTCTGATCCAACTTCCATCTGTCACTCAGCCTACACTCCAAGGAGGTGAATTTAACAAGCTTACCATGATTGGGGCATTTCCATCCCTTCTTTTCTTTCACGTTCAATCCTTTCCTACTCTTTGTCTTCACATATTACTTGATTCTTTCTTTCTATCCTCTTTATTTATTTTTAATACACTGGTTCAGAACCAGTGTTCTTTTTTCTTTTCTTTTTTTTTTTTGGCTGAGTTTGGGTCTTTGTTGCTGCTCATGGACTTTCTCTAGCTGTGGTGAGCGGGGGCTACTCTTTGTTGCGGTGCACGGGCTTCTCGTTGCAGTGGCTTCTCTTGTTGCAGAACACGGGCTCTAGGTGGCGGGCTTCACTAGTTGCTGCATGTGGACTCAGTAGTTGCGGCTCGCAGGACCTAGAACACGTGGGCTTCAGTAGTTGTTGCTTGAGGGCTCTAGAGCGCAGGCTCAGTAGTTGTGGCGCACAGGCTTAGTTGCTCCGCGGCATGTGGGATCTTCCCGGACCAGGGATTGAACCCATGCCCCCTGCATTGGCAGGTGGATTCTTAACCACTGTGCCACCAGGGAAGTCCCTGTCCTCTTTATTTTTAAAAGAGGTGGAAATATAAAAGCAAAAAAGGAGGTGAATGAGAAAGGAATCTGAGCAGGTATGAAAAAGTTTTTTATAGCAATTTTATAAAAATTAGGCACACAGAGTATTTCCAATTACTAAATAAACTATCAATCAATCTGGTTTGCTAATTGGACTTCTCCAAGGGCATCGCGAAAGCCCAAGAGGAAGAACACTGAACCCATTGCAGATGAAAGGAACAGACCTGCCTACCACCCAGTGTCCACCCAGTGAAGCCAGGAAAGGTCAGGAGAGGGGAGGAACTTCTGGAGAATTCCTGGCTGGAAAAAGCACTTAGGCAGGGCAAGGGCTGCTGAGGAGAGAGAGGGCCTGCAGGTTAACAGTGCTTTCCTCAAGGTCACTGGCCCTCTGCAACACTTGAGAGGTGAAGGTTGAGACATATTAACCAGAGGAACTCGTGATATCGAATTTGAGAGCTAAGTCATATAGGTCTCAACTGTTGTAGACAAATAATAAATCAGAATGTCTGTCAAAATTTAAAAAAAAAAAAAGAAGAGCTAAGTCAATCTTTCAAAATTTCTCCGTCATGACATGTCACGGAGGCTGTGGTCCTGGTCATGGGATAGACTTGGGATGTCAATAGCATGAAATAGAGAACTTGAAACAGACCTGGTATTGTTGGGAATTTGGTATACAAGTGGCACCACAAAGAAAGGGGGAAAGGACAAGTTGTTCAGTGGATGAGGCTGGGAAAACCGGCTCACTTTAAAACTGGACTCTACTGCAATATCCCATGTGGTCTCCGGATGGATTAAAGGCTGACAGATGGAAGGCAAAGCTTTAAAGCCGGCAGAAGATTATGCAGGACAACATCTTTGAGATCTAGAGTAGTAGACAGACTTTGTAAACAAAACTCACCACAATGCAAACCCGAAGTGAAAAATGGATGCTTTTGGCTAAATCAAAATTAAGTATATCTGTTCAATGAAGAACTCCACAGCCCAAGTCAAGAGAGGGCAGACTGGGAGAAGACATTTGTGATGCCGGCAACTGCTAAGGAATTACTTTTTAGAATACAGGAAGGTCTTCGGCCAGTCAGTAAGAGAAAGGCATGTAACCCAATAGAAAAATGGGAAAGGAGAGGAAGAGGCATTTCTTATAAGGAGATGATGCCCAAACGGCCAGCAAGTGTCTGAAGAGATTTAAACACACCAGGGATCAAAGAAACACAAAGCAACGGTAAGATGCCACTGGACATCCAGCGGACTGGCCACATTGAAAAGGTGGATGATACCAAGTGTCAGTGGGGTGTGTGCTAGGATTTTCAGGCATGACTGGTTGGGGCGTGGTTCTGGCAACAATTACACAGAGTTTTGTGGACATGCCCTTTGACCCAGGAATCCTAGAGAAGTGTTCACAGGGATGCCTGAGGGGACATGCATGGCTATGTTTATTATGGCATCGTTTCTGAGAGCAGAATGCTGGAGATAGGCTCCAGGATCCCAGCCAAGAGAACGTTACAGGTTCGATGTAGCAGGTGCAAAATGCCACGTATGAAGCAACATGAAGGAACACTGAACGAGTTATTCATACAGTTCCATAGACGGAGCTCAAAAAACATGTTAAAAGAAGAAAGTAGGAATTGAATGGAGTTTGTAGCCCAAAATTGTTTATGTAAGGCAACATGAGGAGGGTTCCATGCACACTCCACAGGGAAGCCTGCCTCTTTAAGGTCGGATCAGACATGTTAGAGAATGTGCTTATGGAGGGAGGCCGCGGAGGGGGGGTAGTGAGTAGGGAAAAATTAAGTGGAATACAATAAATCAGGGGCTTGCATGCATCTGTGTTAACAGAACTGTGATCTGAGGAGTATGGTTTTAGCACAAATATCTGAAGCTGAAGTTCAAATAAATGAGGAAATGAATAGGCAAGCAAGTTCCAGGTTTTAAAATAAATCCACAAGTCGTCTGTCCCTGTATGGAGGAGCCATTTGGGAAAACTGGCTTTTAATCTAGGGAGAAAGGAAATCTTAATCCAGTCATATCCCAGACATCATGATGAATTCCTCATGCTTTCAAATGTAATTAAAACAGTGAAAAGGCAAAGTGCTTGCATGTTGTCTCAACTCCGGAAGGAAGAAAATGCTGAGTGACAGTGGTGGTAATATAAGAATATAGATTTTAAACATGCTTACTATGTGTTAGGAACTGTGTACTGTGCAATGAATTTTACATGGATGGTTCTTTTTATTGCTCATGGCCATCAGCTGCTATCCATTGTACAGATGATGCTCTTGACTAGGGAGGTAAGGATCTTGCCTGAAATCATGGAGCAATGGCTTGACCAGCTTGGAACTCAGCCCGCCAGCCTCAGAGCCTGTGCCTTGACCCAGTGATGTGACGAGCATTGGGATAACAGCAAAACAGAGGCGGCTCTGCAAATGGAACACAACCAAGATAAAAAGCAGCAACAGATGGGAAATAGCGGGTTCCATAACGATGATAGGAAAATTAATATAAACATAAGGGCTTGTTACAACTCTCATCCTCCAGGACACAGTGTCCAAAGCAAGTGAAAAAGGAATTTACTTAAACGGAAACTAAAGCAGTAAACCTATGTCTCAAGAAGTTTCACTTTAAGTCATTAAAAAATGCCAACTAATAATGCGTTTTCCCCTTACCCAGTTATTGTTATAAAAAAAATAAGCGCATGCCATAAAACTTTGTGTTACTGAGAATGTGGGGGACAGGCACATCCATGCACAGCTGGTGGAAGCCAAACATGTATGCAACTAATTTGGGAGGCAAACACCCCTTGAAGTGGAATGAAAATGCAACAGTGTTTTTCTTCTACTTTCCCCTTAATATGTATTTGGTTGGAGGACGTCTTGCCCTCTACATATGTGGGCAGGTCCCATGCCCTCTTAGTTCTCTCTCAGGTGACAGGTCTCTCGCAGACTCCATTCAGAAATCAGCACGACCAGTTCAAAGTTGTGACTAAACTCTTAATTCGGCAGAATGTCCCATTTTCTGCCTGTCCCCAGGTTGGGCTGACTTCTGGTTGGAGTCCTACCATAGGAAGTTGGTGGGGTTGCCATCTTCTCTGTTCCTCCCCCTGGAGCTTCTCTCCCAACCTTGCCCGTCAGGGTGGGCTGGCTGCCTGCTCTTGGCCTGGCCGGTGTTGGGCTGTATCTCTCACGTGTGCTGTTTGATGGTTGCTGGAAGGTTCCAGCTCTGTGACCATGGGGTTCTTGGGATGGAAAGTCCCCTATCCCATGGGTCCCTCAGGAAGAGACAAAGCTTTCCTCAGGAGGGGGCAGTGTAAGGGTGGGTGGTCGGGCGCTGCTGCAGTTGTTCAGCAGGTGAGCCATGTGCTTTTTCCTCTGCCAGCCCCCTCTCTTGTCCTCAGCTTCTGGTTCCCGCAGGTTCATTGCGTGCAGACTCCCCCTGAGCTCCTCATCCCCTCGGCCTGGGGGTTCTGGGTTCCACCACATCTGGTCACCAGGAACATCCTTCATCCTTGGTCCTGATGCAGTGGGAGGTGGGCTGTTCCTAGTACAGCAGCCTCCTCCAAAATCTGCTTCTATGACCATGATACTGGGCCCACGATTGTCTGGCACTTGCTCCCAAGTGGGAGTCAGGCATCAGTCCTCAGTGTCCAAGGCCTCCAGGTGGCCTCATGGAAGTGCCCTCAGTAGACTAGAGGTGAAGGAGGTGGCACTCCACACCCCTCAACCTTGGAGGGGGCAGCATTCATGATATGAAAGTGGCTCCTTCCAATCAAATGTACTCCAATCCTTCAAAATCCTCTCTCAGCACCTTTATATTCTTCTAGTTGGTGAGGAGGTTTCGTAGGAATTGGGATGCAGGCTGAATTTTGGGGGTGCCCACCTACTTTTGAATTCCTCATTGCTTCCATCTGGGACTGACCATTAATTAGGCTTACATGTTGGAACACTAGTGTGTGCTGGGCACACCACCAGAAGGTGCTGAGTATACACACGTGCCTATGATATGGCCTTTGTCTTGAGCATTCAAGGAAGCAGACTGGATGGGGGGGTGGGTAGGACAGGACCAAGGAGACATCTGCCTGATGACACCAGGATGAAATTCATGGAGTTGATGGCACGTGCACCAGACCCATGTCCAGGATTGGGCTATGGGGTCCACTAAGAATTTCTGTAAGTGACAGAAAATCCCACTTAAACTGGCTTAAGCTCTAAAGGGAATTTATTGGCTCATGTTACTGACAAGTCCAGAGAGACCGGCTGCAGGTTAGGTGCAACTCGCCATTGCAGTGACATCACTAGGAACCAGGTCCAGTCCTCTGGGGTTCTCTTGGCTCGGCTCCGTCTGAATGCTGGGTTCATCCTTAGCCTGGCTCCCACCATGGGAGCAAATAGCTGCAGCAGCTCCCGACCATCCACTCTCACACTGCTCCCTCCTGCAGAAGAGCTCCATCTCTTCCTAAGGTACCCGTGGGATAGAGGGACTTTCCATCCCAGAACCCCGAGGATCACTCTGATTGGACCCACTTAGGCCAGGGACATGTGACGTGCTGGCTCTCTTAAGTCCTAGTTTCCTGCTTCGTCCTGGTCAGGGGCAATTGGGAGAAGGTGACCAGCAATGTGAAGAGCAGAAGCAGCAGTGGGAAGCCGGCTCATGTTGCAGCAGAGGCACTTCTACATCGTGGCATTAGCTCTCCACCTTACGGGCAGGTAACTGCCTTGCCTAAGGTCGCATCAAGAGTTAGTGAATATGGACTCATGTCTGAAGACCCTGAAGCCCAAGCTCTTGCTAATCTACTGCCTCCTCCAGGGTCCAGGGGTGCCCTCTGGCCTGGTCAGGGACCGGGAGGTACAGAGACCAGGGCATGAAGCTTCTATTCTTGGAGGACAGGAGGGCATGCGGAGCTGGGGGTGGTGGGGAGCCCAAGAAGGGTGGTCTAGGCTGGATAACACGCCTTGAAGGTCAGGCTAAGGCAGTTGCCCTTTATCTTGTAAGGCTTGGGGAGTGATGGGCAGGTTTCATTGAGGAAATAGAGGGATTGGCTCCAGGTTTTGAAGAGAGCGCCAGGGTTCTGGGTGGATGGATGGGAGGCAGGATGGGCACTAAGACACAGGGGCTGTGGTGACACCTGGGACTATATACCTGGGCTCTTCCCCCCACAATTCCTGGTTATTGGTGTCCATGGTAACACCTCCAGCTTGCCCGAGCTCGATTTGGAGGCAGAGCCTTTGCCCGGATGCTGAGCTCTGGGAGAACCAGTCACCAGCGAGTCCCTGACAGTTCACATCCTATTGATGCTGGAAGGGATACCTATTCTCCGTTACTGATCAGGGGATGTTCCGTGTCCATCTCATGCCCTACCTCCCGGTCCTGTGGCCCGCGTCCTCTTCTCTCAGCCTCCTCTTCATGCTGCTCACCAGCCTGAGTAGATGAGAATTTTTTCCCAAACAGTCATACAAGATCCAGTATGTCCTTTCCTAAAACAATGGAGAAATTGTGGTTGAATTGAGGACATCCAGACCCTCTCCTGAATTCCTGACAAAAAGCCACCCAGAGTGACGTCCAAACCCCTTAGACTGGCTGAGTCACTTCCCTTCTCCAGCTTCACCCACAGCCCCCTGCTGTTCCATGTCAAAGGCATTCAACTCAGCTCCCTCCCTTACCAGGTCACATGCTAGGATACCTGCCTGCCTTGGCACAGGTACCCCACAAGACAGGGACCCCGCAGGGGCTGCATGTTCGTTCTCTTCTGAAGTTGCAGCTGTTTTATGAAAACCCGCCTCCTCCAGGCACATCTCTTGCTCCGTGATGAAGGTCTCCCTCGGTCACATAAATGGGAGGTGAGACATTTTCACAGTTCTGGGACTCAGTAACTGGGCTGAAGTCCTCCCCTTCTAGACCTGCCCCCATCTGGGCTCTTCTCTTTTCAAACCTAGCTCAAAGGCTCTCAGAATCAAACTATTGCTGTACCCAAGGGACCCTGGACCTAGGATCGGCATGCCCGGACCGTCCTCTGTCTGTCTTTGGGGTCTCCCTCAGGCCAGCTTCTTCCCCATAGGTACGACTATCCCCTTTTTTCATATGAGGAAACTGAGGCTCAGAGACCTAAAGAGACTCTAAGAGGCCAGGTCACCAGCCTGCAGAGTCATATCTGGGTCAGGGTCTGCCAGGCTCCCAAACCTGAGTTCTTCCCTCCAAAAATGCCATTCATTACCCATGGGCAAGGCCATTCTTGTAAATCAAACAATAAATTGTAAAAACAAGATAAGGGAAGCATGCTAGATGAAATGAACTGACAGCTTCCATGATAAAAGGCTGAGATAAAACAGGAGAAGAACTACACAATTTTTTTAAACTTAAAAGTACAAGAGTAAATGACATTAGCTAATGGAATAAACAAGACAGAAGAAATAGTAAAATAGGGTAATTAAAAAAATGTGACTCTGGATGGGAAGAGGGGGATGGGCTGGCAGCACAGTCCAGATGAGCCTGGGGTGGGCTCCTGCCATCTGCCTCCTTCCCCAGGGCCAGTGGCTGGTAACCCCACCTGACAGGGCACCAATGGAAGGTCTCACTGCTGACCAGGCTCTCTTTGCTCTGGAATTAGGTACCCCGACCACACAGGCTGATGTCCAGCAGCAGTTCTGACCAGACAGGGAGGGAAGGGCCCAGAATCTCCACTGGGTCCGGGTCAGCGCCCACTTCTGTAGCTGGTCTCTTTGCAGGATGATAATACCTTCCCGATTCAAGTAGCTGCATCTCCATAAAACATCCTGCACATGCATTTATTTACAGACTCATATCTTAGCTGCTCGCATTTCAGACAGGCCTCCCTTCAGTTTACCCTGATCTAAGAGGATTCACTACCTGCTAGGAAGGCAGCAGAACCCAAGGGCCCCACTTGGTGGGGTCTTTGGCCTAGACACCTTTCTCAGCCTTGCCTGCTGGGGGTTGGTCTCTGGCCCAGGAGGTGAGCCCAGGGGAGCCCTGAGTGGAGGCTTCAGGCTCAGTGGCTCCAGCCCGAACTGGCTGGGCTCTGGTGTCTGAGAGCAGCATCTTCTCAGTAGCCTGCAGACAAGAGGATGCGCGTGTTGTTGCTGGGATACGGTGGAGGCCCGGGAAGCAAGGCCTGGCTGATTGTCGGCCAAAGCATTGATTTTTACCAAGGGGCTCTGCAGGCTCCTGTGTCTGGGCAGACTTGGGGCTGGGGGAGCTGGGGCTGGCTGCCAGGGGGCTCAACTCTGAAACAAGCTTTGAAAAAGAAGACTGTTTTGGGGGGCTTCAGTTCTTGGAGGGCAAGGACCAGTTTAGCCCGAACATGCCCTTCTTTGGTTGTCACTTCCTCAGCCAGCACCTTCTCTGCTGGCATCAGGGAGGGAACAACCTACTCCTACCTTCATGAACCCTGCTTCTAGTGGGGGGACCAAAAAGGCCCAGGCAGTGCAGGTGCTGAGAAGGTGGTGGAGAAAATAAGTAACTGCAGTGATGGGAAGCAGACAGCACTATGGCTGGGTGACCTTGGATGATTGCCTAACCTCTCTGAGCCTCAGTTGTCTCATCTGTAACATGAGGATGATAAAAATAGTGTGTGCCTCAGAGG
Source organism: Hyperoodon ampullatus (assembly GCF_949752795.1). Taxonomy (NCBI): domain Eukaryota; kingdom Metazoa; phylum Chordata; class Mammalia; order Artiodactyla; family Ziphiidae; genus Hyperoodon; species Hyperoodon ampullatus. The sequence goes on from NC_136917.1 coordinate 2,291,513, forward strand.
GTTGCTGAGAGAATTACATGAGATAAGGGGTGAGGCACTTAGAATATTGCCCACACGTAACAAGTACTCGACAAGTGTTATGGGCTGAATTGTGTCCCCCAAAATTCATGTGTTGAAATCCTAGTCCCCAGTACCTCGGAATGGGACTGCATTTGGAGACAAGGTCTTTAAAAAGATGGCAAGTTTGAAATGAGGGTGTTAGGATGGGCCCTAATCCAGTATGACTTATAAGTGTCCTTATAAGAAGCAGAGATTAGGACACAGACACACACAGAGGAAAGATCATATGAGGACACAGGGAGGAGACAGACGTCCACAAGCAAGGAGAGAGGCCGCAGAAGAAACAAACCTTGGCCACGCTTTGATCTTGGACTTCCAGCCTCCAGAACCGTGAGGAAATAGATTTCTGCTGTTTAAGCCACCTGATCTGGTACTTTGTTATAGCAGCCCTGCGAATTAATACAAGTGTTAACTACAAGCATACGTTGTTTTATTGCAACTTCGCAGACACTGCAGTTTTTACAAATTGAAGGTGTGTGGCAACCCTGTGTCGTTGGATTATAGTTAGAATTTTTTTAGCAATAAAGTATTTTTTAACAAAGGTGTGCACATTTTTTAAATACGAGGCTATGGCACATCTAATAGACTACAGTATAGTGTAAGCCTAACTATTATGTGCACTGGGAAACCAAAAACTTCGTGGGACTTGCTTTATTTCAATATTTGCCTTATTGTGATGGTCTGGAACTGAGCCCTCAGGATCTCTGAGGTCTGCCTATACTGTTGTTATTTCCTTGCCCTAGCCCTCAGCCCAGGGACACGCAGCAGGCGTTGGGGAGTTTATGGATGGAACCCTCAAGAGTAGATGACCCTACACAGTGGCAGGCTGCAGTGAGGTGAGCAGCACGGGGAATCCTGGTGAGCCAAAGGCCCTCCTTGAAGTGAGAGTGGCAGGCTCCCAGGGGCGTGGCCCCAGGGAAAGAGAAGGAGGTGGGGAGGAGGGCGAGGAAGGGGAAGGGGGGATGGGGAGGGGAGGAGGAGTCTTCTGTTGTTGCTGTCTGTAAATGGCATCATCTGCACTGCAGCACTGTGACTTGCATTCACCACATAGACAGCGAGAGCAGAAATCTGTGCTGGTGGTCTGCAGGTTCTCCCTCCCAGTGTGGGGGGCAGCTCATTCAGCTGGTCTACTGTTGATTGGACATCACTGTGTGTTCCCGTTATTCTTCTCTTACACACAGTGCTGAAGGGAGCAATCTTGCACAGCCCCCCCTTGGGCACATGGGCAAGCCTTTTCTCAACCAGGTGGGTATGAAGAACAGCTGGCTTGTGGGGCACATGGATTGTTTATTTTAATTTTAATAGATTTTTTCTTTCAGACTCATCTTTTTAATGGTAACCTAAAAGTCAAAGTAAGGGGCCAGCGGGGTCTGTGTTCAGAAGCTTGGTGGGGCCCTGACATCCCTTAAGGCAGGTCACTGCAAGAAGGTGCTATGAAGGGGCTACAGGACCCTCCACCATTTGTTCATATAGTCTCAGTGGTTGGGGACCCTGTGGGTGACAGAGGCAGGAGATCATTGCTTCCGGCATATGGATAGATGCTGGGAACTGGGGGAAAGGAACTGCTCAGTCTCCCTAAAATCTGCAGGCGGCTCCTCCACTGCCTCCACAGCATGCTCAAGCCTCCTCCTCATCTCCCTTCTAGCTGGTACCATGTTTATGATCGTCGCCCTGGGTGATGAGCAACCCAGAAGAGGGCCTGGTCACTGCTTTCCTTGATGACCGTCGTATATCAGACCTGGATCCTGAGACCCTCCCGCTCTTCCCTCTCCATGTGGGGGATGCTGAGGTGGGCACGCATCAGGTACTCCTCACCCCCAGGAAGGACTGAAGACTCCAAATGAGTTCAAGTAGATTCAATAGGCCAGCCTGCCCTGATGTATATTCCCCCAGCAGCTTGGGAGAGGACCCATCTCCTGCGGTCTGGCAATGCCATTCCAGGCTGAGGAGTGACAAATGCTGGCTGGTGGTTTGCCTGTACATCCCTGGCTATGGGTGAGGCCCTGCATCTTTGCCCTGGTTTATGTGGGCCTCTTCTCCTGTGGAATGGGTGAGATTGGGGCAGAAACTAGAGGTGGGAATTCCAGGTGGAAGAAGAAGCCCAGGCAAAGCAGAGGGGTACGGTCATACGAGGTGTCTTCCAAGAATGGGGCAGTGCTGAGGGTTGGAAGGTGAGGCCAGTTTGAGGCACAGAGGGGGGGTGGGGTGGCAGCCTGAAGGTCTGGAAGTGCAGGGAAAGTCCTGGGCTCAACCCTGAGGGCAGAGGGAGTCAGGAGGAGGGTGGGCTCCCAGGCTGCTGCAGGGTGGATTGGGAGCTGGGGGTGAGAGCGGGGAGGCAGCAGTCTGCCTAGAGCAGCCAGAGTGTGGCCAGGGAGTGGGACCAGTGAGGGGAGTGGCCTGAGAGGCCATGCAGGGGTAGCCCCAGGGGACAGTTGACTGACAGATGTTGAGGTATAGGTAGCGGGTGCTGAGGCTCTGAAGTGACAGCAGCACCCTGCAGCACTGGCCCAGGAGACCGCTCAGGGCTTCCTGGACGTCAAGCCTGCTGAGCCATTACTTCCACTGGCCCCAGCATGGTCTGCCGGTAGTGGCCGGCAGCTTCTGCAAGCAGCTGGTGCTATGCCCAGATTGACTGGTGCCCCATGGATGAGGCAGCCCTCATGTTTGCCCCGAGGAAGGGAGTGGGGTCCCCTCCAAGCCACCTCAGGCCTTCTGTGTGTCCAGCGATAGGAAAAGAGGGCTGAGCCTGCTCCAACTGCCTCGGGCTCTGTAAGTCTCTCTGACTTGCAGTAGGAGGCCTTGTGGAAATAGCCCTGAACCAGGTTCCTGGAGCAGCCAGTCTAGGGGGCCCCTGGTGCTCATCAGTGAGCCGTTGGGAGCATGGGAGGAGAAACTGTTTGGGGTGGGAAATGTGGCTTCAGAGCCTGACAGTTGTTGGTGGCAGACCAGTATTATCTTGGGAATTCTGTGTCAGGGAATTCACCAGGATCATTGCCTTGGGGATGGGGAGGGACCATCTGCTGAGCTGTCCGGCCCCTCGCACCTGTGATATGCTGGCCGGGGGGAAGGTCAGCAGGAATGTGTTTCCTGGTTGGCTCTTTGCCCCACCCTTCACTGGGGGTCTGGGGTCACAAACTCAAAAGTCCCCAGGCCAAGTGGCCCTGCAGGGCAGTGGTGGTGGAGCTCAAGCCTGGTAGAGCGAGTGGTGTTTCTTGGCTTGGGGCTCCAGCCGGTTGCTGCATCAGGACATGGGCCCTTGGACGCCCACTCTTGATTTTTTAAGAGAAGCTGCAAATCCAGATTTCCATGTGAAATCCTTTTGTATTTATTTGCCAGGGCTGCCATGACAAAATACCATAGACTGGGGAACTTAAACAATAGAAATTTATTTTTTCACTGTTCTGGAGGCTGGAGGTCCAAGATCCAGGTGGCGGCAGCCTTGGTTCTTCCACTCTCCTTGGCTTGCAGGTGGCCTTCTCACTGTGTCCTCACACGGTCACCCGTCTATATGTACACCCCTGGTGTCTCTCTGTGTGTGCAAATTTCCTCTTCTTACAAGGACACCAGCAAGATAGGATTAGGGCCCGTCCTTATGACCTCATTTTATCTTATGTCTCTTTAAAGACACTATCTCCAAATACAGTCACTGCTGAGGTACTGAGGGTGAGAACTCCAATGCATGAATTTCTGGGGGGACACAACTCAGGCACAACATTCCCTAGCGGTTAAATGTTGGCATTCATTTAAAAAAAATTCAAAAGCTCTGTATGGGCAAACGAACTTGCCCATGAATTGGATTGGGCTTGTGAATGGTCTGTTTGAGGCCTCTGATTTCAGGTCTGACCTCAGACCCCCAGGAGCTCCCAGGTGTGATCCGGACTGGTGCACAGGGAACTTTAGCTCCAACCACAGGGTGCTGTGCATTTGAGCTCTGGGGATGAAGATCCTGCCCCCACTGGTGAGTGAGCTGAGGAAGGAAAGAGTTGCCGAGGAAGGGAGATAAACTGAGCACCTATTATGTGCTGATGCTGTGCCAGGCACCGGTGACCCACATGTACGTCAGACACCCCTACCCCATCTGAGGGGCACACAGGGGCTTCCCTGGAGGCCTGCACAGGGCATGGGTGGGTGCTCAGATGAGCAGGAGCCTAGTACGACCTTCGTGTGGGGTTGGGGTGAGGGTGGCAGGATCGTGGGGCAGTGAGAAGTCTGGCCGGATGAAAGGCAGGACGGCGCATCTTCTCATGTGTTCTGACCCATCCAATGTGGGCTCCGATGTCAGTCTCAGAGCCTCCTGATGTTCTAGTCCAGCCCGCAGAAATGAGGGGCTGGAATAGACTTTCTCTAGGTCCCGCGGGCTCCTCTCACCTATCTGCGCCGGAGTGGACATTGGGAAGTGGAGGGGAGTGAGCGAGATGGGCCTGAGCGGGCTGAGGGCGGGGCTATCACCCATCTCTCTGCACCCTCCCTGTGAAACCGAGAGTGATCATCTGTTAGATCCGTTACACCTGTAACCTGCCTTCACGGATCAAGCTCACTTTAATTTTTGCTACAGAACAACTTGCATGTCCTCCAAGAGCTCATGCAGCCTAAACAATGTTTGCCTGAGTTGTTTTCCAGGAACTTGGAGTCAGCTGTGTCTAGCTCGAGCTCTGGCCAGTTAAGTCTGATTAAGACCACCGACCCTGCAACTGGGCCCCTGCGAATGTCCACTCAATGACCTTTTGACATCAGAGGGCTGAACATTCCACCCTCAGTGTGTGCCACCGCTGCCAGCTTCTGAGCATGCATCCCATGGAGAAGCCTGTCACTAAGCTGCACCTGTGCAGAACAACAGTTATCTCACCTTTTTCTTATCGCCCATAAACTTTCCCCACACTCCCCATGCCTCAGATCAGCCTGATTCTTTATCCCATAAATATCCTGAACCCCTCGCCTTCCAGGAGGCCAATCTGAAATTTCTTCTCCCATCTTCTTGCTTGGCTGCCTCATGTATAAGCTCGTTCTCTGCTTTAGCGTTTGGCTTGCTGTGCGTAGGGTAGACACACCTAGTTTGGTGACACCGGGGTCTCAGGCCTGGCGAGGCCCAGGGCTGGGCCATGCAGAGCCGTGGGAAGGAGTCCCTGACTCCAGCCAAGGGCACATGAGGCTGCGCCTGGGCAGCACTGCACAGGGCCGAGAAGGAGGTGCACGGGGGTCATCTGCTCACTTGGCCTTTCACAAGCCAGTGTTTGGCTAGTGTGGGAGAATGGGAGACAAGGTGTGCTTTCCTTACCAGAAGCGAGCGTGACTCAGGAGCTTGGAGAAGCGGACCACTTCCTGCAGGACGAGGGCCCTGGGTGGGTATGGGCTGGGGGCCCATGGACACTTCCCAGTACTTTTACAATGTTACCCTGAGTGTGTGTGTCACTGCACTGTTTGTGTGTGGTTACAATAATTCTGGGTCCTATATCCCCAGAGAGAGTGACTGGGGACAGGTACCCCAGGCCCTCCCTGCTCATGGGGGCTCATTTGGCCCTGCTTCCCCTCTCTTCCGAGGCCTGAGCCTGAGGTGCTGCTGCCCCAGGCTGGCGGCTCCATCTTGGTTCATTCTACCTTCCCCTGCATCCTCCCCCAGCCCCTGCCCAGCCCGAGGGGCGGCCTGGGGAGCTTGCATGTTGAGAGCATGCTGTGGTAGACAGACTGCTTTCCTCACTATCCCTGCATGTCAGCCTGAATGGGCATGAGGCCCATTTGTCAGGTGGGGAAAATGAGGCTCAGAAGATTGCTCAGATGGGATCAGCAGAGCCTACCACCCTGCCCTGCCTCCCGTCCCCAACTGAAGGCAAAGGTGGAGGGGGCTGGGACACTGCCCAGAGAGGAGAGAATGTGGGATGGCGACGAAGAAGAGAATGGCCTGGTCCCAGAGGCAGGATGAGAAAATGCCCTGGAGGAGGCAATGAGGCTCAGTTGGGACCTTCCAGTGAGTTCCAGTCCCTCGAAACCCAAGACAATGTTGATGGTGCTGTGCTCGCCTGGCTCCCTGTCCTCTGCACACACCGGGGCTCCTGGGCCGCCCCAGCCTCTCTGTGCTGGTGGCCTGTGCCTGTATCTCTTCAGTCTGAGCAGGGAGGGCACAGGGAATATGGACAGAGGAGAGCCAGGGCCCTGAAACTTCCAGGCTGTTGGCCCAGTGCGGGATCCGTTAACCTTTTCATTGATAATCTGGGCAGCGAGGAGGGGGATACCTCCATTAGAGCCGGAATTAACCCACTGGAGGCCATTTCACGCATCTCATCAGAGAAGAAATGCCCAGCGGTGCTGAGGCCTACAGGACGCAGGGTGCCGGTTTGAGAGTAGGAGCTGAGAGGTCTCCTCTTGGGGAGAACCTGAGTCCTGAGGCCTCAGGGCTCCAGCATGGCTGACCCATCTGGTCTGCTGACCTTGTCTGTGTCCTCACCTAGGCTGGCCCTTTGGTAACAAGCAGTCTCGTGGTTGCTTTCCATGTCACATACTGTGTCTTTTAAATAACTCTAGGTGTCCCGTCCAGCATATTCGTCACCATTTCTATAATAAGATGCCTCCTGCTCTGCTAGGGTGCTGTCTGCCTGGGGAAGGGGCTGAGTTGTCTTCGTCTCTCTGTCACTCACTGGGTGATGCAGTGGTGGGGAGCTGGGCCAGCTGGGAGTGTTCACAGGTGAGGGCCACTGCTGAGAGATGGCCCTGCTGTTCACCGATTCTTGGAATCTTTCCCCCAGCCCCACAGCCCCCCCACTCCTTGTTGCAGCAGGGAGTCTCCAGATGTATACTCCTGACCCCCTCTGACTAGCAGGCCACACTCTGGGGCACGACTCCGTGTGAAAGGACCCCCACCGGGGTCCCACCCCAGTCTCGAGGCTCCACTGCTCTGAGGCCATCCTCTCACATTCACACCCTGGAAGAAAGTGAGGGGCCCAAAGTCACAGAACTGGTTCATAGGAATTCCCTTGAAAACCTGCTCTGTTACATGGCTCCCTCTTGGGGCTCCCAAAGCCTTTAAACATGTTTTCTAACTAACGTTTATAAGATGGAGCTGCTTGTTCAGGCTTTTACTGGACCACTCAGATTATCTTAGAGCTAAAAGGACTTAGGGAGCTGGCCCGGTTGATCTCCTAAATTTACAGGTAGGGAAACGGAGGCCCAGAGGGGAAGGGGCATGCCTAAGTTGATGGTTACTTGATGGCAGAGCTGGGCTGGAATGGAATCCCTGGCAAGTTGCTTATATGAGCTCAGGGATCCCTTTTTTTTTTTTTTTTTTTTTTTGCGGTACACGGGCCTCTAGCTGCTGTGACCTCTCCCGTTGCGGAGCACAGGCTCTGGACGCGTAGGTTCAGCAGCCATGGCTCACGGGCCCAGCCGCTCCGCGGCATGTGGGATCTTCCCGGACCGGGGCACGAACCCGTGTCCCCTGCATCGGCAGGCGGACTCTCCACCACTGCGCCACCAGGGAAGCCCAGGGATCCCTTTTAAAGGCATTTCAAGGCCACAACCCTGGTGCTGTTCACAACCGCTGGCCGCTGCTCTTCCCATCCTAGTCCTCTGGTCACTCCATCCACACTGCTGTCCTTGAATCAGCTTGAGAGCTGTTGCTGAGTCCTCTGTGTGGCCTCCTCCTGCTCTTCATCCCCTCCCCTCCCCGCCCTCTTCTCCAGCCTCATTCAGTTAATGCATATCCAGAGCTCATGGCCTCAGGAAAGCCTTCTCTGACCCCTCAGTCTCCATCAGGTGCCCCAGGGGCCTGTAAACACACACGACCACTTCAGCCTCCTCTCGGGTGGTCAGGAGGTGCAGATCAAAACAATGAGGTGCCACGGTCACATATCCGATTAGCAAAAATGATGTGGGAGAAGGGCCACTCTGTGCACACAGCTGATGGAAGTGAGAATTGCTCGGTCCTTTTGGAAAAGGCTAGTGACATCTGTTAAACTTAAAATATGCATTAACTTTAACTTGCAATCCCACCCTGGGATTTTATTCTGTAGAAATAAAAGCACCAGCATACAAGGAAATAAGGTTGTTTATTGCAGGACTGCTGGTAGTAACACACACACACACACACACACACACAGCCTGCAAACAACCTAAAGATGTCAATAAATTTGGAAGTGGTTGACAAACTGCAGCTATGGGCTTTCAACCAGCTGCTAAGAGAAAGCAAGAAGGTGGTAGGTACCTCGAGTTACCATCCTGGAGGGATGGCTATGATGTGTCAACAAGTGAGAACTGTTAGTTGCTGATATGTATGATGTGATTCCATCTTTGACAAACCTTCAAAGACCCTTCCATGTCCATGAGGGTGGGCTGTGCCGGAGCTGGGAGTCACCAGGGGTGAGGGTGTAGCACAGAGAGAGGCAAGAGAGACAGGTGGCTTCGATGGGGCAAGGAGACCCCCAGGTTGGGATTCTGAGACTGGACTCTAAAAGGAGGTGAGTGCAGCCATTAGGGCTTGGGTCCAAGGCCAGGGTGGACCCAGCATCAGCTGACCTGCCCTTGACTGCGTCAGATCTCCTCTCTCCCCCAGGGTGATGGTGGTCCTGGAGCAAGGCTGGGCTGGCTGGTGGTGATGTGAGGGAGGAAGAATTGTAGGAGTTAGGAGACAAAGTCAAGGTCGTAACCCTGACCTTTAACTCCTATTTGATCTGGGACAGCTCCTTACTTGCTTGCTAAGTTTGTATTTCATGGGATTTTATGCCATGCTCATACAGGACCCAGTCGAGATACACAATTAGCTGGTTAGTTTGACCATTATTCTGGATGAATTGTGTCCCCCCAAAATTCAGTTGTTGAAACCCTCATGAGGCCATAAGGGTGGGCTCTGATCTGATAGAACTGGTGTCCGTATAGAACAGGAAAAGACACTAGAGACAGATGTGTGTGTATGTACAGAGAAGAGGCCGAGTGAGGGCACAGAGTGAAGGCAGCAGTCTGCATGCCAGGAAGACAGACCTCACCAGAAGTGGACAAGGCTAGTACCCTGATCTCAGACTTCCAGCCTCCAGAATTGTGAGAAAATAAATACTGTTGTTTAAGCCACCCAGTCTGTAGTATTTTGTTATGGCAGCCTGAGTAGACTAATACAGCCATTAAACCGGGCAATTCAGGTTATAAGGATTAACTTCTTTTGTGACTTAACAGGCACACTCTAAGTCAGAACTGTTAGGGTGGTACAGGGGACATTTACTGTTTTGTGGCCACTTATACCCCTTTACTATGGGTCATATAATTAGGGTGAAATTGACCCAGCCCTGGCTTAGAGGGTGAATCACATGGCCCAGTCCTGGCCTCTCAGTGAATTTCACCATCTTGACCATGGGGTGGATTCAGGAATGGGCATCTGACCCCATTTGGGCCCATCAGATACTTGGGACTCAATCTGAGCTCTTGGGGCAGTACCGGTTTTCCCTCAGTGTTTGAGGTTGTGAGAATGTGAAGCTGGAACTGCAGCAGCCTTCTTGGCACCATGAAGAGACTTCTTGCCTAAGAAGGGAGTGACCCAAAGGAAGAGGGGAAGAAAGTTGTAGGGAAAAAACCTGGGCTCTGGGGACGTAATTTCATATGTCTGAGGCCAAACTATCCCTGGATTTTTAATTTTGTCAAGCAATAAATTCCCTTTTTGCCTGAGTCAGTTCCTGTCACTTGTTATATAACCATGACTGAGCCACCAGTTCTTGTGAACCTCTGATCCTTCCTGTGGTTGGGTGGGACCCCTCTGCTGTCCTGACATGGAGTGGGCTCCCTACTTATCTAGTGACTAGTTTTGGTGCACATGTGTCTTTCTGACTTCCAGCCCTAGAGCTGAAACAGCCCTGTGGGCGAGAATTGCACCCAACCTCTGAGAACTTCACAGGAGGAAGATGCGTTGAAAGGCGTATCAGAGCATTTCCCTTCAGGAAGGCAAGCCGAGCGCTGAGTCTTCATGGCCCAACTTTAATAACTGACAATTTAAAAAATCAAAACCAGCACCTGGGCATTTAGAATGTCTGTCTTCCTGGTTTAATTTCACAGGGATTGTGTTATGGCTTTTGATAAAATGTTTCATTTTGAAGGACTGGTTTCATCAAAGCAGGGCTTTCCTTTACAGGGTCAGTTCCACCCATAAAAGACATTTTCATTACGAAAAAGTGGTGCCTGGCTTGGAATTAATTGTAGGTTCAGAGAGCAGAGAGGAAATGCCTGTGCCCTTTGGTGATCCCTCATGGCCCCCGAGGAGGCAATATAGCTGAAATCGGGAGTAATTTCTTGAACACATCACGCATGGTCACTCCTCCTGACCTTGTCCACGCTGCTGCCTCTCCTTGGATGTCCTCGCTCTGCTCATGGCAGGCAAAATCCCATGCTTGCTGGCTTACCTCTGCCAATTCTGGGTGTGGTCTTGGGCAGCTCCCGTGGTTTGCCAGGGCTGGTTGGTTGCAAAATGGTGTAAATATGACCTTATTTGCAGGTATGATTTAATTTGAAGACTTCGAGATGAGGACATTGTCCAGATTTATCTGAGGGGGCCCTAAATACAATTACAAGTGTCCACATTACGGGGAGACTGAGGGAGATTTGACACAAACACACACAGGCAATGAGATCAAGGAGGCGGAGACTGGAGTGATGCAGCCACAAGCCAAGAACTGCTGGAAGCCACGAGAAGCTGGGAGAGTCGAGGAATGGAGTTTCCCCTAGAGTCTCTGGGGACAGCTTGGCTCTGCTGATGCCTTGATTTCGGCCTCTGGAACTGGGAGAGAATACGTTTCTGTTATTTTGAGCCACCTGTTTGGTGTTGATTTGTTGTAGCAGCCATAGGCCACTAATACAGAAGGGAAGGCCATCTGAACTATCTTGAGCAAACCAGGGACTTTGTGTTGAGGATGGTGGAGGGGGTAATTCGTGAAACCCAGAGTGGAAAGAGCATTCTACCCTCCTAGGGCTGGAAGCAGGGCCAGAGAGATGCCGGTGACCTGATACCCCTTTACCTGCTTCCGTCTATCTCCCCCTCACTCTCCCTGGCTTCCCCGTGCATCATATGCTCCATTATTTTCTAACCAGAAGGAGAAGAAAGTGGGAGGTTCACAGGGAAGAGATACTTGCTTTTTTTTCACATGATTTGGAATTGTTTCACTTGTTACGACAACTGGTACTTTCATAACCTGAAAAATGTCAAATAAGGAAAATTGAATCTAAGATCTTTCCCAGTTCCACGCCCATCTCTTTGTCCGTGCCTTGTGCTACATCACTTTGCAACTTCTCCCTCTAGAATGGAGTAGGTGTTCTGCCCCATTCATGTGGCTTTCCTGGTCCATGGAACATGGGTGGAAGTGACCGTGTGCTGGTTTGGAGCCCAGTCCATAAGGGGCATCGTGCTCTCATGCTCAGCCCCCTAGAAGCTCCCGACCTCCTCCATGAGATGGGCTTCCCCTGGGCCTCAGGGTGCACATACAGAGAGCAGAGCTGTGGGCCTGAGCAGACATTATTGTTGTTCTAAGTTTCCAGGTTCTAAGGTGGTTTAATATCCAGTGTTACTATGGCAGTGGGTAACTGCTACAGAAATTGGTACCTCGATAAGAAACCTGCAATATGTGGCATTGGCTTTGGAACCAGAAAGTGTTATAGGTGGCTGGGAAAATAATGGCATGTGTTATGGAGTAGTGGAACGTTTGCTGAAAAGGAAAGTGTACCTAATACACTTGTGGCCTTCGGCTGGGAGTGTCCAGGTAGAATATTGCAGGCACGAGCAGGCTCTTGCTGTCTGCATTTAATATGGAACTACAAAGGAGAGACAGCTCAGGAAAAACCTGGTCAGATCTCAGAAAGAATGAGAGGGAAGGAAGAAAGTCTGGAAAATCTGGGACTTACTGGGTTGAAAAATAAAACTATTTCTAATCTCCAGCTTCTCCATTCAATAAGAGAATCTCAAATTAAGCACAGCCTGAGAGAAAAGTCAAATCAAGGGCATGGCTATTAAAATGTAGCTTGGGGGTCTAGAGTGAATCAAAGGCATAGCACTTGCACTCACGTGAAGGCCTCTGGAAGAATTAAATGGTGCCGAGAAGTTACTAAAAGATCAGTGGTGTGGTCCCGCAGCAGCCTGAGTTGCCCACAGTACCTGTAATTAAGTACAGAGAGAGACATGTCTTGCAATGAATTGTGAATATGGCTTTTGGCACATGATATCAAATATATAGGAAATCCACCATTTTTGAGAGGGCTGTGTTGGCAAAAGCCCACTAATCTGGACCAAAAGAGACTGAGCTTATTCAAGATGGAAAAAAAAATCTCTGGGCCACTAATTTGTTATGGGCAAGATGCAGGCTGAGAAAACATTCAGCTGCCATGAAGGGCATGTTTTGGAGTATCCTTCTCAGAAGTGACCAAGGAAAAGGATGGAGAAGGAAGGATATCCTAGAGAGTAGAACTGAGAACCACTGACAACAAGGGACTGAAGATCCAGGCCCAGGGAGTGAACCTGGAGCCTGATGCCAGAATATTCCCTACTCCAGGGTAGCAGTTCCTGGCAGTGTTTCTCCAACAGGACGTAAGAAGTGCTGTGGACCAGTGACTGTTTGGGGCCTCCTGTCCTCCTCCTTTTTGAATGGGAGTGTTTATTCGGTGATCTGTCCCTGTTGTACCATGGCGTATCGGGGCTGTGTGTGAGACGTTGGAGGGGAGGAGGAGTGCAAACAGCTTCTCCTTTTGTTCCATAGATCCCAGGAGCAAGGCGAGCTGCATTCAGATCTGACTTAGACTATGAAATTCTCATCGTCAAGCTTGACGCCATGATTGGGTGTCTTGGGTGAGAATGAGTGTATTTTGCAAGTGGGAGGGTCTTGAGTAACTATGTCCAAGAGGGCAGTTTGTGGTAGATTTTATCATTATTCCCAATTCCTCACGCATCCTGTAGTGGTTTCCTAGAGTTGCCATAACAAATTATCACAAACTTGGGTGGCTTTAAACAACAGAGACTTATTGTTTCATGGTTCTGGAGGCCAGAAATCTGGAATCAAGGTGTCAGCAAGGTTAGTTTCTTCTCTGAGGGAGAATCTGTCCCATGACTCTCTCCTAGCTTCTGGTGGTTGCCAACAATTCTTGGCATTTCTGCCTCTACTGTCACATGGCGTTCTCCCTGTGTGTCTCCATCCCCTTGCCTCTTCTTACAAGGACATTGGATTACAGGTGCACTCTGATTCCTTATGACTTCATCTTAACTAATTACTTCTGCAAAGACCCCATTTCCAGATAAGGTCCCTTTCTGAGGTTCTGGGCAGACATGCATTTTTTTGGGGGGAACACGATTCAGTCAACTACACGTCCCTATATTCACACCCTTTGCCCTGTGACTCAGCAGCTTCTCTCTCCAGGATGGAGGGTATATCTGCGCCATTCACGGGGTTTGTCCATGTGTCTCACGTGGCCAAGGGACTTGGGTGAAACAAACTGTGGGCCAGTTTGGAGTCCAGGTCTTAGAGGCATCGTGCATTCATGCTTACCCTTCTCGAAGCCTCTGATCTCCTCCGTGAGATGAGCTTCCCCTCAGAGCTGCTGTCCCTGCACCTTGGCCTACATATGAGCTGCCCCAGCTGCCCCGCAGACCTGCCCTGTCAGGAGAGCTGCCTTGGCCAGGCTGTAGAGCTGTGAGCCGGGGGATAACCCTTGTTGTCTTTCTGTACTAGGTTCTAGGGTGCTTCGCGAGGCAGTGTTCTTGGGACAAGAGTTAATCAATATGGTGGGAAAGGGACAGCTTTTTCCAAGCCTTGCTCTGGCTACCATGCTGAAATGTGAGCCCAGTGTTGCCAGAGTATATTATTTTATCAAAAGGAGACAAGAGTCTAGATTTCAAATCCATAATCTCCTAATTTTTATATGTGTGTATCTGATTCAATTAAAATATCACTGTGCTTTCCCAACCAGACACACCTGAGGTTAGGATTCTGCCTGTAAGCTTTCAGCTTATGGACTGGGCAGACTGGCCGGGCCAGGGGGATCCCTTTACTCAGCTGCTTCCTGTCAGAGGCAGCATCCTGGGCAGATCCCGACTCGAGGAGGAGAGGGTCCTTCTGTGTGACACAGAACCCAAGTGGGCCCAGCAGCAACCGAGGATTCCCATCAGGAGGAAGTACAGAGCCTGTCTCTGCGGATGGTCGTGCATAGGATGATAAGACCACTTAGGGGATCTGTCATCTTGGTGCCTTTCTGCCCCTTGCAAGGGCATCTCAGATTATGCTGTTAAGAAATATTTGGCAAGAAGATGCCCATGGTATTTCTTTTACAAAAGTGGTGGAGTTTCAGGGATTGCTCTAAAAAACCAAACCAAACCAAATAAAGCCAAAACAATTACTGGAGAAGGGGGGAAATCAAACACCACAAAGGTGAAATTGATTTTAGTGGATGAACATCTCACTTTAAATTTAAATTGAGTCCAAGTTCATTTTCTCTCCCAGACTTCTAGAAGGTGGCATTCAAAATGTTTACACTTGTTTCATCTGCCTTTTTGCTTAGCCCTGGTCCCCCACCTCCTTCCCTTCACTTTACACTTATCGTTTCATTGCACACATATGCTCCACTTTATATTTACATATATCTAATTTTTATATATGGCTTGTGAAATATGCCAGACGAAGAATGAAACGGTCCTGAAACAGCTGGAAAATTATGCAACAGCGAGGAGATTGGGCACATTCACATTCTGTACTGCAAAGTTGCACAACAGACCAAGTTTGTTATAAGTGAAGCTGGGAGGTTTTTATTTTTTCTCCAGGGTAACAGCTTGCATGGTGGAGTGGGCCTTCTGCAGAAGGCATTTCCTCGGGAGCCTCAAACTCCCCTCGAAGGGAGAGGCGAGGCTGGAGCTGCACTGGGAGCACAGAGGCTGCACCCCAGGGGAGGCTGTTGAAGGGCTGGAGGCAACTCCAGGGGTGTGGTGAGGTCAAGGCCAAGGGTCCAGTGAGGCTGAAGTCCAAGGTTCAGCAAGACTGAGGCCCAGTTTCTAGTGAGAGGAGGTCTGGCCTTTTGGAGGCATCCATGTCCCTGCTGCCTTGTGTTGGGAAATCCTGGGGACAGAGAGCCTCTGATGGATCTGGAGCCAAGTGGTCCCTCACTGTCTGCTGCTCCCAAAGCTCAGGGTCTTCGGCTGCCCAGCACCACCCTAGTTCTGCAATCCTCAGGTCTCTCCCATGCCCCAGGAAGCTTCAGGAGAGTAGGGCCTTGGGCCTTCAGACCAGGACTGGGTCATCCCTAGAGCCATCAGGCCCTGCAACACTGCTCGGCTGTGTACCTCATCTGTGTCTCACAGGTTAGAGCCAGTGAAGCCTGCAACTGAGTTCAAAATCTCCATTGCCGACATCCAGTGGTGGGGGGAAGGCTTTACTATGTATACATTAAAAAGATCCTAGGGTCTCAGTCGACCTCAGGTATAACAGGGTGGCCGATAATGTGATTTGGCTGCTCAACAATTTAAGATAACATTATGGTCAGCAGTGACCTTCTGTCTGGGCTCAGCCTGACAGCGTGTGTGGAGTTGGGAGCCTGGCACGTGCTGGAGGAGGGACTCCCCATCAGAGGGTCTGTGGAGCGGGTCAGGAGGAGGACGGACACCACAGCACAGCCCCATGGGGAAGGGAAGAGCCTCTGTGAAGCTGGAGCCCAGCCCTTGGCACAGGGTTTGAATTTACCCAGAGACGTGGGCAGGGCTATTGGGCTCTCCCCAGTAATGATGGGGAAAATCAGGGGTTCTGTGCTCTGAGGGGACTGAGAACAGAAAGCCTTTTGGGGGCTTTGGCTGCCCTGGCCAGCAGACCAGTGGCTCCTGGGTGAGCTGGCAGGTCCTGTTCACGGCCTTTGTGGCCAGGGCAGGCCAGGACATGGCAGAGCCCGTAGGCCGGCCAAGGCTGGGGATCTGCTGCAGCGTGGACCCTGCGGAGGGTTGCTAAGGAGTCTGGGGCTCAGCTGAGAGCTTGGGCTGCCGCGGCCACTCAGAATGGAGATGGAAATCGCCGTGGGGGAACAGTGCTGCTGGACTCATTCAGTTTCCTCTTTCTCATTTTCAGAAATGCAATTAGGGAGGCCAAGGCCCTGCATGGGCTCTGGAGCGAGTGTCTGTGTGTCTGGGTCTGTGCGTGTTTGTGGGCTGGGGTCAGCGTGCGTCTGTGTGCTTGTTTGTGCACATGTATCACCACCTGTATGTGGCACAGTGTGTGTGTGTGTGAGAGTATGCGTGTGTGCGTGCACACGTGTTCATAGGTGCAAACGCACACCCTTGCCTCCCACCTCTCGGGACAGTCGTCCATCAGGTGCCTCGAATTGGCTTCCTGCTTTCCATTCATGTGAACTTGTTGACAAGTCCCCAGACCTTGAAGTGACGGTTCTCCTGTGGCACTCCCCAAACCCTGCACCCCCAGGTCCCCTCCACCCCTGCTCCCAGTATCTCCCAGTAGCAGCCTGTGCTTTCAGACTCACCTTTGGAGGGCCCTGTATTCTCAGCCAGGGGGGACAATCTTGGTGGGCAGCAGGGGGCCAATGGTGCCAGGTGGGGACCATGAAAAAGAGTATCTTGGAAAGTTCCAGCAACCTGAGGCCCTCGTGGAGGTCCTGGGTGAGCATAGCAGAGAAGCCTGGGGTGGGGGGGGATGCGAAGGCAATCTGTGCTGGAGAGCTGCCCCCATGGGCTGCAGGTGACTCAAAGGCCAGGCAGGGGCTGGTTGAGCGCAGAAGCCCTTGTTCTAGCCTCCTCATCTGAAGAAACCAAGGTGGGCCCTGCAGTGCAGGGTGGTGGCCCTGATACCCCCTTGGTGAAGCCAGCTGGGTGGAGACCATGAGGTCAGGGAAGCATCTAAAGGCTGTGCTGCCCCTCAGGTCCGGCTCAAGCCTGCCTGTGGCCTGGTAGGCCTAGTGTGGCCAGATGTGCTTTTTTTTTTTCTTTTTTTTCCCAAGAGAAGCCAGAGATGCATATTTTAATGAGGTATCTTTTGATTTTTAAAAAAATCTTAGCAAATAGTTTGAGTTAACAAACAAAACCCTGTGGGCTGCTAGTTGGCAGCCCCTTATGCATCAGTTATAATACTTGACTTTATAAGCACTAGCTAATGACTCCACTGCTTTAGGCAAAAAGCAGGGGCTGATAGGAAGGAGGCTCCAAAGGCCTCAGAGGAGCACTCAGAGAGGCTCACCTTGTGGGTGATGAGTGGCTGGTTGTGGAGTGAGTCATGAGGTCTGGTCTGGCTCTGTCCCTGGGGGTTATCATCCCTAAGGCTCAGCTTCTTCATCTGAAAGTGGGAATGTTGCAGTTCCACCTGGTGGGATGTAGGAAGGATCAAGGGAGATAGTTTATTTAAGAGCTCTGCTAATTCACCAACAGAGCTGCGGGCTTGCAGGAAATACCGTGATTGACAAAACACAGCCTGGCACGTAGAGGTGCTTCCCAAGGGCACACTGCCCACAGTGTCCTCACTGGGAAGAGCAAGCTGTGGGGCCCATGTTGGCCAGTCATATTTGACCAGGGCACACAGGGATGGTCATGGGACATGGATGTGTGAGATCCTTGTCCTGAAAAGTGAGCCAGGAAGCCCCAGGACTCACCATTGTCCTAGTGAGTGCTTCCAGCTCCCAGAGCATTTTGAGATGAACACGATCTTGCTTCATCCTCCTACTTAAATCTTCCACTGAGAACAAAATGCACCCTGCAGGCCAAGGCCCTGCCTCATCTAGGATCCCCTGGTTGCCCCTCTCTCTTCATCTCTTCCTTCTTTCACTACCTTCTGGCTTCACTGCTCTTCTTTCCCTCGAGCAGTAAAAGCTCTTTCCTGCCTTAGGACCTTTGCACGTGCTGGTCTCTCTGCTTGAGATGTTCATTGCTTAGATTGCCCTTTCCTGGTAACTTCTCTCTGATCAGCTTTCAGTGTTCCTCCATCTTCCTCTCCCTTGTCCCATGCATTCTATATCATGAACCTCATTTTATTTTCTTCATAGCATCTATCTTTGAAATTTATCTTATTTTTTAAAATTCACTCTGCAAATAGTTACTGAGTGCCCACTATGTGCCAGGCTGTTTTTTGTCAATCACAGTATTTCCTGCAATTCTTCAGCAAGGTTCCTTATTAGGCCATGGCATCCCAGTCACCCATGTCCTGCAGTACAGCCAAGGTTTAGTTCTAAAGTCAGTGATGATATGAAAAAAGCACGTGGTCAAAATACTTTGGAAAATTTCCAATCCACACAGCTTTGCAACTATAGGCCAACGCTGAACCACGTACAGCTGGGTACAGGGAGTGATGGAGAGCAAAACTAGCTAAGGGATGGAGGGCTTCATACTGTGTTAAATCATTTAATTCTCCAGGCCACTCTGTGAAGCAGGTGATATCACTCTGCTCATTATACAGTTTAAGAAACTGAGGCATGGGGAGGATAAGTAAGTTTCTCAAGGTCACATGACTGGAAAGTGACTGACAGAGCCTGAGCAACCTGTCTCAGGGCTGCCATGAGGAGTTGAAATCAAATATGCTGGAGAGCCATCATGTAATTCCCCTCTCAGCAGCCCTCGGGGAGCAAGGCCTCCACTGCCCAGGATGGCAACACTGACAGGGTATGGGAGGGAACACTCTCATTAGGAGATCTGCCTTGTTATCCTAAAGTAATACCTATGTTTTCAGCTGCCAGTGAGCATTGAGGGCTCTCACGTTCATCCTGCATTGAAAATGAGGGTGTGCCAGGCCCCAAGCTCTTCCTGACCCTGGGAGGAAGGCGTGTGGTCCCAGCCCTGCAGATGAGGAAATGGGCAGTGGAGAGACTGGGCACCATGTGCGATCAGTGTGCAAGGGGCTGGAGATGCCCCATCTGACTTTCGGGAGAGAAAGTCACTAGACTCAACAGCTCAATTCCAGGCCGGATCCTAAGGGTGTTGCCACTGTGCCAGAGAGAGGTGGCCAGGTCTGGGCTAGAGGGAGTGGCAGGGAAGAGAGGCGGATTCCTTTTCCTAATGAGAGGGTAGATGGAGCGGTGACTGCTTTGTTGTGGGGGTAAGGAAAAGGAGGGGCCTTAGATGCCCAGGAGGGAGAAGAGGTGACAGATGTGAGCCCAGGAGGCTGCGGGTCGGGTGGAGATGGGGGCTGTGAGGAGCTGGGTCTCTGAGACACCTTGATGGAGAGGCCTAGGGGTTACTGTATTTACAGGTGGATGGACCTGGCTGGGGTGGTCTGTGAATAGACTCTTGAACCCATGGGAAAGGGTAAGATGGCCCAGGATGGGTGGGGCTGGGACACAGGTGAAAAGGAGTCATGTGTGTGAAGAGAGAGTGGCATCCATTGGGACTGGCCCTGAGGAGTGGCCAGAGGCTTTGGAGACAGTGTGAAGGGTAAAGCCCTTTCCTGAGGGGCAGCCTAGAGCCAGATTTGCAGAGAGCCTGCAAGGGACGATTTATTTGACCCAAAACAAAAAAACGTTAAAACATTGCAGAAAAGATACAGGTATATCTCCCTTTTAATTGATTTATTTATTTTTTTGGAATGATCAAAGGATGGGGACACTAATTTGCAGGGACCAGAGGTGACCCGTTCTTCCATGGGCTCCACTTTAAATATCCTGCGGACTTTGTGTCGGGTCTCAGCATTTCTGCAGAGGAGGAACCATCTGAAACTGGGAGGGAGATAGTCAAGAAGCACCCTCCTGCTAGCGATGGGGACTTTGGTGAGGGAGAGGCCTCCTAGCACCCCCGGAGGAGCAAAGGGTCCCCAGGGAGTCTCCAACAGCAGCAGTGATGGCCAAATGCCCTCAACCCTGCATCCAGAATTTCTTCCCACTGTGTCTTGGCCTTTGGATTCCATGGTTAGTGCTACTGCCAGCCGCAGCCAGAAGCTTTGGCCTCTTTAAGGCTCACATCCTAGATGCCATGAACCCTGCAGGGTTAGGCAGGACTGCAGTGGAAGGAACTTGACACAAAGGGAAGGCGATCGAAAGAGAATAAAGCTCTGGAGGCCAGGGATCCTGGGGTTTAGCAAGGCATTGGCCAGGGCCACCCATTGACATTCCCCAGATTGTGAGTGAGGAAATGTCCAGTTAAACTTACAAAGGATTTGAACACAAAATGCCACAATGTAATAGGAGTGTGTCCTTCACAAGTTACATACAGGATTTATATGTAAAGAAATTAATTCTCCAGGCTCTGTAGATGATGTCATCTGGGAATGGGAGGTAAACAAAAAGTCCAGTGAAGAACATATTCTTTCAACAGAGGGGGTAAGCCGGGGACTGTGCCATGCTCTCATTTGGACATAAGGGCAAGCGAAGTGCTGGGGGGCATTGGGACTGACCCCTAACATGTTTCTGCCCCAGATTGTTATTCCAGGCTTGTCCCAGTAACACCCCCGCCCCTTGTCAGCAGCTGGTTCAGTAACAGGCATATGAGCCAGTCTTGGCCCACAGATCAGAGGGGAGTCAGCTGGTCCAACTGGGAGAGGGAAGGACACCTGCAAGTGGTTTGGTCATCCTGCTACCTGGCTGAGCTCCGGAGCTACCATACCCGCAGACTTCCCGCATTTCCTTATGGTTTAAGAAGGTTGGGTTACTTGCATCCAGGGGCATCTTAAGGGACCCAGAGGCCTTTCTCAAATGGGAAGCCTGGACCAAATGTCCCTCCTGACCTCTGTGAGAGGCCAGACACAGCTAGACCCTGATCCAAGTAGACCCAGCACCTCACTACCTGCCACATCCAGACATCTCCTTGAAAAATCTTGGGCCTTACTTCCTCTCTGCCACGTTGAGCACATGTTGACAGTCACAGGTGGGCACTGAGCTTTATCTTTCCCCAGGTCGTTACTGCTTAGGTTGAACCTGAGCCTCCAGCTTGTGTCTCCATGTAGAAGTGTTGAATGGGCCGGGATCCCCAAGCCTCCAAACCTCAAGCACCTTGCTTTTTACTTCCAGGCAGAACTGACTGCAATGGGGGTGGGACACCTCTGTGTGAAACATGGCAATGAAAACAATTGTTGCCTGGACACCACCTACATTTCCTCTTTTGCCTGACACAGATCCCTGTCCGGGGATGCTCAAGAAACTGCGAGAACCACACCCCCAAAGGCCACCTGGCCGCCATATTCTGTTTAATTAGCATTATTGCTTACCAAGGCCGTTCCTGGCCAGAACTCTGCCTGTGCATCTGACGGGGCCACTGCACCCGCTGTTTGCCAACAGCAGAGGGGGGCAGAACTGCTGTCTTCAGAGGCCCTTTGACAAGGTCACCAAGTCCTCATGGCTTGTTATGCTCAGCATACAGGTCCCCAGAGGACTAGAAAAGTCTCGATCCCTTCCCACAACCCCCGGGAGCTTGCTTGTCCGGGGAGAGGACAACGAACCCTCACTACTTCCATCTGCTTGTAGCCTGCAGTGCGGGCAGGTCCTGCCAAGGATGGTGACCTCGTCAAAGGGCAGAAGCACTTCTAGTTTCCGTGTGGCCGCCAGGGGACAGGAATGGCTCTGATGAAGTCTGTGCTGGCACATGTGGCCCGGAAGTCAGAGATGGGCTGAGAGCCCTGCTTCTCCTTTTCAGAATAACGCAGGGCACTGCTCCCACCAGAGAGCTTGGGCAGGCACAGGGCAAGAAATCTCCTTTCTTAACGTTCCTGCTCGGAGGCATGTGTGGTGATTTGTGACACCCAAGATGACCAGGAAAGGTGCCCATCTCTTTCTGCTCCTCACGTTGTTGGGAAGATTTTAAAGGGACTGGAGGGCTCAAGCTCACCCTGAGTTGTTCTCATCCCTTCCCCACAGCATGGGGCTGTTCTAGATCAGCGTTGCAACTCGTCCTTCAGGGATCAGACTGGTAACAACCATGAACAAAAGGCAGGTATAGGACAATAGGGAGTGGTAGGGACTGTTAAGTAGGAGAGTGCAAGCCAGACCTAAGGACACTCAAGTTCAATTAAAATCAAACACACATGACATGCACTTAATAAGTGTTCCAGCTGAGTTTGTTCTGTGGTCCTTGGGTTGTCTTTGGGATCTAGACTGAATAAGTAGACTTGAACAAAGAACCACTGGGGATTTCTGTGTTCCACTTTCACCTGGAGTAGAAGAAGGGGGAACAGAGAGCACCAGTGGGTGGGGTAGCATTTTCCAGAAGAGGAAGAAGAGAGATCTGAACCATGGAGGTTTGAAGAAGTAGGGGTGACTCTTTCTTTTTTTGAGCTGAGGACAAGTGATCAGGAAGCTGGGATGAGTCCACAAGGTCCCCCTACATGGAGGATTCAACCATAAACTTTGATGCATGTGTGCTTGGTTCTTCCACTCAGCCTAGAGGGGTGTCATTGTAGGGACTAAAGATGGGATGGTTAAGGGCCGTGGTCTGCCTTCCACTCATGAGGGGTCTCTGTCTGGGTGGGGCCCCAAGAAGCTGGGGGTAATTTGGGAAGGAACAGTTGCCAGGAGTGACTCAGGAGTGTCAGAGAGACAAACCTTCTTTCCAAAAAGATATTCTAGAGCTGGTTTTCCAAAGTGTGCAAGATAATTTTGTTACATGGACCCATCAGAAAATATCATCGACTCGCGAAGTGAGAGAGTCGGTCATTTTCAATTCTCCTTTTGTCCTTCTGATTGCATCAAAGGAAAGGGCTTTGCTTCTAGTCTGTCTCACCACTTTTCCAACACTTGTTAATCAGCCTCAGCCTCCATGCCTTTTGCAGGCGATAGTATTTACAATTTGATAACAGCTTTTTGTTTCATATATTTATTTTTGGCAGTTATCTTTGATTTATGGCAAGATGTTGGCTTTCCCATTTACAGTAGTGATTTAAAGTATCCTTTAAAAACTTAAGTACAGTATAAAGAAATAATGGTGGTGGTAGGAGGATTATGCTAGTCACCATAAACCTGGCAGGGAAGCAAGTGAGGTAGTAGAACATCACCCTCATCAAATAGGTGGGGCTGCTGCTTGGGTCTCATTCATCTTTTGAGGTGGATGAAAGCACGACAGCCACAGGGGGAATGAGTGGAAGTGTCGTGGATTCCAAGACAGCACCTAGCTGGACCCAGCTCTGGGCTGCCTGGCTTCCTCAGCCTTCAGGGTTCGACCCATGCCACTTCTTATGGGAAGTCCTCCAGGATACCTGGCTCTGGAGTCATGTCTCTTCCCATACACTGATCACCATCCACTTTCTCTGGAACCATCAGAGGTCACAAAAGTGGATGCCTGCTGGGGGTAAGGGAAGGGAACCTACAGCAACCTGCAGGGCATTTGCCCCACTTAATGGCCGATAAGCAGAAATGCGGGCCCCGTGTGGTCACACTTTCCAATTTCTCAAAAGAAGTCAGAAGTCTAAATTCCTATGTGAAATGTTACCATTTTTAACACTGACAACAGATGTTCACCATGCCTGGGGGCTGGATCCTATCTTGGGCACCCTCAGGTGTCACAGAGGAAAGCTTCCAGGTGAAGATGGCCATCAAGCTTCAGTGCCCTCTGAAAATGACGGGTCCTGAAAATGACGGAACTGAGAATATGAAATCGCAGCTAGAGCAAGTTGTGTAAGTCATGTGTTTTACCCATAAGACCGGGCCCTTCTGGTGGGCAGGGAGGGACCTGAGTCATCAGGCCCTGCCTGACCAAGGCCAGCCCCAAAGCCCTGGCCACACAGGCCTGGGGCAGGGTGAATGAGAAAATCCAAAAGGACAGGCGTCCACCCTCCAGGGAAGTGAGGCAGAAGTCTGGGGTCACATAGCAGAGGTGTTCCCACAGACACACGCTTGGGAGTGGGCTCCCAAGGGGAGGGAAGGTCTTTGTGCTGGGGGCCAGCAGACTTAGTAGGACAGGCAATGACGATTGTGCTGGAGAGGAAGGCGTCCAGCTGGGAATGGGCTTTGACAGCAAACTGGCTCCTGGGTGGAGAGGGATGCCTTGGATGCTGAGTTGGGAAAGGTGGGCAGAATGTAGAGAGGCTATTTCAGGCAGAGCCTGGGGGTGTGCAAAGACCAGGCGTCTAGAATCCCATGTAGGATTCAGGACAGGTGAGGGAGGCAACCTGAGTGAGCTCTAGCAGGCGGAGCCCAGGTCTAGGTGGAGGAGACTGTGCTCAGAGGCTGCAGTGGAGGGTTGGGGAGGCACATGGAGGGGGAGAGGGACTTCAGGCAAAGAGGAGCTGGAGACTGAGGGAAACTTGCCTCTCTCTGTAAGGGTAAAAGTTGATCTTTGGGGTGGCGCTTGTGGTGCATGCAGCCTCCTTGTGAAACTGTTTTTCAGCCTCTGGGGTCTCCAGCTGGTCAAAAGGCCTGGCTCAGCCCCATGGACCGGTAATCAGGCCTCCTCACCCCTTCCCAGCTCTGCTGCCTATTCTGCCCCAGGGCGCACAGAAAGGGAGAGGCGGCCCCTCGCGCCCCAGGGCTGACGGTTGGGACCCGGGTGCTCCGAGGACTCTTTGGGTGGGGATGCTCGGGCGGGCTTTAGCTCCTCCGAGGTTTCGCGCCACGAGTGCGCGGGGCGCCGCAGAGGGTGGCCAGCAGCGGGGCTCTCCCGACCCGGCCCGCGGCGTTTTTACGCCGCCGCCTCGGGGTGTCTCTGCCTTGCTACGAGCCGGGAACCGCGGCGGCGACGGCGCGAGGAGGGGAGCGGGCGGTGGCGGCGGTGGCGGCGGCGGCAGCCGCGCCAAGAAGCGCCGGGTCACCGCAGGCTGAGGCGCCCGCCGTCCCCGCCCTCCCCCTAGCTCGCCTTCTCCCTCCCTCCCGCCTCCCTCGCTCTCTCGCTCCTTCCCTCTCCCCGCCTCCCTCCGCTCTCCCCCGCCCTCCTCTCCGCGCCTCGCCTCCTCCGCCCCGCGCCCTGCGGTGCTGCAGCTGCGGGCGGCTCCAGCTGCCCCCAGATGTGGGCTGGGCGGCGCGCGGGGAACTTTCGCGCCGGCTGCGAGTGCGGGGCCCCGGCTGCGGTCCGGCTGCCATGGATCCGCCGGCGGGAGCCGCTCGCCGCCTGCTCTGCCCCGCGCTGCTGCTGCTGCTACTGCTGCCGGTCCTGCTACCGCCGCTCTCCGCGGACGCCCGGCTCGCCGCCGCCGCCGACCCCCCAGGTAGGTGCGGCGCGGCCCTCACGTCTCGCGACCCCAGTCGGCCGGGCTCCTCCCCGCCCCGCGTGCCCCACCGCCCCCTCCCCAGGCGTCGTCCAGCCTGACTTGGGCAAACTCCGCGCGCCCCGCCCGGGGCCAAGTTGGCCAACTTCGGGGCCGGGTTGGTCGCGCAGGGGGCGCCCTGAGGCGCACCTGGGCGTCTCGGGCTGCGGGGAGCCTCGGAGCGCTCGCGGCTCCGGGGACGCGGAGCGTGGAGACGGAGGGCCGGGAAAGCCCCGCGGCGGAGAGCGCAGCGCCAGCCCCAGCGTGTCCGGGGGAGCCAGGGCGAGGCGGCGCCCCGGCTCGCGTCCGGGGACGCTCGGGAGGAGTCGGGTGCGGAGCGCGCCGCCTTGGGCCCTGAGGATTGGTTGGGGCGACCCGGAGGGGATCCTCGAAGATCTGAGGGACCCTCCTTCACCCTCCCTGCCCTCGGGCACGCGGGGAGGGCGGCCGGCAGCGGGCTAAGCCGGAGGACAGGCCGCCAGTGCCCGGGGGAGCCGAGTCCTCGCCGCTCCGGAGGCGAGCGGTGAGGGCAGTCGGGCGGCGGGGACTGCTGAGGGGTAGAGGCACACGGGCAGGGGGCCAGCCGGTAATGGCTTCGGAGCAGCCCCACGTACTGCCGAGGACGGTAGGTTCAAGGGGCGGAGGATGCTCTGACCGGGCCGTCCCCTGGGGAGCTGCGAGGAGCCGCGGAGCCCCAACCCGGAACGGGGCAGGGTGCAGAGCTCTTGGCTGGGAGGGTTCCAGAGGGGGTCGGCCCGGGGTCGGCGGAGGTCGGGAGTGGCGGCCCTGTTAACGCCCCTTCCCGGTTGGAAGAAGGCCGGGGAGGTGCAGGCTAGTTTCTGGGGGTTGCCTAGCGGAATGCCCTTCCCTTCGCAGTAGGGGAGGGGTTTGTGAGGATGCTGGACTCGGTGGCGGGGCCCTGGGGTTCCCAGGTCTCGACTGGTCTAACGTCCCTTCCCATTGCAGGCTGGCCCCAGGGGCACGGAGCGGAGCGCATCCTGGCGGTGCCGGTGCGCACTGACGCTCAGGGCCTCTTGGTGTCCCACGTGGTGTCGGCGGCGACGGCGCAGGCTGGGGTACGGGCCCGCAGGGCCGCCCCTGTCCAGATCCCGGGTTTCTCTGGAGACAGCGAGGAGGATCCTGGCGGCCGCCTCTTCTACAATGTCACGGTCTTCGGCCGAGACCTGCACCTGCGGCTGCGGCCCAATGCCCGCCTCGTGGCGCCGGGGGCCACGGTGGAGTGGCAGGGCGAGTCGGGTGCCACTCGCGTGGAGCCCCTGCTTGGGACCTGCCTCTACGTCGGAGACGTGGCCGGCCTGGCTGAAGCCTCCTCTGTGGCGCTCAGCAACTGCGACGGGCTGGTGAGTACGCACTTCTCTCCTTTCTGTCCATTGCCCTCTCCTGGGCTTTGGAAGCTGTTTATCTGGGAGCCCCCTGGGAGGGCAAGGCCTGTACTGAGGACCTTCTCTGCACCCCTGTGCTTAGGGACCACTGGGTACAGACTGAAGAGGTTGGCTGTAAGGCAAGTTGTTTCGATTGGACAGAGAAGGTGATTTATGCAGGGGGAAGGCCACATTTCCAAAGCACTTATCAAGTAGCAAAGTGTGGTCTTCATCTTGCATCCAGGTGTGTGTATATCTCTGTGAGTGCGTGCATCTGCACATGTGTTTTGGAATGGGTACTAGTATCTGAGTACCTGTGTACTCGTGTGAGCATGTGAATGTGCCATTGTGTCTTGTCCATGTGTGTATCTGCAGGTTGCTGTTCATTTGTGTGTCCGTGTGTGTTGCTGTGCATTGTGGCATGTGTGATATCTGTGTGGGGGCATGTGTGCTGGCAGTTGGTCTTCTCGTTTCTGTGTGTGCAAGTGGTGCCAGCCTAGGGAGCAGGCAGTGGTGCTGAAATACCCAGTTACCCCTCTGCCCCCTGTCTGACCGGGAACCACTGATTTTTATCCTGTGGTTTCCTGTTGGACTTCAGCTGGTTATTTGAAAAGTTGGTTTTCTCTCTCTATTTTGAGCCAAGGGGAGCATTTGGAAATGCAGGCTCTGGTGCCCATGGGCAACCCCTGAAGGACAGGAGAGGCTGGGGAGTGGGTCCCTTTTGGGACTGCCTGGGCCACTCAATGTGACCAGAGCCTTGGGAAGTTCTCCTGCTTCTGAGGGCCTAGGAGGACCATGGCCTGGCATAAGGGGTCCTCGGAGGAAGCCTGGATCCATGCTCAGGGAGGAGGCTGACGTTGGCGGTGCTCCGTCCAGCCACCCTGAGGCCTGGCACGTGGCAAAAGCCACTGCAGTTTTCTATTTTGGATTGGGTGTGTGGTGGTCAGGCTGGCTGTGCTGGCCAGACATCTGAAGCCACCCACCATGGGTTCCGCTCTAATTGCTGCTCAGGGGCCTCCTACTCTGAGCAAGTGGCCTCTCTTCCAGTCCTGCTGGCCCCCAAGCCCCCTGTCCTCCGTCTCGCCCTGCAGGCTGCAGAGCCAGCAATTACACAGAGCCCCACAACCGCTGGCGTTCTTTTTATGGAGACACAGGAAATGTCACTTGTTGCTTCGGAAAATCACTGCCTTTGGCTGGATTTAGTTAGAACCTGGGTGTACTGCAAACAACTATAAATGTCCTTGGAGGAGCTGGGTTAACACGATGCAGCCCTTTATATCCTAGCTGCCTCTGAGGCTGCCCTGGACCTCATATGTGTGTCTCATTTTACGCTGGAGGTGAATTTCCTAAATAAAAGGAAATTGGTGCTGGGGGCTCGGCTGGTGGCCTGGGCTGGGGTGGGGAAGTTGACATGGAGGTAGTCTGTTGCTGGGCCAACCCCTGTGTGCTAAGTAATACCTGATGGAGAGCATTTCAGGGAGGCTTTGTACATGCATCATTCATTCTGCGATTTGTTTGTTCAGCCAGCACCTCCAAGCGCCATTGACCACTCTGCTGGTCAGAGATGTAGCTGGCCTGGTGCCCACCTGGGGCACACATGCTCAACTGATGGGCTGGGGCCCACTCTGGTCAGGGCTTGGAAAGCGTGCTCCTGGCGGCTATTTGAAGAATGAGTTGCTGGGGGCAAAGGCACATAGAGAAGAGCATATGCAGAGAAGTACCAGGTGTGTATCGGCTGGGTCAGAACAGGAGCAGTGAGATGTCACATGTACTGGACACACACCGGCAGAAGTGCAAGACACAGCTGGAGAGAAGACAGGAGTTGGGAGAGGGACTGGCGTCTGCCTGAGTGGCCTTGAATGTTGTCAGTGAAAACTGGCCTTGAGATAGTGGGGCAGCATCATTAGTTCTTCTTCTCTTTTTCCTTCTTTCTTTTTCGTGTGTGTGTGTGTCTGTTCTGATCTTATACCACTTAATTCCTTAGCCCGTTAAGTCCCTCTGTTGCATCAGTGATAGGCCCACTTGCTAAGGGCCCGGGGTTTAAACATCCTGTTTCTGGTCCACAGAGACCCTGTGGGGGAGGATTCTTCATCGCTGGTTTACAGATGGGCAGCTGAGGTTCTGGGAGGTTGAGTGACTTGCCCAAGGCCACACAGCCTGTGGTGGCGGGAGTCTGGCCTGGTTCTCTCCAGCCCCTTCTGCCATGGTGCTCCCAAGTCTGGGTGGGTAGAAGCCCCTGAGGTGTAGTAATAGAAGCTGCAATCCCCAGGCACTCCCTCTCAATAGTCCTTACAAGGCTACATGCATCTCATCGTCCCAGCAGCCATGCCACACAGTACCCCTTCCTCTGCAGCCCTGCTATTCCTTCATAGATAGTGAAACACACTGAAGCAGGTGTGTCAGGCTGCAGTGTGTGCAGATCCCCAAGGATCTTGTTAAAATTCAGATTCTGAGTCAGTATGTCTGGGGTGGGGTTCAAGGTTCTGCAGTTTTTAATAAGCTACCAGGCTCGTGCTCCTGGGCTTTGGGGCTGCCCTTTGAGAAGCGAAGCGCTACACCCCCATTGCTGCAAGGGAGTACTACAGGATTACACCACAAGTTTCTCTGAGCAAATGCGGTTCAGTGGACAACTGGTGTGGGAAATGCTGCACCTTTGCTTTCAGCCTGGGAGATTTAAGGAGGCTCACTGGGTTCTCTGAGAAGTTCTGTAATAAAGAAACTTCTTGAACTCCGTGTAATGCAGTACTTCCCATGCAGATGGGACTATCAACACCTCCTTTGCAGAACATGTGGAACCAGCCTTCCTGGAAGACGCGTGGAGAAACCATGGAGCGGGGTCACAGCAGGCAGCTGTGGTCTTACAGCTTAAGTTTAGATGCTTAGGTGGGACAAGCCTCCCCCAAGAGCCACAGGCCCTTTCAGGCCTATCATCCTGCTCCTGGCCTGGGACACACATTTGCTCATATACTTGCTTGGTCCCGAAGTTTTTTCTCTGCCTTAAAGGAAGGCAGTAGTAGCTTTGTTTTCTGTGGACCGGAGTCTCCTAATCTATTCAGCACGAGGGGATTCTTATGGTCAGCATCCTTTCAGTCACAAGCGAAGGAAAACTCAAGTCAAATTAGTTTAAACAGAAATGGGCAGTTAGCAGCTCACATGATGGTCAGTCTTTAGGCATGGCTGGATCCAGGTGCTCCTGTCATTAGGACTCTTGCTGTCTCTTGCCTCTGCCTTCTTATGTGTTGGCTTTGTTCTCAGGTGGAGTCCTTCTGTGGTAAGTCAAGGGGCCCCACCGGTGCTGGCTGACATCTTTTTCTGATAATTCCAGCTGAGTCCTGGGTAGCACTCTCTTCAGGCTGGGGCCAGATGCTCCCATGAGAATCAGGACATGAGGTTTGCAGAACCCCATGGATGGAGAGTGCAAGGGGTGCTGCTCCCTGTAATGATATGAGGTTGGAACCTGGGTGTGCCAAGGTGAAAATTCTACTAGAGTCAGGTAGAGGTACAGACTCAGGAAATGCCACATGCTCCATAAGACATACCATATACTTTATTTCCAGAGAGGTTGGTAGGTGTAGTTTCCAGGTTCTTTTACGGTCACTAGACAGGTATTGTTCATCATATTTACAGGGAAAGGTTAACATTTGCCTTTTCACAATGCGTGAGAAGGTAATGCTTAACAAAGGATTCTTGTGTATCTCATTGCTATGCAAGAGTTTTCTAGTACCTCTCAGGCCACATGATAGGTGTACTAATTTCACATCATTCTTACATGCTCATTAAAAACCCAGTGAGAAGCCTGTTGACATAAAAAGTAATAACAGAACGTCACAGTTCACTGTGTCCTTATTATGTGCCAGGCTTTCTTCTGAGCACCTTATGCTGTATCACCTTGGTTAATCCTCACAGCACCCTATGGTGTATGCTGATATTATCCCCATTTTACAGATGAATAAACCGAGATAGCTTACTTCAAGCTTTGCAGTCTGTATTTAAACACATGTCTGTTTGGTTCCAAGCCCAGCTCACTACATGTTATTGCGTTTTTTTGCACACCAACAAAAAGAATAAAAATGAAGAAATGCATTTCTTTAAAACATTCCTAGTCAACTCCTGGAGACCTTCTCAGTCAGCGGCATTGACTGTTGTCAGTGTCAGTGAGTGGGTGCTGAGAGCAGGTCTGGTGGCCAAGTGGCTTGGTGACTTGGCGCTGACTTGCTCTGGGCTGCAGCTCCTTTCAGGTGGCCTGAGTCCTCATGGCTAGGTGATGGCAGTGGGGACTCCAGTAGGATGGAAGCACCCTGCCATACCTCTGTCTCCCTCACGCAGTGCAGCTCAGGGGACCTCTCTGGCCTGGTGTTTCTGGTTGGCAAGGCCATTGGTGGAAGCGTCCATGGGCTGGGCAGTGACTCTGAGGCAGGCTCAAGGGCTGCTGCCTTGTGGGCTGGCGCTCCCCTGCTGGGCTGCCATCCTGGCCAGGCATCTGCTCTGTATAGTCTTGATGGGCATTAAAAGTCACTAAGGGCCACAGAGAGAAGTCATTTCCTGGCCTAAGGGACTGAATTAATTGAGTTTCCTTTTTCCTAAAAAGGCTGCTGTCTTTTAGGCCACACACTGGGCTCCAGCTGGTTCAGGTGCTGGAATGCAGAGGGCAGGTGCAGGAGGCTTGGGCTGCAGGGTTGGGGGTGAAAGGTGTGTGGGACTTGCAACTGCCCTTTGTAGGGTCTTCCTACCTTTCACCTTGCCTTGGCACTGCCTGGAGGGCAATGAGAAGGTCTCAGGAACGCCAAAGAGGGGCTGCGGGAACGTCCGGGTTCCCTGGGTGTTGGGGCTGCTCAGGTCAGAGGAGCAGAGGTATCTGCTTGGCCCCTGTTCTTGGCCATCTGCACAGCTGCCCAGGGTGGTCTCAGCCTCCTCTGTGGCTTATTATTCTCCTTGTTGTTTAAGACTCAGTTCAGTTTAATTGGCAGAAAACCAACTTGGATGAAACGAACAAGGGATGTCACGGGCCCAGTTATCCTTGGGGTCCTGAGGAGTTCCAGCTTCAGGCATGGCTGGATCTAGCGGATTCAGGGCTGCTTTTAGAACACGCTTTCTGCCTTTCAGCTCTGTCAGTGTCTGTGTTCATCTCAGGATGGCTCTCCCCATGTGGGGTCCACCAGCAGCTCCTGGCTTACCTTGTCTTCCATGGTAGCAATCTCTTGGAAATGGAGAGCACTCCTTTATGGATGGTTCTTGCTAGAGTCCTGGGGAGGGTTCTGTTGGGTCCTACTTAGGGTATAGGCCCACCTTTAAATCAATCACTGTGATGTGGGCCTGACCAGAGTCTCTTGCCCCTCTTTGGGGTTGAGAGTGAGGGTCAGATCCCCAAACTCTGGAATGGATTGGGGTTTTATCATAAAAGCAAGAGGAAGGACCAATGTGCTGGGCTGCCACCCTTCACCCAGACTTCAGGCCCTGCATCTGGCCCGAATCTCTTTCTGTGCTCCAGACTTGCCTGCCCAGCTGCCTTGGGGGCTCTTTCCCTGAGTGACCCCATGCTTCTGGAATGGAACACAGGTCTCTCTACTCTCTTCCAGACCTCACCCTTCACTTGGGCAGGAATCTCAGGATCGCCCTTCCCCTCCCACTCCATGACCGCCACATCCAGCCAGTCATCATCTTAGACATCTCCGAACTTCATCCCAGTTCCCATCTTTCCACCACACTTAACTCCGAGCCCCGACTTTTGCCCATGTGATCCTTGGCCACCCCAAACTGGAGCAACTCTTTCCCACCACAGCTGCCAGACTGATTTTTGTAAACCACACATTCAATCATGTCACTCCTTTGCTTAAGACCTTTCTTAAGTGGTGGCCTTAGTGGTTCTTATTGCCCTTAAAAAAAATCCAAACTCAGAAAAATAATTCAAACCCACTGGCCTGGCGTACAAGGCCTCCCATGGCCTGACCCAGTAGCCTTCAGCCTTGTCTGTCACTGTGTCCCGCCTCATGCCTGTGCTCCAGTCACATCAAGCTTTCAGTTTCTCCACCACTGGACACTCCCATCCTAGGGTCTTTGCACAGGCTGTGCCCTCGCCTGGACCACTCTTATCCCTCCCTCTTTACCTGGCTCACTCTGTAGGTCTCATCTAAATGACACTTCATCCAGGAAGCTGTCCTGGACATTCACATGCCACGTTGGACCTCATGCTTCTTTGGTAACTTGTACTATGGGCAACTTGTACCTGGGCCCACAGGGCCCAGCTGCACCTGGGTGGAGCTCAGCTAGGGGCCATGAAATGAGTGTGCCTGGGGAGTGGGGGCTGGAAGCCTGTGAAGTTCCTTGCCCCCTAAGACCCTGTGCCCCATGCCCAGGGATGGCCCACCTCTCCTTGTATGCTTTGCTGCAGACCCCAGAATGTCCACACTCAGTGGGGTAGGCCCCCTTGGAGAATGGCCAAAAGATCTGCTTCCTTTCCCGCAGGAAAGCAGTTGTGCACACGTGTGGTTTTGCACAGTTTTCTTGCCCCCACCTTGGGGTTCATGAAACGTGAGTTCAAAACCCATGGTCCAAATGAAACTAAGTAAGGAGGGAAGCCCCTCTGGGCCTGTTTGGAGGAGGGTTGGAGGTGGTGAAGAGACCTTGGACTGGGCTCTGGCAGGTCATCATGCAACTCTGGGCACATACTCCCACCATGAGCCTCGGTTTGTCCAGTGACAAGTGGGGCTGGATCAATGATTTCTGAGACCCTTCTAGGGCAACTCTGGGTTTCTTAGGGGCCAAATGGGGACCAGTTGAGGGGATCGGGCTGATGGAGAGGTGGGGACCCTGGCTAGTCTATGCCCTGCCTCCCTTGATAGATTGTTGGCCCTCAGGAGCATGGGCTCCTTGCTGCTGGACCTACGGATGTTTCTTCAGAGAAGCTGCGTTTCTGAGTCTGTTGATATCACGTGGGCAAATGAATCCAGTGTGAATCCAGTGAGCTCTGAGGTCCCCTGACCGGGCCTCCAGAGGCATACGTGGAAATGTTGAGAGCTATGCTGGCAGCAGGATCATTAGATGGGCCTAGGCTCCCTGCAGGCAAGGGCTGTCTTCGAGAACTTGCTGAGAACCCAGCCTTACTTCATCACAGCTACCCCATGCCCTCTTCTGGGGCATCCACAACCTCCTGGCTGGCCTCCTCACCACTTCTCACGCGGGAGGGAAGCGGCTTCCCAGGGGCTCTTCCCTGCTGGGACTGGGGAGGGATGTGCACTGACCTGTGGCTGCCGTGGTGGAGGCTGGCTTGTCAGGGGTTTGTGCTGGGGTTGGCAGAGCAGCAGCCCACAGCCCTTACCCACCTCCTGGTGGCCCCTCAGAATGGTGTAGGCGTGTCTGTGGTCTGAAACCCAGACTCAGCAGGCTTCAGCAAATATGGCATCTGAAGGCACTTACAGTTGTCCAAACCTTAGAGACAGCGGGTAGAGTGGAGGTTGTCAGGGGCTGAAGGAAGGAGATGGGGCGCTGTTGTTTCGTGGGTACAGAACTTCAGTTTTACAAGAAGGAAAGAGTTCTGGTGATGGATGGTGGTGATCGTTCCACAACATCATGAATATATTTAATACCACTGAATTGTACCCTTAAAAGTGGTTAAGATGGTAAATTTTATGTTATACGTTTTTTTATTTTATTTTTAGTATTTATTTGTTTGGTTGTGCCGGGTCTTAGTTGCGGCTCATGGGCTCCTTAGTTGTGGCTCACTGGCTCCTCAGTTGTAGTACGTGACTCCTTAGTTGTGGCTCGTCGGCTCCTTAGTTGTGGCATGCAAACTCTTAGTTGCGGCATGTCTGTGGGATCTAGTTCCCTGACCAGGGATTGAACCCAGGCCCCCTGCATTGGAAGCACAGAGTCTTATCCACTGCACCACCAGGGAAGTCCCTGTTATATGTATTTTACCACACACACACAAAAGGCATCTGAGGACTGGTGGGATTGGGCAGGTAATTCAGGGGTGGAGTGGTGCCCCTGCTCGCCCAGCTCCCTCTCCCCAGTGTGACTCTGTTCCTTGGTGGACCATTGGCTGTAGTTGTACCCACACCCCTCACATCCCCCAGGTATATCCAGGTGCAAAAGGGAAACAGACTACTTTTTGGAGGTTCCTGCCACAGTTCTGACCTCACTCTGAATGGACAGGCTTAGGTCATGGGACCTTTCCATAGCCAATCACTGTGGCCCAGCAATGCATAGTGCAGGAGCATAGTGAAGCCTGACTAGACCCCTCATGAGGGCCAGCATAGTTGGTCCCCGATCTCTGAGCCTCAGCCCAAGGAGGCCAGCTCTTTCTGGACCATCTTCTGTCACATTGCCATCCCTGCCCTGACTCCACTGCCTGGTTGTGTGTTTATGGCATTGGTTCCCGAGTGTAAGGATGCTGCTCCTTCGGGTGTTGGCAGGTTTCAGGTTTCCCCTGCCTGATGGCCAGCCTTGACTGCCCATCCCCCCATATCCCCAGCACTTCGTGAGTGAGGAGTGACCCAGCCTCAGCTGGGAGGCGGGGGAAGGCTGGGTCTTCACCCAGGCCTGCTGTGAGGACCACAAATGCCACAACCTGCGTGAGTAGAGAAGTCGTCGAAGGGCTCATCTGCTCTGAGCCACAGGGATGCCCCCCGCCCATGGCCTGGTGTGTCCACTCAGCATAGAGGATGGCTTTGCTGTGTGGTGGCCTGAGCTGTGGCCTGGGCCTCCTCATTCTCGTCTCTGAGATCTGTAGGGTCAAGTATGCATGGGGCCTCTCTTGGGACCATGGGTCTGTACTGGCAGGCATATGAGTCCTTGCTTACCCCTACTGTCCTCCTGCACTCGGGCAGGCTGGGAGGTTTTGTGTTGCTGCCAGAACACAGCAGGCTGCTGGTGTATGTGAATGTGTGGGCCTGTTCCTATACATGGGATGTGTGTGTATAGGTATGTGGAAATGTGTGCATGTGTATGCATATCTGTATGAGTATGATGTATGTGCATGTGAGTGTGCGTGGGTATCTGTGCGTGTGCCTGTGTGCATTTAAGTAAGCCTGTGTGCGAGTGTGTGTATTCAAGTGTGAGTGCGCATGTGTGGTCATGTATGTTCTTGGCAGGGGTTTCCTGCAGGGGAGGGGACTGAGGTGGGATGGAGGTACTTAGCGGACGACTCCAGCCCCCTGAATCTTGGTGCCGCCTTGAGCCCCGCCTCCCCACAGTGGCAGGCATTCTGGAATGGGAGGGCCCAGGTAGGAGCCTCTCGCTCTGCTGCATATGTTTCATATTAAATGTCAGCTGTCCTCTGGGTCTGCTGTGCTGCCATTAATGTGGAGCAGTTACTACTGAGCCTGGAGCTGGCTCCTCAGGCTGGTCCGTGTACTTCAGTTCCACTGCATGTCTACTCCAGGGCCTGTGGAGCGGGGCACGCAGCTTCTGCTCCGAGGCAGAGGAAACCCTAGCATCTAGGACCAAGGCTCAGGCAGGTTCTGCACTGCCCTACCCTGCCCTTTACATTTCAGTGTTCACCCTGGTGAGCAGTGGACTTCGTGTGGGCTGGAGGCTGCCATGTCACATGGTCAGCTTTGCCCTGCGCAGATGGGCAGCCTGGACAAGGGCCACAAACACTGCCAAACATCGGTTCCTTGGATTGCCCACCTCACTGGGCTTTGGAAGGGTGGGTGCACTTAGCCCAGGCCCCGGGTTTGGGAAGTGTTGGCCGTTTCTGTGTTTCATTGCATCTAAGGTGCCATCAATTATAGGGCGCCACAAGAAAGAGGGGACACTCGCAACTAAAGCACACCACTGCACTTTAACCGTAGTCCCATGAGGTGTAGGCACCAGCCACCCCGCCTCTAGTTGCTCTGAGTGGTGGGCTGTTTTTCCTGGCTGCTCACTTTGCTTACTTAGTGTGTGACTGGCTTCGTCCACTTCTGGGTGTGTCTCTTCCTCTCTTTGGTAAAGGAATGAGGTTACAGTCCTTCCTCCAGGGACATTTCTCACGGATGCTAAAGCTACACACTCTGTCGTCTCCGTGCCTTTCTGCACACACTGTAATTCTTTACATCACAGTGTGATTTCTTGAAGACATTTTGGGTGGGAAGGGTCTCAACACAAGAAATGTTGACCCTACAAGTAACTCAAGTGAAGTAATGGCAGTACGAAACACCGTGGCAGAGGTGGTGTGTGCCAGGCAATGCCAGCCACCCCATGGTTGCTGCCAGCTGCTGGCAGTGATAAGACCCATTGATTTCATCCTGAGTTTAGATGTGGTAAGTGTGAAAAATGGGTGTCTTAGAGTCCCAGACACATAGTTTTATTATTATGATGATGTTACAAGTGATTTTAGGGTAGAGCCGGCATGTAATTCCCATGCTGGGGAAGCAGGGCAGCGGCAGAGACTGTGCTGTTCAGACTGGAGGGACAAGCCCTTGCCAGCTCTGTGAGCAGAACATTCACAGATTTATCTTTGAGGGACTTCCCTGGTGGGACGCGGGTTCGATCCCTGGTCGGGGAACTAAGATCCCACATGCCGCGGGGCAACTAAATCCGCGTGCCACAAAGAGGATCCCGCGTGCCGCAACAAGGATCCCACGTGCCGCAACTAACACACGGAGCAGCCAAACAATAACAACGACAACAAAAAAAGATTCATCTTTGAACCTGGATATTTCTCCTTTGAAAATAGGGATTGGAACCACATGGCAAATAAGGTGTATTTATGTTTCATGCAAGGTATGTCTAAGGCTCAGCGGTGGCCTGTCTGATTGACACAGAGCTTCTGGGGGTATGATAGAAACTGGCTCAAGAGCTGTGAGTATGTATAATTTTTTAAATGAATTATGCCACATACTGTCTCCAGTCAGTTGCAAATGAAACCTCAGGTCTGATATCACAGGTAAATCCTCTTCTTGTACCAGTACTGAATTCTGTTCATTATAAGAGCTTTAAAGCTCTAACATCTAAAGTACTGGCTACTTGACAGCTGTGCTGTTCACTACTATGGTAGCTACAAGCCACTTGAGGCTGTTGGCTATTTGAGATGTGGCTGGTCTGAACTGAGAGGTGCTCTTGAGTGTAAAATATACTCCAGAATTCAAAGACTTAGTACCCAAAAAAAGAATAAATAAAATATCGAATTGATAAATTTAAAGTATTGATTACAGGTTAAAATGATAATAGGTTGGATGTACTGGGTTAAGTAAAATATATTGCTGAAATTAATTTCACCTTTTTTTTTTTAACATGGCTACATGCGACATTCGTATTACATTTCTGTTGGATAGTGCTGCTTTGAAACATCTGGCTGGATACTCCCCATTTCGCTGTTATTCTTTTGCAAAATTTTCTTGGCTGGTCACATCTGTTTATTGTTTTAATTGAATTTTAGAACTGTTTTGTCAGGTTAGAAAAATCCCTTGTGAATTTGATTGACATTAAATTAAACTTAGAAACCAATTAAAGGAGGAATGGACAAAATTTGTAGTATTTACCAGGAACATGGTGTGTTTTTCGATCGATTTAATTCTGCTTTGAGGTTGCTTAATAAAGTATTACACATTTTTTATATGGGTCACCTATTGTTTTAAATCACGGCCATTTCAAGGATTTTTTTCTTTTTGCCATTGTGAATTGAATCATTTCCATCTATTGCTGGTATACAGGATGGCTATTGATTTTTATATAATTATCTTTTATCAGGATGCTTGATTGAACTCATTAATTTTTTTTGTTTTGAACTCATTCATTCTAATACATCTTTGTGAATTCCCTTGGGTTTTCTGTGTATACAGTTGTACTATCTGTAGACTATGGTAATTCTGGAGGCTCATTTTCAATCTGTGCCATCTAGAACCTTTGGCGTAACGTTAAGTAACAGCAGTGGCTTTGCGTATCCCTTTCTGCTCCTGACTCTGATGGGGACGCCCCTGGCGTTTCTCTGCTTGCTCGTGGACTAAGATGGATTTCATGCGAAGGCAGTATCCTTTGAATTTTAGTTTTCATCAGCAAAGGAGCTGAAATCTAGATAAAATATGTCTAACCCTCACACTGCCACCACCCTCCTTAAAGGCTAAAGGCATTGCAGTTCCCAGGGGCTGTGTCTCCTGCTATGCTGGACCTCAGAGCTGCTGCCAGGTCTCCTCAGTTGCAAGCTTGCTGGCCCAGAATACAAGCCAGCCCCTGTGTACAGCTGTCAGCCAGTCACAGGAAGCGTCTGTGGGGTGCGGGGAGCTTTGTTGAGGAAGGTGGAGGAGGCTGCACCGCCCAGCCGTGCAGGTGGTTCCCTGTAGAACAGGGACTGGTTCTTAGAAAGCCCATCTGTGGGGGAATTGTCGTTTTGACGGCAGCTTCCCTTCCTCTCAGTGATGTCTCTCCCATCCTCCAATTCCTCTGGGGCAAGCCTCCTGGCTCCTCCTCTCCTGAGTCTTACAGAAGACTTTGTCCCCCTTTCTGAGTCACTGGTACCTGCTGACCCAGGCCCCCTACGTCCCACTGTTACCTTTATTCCCACATGCTTCTAGAAGGTCTTTTTCCAAAGACTGTTGCCCCCTAGAGGAAATCTGTGGCCTGTAAAAATAAATTTGTTTTCCATCATGTTATCTGTCTGCCCACAGACAGGCATGGGTTTTGGGCAGCTTTGAACAATGCCTGTGCCTAGGTCTCACCCTGAGAGATTCTGACTCATCAGACCTGGGCAGGACTTGGGGGTGAGGAGGTGTGAGGTTGGACAGAACCAGGTTCGGGACCCTGCACTTCTTTTGCTGGCCTG
This sequence comes from Hyperoodon ampullatus, assembly GCF_949752795.1. Lineage (NCBI taxonomy): Eukaryota > Metazoa > Chordata > Mammalia > Artiodactyla > Ziphiidae > Hyperoodon > Hyperoodon ampullatus. Next base: position 2,330,767 of record NC_136917.1, read on the forward strand.
TGACGCTGAGTTTCCCTATTTGCGATGCCACCTGCCTCGGAGGGCATCTCTCTGTGAGGGAGTGACAGGGAACGAGGCTGGCTGGCCTCAGTCCAAAGGAATGTCGTGGGGAGATTGGGGCGAAAGGAGATGATGGCCAAGAGGGACGGCCGGGCCTCCAGGCAGCCTGGGACCAGGGGAGCTGCCTTTGGGGTGGTGGTTCTTGACCCTCTCTGCCCTGGGTCCCTCACCTAGGAATTCAGAGTCTGACAGAGGGAGGACACCCTCCCTTGCATGGCCATTCCAAAGGCTGGCTCTGCATGCTGCAGGCACGTGGAACTCAGTGGGCACTGATGCCGCAGACCCTGTCAGCAGGATAGGCACAGGGGCGTCCTCCTCCTTGAAGCCCCCGCAACCAGACCGCAGGCCCTAGGAGGCTCCCAACCTTATCCCCTCCTCTCTGAACCCGCCGGCTGGCCATTAGCCACTGGCCTGAGCTCACTAGCTCCAAGCTGGAGTCTGGGCATCCGGGTGCGTGGGTCCGTCACAGCCTGGAGTGGCTTATCTGAGACCCGCATGCACAGAGCAAGGAGAGGTCCTGGCCCCGGGGCTCAGCTCAGCTGACAGAGGGCGGACCTGTGTCTCCCGAGCAGCTCCCACGCAGGGAGAGGTGGAGGGTCTGGGGGTAGAGCTGGGTCCTGGCACAGAGGCCCCTGGCATCCCTTCTCTCCCTCTCTCGTCCCCGCCTCACCCCTCCCTCCCCTCCCCTCTTGTCCCTTGCTTCCCCTCTGTCTCTTTCTCTCTCCCCCCATCCTCCCCTTCCCTCCTCACTCCCCCCTCCTTTTCCTCCTCTCTTCTCTTCCCTCCCTTCTTTCCACTCCCTCCCTCCCCCCTTCCTTTCCCTCCTCTCTCTTCTCTCTCCTCCCCTTCTTTCTCAGAGTAAGGGGAGCCCCCTTCGTCACCCTGGATGACCCTTCCTGGGTGACCTTCCTGGGCAGTGGGCTCTTCATCGCTGGCCCCAGGCTGCGCCTGCATTGTCCTATTTACAGTCACCCCCTGTGATGCTCACAAGCTCCCACCGGCAACAGGCACACTCAGGGAAGGCGACATTATCCCACCGTACTTGGAGGAAAGCAAGGCTCAGAGAGAGGGGCAGTGACCTAGCTCAGGTCACACAAAATCCAGAGCCTAGGCTCCTTCTGCTGTAGTTGGAGCTCTGGATCCAGCCCCTGTGATCCTCAGAGGTACACATCACCGCCCCCCACCACCATCCACACAAGCAGGGTTAATTGCTACCGGGGGAGGGCTGAGTTCTTGGTGCACTTCCCAGCAGATGAGGTCAAGGCCTCCCTCTGCCTTGCTGGAGCAGCCCCCACTTCAGATAGTGTGGCCTGGCCTTTGGGTGCCATCTTTCCTGCCAGGGTGCCCAGGCCCTTGCTGACTGTGTCCTTACTAGGGAGGCTGGTCGGACCAAGCTGTGTTCTGCCCCAGGGCTGCCGTAGAAGGTTGTGCAGGTGGTGTCCTGCACAAGGGCATCCAGGCAAGGGGACGAATGAGGTTGGCTTCTGCTCAGTGTCTGGAGTACAAGGCAGAGGGTGGCCAAAGCTGAGTGGTGGACACCAGAGGGACAGGAAGGGTGTGCCAGACATCTGCCCCCACCATCAAGGTCACTGGAGTTGCTGCATTCTTCTCTCTGAGAAGCTCCTGGGTCTGCAGGATTTGGAGTACAAGAACCAAAGCCAGGGCCAGTCGCAGGGGACTGCTCTCTGTGGGTGATGGCTCTGGTGACCTGGGTGGATATTCTGGGGCTGGGCATGATGGGGGAGGGCAGATGGTAGGCTCTGTCCAGGCGTCAGCTTGCCCTGCTCGCGGGCAGGGTCCTCGAAGCCCTCCCCACCCTGAAGGTGCTCCTTGGTTCCAGTGGAATGAGCTGGGCTCCTGAGTGCAGGGGTTGGGCTTCGCCCCTCAGCCCTGGGCATTTGCTTTGGGTTAATTATATGGGTGTGGGTATATCCTTCCTATTGTTGCCGAAACTTGTATTTCGGTGATGACTGGTGGTTGCTCTCACCAAGCCCCTACCCTCTTCCCCCTCCCTCACATGCCTTTTCCTCTTCTGAAGCTGGCTGGTCCTCCTTGGGGCTAAACATTAACCCTTTGTTATCTTGGACAGATATATATTCATGAAGTTTCCTTTCTTATTTTACCTTGCTGACTTTCATTTCTTCTGGTCAACTCTGCCAGGCCCTTCCTGTTGATTTCTTCTGTTTATTTAAGCTGTAGAATATAATCAGCCTTTCAAAGAAGTGCTTCATAGGTTTTGATTTTTTTCTGATTTGAATTTTAAATATTTAACTTCTTTAATTCCAGTGAAGTGTGTTTCCTGTACTGTATAAGGTATTGGTTTTAAGTATTTATTTTTTCTAAATTGCCTCTCGGGGGTCTCAGCACCATTCATTTACTAATTCACCCTTCCTCCTGACTTTGGGGTGCATATTCCCTATCTATGAAGTTCATGGAAGTGATCTGGCTTATTTCTGGCCTTTCTGCTCTTCTTCTTGCAACGGGACTAGGGTCTTTTAATTACTTTTGCTTAACAATATGTTGTGATACCTAATAGGGCAAGTATCACCATCGTGGTGCTTTGTGACCACCTAGAGGGGTGGGGTAGGGAGGGTGGGAGGGAGAGAGACACAAGAGGGAAGAGATAAGGGAACATATGTATATGTATAACTGATTCACTTTGTTATAAAGCAGAAACTAACACACCATTGTAAAGCAATTATACTCCAATAAAGATGTTTAAAAAATGGCTATTTTTGTCCATTTTTCAAATGGATTTTGGGTTTGTTTTCTTATGGGTTTAAACAATATCATAAGAGGATCTTTATCTTGGATGATATTGCATGCTTAAATTAGTGTCCAGCGTACAGCAGGGCCTCAGCAAATCTTTACTGAACAAGTGAATGACATCTTCATGACGGTTAGTTTTCTCAGGGAAATAAGAACATTCATTCAAATCTTTTAAAAAATATCCCTTATTGACTACCAAGAGTTAGAATTTTATTGCCATTGTGAATAGGATCTTTTCTATTATATTTTATAGTAGGTTATTATAGATGTCCAGGAACATTTTTAATCTAGGATTCAGCAGGTGATCCTTTACTCAGAATACCTGGGACCTACTTGTTCCAGATTAATAATATTCTCAGAGTTTAGACACTTTCATTCCCAAAGAGCCAACGGAAATAAAAACAGCATGTGAATACAAATTATATATGCATCTGCACAATTGCAGCTAAACACACGACAGCCATTGTTGACCTACCAAACTCAAGCCCCATCAGGCCTCACCGGTTCCTTCTCATTTGCTCCCAATGACTTGCATCTTCCTCTTGCGCTTCAGCAAAATCAATCTTCCAATATCATAGTGGCACAGATGCAAAACATGGATAATCACAAAAAATCCTTTTAAAATAAATCTCTCGATTGGATGTTTCCCATGTTTGCACTTTAGATATGCAAGTTTCCATATTTATTTCGCATCTAGGCATTTTCATGAACTTCCATATTATTATGTTTGTCCTTTTTGGTGGATTAATTTTGCAGGAGAGGATTTTCTAAGCATGCAGTTATGTCTGCAATTCATAATATTTTCGCATCTTTTTCAATATTTATTCATTTTATGTCTTATTATGTTGGTTAGAGTATACAATTGAATTTTAGTCATTTTGTGTGGGAGCCACAACCATGTCTTCAGAGCATCTGGCCTGCCGCCATCTACGGGAGAGCAGGACCAGGTCCGGCTTCTCTTTCTGCGAATGCTGCAGATGGTGGACCTAAAGTGGACAAGTCTGGGTGGAAGTGATCTCCCGTCTTCACTTACCCTTGGTGGAGCAACTTTTCTTTTCCTGGTCTGTTGCACCAAGTAGAGCTTGAGCATAGAACATGGATGTGTGGTGGTTTTGGGGGGGATGAGTAGCAGTGACTGGTGAGCCCCCATTAGGCCCGCCGTTAGGTCAGGGAGCCTCTCTCAGCCCAGTGTGGCCTGTTAGGTGTCCCCTACAGCCAAGGAGCTGTGCACCCGGGCAGGATTGTTTGCAGGGCTGGCAGGAAAATGACTGTCTTTGAAAGACTGTCCTGAGTTTCAGCTGGGGAAGTGGTTCAGTGAGACACTTTCAGGAGAGGGCTGGCAGGTAGATCCAGATGGATAACCTGAAACTCTGAAGGCAATGAATGAATCTGAACTTTGAAACCCCGTTTTGAGTCCCTGCCTTGCCCCTTAGCAGTGTAATAATTTCTGAACTTCAGTGTTCTCATCGTGCAGGGCGGAGTTTGCAAACTGGCGGGCTGTGTGCCATGTCCACCCACAGATGAGTTTTGTTTGGCCTTCCCACTGTTTGACAAATTTCTCACAGAGCTCCAGATTTCCAGTTTCTCTGGAGGACCTGGGAGAGCTGTTAGGCCTGTATTCCAGAGGGGCTGGAACTGAGCAGGGCCAGAGCCCTCCAGAGGGATCTCACAGCCTCAGCACCACGCTCTCTGCTGCCCCCTGTGGTCACCCCTCCCCCTGCCCCCGCCTCAGTCACCTTCATTTCCTGCGTGGGCCCTGGTGGATGACGGAGGGGTTCTGCGGCTGGTCGTCTCTTCCTCCCACCTCTGTCTCAGGATTTCGGTTTACGGACCATTGTCTCTGTGTGAGGCCCGGTGCGCTAGTCAGATGCGGTCCCACCCCATGTTTGATTCTGGCTCCCTCACTCGCAGAGCCTCCTATTTCTCATCTGTGAAAGGTAAATTTGATGGCAGCAAACAGTCTGGTGGGTTACTATGAGGATTCAGTGAAGTGAGGCCCACGGCTGGCACTTAGTAGCGAATGGCCCTTGTTACTACGAGGTAGTATTTTCCTTATGGTGCTGTTAGGAGGAACCAAAGTGTGAAAGTACTTGGAGATGTACTTGGAAGTGCAGTGCAGATATTCATCACTTCTGAGTGCTCCGTGGGCTGGGCTTGGGCTGGGTGGGCGGAGTGGGGAGGCAGGGCTGGGGGCCGGCAGGCCCCTGGGTAGGATGCTCTCCCCGCCCCAGGCCATAACCAGCCTGGGACATGTTGCCAGATGAGGCCGTGACTATTCTGAAATGGAATTCCTGGGTTAGAATAAGGAGAACAGATGTTTACTGGACGAGGCCAAGAGCCTCTGACATCACCGAGAGCCCGTCAGGACACAGACTGCAGCCCAGTGTCCTCCATGTCTTCCTGCCGACACAGCATTCCTGGGGCAGCTGCCAGGGCTGGGGGTGGAGACACACACACACACACACACACACACACACACACACACACGCACACGCCATTTCTTCCACCAAATCCTCCCCACCTGAATACAATTAGCCAGGATGTGGGAAAGATTTCCAGCCTGGAAGGAGAGAAGAGTGTCTTGTTGGCAGGCAGGCTGGGGAGGGGAAATGCAGGGCAGGTTGGTGAGTGGACTCTGTAAGATGGAGGAGCAGGTTTTGGGGGTGAAAAGCTGTCTGGAGCCACTGGCCAGGGAAGGGGGGGCACATGTCCTTTCCTCCCACCATCCCCTGAGGGGGAGAGCTGAGCCGTTGCTCCTGTGCTTTCACCAACACTTGTGCAGCTGGTGCTGCCGCCCTGTCCCTTCCAGAAGGCCATCCCCAGGTCCAGACTTTTCTGCAAGTACAGAAAACCCAGTGTGAACCAACTCAGGCCAGACGGGGATGCTCAGGCCTTCTGCCCTGTTTCAGCTCCACTTCCCTCCTCCTTGGCTTGGCCTCAGCAGGCTCTCCCCAGAAAGGGGCTGCAGGCTCACCTGGCACCAACTGCCAGCCCAGCAGAAAGACCTTCTTTTCCCCTGGGGTTTCAGCAAGCATCCTGAGTCCGGTTCTTATTGGCTTAGGCTAGGTCATGGGTCAAGCTTTGAGCAATCACTGTGGCCAGGGCAGGCAGGCCCGGTCACTTGTCCGCTGGCTCCGGGGGGTGGAGTCTATGTTCTGAAGCGCTGGGACACGGACAGGGAGCGCTGCTCCGCCCTCCCATTTCTCCTGCTCTTGTCTGCCTTGCCGTGCCTTCCCCCTGAGTGCCTCCACTGGGTAAAGCACAGGCCCAGAGACCAGCATTTAAGACTCCTCGTGACCAGTCAGCAGTTCTGACTTAGCTTACCCACCTCCCTCTCTTCCATCCTGTGGGCCTGGGACAAGAGCTTTCAAAGATCATACATTCCCATCAAGGTATGGGAATGTAGGCTCTGCCCATGTTGAAAATAGCCCTGTCGCAGCACTAGGAGGGAGCTGATTGTCTGGGTTGCAGTTAAAACTAAAAACAATCTGAGGGTGAGAAGTTTTCACTGGGGCCTAAGACAAGTCAAGAGTGCGACTGGGCAAGGAAGCTGGGGTTCTGTGGGCCCATCTGGGGTGCACTGGCAGAGCAGATGTAGTGGGGGGTCTCCAAGGACCTCTGTGCCTTTGTCTTAAGTGCTGGGAATCCCACATGCCTGGCCGACTCCTCACCATCCCTGTACCAGGAGGCCTTGCCTGTTCTCTGTGTCATGGCAGGTGACACAACTGCATCACAGCACCCATTTTCTGGCCTACAGACTCCTTCTGTGTCATGAACCTTAGCAGTCTGTTGAGGCCCATGGACCCTTTATCAGAATAATGTTTTGGGGACTTCCCTGGTGGTCCAGTGGTTAAGAATCCGCCTTCCAATGCAGGGGACGAGAGTTCGATCCCTGGTTGGGGAACTAAGATCCCATGTGCCTCAGGGCAACTAAGCCCGTGCCATAACTACTGAGCCTGCGCGCTCTAGAGCCCACTTGTCACAACGAAAGATCCCGTGTGCTGCAACTAAGACCCAACGCAGCCAAATAAATAATTTTAAAAAAAGAATAATGTTTTTAAGGCATAATTTAAAATACAAAGAACACCAATACTATTGAAATAAAGCTGTTAACATTGAAAACAATTTATAATACAGCAGTACAGCAGTACGTGTGCTTTAAAATTTTTTATTGTCATCATGCTTTTTTTTTTTTTGGTAATGGTTTATTGAGATATAATTCACATACCATACATTTCACCCATTTAAAATAAAATTCAACGGCTTTAGTATGTTTACAGAGTTGTGCAACCATCACCCACCAGTTTTAGAACACGTTCATCACCCCCAAAAGAAACCCCATACCCTTTGGCTATCGCTCCCAATTGCCCTGTCCCCCCAGTCCCTGAGAACCACTAATCTACCTTCTGACTCTATAGACTTGCTTATACTGAACTCTCCGTATAAATGGAATCACACAATATTTATCCTTTTGTTTTCATGGTTCTTTCATGTTGTAGCATGTGTCAGAACTTCCTTAATTTTTATGGACAAATAATATTCCATGGTATGGATAGACCACAATTTTTTAAATCCATTCATCAGTCAGTGGACATTTGGGTTGTTTCCACATTTTGGCTCTTATAAACAGTGCCACCATGAACACTTGTGTACCAGTGTTTCATGGGCTTTTCAGTTAATGCCTGAAATAACAAGACCCAGCTGCATGTGTCACAACCTCTGTCATTTGAATCGTGCTGTTGTGTAAACGCCACTTGGTCTCATCCACACCAGCGGGAGTGAGAGACGCATAGCCTGGTCATGGCTGTCGTGATGGGCACAGGTTCTGCTTACTTCTGCTGGGCTTGCTGCCTCCACCTAGGGTGGAAGGAAATGTCGGCTGCTATAAGAGCCATCCAGGAAGCTCCCCGAGGGCAGTGGTAGACTTCTTGCTGTGGGTGCCCAGTGCCTGGCACCTGGTACAGTGGCGCAGAAAGACCTTGGTGAGTGCTGTGGCCTGTGGCGAGACAGTGTCCAGATCAAGGTGGTTGCTGTCCCGCTCTGCTCTCGGCCTGCTGTGAGGGGTGATGTCCTGCTACTGTTTCCTCCTCCCAGGCATTCTCTGTGACTCTGGCTTGGGAGTCCTGCAGCTGGAAGGTGGGGGGGCCCAGGCCCTCCTCGACTGCTGGGGATTCGTTTCCTTCACTGTCTTCCCGCTTGCCAGGTCATTTCCCTTCACAGCTGCTTAGGAGGGAACACCACCACGGGCTTGTCAGCAGGGGACTGCCAATGGATTTTACGTCAGACACACAGACCCAGCTCCCTGCCACCAGCTGACGGCACTGGGCCTCTGTCACTTCTTGTGCAGCCCCTGCCAGCCACGGGGCTGCTGAGGGTTCCTCACTGTGTGGGGGCCATAGCTCCTGCCTCTGGGGTGGCCTCAGCCTGGGAGGCTTGGGTTCTGCCTCCTGCTTGTCCATGTCTATGGGCAGGATCCAGTCCTCCTGGCCCCATGCGGGCACTGAGGAGGGAGAGCGCCCATGACTGGGAGAAGCCGTGTCAGGCACCTTTCCTTGGGGACACCTGCAGTTGAGGATCAGGCTTCAGCTTATATATGAGAGACCAACTCTCTCCGTGGCACTCCTTCTCAGGCCCTTGCTGGAAGGAGCTCTAACCACTCCAGCTCCTCAAATGCTGTGCTTGGGTTAATACCCCGCCTGGCCTGGGCCCCACCTACCCGTGGAGCTGCCAAGGTCCTTGTCTCCCAGAGGGGCCTCCTGTCCTGATTTTTGTATTTCAGAGGCAGCCAGAGGCTTCTCTGACTCTGTGGTTGGTGGCGGCCTTGCTGAGCCATCTAGAATTGGCTCCCAGCCTCCCCGTGTCCCCTGGGTGTCTTATGTGGCAATGCAGCTCTATTTCAGGGCCTGCGGGAGCCCTGGGATTGCTTCAGGGGTTGCTCCAAATTGAGGAGATAGCTCACAGCCTGTAGTGGGGACCTGGTGGTGGAGGGAGGACTGGGCTCCGTGCTCACTCCTTTGTGACCTCAGGCAGGTCACTTCACTTCTTGGAGCCTCCAGGGCTTCAACCATGAGGCTGCAAGTGAGGACCAATCCAAGGAGGGGATGGGCTGGGGGCACAGCCTCTGGTCCTCTCCCCACGTGTACATCTCCCATCAGATCTTGGGAGACCCGGCACCAGCGGTACTGGAATGGTTTTAAATGGTTTACAATGTTTTTTTTTTCTGTCTGTCTTAAATCAAAGAGTGCCTGTGCATTGAAAACAGAATGCATAAATAAACCAAAGGAAGAAAATTGAAATACCTTGTAATCCCATCAACATTTTACTGTGTGTTTTGCATATATATGCACATGTGTACAAACATACTTATAAAAAAAAGCCATATTGTACATCCTGTAACCTGCTTTTGTTCTATATATATATGTATATATATATATACGTATATATAAAACGAACGTATTTCTGGATCATTTTATGTTCTGCCTTAATGTTTGGGCCAGAGGCAGCAGAATCTATTTAGGAAATGTGGAGAGGCCTGGGTGCTGGCAGATGTGGACCCGGGAGGTGAGGGAGAGGATGAGGAGGAACACTCCCAGGCCTCTGACTTGGGTGGGTGGGAGGAAGGGTGAGAGGCGTGCTGGCTGGCAAGGAGGAGCAGCTTGCAGGAGAGCGTGTAGCTGGGGCAGTTTCCCAGGAGGCGTCCTGAGGCGGTTAGAAGTGCAGGTTCTATGTGTCGGGGCAGAGCCTGGGCAGAACTCATGAGGGAGCTGTCTGTGCAGAGGGCTGAGGGTGCCATTGCCTAGGGAGGGTGAGCACCAAAGGAGAGAAAGGCAGGAGGAGGACACTGCCTGTCCCTTCACCACCTAGGGGACAAGTGGGGGAGGCAGTGGACACCTGAGACACACAGGGTGCGCTCCTGTGCTAATGGATGAGAGAGATTTAAGGGCGTGGGGCTCGGTGAGGCAGGAGGCTCCCAGATGCAGTGCGCGTGAGGTCCATCATCAGAGAGGGGGCTTTGCAGACGTCAGGACCAGGGTGTGGGGAGTGGGTGGAAGTGAGACTGACCAGGGGAGGGGCCCGGGAGAGGTAAGGAGATGGAGGAAAGAGGGTGCATCATGGGGACAGATGCTGTAGCCAGGGGAGATGTCCTGGTGAAGAGGACTTTTCCTTTTTGAAAGATTTGAATGTACGTATGTGCATGTAGTAGTCACATGTGCACGTATGTATATGTGTGTTTGACCTCTGCCTCTTTGTACAGAGGAATTTTTTTTGGACACTTAAAAAAATTTTTTTTAATTTTACTGTTTTTATTGAGGTATAATTTTTACGTATTATATTAGTTACAGGTGTACAATATAATGATTCAACTTTTTATATATTGCAAAATGATTATCAAAATAAGTCTTGTTAATATCTGTCACCATGGTTACATGCTCAGAGGATTTTAGTTGGCTTAAGTTTGGTCATAGATGGAGGACAAGGGTTTAGGAGAGAGGGAAAGTTTGAAGATATGGAAGAGAACGGGTGTATTAGTCAGGAGTTATTCTGCAAGTGTCAGAAACCCAAATGAAATTGGCTTAAAGAAAGAAGAATTTATTGGTTAATAAGTCTGAAAAAAAAGTACAGGGCTGACTCGCTTCAGGTATGGCTGGATCCAGGTGACCAGATAAAGTTTTAGTCTCTTCCTTCTCTCCAGCTCTTGGCTCTCCTCTCCTCAGTGTTCATTTCATTCATGCTCTTTCATTCATGCATGAAAACAAGGCTGCAGGCAGGGGCTACCTCACATTCGTACAGTTTAACAACTGCAGGGGGAACAGCTCTTCTTTCCTAATAGTTACAGCAATAGTTTCTGGATTTAATCTGATGCACTAGTGTCAAGTCCTCATCCCTGAGCTGTGTTTACTGCAGTTGGGTTGGCCTGGCCTGGGTCATGTGCCCCTTTTCCCCCCGTGTGACCTGGGGGGAGGCAGCGGGGAGTGGCTCCCGACAAACACAGGGCTGTGTTATCAGAAGGAAGGCCCTGGACTCTAGGCAGGCCTGAGGTCCCCAAGGAAGAGGTGGGGCTGGGATCGGGAGCCCTAGGTGGCTGGACGAGGCAGTTGCTGCCCCACAGGGTGGAAGGAAAGAGAAGGATGAGGATAGAGGGCAGGAAGGAGTTTCCTCTGTGGCCTCTCTTCACTCACTGGGCAGGGCAGGTACACCGAGGTTGCCAACGAGGCTATGCAGCTCTCCTGGGAGTTGGCCGGCCCTGGAAGGAGAGTATTAGGCTGGGGGAGGTTGACCGACCACTGGCCGCCTTGGGAACCTTCAGGCTGGGCAGCTAGAGTGGGCTGAATGCAGAACAACACGCACTAGGGCCAGGCAGGGCGGTCTGCCTACCTCATGAACCAGAGATCAGGAATTATCAGGGCCAGTCCGAGGTGGGGTGCATTGGATAGGAAGGTGCTGGCCAGCAGAGAGACAGGCAAGAGTGCTGGGGAGCCAGGCGTGACCACGCTGCCCAGGAGAGGCTCACGGGGGCTGAGCCCATCCTGCAGACATGCTTTGTGTGACTGTCGCTGAAAAGACGGGCACAGCCCTGCTTGGCAGAGGGTGGGGGGTTTTATTCTGCTGGATGAATGTGGGCAGGGTAGAGGTGGAGAGACAGGAATGAACATTTCGGAAAGTGGTAAGAACCGTGAAAATAGGTAAGCAGATAAAGAGGCCAAGAGCAGCTAACAGGGTGAGCGTATGTGCATGTGAGTGCATGTAGGTGCATGTGTGACACCCGTGCAGGAACAACACATGCATGCACATGTGTATGTGTAAACACGTGTACGTGTGATGGATGTGTGCACACGTGTAATGTGTTGTGTGGGCACACATGTGTGCATGTGATACATGTGTACAAGTGCCTGTGTGGTGCATGTGGATGCATGTGTAAGGCATGTGTGAGTGCACACGGGTGTTCATGCATGTATGTGGTGCACGTGTACGTGTCAAAGGGCATAGCTGCTGGGCACCTGCAGTCATAACTGAGAACAACCTATAATCTTTCACAAGACCTCACTCATGGCTGGAGGAAAACAGAAGAGAAATAACATGCAGGGGGAAAGCAAAGTCAACATGGCAAACATCAACCCTTTCCCCAAGTGCACAGTTGAAGAAGTCTTTCCTGCCCAGTGGCTGGTTCTGTCTGTGACCTGCTCCTTCGGGTTGGGGTCTGACCCTCCTGGATGGCCCTTCAGGCCTCTCCCCAAGAAGAGGCCAGGGCTCAACGTCTCAGGGCCCAAGAGAGTAACGTCAGTGCTCCTCCCAGGAAGTTGCCCCGGAGGACAGCTCCAGCCTGAGCCAAGGGGCCTCAGGCTTGCCCCCGAACCCGGGTCCAGGGCGGGAGCTGTCCTCTGCCGCATGGGAACGAATGCCAGCTGCTGGGCTGTGCCCCTTGTCTCTCACTGTTCAGTTTCAAGAAGAGGAGGCCCGGTGTTGCTGGAGCACCTCCAGCGTGTGCACTTGGTTGATTCCCCCCTCGCAATCCTGTTGAGAAAGGACTGGAAGCAGCTGTAGCAGGCACATTCTCCAAAAGGGGTTTGTGGTGGGGCCCCTCCCCGCGACAGGGCCCATGGCCTTCCTGGCCCTGTCTGCCCCGTGCGTCTCCCTCACCACTGTCTCTTCCTCTCCCCATCTCATGTCTGGCTCCCCCTGTGCCTCTGCTGCCTCTCCTGGCTTCAGTCTCATGCCATTTTTTTTTTTTTTTTTTTTTTTTTTTTTTTTGTGGTATGTGGGCCTCTCACTGTTGTGGCCTCTCCCGTTGCGGAGCACAGGCTCCGGACGCACAGGCCCAGCGGCCATGGCTCACGGGCCCAGCCGCTCCGCGGCATGTGGGATCTTCCCAGACCGGGGCACGAACCCGTTTCCCCTGCATCGGCAGGCGGACTCTCAACCACTGCGCCACCAGGGAAGCCCTCATGCCATTTTAATGAGGGCTTGGCCTCCTGTGTGGGGAGGCTCAGCAGCAGTGCATTTAATTAATAATCTTACATTGCAATTCTTCAGAGTAAACGCTGCCATTTTATTCTTCACTAATTGGAAGAGGCTAGTTAAGCTCAGAGATGAATGGCCCTTTCTGCTGGGGATGTGTTAGTCCAGGATCTCCATCTGGGTGGCCATGCCAGGCTGGGCCCTGTGGGCCCTGGGGTGGGGCTCTGAGCTAGGAGGGCAGAAGGGCTGGCCTGCCCCACCTGCCTGGTCCAGGGGGGGCCCTTTTCTAGTGGCCAGGGCAGCCATCTGGCCCAGGATCAGCCTGCTCGAGACCTGGGGAGGGCTCGCAAGTGGGGATCCTGCTGGGGGGGGCAGGGATTGGACTCCCTGTTGCCCATTCTTCGTGTCCCAGCTCTGTGTCAGCCCTGGGCAAGGCCCCCAAGGACCCCAGAAAACCTCGGTCTACACCCGCCTCCTGCTCACTGTGGCCCAGCCCTATCTCCACCCTGCGTGCCTGCACCACTCTCCTCACCTGGCCAGGGCGTCCTGCCTGGTGCTGGCCACATGGCAGGTCCTCAGTGAGACGTATGCTGAGATGGATGTTCCCCTAACAAGCATAAGCTCTGAGTTGCACTGACTGTTCGAGAAACATCAGTTACCCGAGTGCTGCGGTGCTGCTGGCCACCTGTGGGTAGGCAGCAGCGAGGAGGCTGGTCTGCTGTGTATGGGGGCAAGGAGCACCCACTGGGTGGCCGCCCACCCTGTGCTCCAGACCTTGAGATCTCCCCGAGACGCAGACGCGCAGGGCACCATCCTGCGAGATAAGACGTCTTAAAGTACCACCATGTCCGTCTGGAGGAGAAAGATCAAATGAACTGCATACCCCGAGTTGAGCAGAGCAGCCTCGAGGAGTGAGGTGGAGGCGTGGGCACAGGGTGGACAAGGGTGCACAGGTAGAAGTGGAAGGGAGGAGTGGACGGCAGGCTGACACACCAGTGATGCCCAGGAGAGTATGTTTACATAATACTTGTGTAATTAATACAAGAAAATAAGTGAGGTTTCCCTGTAATTATTGGGGCATGTGGTGTTGAATGCCAACAACACTCCTGGAAAGCCCCAGTGTTTGTGTCCAGCCAGTGAGGCCAGTGGTCCTCGATGGCCACAGAGCTCTTGGCTCTGGTCCAAGGCGTGAGATCCTGTTTCCTTCCCGCAGTTGGCCTCCCCTCTGGACAGTTGGGTGGCAGCAGGGTGATGTGAGAAAAGTGGGGAGGGACGTCCACTCAGCTCCTTTGTGTCCCTGGGGTCTCCCTCCCTGTGGACGAGGTTCACTGCAGACCAGTGTCATCGCCTCCTTGGACACCCACCTGTTTGTGTCTCTCTCTCTCTCTATGTGAAGCTGTGCTCTGGGCTTTTGGAGTCTTCATGCTCCCTCCCTGTTGAGTTGGTGACAGAAATTGGGGTCAGAAGTGCACCACCTGAGCAGGCTGGCCCCACGGTGTGAGATTGTAGTGTGATGTCAGCTGCTCTGCCAGGGACTTCAGGGACAAGGACGGGCTCAAGCCAGAGCCCAAGCACAGGTTTATGAGGAATTATCAGGTAGCCATCAGGAAGAAAGAAACCAAGGTGCTGGGGGGAAGGGCTGACGGCTGCTGGCTGCAGGCTGGCTGCAGGCTGGCTCCAGTGGCCCACAGGCGGCCCCTGGGCAGAGCTGGCAGGAGGGTGGGGGTCTGCCTGTCCTTGCATTACTGCACTTGCATGTTGCTGAGAGTTCGCTGGAATTTCTTTCTTTCCTTCCTTTCGTGGTTTCCTCCTTCCCTCTGCCCTCCCGTCTTCTTTCTCTTTCCTTCCTTCCTCCCCCATCCTTTATTCAACCACATTTCTCCATCCTTCCTTTGCCCAGACCTCGTGGAAACTGTGAAGAGGCAGTGTTCTCTGGGAGCACGCAGTGTCCTGGAGACAGCATCCGGGGGGTCTGAAATCCCAGGGAGTGAGGGGGTGTTCTGTGGGTGGGAACCCCTAAGGGACTTAGGCAGGAACCTCACGTGCTCACGGTGGTGTGAGTCCTCTGACGCAGTGGCTGGGACTCTCTCAGAGGCCCCGCATTCCACCTCCTAAAGTGTCCCCCAAGGTGCTGACACCCTGGGTCACTGGGTCTCTTTTGCTCTGGTGTGGCCTCTGCCACTGCCCACCCTCCTCAGGGGACTTGGCTGTTCTCTGCTGCTTCTGCTGTTACCCTGGCCTCAGGGAATGGGCTCTGTCCTTCCTCCCCGCCGGCCCCCGCCACGAGACCCTTTTCTTGAATTTTTTGCAAATATTACTTCCTGATACTTGTCTCTTGTCTGTCACCACTGGTGCTTGGTTCTGAACCTAGAGTTTCATGTCTGAAGATGCTTTCCTCTGTATCGATCTGCTCTTTCTCTCTGGGAGCTGTCAGAACTTTCTCTTTGTCTTCGATATTCTTGGGTATCATGATAATGTGTCTAGGTGGGTTTTTTCCTTAGATATGTCTTGATCAGCTCTCTGTGAATCCACTGAAGTTGAAATCTTTCATCTAATTTTGCAAAATTCTTGGTCATTATTTCTTCAAATGTTTCTTCTTTCTCTCCCCTTTTCTACTTCACGTGGACGATGTGGGTTCATCTACATCGTTTAAGTTTTCTCATATGCCTTCTCTGTCTTGACGCCTGAGCATCCGGAGTGAGTTTTCCCACCACACCCTCAGCTTCTGAGTTGGTTGGTTGGCTCATTCTTTGTGCTATTCTGTACAGTGACTAGGTCTTTTTCCAATGATAAACATTTGTCCTAACCAGGTTTTTTTGTAGCTGCTCATTCCTGCTCTGTGTTCCCAATGTTGTTTGTTATCTCTTTGAGAATACATATTATCTTTATTTCAATTTTCCCTCATCAGTAGGCTGTTCTGGGCGTGGCTTTTCTTTTAAAGCAGTACTGCTCAGATCAGATGGACCTCTTATTCCCCAGGGAGTATGCCCATGGCTGGTTATGTGGGTGGAGGGCTCACGTCCTTTCTTGTGAATGGGACAAGGGAGGTGGGGAGGAATGTCCCCGGAGCTGGCTTTCTTCCCACCCCTGTGTGCACCTCCTGACCCCAGCTCCCATTTCCTGACCCTTGATCCCGGCTCCCTGGATTAACAGTGGCAGGAATGAATGCACTTGGGGACACCTCCACTTTACTGACAGGAGTGCAGTCAGCTGGCCTCAGGACCTTGACGTGACCCTTGCACAGTGTTCTGGTCTCAGTGCATTCCAGAACATGGGGTATTTAGTCTTATCCATGGTGACCTTGTGATGTGCATCTTGGGAAGAGCTCTCTGGGGTAGGGTAGAGGCTGTGCCAGACGGACAGGGCCTGAGCTGAGGCCCTTGGAGGAATAGGAGAGAGAGCTGTGAGGCTCGTGCCGAAGCAGGGACAGGGAGAGGAGGGGTGGTTGTGGTGATGGCAGATAATTGGGAAGTGGCAGGGGTGCGTCTTGGGGACCTGAGTGGGAGGGAGGAGGAATCCAAGACAACTTCCAGGCTCCTGGCTTGCCCGCTGGCTGTGATTAGGCTCCCAGGGAGGGGAGGAGCAGGGTAGAGAGGAAGAGGAGAGTCTCTCTCTGGATAGGCTGGGCTTGAGGCTCCTAGGGCCACGCTGAGGGGGCGTCCTGTGTTCCTGTGGCTCTTGGTTGGCCCTGGCCCAGGGAGGTGTGGGGACCCCGGACAACTGGGTGGAGAGTCGGCTGTCATGGAGGCTGGGGCAGGACATGACCTGGGTGTACAGAGTCCATGAGGGCCAGGTGGAAGGAAGCAGCCCCCAGAGCCGGGGGTTGGATTCTGGCCGGGGTCACCCCCGATGGGCTCTGTGACCTGGCAGGCACATTGGCCTCTAAAGGCTTTGTTTCCCTTATCTATAAAATGGGGCCATAATCCATGGGGATGTGGCAGAGTGCACGCCATGAGAGGAGGGACATGGCCTGGGGCCTGCGGAGGGACGAGCAGACAGGAGGGCTTGTGAGCCCGGGGGCTCTGAGTAAAGCCTGGTGGACTTATTACTCTTATTTCAAAAGGGATGGGAAAACAGTGTCTGTGCTGGCCACGCTGAGGGAGGAGGAGCAGCCCTGTCCCTGCCCACTTCCCTGCACCCCCTCCCACTGCCTGCACTCACTTAGCTCAGAGTTGGCGCCTGCCCAGCTCTGAGTGAGACGTGGCAGCCAGGAGGCTGAGGCCCAGCCAAGCCCCAGATGGCTGGTGAGAGGTGCTTCCCAAGAGCTGAGTGAGACAAGGACAGGGGCTGACCTGGCGGGGACAGGAAGGGGCCCGGAGCCCAGGAAGTGCCATCCCTGGGCCTGGCTGTGGCATAGCCCTGCCTGCTCTGAGTGGGTGCAGAAGCACGGCACTCAGGGGTGGACCATGGGTGGCAGTGTGTGTGTTGGGTGCAGGGAGCCCTCATCAGGTTCTGGTCGGGAACCCTTAGTCCCAGAGCTGACACCCTGGCTCTGGTCAGGGACCCCTCTGGCTCCCCCTCTGGCTCTGTGTGGTGTATGAGTGTGTGTGTCCACGTGTGGGTGTGAATGGATGTGAGGATACATGCAAGCGTGAGAATGCCTTCTGAGTGTCTGTGTGTGTGTCTGTGTGTATGGGTGTGTGAGTGCATGTGTGGGTGTGAGTGTATGTGAATGTGAGGACGCCCATTAATATAAGAGTACGCGAGGGAGGTCTAGAGACCTCCCTTAGTGTGATCGGGGTTCCAGTGCCCCTTCTGTCATCTCTACTTCTTCTTCTGCACGGCAAGGTGTCCACTGTTCCCATTCTTCTCTGTGGCTGGGCCTTTGCCGACAGGTCTATGTCTGATTCTTTGTGTGTTGCTTGCAGCCGGGTGACCCTGGCCACTCACTATGTCTCTGTGCAGGGCCCGTGCCTGCCCTTAGGTTACTGAGAGCAGTGAGAGCACCCGGAGAGGGGCTGGGCTTACAGCCCAGCTCAGGACAGTGCAGAACCAGAGGCGTATTCAGCCAGAGGCCAGCTCCTCCTGGGCCCTGAGCGGAAGTGGGCAAGGCTTTCCTGATTAGAGGGGTTGGAGAGGATCGGCATCTGGGCAAACATCTGTTGAGCATGTGCATCTTTCCCTTATATAATCTGGTTTGGAAGAATTGTTTCCTGTTGTTGTTGAGCCGGTGGACAGCAAGCACCGGTCCTGCCCTCAGGGGGGTCCTTGGCCCTACCCCAAAGTGGAAGAGAGGGGCCAGAGGCCAGGAGGAATGAGCTAGCTGGTGGGCGGCAGCGGGCTGGGGCAGGTGGGTGGCTTGGTCCTGGGTGCTGTGTGGCGAGGGCGGGCAGCCTGTCCAGGATAAGGCCTCCCTGACCCCACAGCGTGGCCTCGGTGTGGTGTGTTGGCAAAGCCCTGGGGCTCCCGCTTCTCCAGCTTCCTCGCCTTGGCCCTTTGCCAGCCTGAGAGATTCCTCTCATTTCACTGCTGGGGTAAGTGAGACTCGGTGAACAGGAAGAGCTTCACTACCCAGGCCACACAGCTGGTAAGGCGGGGCGTGGTTCAGCAGCCCAGGCTCCTCCAGGGGCCCTCTGCTGGTCTTCAAGGGGCCCTGGAGAGTGTAGAGTGGCATGTCCCAGGCTTATTTTAAATTAAATTTTATTTTTTTAAAATAAAAATTGTATATATTTAAGGTATACAGGATGATTTGATATACATATACATAGTGAAGTGATTATTCCAGTAATACAGACAAATGGATGGATAAAGAATTGTGACATATATATATATGTATATATATATAGGAATATTATTTGTTCTTAAAAAAAGAAGGAGATCCTGCCATTTGTGACAACGTGGATGAACCTGGAAGACATTAGGCTAAGTGAAATAAGCCAGACAGAGAAAGAAAAACACTGCATGAGCTCGCTGATATGTGGAATCTAAAAAAGTCAAATACATAGAAGCAGAGAGTAGAACAGTGGTTACCAGGGGTTGAGGTGGTGGAGGAAATGGGAAGAGGTTGGTCAGAGGTGTAAAGCTGCAGTTGTGCAGGATGAATAAGTGCAGAGATCTAATGTACAGCATGCACATTATAGTTAATAATACTGTACTGGGCTTCCCTGGTGGCGCAGTGGTTGAGAGTCTGCCTGCCGATGCAGGGGACATGGGTTCGTGCCCCGGTCCAGGAAGATCCCACATGCTGTGGAGCGGCTGGGCCTGTGAGCTGTGGCCGCTGAGCCTGCGCGTCCGGAGCCTGTGCTCTGCAACGGGAGAGGCCACAACAGTGAGAGGCCCGTGTACCGCATACTGTACTGAATGCTGGAAAATTGCTAACAGGGTAGATTTCAGGTGCTCTCACAAAACACACACACACACACACACACACACACACACACACACCCTTAAAGGTAACTATGTCCCAGACTTTAATAAGCATCAGATCACCTAGGAACTTGCAGTAATGTAGGTTCTGGTTCTTGGGTCTGTGGTGGAGCTTGGATTCCTCATTTCTAACAAGCTCCCAGGTGACACACTGTGGTCTGGGGCTGCTGACACACTCACTGGGCCCGCCACCCCCAGGAAGAGGCACTTCTCTGGGAGGGCTCGAGGCTTCACCCCCTCCCTCCCCATCGATGCACATTTTGAGAGAATTTATTCTGTGAATACAGTTAAAAAATTCCTTCCAAGTATTTGTCTAGAAAAAGGAAATGAGGTGATCTACTGCGTGGGGTCTGCAGCGGGTGGTTATCACATCGCAGGGATTTCCAAGGCCCCTTGCCTTCCTGCACCCTTGTTCTGGGAGCGGTGGTGGCTGCCTGAGGCCCACCTTCTGCCTGCTCGTCGGGCTACGCAGCTCCCCTGACAGCTGGTGTGCGTGGCCTTTCCAGCTGGCATTTCAAGTGCTTTCTCCCGGTGCTGCTGAGTTCTGCGGATCCCCGAGGCGGTCATTTGTCAGATGGTCCTGGTGCCTCCCCACATCCCTTCAGATTCTCCTGCTGCTAAGATAATCCATGTCAGACAACTCCCAGTGCCTGTCTTCCCACCTCCAAGCAAGCAACCCGAAGGTTTTATACACCAGAGAGAAATCAGAGCACCAGAATTCTCAATATAAACATTTCTTTTACACTTCCTCTTGTGTATGCCCTGCTCATGCCAGAAGGCAGTGAACTTGGCCCATTGTGTGAGACAGTGACCTTGAGAAGGAAGCCCCATGCAAGTAGGGGAAATGGAGGCTCCAAAGGTGAAGCGACTTTCCCATATTTGTTGACCACCTCTGAGGTGCTAGGCACTGGTCTGGGGGCTGCGGGTCCAGCAAGGAAGACTTCACTCTCCTGGGGTCTTCTGGTTGGAGGGCAGACAGTGACCCAGTAAAGAACCCGCATGTCGATTATTGGGAAATGGTGTTATGAAAAAAATAGAACAGGATGGCAGAATAGAGTGTGACAGGGAAGGAGCACTTATAGCCAAGGTCCTTCTGAGGAGGAGACATTTGAGTTGAGACCTGGACTTCCAGGTCAAAGGAACAGCAGGTGTAAAGGCCCTGGGGCAGGAACTAAGTTGAAGCGTGCTAAGGACAGAAAGAAGCTATCTGTGGCAGGAACTTTGAGTGAAGGAGAAGTCAGGTGACAGAGCAGTCATGCTGTGGGAAGCCTCTGGAGGATTTGGGGACAGGTCTGATTCATGTTTCAGAGATTCCATTGGGCAACTATGCGGAGAATGAGGTCACATGGGCTCAGTGTGCCCTGGCTCCCAACCTGGAGTGCTCCATGGCACTGTCAGCAAACAGTGCAGCCTGGCCTGGGAAGCCACTGCAGAGTCGGGGGCTGCAGGACTGGGCTCCTTAAGCTGTTGAGCAAAGCTTCTGCTGTGTCACAGAGCTTTCCTCTCATGATGAGCAATGCCTCCCCTGGGCCAGTCTGGTGCTGGAACCCTGGGATGGCTGATGGGCTTCGTGGAGGGTAGTGATACCCTCACAGCACCTGCTGGGGTGGACGACAGAGCACAGCAGGGACAGGTGACCTGGAGGCAAGGGTGCTGTGTGGGTGCCAGTGTTTGCCCCATGCTGGCAGTGGGCGTTTGGGCTGGGCTCAGGCTGGCTGGCCGCTGGCTCATCTCAGGGTTCACCTCCCTTTGTTGTCCCTGGTGAATGCTCATCCTCTGCTATATACTGTGCTCTCTCACCAGCCCCAAGGACTCAGGCCCAGGGTTGAAGCTTCTGGGGATATAACAAGGGTGGGACTGGCTTCCTGGGATGGACCTCTCAGCTCATCCCACACCTGGCAGCTGGCTGACCCCTATATGCCTTCGGGCCTCTTGCCCAGCTATGCTCCCTGAGGCCCTAGGGCCCTAGATCCAGTTGGACCTTGTCCTAGGACAAGCGCTGTGTCCTCAGAGGGGCCCTTCCTGCGAGTCTCCAGTGCAGAATACTGTCCCAGCACCTGCAGGAGCACTTGGTGCTACAGGAGACCATCTCTCACAGCTTTGTTCCTCCTGGAGTGTCAGTTCCAAGGTCAGGTTCATCTGCACGGCTTTCTGCTAGCATGGGGCCTGGCTCTAGAGATTAGCAGTCCAGTGAGGCTGGAGGATGGAGCAGGGGTTCCCTGCTTTCCCTGCAGCCTGTTCCCTGGGCATCTTCCTTCCCACAGTAACGTAAGCTTGGAGGAGCACTCTGGGGCCTCTTCCTGCCCATAGGGTGCCCTGGCCCCAAGGGTCTGTGAGTGTTGGGTGTGTGTGAATGTGTGTGTGAACAAGCATAAGTGTGGGCCCTGAGAGAGTGTGCAAGCATCCGTTTGAGTGGTGTGCTTATGTGCCTGTGAGTGTGTGTTTGCACATGTGAGTGGTGTGTGAGCATAAATTTGTGGTGTATGTCTAGGTGCCTGTGTTTAAGTGGTATGTGTGTGAGACTGTGCACTGTGAATGTGTGTGTGTGGGTGTACGTTTATATATGTACATCCATGTGAGTGCGTGTATTTGAGTATGTGTGTATGTGAGTGTGATTATGATGATATGTATGTGTGTGGTGTGTGTTTGTATGTATGTGTGCGTGAGTGTGATGATGTGTGTATGCACATGTAAGCATGTGTGCATGTGTGTGTTCTAAGCTGCCAGGCCAGCTTGCTCCCAGACAAATCTAACTGTGCCCTGTGGCCTGGGTGGGGCCCCTGCATTGAGCCTTCCTGTCTCCTGTGCCAGTGCCATGTCATCTCATGAGGGTGAGGACTGGGAATCCTGTGTGTGCACCCCAGCCTCACCCTACGGGGCCCTGACCACCAGGGTCAGCCTTGGAGATTTCACGGCAGGGTTTTCTCTTTTGAAAAAAATTCTAATTGCAGTGAATTCATCTGCTTTCATTATATTTTAGTCACTCAAGTCATTTGAATATGTTCTTTTTGTAAAGCCTACAGCTGTGCAGATTAGGCCAAAGCTCTGGCTGGCCCACCCAGACTCTTGGCCCCCACCCCTTTGAGAGAATGGAGGCCCTAGAAAAATGTCTTTCTCGATCTTTTTCTATGTGTTTACATGCTCCTAAATGCACTTTGAGAAAAATACATAGAATTGTTTGTATATTTCTCTCCTTCCTTTAAAAATATTACATATATATTTAAAGCGCATTCTATAATTGTCATCCTGTAATTTGCATTTTTCACTCAAAAGTATATCCCGGGGACCTTGCCATGTTGATGTGCAGAGATTAAACTCATTTTATAACCCCTCACCCAGAATTGTATCATGTGGATACTTCACAGAATATTTAATGGGCCCCTGTGGTTGGGTACTTGGGTCATTTCCGGCTTTTTGCCATTAAAAGCGAAGCCCGGGCTTCCCTGGTGGCGCAGTGGTTAAGAGTCTGCTTGCTGGTTCAGGGGACGCGGGTTCGTGCCCCGGTCCGGGAAGATCCCACATGCTGCGCCCGGAGCGGCTAGGCCCCTGAGCCATGGCCGCTGAGCCTGCGCGTCTGGAGCCTGTGCTCCGCAGCGGGAGAGGCCACAACAGTGAGAGGCCCGTGTACCGCAAAAAAAAAAAAAAGCAAAGCTCAGTGAGACCGTCTCCTGGTGCTCTGAGGTGGTAGTTGTGTCTGTAGGGTGGATATCATGAGTGGAACTGCTGGAACAGAGCATGTGGGTGTCTTAATGATCAGAGATTCGGTGTGGTGAGCTGGTTCTTGCAGGTCTGGCTTTCCTGTGCATGGGGAGTGGGGGTACTAAGGGGGCTGTTTCTAGCCACTCGCACAGCACATTATTTGCTCACTGAATTTTCTCCTTACTGCCCTCCTTGCCCTGCTCTTCCTCCTACTTTCTGTCTGTGCCCAAGGTTGTGTCTGTAGAAGGAGGAGGGGGACATTGGAGTTGGGCCCTGAAGGTTGAGTAGGAGTTTTCCAAGTGGGGATGAGCGTCAGGGTATTCCAGAAGCTGTGCAGAGGCAGCCAGATTTTTAGCTTTCTGAGCCCCAAGTGTGGAGGGGTGTAGAATGTGATAGGGTTCTAGAGGCAGAGGCCAAGCACACAGGCCCTGGGTGTGAGCTATGGGAGACTTGGCCCTGCCATCCACTGGTTATCAACCTCCTATCCCTCCTTAGGACACTAGTGAAGCTCACAGACAAGGTTCACTCATGGGCATTTGTCAGCACAAGTTGTATTTTCCCTGGCCTCACTCAGGACAGTTCCTGAGAAAGCCGACGAGTGAGTGTGGTAGGATTCCAGAGCCATCTCGGACCTATCTGCTCTGGCTTGTTCCAAATCAGCGTCAGCACCACCCTCCTTGTGCCATGTCTCTCACTGCTAGCTGCACCACCTTGGAAGTTGTGGCCCTTGGCTGAGGTGCATGATTACAGTTTTCTGGGGACACACACCCGGGTCCTGGCCATATTTGCTGTCTGCAGTACCCCCATCAACCTCAACTTCATTGATCTATGTGTCTATCCTTTTGCCAGCACCACACTGTCTTGATTACTATAGCTAAATTGCCTATAGCCTAATGGCTTTGATATTGGGCGGAGTGATTGGCCCCACTTTATTCTTCTTTTTCAAAATTGTCATAGATAATTCTAGTTCCTTTGCTTTTCCATACAAATTTTAGAATAATTTTGTCTATATCTGTAAAAAGTCCTGCTCATATTTTTGTTGGAATTTCCTTAAATCTATAGACCAATTTACAGAGTATTGACATCTTCACTATTTTGAGTTTTTCAATCCATGAACATAGTATATCTCTTCATTTATTTAGTTCCTTTAAAATTTCTTTTTATAAGCATTTTTTAGTTTTCAGGATACAAATCCTGCATATATATTTTAGATTTATATCTAAGTATTTTGTTTTTAAGTGTTGTAAATGGCTTACTTTTTTTTTGTCTTCAAGAGTTTATTGCTAGAATATAGACATATGATTGATTTATTGTGTTTTGACCTTGTATCCTGTTACCTTACTAAACTCATTTGTTACTTCTAGAATTTCCTATTATAGATTCTTTGAGGTTTTTTACATATACAATCATGTTATCTGGGAATAGAGACAGTTGTATTTCTTCCCTTCCAATCTGTATACCTTGTATTTATTTTTCTTGCCTTACTGCACTGTCTAGGACTTCCAGTACAATGTTGAATAAGAGTAGGGAGAATGTTGCCTATCTTAGGGGGTAAAATATTCAGTTTTTCATGATTATCGTGTTAACTTTAGGGTTCATTGGTAGATGCTCTTTATCAGGTTGAGAAAGTTCTTTTCTAAATTAGTTAGCTGAGAGTTTAAAATTTTTACTCAAAAATGAATATTAAATTTTATCAAATTCTTTTTCTGCATCAGTTGATATGACAATGTGTTTTTTCTGTTTTACTCTGTTAATATGGTAAATTACATTGACTTTAAAATATTGTACCAGCCTACATTCCAGGAAAAATTCTTCTTGTTTGTGATATATTATACTTTTTATTCATTGCTAGATTAGATGCACCAATTTTTGTTTCGGATTTTTGCATCTATGTTCTTGAGGGAAATTGGTCTATAATTGTTTTCCCCTGAACTATCTTTGTCTGATTTTAGTATCAGGGTAATATTGGCTTCATAAAAGGAGTTGAGAAGTGTTCCCTCCTCTTCTATTTTCTAAAAGAGATTGTGTAGCATTGGTGACATTTCTTCCTTAAATATTTGGTAGAATTTGCCAGTAAAATAGTCTGGGCCTGAAGATTTCCTTTTTGTAAGCTTTTAGACTGTGAGTTCAATTTCTTTGATAGTTATAGGACTTTCAGGCTTTCTACTTTATCTTGGGGTGAGTTTTGGTAGTTTGTGGTTTTTGAGGAAATTATGAATTTCGTCAAAGTTGAATTATGTGCACAGATTTGTTTGTAGTGTTCCTTTATCTTTTTAATGCCTATGAAGTCTTTAATGATATCCTTTAAAAAATTCCTGATTATTGTTAATTTATATGCTCTTTCCTTTTTAAAAAAATGTTAGTCTTGATAGAGATTTATCAATTTTATTGATCTTTACAAAGAACCAGTTTTTGGCTTCATTGATTTTCTCTATTATTTTTGTGTATTCAGGTTCATTGATTTTTTTTACTCTAATTTTTATTTCCTTCCTTCTGCTTGCTTTGGGTTTATTTTGCTCTTATATTTCTAACTATTGAACATTTTTTAGTATTTAAACTTATCTTTGTGTTTGACTGTAACTCTTTGTGTAGTTGTTTTAGTGGTTGCTCTAGGGATTACAATAAACATACTTAACTTTTCACTGTCTACTTAGAACCAATATTTTTACAACTTCAATTTGAATGTTGAAACTTTAGCATCATATAGGTCCCTTTACTCTACCTCCTTCCTGTTCTAGTTGTGTTTTATACAAATACATACAGCGACCTTGCCATCAGACAATATTATAATTCTTACTTATAATAGTCTATTATATTTTCCCACATATTTACTATTTCCATTGTTCTTCCCTTATTCCTGATGTTCAAATTTTTCTTCTAGTATCATTTCCCTTCTGTCTGAAGAACTTCCTTAGGCAACTATTTTAGGGTAGGTCTACTGGCAATAAGTTCTCTTAGTTTTTCTTCCTCTGAGAATGTCTTTATGTCTCCATAATTCTTGAAGGATATTTTTGCTGGAAATAGAATTCTGTGTGGTAGTTCTTTTCTTTCAGCATGTTAAAAATGTTTTCCTACTTCCTTTAGACTCCATGGTTTTGATGAGAAATCTGTGCTAATTTGAATCATTTTTCCCCGTATAAGTAATGTACTGTTTTTCTTTGGCTGCTTTCAAGACTTTCCTTTTGTCTATAGTTTTCAAAATTTGATTATAACATGTAAGAGTAGAATTCTTTGGATTTATCCTGTTTGAGGTTCACTGTGCTGTTGAATCTGTAAGTTTGTGTCTTTTGCCAAATTTGGGAAGTTTTCAGCCATTATTTGTTCAATTAATTTTTATCACTGTACTCTTTCTCTTCTTGTGAAACACTGATGACATCAATGTTAGATGCTTCTGGTATTTTATCACAGGTCTCTAAGGCTCTTTTCGTTATAAAAATATTTTTTCTCTCTGCTGTTCAAATTGGATAATTTCTGTGAATCTGTGTTCAAGTTCACTGTTGACTCATTCCTATGTTATCTCCATTCTGCTGTTGAGCCTGTTCAGTGAGGTGTTTTGTTTTTTGTTTTGGTTATTGTATTTTTCAGTTATAAAGTTTCCATTTTGTTCTTTATTTTATATCTTATATTTCTTGCTGAGACTATCTTTCCATTCACAGCAAGAGTTTTTGCCCTTACATTATAGAGACTTTTTATGACAGCTGCCTAAAAATCTTTGTCAGATAATTCCAACATATGTGTTATCTCAGTGTTGATATCTGTCAATTGTCTTTTCCTATGCAAGTTGAGATTTTCCTGATTCTTCAGATGCCAAGTTATTTTGGACTGGATCCTGGACATTTTGATACTATGCTATGAAACTTTTGGTTTTATTTAAATGCCATGGTCTTATTTACGTTCTATGGAGAAGGTCAATATTTTAATTTTATTAGATAATTGACCCAGCTAGGTTCAGACTGCAAGTTGCAACCTGCCTTCTATGGATTGTGGTTTCAATGTCAGGTCCATTTTTGAAGCCTCTGCAGTGCTATTTGTATCAGTCCCATGTGTGCACCACCCACTGGCCAGTCTGGGACCTGGGCATTGTTTTGTCTCATAATTCAGTTCCCCAAACCTGTAGTGTGTCGTTTAGGGTCGGATCCATGGATGCACAGCTCAGGGGTGAGCCCAGGAGATTATAAACAACTTATGACATCAGTTTCCCAAGCTCCACTTTGTCCACCATCTCCCTAGTATTTTCCAGTTTCCTGGTGCTCCCTAAGCCTTTCTGGCCAGAAAGTTGGGGCTCTCTTTACCCTGCTCTGTTGCACACTTCCTGCAACTGTATGAGAGGACACAGAAAGAAAAGAGCAACAGGTGTTTGCTTCACCTTCCTAGGACCACAGTTACTCTAATCAGAGAGTAAGGCTCCCCTCTCTCATATTTTTTGAGTGCGCTGCCAAGGACTGGAGTGTGAGAGAATGGAGAAGAGAAAAGGGAAATAAAAAAGAAAAATGGGGGATTTCCCCCACTCTGAGTGTTAGGAAGTCCTTTCTCTCTCCTTGAGCCACAACTGGAGGGCTTCTCTCAGCTCTCTCTGTCTGCACCCCAGTGCCCACTTCTGGGGTTTCACCTGCCTCGTATCCAGACTGAGAGATACTGGAAGATTAAAAACATAGTAAACTCACTGTCAGTTTGGTGGTGCTTCAGATTCTGGTCTTCTTCCTCCAGTTGCACGTTATTGTTTACTTTTCAGAGTCCTCAAATAGCTGCTCCATGCCTTCAGTCCATATTATGTAGCTGCATTCAGCGGGAGAGACAAGGCAAAGTGTGCTTACTCCATCTTACCTGGAACCAGAACTGGAACCTCACTCTTAGGAGACCTTTTGCGTGTTGCGTAGTTTATAATCTGGGGTGGGACTTTATCCACAGAAACACAGGCATGACTAGTTACCTGGGTAAGGGCATTTCATAGAGAGAGGGGAGGGAGGCTTTGTCCCTCTTCCTCACGGACCCCCTGCTTTCATACTTGCTGCCCTGCAATTCTTACAGCACGCCCAGAGCAAATGAGATGGGAATCAGATCTCGTCGGGCCCTGCCGAAGACCTCCCGGGGGCTTCCCACTACAGAGAGGAGAAACGGGAACTAACCCCAGCCAATGAGGTTTTGCTCCGTCTGTCTGGACCACCACTCCTGACCTCGTGACCTGCCCACCGTCCAATCACATTGGCCTTCTTTCCCTGCCTCAAACACGTCAGGTTCATTCTGGCCTCAGGGCATTTGCATTTGCTGTTCCCTCTGCCTGGAACCTGCTTCCCTAGATCTCTGAATAGCTGGCTCCTTGTCATTTGGGCCTCAGCTCCAATGCCACCTCTTCTAGGAACCTCTCCCTGCCCCCATTCCCACGACATTGCCCTGCACTGTTATCTTCATGGTTCTGTCACGCTCTTATATTTCCCTATTTCCTGCTTGCTTGTTTGCTGCCCATGTTCGCCACTAGGAGGTGGTGCCCATGGTCTGCATCCAGCCCCAGGTCACAGATGTTGGCCATGTGTGTGCATGTGTGTGGACACATCTATATGGTGTTGCTGTCAAGGTTGGTTTGGGGAGCTAGATGCCCTGGACCCCAGGCCCTCAGGGATCCTTCTCAGGGATCCTTCCTGGTCCAGAGGACCCCAGTAGGAGGCAGCTCTCCTCTGCTGAGAATCTTGGTGACCTCAGCTTGGGGTACCCTGGCCTGACCACCCCATCTATTTTCATAAATGTGGTTGGGTAAGAGACAGACATCCTGGCAGCCCAGCCTCTGCTGAGGGCTCTGCCCCAAGCGATGCCTGCATGGGCTTTCAATTCACCCTACGCTTTCCTTCCTAAAACTGGCCAGAGGCTGGCTGAAGGGCCATGCTGTGTGGGCCTGACTTTCCAGGCTCCTTGCAGGGAGTCCCTGAACCCAGAGCCTGGGTTGCTTCAGAGGGTGCCGACAGGCTGGGTGTGTGGGCCCAGCTTGTCTGGAGCTGTAGGAGGCTTTTTCTTTCTCCTCTCCCCAGCATCCCCCACTGTTGTCTAGGTCTCTGGCTGTTCCCTCTCTCTTAAAGCCTCCACTGGGTGAGAGGACACTTCCAGGGGGTTCTGTCTTAATTTGTATTCTTTTCCCAGGAAGTGGGTTGGATTCAAGTTCTGGATCAAATCCAGAATTCAGCATACCCAAACCCAAAGCATTCATGAAAGAGACACTTTAAATCCACTTCGGTCCCTCAGTTACTCAGGTGCTACCGTGAGGAGGGAGGTCTCTGTACAGCTTTGCATCTGGGTGGCATCCATGAGTCGCAGGGCAAGCCTCTGGGAACCCCCGTCACAGTGTTTGGTGGGGGAAGAGTCAGCTTTGGGGTCAGCAGACCTGGGTCAGCCAGTCATTAGCTGTCTGACCCTGAAAGAATCATGTAACCTTACTTCAGCTTCCCAGTCTGTAAAATGGGAATAATGATGCTGAGCTCACTAACTTTGCCTTCATCATCTTGTTTTTATTCCTTAACAGCTCTGTAAAGTAAGTAATATTGTTCCATTTTACATGTAAAAACACTGAGGCTAAAAAAGGTCAAATAGCTCAGAAGTGACAGGGCAGGGATTTGATCTAGAAGCCTCATACAGGTCTCAGCTGGGCCCAGTTTGCTCTTTCTTCCAGCCTGGGGGATTCGGGGATGGCACAGCCAGGTTGAGCCCCTGAGCAATGCCCTCTGCTTTCTAGGGTTTTTCCTTGTGGGGGCAGGGATAGACTAGGCCCCAGAGCCTATCCCAGGTCACAGTGGGGTGTTCTTGCAGTGGGATCAATGTGTCCTTTTTGGCCAGGGTGAGGAGTTAAGTGATTTCCAGAAGGCTTGTGCTCTGTGGGGCCTTCTGGCTTTTAGCATCTCTATTCTGGCTCTGTACAGAGGACGGGTTTTTTTCAGAGCCCAAGCAATAACACTTTCTCTGTCTGCTGGATTGCCCTACCCAGATTGCTTCTGAATTAAGTTTTATGTACGAGGCCTTTTCAATAATATCACTGTGTTTATTTGGATCTCGGCTTTGAAGTGCGTTTCTGAGTGTGCACATCATTCCCCCAGAACCAGAGTCTTTTTGATAAAGGGATTTACCCTAAGTTCAAGAAACGTTTGCTTAAGCCTGCTGTGCTAAAAAAAAAAATGTCTTTGCTTGGTGCTAGGGACACAGAAAGGAAAGGGTCTGCCCTGTCCTTAGGCAGGTCACAGCCAGGGGAGGAGGACAAGAAAACCAGCCAAAAATGGTGTTGCAAAAGCAACATCACTGGGGCCTGTAAGAGGTTGTTATTATTTCTTTTTCCTTTTCTTTTCTTTTTTTTTTTTGGTTTTCTGTTATGTTCACCATTAAAAGTTATTTTTTGAGCATATAAATATATGCTTATTGTAAACCAAAAACATCAAACAGTGTAGAGAAGTATAAGGAAGAAGAGTAAAACCATGAAATCCTACCATTTTGACACAGCCACTATGGAAAGCAGAATAATAGCCTCCAAAGAGCCCATGTCCAAGTCTCTGGGACCTGTGGACATGTTCTGTTATGTGGCAAGGGGGAATCAACGGTGCAGGTAGAAGTGAGGTTTTAATCAGCTGAGTTCACGGTAAGGAGGCTCTCCTGGATTGTCCAGTACCCCAATGTAATCACAAGTCTTCTTAAACATGGAAGAGGGAGGCAGAAGAGGAGATCAGAGTGAGAGAGAGATTTGAATATGCTGGCTTTAAGGATGGAGGAAGAGACCACAAGCCAAGGAATGTGGTAGCCTCTAGAAGCTGGAAAAAGCAAGGAAACAGATTCTCTCCTAGAGCTTCGGGAGGGAACTTAGCCCTGCCAACACCTTGATTTTAGCCCAGTGAGACCCATGTTGGACTTCTGACCTCTAGAACTGTAGAATAATAAGGTGTGTTTGCAGTAATTTGTTACACCAGCCACAGAAATGAATGTAGCCACCACTGATATTTTGGGGACCATTTTCCTTTCTTTTTACATATATGTGTTTTTTCATAAATGGGATTCATATCACACATGTTATTTTAATTATTTACTTTAGGTTTGTTTTTCTTCTTTCTGCCTTCTTGAGTGTTCACTTCATTTATTATCATTCCGTTCCTATAATTGTGGAGCATTTGAGGCTATGAATTTGCTTCTTTGGCAGCTTTGTTCTTACCTACTAACTTTGTTATGCTGAATTCTCATTGTCATCTAAAAAAGTATTTGTGCTTTTGATTTGAATAACCTGAGTTATTTAGGGGAAAGTTTAAAAACCTTCCAAGTGGTTGGGTGTTAGGTTGTTCCTTTGATGTTACTTCCTAGTACAAGCCAAGTGTTTTTAGATCTCAGTTCCTGCAGGTTTAAATCAGGTTTCTTCACCCATTCAGTGACACCCACCTCTAGCCATCCCAGACTCAGTTTCCTGCAAGGGCCTGCTTCTACTTCCACCCCAACACGATCAAACACTTCTGGGCATCTCTGGATTCTATCTCAGTTCCAGAGAGCCTGTCTGCACCCTCCTGCCAGGTGTCTGGACATCCATAGTTCCCAGCCAGCACCCCAGGCTCCATGGAGCTTTGGGCACCTTCCTCAGCTGCCAAACTCCGGAGGAAGGAGAAGAGCCAGTCTCCATGGAGACTTGGCAGAGATGCCCTGGTCCAGGCCGACACATTCTGAGTTATGAGCATGGCAGACAACCTGGGTGC
The DNA here is from genome assembly GCF_949752795.1 of Hyperoodon ampullatus. Lineage (NCBI taxonomy): Eukaryota > Metazoa > Chordata > Mammalia > Artiodactyla > Ziphiidae > Hyperoodon > Hyperoodon ampullatus. The sequence goes on from NC_136917.1 coordinate 2,362,320, forward strand.
TATGAGCCTTTGGGAATTTCTGAAATTGCCCTGGTCTCTGGTGTTTGCTCAGCTTTGTAAATGTTAGGGGGCTTTCAAGGAAATGCACATTCTATGTTACAAGATGAATGCAATAAGAGGGAACCTGTAGCCTCTGGTGCCATGGAAACCAAAGGGGGCCAGAGAGAAGCTCAAAGAGAGTAGTGAGAAGTCCCTGAAGGTTGGGCAGAGGACGTGGGTGTTGGGCGTGCAGGGTAGGAGATGTAGATCTCGGGCCAACACAGGCCAGCATGCTGGGAAGGGGTGAGTGGGAGCAGAGGTTTTGGTGGTAACTGGAGGGGTAGGCAGGGTTTTCTTGCTTAGAATTGGAGAGACAGACCCCGGAGTGCTGCTGGCCAGAGAGAAAGGAGTCCTGGAGTGGAGGTGGCTGAAGATGCAGCTGGGCCAGGGACAAGGAATGACATGCGATTCTTGGGCACGTCAGGGTGGTGGAGCATTGTGGGTTGTCTTGACTCAGAGGAATTCCTCCTCCTATGAGACTGCATAAAAGGGGATGAGGGGGCCATGCCACTAGCGGTTTCATCAGTTGGTGGGTGGAGAGTTGGGCATTATGCCCCATGATGCCAGAGCCAGGGCTCTTGAGAGAGGGCCCTAGGACACAGTCCAGGCTCTGAATGTTGGGGCAGTGGGTGTGAGGAGGGCAGGTCAAGAGACAGGCCTGGCTGGCCCTGCTGGGGGGTGGGGAACCTCTGGCCAGGGAGCACAGTCAGGAGAGGGGCCAGGTGGGGACAGCCCCCTCGCCTCTTGAGAAGCAGCATCTGGTGGGGGTCTAGGCTGTGGCTTTGTGTGGCAGGGGGTTGGGAGGCCGAGGATGAGGGGCTTGGGGGCCCTGGGTGACAGATCAGGGCTTTTAGCCTGGGCTGGCTGGAGCAGCTGGATCAAGTTTTGTAAATGCTTCCATGTGCTTTCAGTCATAAGTTGTCCTGTCCACTCGTAAATCAGCCCTACTTGTTTTGTTATTAAAATAACCTGTGCCTCTCTGCTCCTGTCAGAAGATCAGTCATCAGCTGAGACATGCCATGAAAGTCCCACCAACACCATCTTTTGGTCATTCTCTCCTCATATTTCTAACAGTGGCAGATGCTCCATTACTTGCTTTGCAAACTTTGTGGCTATTTTCACCATGAATTGTCAATAAAACAGGGGTCTCAGAGATATTTCATGCTTCTTGATCTGAATTCTCTGTTTATGATATTAAAGATCCCTTGCTTCCTCTGAGTACATTTTCTTTGTCTATCTTTTGGCATTTTTACTTATTTTTTTAAACAGCATTGTCATTTATTTTTTAAAACTTAAACTGAACCTAATCACAAGGAAAAAAAATTTTTTGTAACTATTGGGGCTGGCCAAAAGTTTCATTTGGGTTTTGCCGTGAGATGTCACGGCAAAACCCGAACAAACTTTTTGGCCAACCCAATATATGAGGTGATGGGTGTTAACCAGACTTATTGTGGTGATCATTTCAAAATACATGTATGTCAAGTCATTATGCTGTACACCTTGAACTTGTACAGTACTGCATGCCAATTATATCTCAATAAAACAGAGAAAAGCCCCAAACGGATCCATCTTTAACTGGAAGGTAAACCCATTGCTAGTTACTAGTGATCCATGTGGTCTTGATGTTTTCATTGTTTTGTGGCCTGTATCTGTAAGTGTGACTTGTCCCGCAACCCCCAGGAGCACACAGGGGAGCTGGTCTCACCAGACACTGCACCCTGACCCTCACTTTGCAGCCGCCCCACCCCTTACCTCCGTCCTGCCCTCTCAGGGCCCTGTCCGCCCAGCCCAGCCCAGCTCCACCTGCCCTGCCTTCTTGTCCTTCCTCATCCAACCTGCACGCCCGCCACTGCTCCTCTTAATGCTTAGGCCTCCCCAGTCCTTGTCTTCTTTAATGAATCACTGGGCCAAACCCTATCCCACCCCCTCACTTTCCTGCCTGTAAGCAGGAGAAACTCTCCAATCTGGCTGAGGGATCTACCTTTAAATTCCTGACGGCAGGCCTCAGGCTGGTAGTGTCCCCTCCTGGTGGGATGGCCCCTCCCCCTGCTCCAGGGCCCTGTCAGCCCTCCTGCTCAGAAGCTGCTCTCTGTCTCTCCCTTAGTTCCCCCTTGAAGGCCATTTCCCACTTCAGGGCACATTAGGCCTGGTACTGCTGCTAAGCAATAGCCCACCAGTCCCTGGGGTTACTGGCCAGTTCCCCACTTTCCCAGAAGCGTTGCCTCCATACTCCACTTCCTCCACTGCCCCCTCGCATCATCGGAAGTGTCCAGACACAGTCCCCCCCCGACCACGGGGTGTGGTCATCCGTCTGTCCCATGTCTCAGGCTTCCATGCCCCCTCCCTGCCGTCACAGTGTTGACCTCGGCACCCCTGGCTCCTGGCTTTCTTCCCACTCCACTGGCCCTCTTCTACCCACCTGGCCATGGCGGGAGTCCTGCGGGCTTGACCCCTTCTCCTTTCCCTGCACCTCCTCCCAGAGCCATCGTGACCATCCTCCAGCATTTGATGGCTTGGCTGGCCTTTCCCTGAGGTCGGTCTTGACTCTATGTGCCTGCTTGCCCACTCATGAGGGCAGTAATTCCAGAATGGAAGTCTTGACCCCTCCCACCCAGCTCCTTCATCCTCACCCCCCAAATCAAACCAAAAACAAGGCTCCAGTCCTGCCTCCAATCCTGAGCTTTCACCATCTCGGTAATGGCACCCCCATGCAGGGGCTTCCACTGGGGGACTTGGCCTTGGTCTTGATCTCCACCGTCCCTGCCCTACCACTGGTCCTTAGCAAGTCTCCTCATGCTGCCTACAAAGGGTGCCTCGAAGCTGGCCCTTCCACAGCAGCGGCAGATCACCCTCTCCTCCTGAACACCCTCTGTTGGACGCCAGTGCTCTCAGAGGAAATCCCACAGCTCTGGCCAGGGCCCAGCAGCCCTCCCGCTGTCTCGCCTCCCCCTCCCCTGCCTGCGAAGGTCACACCTCAGCTCTGCCCAGCTCCTTTCTGCCCTGGGCCTCAGCCTGCCTCTTCCCTTCCTCAGGTCTCAGCAAAGATTTGTTAATTCATGGTTTTTAAATTCTTTTCTTATCTTTTGTTATCTAGACTATGTTTTCTACTTTGTTCCCTTCTGCAGTGACTTCTTATAAGTTACACATCCTGTTATTATCCTGCTAGCTATTATCTTTCAGTTTTTAAAACCTTCTTAAACTTGGGTTGCCTTAAGAATTAAACAAAGCCGTGGACTGTTTCTGTTCAAAAGGACTGGAGCATCTCACTTCCAACCATATACAAACCCAACCAATTTCACTGTGGATAGAATATGGATTTCTTATACTTGTTATCACTACTTTAAAAAAAATTAATATGAATCTTCTATTTCAATAGTTGTCTTTGATTTATGTGTTAAGTTTCACAACTGTTCTAGGATGACGTAGATCTGCGTAGTCCTGGGCAGTTGTTTGCGTTGCTGCTTTTGACTTAAGCCTTCCCTGTCTACCAGTTCATTCTCCTTCCTCCCCGGCTGGCTGGGGGCCCTCCTGGTGGCAAGGCATCCCTCTCTTGTAGCCAGAACGGTGACCCTCTCCATGGGGAGTGATACCCTTGGCAGGTCTGTGAGCCACGTGTATGGTCCCCAGACCACTGCCCAGCAGGGTGTTTCCTCCTGGGATGGGGTGTCCTGGGTTGGAGGGTCCTTCCCTCTTCATGGGGCAGCCTCCTCCCTAGGCCTGTGTCTACACGCCCCCTCGTTCCCAGCACAGATCTATCAAGTTGTTTCAGTTGGAAACAACTGAATGTTTAGGGCCTGTGTGTGGAGGGTGGCCTCAATGGACCGTCCCTAAATTCCTTTCAGGGCACCCAGTCATCCCACTCTGACCCTTTCCTCCTGTCTGGGACCGCCCACAGCAGCAGTGGTGGCGGGGGCGGGGGGTGGTGAGGTGGGGGGGTTGCGTGCCTTGCTCAGAGTATTCTGGGCGGGCCTTGGATTCTGTCTGCCTGAGCCTGTCATGGTTGCAGGAAGCGGGCTAACCCTGTGTGCTTCAGGGCGGGAACTGGGCTGGCGTGGTGGAGTCCCATCCTGAAACAGAGAGACGGGACCAACACCGTGAGACAGTATGGCTCTGTGGGAATGCCCATCAGCCAGTGTCCCGGAGGACCTGGGAGTCCACTGGCATACCTCATTGAGCCTTGGGCAGGATTAGGGAACCCACAGGGTGGGTGGAGCTCAGGGACCACCGACAGTGGGAGCCGGGACTGCTCCTGGACCTGCAGGGCCAAGCAGAGAGAAAAGCCTCTCTCCAGCCCCCGACTTCCTGTTGACACCTCCCTTTGCCAAGGTAGCCGGGGAGAGGCCACCCACCCTGTCAGCCCCCAGCGCAGGACAGGACAGAGATGAAGCGGGTTGGGTGGCAGAAGGAGAACAACCAGCCCCGAGTTTCAACCTGAAAGGAGAGAAGCCGGGGCCACATTCTCTCTGTCTTTTCAAAGTTAGCTTTCCTTCCCAATCCAGAGCCTATTTCTTCAGCACCTTTTGCTGGATGCTGTCACATTGTGAGGATGACAAACCAACCAGCAGCCTCCAGGAGGCTGCTAGAGGCCTGGTTTTGGAGCAGAAACCAATGCACCATGCAGCCAGCAGGAGCCCTCTCAGCTCCCACCCCTGCCCTGATCACCTGGGAGGCAGTAGTGACAGGCAGACAGAAAGGGTAGCAGCACTGGACGTCTGCACATGGAGTTTCTTTTCTTCCTTCTTTAGACTGCCTCGGTGGGTCTCCACATTTGTGTGAAAAACAGTTATATTGAGTGTCTACAAAACCCACATCTACTCAACCTGATGGGGGAATTGAGGGCTATTCAGGGATAATCTTAACATTTCCTGCTGACTCTATATCCCTCCCCACTTGGCCAGCAAGCCTGCCTTAGAAGCTGGGGTGCTGTGCTGAGGCCACCCTGTGGGTTTGGCTGCAGCGATGTTGCTGGTGGGGACAGGGCCAGGGCCTGGGGCAGCCCTGCCACTTCCCAGAGCCTGTGGTACCATGGGTGTACGGGGGTCACCACTCCTGAGCTCCATAAACTGCTCGCCTGAGGCTATGCCAAGCAGATCAGACCGGCTGGGGCAGGTTGGCATCCCTGGGCCAGGCTGGACCCAGCATCCCCAGGCGTGGTCCTGCTAGGACCACACTCAGAACGTAGGTGGAGCTCCCAGTCAGGCTCGCCTCATCCCTGTTCATGGGATCGAGTTGCTAAGGAAAAGAGCATTAACTGAAAATAATTGGCTGGATGGATGTGTTTCTGGGTTGTCAGCTCTGGCTACAGGCTACACACCGTCATCAGCACCACACACCCATGTCCCAGGGATTAGGCTGAGTGCTCAGGATGCACCAACACCTAAAGAAACAAACAACTAAACAAAACAAGGCAACTCTGGAAAGCAACTTCCAGTTCCCATCCTGGCCTGGGTCCTATCAGGCCACTGGCACATTCTGGTCCACAGCCATGGAAAACTAATGTCCCTCCATGTCATGGCCTGTTAGCCATTGCCACACTCTGGTCCACGGTGAAGGGAGGGCGATGTCCCACATACGTCTGAGCCCAGGGCCCCGGGTCACGTATTATGAGGGAAAACACTGTTCACATTGAGATGTCAATTTTCGCTTCAAGTCTAATTTCTGACCTGTAAACAAAGCCTGCAAGAATAAGAGGCTCCTCATGTGTGAATTGGCTATTTAATTTGACTTACTTAGAGGGACGCATAACGCCCCAGACTCTTTTGTGAAGATTAGCACTTTTCGAAGAAGTGCAAGTCTGTAGGGACAAAGGAACACCATGAATGCCGTGCCCCCTTTTTTGGGAGAGCAGAGGGATGAGGGGCCAGACTGTTTTCCCGCATCCACCTGTCTGTAAACAAGGAGGGAGGCTGTGGTTAACACTTACTCCGTGTGTGTGAAAGAGGAGCCACGGGCCCTCACTGGTGAGGTCACAGTGCCAGGGGCTGCAGGGGGCGTGGCTGGGGACCTCTGGTGCTCAGAGCTCCTGACAGCCTCTAGGAAGACGGGAACAGAGCTTGGCAGTGTCAGGCAGATCCCACCTTACTTAAGCAGAAGGGAATTATAGGCAAGGCTTGGGGACTGGTGATGGAGACTTTGAAATGGGGTGCCTTGGAGATCCCCGGCCAGAGCCTCAGGAGCTGCATGGGCAGTGGTCAGGGCTCCAGGGTGGGGCTCGGGGCTCAGGTTGGCCACACTGTGGTTCTTCTGTCTCAGATGTACATTCCAGGAAAAGAGCGTCACAGTGGGTTAGCTGGGTCCCACCTCTCCCCACCCAGGCTCCTTATTAACGATTCTTCTAGACTGTTTCCAGAGGTATGGCTGTCTCTAGGGTGTCCAGGGGTCCTGGGCAGGTATTTTTTCAGGGCCCTTGTCTATATAAACAATTGGATTAAGATCAAATTTGATTCCAAGATCCACGAGCCCATGTGGGGGTATCGTGATATATTGATGCAGACGTAGAGAAATGGGGAAGAAGGGTGCCAGTCTGTTTGTTTACTGTCCAGTCCGTGCACCAAAGATCCTTCTTAGTGTGTACTCACTGTCTCTTCCTGTTTGGGTCCGGGAAGCATCTCTTTGTGTTCTTTATTGTTGATTGTTCTGTTCCTATATAATTTCATGTATCTCCCACAGTGAGGGGAAAAATAGCAATGTGGTTATTACTCACAGTGCATGGCTCTATGGAACCTGCTTATGTAGAGATGCTAGAGATCTCTTGATTCCACATTCCCGAAAATTCTATGTATTTAGTCCTGGTTACGTGTGGTGTTTCTGCTGACTCAGCTTCATCCATCTGGGAATGCTGGCTTCTATGGCGCTCTCGTGCTTTGCTGGTGATGACCGCCAGTTCAGTTCTGACCCAGGGTATGCAGGAAAATGTGAACCATTGTGCTTTTCTGGTCATATTAAATTTACCGTTTGGAACTTTATAGTGTAAGCAAGGAACCACACATCCAGCCACATCTTCCTTACAGTCCTTGGGCTGTTATCCTGCACCCTAGACTGGGATCTCCTCCCTGCCTTCTGCACGCTGCCACCAGCAGATAGAGAGAAGAGCTGCCCCATCTGTGCAAGGCTTGCCATCCCTCGGCAGACCAACCTGTGAGAGTGTGGCATTCGGTGTGGCTCAGATGCAAGAGAGGACTCAGGGCAAGAACTTCCAGAGCCCTCAAAGCCGATGAGTGTGGCCAGCCCCCGAGGCCTGCCCGCACGTGGCCTGGAGTCTGTGAGCCACCACCCTGGGCACACAGGGCAAAGGATGCCTGCCGCTGGGTGCTGGGGACTGGAGGTGCCACTGAAGCTGAAGCATGGGTGGATGAGAGCCAATGCCCGAGCCTACACACGCATCTCAAATGGAAGGCCAGGCCATTGGCACCAGAGCCTAGAGCTCTCGACTCACTCTGTGTCTGATGTGAAGGAGAGTCACCAAAAGGAGACTGTCAGCACTGCTCTGGTGGCTCAGCCCCATGCACGTCCATGAAGGAAATACCCCTTCAGCTAGTGGGAGTGACTTGCTTGCCCGGGACCCTTGGGACAACCTCTCAGACACTAGCCCTGGAGTTCCTGGGGCACCTGGTGGGCTGCGTGTGCATGATGGAGGGTTGGAGCGTGTCCAGAGGGCAGCAACAGGGCGCATGTGGGTACTGGTCAGGTGTAGGCCTCTGCCTGAGAGCACTGCTTTGGCCACAGAGTTTTCCCTGGTGTTTGTGGAACATGCCAGGCTTACTTCCTCCTCAGGGCCTTTGCCCTCGCTGCCCTGTCCCCTGGAACACACCACTCTGGCGGGGCCCACTGCTAGACTCTGGATGCCGCAGAGAAGCCCAGTATGTCTGTTCCAGGGGAGAGGCAGCCAACACACGCCCAGCAAATGTCTAGTGATCAGTGAAGAATGAACTAGCCAGAGGGTGCCAAGAACGGCCTGGGGTGCATGCCATTTTATGTGTTTAAGTGTTTTATTTTAAAATAGCTTTAGACATAGAGCAAAGTTGCAGAAACAGCATAGAGATTTCCTGTGTGCCCTTCCCCCAAGCTTCGCTATGTTAATGTGTCTGTGACCTGGAACGATGATTGAAGCCAGGAGGTTCACCTTGAACAATGTTGTGTCATCACTTAGAATTCAGACTGCAGCTGAATTTCACCTATTTTCCAACTCCTGTCCCTTTTGTGGTTCGGGATCCCATGCAGGATCCCATGTGGCATTTAGTTGTTGTGTCTCTGAGGTGTTCTCCTGCCTGAGATAGTTCCTCAGTCTCTCATTCCTGGCCCCAGCTCTTCTGAAGAGGACTGGTCAGCTATTTTGTAGAATGGGCCTGCACCTGGGCTTGTCTGGTGTTTCCTCAGGTTAGACTGAGTTATGCGTTTGGGGCAGAAGAGATGTTGGCTCCACATTGTACCACATGATGTCGAATTGTCTTGCTGCTGGAGACAATAATCCTCGTCACTTTGAGAACTCCCCCTGCCGCCCTCATCTGTGGGGTTCTCCTCTGTAAACTTACTGGTTTTTCCTTTCGAATTCATAAATATGTGTGAGGAGGTACTTGCAAGATTATGCAAGATTATTCTGTTTCTCGTCATATTTTCACCCACTGATTTTAGCACCCGTGGGTGATTCTTATCTGCGATGATCCTTACTGTGGTGTTTACCTTGGTGATTTTCTGTCTCCATCATTTCTTCTACATTTGTTAATTGCATTCCACTGTGAGGAAGAACTGCTCTTCCTCCCCATTTATTTATTATTCAGTTATTTATTTATACCAGTATGGACTTGTGGATATGTATTTTATTCTATGGGTTATAACCTGTTACTATTATTATTTGTTATTTTGTTAAAGTTATCCCAGATTTGGCAAATGAGAGCACCTTCAAGTTGGATCCTCTATCCTTTTGACTTGCTTGGTTATGATTTAAAAAGTTGTTTTTTCATTATGGTAAAGTACACTTAACCTAAGCTTTACCATCTTAAACCATTTTTAAGAGCACAGCTCAGTGGTGTTAAATACATTCATATTTTTGTGCACCTGTTACCACCATCCATCCCTGTAACTCTTTTCACCTTGTGAAACCAAACCTCTATACCCATTAAACAATAACTCCCCACTTCCCCATTCCTCCCAGCCCCTAGCAACCACTGTTCTGCTTTCTGTCTCTAGGATATAAGTAAATTCATACAGTATCTGTATTTTTGTGATTGTCTGATCTCACTTAGCCTAATGTCCTCAAGGTCCATCCAGGTTGTCGCCTGTGTCAGAATCTCCTTTCTTTTTAAAGCTGAATAATATTCCATTGTATGTATATGCCACATTTTGCTATCCATTCGTCCGTTGAGGGACACTTGGGTTGCTGACCCATTTTAGCTATTGTGAATAATGTTGCTGTGAACATGGGTGTACAAATATCTCTTTGAGACCCTGCTTTCAATTCTTTTGGGTACGTACTCAGAAGTGGAATTTCTGGATCATACAGTAGTTCTGTTTTTAATTTTGAGGAACCGCCATACTTTTTCCCACAGTGGCTGCATCATTTCCCGTGGGGTGGTGAGGCAAGCTGTCTTTGAAGAGGGAGCATTGTTGTGAGTGGAGCCGTGAAGGAGGGGAGGCACTCCCAGGGCTGTGAGAGATGGCTGGAGCAGCAGTCTCCTCTTAGGGTTGGCCTGGGGTACGTGTGGTCTGTACCTGCTTGGAGCTGCCGTCAGCTCTCCTGCCGGCTTCCAGTGGAGACCCCAAGAGCCAGGCTGGGCGCTGCCGGTGGGCAGGCTGTGTTGCCGTGTGTGTGTGCCATGCCATGCCATGCCCGGGTTTCCATGGGTGAATTTGGAGTAGGGAGGGGACCAGACATCTGTCTGATGTCACCTTTTATACTCTGGGACTCTACCACTGTCTCCCAATGCAACACTTGGTGGTCCCCTGTTGGGAGCAGGAGCCTACGGGGCACTTGATTCCATGTGGGAACGTCCCCTGAATTCCCCGCGGCGTCCAGTGACAGTGGGCCCACTGAGCCTGCCTTTATTTTGGATGTAGTGCCTTTGTCATTGCTGGCCCTGCTGCTCAGGCCCCATGTCTAGGCAGTGATGACTCACAGAAGGGCCCAGGGGCATATGGGCTGCCATCCTGGCTCTGGAATTAATAAACATCTCAAGGTCACTGGTGCTGGGGCCCAGCCCCTAACCCAAGACCTCAATGCTTGACAAGGGAGGATGCAGCGCAGGCAGCATCTGAGGGCCTGTGGAGTAGCCTGGCCACAGCCCAGAGAGCCTGGCCCTTAGAGCCCTGTCTTTCCCCATAAATAAACCAGACAAGATCCTTTATCAGATGGCATGGCCTGATTTTTATTTTGGGAAATCTGGACAAGAAGGGACAGTGGAAAGCCTTGGGCCCTGGCAGGGCTGCCCACCCAGGAGAAGCAGCTGGACAGGCTGGCAGAGGACGGTTGGCGGTCAGCCTGCCCCGGATACCACCGCAAGCCCTAGAGATCCAAGCAGGAAAAGAAGCCGGATTCGAAAGGAACCAAAGTCAGGCAGGGCGCCAGGTTCTCTGTGCGCATGAGGCCTGAGGTGCCCGGAGAGGGGCTGGTTGCCCAGAGACCCAGGGATGCGACGGCCTCTGGTGAACACAGAAAGCCAGGCTCATCTGCCTGGAAAACTTCAAGACCTGGGTGCCCAGCAGGTGTGGGCACATAGGACACCTCCCAACCTCACCCTTGTGACATTGCCTTCTACCTTTGGGGAAACTGAGGCTCAGGAAGAGGAAGCCTGAGCCAGTGCTACACAGTGAAGCACAGGGACTTGCTTTGGGGTCCGAGTGGTAGCCTACGCTTTCCCTGCCAGGGTTTTTGTGTCTCTGAGGGACATATCCTCTGGGCAGTGCATCTTCCCCTTGCTGCTCTGAGCAAGACCTAGTGTCCCTGCTTCCTGCTGTGGCCCTGGCTGCTCCCACCCTGCCCCCACCCCAACCAGAACTGTGTTAAGGGGATTCTGGGTTGAGGCTGTAGGCTTCCCATGGAGTCTAGCTGCCCCACAGCAACCTGGGTAGCAGCCCGGCCCACCAAACCAACTTTCGTCCGTCAGCCAGGCCACTGGACCATTGCTGAGCCCGTGTCTCCCCTCTGGCCGAGTGGATTCTCTTGGAGCAGCATCCCACGTGGGAAGGAACAGGACACTGCCTCCTGGGCCCCTGGAACTGAGGGCTTCCTTTCTAGAAGGGGAGTTGCATCTTCAGATGTTCTGCCCATCTAGAGTTACACCCCCATGTCTTCCACAACTGGGTGGGCTCAGCCTTGGGAGCCCATAAAATTCTGGGGTGCTTTGGGCATGTGGGGAGCCCCTTGGAAGGAGCCTTAGCTCCTCTCTGCAAGAGTGGAGGATTGATGCCAGCCTGGAGCTGCTCCCTCTGGTTCCCAGAAAGGGAGTTGGGTTGGAAGGCAGGGCCCTCACACGTGCTTATCTGGCTGTGCAGCATTCCCATCCCCTTGGGCCTGCGCTCACTGCTCTTTCTCATGGGAGTGAGAATGTCCACTCTAGAAGGAGGGAGTGTCAGGAGTCCCACGAGGACAGCCTTGGGTGTGCTCCAACTTGCCTGAAGGATGGCCCACTTGGGTGTGTCTCAGGGAGTGACCCTCCTTTCTGCTGCCCAGAGTCACTCCCTGAGCAGCAGACCTGCCCAGCTCTGTCATTCTGGGCCCAGGGACCACCTGGCAGCCCTGCCAGCAGCCAGCTCTGAATCTGGGCAGCATTGGTGCACAGAGGCTGTTCTGGGTTAAATTGTGTCCCCTCAACCCCCACTCAAATGTTGAGGTCCTAACCCCCGGTACCTCAGAATGTGACTCCCAAACAGAAGATAAGGTCTTTCCAGGTGTTAACTAAGTTACATTGAGGTCATGTGGGTGGGGCCCTAATCCAAAGTGACTTCCTTTTTAAGAGGAAATTTGGACACAGACACACATAGAGGGGTGACCATGTGAGGACACAAGGAGAAGACGGCCACCTAAAAGCCAAGGAGAGAGACCTCAGAAGAAACCAGCCCCGCTGATAACCCTCCTGATATCTTGACCTCTGACTTCCAGCCTCCACGACTGTGAGAAGATAAATTTCTGCTGTTGAAGCCACCCAGACTGCAGTATTTTGTTGAGGCAGCCTGAGCAGACTAAGGCAGAGGTAATGGAGGAGGTGCTGGCCCTGGCATCTTGTGGGAGGATGTGTGTCAAAAGCTTTTTCCTGGAGCATCAGAGCTGGCAGGTGTGGAGTGAGCCAGTTTGAATGCCAAGGGGTAGTCCTGGGGTTGCCAGACACGTGAGCCTTGTGGGCTTTGCTTGCCAGCGTGAGTCTCCTGGAGGTCCAGGATGACTGAGTGAAAGTGTGTGCAGAGTCTGGGGCTTCATGGGTACAGGTGGTTGGTGACACCTTGGCCCAGGGCCCCTGCCACCAGTAACATTGCTTTTGGGGATATTAGCCCCTTCATAGCAGTCCTCAGCACCTCAAATAACACACATTTAGGGAAAAAGCAGACATCGGTGCTGCTAGGCAAGTGCCCCAGCTCCCCAGCCCCCGACCAGGCCCTGTCTGGACCAGGCTGGGGGTGGTGGTGGGGCTCAGACATGCTGGTCCCAGCCAAGTCGGAGGATGGGAGGAAGGGCAGGGTGTGCATGGCCTCCAGGGAGGCAGGGAGGCCTGCTGGGACAGCAGTGCAAATGTGTTGGGTTCTAGCTGGTGGTGTGTGTGTTATGCAGGCTGGGATGCCCTAGGGTTGGGTGCCAGCTCAGGGGAGTGTCTGTTGACAGACCCTGACATTGATCAAGGAACTTGGACCTTATCCTGTTAGCTCACTTCCACCTTGAGTCTCAAGGCCACAGTCTGCTGGGGCCCAGCTGGTGAGATATGGGAGCTCAGAAAGAAAAATTCCACTTTTTGATATTTTGGCAAACGTTCCTACAGCAAGAGTCATTTTTCTTCTTCAGTGGCGGGCTCCCTGTTATTTATGTGAATGTTAATTTGTGACTGGGGACATTCCCCGACACAGTCTTCATGCTGAGCAAGACCTGGGAAATGTCAGCCAGAGCATCTGGCAGGGATGGATGTCAGGTCTTGTGATGGATGGGCAGGCCTGCTGTGGTCCTGGGGTCTGGGCCTGACCTGCTGACCCCTCTTTCTTGGCCAGGCTGGGAGACCAGCCCCTGGAGACCCTCCCCAGCACTGGTGTGGACCCTCACAGACTGGACAGGCCAGCTCCCGTGGGAGCCATCCTGGTGCTGCCTGATTTAGTGAGAAGACCAACTGGCCAGACACTACTTTGGTCTCTGTGAAAGGTTCTTGTCAGCATCTTGTTTATCCTATTTTTTTCTCCCTTATCTTTCTCTCCCTGCCCCTTTCCCCCTTCCCTGATCCTTTCTTTAAACAAATTGTCTGTTTTGATGTGTGCCTTTTGTTAAAAAAAACAAAAAACCTCGAAAACGACAGAAAATACTAATAAAAAAGCAAAACTCACTCCAAACCTTGACACTGTTGACTCTTTGTTACATGTGTGTCCAGACAACTCTCATTTCATCTTACTACTAACGATGATGCCGGGCTAGTTTATTATACAGTGTGCCAGGTGCTTTATCTGGTTTAACCCTCAAACCAACTGCGCAGATACTTCTATTATCCTTGTTGTACCCTGGCAACACTGAAGCTCAGAGTCCACAGTTAGCCAGTGCTGAAGGCAGCATTTGAATCAAAGCCGAGTAACTTGGTGGGCTTGCCCTGCAGTGTTAGGCTGTGCTGGCATTAGGCACGGAGACACAGATGGCTTTACGTAAGTGCATCATCATACTGGAGTTGGGCCTGCCTTCCTTAGTCAACAATATGACCTGTAAAACTCTTTTGGCCTGGCCTTTTTTGTCGTTTTTTTTTTTTTTGGGGGGGGCAAGTCATAGAGATTTTTGGAAGTAATCTGACCATTTACATTTATTGTTATAACAGATATATTTGTTGTTACTTCTGTCAACTTACTTTTTTGTTTGTTTTTATGCTATTTTTGCTGTATGATCTGTTCTCCATCTTCAGTTATTCAGAAGGAATATATTAATTTTTCTAATTGTGGCTTTTTTAGTATTCTTAAACTTATGGCTATCAACTTTAGCAGCTTGTCAGTAACTATTGATCCTTCTATGGAAATTTAAGAAATTAATGCAGTTAAACTACTTCTTCTACCTCCTCTACCCTTTTCTTTCATTTTTGCTGACTTGTTTGACAGTTTTTGCCCCACATGATTAAAGTCAAATTATGAATTATTTTTACATTGCATAGATTCCCTTTCCAGAATATATGGTAAATGACTTCTGGTTTGTAACCATAATTATCATAGCAGAATGGATGAAGAGGTCAATTCTGGTATTTTAACCTGTGATTTCCCTACTTGTGGGGACTAGATTTTAGATTTTTAATTCAAGTCTGGGCTGCATTAAGTGGTAGGTGAGGAATGATGGGCAGAGATGTAAAGTGGAGCTGAGGTGGATGCTATTGAGAGGATTCTCTTTAGCAGTAGAGGCGAGTACAGTGCCTCTATACACTGCAGCTTCCTAAGGCTCTGATTTGCTCAAGGTCACATATCTGGTTAGTCTGCAGAATTAAGGTTCCCATCCCAATCTCTTGGTTTCTAATGCAGTGTTCTCTCTAGGTAAGCGTTCCTCGAGGGTTAGCATAAGAGGTGAATTAATGTGACACCAAACATGAGATTAAAAAACACTGTATTCTGTCACAATCCCAGTTGGCTTCTTGTCAGGAACTGACAAGCTAAAATTCATATGAAGATACAAGAAACCCAAAATAGTCAAAATAATGTTGAAAAAGAAGAATGAGGTTAGAGAACTCACTTTCTGATTTCAAAACTTACTACAAAGTTACAGTAGTCAAGACTGTGTGGTACTGGCAGAATGATAAACATATAGATCAATGAAATAGAACTGAGAATCCAGAAGTAACTTCACATTGATTTTTAACAAGAGTGCCAAGACATCAGTGGAGGAAAGAATAGTCTTTTCAACAAATGGTGCTGGGACAACTGGATATCCACAAGCAAAAGAATGAAGTTGGATCCCTACCTCATACCATAGAAAGATTAACTCAAAATGGATCATAGATCTAAATATAAGATCTAAAACTATAAAACTCTTAAATAATATAGGAGTAAATCTTTATTATTTGGGGTTAGGCAAAGCCTTAGATATGACACCAAGAGCACACAATTGATAAAAGGAAAAATCGATAAGGTGGACTTTATGAATGTCCTTTATAACTTCAAAGAACACCATCAAGAATGTCAAAAGATAACCTACAGAATGATAGAAAATATTTGCACATCGTATATCTAATAGGGAATTGTATCTAGAATATATAAAGAACTCTCACAATTCAAAAAGGAAATTAATCCAATTAAAAGATGAGCAGTGAGTCTAAATAGACATTTTTCCAAAGAAGAGAAACGCATGGCCAATAAGCACATGAAAAGATGCCCAACATCCTTAGTTATCAGGAAAATTTTAATCAAAACCACAATGGGATAACACTCCATACACATGGGGATAGCTAGGAGAAAAAAGGTAGATAATAACAACTGTTGGTGAGGACGTGGAGAAATTGGAACCCTCATACACTGCTGGTGGGAATGTAAAATGGTGCAGCTCATTTGGGAAACAGTCTGGCACAGAGTTACCATATAACTCAACAATTCCATTCCTAGATCTGTGCTCAAGAAAAATGAAAACATATGTCCACACAAAAACTTGTGCTTACATGTTCAAAGCAGCATTATTCATAAAAGCCAAAAAGTGGAAACAACCCAAATGTCCGTCAACCAGTGAATGGGTAAATAAAATGTGGTATATCTGTAAAATGGAGTATTATTGGACAATAAAAGTGAATTTACGTACTGACATTATTAGGAATCTTGAAAACATTTTACTAGGTGAATGAAAGCAGTCACAAAAGATCACATACTATATGATTCGATTTATATGAAGTGTCCAGAATAAGCAAATCCATAGAGAAAGAAAGTAGATTAGCGGTTGCAGGGGCTGGTGCATGGCAGCAGGGTCGGTGGGGCGTATTGGGAGAAAATGGGGACTGACCATAGATGTGTATGGGGTTTCTTTTTGGGGTGTTTTGAAAATGTTCTAAAATCGATTGTGGTGATAGTTGAATTGTACAGTGTAAGTGAATGAATTGTATGATATGTGAATTATAGCCCAGTAAAGCTGTTATATATTTTAAAAAGCATGAGTTTCATAGTGAGAAAATTATTCCCTTTTCAACTCTATTTTAAGCTTTCTGATTGAGTCAAGGATAGTCTCAGTTTGATACTAACAGATCTTTAACACCTCTGTAATTGTTTATAAGGAGAGAGATCAGAATTCAGGCTCAGAGTCTTAGCAGTTAGGAATATCGAGCTAGAATTGAACAAAGTTGAGTAAGGCAAAAACTGCGATGGTGGTGAAGAGAATGCTGGGCTTTGGTGCCCTCCCTGCTGGATCTGCTGGGGGCCAGTGTTGGGAGGGCAAGGCTATGTTCCCGAGACTTTTCCTGCCCTGCTGGGAAATCTGAGCAGTAGTTTAACTTCTTTGAACCTTAGAGTCCTCTGGAAATGAAATGTTTTGCCTTAAAGAATTTTAGGGGGGTTTGAATTCACACTGTATTTGAAGACTCCTGTAGAACACCTGGCTTACAGCGGGGACTGAAGCCCAGGGGTCACGCAGGTGCCACCACGCCCCTAATTTGCAGGTCATCTGACTCCGCTCCTCACTTTGCAGTTAAGGGGGCTGCAGAGGGAACAGGGCTGGCCCAAGACCAGGATTTGGAGCCAGGTCTCCTGGCTCTGCGTACAGTGATTGCTCCCTGTGGCCATCTCTCCCTCCACCCTGCCCTTCAAAGTGGGGTCTGGCTTTCCTTAGCACCCGGCTGAGCACAGGGCTTCATGGTTTTGAGCCTCAGAAACTGACTCTGGCCATCTTAGGGCAAAAGAGGGACTTTCTGGAGCAAAGGATCCAGAGGTCCTGAAACCAGTTCCAAGAAGGGGCATGACCTGTCAAGTGAACTTGTCGGGGCTCTGTGGTGCTCAGGGACGACTCTGTTTGTGGTCACTCAGCTCAGTAGAACCCTGCAAGGCCCAGTTCCAGCCATAGCTTCCCCTCTGAACTGGGAGGACAAGCCGTGGCCTACACACCAGGAGGAGGAGTGGCTTCCCAAGAGGAAGGAGGGGTGTGGATGGCACATGGCAAGGCCCCGTGGGTCCACCAAATGAGGCAGAGAGCGGGGGAGGCAAGGGCATCCATAGACAGACCGCTCCAGAAAGTGATGTTCTGGAAGGCTTAGAACAGTAGCTGACAGAGACGCAGGGGAGAAGACAAATGACTCCATGGAATTGCCGTCACTTGCTAGTGGCCAGTTCCCCCCAAGAGATGGCTGGTGCTACTTTTGGAAAAGTGGAAAAATCAATATGCAAAACATCTGCTGTGATGCTGAACTGTGAAGGGGCCTGTAGTAGCTAGGATGGAGGGGCGTAAATCCAATGGGATTTGGTTCTAATGCCTATGAGGGGTCAGCGGTTGGGGCCCAGTCCCCTCCTCATCAAGCTTCCAGGGTTGCCCTTGTCTTCCCCAGGGAGCTGGGAGGGGAAAGAGTGCCCAAGCAGGCTGGGTGAGATGCCCTGGAAGTGGCAGACCCCGTTTTGGCAGTGTCGCCACTACGCCATCATCAGACCAGGCCTCGCCATGTGGCCTCTCTCCCTGCAGGGGAGGCTGATGCCCAACTGAATCTCATGGGTTCATTACCAAAACGAAGAATGGAAGAAAGGATACAGTTCTCTCAGAGCTAAAGTATCTCCAGGAGCAGGAATCTTACCAGATGCCAGTATTTTGGGGGAATTCCTGTGGCAAGAGTGTGTGTGTGTGTGTGTGTGTGTGTGTGTGTGTGTGTGCGCACATGCATGTGTATCAGAGCAAGGTTGAGTTTGGGGCGAATGTGAGCTGATGCGGATACATGCTGTCTTGTCCTCTATCAAAATCTAGATCCTTCTGTTTTTGGACCAACTTCTTTTTTTTCTCTCTATTCTTGATTGTCACTTCTGCAACCTTGACAGACACCTGACAGTCTTCATGCCGGAGGTTGCAAGAATGACAAGGCTGAGTGACAGACCTGGTCCCCATCACACACATGCAGGTGCCTGCCACATGCTGCAGCCTGTGGCTTCCACTGAGGAGCCAGTGGGGACGGCAAACTGGGCACCTCACACATAGGAGCAGGATGCACACTTGCTTGCCTGTGAGACCCCAACACTGAGAGTGTCAGTATCTCTAGTGCTTTAAAATTCAAAGTAACAGAGGATATCTGTCAAGCCTCTTGATTCTGATAAATGTTTAACTTTTAGTTTACATTTCTAGTGACTACTTCATCAAAAACCAAACAGCAGGGAATTCCCTGGTGGTCCAGTGGTGAGGACTTGGTGCTTTCACTGCCGGGGCCCAGGTTCAATCCCTGGTCGGGGAACTAAGATGCCACAAGCCATGCAGTGCAGCTTAAAAAAAAAAAAAAAAGTAAAAAACCAAACAGCAAAGGAACAGGGCATAGAGGAAGGAGGACACAGGGCAGGAAGCTTATAAAATTCACCAAGATCTGAGAACTAGTGATTTGATTTGATGACCAAAGAACTGCCGGGTTCCAGGCCTCTGTGGAGGCACCTGAGGCTTGAGAATAGAGTCCTCCCATGAGCCTCCCTCCTGGCCAGGTTAGGCTGACAGTCACAGAGTTCAAGAGCAGAGTGGATTTCAGGTGAGAGCCAGGGTCTGGGTGTCAGCCCCTCCGTGGAACACCAGGCTGGACAGACACGGGCAGGCTCCTGATTGAATGCCCTTCATCTCAGTGTGCTTCAGAGACTTCTTTAATATTTACCAAGCGGGGAGAAGAAACTGATTCTTATTAATAAAAATTACATGTAAAACCAGATATACTTACCACTGGCAGCAGGAAAATCAAAGTCCTGGAAAAAACTCAGCAAATCATAGCCCACGTTCTGTACCTTGTCCTCTTGTCAATTTTCTTTTGCAATTTTTCAGACAGATTATTCCTGGCATGCATACTAAAATGCTTGAAAATCAGGCAATAAAAGGAACCCTGCTTTCTTTGTGGAGAGCCCCTCACCAGGCAGTACTCTGGCCAATGGCCTTGAGGGGTGATCAGCCGCTGGGCTCAGGTGGTCATCCATTGCTCCTGGGACGGTCAGTGCTGGTCTTGAGGTGGGAAGCCTCTGGCCTCAGGGTGACCGAATGCTGGTCTGGGGTGGTCATCCACTGGTCTCAAGTGGTCAGCTTCTGCTCTTGGGGCAGGTGCCATCCATGTTCATCAATGTGACCCCCAGGTATGTTCCATAGTATCCGTCAGAGACGGGCTGATGCTGGTGAGGGATATAACTTCTCCATGAGAGAACTGTCAGTTTGAAGTCTCTGGTTGCATGAGGAAACCTGAGTAAACTGGTGCCATTCTTCCGATTTATCTCAAGGCACTTCATTGCCCTTCAGATGGACCCTTGGGAGGGTCCCTGCCAGGCAGCTTGGTCAACTTGGGCCCTGGCTTCCTGACAACAGCAAGGTAGAGGTCAGCATCGAAGAGATCCAGTGCCCTTTTGTCAGCCCAGCGACCTTTCATCATAAGGCCGGTCAAGGAGAAGAACCCGATTCCTGTGTACAGGGAGACTCCAAATTGTCCTGGGGTCTCTCAGGCCAGAGATGACTGCTCCTCACCAGATTGGCTTCTGGGTCATTGTCATGCTGGGTCCCTCCAGAACAACCCCAGGATGCTGGGCCTGTGGCATAGATGGCTCTAAGCCTGGGGTACAAGTGTCCCTCCAGAAGAGGGGGCTGCCCTGCTGGACCCTGATGCCCCAGTGCCCTGCCTTAATTGTCAGGGTAGGCCTGGTCTCCACCCAGGTGATACTCGTTCCATCTCGGGTCTGGGGTTGGATTCCTAGACCCCGTGTGTCCCTGGCAGGCCTTCCCACCCCTCAGTCTCAGTTTTCTCCTTTGGAAAGCAAGCAGGTAGATGACATCACTTGGGTTGCAGAGTGCTTCCTACGTGTGCCCTGGTTCTGAGTGCCTCCCAGGCTGCATACGCTCCTGAAGCAACCACATGAGGGGAGGGAGAGCCGCCCCCCTTTACAGGCGAGTAATTGGAGGCCCAGGAGCTTTGGCACCTGGGCCGAGGCAACCTGGCCAGACAGAAATGGTGCCGGGAACTCAGAACACCAGACTCCCCGACCATTCACCTGATGCCAACCTGCCACATGTCCTTGAATGGGTTCCATTAATTAGAGGGGTTTGAGACACCAGTCTTCCCCCAAACCACAAACATGGGAAACGTCAATGGCTGCGTAGAGAAATGTTTGCTATTGTAAACACTCTTAACCATGTGCCAGTAGAAGGGGATGGCCCACAGTATACTCACCCTGCCATCTGTCTCTCTCTCAGAGAACACATCCTGCAGTTTTGGAGTCATTTATTTACTCATCTTGCAAACATTTGCTCACCCTCTCCAGGCCTGGAAGGGCCCTGGGACCCAGGGATGAGTCAGAGTGTGGGGGCTTGCAGGGTTACCATGGGTCTTTCCTCTCTGGTACCTTCCTACAGTCTGGTGACCTTGGTGTCCCAATCTTGGCCCTCATCGCTCTGGCTCCTGCCCTTCCTCTTTGTCCTGGACCCCTTCCCCAGAAGTCCAAGATGCCTTAAGCCTGTGTCCCCAGGGGTCTGCAGCTCTTGCGCCTCATCCTGTGCTGTTCAGAGAATGGCCACCCACTTCATCCCACTACCCACTGGGACCATGTATTAGTTTCCTGCAGCTGTTGGAAATTACTGAAAACAACAGAAACTTTCTCTCTCACAGGTCTGGAGGCAAAAGTAGGTGTGTATTCCCAGGGCTGTATTCCCTCTGGAGGCTCAAGCGGAGAACCCTAAAGGGAACCTCTGGCCACTGCCAGCTAAGCAGATGGACAACAGGAAATGCCAGCCTTTCTGATGTTTTGAGAGAATCTGGAAATCTGCTCATTTATGTGGAGCCCTCTGATTCTTAAGTCGGAGCAACTAATTCAAGCTTTTAAAAACCCCTGAGTGAAGTCACTAAGTTGATGTGTTAGGGGACCCCAGCCTCCATCCCCCAACAAAGATGAATAATTAAACAGCTATCCATGAACAAAAACAACTCTAGGAGAGCTCAGGAGTCCACTTAAGAAACTTCAGTAACACAGTGGAACAAAAAACTTGAGAATAACTGCACAAGAAGAGAGGGAAGACAGCTTCATTCTGCCTGCATCATCCTGTCATCCCCAGCAAGAAAGAGTTTCCCTCACCGGGAAAGGGAGAGTGGGGTGAGCAACCAGTTTCCCTAGCCTCTTTGGGCACTGCACAAAGAACCCACTTTGGTTTCACCCCACCCAGAGACCAGCAAAGGCGAGATGAATAGAAACAGCTAGGAACAAGGAAGGACGGGGCTCCCACCAGCCATGTACTGGGAGCGACCATGGTTCTTTGTGGCCTGCTCTGCAGAGGACCCCAGCAGCTTTCACTACTGAAGAAACCAATGGCCAACACAGCTGCTGCAAACCTCCTGCAGATTTTAGAGCTGAGGTTTTGCTCTACAGGTTTTTGAATTCACAGACACCAGGCACCTGAGCCCTTTTGCTTCCTCCATCCCCATCCCCATCCCCACCCCCGCCCTCAACAGTTGATCTGCACGGGCAACTGGCCCAGGCCTCTGCAGCTGCATAAGTGCAAAACGCCAGCCTAGACCACTGTGGTTGACCCCTACCACTGTGCATCCACTCAGGACTAGCCTCCAGCTGTGCACATGTATGCCATCAACCTGATTCCCATCACCAGCTTCCACTGCCATGTGTGCCCCCATGGTGAGACCCTGCAGCCCTAAGAGTGCACATCAACAGCCAGGGCTCAGTTAGCTGCTAGTGTGCCCACAGTTGACACTTGTCCTTCCTGCTGTCCCTGACCCTTGTCATGAGTGTGTCTGCAACTGGACACTGCTACTACCCAGGCACCTGCAGCTGGCCCCTGAAGCTGTGTGTGTGCATACCACTGGCTCTGGCCACCACCACTGCATAACCTGGTCCCTAGCTGCTGGACCTGGAGGCCCCACTGAAGACCTCAAGAGTCCTTGCAACCATTGTGGACTCCCTGCAGCAGCTGTCACCAAGGACCACACAACTGTTGATGTCATGGATCTAGCAGCCTGAGCCAAGGAGACATCACCTCTCCTCTGGACCCAAAGCCACCATACTCCCCACACTTGGTGCTCTGCATCGCTAGATCCAGTGTGCCCCCCACCTCACTGCAGGTGAAGGTCTTTCTTACTGAAGTCAGTCCATAACATCTGGAAATGTGCAGAAAGCTATGCAAGGTACAAGGATTTTGAAGAATTGGGGAAACATCACATCATCAAAGGAACACAGTAAATTTCCAGTAACTGACCCACAAGAAATGAGATACATGAATTGCCTGACGAAAAAATCAAAAGTATTGTTCTAAAGATGCTCAGAAAGCTACAGGATAACACAGATAAACAATTTAATGAAATCAGGAAAACAATACAAGAACAAAATGAAAATTTCAACAAAGAAATAGAAAACATAAAAAGAACCAAACAAAATTTTGGAGCTGAAGAATACAATGGCTGAAGAATTCAATAGAGAGCATCAACACCAGCTGGACCAAGCAGAAGAGAAAATCAGTGAACTAGAAGACAGATCATTTGAAATTATCTAATCAGTGGAGCAAGAAGAAAAAAGAATTAAAAGGAATGAGGAAAACTATGGGACTCATTAAGAGAAACAATCTATGCATTATTGAAGCCCAAGAAGGAAAATAGGGGGAGAAAGTGGCAGAGGGTTTATTTAAAGAAACAATAGCTGAGAACTTCCCAAACCTTGGAGAGAGATTTAGACATCTAAGTTCGTGAAGCTACTAGGTCACCCCAAAATGATCTTCTCCAAGACACATTATAATAAACTATCTAAAAGCAAAGACAAAGAGATCATTTTAAAAGTAGCAAGAGAAAAAAATTTCTCTCATCCAAGAGAATCCCAATAAGGCCATGAGTGGATTTCTCAGCAGAAACCTTGCAGGCCAGGAGAGAGTAGAATGATATATTCAAAGTGCTGAAAGGAAAAAACTACCAACAAAGAATGTTTTACTTGGTAAAGTGTCTTTCAGAAATGAAGGCAAGATAAAGACTTTCTCAAACAAACAAAAAGAGAGCTCATTACTACTAGATCTACCTTATGAGAAATGCTGAAAGGAGTTCTTTAAGCTGAAGCAAAATGACACTAATTAGTAATATGAAAACACATGAATATATATAACACACTGGTAAAGGTAGGTATATGATCAACTTCAGAATACTCTAATTCTGTAATATGGTGGTGTGTTAACTACTTAACGCTAGTATACAGGTTAAAGAACCAAAGTATTACAAATAGCTATAGCTACAATGATTTGTTAATGGATACACAATATAAAAATATGTAAATTGTAATGTCAAAAACGTAAAATGTGGAGGTGAGGAATAAAAGTACAGGGTTTTTGCATTCAATTGAAATTAAATTGTTATTAACTTAAAATAAACTGTTATATCTCTAAGATGTTTCAAGTAAGCCTCAGAGTAACCAAAAACCAAAACCCTTTATACACACAAGATAAAAATACACACAAGATACAGAGAAGGGAATCAAAGTACACCACTACAGAAAGTCATCAATTCACAAAGGAAGACAGCAAGAGAGGAAGAAAGGAATTACAAAAAAGTCCAAAAATAATTAACAAGGTGGCTTTGGTAAGTCCTTACTTATCAATAATTACTTTAAATATAAGTGGGTTAAATTCTCCAATCAAAAGATATAGAGTGGCTGAATAGATTAAAACAAAAAAACAAACAGACAAAACAAAACAAAAAACCAAGACCCAACTATATGTTGCCAACAAGAGATTCACTTCAGCTTTAAGGACACACATAAGCTCAAAGTGAAGGGATGGAAAAAGATATTCCATGCAAAGGGAAACCAAAAGAGAGCAAGGGTAAGCTATACTTACATAAGACAAAGCAGACTAAGTCAAAAAACTGTAATGAGAAACAAAGAAGGTCATTATATAATGATAAAGTGGTAATTCATCATGAGAATATAACAATTGTAAATATATATGCACCCAACATCAAAGCACCTAAATATATTAATCAAATAGTAATAGATCTAAAAGGAGAAATAAACAACAATACAATAACAGTAGGAGACTTCAGTGCCCCACTTTCAGCAATGGATAGATCATCCAGACAGAAAATCAATAAGAAAACATTGGACTTGAGCTATGCTGTAGGCCAAATGGACCTAACAGATATTTAACAGAACATTCCACCCAACAGTAGCAGGATATGCATTTTTCAAGCCTGCATGCAACTATTTCCAGGATAGGTCATATATTATTAGGTCAAAAAACGAGTCTTAGCAAATTTAAAAGACTGAAATCATACCAAGTAACTTTTCTGACTACAATGGTATGAAACTAGAAATCAGTAACAGGAGGAAAACTGGAAAATTCACAATACATAGAAATTAATACACTCCCGAACAACCACTGGGTCAAAGAAGAAATCAAAAGGGAATAAAGAAAATATCTTGAGACTAACAAAAATGGAAACACAACATACCAAAACTTATGTGACACAGCAGAAGCAGTTCTGAGAGGAAAGTTTATAGCAATAAATGCCTAGAATAAAAAAGAAAGATCTCAAATAAACAACCTAACTTTATATCTCAAGGAACTAGGAAAAGATGAACAAACTAAGCCCAAAGTTAGCAGAAGGAAGGAGGTAACAAAGATCAAAGTAACAATAAGTGGAATAGAAAATAGAAAAACAGTGAAAAATATAAACAAAACTAAGATTTGGTTTTTTGGAAAAAATAAAATTGACAAACGTTTAGCTAGACTTACCAAGAAAAAGAGAAGACTCATAATAAATGAAAGAGGAGACATTACAGCTGATATTACAGAAATATAAAGGATCACTAGAGACTACTATGAATACGTATACACCAACAAATTGACCAACCTAGAAGAAATGGATAAATTACTAGAATCATACAACCTACCAAGACTGAATCATGAAGAAATAATCTGAACAGACCAATAATGAGTAAGGAGATTGAATCAGTAATCAAAAATCTCTAAACAAAGAAAAGCCCAAGACTACATGATGTCATGGGTAAATTCTACCAAACATTTACTGAAGAATTAATGTCAACCCTTCTCAAACTCTTCCAAAAATTTAAAGAGGAGGGAACACTCCTAAACTCATTTTTATGAGGCCAGCATTATCCTAATACCAAAGCCAGATAAGGACACTATAAGAAAAGAAAACTACAGGCGCATATCCCTGATGAATATAGATGAAAAAATTCTTGACAAGCCGAATTCAACAGCACATTGAAAAGATTATACACCATGATCAAGTGGGATTCATCCCTGGGATGCAAGGTTGGTTCAACATATGCAAATCAATAGATGTGATATACCACCTTAATAGAATGAAAAATAAAATTTATATGAACATTTCAATAGGTGCAGAAAAAGCCCTTGATGAAATTCAACATCTTTCCTGATAAAAACTCTAAACAAATTAAGTATAGAAGGAACATACCTCAACATAATAAAGACCATATGTGACAGCCCATAGCTAATATCATACTCAGTGATGAATAGTTGAAAGCTTTCTCTCTAAGATCATGAATAAGACAAGGGTGCCCATTCTCACCACTCCTATTCAAAATAGTACTGGAACTTGCTTTCTTGCCAGAGCAAGGAAAAGTAATAAAAGACATCCAAATAGGAAAAGAAGTAGGAAAATTATCCCTGCTTCCTTATGACATGATCTTGTATGTAGAAAATTCTAAAGACTCCACCAAAAAAACTGTTAGAACTAATTAACAAATTCAGTAAAGTTTTAGGATACAGAATCAACATACAAAAATCAGTTGCATTTCTATACACTAACAGTGAAGTATCTGAAAAAGAAATAAAGGAAACATTTCCATTTACAATAACATCTAATATAGTAAAATACTTAGGGATAAATTTACCCAAAGAAGTGAAAGATCTGTGCACCGAAAACTATAAGATACTGATTAAAGATATTGAAGAAGACACAAATAAATGGAAAGATATACTGTGTTCATGGATCAGAAGAGTTAATATTGTTAAAATATCCATAGTGCCCCAAACCATTTATAGATTCAATGCAGTACCTATCAAAATTACAAATTCCAATAGAAAAAAAATCCTAAAAATTTTATGGAACCACAAAAGACCTCAAATAGCCAAAGCAATGTTGAGACAGAACAAAGTTGGAGGCATCACACTTCCTGATTTCAAACTACATTACAAAGCTATAGTAATCAAAACAGTATGGTCCTGACATAAAAACAGACACATAGACCAAGGGAACAGAATCAAGACCCCAGAAATAATCCTATGCATATACAGTCAACTTATATTTGACAAGGGAGCCAAGAATAATTAATGTGAAAATATGGTCTTTTCAATAAATGGTGCTGGGAAAACTGGATATTCACATGCAAAAGAATGAAATTGGACCCCTGTCCTACATTATTCACAAAAATTAACTGGATTAATTTGGAAATGGATTAAAGACTTAAACCTAAGACCTGAGACCATAAAACTCTTAGAAGAATACATAGGGGAAAAGCTCCTTGGCATTGGTCTTGCCAGTGATTTTTTGGCTATTACACCAAGGTATAAGCAATAAAAGCAAAAATCAACAAGTGGGACTACATCACACTATAAAACTTCTGCATAGCAAAGGAACTATCAACAAGATGAAAAGGCAACATAGAGAATGAAAGAAAATATTTGCAAACCTCTTATTGGATAAGGGATTAATATCCAAAATGTAGAAGGAACTCATACAACTCAAAAGGCATATATATATATATATATATATATATATATATATATATATATATCAATTTAAAGTGGGCAAAGGACCCAAACAAACATTTTTCCAAAGAAGACATACAAATGGGCAATAAGTATGTAAAAAGGTGCTCAACATTACTAATCATCAGGGAAACACAAGTTAAAACCACAGTGAGATATCATGCCACATCTGTTAGAATAGTCATCAAAAAGACAAGAGATAACAAGTGTTGGTGAGGATGTGGAGAAAGGAAACCTTTGTGCACTGTTGATGGGAATGAAAATTGGTTTAGTCACTATGGAAACCAATATGGAAGTTCCTCAAAAAATTAAAAATAGAACTACCATGTGACCAACAATCCCACTTCTGGCAATGTGCCCAAAGAAAATGAAAACAGGATACTGAAGAGATATCTGTACTCCCATGTTTATTACAGCATTATTCACAATGGACATGGAAGCAATCCAAATGTCTATCTGTGGATGACAAATTGATAAAGAAATGTGGTACATATGTACAATGGAATATTATTCAGCCTTTATAAAGAAGGAGATCCTGCCATTTGTGATAAAATGGCTGAAACTGGAGGATAGTGTGCTAAGTGAAATAAACTAGACACAGAAAGACAAATACTGCAAGATCTCACTTACGTGTAGAATCTAGAATGGTCAAACTCATAGAAGTAGAGTGTCAGATGGTGATTGCCAGGGGCTGGAGGGAGGAGGAAATGTCAAAGAGCACAGAATTTCAGTTATGCAAGATAAGAAAGTTCTGGAGATCTTTTATATAGCACAGTGCCTATAACTAACAATATTCTATCAAAAACATATCATATACTTAAAATTTGCTAAGATGGTTGATAGTAGTGTTCTTACCACAAAAAAATGATAACAATAAAAAGGGTGGGAGGATACTGTGAGAGGTGATGGATATGTTTATGGCCTTCATGGTGGTGATGGTTTCATGAATGTATACTCATTCCCAAACTCACTGAGTTGTATATATTAACTATGTACATCTTTTTACATGTCAGTCATGCCTCAAAAAAGGGGTTTTAAAAAACCCCTAAACCCCGAGTGGGTCATAAGTGTGTGATCTAAAGGAAGTACATCTGCAGGTTGACACAGTGGGGACTCCTAGTGTAAGACTATTGGTTTATGGATAATGGACCAAAAAATCAAAAGTGTGGGAGCTGGATGGGGCAGTGATGGCAGGATGGCCTCAAGGGGAGGGCAGGGCCATGTACCTGCAGTAGGGGCGTGGCATTTGGGGGTCTGAGCCAAGCACTGAAGGGAGAATTAGAGTTTACTGGATGGCCAAGGCTGGGGGCAGGAGCAGCGCCTTCCAAGCTGAGGGCTTCGTGGGTTCAGGAGCCTGAAGGCCAGGCAGTGTGCACTGTATTGGAAGGACAGGACTGTTTCAGCGACTGGTGTGAGGTGTGTGAGCTGGGGGCAAAGAGGACAGTGGCAGGCTGAGAGCCTTGGATGCCAGAGTACAGAGTAGCCTGAATCCTGATTGGGACAAGGGTTCATCGAGGGCTTTGCAGCATGGAAGAGCCACAGCCAGTTTTGGGGGAGGCTTCAGTTGCTGTAGAGTCTGGGCTGGTGACTGTTGCAGATACAAGGATAGACAGTGGGGACTGTGGCCAGCTGCAGTGGTGCATGCTCCATCCGTGGTGTCCACTGCTGGGTGCCAGGCACTGTGGTCAGAGCCTGCATTTTCCAAGGAAAGATGGAATCCCATTTTTGAAACATGAAATCCCATCATTTTGAGTGTTGGGTTCAGAACTTTGAAAACACTCTTTGGGTCCAACTGAACATATCTGTGGCAGATTCAGTCCTGACAGTTTTGGCCTTTGTCTTGGACTTTGGGCTCCTGGGGGTGAAGGTGGGGGATAACCCAGGCAAGAACTCCTTCCTCAGACAGGGTTCATCACCCCCAAATGGCTCTGGCCTTGGTGGCTGGAAGTGGAGCCTTTGGAATGATGGGGCCTCTAGGCCCACCTGTTTGTGCCCTTCCCAGCCTGGGGTTCAAGGCTTGCACCTAGCTGGGGTGCTGGGCAGGGTTCGCTGGGCCCTGCTCAGCCAGGTTGGAGGTTCTGCTCTCTGTGGCCCTCCTCACTGCTTCTCTTCCTTGGTCTGCTGTGCGCTGGGAATTTGAACAGTCTCATCTTTGCCCTGCAGGCTGGCCTGATCCGTATGGAGGAGGAGGAGTTCTTTATCGAGCCCCTGGAGAAAGGTCTGGTGGCAAAGGAGGCTGAGCAGGGCCGTGTGCATGTGGTGTATCGCCGGCCGCCCACATCCAGACCCCCTCTTCTCGGGGGGCCACAGGCCCTGGACACAGGTAAGGCTGCTGCAGGTGGGAGGGTGGCATGGTGTACCCTGAATGTCCCCCCTGGGGAATCCAGGTGCCTTTTCTGTATCTCTGGTCCCAGGCCAAGGCTGAGACCCGCCCTTGCTGACCACATAGCACAGTGGGTGTGCTGGGATGCTGGGTCAGGGACCTCTGCTTTGGGTGTATGTGGGCCATAAGCTGGTAGGTCTGAGGCCTCCACAGCAGGCAGTAAAGGCTGCCTGAGGGTCTTACCTTTGGCTGCCTGAGGGCTGGCAAGTGTCAGGGAGGAGGCAAGACCCAGACGAGGCCTGTACCCCGGCCCGAGTCTCGCGCCTGTGTCTCTGAGCCTATGCCTCTGAAGATGTCTGCTGCCCCCTTGCCGCCACCCCCAGCCTCTTTCCCCTGCCTCTGTGCTGTGCTTTCCCTGCAGTGGTGACCACATATCCCTGGCTGCTCACAGAGAAAGGCCCTGAGTGCTTCTTTGTCCCCAGTTGGACCCTGCTCCCTCTGGGAGACAGCTCAGATGCCAGGAGGGGACGGAAGTGCTCCACAAAGACCCCAGAGGTGCTCCCAGCAGCCTCAGCAACCTATGCACAGACTCACTTGGTTTTATCTTTTTCAGCTTAGAATCAAAGTGCGCTCTGGGCCCAGGGGCATGGAAGGAGCTACTGGGCAGGCGGTGCAGCCTCTCAGAGCCCTCCAGGAGGACACACCTACCCTCAGCCCAAACCTCCCCAGCATTCTCAGGATCTCAGGTCCCGGGCTTCAGTGAGGCCAGGTTGGGGTCTGGCTGTGGTCCTGGCAGTGCCCAGGCTCTGTGCTTGGCTCTTGCAGGGTGGGCTTAGCCCTCAGTTTTGGGTTCTAGATTCCTGGCTGTGCTCGCCCATGGCCAGGGCAGGTGGCAGCAGGCACGGCATTGAGGCCTCGGTCTTGAGTCAGGCTCATCTGCATGTTTACAGTGAGCCCTGGAGGCCCTACTGGGCCAGCCCAGCTGTGCTGTGATTAGCCGAGACACCCCCATTGCCTCAAGTAGCCTTGGCTCATTTAATTTAGGTCTCTCTGAGTTCCCGGCTGGCAGATCAGTTGGGTGCGGCCTGGCAAGGCACCATTCTAATTTCAAGGAATGGTATCAGATACTTTTCAAAGGAATTGTCCCATCAGAAATCCCAGTGCTCTCTAGAGCCGATCAATACTTCCAGCGGCACCTTCTTCCCAGATGATGAATCGTAGGTCTCCTGCCAACAGTGGAGGGGTCACCCCAGGCACTGCCCGTCTGGCCTTCCCCAGCTTCAGCCCCTGCTACCTCTTTCCCACCCGTGGGCTTCTTTCTCTGCATGGGGGGAAATGGAGAGTAATCCCATTGGGTGAGGGCAGGAGTGGAAATGGGGCAGGGGAAGTGCCCCAGACCAGGGATCAGGGCCCTGGAGTTGCTCCTCACTGGCCGTCTGCCCTTGGGCAAGTTTGGGCCTCTGGCCTCTGCCTTCTCATCTGTCCTGTGGGATTAAAAATGCCTGTGTCTCACAGAGCTGAGGACCTGGCCACTTTGGGCTTGGTGCTTCTGGACTGGCCTCTACTGGAAGATTCAGGGGGTTCCCTGGGGGCCCACTTAGGCTGGGTGAGGTGGAGCCTGCACAGTGAGGCTGCCAGGTGCCCTGGGCCAGGGTGCCAATCCCAAATTCAATGTGGTACCTATCTCCTGAACATGGCAGCCGTCCTTCATGGCCTGACAGGCCTTGCCTTATTTCCTGGGCTTCTGTTGGCCTTTTGGCATCTTCTCTTGAATCCTGCCCCCAACCTTCTCATCCGGCTATCTCTCGTGAGAGCTTGGAACTCAGAACACAGGAAAGGAATTTCAAACTCAGAATAAGCCCAGAAACCATTGACCTTAGAAGAGGGAAGGCCAATTGCATGGGTCTGGGGCTGAGGCTGCACTGAAATGGGGTGGGGTGAGCTCTAGACCTCAGCCCAGGGCTGTGGGTGTGTAGGCTGAAGGCTGCGGGCCAAGGACAGTAGGTCTCAGCCACAGGCCCAGAGTCTGGCGCCAGACCCACTTTCCTTGACGTCCCTGCCCAGTGTCAGCGTGACCCTGTGTGGGTGACTTGTCCACAGAGAGCACATTTCTCCCTGCATGTGCCTGATTGTTTCCACTGGGCCCAGGGCTGAGGCCCACTCACTGACTGGAGGCAGTCCAGACATATTTTATGCTGGAGCTAGTCTGAGGGCCCACGGTGACCCCCAACAGTCTTGCTGTCTGTCAGCCCAGGCCTTGTCAGGGCCCACGGTGGCAGCTGGGAGATATGTAAAAGGAGTGTCCTTGGCTGAGCGTGTTTGCTCCGTGCTCTTTCCTGCAAGAGGACATGGCCTACTGGGCACAGAACACCAGGACCTCCATGCAGAGGCTCTCAGGATGTGTGTGTGAGTGTGTGTGTATAAGGCTAGGAGACCCTTTCTTCTGGTGAATTCTGATGCGAACCCTGATATGTCAGGGTGGCTCTGGCCAAAGAAGGCAGGAGGTACTGACTGGAAGCTTCCTCCTGCCCCTGCAGGGCAACTTCTGGAAGCAGGTTTGAAATACCCTGGCCATTTATCAATGGACAATGGATATAATGGGTCCTCGGAGGAAGGGGAAGGGGAAACACCTGTCCTGGGCCTCCTGGTCTGGGAGATTAGCATCTGGCTGGGTGTGGGTGTGCGAGTTGGGGTGGGGGTGCCTGCAGAGGGTGGTGAGGGTATAGGTGAGGGGGCGTGTGGGATGGGGTGTTTGTGGGAGTGTGTGTTGTACACAGCTCCTCCAGAGCATTGAGACACGCTGCCATTGCCCTGTTTTCCCTGAGCAGCCAACAGGCTTCCTGGGGTGGTCTCAGGAGCTCCCGGACACTCAGAGCATCATTGTCACTAACGGTCTCCATCATCTTAGTTCGGCTACTGGTTTGCAGACCGCCCAGGGAAAGGATGGAAAATGATGCTTTTAGCATGTCTTCCAGGACTCAGGCCACGGTTAGAGGTTGCACTGGGCAGCTTAGCCCACAGCAATGTCACCCTCAGGCCCTGGAGGAGGGTACCGGGGTGGACAAGGGACTGAAGGAGACCAGGATGACTTTGTTTCCCTCACTGGACTCACAGGTGTTGCAGAAGTGTCTCTGCTTGGCTCTGCTGGGCCTGGGAGCCTGGCTGGGCCAGAAGGGCAGGGCTCCAAGGCCAGGGTGCCAGTGTGGCCTTTTGGGGAGAGGAGATTCAGGCATGTCCAGGCCTCTGCTGGACTGGACCTTTCCCCAGCACCCTGAGTCCCTTTCTCAGCCTTCCCCAGAGCCAGCCCTGTGCCCAGGGCCATATGTTGGGAGGTGTGCTGTGTAACATTGCCCTCTCTGGTGTTTGCACGTGTGTGCATGCATGTGTGTTTGCATTTGTATACAAGCATGGAGAGAGCCTCACTCCCAGTTCTAGGCCACTGCCTGAGCACTGCCCTGGCTGCCATCTGTTAACACTGTCTGGGGTTGTTGAGGGGGAGTCAGGGCCAGTGGGTACAGGATAAGGAGCCCAGCCCAGCCTGGAAGCCCTGCTCACAGCTTGCACTGGGTGATCCTGGCATGTCACACCCCTCTGAGTCTCAGGCTGCTATGACACATTACCACCAACTGGGCGGCTTAGGACAACAGCACTTCATTCTCTCATAGTTTGGGAGGGCAGAAGTCTGAAGTCAGTCAGTGTCACTGGGCTGAAATCAAGGTGTCAGCAGGGCTGGTTCCCTCTGGAGGCTCTAAGGCGAATCTGTTCGTTGCCTCTCCCAGCTTCTGGTGGCTGCTGGCATTCCTTGGCTTGTGGCTGCATCACTCCAATCTCTGCCTTCGTGGTCACATCACCTCCTCCTCTTCTGTGTGATGTCTATCTCCCTCTGCCTCCCTCTTATAAAGGATGCAGGTAATGGCATTGGGATTCACCCTGATAATCAGAATGATCTCCACCTCTCAAGATCCATAATCTAATCACATCTACAAAGTCCTTTTTTGCCGTATAAGATAACATTCACAGGTCCTAGTGATTAGAATCTGGTATCTTTGGGGGCCACCATTCAGCTTATGCAGGAAGCAAATCGGCCTCCCTTTCAAGGCTGGCCGTGCAATGAATGGGGTGCACGTCCGTGGAGGAGCAGCACTGCAGGTACCCTTCACTCCTTCTCAGGGGACAGTGCTCAGGCACAGCCCAGGCAGACCCCTTGCCCCTCTTCTGCCTCTGCTGGACCCTAGTGCCATCTCAGCCAGACTGTGGGGCCTGGTGGGCTATGGCTGGTCTGACCCTAAGACCAAGTAAGCGGAGATGTGGCCTTGCTGGTCACACCAAGGGAGGCTGAACTGGAGACTCTGGGAAAGTCCCCACTGTGTGGGAAAGACCCCTGGGCCACATACCGGGCATGTGGTCTCTCTGTCAGGCACATGTGCAAGAAGTCCTGCCATCCCAAGACAAGGGCCGCAAACTTAAGAGACCTGCAGCGCCCGGCAGGCAATGCCAATAAGGACAATGGCAGAGGATAAGAAAAAGAATTACACCCACCCTTGGCCTGGCCTTAATTTTCCTGCTTTTTTTTTTTTTTTTTGCGGTACATGGGCCTCTCACTGTTGTGGCCTCTCCCGTTGCGGAGCACAGGCTCCGGACGCGCAGGCTCAGCGGCCATGGCTCACGGGCCCAGCCGCTCCGCGGCACGTGGGATCTTCCCGGACCGGGGCACGAACCCGTGTCCCCTGCATCGGCAGGCTGACTCTCAACCACTGCGCCACCAGGGAAGCCCAATTTTCCTGCTTTTGATATAAACACGGGCACAGAGAGAATGTCTCTGCTAAAATGGAAACGGCAATGTGAGTGCAGTGGCACATGGCATTTGGCCCTGGCCTCACCGTGGGCACAGCACAGATGACAGACTTCGTCCACAGGGGCAGCCCCTCCTCAGCTCCCCTGACCAAGACCTGGTGGGACTGTGGGCCTGGGACAGCCAATCCTCTTACTGTCAAAAGAATCCAGACATCAGCACTTTTATTTGAACCCTCCTGATTTTAAATTGTTGCTTCAAATTTCTGAAAAGCACCACATGGGCCAAATAAAACATGACCCCCATTGGCCACATGTGCTTTATGAGAGACAGAGGTGGACGTGTCCTTTACCCTCCTCCACAGGCCTCCTGCAGTCCCTGGGCATGGCCTTGGGACCAAAGAAGGGCTGTGAGCTCCTGCTAGGCAGGTGGTACCCCGTCCCGCGAGCTGCTGTTGGGCTGCAGTGTCTCCCACCCTGCCTTGCACTTGGCCCTGGGCTGAAGGAAGAGAAGCCAGACATCTCAGTGTCTGTGACCTTGGCTGCCTCCTTCTCGGAAACAGCCAGTGCCAAGCCTTTGCCCGCTGCTGTCAGGCTGCGGCATCCTCCCTGGCGGGCAGAGGAGGCATGCTGCCCTCGGGAGCGCTCCGCCCTGCTGCTGCCAAGGAAAGCCTGAGAGGACGGAAGGGCAGGGTGCCAGTGCTGCGTGGCTTCTCCACGTGGCCAAGCGTGGCCAGCCCGCACAGTCTCCACCCAGCAGCCCGCAGCCCTTCCTCCCCTCCTGAGCTGCTGCATGTCTCTGCCCCGTCCCACTGCCTTGAGCCACATAGTTTTCTGGGCTGCTGAGGAACCAGGAGTGAAGCTCATGTAGGCACTCAGGGCAGGAGCCAGAGGGCTGGAGCTGATGCTGGGAGCTCGCAGAGGCTGTGTGATGTCCTGCAGGCAGCCCCAGCAGGGAAGGGGCCTGACAGTTAGTGCTGTATTTCAGCCAGCCTGCTGTGGTCCAGGCTGGGGGCAGGGAGGCCAGAGCGATGGTGCAGGGAGAGTGCAGCCCTCTCAGGACAGGCCGTGGGTGGGAAGCGGGCAAGGCTCCACTTGGTGGTAGAAGGTTGCCAGGCGTACCTTGGTGATGCAGTGGGTATGAGTCATAAGGGTGAGCCCTGGTGGTGGGTGAGGGGTGGATAACGGGGTAGGCGATGTGGAGGGGGCACTAACTTGCTGGAAGCCAGATTGGGGAGGCTTTCTGTGCTATAGCGGTTTATGTCTTAGTGTCCTGTTGCCACTGTAAGAAGTTACCATAAACTCAGTGGCTTAAAAAAACACAGATTTGGGCCTCCCTGGTGGCGCAGTGGTTGAGAGTCCGCCTGCCGATGCAGGGGATACGGGTTCGTGCCCCGGTCTGGGAGGATCCCATATGCCGCGGAGCGGCTGGGCCCGTGAGCCATGGCTGCTGAGCCTGCGCATCCGGAGCCTGTGCTCCGCAACGGGAGAGGCCACAACAGTGAGAGGCCCGCGTACCACAAAAAAAAAAAAAAAAAAAAAAAAAAAAAAAAAAAAAAAAAAAAACACAGATTTATTCTCTTACAGTTCTGGAGGTTAGAAGTCCAAAATGGATCTTAAGGGACTAAAATCAGGGTGTCAGCAGGGCTGGTTCCCTCTGGAGGCTCGAGAGGGGAATCTGTTTCTTGCCTCTCCCAGCTTCTGGTGGCTGCCGGCATTCCTTGGCTTGTGGCTGCATCACTCCAACCTCTGCTCTGTGGTCACAGTGTCTTCTCATCTGTAGTAAGTTTCTCTCCGTTTCCCTTTTATAAAGACACTTGTGATTACATTTGGCTCACCCGGATAATCCAGGAGAATTTTCTCATTTCAAGATCCTTACCTGCATCACATCTCTTGATGTGATATGCAGGGGGGAAAAAAAAAAAAAAAGAGTCTCTCTCTCTCTTTTTTTTTTTTTTTTACTTATAACAGATATAACAAAAGTTTAATATCCTAACTATATAAAGAGCTCCCAGAGATCAATATAAAAAATTACAAATTATCTGAAAAAAACAATTGAGCCACAGATATTAAGAGGCAAATAGGAAATGCATTAACAGAGGGAAATACAGATCGTTAATAAACATCTGCAGAGTCTCTTTAGCCATATAGGGCTATACTCACAGGTTCTGGAGATTAGTATGTGACATCCTGGGGGCCATGATTCAGCCTGCGTGATATCAAAATGTTGAAGGCTGAGGTCCTGGCAGAAGTGGAAGAGAGGCCCTCGGCAGGCTTTGCACCCTGAGTCCCGGATCTGGCCAGAGTCCAAGTGCTGGGACCTCTCTCTGTGTCCCCAACCCAGGTACTTCCTGAGCCATTTGCAGGAGGCTGGGGCCTGGCCTGGCACTTTCAGGTGGTGACCCAGGGGCTTTCCCACTGGACTTGACCCGTGCCCTGCCCAGCCGGCATTGCCAGCTCACCGAATTGCAGCTGAAAGTCTGGGCATCTCAGTGCTAGATGCCCAGGGCCTTCTCAGTTCCTCCTCCTCATTCCACCCCTGAACTGTGCCTACGGCTTGGGGATGAGAGGAAACCCAAAGAGAAGCACCGATTGTGAAACCCGAGGCAGTTGGCCCGACCACTGCCGGGGGGCGTGTTTCAGAGCTGAGTGCATCCTTGGCAGAGGCCTCGGTGCTCCCACTGCTTGCAGCCGGCCCCCTGCACAGCTGTTGGAGATGCCAGTGTGGTGATGTGGCCACATGCCGGGGAGGTGGGCGGGAGGCCAGCGCTGGGACAGCCGAGGCTGCACATTCTCTGAGGCCTGGTGCTGTCTGGGGTCAGACTTAGGAGACCACTCCAGAGCTGTTGGCTGAGCTGGGGGACTTTCTGACTGGGGTCTGCGACCTGGGGGCTCTGCCTAGGGGCTATGAAGGCAGAGGTGATGCCTGCAACCAGGCAAGGGCTTGGGCCCACCTCATCCTGCAGTGGAGACTTGCCTGGTGTGCCGCCCTCCTCCCTGCTGCCCAGATGCAGTCTGTGACGATACTCGGCCTGGCCGGCACAGACAGCCCACGAACTCAGCTCCTGTCCTCAGACACAATTCACTGATACACTTTCTTTCTTACTGTTGGATTGTGTAGTGAATGTCCCCCAAAGAGCTTTCTGTGGGCACGTGGTAACCACGCCTGGCTTCCAGATAACACAGCGTCTCGGGAGCAAAGCTGTGCCCTGCTCTGGGTGCGTCTGGAGTTTAATTAGCAAGAGTGGTGTGCCTGGTTGTCACATCGGCCGTGGGCTCTGCGGGTCTGCTCTTTGCATGTCCCCAGCACGGCAGACCGGGATGTTTCTGTGAGAGACATGATGTCTCTAGGGGCAGCTTTACATGTCTGTGGCATTTGTGCTTCACATGTGTCGGCCGGCCTGCCAGGGTGGGAGCAGCTGGGCCTGAACATCCATCGGGACCCCGACAAGGCTCCCTCCACACCCCATGCGACAATTGTGAAAGAGACCTGGGCTTTCTGCATGCTGTATCTACATGACGGGAGACAGAGGGACAGGTGTCCCACAATGGGTCCCTGGACAGGGGCCTCTCGGAGAAGCGGTGGGGCCCTGATGACAGGTGAGAGGCGCTGGGTCCCAGCATAAGAGGGATCGGGCTGCGGAAACAGCTCTAGGGACGTATGGAGGGGAGAGAAGACCCTTCCCTGGAAGCAGTGAGGCCGGGCATAGCTCAGAAGCTGGGTTTGGGCCCAAGGTCCAAACTCTGCCAGTTTGTACCAGTCGGAGACCTCTGACCAAGGCCTGTTTCCTCTAAGAATTCTCTGCGGGTTGGCAAACACTTCAGCCAGCTCCAAGCCTGAAGTGTTTTCTATAAAAATTTCCAACTTTCCTTGACCTATTTCTCTTTCAGATTAATACCAAGCAGTGCTGTGCACTTGGCCCTGAAGGAACTCTGAGCTGGGAAAAGGTCGTGCAATTAGATGGAAGTGTTGGTGTCTGGCTCTCTCTCCCTCCCCCGCTCAGGCTTTATTCTTCTCTCCCTCAGTCTGGCCCTCTCTTTCGCCCACACATACTCGCGCGCACACGTTTGGAACTTGGGCTGGATTCTTGAGTTGGGATGTTTCTCCCAGAGCTCTTGACCTGGCTCCACTGGCCTGGGCTCAATCTTGGGGTGTGGGCTTCACCTTGACCTGGAGCAAGGCCTCAGGGAGTATGACTGGAGCTCATGGGAGAGCCTGGTGGCAGAGTCCAGCTGGGGTACCTTTCGAGGGGTGTCCAGGCAAGATGAAGGTGCACGCTTGGTATGAGGTCAGGGCTCAGGTGATGGCTTGTAGGATGGCACAGGATTCAGGGGAGTCCAGGGCTAGGACCTGGTGGAGGAGGTGGCCTGGGAGCTGGGGTTGCCTGGGGAGGAGGGTGGGGCTGACGTGGACTGGAAGGGACCAGGCGCCTAGTGGTATTCCCAGTCGTGGGGGGAACAATACGAATGCGGCACTCAGGCTCAGGGCAGGCGCCCTGCCCACTGCTGCAGACAGGGGTAAAGCCGTGAACAAAGCAAATGCCAGGAAAGGGTAGACGGAGTCGGGGGGAGGTTTTCTGGGTCAGAGGCAAGATGCACCTGGCGGGTGGGAGGGCCCAGCCTGCGAGACTGATCCAGACAGAGGGGGCAGAAACACTTGACACTCTCTGAGGCAGGAGTCGCCCCAGTGTGGCCGAGGGCCAGAAGGAGGGCCACATGCCTGGCGCTGAGGGATTAGTGGGGAGAGGAGGGCTGGGCCTGGAGAGGTGGGGAGGACTGGATTGCGTCCAGTCATGGAGTAGGTGCGGTCTTATTCTCCTCGCAGTGGGAAGCCTTTGGGGGACTCTGAGTGGGGAGAGGTCCTTGGGGGGCCCTGGGTGGTCCTGGTGGCCGATGACAGATGGCCAGGTAGATGATTTCAGGATGCTTTTGGAGGTAGGGCTCACAGGACATGGGTGTGAGGGAAGGGTCGAGGACGGCTCCTGGCTTTTGAAAGGCTTGAGCTCCTGGGAGGATGGTGGATGGTTGTGACACAGCCTGAGGTGGGGACGCTGGGGGAGGAGAGGCAGGTCAGGTGGCCCGGCCAAGTGCAGAAGCCAGAATTGGGGCCCAATCCTCAGACTTCAGAGCTGTGCCCCTCCTGCTGTTCCTTGCTTCCTTGGCTCAGAGGAAGGGATTTCCCAGGAGAGGTAGTGCTGGCCATGGACCAAGCCCATTTGGCTTCCAGACTCTTGTGGAAGGGGACAGGGATCCCAGACTTGACCCCATACAGGTGGTTAGGCTCTGGGGTGTGCTCCTAGCCGCTCTTGCCCTGGGAGTCAGAGGCCCTGCTCTGTGGGACGGGGTAGCTGGGCATAGTGTGAAGTCTCGGGCCCCTGGGACGTGCATGTGTCCTGGCCTCTGTGGTACTCCAGGCCCCCCTTTCCAGCCTGCCACTGTGGCGACGGGGCCCGGACCTGCTGGGGTGGATGGAAGCTTGTGAGAGTGGGCATGATGGGCTCTGTGCCTGCTTCTCAGGCCCTCCAGGCAGAGGTCTACTGTCCACCCAGTGGGCTGGGGGCAGTGCTGACCAGCTGCTCACACAGCCTGGATGGTAGTAATGACTCTGCCCTTTGTGCAACCTCTCTTGGAATTTGAATTTGGGGACCTCCTGGCCAGGGGGCCTCAGTTCTTCTCCTGTGAATAAGTATCTGTTGCTGACCCTGCAGGGTACGGCCTGAGCCAGCCCGGACACCCTCGAGCCCTGGCTGTAAACAGGGAGTACTTGCTGTGCGACCGAAATGATTATGGGATCCAAGCGTGACAGACTCACAGTTCTGGGGCAGAGACAGACTGGTTTCCCACCGCAGCTCCCAGAGACACTAAGTCCTTACCAGCACAGGGGCTTTGCTGGCTGATACTTTGCTGATCCAGCAGTGAAGCAGTGTTGCTTTTTGCTTTAATTTGTGCTGCTTTTATGGTCGGCAAGGACGAATGATCTCCCCGCGTTTGATTACTTGTGTGTCTCCTCTTCCTGTTTAAGTCCTTTGCCTGTTCATCTCCTGGGGTCTTTTATATCGGGATAAGCCCTTTATCTGCTTTAGATATCGACTTTCTGTCATGTTTGATACAAGCCTTTTCCCCAGGCTGTATTTCCCTTTTCCTTCTCAGTTTTGTTAGTTTTTGTTGCACAAAAGCCAGTGTTTCCATAGCCCAGTCTGTGGGTGAGTCTTTTCCCCCATTAGAGCCGGTCGGTCATTTGGGGACATGTACCTTTATTGAGGGCCTGTGTGAGGACAGGCGCTCTGCATCTGTGTGTCATTTAATCTGTATGGCAGCCCTGGGAGCAGGCAGAGAACTGGGGCCCAGGAGCACTGCCGTGTGAGCAATAATGAGAGTACCAGGCAGAGGAGAACACAGCATTGGTGGAGCTCACCTGTGCAGTTGTCCCCAGAGCACTGCAGGCACATCATCTCATGGATTCTTGTAACGACTCCATGGGCTTGGTTGGTGCCATCATTGTGCTCACTTTATAGATGAGGGAACTGAGGCACTGACTGTCACAGCTCCTGAGTTGTAGAGCCACAGTTGAAGCCAGGGTGTCCACTCTTGTGTGGGCAGGGAGGAGACGGCTGGGAGCCAGGACTGCCTGGCCCCCTGTGCAGCACCTCCTGTCCACCCCCAAAGCCTGGGCCCCACCTGAAGGCTGGCCATCTTTGGGACACCTGGGGCTTTCCGAGTCCTGAGGCTCTGCCTACTGGCTGCAGGAACTGAGGCCCAGAGAGGGTGAGTGAGGAAGTGTCTCAGGCCGTTTAGCACATCAGCTGTGGGGAGAATCTTTTGCTTGCTGCAAAATTCCCAGCATTGGGTGGGTTGCCTGGCACATAGTTGGTGCTTAAATATCCATGAAAAGAAAGAAGGAACTTGGCTGCCTGGAAAGCCTGGCCACACATTTGTCATTCCTGAGGGAGCTGTTGTCCCTGGCAGGCACTTGAGGGCTTGCCACTGAAGCCCACTTTTATTGTTCCAATAGCTCTTACACTCCTGGCTTCGGATTCTTGGGTTTGTGCAGGTGGGACGTTGCTGGGGCCTCAGGACCCCTGGGATGTCAGGTGGTTGTGCATCTTCACTGCTGCACTGGGGAGATGAGACGGGCAACAGTGCCTGGGGGCCAGGGAGAGGTCAGCCTCGCTTCACCCAGCACTCTGGCTACCATTCAAAGACCGTGCTATTGTCTTTCCACATATTCCCGGTGGAAACCATATCCCATGTACTCATTTGTTCAATTCATTCAACTGATATTTACTTATGGCCCACACAGGGCCTGGCACTGGGCCAGGCACTGGAACCCTGGGAACCAGACAGACACAGCATCCCCAAGCCCAGCGTCATTCAGCTCATGGTGAACTGGTGGGTCTGCAGATGCCTGCACAGTTAGAAATGGTGGGAGATGCCACAAAGTGACCACACAGTAACTGGAGGCTGGGGGTGAGATCTGAAGTGTCGATTGCAGTTCACTAGGAGGCGGGGTGGGGGTGGGGCGCAGGCGAGTGTCCTGAGGGGAGTGGACTTAGCCTGTTTGGGGGTCCAGCAGGAGGGACTGGTGAGGGCAGAGGGGTACGAGGTGGGCTGTCTTGGTGTGGAGGGGTGGTCTTGTGCTCTAAGTAGAGAAGCAGCATGGCCTGGTTACTTTGGAGAAGGGTGAGAGGAGAAAAGGCACGAAGCCAAGAGGAGGCTGCCGCATGAGCCCGGAGAGAGACTGTGGCCTGGGCAGGGGGGCCCTGGGGGTGGAGAGGGATGGCCAGATGCAACATGGAGCGATAGAGCAGCAAGGGTCTTGTGGGTCCTGTTAGGTATTTCCCCGTGGTGGTCAGAGGGGGTTGCTGCCCACTGGACAGAACCACATTCCGCTCCAGGCTCTCAGGGTCCTCCCAGGATCAGGGAGGAGCCAGAACCACAGCTCCCAGCCAGGCCCCTCCCATCCCTACCTCTGCCCAGCCCTGGCCCTGCAGATCCAGGTTGGTGACGCTTGCCAGAATCATCTTTGCTGAGGTCCAGGCCTGGGAAGGTCTTTGTGTTTATGGGCTTCTTTTTTTTTTTTTTTTTGTGGTACGCGGGCCTCTCACTGCTGTGGCCTCTCCCGTTGTGGAGCACAGGCTCCAGACGCGTAGGCTCAGCGGCCATGGCTCACAGGCCCAGCCGCTCCATGGCGTGTGGGATCTTCCCGGACCGGGGCACGAACCCGTGTCCCCTGCATCGGCAGGCGGACTCTCAACCACTGCGCCACCAGGGAAGCTCTGGGCTTCATGTTTTTTTTTTTTTTTTTTCTTTAAGGCTTCTATCCAGATCTCTCTGAACTCATGTTTGCCATGAGTAAAAATGCCATTTGCAGATTCCTGGCTGAGGAGAAATGCTGCTTTGGGCCTGGATCTTTTCTTTGGCCAACTGCAGGGACTCTGGGTGGGGGGTGCCACAGGGGCCAGTATCACCCTCTTTATTCTCAGTGCTTTGGTGGTTCATGGGCCAGGGCCAGGGCTGGACAGGCAT
This sequence comes from Hyperoodon ampullatus, assembly GCF_949752795.1. NCBI lineage: Eukaryota > Metazoa > Chordata > Mammalia > Artiodactyla > Ziphiidae > Hyperoodon > Hyperoodon ampullatus. The sequence goes on from NC_136917.1 coordinate 2,405,063, forward strand.
AGGGGGACAAGTAGGCTTGGCAGGTGATGGAGTCAGGGAAACAAAGAGCTGGGGCACCAGGCCAGTCTGCTGATGTCCAACAGAGTAAGGGACCAAGGGCTGCCCTGGGATCCCCAGAGCCCCCAGGTGCGAGCCCCTAGTGGCCTGTGGGAAGTGGGATTCAGGGGGTCAAGTTGACTGAAGTTCAGTACAGATTGTTTGGGTCCGGGAGCTCAAGGGGGCTCAGGGTGGGGACAAGGGGAGTGATGGCTTGCTCGACCCCACCCACCCAACCCAGAGCCACAGTTGTGGGCAGTCACAGGCTGGAGTGCAGGCATAGTGTGCCCAGTGCCCAGGCTCAGGAGGGGTGGGCTGGGTGGGCAGTGACACGGACCGCGGATGGGCCAGAACCCCCAAGGACAAGAGCTCATCTCCTTGCCACCTTGCACAGAGCCTGGGGTCAGGTATCTGCGGAGGGCAGTGAGGGGCATATTTCTGCAGGGGGCTCCGATGCCAGCATCGCTGGAGTGCAGGCCAATGTGGGGTCAATCGCAGGAGGGATTCTGGTTTCTCAGGAGTAGCCGGAAATTGTGATTTTATGTAAAACCTTTTCATTGTTGGCAGCTAATTCAAACTTTTCAAAAGCTGTGTATGAGCCAAACAGGCCCCTGGCAGCAGCAGGGGTGAGAGGGTCACAGGATGGCTTCAGTGCCCGGGAACCCAAGCCCATGGTGACCCTGCGTGGCTGGGACCGAGCTCTTGATGTGGCGGGTGATGCCACGGAGTTGAAATGCACTTCAGAGGAATTTTTATTTTCCTTTCGGGAATGTTGCGAGAGACCTTTCCAGCGGTTCTGTTTCTGTGAGGAGAGATCTGCTGTCGTTGTGTTTTTCTTGGAGGCCGCTGGGGAAGCCCATCTGCAGAACATTAGCGGGAAGGGCGTGTGGCTGGGGAGGCTCCATCCCAGGCCTCCAGACAGTGTCTGGGTGGGGGGGGAGGGGTTTGGTTAGGATCAGCCCCCAGACCCATGGAGATGGGCCCCCTGCCCACCAGGTGCTGGGGCCACCCCGCCCCACTGGCCAGGCCACATGGGGCTGAGGGGACAGACCCTGTGCTCATTGCATCTTGGTGCCGAGTCCCAGCGGCCTGAAGTTCTGCTTCCCCAGCATGATCGTCCCTTCTCAGGGTCCCTGCAGCTTGGGGAGCAAAGATCAGTTGTAGGTGCTAGAGGACTCTGGTCAGGGACTTCCCTGGTGATCCATTGGTTAAGAATCCGCCCTCCAATGCAGGGGATGCGGGTTTGATCTCTTGTCAGGGAACTATGATCCCACATGCCGCGGGGCAACTAAGCCCGCACGTTGCAACTACCGAGCCCGCATGCCACAACTAGAGAGCCCACATGCTGCAACTACTGAGCTCATGCGTTCTGGAGCCCACGCACCACAACTAGAGAGCTCACACACCACAACTACTGAGTCTTTGTACTCTGGACCCCACATGACACAACTAGAGAGAAGCCTGCAACGAAAGACCCCACATGCCACAATGGAGATCCCGCATGTCACAACTAAGACCTGATGCAGCCACATAGAAAGAAAGAAAGAAAAGAAAGAAAGGAAGGAAGGAAGGAAAGAAAGAAAGAAAGAAGGAAAGAAAGAAAGAAGGAAAGAAAGAAAGAAAGAAAAGAAAAAGAAAGAAAGAAAGGACTCTGGTCAAATGACTGAGCTCCTCTGTTCTGGGCTGTGTCCCAGAAGCTACTTACATTCTTGGCAAAGTCACCAGTAGGACAAAACAGGGCTTGTCCTAGTCCTGGGACCTTGGACTGGGAAGGACACGAGGTCTTCACATGCCGAGAAGAGAACCCACCTTGGGCTACCTCAGAAAACTCAGTTTGGGCCCTTGGTGACAGAGACAGCAGGTGCCAGGGCCCGAGTCCCCCTCTCTTGGTGTCTTCAGTTCCTGGAACGTGTGGGTGCTCCTCAAGGGCTATGGTGGCCCAGAGGGAGTGAGGGAGCCGAGGGGCTCAGCACGGCCCTGGCTTATTGGTCCCTGCTCTGGCCCAACCTCAGTTTCCCCATTTATAAACTCAGGGGCATTGGACCAAAGCCAGGCTCATCTGTTAGCTTACAGGCTGTATCCCCATAACCTACCCCCCTCCCCGCATGTGTGATTTGATTTACACAATGTCTTCAAAAACTGTGAGAGTACACTTAAAAGTCAGGAGGTTTCGCATTAAAATCTCAATTTTCAGTTTCTCAGAAAGATCAGAAGGCCCAGCAACCCTGGGCCTGTTCCTGAAGACCGTATTTAGAGGGAGGTGCCAGACCTCTTCTCCCCAGTTCTTCCTGTCTGGCTGCCCGCCTCACGTGGGCCCCACCTGCCCTCTTTGGCAAAGGAGAGAGACTCCAGGACAAAGACGACCTCTGGTGGGTAGTTATCCACTCACAAACTGTCTGTCTCTCACACACACATGTACACACAGAGGTGTACATATGCACACACGTGTGCACACACATGTACACACACACACATGCACAGAGCAGACACGTCTACATCTTCATGGAATGAACCTTGGGACCCTGAGGGGTTTCCCAGGTCCCTTTCCCTCTGGGCACCCAAGACCCAAGTGAGGGGTCACAGGACTAGACAACCTGGGGCATAGGGACTCACTGTGCCCTGGGCCGAGCTGGCTGCTGGGCCCTCAGCCTGAGCGAGAGGCACCTGTGCTCCCACCTGAAGGGGACGTGGGGCTACAGTACTCTGAGGGCAGAACAAGACCCTGCGGGTCTCTGCAGGAAGAAGGACAGCCTCTGAGGGCGCTCACCATGGTGGGCACAGGCCAAGCTGTGGGAGGCACTGGGGGACAGTGATGGGGAACTGATGGGGTGATTTGCCGAAGCTTATGTGTGGGGACGTAGGCAGCTCCTGGGCCTGCCAGATGGGCCTGGGAGTTTCTGTGCAAAGGGGCTTTCTAGGGCTGGTGGCCTGGTGGGTAGAGGGCGATTGTGCCCGCGGGTTCCAGGCCCTGGCAGCCCGGCCCCGCATCTGCTTCTTCAGAGCCATCCGCTCTGCTTGGATGCTGGCAGCAAGAGAGAGGGAGATTCTGGCCTCTTGTGTAATTCGTGTTTGTGTCACGTGTGGCTCCCGCAGTGGCTGAGGGCCAGTTCCCTGGGAACGCAGTGGCTTTCCCACCTGCTGTGCCTTGAGAGGAGGCAGAATGGGTCCCAGTTGCACTGTCTTTGGGAGCCAGCCCTGCCTCAGGGATTTGCCAACCTGCTCTGAGCTAGGACCTGGCTGGCTCTCAGGAGAGGAAGCAGTAGTGGGGGCACATGAATGGAGGGAAGGTGGGGGAGAAGGTTGATCTAGATCCAGCCCACTCTCAGACCCAGAGGCCACATCAGCTGCTCCAGCCCTGTCCCGTCTCCCCAGCCTCAGACCCACACGCCAGGAGGCTGTGATGCCCCAGTCTTGAGTCGGACACCCCCAGGCCCAAATCCAAGCCCCAGCTCTGAGCCATTGAGCAGTCCTCTGATCCCTCCTCAGGCTCTGGGTGCTTTGAGTTACTGTGGATTCCAAATTCAGGGACGGAGAGCCCTGCGGTTCTGGCCTAAACTGAGTGCACAGCAGCTGAATTCAAGTTTGAATCCCCCCTCCCTGATGGGCAGGCTCCTTCTCCTGTCCAGCTTCGGTGACTGCCTTGGCATTGCTGATCCCCAAAGAAGGTGTCCTGGGCTATTATCTTCAGCCCCTCCCTCACCCTCTGGAGCTGATCTGTGAACAAGCCTAACCAGTTCTACCCCTAAAATGCCTAGAAATCGCACGACCGCCATTTCTGCCCCTGACTTTGTTCCCTGATTCAGTCGTCATGGACGCAAAGAATTCACTTTCTAGTGTCAGAGTCCATTCATTCCCTTGTTCATTCACTCATTCACTCACCCATTCACTCATTAATCCATTCACTCACTCATTAGTTTATTCACTCACTCATCCATCCATCCAACAAGTGTTTGCAAGCACCCCTGTGCCAGCCCTGTGCTGAGCATTGCACATGCACAATCTCGTCTCTGCTTCTGAGGAGTCCTGGTTTAGGGGACAGGCAGAGAAGGGGATGAACCATGACAAGTGCTGCTAACATGCTGTAGAGGCCCAGGGCATGAGCAGCTGACGTTACCCTGGTGGGGTGAGCTCCAGGAAGCTCATCGGAGCGTGGCTGCCAGGCCCCAAGGCCCAGTGGCTGGGCTAGGGCTCCAGAGACAAGAGCAGGGTGTGCTAGCTCAAAGCACAGTCTCTGAGGTCTTGCTACCCGGTTTAAATCCTGGCTTCTCCCTCCACCTCTGTGCCTCTGTTTCCTCATCAGAAAAATGGAGGCACCCCTACCTCCATTTCTACCTGGTAGGGCTGTTGGGAGGATTAGTCCCCATCAAACTTGTGAAGAGCCCAGTGTGGGCCTGGTGTGTGTTGAGCGGTGCCTTGAGCAGAAGGGAAGCCCCACACCTGTCCGTGGCCACCAGACTGTCAGGCTCCTTCTCACAGGTTGCCACCCACACTACATTTTTTCAGCAGATGGTTGCTGGGCTGCTGTCCCGTGCCCATTTCAGGCGGGCTCTGGGTGGGGCAGTCTCGGGCCAGACCATTTTGCCCTCCTGCCTTGTCAGGTCAGGTGAAGGGAGCACGTGCAGTGCAGGGCCATGGGTCCTGATGTAGAGGGGGCACTGAGGCCCTGGGGGGGGTGTTGGGGGACATCATTGACTCTGCCTACTGCACCAAGACAGGCTTCCTGGAGAATGTGGCACTGGGTAGTCCTGAAACATGGTAGAACCTCTCATCAGTGCCTTCCCCATGCACCCAGGACCTTATACACTGAGCGGAAGATGCGAACTGCCAGCCATAGAGCTTGGTGTACCCCGTGGTATGTTTCTCACAGTGACATACAATAAACTGAACAAACTGAACTCATATTTAAGAGGATTTATATACACATATGGATTTCCAGCTTTCCATGAGAGATCAGAACCCCTGGCAGCACTGGGCCTGTACTACCCTCCCTTGTGTCTCCAGTGGGTGGGTGCTGAGGGCCCCTGGGTGGGGGGAAGTGTGCTCCTTTCCCAGGCCCCACCATTTCCACTGACTCCCTGGCCTGGCATCTGGGGCTTGGGATCCTTCATCATCGTGCCCTGTTGTCTTTTTTTTTTTTTAGTCAAAATATATTTCTCTGGGCCTTCGATGCTATCACAAGTTGATATAGGACAGCCAGGCAGAGAAGGCCTGTGAGGCAGTGTGTGTGAGACCTGGTGGCGTAGAGAGTACTCTTACGGCTTGATTTGCAGCCTTCCAGCTGGTGTCACTCATTTCTGTCTCCCCTGGACTCCTGTTAACATTTGAGTTGCTCCCCCTGGTCTTTATTTTTTTGTGACATAAAATTCATGTAACATCAGATGCATAACATTTTAACCATTTAAAAATGTATATAATCCAGTGGCTTTTAGACTATTCACAACGTTGTGCAACTATCAGTACCATTTAGTTCCAGAACATTTTCATCCCCCCAGATGGAAGCCCTGTACCCACCCCCACTAGCAGTCCCTCCCCCTCCCGTCAGCCCCTGGCAACTATTCATTGACTTCCTCTCTCTATGGATCTGCCTAGTCTGGACACTTCATTTAAATGAACTCACACAATATGTGGCCTTCTGGGTCTGGCTTTACTCCTGGTCTTTTAAAAGAATCTGTTTTGCTGGTGTGCAAGCTCATGGTTTACCCCATGCCGTGCCAGCTTGATCTTGTCCCTTGTGTCTCTGATGCCCTTGCCCGTGCCCTGGCTCTTCTGGGCAGGTGGTTGTGCCCTGTCTTCTAGATCCTCGTGCCTGTGACACTGACCACTCTTCCGGCTCCTGGCAGGGGCAGTGGACCAGCCTCCTGGCTCTTTCTTCTGACTTGCCTATGACTATAACCACTTCTCTATTGATTCCAGTACTCTCCAGAAACAGGCATGAAGGAGCTTTACTTATTTCTTCAGAAAACATTTAGTTTAAGGCTCTGTCACATACATTTTCTAAGCCAGTCCCCAGGGAGGGTGTGTAGTTCCAGGGCCCCTCTTCATGGGAGTATAAGGTGCCCAGTGACATGAATGTAAAATGCTACTACTGCTGCTGCTCTTTGAATCCACAAAGTAGCACTCAGTGGCAGAAGGAAGGCCCTGCTGGGGCAGGGTTCAGGGCCTGCCTGCATCTCACATGCCTAAAATAGGCAGCAACGTGCTTTTATGAAGCCCAGGGGCGTGACACAGTAGGGAGCAGTGGGGACTGTGGTAAAAAAAAAAAAATCCAGCACATTTCCATCAAAGGAGTGGCCTCCTCCACACTCCTGAAATGAGTTCTGTGTTGACTCTGAAGTGGCCCTTGAGGTTTCTCCCAAGATGACATGCTCGCACTGGCACGGATCAGCTCTGGACAAGCTCTAAACCAGGAAACGTGGAATCTGAGAAATAACACCACCAACCCCCACTACACCCCCATTCCCAAAGAGAAAATACCAAAACTATGAGAGCCCCCCACGGAGGCCAACCTGGTGCTGGTATTCAGATCTGGAGCTGGTGTGGACGTTGTGTGTCTGTGTGTGCACATGTATGCACATGTCCATGGGCTGCAGTCAGGGCCCGGCCAGCCAGCATAGCCATGAAAGGGTGTGTTAGAGAAAAGGGGGTATCATTTTTTAAAGAAGAGTTAGAAAGGAGAACAGGGAAGCCAAAACAATGAGACAGAATAATAGAGGAATATGGGAGAAACAAATCTAAACTGATCAATTATCAGAGTAAATGTAAATGGATTAAACTCACCTGTTCAAAGACAGATGTTGTCATATTAGAGAAACCAAACCAAACCAAAACCCAAAATCTAAAATCCAGCTCTGTGCTATCACCAGAGCTACGAGTGCAAAGGCAGGAAAAGGTTGAAAGGAAAAGAATGGAAACAAATATCAGACAACCAAAGGCAGGCTGTCACATCAACCTCAGACTCCATGGACTCGAGGCATTTTCAGGGAAGGATGGGTCACGATCTAATGAGGACAGGTTCATTTCCCCAAGACGACAGAATAGTTTTAAAGGTTCACTCATTCAGTAAAGCAGCCTCAATGTATTTGATGTAAACTTTGTTAGAAATAGAGGAATTGACAAAACTGTCATCATTTTAGGAGATTTTCAGCCATTTTTTTCCAATTAGTGTTGGATTAAGTCAACAGAAAATCAGCAAAGACAAGAAAGTTCTGAATAACACAAATAACGAGCTTGATTTAATGGAAGTAGATAGATTTTGCATCTGATGAGTAGAGGTCCCTCATTCTTCTCAAGCACATGTATAACTCCCACAAAAAAATTAATCAATTAAGTGCAAGTCTCATGAAAATTAAAAGAAGAATTATGATGATAATTATGATGTCCTGTTCCCTCACCATCATGCCTGTAAGCTAGAAATTAATAACCCCCCAAATAAAAATCCTCATTATTTGGAAATAAAAAAACTCAAGTAATTCATGGATCAAAGAAGGAATAATAATGAAACTTCAAGGATACTTAAAACTGAATGATAATAAAAGCTCCAAGTATCAAAACTTGGATGGAAATTTACATTAGAAAAGAAAAAACCTGCAAATTAAAGAAATACATTTCCAATATAAGAAGTTAGAAAAAAGCAAAAGTTACCCAAAGGAAGTAGAAGGGGAAAGATAATACAAGATAAGATCAGAAATCAATGAACCAGAAAACCTCTGTGTTCTGATGATTGTTGCTATTACAAGGATGCAGGGTCAGTGTTGCCAGATCTTTTGGTTTTTCAAGAGAAGTCAGAAATTTGTAGTTCTGCAAGAAATTTCTGCATTAAAAAAATATGATGTGGGCCATTCAAAACATGTCGGTAGCCTAAATTGGGCCTGTGCACCTCTTTTAAGAGCCCTGCCTTCTTTTAAGCAGCCCTTGGAGAGGCTGTTCACCTCATTTAAGGGGGATGACAAAGGTGACTTGGGGAGAATGGCCAACCTGATTCTGGGCAGGAACTGAGCCTCAGCCCCAGGTCCTGTTCCCAGGGACCCGGGAGCCACCTCTACACACAATACCTCCCCCGGGGCTGTCTTCTCCTTTATGAGTTTTTGTGTTGACATATATTTTCATTACTATTGGGTACAAACCTAGAATTGCTGGGTCATATGGTAACTCTACTTTTATCCTTTTGAGAAAAGTGCCAGACTGTTTTCCAGTGTGTCCTGAGCATGATGTCCCCTTTCCTGGGGATTGGTGGGGGGTGGTGTCAGGGCCGGTTACCATCCCCCAAACATTTCTAGGTCTATGGATGTGTGCTCAGCTCACTGTGAGTTCTCAGACTTCATCTCAGGGCTCCTGTGTGGATGCCTGAGAAGGCCTGCTGCTTGTTCCTCAGTAGCAGGAGCCAGCCTCTCCTTGTGCAGGTTTCTGTCTCTCGTCTGAGGACGTGATGTTCTCGGGCCCCGGCCTGTTGGTTTTATCCAGAAACTGGGGAGGCGGTGGAGAGGATTTGAGTTCTGCTTCTTTTGGCTGGAGAATAATTTCCACATTGGGTCTGTGTTGAAGTGAATCCCTAATTGGCAGAAATACAATTCCTGAGGCTTTTCTGGGATAGCAAGCTCAAACCTTCCCTGGCTGCCGAGCCTTTACACAGCTTTACTTCCAGTATCATGTGGATGTTCTTTTCACATAACACAGTTCGTGATGTTTCACAAGGGCCTGGAGAGATAGGAAGAACCCCATAAATGGGTTGGAAATGGGAGGCTCAGAGATGGCACTTGAAGGAGCTGGGACTTGAACCTAGGCCTGTCTGATGCAGAAAGTGGGCTCTTTCTGCTACACTAGCTTTAGGTACTTCCTGAGCCCCCAGGGGTTGATGAGAGAGAGGACAAGCTGATGAGGTCTTTGCCTCTCCCCCTGGCGAACCCTGGATGTCTCTGGGTCTTTCTTGTTCAGTCAGCCAGGGCCCCTCTGGCAGAAGCCACCTGTGAGGGCAGAATGGAAGGTGCCCATGGGCTGACTGCAGCTGTTGGAACACAAGCAGAAGCTGTTTGTATGAGGGAGTTAGTATGGTGAGGAAGAGTGTACTTGTCTCTAACCAGAAGGACTCACCCCCCTTTGTGGTGAGAACTCAACTAACCCAGTGGCCTCCCACGACTTTGCACTGTGCAGCACTGAACAGCCACAAAGCAGGACCCAGAGGCCTCGTTAGCTGGTGCTTGAAGTGTGGGTGGTCATGTGGGTCACCACCAAGTATCACCTGGGGTCTGGTCCTGTCTGGGAATGTCTCAGAGAAATCGGAGGTCAAGGGGCAGGTTATTCTTTTACTTTTTCTTTATAATAGGCTTATTGAGATATGATTCATATGCTATAATTCACCCATTCTAAGTATACAATTCTGTGAGTTTTGGGGTAGTCACAGAGTTGTGCAACCATCATCACAATCAACTTCTGAACATTTTCATTGCCCCTCAAAGAAACCTCTTACTCATTAGCACTTATTTCCCATTTCCCCTCAAGAAGTTTTACTTTCTTCCTTTCCAGTTAGATACCTTTTATTTCTTTTTCGTGCCTAATTGCTCTGACTAGAACTTCTAGCACTATGTTGAATAGCAGTAGCAAAAGTGGGCTTTCTTGTCTGCTTCCTGATCTTAGAGGAAAAGCTTTCAGTCTTTTACCATTGAGTATGATGTTAGTTGTGGGTTTTATCATGCCTTTTGTCATGTTGAGGGAGTTCCCTACTATTCCTAGTCTATTAAGTGTTTTTATCATGAAGGGTGTTGGATTTTGCCAAATGCTTTTTCTGCATTAATTGAGATGATCATGTGTTTTATTTTCCTCCATTGTGAATCACTATATTGTACATTTGTAACTTATATAATATCGTACATCAACTATAGTCCAATTTTAAAGAAAAGAAAGTGGAGTATTGAAGTCTCCTCCAACTTTTAATGTAGAACTGTCTATTTCTCCCTTCAATTCTGTCATGGCTTTCTTTGTATATTTTGGAACTTTGTTGTTAGATGCAGATGTGTTTATCATTTTTATATCTTCTTGATGGATTGGTCCTTTCGTCAATATATAATGTTCTTCTTTGTTATAAACATTTTTTACTAAAACTCTATTTTGTCTGATATTAGTATAGCATCCTAGATCTCTTTTTGCTTACTGTTTGCATGGAATTTGTTCTTCCATCCTTTCACTTTGACCTATTTGTGTATTTGGATCAAAATTGGGTCTCTTATAGGCAGCATGTAGCTGGATCGTGGTTTTTAAAAAAATCTATTTTGCCAGTCTCTGCCTTTTAATTGATGAGTTTAATTCATTTACCTTTAAAGTAATTTCTGATAAGGAAGGGCTTACTTCTGCTATTTGTTTTCTATATGTCATATCTTTTTTGTTCCTCAGTTCCACCAGTACTGCTTTTTTGTGTTTAATTTATTTTTTCTAGTGTACTGTTTTGTGTCTCTTCTTGTTTCCTTATCTGTATATTTTTAAGTCATTTTCTTAGTGGTAACCCTGGGGATTATAATTATTATCTTAAATGTATAACAATTTAGTTTGAATGAATACCAACTTAGTTTCAACAATATACAAAAACTATGCTCCTATACACCTTGGTCTCCCCCACCTTTTATGATATTATTGTCACAAATTACATCTTTATACATTGCATGCCCTTTAACATAGATAACTGTTGTTTTATGCATTTGTCTATTAAATAACATAGGAAAAAAAGAGGAGTTACAAACCAAGAATGTGTTTTTCTTTATTTTTCAATATAGATTGGAGTTATTGTCTAGTGCCCATTTATTTTAACTGGAAGGACTTCCTTTAACATTTCTTGGATGGCAGGCTGATTAGTAATAGACTCCCTCAGTTTTTGTTTATCTGGTAATGTCTTAATTTTTCCTTCATTTTTGAAGAATATTTTTGCTGGATATAGAATTCTTGCTTGACAATATTTTTCTCTCAGCACTTTAAATATCAATATGTCATCCTGCTGTTTCTATCATCCCTCCATAGTTTCTGATGAGAAATCAGCTGTTACTCTCATTGAAGATCCCTTGTAAGTGTGGAGTTGCTTCTCTCTTGTTGCTTTTAAGATTCTCTTTTTGACTTTGATTTTTGACAATTTGATTATAATGTGTCTCAGAATGTATCTCTTTGAGTTTATCCAACTTGCAGATCCTTAGCTGTGTAGATTCATGTTTTATCAAATTTGGGAAATTTTTGACCATTATATCTTTAAATATTCTTTCTGCCCTTTCTCTCTTGCCTCTCTTTCTGGGACTCCCATTAAGTGTATGTTGGTGCACATGGGGGTTTCCCACAGGTCTCCTACATTCTGTTCACTTTTCTTCATTTTTTTTCCTTCTGCTCCTCATACTGGGTAAGTGGCCTATCTTTAAGTTTACTGATTTGCTCACATCTGTTGTTGAACCTATCTAGTGAATTTTTCATTTCATTATTACACTTTTCAACTTCAGAATTTCTTTTGGTACTTTTTCTAATTTCTACCTGTATATTGACATTCTCTATTTGGTGAGACATCTTTCTCCTTGTTTGCTTTAGGTCTTTGTCCATGGTTTCCTTTAGCTATTTGAGCATATTTAAGACAGTTGATTTAAAGTTAAGTCTAGTGTCTGGACTTCCTCAGGGAAAGTTTCTCTTAATTTCTTTTTTTCCTGAGAATGGGCCATACTTTCTTGTTTCTTTGCATGCCTCATAAGTTTTTGCTGGAAACTGAACATTTTGAGTATTATAATGTGGCAACTCTGGAAATCAGATTTGCCTCCCTCCCCAGGGTTTGTTGTGGCTTGTTGTGGGTTTCTGTTGTTTGCCTAGTGACTTTTCTAAACTATTTTTTTGTGGTACGTGGGCCTCTCACTGTTGTGGCCTCTCCCGTTGTGGAGCACAGGCTCCGAACGTGCAGGCTCAGTGGCCATGGCTCACGGGCCCAGCCGCTCCGCAGCATGTGGGATCTTCCTGGACCGGGGCATGAACCCGTGTCCCCTGCATCGGCAGGAGGACTCTCAACCACTGCACCACCAGGGAAGCCCCTAAACTATTTTTTTTTAAAGTCTGTACTCTTTGTTGTGTGTGGCCATTGAAATCTCTGTCCTGTTAGCTAGTGGTTTGAGAGATTTCGGTAAATACCCTGGGCCAAAGGAGAAATAATACTCTTTCAGTCTTTCCAGATGGGCTGTGTGTGGCAGCACTCCTTCAATGCTTAGCCTATTTAACTATTTAAACTCTGTCTTAACCTTCACTTCCTACTGCATGGAGCATAAGGGTCAACCAGAGGTGAAAGCTTTGGGTCTTCTCAGGTCTTTTTGGGCATGTGTCTAGCCCTGGGTATGTGTGTGGCCTTCCAGATTCCTTGGTATATGTGGGAGTTTTCCAAAGACCTTATTTCTCCAAGTGTCTCCTTCCCCAACCTCTTCTTTCCCAGGCTTTTTGATTTGTGTATTGCTTGCATTGCCCTGACTGTTGTCCCTTGGCCCAAGTGGCTGTGGCTAATACATTTGCCTTTAAATGCTTTCAACAAACACTACCCAGGAAGCCACTTCAGCCCTGGGGAAGCTCCAAAGCAGGAGAAACAAAAGCAAACCCTTGGGGCTTCTCTGGTGGCGCAGTGGTTGAGAGTCTGCCTGCCGATGCAGGGGACGCGGGTTCGTGCCCCGGTCCGGGAGGATCCCACATGCCGCGGAGCGACTGGGCCCGTGAGCCATGACCGCTGAGCCTGCGCGTCCGGAGCCTGTGCTCCGCAATGGGAGAGGCCACAGCAGTGAGAGGCCCGCGTACCGCAAAAAAAAAAAAAAAAAAAAAAGAAAAAAAGCAAACCCTTGAGCTGATCTTTCAAGGAGCCACCAGATAGGTCAAAACACAAAATCACAGTTCTTTGGGAATAAGGTTCATATTGCTCTCACTGGTACCAACAACCTGCCCCAGGAATGTGGGCTGCCTTCTTCATGGCCAGCTTTGAGGTGGGGAGTAGGGGATGGTAAGTGGGTAAATTAAAATGCCACAGCACTCTCTTACTGAAATTCAGCAGCTCCTTTCTTCATTAAGCATTTCCCTTGTAAATTTTTTATCAAATTCCGGAGTTCCAAAAAAGTTGATTCTGACAGATTTTACCAGGTTATTAGTTACTTTTGTGGAGGGACAGATTTTTGGAGTACCCTACTCTGTTGTTTTAGTGATGTCCTCTCCCTTACCATATACATCTTATCAGAATGAACTTCAGATTTATGTTAACTTAATTCCAGTGAGCTATGAAATGTTACTCCTATGTAGCTCTATTTCTCCTTGCCCTCTTTGAACTATTGCTCCTATACATCTTACATTAATTTTCTTTCTTTCTCTTTTTAAAATTAATTTATTTTTTTGGCTGCGTTGGGTCTTCATTGCTGTGCATGGGTTTCTCTAGTTGTGGGGACCGGGATCTACTCTTCGTTGTGGTGCGTGAGCTTCTCACCGTGGTGGCTTTTCTGTTGTGGAGCACGGGCTCTAGGCATGTGGGCTTCAGTAGTTGTGGTGCATGGGCTCAGTAGTTGTGGCTTGCGGGTTCTAGAGCACAGGCTCAGTAGTTGTGGCGTACGGGCTTAGTTGCTCTGCGGCATGTGGGATCTTCCTGGACCAGGGCTCGAACCTGTGTCCCCTGCATTGGCAGGTGGATTCTTAAACACTGTGCCACTGGGGAAGTCCCTATGTTAGTTTTCTATTGCTGCTGTAACGAATTACCACAAATTTAGTGGCTTAAATCATACAGTCTTATTGACTTACAGTTCTGGAGGTCAGAAGTCTGAAATGAGTCTCACTGGGCTACAATCAAGATATTGGCAAGGCTTTGTTCCTTCTAGAGACTTTAGGGGAGAATCTGTTTACTTGCCCTTTCCAGCTTCTGGAGGCCACCTGCATGCCTTGGCTTATGTCCCCTTGCCTCCAACTTCAAGCCAGTAACATCAGGCCAAGTACTTCTCATGCTGTCATTTCTCTGGTTCTCTCTCTTCTGCCTCCCTCTTCCACCTTTAAGGACCCTTGTTATTACATTGGGCTCACCTGGCTAATCCAGGAAAATTTCACTATCTTAAAGTCATCTGATTTGCAACCTTAATTTCCCTTTACAGTATAACCTTACATATACATAGGTTCTGGGAATTACACATGGGCATCTTTCAAGGGCCGTAATTCTTCCTACCACACATTTGTATATTTTACGCATAAAATATACGCAGCTGTATATTTTACAAACCCAACAACACGTTGTTATAATTATTATATTATGTAATTTTATGCTTGAAGAAGCTGAGAAAAGAAAGGAGAACAAGTATATATATTTATAGTTTGTTATATTAACCATTTTATTTACCATTTCTTACTCTTTTCATTTTGCTGCTGTGGATTCAAGTTGCCATATGGTATCATTTCCTTACTTCAGTATGGCTTTATTCCCATCTACCTCTTTTGTGCTCTTATTGTCAAATTACATTTCTATATGACACAGACCCAACAATACAATTATATGCATATTGTTTTATAAAATTGCTTTTTAAGTCAGTTAAGGGAAGAAAGAAGAAATATACATTTATACTGTCTTTATAATTGTATAATTACCTTTACCAGTGCTCTTTGGTTTTTTGTGAGAATTTGAATTAATATCTGGAGTCACTTACTTTCAGCCTGAAGAACTTCATTTAAGATGTCTTGTAAGTACTTACAAGTTCGCCCAGTTTTTGTTTACCTGGGACTGCCTATATTTCATGACTTCATTTTATGAAAGATAGCTTTGCTGAGTATGTTTCTTGATTGATGGATATTTTTCTTTCAGCACTTTGAATATGCCACTCCGCTTCTGTTCTGGTTTCCATTACTTCTGATGAGAAGTCAACTGTGAATCCTACTGGGGCTCCCTAATGCATGGCAAGTTGTTTCTCTTGCTGCTTTCACATTTTTCTCTTTGTCATTGTATTTCAGCATTTTTACTATGATGTCTCTGGGTGTGGATCTCTTTGCATTTGTCCTACTTGGAATTTTTGGGGGTTTTTGGATAGACAGATAATATTTTCCATCAAATTTAGGAATTTTTCAGCCACTATTTCTTCTATTTTCTTCCATGCCTTTCTCTCTGTCTTCTCCTTTTGATACTTCCATTACGCATATGGTTGTGTCCTTAATGATGTTCCCCCTTTCTCTTAGGTTCTGTTCAATTTTCTTCATTCTTTTTCTCTCTGTCCTTCAATTCACATAAATGTCTTCTGCCAGTTCAAATATACTCTTGTGCCCTTTGCTAATTGTACTTTTCAACTCCAGAATTCCCATTTGGTTCTTTTTTTATCATTTCTATCTCACTCTTTTCTAAAAAAATATTTATTTATTTATTTGGCTGTACCGGGTCTTAGTTGCGGCACGTGAGATCTTGTTGCAGCATGTGAGATCTTCAGTTGCAGCATGTGGGATCTTTAGTTGCAGCATGCAGAATCTTTAGTTATGGGATGTGGGATCTTTAGTTGCGGCATGTGGAATCTTTAGTTGCGGCATGTGGTATCCTTTAGTTGCGATATGCAGGCTCTTAGTTGCGACATGTGGGATCTAGTTCCCTGACCAGGGATTGAACCCTGGCCCTCTGCATTGGGAGCATGGAGTCTTAACTGCTGGACCACCAGGGAAGTCCCTATAATTTCTATCTCTTTATTGACATTCTTTAGTTGATGAGACATTGTCATAATACATAGTTCCTTTACTTCTGTATGCTTGATTTCCTTTAGTTTTTTTAATGTATTTAAAATGGCTCCCTTGAAATCTTTGTTAAATCTAACATCTGGACCCTCTCACAGGCAGTTTCTGTTGCCCACTTTTTGTTCCTGTATTTGGATCACACTTTCTCTTTTCTTTGCATTTCTCCCTCTCTCTCTCTCTCTCTCTTTCTCTGTTTTTTTTAAAACTGGACATTTTAGGTAATGTATTATAACAGCTCTGGATGCTGATTCTCCTCCCCTACTCTGGGGCTTATTTTGGTTGATGTTTGCTTGTTTATTTGTTTCTTGACCTGGCTAGACTATTGTAGTGAAGTCTAGTTCCCTGGCAGTATGAAGCCTCTGATGTTGCTCCTCAGAGGGCACAGCCTTGAGCATGTGCACAGTCACCCTGGGACAATAGTGGCTTTAGTGGGGCTCTTTGACACACACACTCTCTCTCTCTCTCTCATCTCTCTGTTGGCTCTCTGCCTCACTTGGTATCACCCCCAGCTGTTAGGCTCCACTAATTGATGCCTGATTATTATTTTCGACAATGCCTGGGAACAATAAATTGCTTTATAGTCTGGTCCAACTGAATTTTAGTAGGGCTAGTTTTTGAGGCAAGTCTTTGAAATCTCTTCTACCTGTAGGAGGAGGCTTCATAACTGTCTATTTTCCTGATTCTCTTTAGAAAACTATCAGGCTTATGTTTCGCTTGTTGCTCTCATAGAGCTACCAGCCTCATCTTATATGCTTACCACCAAAATCTGTATTGTTGTTGAGAGCATGCTCGGGCTTGAACTTGTCCACACCCTGATTCAAATAAAGTCAGCCTTTTGGGGAGAGTTTCAGAGTGTTCTGTTCTTAGGAACTGTCTTTCTCCAGTGAAAATCTGTGAGCCACTGCCCCCGTGCTAGGCAGGGGAATTAGCCTGCGAGCTTCTTAGCTTGCCTTTCCCAACATGGAATCTTTTTCCTACAAACAAGCTGAGGTGAGGATTGGGACCCCAGTATTCTCATTTTGCTGTACCTGTAGTAGAGCCTCTTCCCTTTGAGTGAGGGTTGACTGGAGGAAGGGAGCCACTGACCTTTCAGCCAGACTCACCAGGAATTTTGCCTCTGCCACTTGGAGTGGTGGCCAGCCTATTCCAGTGAGATACTGTATCTGTTGACTGGAATCTGATGGGAGAGGAAGCTCCATCTTCTTGGCCACATCCACCCATCATGGTGGAGCTTCCCTTTGATTTGGTGAGGATGGGATGGGGTGGGGAGAGTAGGGAGTGGGTTATGGTTCAAGTGCCACAGACTCTTGCTGTTCTTACTGAGTTTTTTTTTAAAACCAAGATTCAGTAGATTTCTTGAATAAATGATGTTTCTTCATTTGCTCTATGCCCTTAGGACAATTTCCAGAGACTAGATTATTGTTGTTGGTTTTCTTTTTAACTATTTTTGCCAGTTATTGTTGTTTTGCTGAGAAATGGGTCCATGAGATTTCTCACACCACCATTCTACAAGTGGAATTTGGGACAGGTCATTCTTAATCTTTCTTAGGGCCACAGCATTGAGGAAGATAGAGGACCCTGTATCTGTTGGGGTCCTTCAAAGTGTAAGTGATAGAGACACAAATCTAATTAAGCCAGAAAAGGAAATGTACTGGCGCACAAGATTGAGACGGTGTACACAGCTGGCCCAAAGGACGCTGCCAAGGCTCTGTGTCTCCCTCTCTTTCCTGACTTGGCTGTCTTCTGCACAGACATTCCCTCAAGTTGGCTCTCCACATAAGCAGCCCCAGGCTTGCGCTGTGAACTTCCTGACCCAGGAAGGGGCTCTTCCCCCAACAGAAAGAGGGGTGCTGGCTTGAAAAACTAACAAATAGCCTCTAGTTGCCCCTTTTAAAAAATGCACAGACAGGTACACACACAATTTTGTGTACAATTAATTTTCACCTGCTGTAAATCTCTTTCACATACTCAGAACTTAAAAACAAACTTTTTGAGAGTTATAGTTCCTTTAACTGCACTTTTCATGCAAAATGATTGGTCACTTCCTGAAACACTGAAACAAATGCAAGTTGTACAAGTAAAAGAAAGAGCAAACTTGAATCTCGCCCCAAAGCAAACTTCTCTAAGAGGCTGCTATCATTCGACTTTAATACATTGAAATTACAGAATGGCCTTTGACACGGCAATTTTCACGTTATTTTGGACATGAAGCTGATTTTGATCTGTTTTGATGGCAATGAGACTGAAAACTCTGACTCACGAAAGTGCAGTATAACAGACGGATTCCCCCGGCTCTGCTGGACGAGGGGATGCCTCGCTGGGCTGATTTGCTGTGGCCTCACTTTCCACGAGTGTGAGGTCATGTCTGGCAGGTGTGCCTCACGGGGGCTGCCTGGGGTGCAAGCACTGGCCGCTGGTCGGGGTCACATAGGAGGGCTGCCTGGGACGAGGAAGTGTCCGCACTGTCCTAAGGAGTTTCTGAGTGTCTGCACACTGTCTTGGTTGACATGGTGACGAGGCTTGCTGCTCAGCCCAGCCTGCAGCGGCCTAGCCTCCGCCTCTGGAGGGTTCACCCCTCTTTTCCGCTCACACTTCAGTTTCTTCTTGGCCAAAGGACATCATTGTTCTCCAGCAGCTCCCGCAAAGGGTCTGGGTTTACCTCATCCATACAGCCGAGCCCATCTGTCAGCAACACCAAAACTCAAGCTCAGTCATCCCACCCAATTCTCCTGAGAACTGGGTTTGCTCCTCCTTTCCCGAACCTGAGACCCACCCCCCCCTTCCGACTTGGGCTGAGTGCATCAGAGTTGTGCTCTGGGAAGTCTATCAAGTACTGCCAGGAGTTCCACTTCCCTTTCTGGACAAAAAGCCCCAGAAGAGATGGGATGTGAGCTCTAAATTTGAGACTGTTTATAGTTTCCACAGCAGTGACCAAGGCTTGTGTCAGTGCCTCTCACAGCAGTGGCTGCCAGCTGGAGGGCAGCAAGGCACAGGGAGCTGGAGCTTCCGCCTCGCAGTGTGACAATCCCGCACCATCACGGGAGCTCATCTGACAGAGGGCCGGGTTCCGCAAAACTTCCCACCGGTTCTCTGATGCCTTCAGACATGGTCTTTACCGTCACCCACCCTGGGTGATCTGGCCCGCTTGCCTCTCTGATCCTATTTTCCTCCTGGTCTCCCTGCCCGGCACAGGCTCGTCCTCCTTCCTGGATGCTCTTTCATCAGATGCTCCCATGACTCCCTCCCTCCCCTCATTCAGGTCTTTGCCCACGTGCCCTCTTTCGGTGACGGCTACCTGGACCACCAGAATATTTTGTAACCTACCTACCCTCACCCCCACCTTCTCGGCCCTGGCGCTCCCAATCCCTCTGCTCTCCATTTTCTTTCTCTCCTGGGGCAGCTGCTCCCCCTACCAGAGTCAAGCCCACCCTGGGCAGAGGGCTGGGCAGGATGCAAGGCCCAGTGATACCTGGAAGCTAGGGTGTGGCAGGGGGGCTTCACAGCTGAGCGCCATTTCAGGGCTGGGGGCAGAGGCTTTTCCTGTCTGATCTGTGCAGCTGGAACAGGAGGGCAGCTGGGACCAGGACTAGGGCTGGTGGGCACAGAGGTGACAGGAGGCAGGGCTGAGGCTGGCAGATGTCTGAGAAGGGCTGAACCAGAGGAGGGGCGACCTGTGCCATGGTGGGTGGGGAGCACTGTTGGAGCAATCCTGGTGCGGAGGGATCTACTCTAGGATTTACTAGGGACTACTAGTACTACTAGCTCTGCCTGGACTCACATGGTTCATGGGGTTGGAGTGGGGGGGTGTCCAGAAATAGACAGGACCAAACTGGTGGGTGTCAGTACTGGATTCTTCTTCTTTTTTTGTTTTTAGTTTACTTTTGGCTGTGTTGGGTCTTCGTTGCTGCACGCGGGCTTTCTCTAGTTGCGGTGAGCGGGGGCTACTCTTCACTGCGGTGTGTGGGTTTCTCATTGAAGTTGCTTCTCTTGTTGCAGAGCAAGGGCTCTAGGTGTGCGGGCTCAGGAGTTGTGGTGATGGGCCCAATAGTCGTGGTGAGTGGGGTCAGTAGTTGTGGCGCACGGGTTTAGTTGCTCCGCGGCATGTGGGATCTCTCCGGACCAGGGCTCGCACCCGTGTCCCCCGCATTGGCAGGCGGATTCTTAACCACTGCGCCACCAGGGAAGTCCCAGGACTGGATTCTATCTGAGGTTTGGGAAGAGGTGGTCCACCCCTGTTCCTGCCTCCCTTCCCCCCGCCCTTTCCCTGCCAAGGCAAGGCCTGGCACCCGAGCCCTTCCAGTGCCTCTGGGTGGACACCTGGGCTCAGGATGGGAAGAAGGCCCTGTCCTCCATTACCTAGAACTTTGGGCAGCACCAACCGCAACAGGCTGAGACAAAGAGCAGGTGAATTTCTTTAAGGCCTCCCAGCTGATTCTCTTTGGTGTCCATCTGATTTGCACTTGGCCTGAGCCTGTCACAGTTGGCAGAACTCGGACACACACAGAGAGATGGGCACTTGGTTCCATAGACACCAAGGACCTCTCTCTGTTTCACACACCCTGAGCATTTCATGGTGTCCCGTAACATGAGGGCAGGCTCTTTCTCTTGCTCTTTGTTGATTCCTTCATCCTGTCATGCATAAGTCTTCACTGAGATCTTCCTCTCGGCTAGCGCTGGTGGTCCAGAGATGAATCCAACACACGCTTTTCCTTCAGGAGCTCTTGAATTTAACAATTCCTTGTGATCAGTGTTTTAACGGAGGAAAGTGCAGGGAGCTATGAGAGTCTAGAAACAGGAGTGACTTTCTCTGTTTGCAGAGACGATGAACTGAGCATGGGCCTGGATTTTAAAGACTGAATAGGAGTCTGCCAGAAAAGGCAGGGGTGGACATTCCGGGCAGAGCAAGCGGTGTTTTCTAGGACCCACGGCTGTAAATGCATTGCAGGGCCCTCAGCTGGAGACCAGCATAATCGGTGACAGGGTGGCAGGGGCTGGCACAGCATCAGGCCCGTCAGCAGCCCCTGGCCAGTGAGGCTTCCACTCCTGGGAGGTCTGGGTTGCCCAGGAACCGCTGCAGGGCCTACAGACATGGCCAGGTCTGTGCAGAGGCTGCTGCCAACCAGGTGGAGGTCATGAAGTGTGACCTCACCCCCCACCCCGAGGGGGAGAAGGCAGATTTCGAGGAACAGAGGGGAAAGGTGCCAGGGCTGTGATGACTTCTTGGTTGTGGAGGGGAGATGGGCGATGAGCGGCATCTGCCAGGATCGGGGTAGGAGAGGCGCCAGTTCTCCTGGGGCTTGTTGACATGGAGGTGCTCAGGGGCAGTTGCGGGCAGCTAGGTAGAGGGTCTGGAGCCCGAGGGCAGTGCAGGCTGCAGATGGGCAGGCACCTTCAGCCTTCACATAGTCCTGTGGGTGGAGGCAGCAGGCAGGAAGGAGGGGAGCGGAGAGTGAGTGTAAAGCCCAGAGGATGCGCAGCCCTCTGTGGTGAACAGATCCGGGCGTGGGGCGGCAGACTCACCCGAACTTTCTCCTGTGGGGATCCAGCTTCACTCCCTCTCTGAGCTTAGCCATGCAGAGCTGGCAGATCTCACCCAGGACTTCCCACCTGGGAGATGAGATTCAGCACGTGCGGAATTCCCTATAGAGTGGGGGTTAAGTCCCAAGGTGCCTGGGCTGTAGGGAAGTGATGTCTCTGAGCGCCTGCTGTGGACACCTGTGCAGCAGGGAGGTTTAATGGTGGCAGACAGCATGAATGGAGTCTGACTGCCCTGGGAGGATGAGACACCCCCAGAATCAGTGGGGAGCCAGGGGGCCAGGCTGGAGAAGGACCTGGGAGCCAGGCAGCTCGGGTCCTCACTGCAGGAGGGGCTCGACAGCTGTGAGCCCTTTTTGGTGACTCCACAGCTTTTTTGTCTCCTGACCCGCCTGGCTCAAGAGGGTGTCCAGTGAGAGAGGGACACCCTGCTAGAGGAAGGCTGTGTGCACATGAGGGACCAGGGATTCCTGGGAACAAAATTGGGGTGCTGCTCCAGGAAAGGGGAGATGCTGATCAGTCCCCCAAACCTTGGCACCTGCTCAGCACCCAGGGGTCTCCGCGTGAGGAAGGACATGTGTGTGCAGGAGTGTGGGTCCAAGCACAGGGTACGTGGCCGTGGACTGGGATGTGCCTGACTCCCTTTCATTTTTTGAAAGCCCCACTGTATTAAAAGGTGAAGGAATGCCACAGAGGTACATTTTAAGTGTGTGCATGAAACAAAGGAAGTCTTGTACCAGATGCAAACACACTGCCAGGCACCAGTGCCAACCAAGTCCATGGTCTCCAACAGGCAGGGGTTCCAGAGAAGGGACCCCAGGTCTTCCCCTCCAAACCCCACCCTCTCTGTGCACCTGTATGCACAGCCTCCTGGCATAACGTCACAGGTGTATATTTGATGTGTATCTGATTCCAGGTCTCCCTCTGGCCTCTGCAGGAGCAGGCTCTGGATAGATCCTTGTGTACATGCCTTAAGACCTGCACGTGCTTGTCACAGCAGGGCCCAGGGGAGCATTTTAGGGTCCATGCCTTGTGAGTATCTGGTTGAGTACTCATGATGCCCACTGGCCCAGAGAGGGCCAGGCCGTACTTTCTAACCCCTCCACCTGCCCACCTTGCCTGCTAGCCGGCCCTGCCTGCCCACCTGGACCTCCTCTGCTGAACCACTGAATCCTGCAGCGTATTTCCTCCGACAGGCCAGCCCATCGATCGGGACTCTCAGGGACTTGATTACAGTGCTTTCTAACAAAGTCAAAGGCAAATTTCCACGAGAGGTTTATAGTTAAGTAATTATGGTGCTTGGTGTATGTGTGTCAAGGCACAGGAATGTGTGGGACAAGCATGTCAAGAGAAATGGTCAGAAAATTAAACGAGAAAGAAGGAAGGTGAGCATTAGTGAGAGAGCCTCGCAGGCGGGCAGCGGCTCCCAGCAGCCTGGAAAAGGGTGAGAAAGGGAAGCTGTAAAAACGAGCCATTTCACGCTTAATTACAATTTCCCATAAAGTACCTAAAGAGTGATGCTACGCATTGAACTTGGACAATTAATGTAATTAAACATTCGTGGTGCCTGCGGCCCATTTCCTGCCTGGGGATGTCTTTGGAAGCAGAAGTGATTCTTCTTGGAGGTGATTTCAAGAGCAGCCTGGGAAGGAGGGTTTCCTAGAGGGCTGGACCTTGGGGGATGCTGCCCCTGAGCCCCACTTGGGGGCAGGACCCCTCAAAAGAGCTTTTGCTGGCAGCAGTTGGAGGCCCAGGCCAGGCTGGATACCACTGACCGGTGGAGAAAGAAACAGGGGTCTGATGTTTGTGACCAATTCCCATATTTTGCTCAGTTCCAAGCCATTTGAACCTGACTCTCTGGCTGTCACCTTCTTTCCCTCAATCCTCTGACAGAGGGCCTTTAAGGCCCCCTCACTTTCCCTGAGCCTCAGCTGTTTTATGTGCATAGAACCTGTACTCCATGGGCTGTTGCCAAGATCATTATGCCTGTTTTTCAGATGGGGAAACCTAGGCCCAGAGAGGGTGTGGCTTAGCCAAATCTCACAGCTGGGAGGTGGCCTTGCTGGGATCAGAACCCAGGATGCCTCTCAGCTGTGGGCAGGGAGCACAGGGTCTCGCTGGACTGGCAGAATTTGTCTGGCCAGGGTCAGTGCTCACTGCTAAGACATCCATCCAGACTATGAGACCCAGTGCTCACCTTGGAAGGGGTACAAGGTTGAGTGGCTGTAGACCTTGAACCAGGTAACAGGTGTGAAGGCACCACCTCTGGGGTCTCCTGTAGATGCTCAGGATCAGCCTGGCAGTGCAGTGAACACCACCTGGGTTTGGTTGCTTGGGATCCTGCTGGTGCCAAGGGCGGGGCTGGCAGACCCAGACATGTCTGGTGGGTGCTTCAGCCATGGGCACACTTGCTGCTCTGAGAGGCATCAGATAGCCAGATGCAAGGAAGCAGCCACGCTGGGCTGAGAGCCGGGACCTGTGGCAGGGACTCCTTCCATCTCACACCCAGGCTGGCCTTGGACTGCGGTGGGTAGAGGGAGCCCCTGCCCGGCCCGTGCTGCTGGAGGTGTGCACTGTGGTGAGGCGGCCCCCATCTGGGCCCCCAGGCTGGAGAGGACAGGACAGTGGGCTGGTGCCCAGACAGGATCCTGGGGAGTGGGAAGGAGTCAGTAATGATGTTCCTCACTCTCTGTCTGCCTTTGCAGTCACTTTGATGTCCTTCCGCTTATGCACCCCGGAAGCCAAACCCGGTGGCTTACATACACCCAGAACCCCAGACCACCGTCCAGTCCAGCCCTCTCTCTGTGCCCCAGACTCCTCAGACTCAAGTGCTTAGTGGACATCTGTCTTTGGGGCCCTTCAGGAGCTTCAGGCCCAACATGCCCCAACTGGCCTCCCCTCTTCCACGTGACTCTTCCCAAGGTTCCCCCTGCTGCAAAGGGCTTCCCAGAGTAGCAGGGTGCCCAGTTCAGTCCCCCGCTCCCTGCATCACATCGCAGCAGTGATGCTGCCTCTCAGCCCTCTGTGTGCTTGTCCACGTGCCGTATCCACCCGCTGCCCCATTCCACCTCCTTACAGAAGCTGCCACTTCTCTCGCCACGTCCTCCAGATGACGCCCGGCTCCTTCACATAGTGGCCTCTCCGATGGCTTCTGCCCCTCCGCCCTCCTCCCTGGCTTCACCCCTCCTTGGCTTTCCATGCCACACCCTGCTTATGGCTTCCCTCACTCACCACACCGGGATATATTTCTACCAACACGTGCCCCTAATCCACACATTTTAATTTTGGCAATCTGAGCAGGTATTTCTTTTATTAAGGGTGAGGTTGGACATCTTTTCATATAGTTAAAAGCTGCCTGATTTTCTTTTCTGAGAACTGTCCATTCATACCACTTGCCCATTTCCCTTTTGGATTGCTGGGCTGCTTCTTGTTGACTTGAAAGAGCACTTTACTTTTTAAGGACATCAAGCCTTTGTTTGTAGTGCACGTGATGTTGGGTGATTCCTTGGCTGTGTGTGGGACTGAGCCAAGACCCCTGAGAGAGGAACAGCCTGGGGCACACTGAGTGTTTGTTGCTGTGTGGATAACCAGCGGTGTATATTGAGTCCTTGTGTGAGGATCCCACAACAAATCACAGCCACCAGAACCTGGCTTCAAGGAGAAAGGGACTCTGGTAAACAGTGGGTGAAGCTTTGGGCTGGGACGTTTCAGCCACCGTGAGGCTGCGGACTGTAGACTCAGTCTGGCTTGTTAGACCCTGACCATCCCACAGGCTTCCCAGGCAGGTAGGAGGGGCCCCTAGGAAATGGACGTGCCTGGCGCGGAGCTGAGGTCGCAGACTGACCTGGGAGCCCAGCTTTGGCTGGTTTCATCAGGCGGTGCAGGGCTCACATTGTTTTTAATTGCCTTCTGATATCTAAAGAACAGAGACTTCACATGCAAATCCAGATTTCAGACTTCTTTATAAACATAAGGGCCAGTAACACAGACATACACTCTTCTAACCACTGCCTTCTGGCCATTCCACAGCCCCCCAACCTCCCCCACCCGTCCCTGCCCCCACTGTGCCCCCTCATACCTGGCCCAAGACGGCACTCCCACCTGGCTTCTCTTAGGGGAGCAATATTTCATAGTTAAGAGTGAAAAAAAAAAGATAAGCCAAGAGGTCCCCTTTTTCCAGGAAAAATGAGAGAACATATTTCTTTCTGGAAATACAGACCATTTCTCTCTGTTCAATATGTAAACAAGGTGTGTCTTGGTCAAAGAGAGAAAGGGGACATTGTGACATGCCCAGCCTAGCCACCTGCCGGCCCTGCAGGCACCGAATCCATGCTGCTGGCACAGCAGGGACCCTGAGGCCTGGGGAGCCCCAGTGAGGGTCACTTTGGAGTGACGTGTGGCCCGTGGCTGGGGCCGGCGGTATGTTCTCAGATGGCTCCTGCAGGCTGTTGGGATGTGCCAGCAGCCATGGCAGTGGCTCTCCCAGGAGAAGAGGGAAGGTCAGTAACAGCAGCACCCACTGCACGGCCAAGCTGGCGTGAACACGTAGCACCTACCAGCCCCTAACCTCCCAGCCGCCCCCGTTCTCTACTCCCATAAACCGTGGCCAGGAAAGAAGTAGACGCACCTCCCTTCAAGGTGCTGCCTGCAACTGCTCCTACCAAGGAAATGCTGGCTGTGACTTCCTCCATGCCTGCAGCCCCTCGGGCTCTCCCAGCCTCAGTTGCTCAGACGTAGGTAAGAGAGACAGTCGTTTTCCATGTATCCAACAGGTGGTTTTGGCCCCCGGCTTATTGATTTGTTTTTGCCGAGCCCCTTTGGGTGCCTGGAGACCCGGAGAGAGGTCAAAGGGGGCCTCAGTCTTCCAGGAATTCCCCACAGAGGGTGTGTGTGTGTTGTGAATGAGCATGTGTGCGTGTGTGTGTGAGTGCATGTGTGCACACGTGTGCACGTGTGTGAATGTGTGTGTGTCAGGGAACAAGTGAGAGCAAGTCAGCAAGTCTGTGAAGGTGACGTAGCCCTAGAGGGCTGTAGTGGAGGTGATTCTTCAGGTAAAAGGGGCCTGGCAGATCACTGGGACTGAAATACTGGAGGAGTGAATGAACCAATGAATGAATGAATGAAAACATAGGTTTGGGGGGCCAGGGAAGGAGCCACTGACTCAGCCTGGTGGAGGGCATGAGGAGGGGCAGCCAGTCAGGAACTTCCCAAACAGGAGGAAGGCTGGCGCTGGGCCTGCAGGGAGGAGCAGCATTTGCCAGGCAGACGGTGGTAGCTGGGTCTGGCACTCTGGCTGTTTCTGCCCCAGGGAGCAGCGTGTGCAAGCTTTAGGGGTGGGAGAAGCCAGCAAGTGGAGACGGGTGGGTGGGCCGGGGTGGGGTCATCTAAGGCCTTCCTGTCCTACTTGGAGCTGCAGGAGACGGGAGCAGCGGGCCCCAGCAGCCCTCTTGGTGTCTGCGTGCTGCACTGGCTGGGTGCCCTGTGCAGTCCACAGCACACACAGCTGTGATGGTGGCCCCAGTGTCCTGCAGGGCCAGGCAGGAGCACTGTGGTCCAGGAGTTGACTTGCATAGACCCTGGCTGGGTCACATCTGCTTTTAAACCAGGAAAGGAAACCCCAGACATTTTAAAGTAGAATGTGATGTTTCTTGTAGTCTCTGTGCGCCCAGCCACCGGCCTGTCCTCTGGAGCCCTTTGGGTGTCCAGGGCAGCCAGGGGCCTGGTGAACTGGTCCTGTGCCATCCTGTCTGCAGAAAAGGCAGCCCTTGGTGGACATGGGACTCGGGCTTGGAGTGCATCCCCCGCCCCCACCCCCCTGCAGTCTGTTAGGAAAGGCCCATGTGAGGCTGCGTCACGGATGAAATTTACAGCGTTCAGCACTTGCTCTGATTTCTCATTTCCTCCCTTCTTTAGATGGGACTGATCAAATTAAGCCCCGTCGACACCGTGGCCTGACAGGAGGCTTGGCACTGTGTAGGGAGCACGGGGAGTGTCCCTCCATGACCACCGTGGAAGCACGGCAGTCCCGGGTCTCCAGGGAGTTCCTCCTCGGTGACCGCAGGCTGTGGGCTTTCAAGGCAGGGAGCATCACGGGAGAGGGACATGTGGGGCCCATCAGGGCTAATCAGTGTCCCCTCCCCAGCCCCACAGGCTTCTGAACCCACCGAGCTCACACAGGAAGACAACAGGAGGAAAACCCAGTGTCTGCAGGCCTGGGTGATATGGCTGGGGCCTGCGGCCGGCTGAACCGGGGGCCTCTCAGTGCCATCTCCTCAGTCTCTGCACCTTGGGTTTTACCCGTGGCAGAGGTGGGTCTCTTGCTGGTGGAGGATGGAGAAAGGCCAGAAAGCCAGAGAGGAAGACTGAGCTTGCCTGGGGAGGGAGGGCTGGCATCTCCCTGGCACTCGCTGGGAGGCGGGGGGCTGCAGGCTCCCAGTTCCTGGGCCAGCAGCGTGCAAGAAAGGATGAGCACCAGCCCTCTGCGGAGCGCTTTTCTGGGCAGACCCAAGGTGACCACTCCTCCAGGTGTCGCTTGCCCACCCAGAGGCCGTGGGCGTGGAGAGTCCCATGGATCTCCCCGAATGTCAATCAAAAGGCCTCAGCCTCCAGGGCTGCCCCACTGCCCTTCTGGCCCCAGGCATGAGGGTGGCAGGGGCAGTCCCTGGTCACTGGCTCTGCTCTCTGAGCAGGCCCTGGACAGGAATGGACACGAGGAGCACCAGGCAGCAGACCATCTCTCCTGTCAGAAACCCCTGCTCCCTCAGCCTTGCCCAACCTGGGATCTTTGGAATCATTCTGTCCGTTTTCTTGCTCAGTCCATGGAAAGATTGTTTTTGGTTGCGCGGCATGTAGGATCTTAGTTCCCTGACCAGGGATCGAACCTGTGCCCCCTGCAGTAGAAGCATGGAGTCATAACCACTCGACCGCCAGGGGAGTCCACTGAAAGGTTTTAAAGCAGTAGGGCCCCATGCTTGTGCACCCACCGAGCATGCACTTATGAGCGGAGTCC
Source organism: Hyperoodon ampullatus (assembly GCF_949752795.1). Lineage (NCBI taxonomy): Eukaryota > Metazoa > Chordata > Mammalia > Artiodactyla > Ziphiidae > Hyperoodon > Hyperoodon ampullatus. The sequence goes on from NC_136917.1 coordinate 2,433,360, forward strand.
ATGCGAAGGGCACCCTCACCCCCAGAACTGTGCAGGGTACCACTGAGTGTGGTGGCCCTGAATATGGGCCCTCGGCATCTCCCTCCTACCGTCCAGGACACACTCTCCTTTACAACATCTAAAAGTTCCAGTTCAGAGCGAAACACCAACAATACAAAGAGTGAGGCGGGCAGGGATGCTGAGCAGCTAAGGCTACTTTATGTTGCCAAAGAAACGCCGTCCTGACTCTCTCGGTCCTTGTTAGAGCCCCACACCTCAGGGCTGTGAGTGGACACGGTGAGGCGGAGTGTGGGTCTTTGTGCTACAGGGTCATGGTGGGTGTGGCTGTGGGACGAGGTCTCCAGCTTGGCGGGGTACCCCTGGAGCTTTCAGCTGCCTCTTGTCTACCAGCCCCAGTGCAGCTGGCTCCGAGTGGTACTGTCCGGGGTTCAGGTGCAGTGGGCTGGATTCTGGGGTCAGACACCTTACCTGCCGCCCTTGATGCCATGAGGCGGTGGCTGGAGCGTGACCTTCCTGGGCTTGTCCCTCCAGCTGCATAGGAGGAAGTCCAGCCCGGCTCCACGGGGCTGGTGTGAAGAATAAATAAGGGATGTCCGTGAAGCCCCGATGTTGCCGATGTCATCTTCATCGTCAACAGTGGGAAGCCTTTTCCCATCACGCTGCTGATGGGGGTGTCTGAAGGATTCTCCCTCCTGGAAGGTGGCTTGGTGCTACAGTGTGGCTCATCCTGCATTGCCACCCTGAGTCCCAGCGTCAGCTGGGGGGAGCCATTTGTCCCGGCCCCAGCCCCTCTGTGTGACAGGCTCCAGGTAGGACCAGGAGGGGTACAGCAGATGGCAGGGAACAGGGGACAATGCCCCGGGCTGGGGGCGGGGGTATGGACAGGCTGCTGAGAGTTCCTGCATCCACAGTCATGGTCTGGCAGGAGAGGGCCTTGAGCAGGGCTCTGCAGCACCCTGTACCTGCTGCATCTGTTGGCACCAGGCCCCTCTCAAAGCACCAGGAGCACCACCCTGCAGTGTCCTTGCCCACCCTGCACGACATGGGGCTCAATATCTGAAAAGATGAAGGGCCCAATAGGAGAAACAGGTCAGCAGCTGGAGAGAAATGCCTTGGAACTTGGATTTGGAGAATCCAAAGACTGAGTAGCTGGTTCCTGGTGGAGGCATGCACTAGGGCAATGACAGAGGGATGGGGGTGCGGGCAGGTTCAGAGACGCTTAAGATGAGGATGGAGCCGACTGTGCGGGTTTGGGAGAAGCAGCCCCTGATCCTGGTGTGGGCCTGGTGCCCTGCAGGTGCCATGGCCCCAGGTGGGCACTGCAACTGAAGGGGTGGGGTGGGGCGTGGAGGAGGCATTCAGTCCTGGAATTCTGAGTGTGGGGTGCCTGAGGGCCTTCCAGGGAGCGATGCCTAGGAGGTCGCTGAATGTCCAAATCTAGGACTCTGGAATGCGTGTGAGGCTGGCGACAGGGATTTCCCTGTCAGTGACACACTTGTACAAGCTGCGCCTGGACACAGAAACCATGAGGACCGTGGCCCCTCGACATTGGCCATCAGTGCCCCACTTGCCAGCCTCTCACTTCCCCTACATTCAAAGCGAAATCCCAGGGAATCCTCCCTTCTGTTGGGACCTGTGGGTGTCTGTGTTTTGTTCTGAAGTTCACAGTAAATATTTTCATTAAACGATCTGCCAGCCTCTCCATTGTATCCCGCCATCTGGCTGCTGAGTGCTGGTGAGAGGCAGTATAGAGGTAACTCCGGGGCAGTTTCCCTTCCCTCTGCTGACTGCCGCAGAAAGGACTTTGGTGCCCTGGAGGCTGAGGCTGGTTTTAGGGACCTGCCTGCCTTGGCCGTGTGCAAGAGCTCACCAGGGAAGGACTCTTAGTCCCCGGACCCCAGGGGCCTGGTTGCTGAAGGAGACCTCATGTGTCCCTGGGGCTGGGTGGGCTTCAGAAGGCGGCTGGAGCATGGTTCAGGGGGGACGAGCAGGTGCAGAGGTGTGGTGCGGGAGTGTAGGGCAGGCCAAGGCTGTGTGAGGGCTGAGGATGGCAGGCCCCGGGCCCCGCTGCAAGGAGCTCCTGGCCATTCAGGCAGCTCCGCAGGTTTGGGCCTAATCTCAGTGGCCTCAACACTTCTGCAGGCACCCTCACTTCCCAAGGACACGTATCTGTGGAGGGCTGAACCAGATCCTGGCCCCTTTCTCTCGGCCACATACCTTAAATTCACAGTGGACTTTCTCTTTCTCTGCCCCATCTACACTGGGGTCGCTCTAAAAGTAGGAGGTGCAACAGGGCAGCACCACGTGACACTAACAGTCTGAGGGCCCTCTGGCTACAAAACCAAAAGCTGGTGTCTAGCTTAGGCCAGTGCATGTGATGTGTGTGTGTATGTCAGGACTCTTGTGGTTTCAAGACAGAAATCCAGATGAATTGACTCAAAGGGCTGGAGAGTCCAGGGGTATATCAGCTTCAGGTACAGCTGAAATAGGGGCCTACAGGGTATCACCCGTCCCCTTCATCTCTCACCTCTGCTTCTCCTGGGAGGAAGCGGCGTCCAGCAGCCCCTGGCCCACTTTGTATACCTCAGCAATCCCAGCAGAGAGAAAGGAGAGGATGTCTTCCCAGATACTCCAACAAATGATTGGCATTGGGGTTCATTGGCCAGTCTGGGCCATGTGGGCGCTCCTGGACCTGGGAGTCAAGTGGGGTTGGCTCTCCCTGAGCCATGTGAACTGGGGGCGGGGTTGTTCACCAAAGGAAAATCAGGGAGCAGCACCCAGAGAAGGGGGGGTCACCATGCAGCACAGCTCTAGGTGGCTCTGTTCACCTCCAGCAGGGCAGGGGGGTGCTGGGCAGGCCAGGTGTTTTATGTCCACCACCGAGGAGCATCGTTGCCCCATCCCTGGGAGGGCATGCCCTGGGGGCAGTTTCTTTCCCCTTCTTAGGAGCTCCCATTTCCCCCCGGAGGTGCTAGAAGGGTAGAAGCAAGCCTGGACTCCAGACAATTTATGCATCTTCCAGCTCTGGTCTCAGATTCGGTGCAGCTGTTACTGGTGTGGCCCTGATGGACGCGTGCCGAGGGGCTGGCCTGGCCCCAGCAGGCCTTCTCCTCCTCCTCTCCACCTCGAGTCATAAAAATGATACCGGCTGCCAGAGTTGCAAAAATTAATTCCGATTTGGTAATGAAGTTAGAAAGGGCTGGGATGAAATCATCCTAATGAGCTTCTTTTAATAATGCTCACCAGTGGGGCCCTGTGCTGATGGCCCCCGTGGGGCTGAGTCTCCTTCTGCTCCCAGAGCCTCCAAAGAGCAGGCCTGCTTCCAAACAGGGCTTTTGCTGTGTCCTAATTATGCTTCTATGTAAACATATTTTATCTTAATGATCATCTTTAGGGGAATTTGCAGTCACAGAGGGCTTGTCTCTCTGTCGTTAATAAATAGAGAGGATGACTTTCCTCCAGATGACCTCCCCTAGGTGGAGGTGCCAGGGTACTCCTATGGGCTGCTGGTGCCCAGGACTGGTGCCAGGGCCCGGTCCACTGCCCCTGCAGGGGCCTGCACTGGTTGCAGAAGGAGAGCTGGGCTTGCCTCTGACCCTGGTCTAGTTCCATAAGTGTCACTCTCCCCTTCCTCACAACACGACAGTTTCTGCTCTGCAGGGCAGTTGTAAGGATTCGAGGTTCAGGGGTGCCTGAGCACTGGGGAAGGGAGAGTGATTTGTTCTCATCCACATAGCAGGGCCCTCAGCAAGCCCACCCATCCACCCATGTGCTTGCCCAGCAGAGGCCAGGGGTGTGAAAACTGCTCATGGACAATGGGCAGTCGTAGGGGGACCTGGAAAGTGCACTGGCCTTGGAGTTCACAGCCTGCCTAACATGGAGATCGTAAAAAAGCATTTAGCTGAACTTTCTTCTAGCAATTTTATGACTGCATTTTCATCATCCCAGGTCACCAATTGGCCAGGAACTGGTTTTTGCTTAAGGTGTGAAGCCAGGGTTTGACCTTTTCCTCCTTTATCTAACCAGTTGTCCCAACATCATGAAAAAAAAAGAAACAATTTATCTCCACAACCAGCTTTCTCTCCTTTTCCCTTGCAATGAGCAACCATTCAAAGGTGATCAAAAGGTATCCTTTTGTTAGTGTATATTTTTGCAAAATCAGTGTTGGTCTTTGACAGTGTTTTTAATTGACAAATGGTGCTGCATTGTATCTCATTCTGACTCTGTTTCTAAGATCCATCTGTCTATGTGGATGTCACACTTCAAACCTCTGCATAGCACTGTATGGAGTGCACATGCCGCATTTGCTTCTCTCTCCCACTGATGACACCCAGGTTGCCTCCAACTCCCCCCAACATACCCAAACAACATTGCCATGAACAGCTCTCAGTTGCCTCCTGAGAGACCTGTGTGAGCTTGACCATCTGTGTGCCTAGTCCAGGGGAGAGAAAAATTGGCCATGGGCAAGGATAAGTACAGGGTGGGGTACTGGAATATCCTAAGGACACCCTATGTCTTTAGGACTTAGAGTGAAATTATTGGGCTATCAGGTTCTTACACATTGTTGAGTAAGTATTGCCAGATTGCCAGGATGTCCACACCTGCTCCACTTCCACCATTTACCAAGTCATCCAGTTCACTCATATTTTATTATTTGATCAGCTATTTAAAATTTACATATAAATGAATATCAAAGGTGATTAATATTATTTTCTTTCACGTCTTTATTGGAGTATAATTGCTTTCCAGTGCTGTGTTAGTTTCTGCTATACAGCAAAGTGAGTCAGCTATATGTATACATATATCCCCATAGCCCCTCCCTCTTGAGCCTCCCTCCCACCCTCCCTATCCCACCCCTCTAGGTGGTCACAAAGCACTGAGCTGATCTCCCTGTGCTATGTAGCAGCTTCCCACTAGTCGTCCATTTTACATTTGGTGGTATATATATGTCAATGCTACTCTCTCACTTCGTCCCAACTTACCCTTCCCCCTCCCTGTGTCCTCAAGTCCGTTCTCTATGTCTGCATCTTTATTTCTGCCCTGCCACTAGGTTCATCAGTACTGCTTTTTAAAATTCCATATATATGAGTTAGCATAGAGTATTTGTTTTTCTCTTTCTGACTTACTTCACTCTGTAGGACAGATTCTATGTCCATCCACCTCACTACAAATAACTCAGTTTCATGCCTTTTTATGGCTGAGTAATATTCCATTGTATATATGTGCCACAGCTTCTTTATCCAGTCAACTATTGATGGACACTTAGGTTGCTTCCATGTCCTGGCTATTGTAAATAGTGCTGAAATGAACATTGGGGTGCATGGCTCTTTTTGAATTATGGTTTTCTCAGGGTATATGCCCAGTAGTGGGATTGCTGGGTCATATGGTAGTTCTATTTTTAGTTTTTTAGGGAACCTCCATACTGTTCTCCATAGTGGCTGTATCAATTTACATTCCCACCAACAGTGCAGGAGGGTTCCCTTTTCTCCACACCCTCTCCAGCATTTATTGTTTGTAAATTTTTTAGTGATGGCCATTCTTACCAGTGTGAGGTGATACCTCATTGTGGTTTTGATTTGCATTTCTCTAATGATTAGTGATGTTGAGCATCGTTTCATATGTTTGTTGGCAATCTGTATGTCTTCTTTGGAGAAAAGTCTATTTAGGTCTTCTGCCCATTTTTGGATTGGGTTGTTTGTTTTTGTGTTATTGAGCTGCATGAGCTGCTTGTATATTTTGGAGATTAATCCTTTGTTAGTTGCTTCATTTGCAAATATTTTCTCCCATTCTGAGGGTTGTCTTTTCATCTTGTTTATGGTTTCCCTTGCTGTGCAAAAGCTTTTAAGTTTCATTAGGTCCCATTTGTTTATTTTTGTTTTTATTTCCCTTACTCTAGGAAGTAGGTAAAAAAGGGTCTTGCTGTGATTTATGTCATACAATGTTCTGCCTATGTTTTCCTCTAAGAGTTTTATAGTGTCTGGCCTTACATTTAGGTCTTTAATCCATTTTGAGTTTATTTTTGTGTATGGTGTTAGGGTGTGTTCTAATTTCCTTCTTTTACATGTAGCTGTCCATTTTTCCCAGCACCACTTACTGAAGAGGCTGTCTTTTCTCCATTGTATATTCTTGCCTCCTTTATCAAAGATAAAGTGACCATATGTGTGTGGGTTTATCTCTGGGCTTTTTATCTTGTTCCACTGATCTATATTTCTCTTTCTGTGCCAGTACCATAGTGTCTTGATTACTGTAGCTCTGTAGTATAGTCTGAAGTCAGGGAACCTAATTCCTCCAGCTCCGTTTTTCTTTCTCAAGATTGCTTTGGCTATTTGGGATCTTTTGTGTTTCCATACAAATTGTGAAATTTTTTGTTCTAGTTCTATGAAAAATGCCATTGGTAATTTGATAGGGATTGCATTGAACCTGTAGATTGCTTTGGGTAGTATAGTCATTTTCACAATATTGACTCTTCCAATCCAGGAGCCTGGTATATCTCTCCATCTGTTTATGTTATCGTTGATTTCTTTCATCAGTGTTTTATAGTTTTCTGAGTACAGGTCTTTTGCCTCCTTAGGTAGGTTTGTTCCTAGGTATTTTATTCTTCTTGTTGTGATGGTAAATGGGATTGTTTCCTTAATTTCTCTTTCTGATCTTTTGTTGTTAGTGTATAGGAATGCAAGAGATTTCTGTGCATTAATTTTGTATCCTGCAACCTTATCAAATCCATTGATTAGTTCTAGTAGTAGTTTCCTGGTGGCATCTTTAGGATTTTCTATGTATAGTATCATGTCATTGGCAAACAGTGACAGTTTCACTTCTTTTCCAATTTGTATTCCTTTTATTTCTTTTTCTTCTCTGATTTCTGTGGCTAGGACTTCCAATACTGTGTTGAATAATAGTGGCGAGAGTGGACATCCTTGTCTTGTTCCTGATCTTAGAAGAAATGCTTTCAGTTTTTCACCATTGAGAATGATGTTTGCTGTGGGTTTGTCATATATGACTTTTATTATGTTGAGGTAGGTTCCCTCTATGCCCACTTTCTGGAGAGTTTTTATCATAAATCATCGTTGAATTTTGTCAAAAGCTTTTTCTGCATCTATTGAGATGACCATATGGTTTTTATTCTTTAATTTGTTAATATGGTGTGTCACGTTGATTGTTTTGCGTATATTAAAGAATCCTTGCATCCTTGGTATAAATCCTACTTGATCATGGTGTACTATCTTTTTAATGTGCTGCTAGATTCTGTTTGCTAGTATTTTGTTAAGGATTTTTGCATCTATGTTCATCACTGATGTTGGTCTATAATTTTCTTTTTTTTGTGATATCTTTGTCTGGTTTTGGTATCAGGGTGGTGGTGGCCTCGTAGAATGAGTTTGGGAGTGTTCCTCCCTCTGCAATTTTTGAGAAGGATAGGTGTTAACTCTTCTCTAAATGTTTGATAGAATTAGCCTGTGAATCCATCTGGTCCTGGACTTTTGTTTGTTGGAAGATTTTTAATTACAGTTTTGATTTCATTACCTGTGATTGGTCTATTTACATTTTCTAATTCTTCCGGGTTCAGTCTTGGAAGGTTGTACTTTTCCAGGAAGTTGTCCATTTCTTTCATGTTATCCATTTTTTTGGCATATAGTTGCTTGTAGCAGTCTCTTATCATCTTTTGTATTTCTGTGGTGTCAGTTGGAATCTCTCCTTTTTCATTTCTAATTTTATTGATTTGTGTCCTCTCCCTTTTTTTCTTGTTGAGTCTGGCTAAAGGTTTATCAATTTTGTTTATCTTGTCAAAGAACCAGCTTTTAGTTTTATTGACCTTTGCTATTGTTTTGTTTGTTTCTATTTCATTTATTTCTGCTCTGATCTTTATGATTTCTTTCCTTCTACTAATTTTGGGTTTTCTTTATTCTTCTTTTTCTAGTTGCTTTAGGTGTAAGGTTAGATCGTTTATTTGAGATTTTTCTTGTTTCTTTAAGTGAGCTTGATTTGCTATGAACTTCCCTCTTTGAACTGCTTTTGCTGCGTCCCATAGGTTTTGGATCGTCATGTTTTCATTGTCTTTTGTTTCTAGGTATTTTTTGATTTCCTCTCTGATTTCTTCAGTGATCTCTTGGTTATTTAGGTGTGCACTGTTTAGCCTCCATGTATTTGTTTTTTACTGTTTTTTTTCCTGTAATTGATTTCTAATCGCATAGCATTGTGGTCAAAAAAGATGCTTGATACAATTTCAATTTCTTAAATTTTCCAAGGTTTGATTTGTGACCCAAAATGTGGTCTATTCTAGAGAATGTTCTGTGTACACTTGAGAAGAAAGTGTATTCTTCCACTTTCGGGTAGAATGTCCTAAAAATATCAATTAAGTCTATCTGGTTTATTGTGTCATTTAAAGCTTGTCTTTCCTTATTTATTTTCTGTCTGGATGATCTGTCTATTGGTGTAAGTGGGGTGTTAAAGTCTCCCACTATTATTGTGTTACTGTCAATTTCTCCGTTTATGGTTGTTAACATTTGCCTTATGTATTGAGGTGCTCCTATGTTGGGTACATACATATTTATAATTGTTATGTTTTCTTCTTGGATCAATCCCTTGATCATTATGTGGTATCCTTCCTTATCTCTTTTAACAGACTTTATTTTAAAGTCTATTTTATCTGATATGAGTATTGCTACTGCAGCTTTCTTTTGATTTCCATTTGCATGGAATATCTTTTTCCATCCACTCACTTTCAGTCTGTATGTGTCCCTGGGTCTGAAGTGGGTCTCTTGTAGACAGCATATATAAAGGTCTTGTTTTTGTATCCATTCAGCCAGTCTGTGTCTTTTGGTTGGAGCATTTAATCCATTTACATTCAAGGTGATTATCACTATGTACGTTCCTATTACCATTTTCTTAATTGATTTGGGTTTGTTTTTGTGGGTCTTTTTATTCTCTTGTGTTTCCTGCTTAGAGAAGTTCCTTTAGCATTTGTTGTAAGGCTGGTTTGGTGGTGCTGAATTCTCTTAGCTTTTGCTTTTCTGTAAAGCTTTTGATTTCTCCATCGAATCTGAATGAGATCCTTGCTGGGTAGAGTAATCTTGGTTCTAGGTTTTCCCCTTTCATCCCTTTAAATATGTCCTGCCACTTCCTTCTGTATTGCAGAGTTTTTGCTGAAAGATCAGCTGTTAACATTATGGGGATTCCCTTGTATGTTATTTGTTGCTTTTCCCTTGCTGCTTTTAATATTTTTTTCTTTGTATTTAATTTTTGATAGTTTGATTAATACGTGTCTCGGCATGTTTCTCTTTGGGTTTATCCTGTATGGGTCTCTCTGTGCTTTCTGGACTTGATTGACTATTTCCTTTCCCATGTTAGGGTAGTTTTCGACTATAATCTCTCCAAATATTTTCTCAGTCCCTTTCTTTTTCTCTTCTTCTTCTGGGACCCCTATAATTTTAATGTTGGTGCATTTAATGTTGTCCCAGAGGTCTCTGAGACTGTCCTCAATTCCTTTTTTAAAAATTTATTTATTAATTTATAAAAAATTTTTTTTTTTGCTGCGTTGAGTCTTCATTGCTGCACGAGGGCTTTCTCTAGTTGTGGCGAGTGGGGGCTACTCTTCCTCTCAGTACGTAGCCTTCTCATTGTGGTGGCTTCTCTTGTTGTGGAGCACAGTCTCTAGAGCGCAGCCTCAGTAGTCGTGATGCATGGGCTTAGTTGCTCTGTGGCGTGTGGGAACTTCCCGGACCAGGTCTCGAACCCATGTCCCCTGCATTGGCAGATTCTTAACCACTGTGCCACCAGGCAAGTCCCTGTCCTCAATTCTTTTCATTCTTTTTTCTTTATTCTGCTCCCTGGCAGTTATTTCCACCATTTTATCTTCCAGCTCACTTATCCATTCTTCTACCTCAGTTATTCTGCTATTAATTACTTCTAGAGTGTTTTTAATTTCAGTTATTGTGTTGTTCATCGCTGTTTGTTTGCTCTTTTATTCTTCTAGATCCTTGTTGAATGTTTCTTGTATTTTCTCCATTTTGTTTCCAAGATTTTGGATCATCTTTACTATCATTACTCTGAATTCTTTTTCAGGTAGGTTGCTTATCTCATCTTCATTTATTTGGTCTTGTAGGTTTTTACCTTGCTCCTTCGTCTGTAACATATTTTTTTGTCGTTTCATTTTTTTTTTTTTGATGGGTGGGGCTGTATTCCTGTCTTACTGGTTGTTTGGCCTGAGGCATCCAGCACTGGAGTTTGCAGGCAGTTGGATAGAACTGGGTCTTTGTTGCTGAGATGAGGACCTCTGGGAGGCCTCACTCCAATTAATATTTCCTGGGGTCTGAGGCTCTCAGTCCAGCAGTTTGGACTCGGAGCTCCCACCACAGGAGCTTGGACCCAACCTCCGGCTTGGGAACCAAGATCCCACAAGCTGTGCGGCATTGCAAAAAAAAAAAAAAAGAAAAAAAAAAGAAAAGAAAAAAAAGGAGCAATACAATAACAAAGAATAAGAAACAAAATAAAATTAGAAAGATAAAAAATATATTAGGAAAAATAAAAATATAATTGAAACAACTGCAAAAAGGTAAAATAAAACCGCAACAGAAAAAAGAAAAAATAAGGTGTGTGTGTGTGGGGGCGGGGGGGAACAGGCCAAAAGGAGCAGAACAATAACAAAGTATAAAGAATAAAATAAACTTAGAAAAATAAAAGATTTATTAGAAATACAAAAATATAAATGAATCAACACGCTAAAACAGAACCACAATCTAAAAGAGGAAAAAAGAAAAAAAAAAAAAAAGCCTTGGCTATCGGGGGTGGAGTTTAGGTGGGGGTGGAGCTTAGGCAGAGGGGTGACCTTTGAGTGTGGGGCGGGGCCTAGGCTCAGGACCCAACCAGCAGGAAAAGGCCTTGGGGACGGGGCCTAGGCAGGTGATGTTCAAGCATGGGGCAGCGCCTCTGCTTAGGACCTGCATGCAAGGGGAGAGGCAGCACCTCCAAAGGAGGGCCTCCTGAGTGTGGAGTTCTGGGGTTTGGAGGTAAGGCCCTGGGTGAGGGTGTGTGGGTGGGGTTTAGGCCCAGCGTGTTGGAGGGGGTCTCAGAGGGGGTCTCTGAGTGTAGAGGTAGGGCCCTGGGTGGGGGTGTAGGGGTGGGGCTTGGGCTCTGCATGGCAGGAGGGAGGCTCTGAGGGCAGAGGTTTAGGCCCCAGAGCCCAGGAGGCTCCCTGGTGCCTAAGTGGGCAGGGAAATCGCTAGCTGCATTCCCTTCTGTTCCTCTGCCCCCCACCATGGTCTCCCCCAGGGTCTCCCTCATACCTGCTGGACCCCTAACCGTGGCTGGGTCCCGCTGGGTACAGGAACTCCTTCCCTCCCCCAGCCGCCCCTCAGGGGTGCGGGTCCCAGAGGTCCGGCCTTTCCTTTTCCTCCCCCTTCCCTCCCTCCCACTCCTTCAGGACCCGTGCGGCTGGAGGGGGCCTAGGTGGGCGTAGGATCAGGCCCTGGATCTCAGCAGGCTCCCAGGGGCCCAAGTGGGCCGGGGAAATCTGGCCATGCTCCCTTTTGATCCTCCGCCCTCCTAGTGTTCCCCCAATTTCCCCCTTCGGGCGTGGGATCCCTTCCCCTCCCCCCAGCCACCCCTCAGGGGTGCCAGTCCCATCCCGACTCCACTTCTCCTCCCTCACTACCCACCACGGCCCACGTCCTACCTGGTCACGGGGGGTTCCTCCCATCCCCTTAGGTGTCCATGGTCCCCCACTGGTGCCTGGTAGGTGCCCTAGTTGTGCGGAGACATGAATTGTGCTATCTTGACTCCGCCCCCCCAAAGGTGATTAATATTAAAACTAAGGGTAAGCACACACCAGCCATGCAAGGAGTGGGCAGCACTGTCCCCGCTGGGCAGAGGCTCCAGGAGGAGGTGAGTGGAGCAGTCTTGGGTCTTGGTCTGACTTCCACCTTGGCAGGTGACAAGGCCCTTTCTGGGGAACTCATGAGCAAGGTCACGAGTGAGTCTTGGGAAACACTGGGCTCTCCACGGTCGGGTGCCTGGCAAGACTGAGTTGTAGACCAGGAGCTGGACATGCAGCAGAAGTCTGGTCAGTGAGAGTGGGCTGCTCTGTCCTTTCTATATCCGAGCCCACCGTGGTCTACCTCCCGCTCTCAGGGAAAAGCTGGAAACTTCTGTGAGTGATATGTGTGTCCTCAGCAGAGCCTGAGGGGAGAGACCCTCATCAGCACATGATCAAGACAAGCCAAGTACTGATGAGAAGCTGGCCCAAGTTCTCCTGGGCATTCTGTCCTCGGGTTAAGAAGATGGCCTGATGGAAGGGGGGGTCTTGGTGATGACAGTCCCTATGCCAGGTCACACTGCTGCAGTGAGGCTCAGTTGCCCTCCACAGCTGCTGCAGAGCTGCCACCTTGGGATCACCTTTCACCATCCTCCAGGGGATTCCCCCCTCATATCTCGTGTTGGGTTTCCTTTATCTCTAGTCTTCCACTTTCTTGGTTACCTCTTTTGTTTTGAAGGATCACATCCTTCAGTACCTTAAAAGGGGTGCTGGACAGATAAAACTTTAGACAACTTACTTGTCTGGAAATATCTTTCATACTTGTTGAGAACTTGTCTGGGTATAGAAGTTTTGAAGGCTTTGCTCTATTGTTTTCCTGCTTCTAATGCTGGTTTGGGGAAGTCTACAGCCATTCTGCTTCCAATCCTTTGTGACCTCTTCTGTAACTGCTTCCCCCGGCCCCCTCTTATTCTCTGTGAAAGTTTGTAGAAACTTCCTTGTGTTCTGAAATTTCATGATTATGTGCCATGGTGCTGGTCTGTTTTCATCTGCTGAGTTGGGTGCTAACTGGGCCCTTTCAGTCTGGGAGCACCTTTTAGCTGTAGGAAATTTTCTTGAATAATTTCATTAATTCTTTCTTTTCTGTTTTCTCCTTTTCTAAAAAAAAATTATTTATTTATTTATTTATTTATTTTTGGCTGCATTGGGTCTTCATTGCTGTGCGCAGGCTTTTTCTAGTTGCGGCGAGCAGGGGCTACTCTTAGTTGCGGTGCGTAGACTTCTCATTGCGGTGGCTTCTCTTGTTGCGGAGCACGGGCTCTAGGCACGAGGGCTTCAGTAGTTGTGGCACATGGGCTCTAGACCGCAGGCTCAGTAGTTGTGGAGCATGGGCTTAGTTGCTCCACGGCACGTAGGATCTTCCCGGACCAGGGCTCGAACCCGTGTCCCCTGCATTGGCAGGTGGATTCTTAACAACTGCATCACCAGGGAAGTCCCTCTCCTTTCTTTTTGGAGCTTCTATTATATGGATGATACACCTCTGGTCTGGTCCTCCAATTTTCTTATCTTTTTTCCTGATGGTTCAAGTCTCTTGGTCTTACTGTTTTACTTTCTGGGAGATTTTTCAACTTTGTCTTCCTAATTCTTTCATTAAATTTTTTTATTTCTGCTGAAATGTTTTTAATTTCAAAGAACCCTTTTGATCTCATTTTTTTTCTTGTTTAGTGAATGCAATATTTCCTTCTACCTCTCAGGGGTCACTAATGATAGGTTTCCCCAGCTTCCTAGGTAGTCTCTTTTTCCTCCATTTTCCTCATTTTGATTCTTGTGCTGTATCTTGGTCTCCATCTATCGAGTCTGGGGCTAATCCCAGAGAGCTGGAGATCCTTGGCTGGCTGCTCCTGTGTAAAGTTGGGCAACAAAAGAGGTGACTGGGAGCTTGATGCAGGTAGTTGTGGGGACCATGACAGTAATATTGCCTTTTGGTCTTTGGTCAGATTCCTTAGAGAAGCCTCCTCCCAACTTCCTGCCTGAGGGGTAGATGACTGCCAACATTCTGGGAGTGGATTGTGGAAGTGGGCTAGTGTCTCAGCATTTATTTCATTTTCCTGTTCTTAGCATGGTACCTGTGCTCTCAACTACACCTGGTGCCTGCAGCCCAGAAACCTTCTTTTCCACCTTTTTGAGAGAGAATGAGCTTCCAGACCAATGCAGTGTTAGTTATTGGGCTGTTACTGGGACACAGGGTGTGGGGAGGGGATTTGGCATTAGCCATCAACTAGTCCTTATTTCAATCCACCCATCATCCTGCTTCCAGAGGTACTTGGTGCCTTTGGAGGATTCTGCAGTACAGACTGGAAGAGTTTTGGCCAGCTTCTCAGATATACTATGTCCATCGCCACATGGCCACCTGCTTTCCAGCTCACAACAGCTCTGTTATTTTCTTCCTCTCCTTCTCCCCCTGTCCGTGTAGGCTTGTGATTAAAAAAAAAAATCATCCCTTTTCTAAAGTTGTAATGGGGCTCCAGGGAGGAGCAAAATTAGATGTATGTGTTAAATGCACCATTTTTACTCAAGGTCCCTCCTATGCTTGGATTTGTGTTTAGACATTGTATTCAGTTCCAAAATCCGTCTTTTCATGACACTTGTACCACTGTGATCTAATTAACGTTATTTTGTAGTGTCTTCTGAAAATTTGAAAGGTAAATACCTCCTTGTTATTATTCTTTTTTAATATTTTTTTCTGGCTATTCATATGTAGTCTTCCAGTTGAACTTCGGAATTATTCTGTTGGATTTTAACAGTTTTTTGATGGAGATTATGTTAAATTTATAGATTAATTTGGAGGACAATCAACCTGCAATCCAGGATAGTGTCATTGTGTCTCCAGTTACTGAGGTCTTCTTTTGTTTTGGGAGAGAGCTTTGACTATATTGTATTACTCTCTGTGTAGTCTTCATACATTCCTTATTTTTGTTTATACCTAGATATTTTGTGGGGTTTGTTCCTATAGTCCATAAGCCTCTTTTCCCATTCTCTTTCCTAGCTGGTCACTGTTATGTACAAGAAAGTATTGATCTTTGCATACTGATTCTATGTAAGATGAGAATGAACTATTTCTTGTAGGTTTGGTAAAACTCTTCTATAAAACCTTCTGGGCTTTTCTTTGACTGCTTTTTTCCATTTCTTCTAAGGTTTATTCAGGTTTTCTACTTGAGCCAACAGTTAGAGTGTATATTCTCTACTTAGTCTAGGCTTATTAGAACTGTGTTTTTAATTTCTGGTGTTTAGGGTTTGAGGGTCTTCCTTCTTGTTTTCTCTGATTTTGCTCTACGGTAGCGGCTGTGGACATGATTTTTGAGTTTCCTTTTTGTCCTAACGTACAGTCAAATTTGGAACTTGTTCTGCACGTGCTTGAACAGGACACATTTTCTGGTTGTTGGGCTTAACCATTAGGATGCTTTAGTAATTCAAATCTTCTACAGTAATGCAAATCCTGCCTAATGTTTTATCTAATTCATCTGTCTTTTTCTGGAATAAATGTATTAAAATGCTCATAGCACTGTGACTTTGCCTATTTCTCTTTGTATCAGGTTGAAGCTCTGTTAGGTGAAAAAAGTTCGTATCTTTTATATCTTCTCAATGAATTGTTTATCAGTTTGTCCCCTTAATGTCTTGGATTATATTTTATCTCATGAATGTAGTTACGCCTGGTTTCTTTTTGTTGGCAATTACATGGTAACTCTCTCTTCACCACGTTTGTCTGAACCCCTCCTGGGTCATTTTGTTGTCGTTACACCTTGTATAAGTAACTTACGGCAGGATTTTGTGCCAGCTCCTGCTCCTTTGCCAGCCACCTGACTTTTGCTCCTGCTGCCCACCCCCCTCCGCCGCCCCCAGCCTGGGCTTCCTGGCCCTGCTCTACCTGCCTCTCCTTCCAGCCCAGCTCCCAGCTCCCAAGGGCACCCCCCGCCTCCCCACTGCTGGCCCTGTGCTCCCTCCCATCGTATCTCTGCACTGGCTCCTACCTCTCACAGCCCTGCGATTATCTGTGAGGCACCGAGGCATACAAGACCCTGGGCCCCTGTCTTCTGAGGGGCCCTCCACTCAAGTGGAGAAGACAGATAATGCCCAAGTAAGTTCACAAATGACATTCAAACTGAAAATGGTGGTGTGTTCCATGAAGGAAGACACTGGGGGAAGGGAGAGCCTGTTTTAATTTAGAATGAAATAAGGCAAGTTGCCCTAAGGAGGGGATATTTCAGCTGACACCTGGAGGATGAGGAATGAGGGGAAGATCATTCCATGGAGAGGGGACAGCAGCCTTTCCCATCACTGAGCAGTGGCGTCTCGAGCCTCCGTGCCCCTCCTCCCCTTGTCGGTGTGCAGCTGGCCCTGAGCGGGGAGGCAGACGGGGACCAACACATCTGAGTCCACTGCAGGAGGCAGAGGGTCCCTGGCACCAAGGGCTGCGGGTGTCCTTCCCTCTAGACCTTTTGGGGGTGCTTCTGCTGGACCGGATAGTGTTGCAGGAAGGGGGACCCCTTCCAGGGCCCGAGAGTGGGCTCTTCTCTAACACTCGGAAATGAATTGTCCAAGGAGACACACTTGCTGACCAAGCAAGAGACTTTATTGGGAAGGAGCAGCCCGGTGGAGAGCAGCAGGGGAAGGGAACCCAGGAGAACTGCTCTGCCATGTGGCTCGCAGTCTCAGGTTTTACGGTGATGGGATTCGTTTCTGGGTTGTCTCTGGCCAATCATTCCGACTCAAGGTCCTTCCTGGTGGCCCACGCATCGCTCAGCCAAGGTGGATTCCAGCGAGGAGGAATCTGAGAGGTTGGGAGGACATATGGACTGGCATCTCCTTTTGACCTTTCCCGAGTTCTTCCAGTTGGTGGTGGCTTGTTAGTTCTGTGTTCCTTACCAGGACCTCCTGTCGTAAAACATCTCATGCAGGGCTTCCCTGGTGGCACAGTGGTTGAGAGTCCGCCTGCCGATGCAGGGGACACAGGTTCGTGCCCCGGTCCAGGAAGATCCCACATGCTGCGGAGCGGCTGGGCCCGTGAGCCACGGCCTCTGAGCCTGCGCATCCGGAGCCTGTGCTCCGCAACGGGAGAGGCCACAACAGTGAGAGGCCCGCGTACTGCAAAACAAACAAACAAACAAAAAAAACATCTCATGCAAATGGTTACCTGGCCAGTGTGGGCAGTTTTGGTCAGTGGTTCCCCTAACAATAGGAAGGCTAAATTTGGGCAGGAGCAGCAGCAGCAGCAGAAAGGACATCCTAGGAGAGGCCAGTGCAGCAAAGGCCTGGGCGTGGGATTTGCACAGGGACAGCAAACACCCAGGCACCCTTGAACCTACAGAGCCAGCACTTGCTGCATGATGCTCCCATGGCATTTACAGACTCAGGTCCCTGGGGTTTCTCTTCTCCGGAATAAACATGTTTGTTTCTATCAGTTTCAGTTTTCCCACACCATCCCTTGGTGCTGGTGAAGTACACAGGTCCCTCTGGGGCACATTAACAACTCTGGATGACATGACTTGGGCTGGGTTCCAGCCCCTTCTCTGTGGTGTGACTTGTCTGAGTCACTTAATCTTCCTGGCGTTCCTTGATGCTAAAATGGGGACAGTAATGAGGATAGTGCGGAGCCTCCCGTTTGCTGTGAGGATCAGATGGCTGCTGGACATAGTGGAGGTTTGTTACTGTGAGGGGCTGTGCACATGCCCCACCCTGCCAGCAGGGTCCGGCAGGGGCCTGTGATCCAGAGGCTGTGGCTGCTGTGACCCACGTGCTCCCCTGGCGGGCAGGCACTTCGGGATGCCCCGGATGCAATTCTGCTTCCCCTGTTCCGTCCTCTTTACAGACTGTTATTGACTCTTTGAGGAATTCTGTCCGACCCGCTGTAGAGACTCTAAAACGAGGGACAGCTTTTGGAAGCTTCCTGTTGTGTCATCCTTTGCCTGAGACGTGAACTTTCCAGAAAGGTCTCCCCAGCACAGGGAGTGCCGGGAACTAAAATCCCTGCGGTTACCCATTGAGAAGATAGGGTCCTGCCATAGACACCTCTGCTCAGGGAAGCCTCGGCCTGCCGGGGTCCAGTCTTCTACCATCTACCATGGATCAGCCACCCAGGGGGGACCAGCGGCTTCTCCTTGTGGGGAGGCTGTGCGCAGAGGGCGATGGAGTCAGGAGCCAGGGCAGCATCGTCCTCCCACCTCAGCAGGAGATGGGCAGTGCCAACTGCTCGTTGGTGGGCCAGTTACAAGCATGCAAGAGCTCCAGGGGGAGGAGGGGAGGGTGACAGAGAGGTCTGAGGGACCAAGAGGAACTGAGGCCTTTAGACCAAGGAGGCAGCCCAGTGCAGGTGGACAGGCCCTGAAGGCCGGGATTGGTTTCAGGGAATCACTAGGCAGCCAGCTGAGAACCCGAGCAGGACTCAGCCTGAGGGATAGGCCCGCTAGAACCAGAGTGTGGTTGGGATCTCTGCGTGGCCTAGCCTTTAGGATCGGGCCCATTGTAGGGAAACTCAGGAGACATCCAAGAATGACAAGGTGGAATGACAGCCTGGCTGCTGGGTCCCATCAACACTCATGTGGCCCCAGGTCTGGGCGCCTGGCAGACCCTGCTGACCTTGGAGCTGTTCCCTACGTCCTGCCAGGCCTGAGCAGGGCTGGGGCTTCCAGGGACCCGACTGTAGGGTGGGGCTGTCACCTTCGAGGTACCTCGAGCGGCCCTGTCTTCCTCCCTTCATCTGCACTTTACTTTGGATTTGGGCACATCTCTACAGGGGCTGGGCCTTGGGGGGTGTTCTAGAACATAATGTCCAAGTCACCCTCTAAAATTATCATGATCGAGATAATAATGATAACAATAATTATGCTTGTGGTGAAATTAACATTTCTAATGCATTCTTAGAAAACATTGCTGTTTTTAATGGGCTTGTAACATACAATTTAGTTAAAAACTAAGCTTGCGGGCTTCCCTGGTGGCGCAGTGGTTGAGAGTCCGCCTGCCGATGCAGGGGACACGGGTTCGTGCCCCGGTCCGGGAAGATTCCACATGCCGCGGAGCGGCTGGGCCCGTGAGCCATGGCCGCTGAGCCTGCGCGTCCGGAGCCTGTGCTCCGCATCGGGAGAGGCCACAACAGTGAGAGGCCCGCGTACCGCAAAAAAAAAACACAAAAAACAAAAAAACAAAACCAAAAACTGAGCTTGCTCAGCAGAAGCAGCTACAAGATGTACCCGAGCCAGCCCTGGCCTGATGGCAGCCCCATTTCCTCCCTCAGAAAATGTCAAGAGGAGTCACTGCACGGTGACTTCTTGGGTTAGGGTTGGGGGCACACTCTGAGGCCTTCAGAGGTTAAGTGGGCAGCAAGGGCGGCAGGCCAGGCGGCAGGCCCCTGTGTCCTGTTTCCAGGCATGGCCGTCACTCCACAGCACAGTGTAAACTTCCCTCCCCCTCTACAGTGACTCCATTTCTTAATTTCTCAGACAAGCTGGCTATTCTAGGTTTTAACATGAATCTCCAAATTTTGAAATACTGTCAACCAAATAAGGTATTTAAAAAACACCACATGGCCCCCCAACAAACCCCCATGGTCTGGTTTTGCTCAGGGGCCACCTGTCAGTGACCCCTGGCTTGACAGGGGCAGAGGGTAACATGCAGCCTCTTCCCTGGGAAGAGTTTTTTTATGGAAATTACCATCTTTCTGCTTCCCAAGGTGGTTCTGAAGGTGAGCTGTCCCTGCTTGTTGAAAATGCAAAGAAATAAATGTGTAAAAATAGAGTAGCAATTCCTCAAACCCACTGTCAGGTTTAAGTCGCTGATGTCTCCCCTGGGAGCAGCAAGGAGGGCCCTGAATCCTCTCCAGACAGCCCAGCAGAAGGATGAGCTCTGCACTGGCGCTCTCCCTGGAGCAGCCCTGGGCAGTGCCTGCCGTGTGCATGTGTGTGGAGTGTGTGTGTGCCTGTGCATACTGGGGGAACATGGGGGACTACAGGGCTGGGGCGGGGGCACAAGGACCCCAGGAGGTAAGGAATGCCAGCAGACGCTCAGCCCTGGCACTAGCCCATTCCTCTTTTCTGTGCAGCCCTTCCCCCTCTGCTGTTCCTTCACCTCCACTTTTCCTTCCATAACCAGGTTGCAGGTTTGTGCCTGAAACCTAACAGACAGCAGGTGTAAAGAAGAGAGCTTCTGGCTGGCTGGGGGACTCTCTCAGTCTTCTGGTCTGTAAAATGGAGGCAATAAGGCACATCAAAGAGGCCTGTTGTCAGCACTGGATGAGGAGACATACTCGGAGGGCCTGGCTGCCTCTCTGTGCCTCCAGAGGAGGCCGTGGAAAAGAGCTTAGGGGACAAGTGAGAAGAATTGTTCTGGAAGACTCTTTGGTGATGTCATGATAACCTGAGGTCCTAGGTCCTTCCCAGGGCAAGAGTCTCTGAGACACACCTGTTCCTCCCCCCACGAGGAGTGCCACGGAGGGGCAGGACCCTGGGGTCAAGGACCTGGCGTGGACACAGAGACCAGTGCAGGGTAGTGAGGGGCTTCCAGAGGCTTTGGCACTGAGACTAATTGGACAGTGTGGTCTGTGGCTGCCAGCAATGCTGAAGGTCAGCCTGGCCAGCTCAGCTGCAATCCTGAGAGGTAGGGGCCAGGTCTCTGGTCCATGGTGGGCTCCAGACCCAGTGGGAAAGTAGAAGGGGATTGAGACAGATGCTGCAGCTCTGCAGATGGTACAATGACATCCTGGGGTCCTGGGCCTGATGCGATCCAGCCCCTGGCCCGCTCAGCTGCGGCCCCTAAGGCCCCATGTCCCAAATGGTCTGCCCCGCTCTGAGCCAGGTGTTTAGCCTGTGGGGGATGGAGTGAGCCCCTGCCCGGCAGACTGTGGGGGAGTTGTCATAAGAGGGGCTCATCCTGATTCCTGCATGATTCAGTCAGGCAACCTTTCATCTCTTTGGCAGTTGGCATCAGGGACAGGCACAGTTCTGGGGTCGGGGGTCACCCACGGCCTGGCCCCAACCCAGGAGTTGCGTGGGCAGGCCTGGCATAGAGATGAGGGACCTAGCTCCAGCCAGGGACTGAGCAGAAAGTTCCAGAAGGGGAGCTGTCTGAAAAGACACTGTGAAACACATACCACCTGGGCTGGGCCTCAGTTTCCCCAGCTATAAATGGGGAGACCAGCCTGGGAGACCAGCTCTTTGGCACTGGGTGGCCCTTTGGGAGTGTGCGAGTGTGTGAATGGGTGAAAAGAGTCCACCCTGCCCATCCAGCTTCACACCCTCTCTGTTCATTGCTGGGTGCCGAACCTGGCCTCTGTGATGGCCGAGCTGTGGGTTTGCATGCCGCCGGGTCTGAGCTGACTTGGTCCATCACTGCTGCCCTCTCTGAACCTCAGTTTGCTCTTCTGTGAAATGGGGACAGAAATGCCCTCGGTTAGGGTGCTGTGATGATGACAAGCTGATGGCCAAGCTGGCACCTGGCAGGTGCCGAGTTGCATCTGAGTCGGGTTTTGTCCCGCTGCGGTGTCCCTGGTGAGCCTGGGCTGCTGCTACAGGCTATGTCCTCTCTCCTTCCAGGGATCTCCCCGGGCAGCCTGGACAGCCTCAGCCGTGCCCTGGGCATCCTGGATGAGCGAGTCAACAGCTCCAGGCAGAGGGTGCGCAGGCATGCTGCCGACGACGACTACAACATCGAGGTCCTGCTGGGGGTGGACGACTCTGTGGTCCAGTTCCACGGAAAGGAGCATGTGCAGAAGTACCTGCTCACCCTCATGAACATCGTGAGTGGGGGTGGGGTGGCGGGGGCAGGGCACTGGGCGCGGGGCTGGGAGGCGAGGGCAGCAGGTCGGCCAGGGCAGCTGTGCTTGCCACGGTTTCCCGGTGGAGCTGGGGGTGAGTGACATGGTCACAGGGAGGCCGTCTGGGTCTCCAGGTGAGACAAGGTGACCCTCCCATCGATTCTGTTGAACCTCAGTTTTCTCCTCTGCAAAGGGTGGGTGGAGGGGGGTGGTTCTGACTTGGCAAGGCGGTTGACATGCTAAGGCAGCTTTCTAGAAACTCGTCATTTGTGTACCAGTTTTCTTAATTTTTCATCATACCCACATGGTATAGGCTGTGTATTTTCCTGTAAATCAATTGACTTTTTTTAAAACTTAAAATTATTTACAAAGGCAACCTCGCTTTATTGTAAAGGTAACCTAGAAGTAAAATGTAAAGCGATGTTATTCAAATCCAGCTAGACAGTCCTACCTTCTACCGGGTCTGCACCACAGCCCACGATGTTCAAATGGGAGATTAGTGTGTCTTAGAGAGGAGGACAGACAGACCGACACCCATCCGAGGTTTCTCCTTGAGGTAGTTAGAGGAAGTGAAGGTGGAAGAGAGCATCCGTTTCTCCCTGTGAGACTGGGCTCCTTAACTGGGTGACTGGGTGCCACCTAAGCCTCCTGTGGCACCACGGGACACCTGCCCTGTCTACCCAATCCTGAGAGATTAAGCCGTTACCCCTCCCCTCATTCCAGCCCCTTCCACCCCAGGAGGTATAGGATGCTGACCTTCTAGAAAATGCAGTTCCTGCCTCTGCCTAGGGTGGTGTGGAGGTCCTGCCCCTCACTGCCTGGTGCCTCAGTTGAGCC
Source organism: Hyperoodon ampullatus (assembly GCF_949752795.1). Classification (NCBI taxonomy): domain Eukaryota; kingdom Metazoa; phylum Chordata; class Mammalia; order Artiodactyla; family Ziphiidae; genus Hyperoodon; species Hyperoodon ampullatus. Next base: position 2,455,742 of record NC_136917.1, read on the forward strand.
CTGCTGGGATAATATTAGGGGTTGGAGGGAGATGCAGTGGGCCTGCAACCAGGACACGCTGTGGGCCGAGCATTGTGGGAGGAGTGGATTTGTGGAAGGAAGCCTGGGCTTGTAGGGGGCTGGAGGTGGGCAGGGAAGCCCAGGGGATAGGGGACTCTACAGCAGCAGGGCTGCTCCCCAGCCTGTCAGTGAACTGGGTCCTCCAGAGGTCCAGCTGGTGGCGAGCAGTGAGGGGTAGGACATTTACTCCTGGCCTGGTTCTCAGTTCTACTTCCTGGGTCATGGTGAGCCCCTGGGAATTCAGCTGGTCCTTGGGCAAGACCTCCCAGAGCCCTAGTGAAGAGATAGGTCAGGGGCAAGAAGGAGGATATGAATGAGCTGGTCACTGGACCAGGAGTAAACCCCTGCCTGCCGGCCTGTCTTCCTCTCCACCTGCCTTAGGTAAGTCCTTGACCCTCTGGAATGCAGCCATCTCATCTGCAAAGCAGGGCCGAAGTCTGTTTGCAGATGTTATTTTTTTTTGGAGAGTGTTGTCACACTTAATCTCACTTATTTTTGAAAAGTACCTTTAATATAATAATAGTAATAATAATACCATGATGGCTACAAATATTGAGCTCTTAATATGTGACTCTGTGTGCCAGGCTTGTGCTAGTCACTTATCATGCATTACCTTTGGAACTCTTCACACTAACTCTATAAAATTGGTAGATATAAAATCTTGTCTGCCTTCAAAATATATGTCTTTCCCCAAGTATTATACTGCCCTCCAACCCAGTGGACAAAAGGACTGGTTTTGGAATTCGAGAGTCCTGAATCCTGGTAAAGGAAAACTACTTGTTTCTTCACACCGGAATTAGCCTACACCCCACAGAGTAAGAGCTCCATCTCATAAGATGGGCCCCACTTCAAATGCCGAGCTCAACCCCCAGGTTGTCAGCTGCGCTTCTTACCAACCAGCTCCTCAGGTTCAATCATTTGCTAGAACAGTTCACAGAACTCAGGAAACCACTTTACTTCCTATCGTCGGTTTATTAGAAAGCACACAACTGAGGAGCAGCCAAATGGAAGACTGCACAGGGCAAGGCATGGGGAAGGTGCATGGAGCTTCCGTGGCCTCTCTGGATGCACCACCATCCCAGAACTCGATGTGTTCACCAAGCTGGAAGCTCTCCGGACTTCATTGTTCAGGGTTTTTATGGAGGTTTTATCTTGCAGGCATGGTTGGGGAAATCCCTGGCCGTGGGTGATTGAACTCAATCCCCAGCTTTTCTCTCCTCCCTGAAAGTTGGGGGTGGGGCTGAAAGTTCCAACTCTCTCATCACACAGTTGGTTCCTCTGGCTACCAGCCCCCATCCTGAACTATCTAGGGGCCCACCAAGAATCGCTTCATTAACATAAACTCAGGTAAGGTTGAAAGGGGCACATTATGAATAACAAAAGATGCTCCACTCACCCCCATCATTAAGGAAATGACAAGTGTTTTAGGAGGTCTGTGCCAGGAATGAGGGGCCGAGACCAGATATATATTTCTTATTATTTTGCACCTGGGTTACCCCTGCCCCCACCACTACCAGGTATGTCACTGAGAATGGGCTTCAGTCTTCTAAGCCTCGGTTTTCTCATCTTTAAAATGGGCAATAATTTTCACCTTGAGTTGTCGGTGAGGATTAAATGAGATGATGAAGGTGAACGTGTTTTACAGTCTCTAAATAAATGTGGTTTTGCTATCGTGACGATGACAATATTTAGTTTAGCGACAGCAGGTTTAGAATTATTCTTGACAAGTACGGCAAGGACTCTGAGTGTTTTCCTGAGGCTGGTGGATCAAATCCGCCTTTTCCCTGGTGTGGAGGGTCCCTCTGTCGCGCACACCTTTATGCCCATTAGCTGGTAGGAGGAAGTCTAGAGCTTTGTCTTGGTTTTGCCAGTTAACTTCAATTTATTCATTTACATCCCCGTGATCCAACTGTACCTCAATTTTGGATAAGGGTGTGGTTTGGTTAGTTTCTTGAAAAGAATGAGAAATATAAAAATTCTTAAATTGAAACAAATTTGATCATAACAGAAAGGGATTTTAGGAGATGAATCGGAGGAGCTGAGAAAGAGTACTTGGGCCGTGTCTTTTTTCCCCTGCTGCATTCTGCAAATGGTGCTTGTTCCAGGCACAACGGCTGGTCCTGCAGAGGCAGAGGACCTGGTGGACACTCCTGGGCTCAGGGAGACACGACAGTGGGGGGGGTATCTGTACCTCCAACCTGAGCTCCCACCGTAAGAGTGCAGTGTGGTTGAGGGAGATGAGGCCCCCTGCTTGGATCCTGTGTTGCCTTGACAATACCCTCTAAGGCTCAGTGTCTTCATCCAGGGTACGTGCATGCCCTGGGAAGAGTCCCTGGGGATGATCTAAGGCACGTGAGCCCTTTGGTGGTCTTGGGGAGGACGGGGATTGAGAAGGCAGGAATATTTGAGAAAAGATGAGCTTCTTTAGCAGTGCTGTCCAATAGAACTTTCTGCATTGCTAGAAATGCTCTAATTCTGCGTGTCCAATACAATAGCCACTAGCCACCCTGACCCTTGAGTGCTTGAAATGTGGCGTGTAATTGAAGAACTGAAATTTTAATTTAATCACGTTCCAATAGAATTTTTGTTTTAATTTTTTAAAAATTTTAATTATGAGAAAAATATAAAATTTACCATCTTCACTGTTTACAAGGGAGCAGTTCAGTGACATTAAGTATACTCACATTATTAGGCAACCATCACCACCGCCCATCTCCAGAACTCTCTTCATCTTACAAAACTGACACTCTGTACCCGTTAAAAAATAACTCCCATTGCCCCCTCTCCCCAGCCCTTGGGAAGCACCATTCTGCTTTCTGCCTGCTGTGCCCTTCCTCTGAACTTGACCAGCATGGTGCTAAATGGCAGTGTGGGTGGCCCTGGCTGTGGGGGCCTTTAGACCCGGTAGGTGCTGGCGCACCTGAAGCTGCAGCCAGAGCCCCATGTGGCCCTACAAGGCCTGGCCAGGGTAGGACTCCCTCTTCTTGTAAGCATACAGCTGGTCTTGGGGCTTCCCAGCATTTGAAGCCAAAGCAGCAACGTGCAGGACAGATGTGGCGGCAGCCGGCCCAGACTGTGCTCCAAGTGAGGCATTTGGTCAGCAGTGAGGACAGCCAGGACCAGGATGGAAGTATTTCCAGCTCCTAAGGCTGGGGGCCAGCCCTGGGCGGACAGTCTGTCCCCTGAGGGAGGTCACAGAGGCCCTGGGAGGAGGGTCTGGTGGGGGTCCCGATGGCAAAAGACCTGGGGAATGTGGGCTCCAAGGAGAAGCAGAGGCCAAGGTGTCGGGCCAGGTGTCGGCGTGGCTCAGCCCTGGCAGCTCTAAGCCAGCTTGGTCTCCCTCATCATTCAGTTATTCTGCTTGCAGGACTCCCTTTGGGGTCTCTTTGTGGCAGACCCTGGGCTGGGACGTGGGTCCTGGTGTGACACTGACATTTCAGGTTCATCAAATATCCACATGCTCCCCTACCTTCCATTTCTCAGCCTCCCTTGCACCTCGTTTTTGGGGCTGTGTGGCTAGTTCTAGCTAACGGCCTGTGTGGAAGGAAATGACGTAGGTCGCCTCTTGGCCAAGGCAGTTGAGAGCCAGTGTATCCCCTCCCTCTCTCTCTGTCCTGCCACAGTGACCTTGGAAGTCACATGTCCCAGTAGCTGCAGCCACAAAATGGGGCAGGGCCGCCCAACCTGCATAAGCCTGTGATGTGTGCAAGGAAACACACACCAGCCTTTACTGTATTAAGCCGCTGAAATGTGGTAGATTCGCTGTTAACTGCAACACAGCCCATCCTACTCTAATACACACAGCTCCTGTCCATACAGTACGGTCAGCAAATGTTTACTGGGCATCAACTCTATGTCAGCCATGAAGTAGGGCCAATGTGGGGAACAAGGGGCCCAAGTAAGAGGGGAAGTTGGAGGCAAGGAAGGCCAGTCAATGGAGGGACTTGGATGTGACTCTAAGGGCAGTAGGAAATTGCTAGAGGTGCTACTTCCTTCCAACATTAATGGGCAAGACATTTAATGCACTTTTTTCATAGGAAAATGGGAATTAATCCATCCCTCTTTCCACCTCAGACTCTCGAGGGTCAGAAGGGTTGGAAATATTTGCTGAGCATTTCGAGAGAGCCACCTGGATGTAGAAAGGGTCTCATGGCGTTCAGAACCCTCCCACAAATCCATTCAAGCACCTCTTTTGAGGTCCAGTTTCCTTCTTTTCTTCCTCAAATCTAGAAAAGTAACATTCTTTGTTTATTAAAATATGCTATATTTAACATGTACCATATACTATTTATGATGGAAAACTAGAATATATTCATATAGGTTTGTGGATGTTTTCTCCTATCAATTATTGCCTAGTACTTCATTTTAATGATGGCATAACATTGCACCACGTGACTGTAGCATACTTTTTAGGTAATTGATTATTTATATGACTCATGTAACAAAATTTATTTCCCTTTTAGATGTTAGTTTGGCCACTGATAGTAATGAATATCATTATAGCTGAAACTATTACTCATCCTTTACTATTTCCTTAAACTAAGTTCCTAAAAGTACAATTCTTGGTCCACATTTACGTGCAGTTTAAAGCTTTCTTTGTCAGAAAGCTTTCTGTTCATTTTCACCTATTCATGTTCCATTGAGTAAATGCCCATCTCCTCACCTCTTCACACCGCCAAATCCTTTTTAGCTTTGGCAGTTGGATAGCTACAACAGGGATATACTTTTGTTGTAAGTTGTAGGTATTTGACGGTAAGGAGGTCCCATTTAAAAAAATATATATATATATTTTAAAACAGTGATCATCTTATATTTTTATGGTTGACCTATTCATGTTCTTTATTCCACTGGGACTTTAGCTTCTTTTGTGTTAATCTGAAGAACTGTTATATTAAAATAGGTTAATTTTTTGTCTGATGTTTGTGTAGGAAATGTTTTCCCCAGTTTTGTTGTTTGCCTTTTGTTTTATTTTGTTTGGGGTTGGTTTGTTGATGGCTTACATTTTTGTGTGTAGTCATGTCCTGAAATCTTTTTCTCCCTGGTTTTTCCCTTGGGGGCTGTCTTTGGCATTTCATGCCCTCTCCAGAAGTTAATCTTCTGGAGTTTCTTTCTGGTTGCCCCCAACAGTGACTCCCATGGCCTGTTGTCAGCAGCATCATTTTCCAAACCCCAGCCCTCACTGACCACCTGACCATTCTTGCTGTGCATTCAGCTGCGGCAACCCCACACCCAGAATGTCTCCTGGGTACAAAACTCCCGGGGCCAAGTGCAAATTGAAAATGTGGTTCTCTTATTCAAAGAGCAGGAAAAAGTGTCATAAAAGGTACCTATACAAAGCCTTTTCCTTTCGTATACAGTCTTTCAACTTGTCAAGATTTTAAAATTTTCTATTTATTATCGCTCTAAGCGAAGAAAAATTAGGATTTTTAATTATAATCATGCATTTTACCATTCATCTTTATATTGTACAAGGCCTGTTTTAAATGCAGATATTAGAACATTTAACCAGCATGGGGAAATCACCAAAATTAAACAGATTTGTACTTTATGGCTTGTGCCCGAAGGGTGCTACAGGCTGACCAGAAGTTCAGACAAAGCACCAACCAGACTTAAGAAGGTTGGGAGGAGGAAGACAGGCCGCCCCAGGATTGGAGCCATGAGGGAGCACTCCCTGAGGGCCCCCGGGCCTGGCCAGCAATGCAGGGTGTGCCCCCGGGGCCTGACAGCTGCCTGTCCTGTCTCCCGACAGCTGCCACTGAAAGAACACAGGGCATCTCCCCTTCCCACAGGCCGACCGCCCCAACCCAGGTCGTGCCCTACCCCAAGATGCCCCAGGGCACGTGTGTCCACCTGACCCTCCCTGCACCTGCATGCAGGCCCCTGCAGTGGTCACTGAGTGGGGAGTAGGAAGCCAGGAGCCTGTCCTGTGGAAGAGGGACCACGTGTGAGCCAAGGCTTCCCTGTCCCAGCGGATTTCACTCGCAAAACACAAATTCAAAGGTAAAATGATGAATTTCATGATGGTAACCCCAGAGCGTTAAGCCCAAGTGCAGAGCCCTCCTGGGCGTGGGCCCTGGTCACTCGCCCCTGAACCCAGGACCCTGAGCCTGTGCTTCCTGCCTCAGGCCCCATTCTTATGGCCCATCCCCATCCTCTACTCGTCTGGAGGCTCAGCTCAAATCTACCACCGCTCTCGGCTCCCTGCCCAGATGAAGAAAGCTGGTGCCTTCTGAGCACTGAGGCCGGGCTGTGGGCTGAGGCCTCATCCCTTGGGGCCGTCTGCACTGATTTTTACCTCTCGTACACCATAGCCTTGAGCTTGCTGGCAAACCCAGGATGAAGCCCTGTGTCCTGGGCCCAGGGTCCTTTAACTGGGCCAGAGAGGCTGGGACCCCTTGGGGAAGGCTGCCAGAGAGCCTCACCCACATGTTTGAGGGAGGAGGGGTCTCGATCCCACCACCAGTAGGCTGTGAGGATGGAGTGGGGAGCACTGGCAGATGTGCGGCCCCTCCAACCATGCTGGCTCCTCCAGGGCCCCTGTCCCACACTGCTGCTGGGTCCCTCCTTGGTCCCCTACTTAGGTGTGCCTTTTTGGCGCCGGCCTCCCCCTGCCGCCATCCCGTTCCTCCTCCTCCTGAGTCTTCAACTCTGGCTCATCTTCTGACCTTCACCAGGCTCAGCCCTGAGGACAAGGAACTCCCCTGTGCCCGGGCCCCACCCTGAGGACAAGGAACTCCCCTGTGCCCGGGTCCCCCTCTGCACTGGGAACTGCGGTCCTGTTGACCCCTCTTCCTTGGAAACGGGCTTCCTGCCTTGCCTGGAGCTCCCAGGCTGGGAGGCAGTCAACACTCCTGAAGGTGCCTGCTGCTGACTCTGGTGCCAGCCCTTGAGCTAGTCTGTGCTTTCAAACTCAGTGCTGTGGCAGTGCGAGCCTGGCACACCAAGGAGCCATGCGGTGACGCAGCCCTCATGTTCGCGGTAACCTCCAGTTACCTTGTCAGGCATGGACAGTGGGTCTTCTCTGGGCTCAGGTGAGTGGGAGGCCAGGGAGGAATGCCTTCGGGGAAGACTCGAGAGCCATTATTAAAGTAATATGTTTACAAATGCACTTTTAAAAGTAAAACCTATTCATGCCAAGACTTCAAGAAATATAAAACTTAGGCACAAGACTAGTGCTTCCTATATGGCTTATAGCATTTAACTAAAGCATTAATTTCAGTCCTACTCTTCCCTGAGCAACCAAAGGCCTTGGTGGTTGCTCGGGCTCTCAGGATCCATAGAGAACTAGCACTGCTGCCTGACTGAGCTGCTGGTCTGTGTGCACTCCTTCTAGATGTGAGGCAAGCCAGTGTGTTGGGTGATGACCTGCCCCAGAAGACGGCTCTTTGCTCCTGGGAGCACGTCCTCTCAGGAGGCCTGCCAGAGGTTGCTGAGGCCACGGTACAGATGTGAGGTGTCTCCCCCTAAAGTGCCACTTTTTCCGAATGGCAGGCATTTTAAAACATCAATTTTATATGAAAGTAAACTGGGACATATTACTGAGTTAAAGCAAAATTCGCCTGAATTTTTCAAGATAAACTGGAGCATCTAAAGCAGGCCAAATCCTGCTGAAGAGGGAGAGAGGGAGCTTGTGTCCGGGGGGTACCTCTTGTCCGTGAGTGTGCCAGTCTTGACGGATCGGAGTGTGTGGGAGGTGTAAAGATGAAGAAACCAAGTTCAGGGCAAGGCAGGAAATCCGGCCCATCATCTGTTTTTGAAAATAAAGTTTTATTGGGACGTGGCTGTGCCATTCATTTATGAATTGTCTATGGCCGCTTTTGTACTACAATGGTGGAGCTGAGTAGTTGGGACAGAGACCATACGGCCCACAAAGCCACTCTCTGGCTCTCAAGAAGTATTCGCTCTCAGAGTATAAAGAAATCTTCTACTTGCTTAGGGCCCACCTTGAGCTGTGGCCCCAGCACTTTATAGTTGCATTTGCCTCCCACTGTTGTCCGTGCACACGGGCATACGTGTTAGGGAAGCATTGGGCGTAGAATGAGGACCAGCTTTGGAGTCAGAAGCAGTTGCATCCTAATCCTGGCTTTTACCTACCTGGCAAAGTTCCTGCCTTGCCCTGAACTTGGTTTCTTCATCTTTACACCTCCCACACACTCCGATCCGTCAAGACTGGCACACTCACGGACAAGAGGTACCCCCCGGACACAAGCTCCCTCTCTCCCTCTTCAGGCCTCTGAGCCCCTGCAGCTAGAGCAACCCTTTCTTGCTGGCCATTGCAGGAACCTCACACTTGAGCTGAGCTCCACCCTCTGCCTGCTCAGACCCCAGCCCACCCCCACCCCAGCTTTGCCAGCTGAATGGGTCTGTGAGGTCACTTTGGGGATTCTTTTTAAAGCAACTGAGTCAGCATTTTAAAACTACATAGTAGGAGGAGCAAGATTTCTGGGCCAGCAGAGCTGCTCCTCCCACCTGGGCTAATTGCTCATATTCTGGAAGAATTCCTGCCCGCCCACCCCCACCCCAAGCATCTCTTCTGTCAGGGACAGTCACACTCCTTAGGCTCATGGAGAACATGGGATCCAAAGGGGCTTCTGAGCTTTCAGAGCCGAGGCCATACCCTTTGACCCTTCCTAGTGTGGGATCAGTCCTCTGTACAGTATGTTCTTAAACATTTTTTGTTGAATGATTTCTGTCTGTGCCAGGATTCAGATATTTTCCCTCTTTTCTTTTCTAATTTAATCCAGAAATTGGCCTGGGCTCACCAAAGCCTTGCCAGGATTTGCAAACAATCGGAGGCACATGGGCTCCAGTTCTCATCAACTTCCAGGAATGCTGGGGACACGTGGTGATGGTGGGGAAGGCAGCGACAGGACAGGAATGTTTTCTGCTGTCTTGGGGGTGATCTCGTGAACTGGCCACAGAGCTGCAAACCCGCCAGGGGGAAAGCATAGACCCAAGTCCCATTCACGTGTCTCTGGCTCTGGTTCTTGGGGAAGAGAAAAACATCTCTGAAACTGGACACTAAAACTTGGTTCCCTTAAGCTGAAGGGAAGCAAGCAGCGCCCCCGGGGCAAGAGGGACACGTGGGTTTGGGCCTGGCCGTGGCAAAGGCTGTGAGGATGGGGAGAAGAAGTTCCCACTGTCATACGGCAGCTCCCCAGGCCCCAGGGTCTGCTGGTGCTGTGGCCACAGCCGGACGTTCCTGGCACTGTTCCTGTTCCTCATGCTTGTCCCGCTGGCCTGAGAGCATGGCCCTGTGTGCTACCAGGAAGTATGACTATCAGGGCCAGCAGTGTGTGAGGCTGATACAGTACTTAGAAGAAGGCAGCGCTCTCAGATGCTGACAGGAGCCAGGCAGGAGGCCTAATCAGGGTGTCCAGGCTGTGGACAATAGGGAGTGGTGGGGACTGGGGCGACAGGAGAGGCGACACCTCTGGAGATCCCCTCCTGGGTTCCATTCACTTGTGGTCATTTAGGAATGAACAGACACACTCTTGTGAGCTCCCCAGCCCACCCCGCCGAGAAGCTGGAAATCCAACTTTTACAGGAAATCTAATTACTTTTCAACATTGGCAACAAATTGAAATTAAGACCTTACACTGCACTAGTGAATCAGAACGTGACTGGCCGGTCAGCGGGTGGATTGTTCCTTCAGGCCTAGAAGAAAGGAAGCGACTGCCTGCCCTGCCCTGCTGTATGCCGTGATGGGGGATAATCAGTGCCACCTCCTAGGGCTGTTTTGAGCATGGCTTGAGTTAAACACCAGAAAAGTGCTCAGTGGCTCTCTGGGCACATGGAGAGCATGCCTCAAGTGTGAGCTGTCCCCGGTCATGTATTTGCTCCTTGGGCGCTCTCAGAACCCTGGTCTAAATGGGCCCCACTCTGGGCACTGGGGTGCAGAAGCAGGCACTCCTGTCCCTATGCTCAGAGAGATTGGAACACGGGAGGGGTGGGGAGCAAGGCAAGGAATCCGTAATTTCCTCCCGGTTAATATGCCTGCTGATCACGCAAGTACCACAGGGTCACAGGGAAGGGTGCTTCAGATGAGGGCCCCTTGCGCTGCCCCTAATGCAGAGGCAGGGTTGACCGGGAGGGGAGCATGGTGTAAAGGCTCAGCGGCATCTCCACATCACAGTGCAAGGTTGGGCCCGACTGGAGTGTAGGGTGCTTGGGGGGAGCAGGAATGAGGTTGGCAAAGCCTTCTGTGCCAGGCTAAGGGGCTCGCGATCCACCAACGTACTGTCAGGGGAGTCATGAGTTGGCTTTGGGGTCTAAAGAGACAGAAACATCTCTCTTAGGGAGTTTGGGGTTCATGCCTTTTACTATTGGAAATGCCTCTCCCTATGGCCTAAGAGGCTGAGTTTTCACACATGCTGGCCCCAGGCAAGGAGGCACTTATATGACGGCTCTGCGTTGCCCCAGTGGCCCTGTGAGGTTCCCTTTTCTGGGGAAGGTCACTGAGGCTCAGAGAGGCTGGGTGGCACAGGTAGGGTGTGGAAGATGAGATTCCCATACCTGTGTGGCCTGGGTGCCAGTCCTCTCCCCGCTGCCCACAGCCCCGACTGTCTTTTCCATCTATGACTCTTCTAGCTTTTCCCCTTGGCTCCTTCATCTGTTGTGTCTTCCTGTTCTCTCTAGGGTTTGCTCACCTATCCACCCACTCATTCACTTAGTGCACGTCTCTAGAACACCTGCTATGTGCCAGACAACAGTTCTAGGTGCTGAGAATGTCGCGTTAGCAGGCCTGAGGCCCTGCCTGCATGAAGTCACATTCCAGTGGGGACGGGGGTGGACAGTCGGTGCCCCCTCCTCCCAGGGATGGTGATGCGGGCAGAGAACGTTCTGATGGGGGGAGCCGAGGCCTGTCCTCACCACTGCCTCTCCTTCCCTGAAGTGTGCAGCACTCTCCTGCCCCCTGGACCCCCCTACACCTCCGTCCCCGCTCTGGGAGGCCCCCTGATAGCTGATGAGGGAAGCCTCAGAGCAGCCTGTCCTTGGCCTCCCTGGGGGAGCTGGCAGTTGTCAAAGCAGGAGTGAGAGTCCCCCCGAACGAGGACGGCCGGGTAGTGTCACTCCTTGGTGACAGCTCTGGGCAGCTGCAGAGCTTGTCTTCTGCAAGCTCCAGCAAGGAGGTGACAGCTGAGCCAGAAGAGCAGAGAGCACCACTTCCCGTGTGGCTGTCCCTCCCACCCAGGTTCCTCCTTGGCTGCCCCCTGTGCTGCAGGGATTGTAGCTGAGTGACACTTGAGTTCTCCTCCACCGCCCAGGGGGCCCTTTGTTGGCATGTCTCAGGGGGGTTAGGGGTTCACACAAAGATGCCAGAAATTTAATGTCAGATTCAGAGGGTCTGCTTACCTGGTTTTGCAAGTTCAGCACCTGGCGAAGAGCCAGGCACAGAGTAGGTGTTGAGGAAATGTCTTGTGAATGAACGAATCAATGAGTACATGAATTCTCATAGAGTGACTGTGGTCCCACCGACTCCCATAAAAAATAGGCTCTATCTGGGACTTCCCTGGTGGTCCAGTGTGTAAGACTCCGTGCTCCCAATGCAGGGGGCCCGGGTTCAGTCTCCGGTCAGGGAACTAGATCCCACGTGCGTGCTGCAACTAAAAGATCCCGCGTGCTGCAACTCAGACCCAATGCAGCCAAAATAATAAATAAATAAATAAATATTTTTTTAAAAAAATAGGCTTCATCTGTCCATGGAAAAGAAGTACCAGGAGCATAAGTGTTCTTGTCCTTTCTTCCTTGATGCTCAAGGCTGTTTGTCTCCAGCATCTATGGTGGAAGTTTGAATCACCAGGCCGTAGGAATGTACAGTTTTAATTTCAGCAGATTTGCTAAATTGCTCCCCAGAGCCTTTGCCCTGGTTCCCACGCATGCTCACGCGGGTGAATCTCCCAGTTTCTCTGAGCCTCTGTTCCCCAGTAGGTAAACGGGGGTAGTAATGCTCCCTGGCAGGGTGCAGGAGGTGAAAGGTCGTGCTGTGAGGAGGCACCTGGCACAGGTCTGGGAAGGTCAGAGCTGACCAACGAGGTGCAGCTGCTGTTCCTTCATCCACGACGTCTGCCAAACCAGCCCAGCTCTTGTCCTCGAGAAGCTTGGCTCTCTTGGGGACACACTGGCTTGCCTTAGCGCAGCCGGAAGGACAAGGGCCTGGCTGGGGAGGTCAGAGCCAAGGTGAGCCTTGAGCTGATGGACCACAAGTTGGCACTTCCGAAGTGGACAAGGTGGTGAGGGTGCAGTTCTGTGCAGACCTTCAGCGTGTCCTGGGAATGGGAGGCCTGGAGGGGGACAGGCATGGGGGTGCAGGGCAGGGTGGCCTCGGAGGGTAGAGCTAGCCAGAACGGGGGAGCTTGGATTGATCCTGAAGCTCTGGGAGCCAGCTGGGTTCTGGGCATTGAGGAAGCAACAGCTAAGGATGCAGAAGAGCCCCCAGCTCTCAGCGGGCACAGACAGGTCCAGTGGAGGGAGGTGGCAGTTAGCAGACTAACAAACAAATGAAGGGATATGAGGCCGTGATGGTCCAGCAGGGGGAACGGCCTGGAGGAGAGCAGCATCCAGGTGAGCCTAGCAAGCTCTGGGGGAATGTACACGGCAGAGTGAGTGGGGGGCAGCCAGGTGCGGGGGTGGGGCAGTCCTCATGCCCCTCCCCACCTGAGCCTAACAATGAGACGGGCCTTGTGGGCTCCTGTGGCCCTTCTGACCCTGAAGTGACCTCGGGCAGGTACTTGCATGTCCGAGAACTCAGCCCCTCTGCCTTTGATTCTGGGCTCCCTGTGTAGCAGGGTATGTTCATCCATCTTCTCAGCTGCCTATTTGTTCTCTTCTTCCACATTTCTGGGCGCCTGTTCCCAGCCTGGGCCCAGGTGGTTAACACACTGCCTTGCCCGGGGACAGAGGCTGGCAAGACAGTGCAGCTACTCAAACTGAATCTCGTGGTGCGAGGGGCCATGTGCTGCACGCAGGACAGGAGTGTTTCCCACTGTGTTCCAAGGTGGCTCCTTACATTCTGGGGGTTAGGAATCGTGCTGAGTGATTTCACTCTGGAGGAGGGATATATTCGCAGCAGACAACTCTGGCAGTGAGCTGTGATGCTGCAAGGAGGGTTGCTCTGAAGCTTGCGAAGTTTGCTGGGAGGCTCACCCTTCCCGGTGAGCCCCTTGCCTTTGCCAAAGGCACAGGTGACAGCGTGAACGGTCAGGGTTTCCTTAGTCACTTCTGTGTCAGTGCCTGGTAGGCAGGATCCCTCCCTTCTTCCTCATCACGTGGGGGACCCTGGGGCCCTAGTGGCAGTGGGGAGAGGCTGGCCTGAGTCCTCGCCATTTTTGCTGTCAGGTCTGGCCCCAGACTCTTTACCTGGACTGCTCAGGTATGCTGAGCCCCACCTGGTCCAGGTCTGGTGCCGTGATGACCCATCCGGTCTGAAGCCTCTGTCACCCCGACCAGCATAGGCAGGAGCTTCCGGAGCCCACACACACCTCTCAGGGGCTGGGGGTGTTCCAGGCCACCACTGAGGCCAGTTTACTCCCAGGAGCCTCTCCCGTTTCTCACCTCCTGCTAGAGCCACCTTGGGAGGGGACTCTGCTCTTGCAATGTGGCCTCATCTTAGGGTCCAAGCGGCGAGCAGGACCCGTAGCTCTCAGGATCTGTGTTTGACCCTAAAGGTGTGTGAGGGGCCGCAGCAGGGGTGGGTCCCTAACCCTGGGTCTGACTTCTTGCCTCTCCTCAGCCTCCGCCCCCAACCTACATCAACCAGGGCAGGTGCTTCTCCCCTGTTCCCCTCCCCAGGGACCTCCCAGGTGCCATGGCCCCCCTCCCCATGGTGGCATTTTCCCTCTTTCTTTCCTTGGGTCACATGGTGATAGGGAAGCGGAAGAATATGAATTATAGGAGGGACGAAAAATCATTGTTTTTTCAAATGACATGCTGGTGCCCAGTTGCTCACATCACAGGGGTGGGGTCGTGCTCACAGGCTCTGAGACAGGGGTGGCGTGGGGGGCCGGGGAGGATGCCGTGAGGTGTCACCACCAGGGGCCTCCCTGAAGTGCTTCCCCTGGAGGAGGCTCCAAGCCAGGCCCTCAGGGCTCTGGTCAGGGAGGGCTGAGGAGCTCATGGGTGACATCCCAGGACTCTCCAGGGCCAGGGCCGCTGCCAGCAAGAATCAAGATCCCTGCCTTCTCTCTTCTCCTTCCTGTCAGTGCCCTCCAAACTGGCTTGGGGGGGACGGTGGGCTCTAGCCTTTGGCCTCAGATGAGTCATTCTGTGTCCTGCGGCCTCAGCAGGGTCCGTCCTTCCCTGTTCTGCGGCATTATCCCTTTCTGATGAGTTCTCGGGTGGTGAGTGGGAAGTTTAAGCCCCAAGTGGTGGTGTGGCTGTTGGTTACCCTGTGGTGGAGCTGGCAGGGAGAACCCCAGGTCTGGGGCTCTCCAGAGCCCAAGCCCCCAGCATGGGCTCTGGAAAACAGCCTGGCTGTGCAGTGCAGTCCAGGCAGGCCTTTCCTGGTGGCCCTGAGGAGAGCCCAGGTGGGCCCAGAGAAAGGACTCAGGGTATTTGACCTTCTGTCATTTGATGACAGCTCTACTGAGTCTGTGCTGTGTGCCTGGGATTTTGCTGGATGCTTTAAATATAGTGTTGAGGTCGGTCCTCGATACAGCCTGAGGGGCTAGAACTAGCATTGCCTCCATTTCACAGATGAGGAAACTGAGGCTCAAACAGGCAAAGTACCAAACCCAAGTCACAGGGTAAGATGGTGGCCGAGCCCACCCTGGAACACGTGGCCGAGCCCACCCTGGAACCCATGCAACCTGATGAAGTGACGAGGTATGGGCAGCTTCTTGGAAGTAATCAGCACCAACATGGGCAGTTGTTTAAGGCAGCTTTGTTCCTTCATTTGCACAGTAAACATTTGTTGAGCCTCCACCTAGATTCTGGGCATCAACCTACTTGCCTGGGGGTGGAGGAGCCCATCCCCACCCTGGGGACCTGCAGAGATGTCCCCAGGCCCAGGAGAGTGTGACCTCATGCAGGATTGGGGACTGAACAGTTTCACCTTCGTGAGAGGAGTCACAGTGGGGGTCCTGGGGGCTGAAAAAGGGGGTCCACCTGCCTCCCATTTTTGTGCACAGTACGACCTTAGTAACTCCTGTCCTGCCCATTTGCAGTTCATGGCAGTTTGATATTTTGAGCAGAGGCCAGAGTCGTGTTTGTTCTTGCTTTGCCTACGAAGCATTTGCTGAGAAACGAGTGGTAAAGAAGATCTGCAAAGGGTATGTTTACTCTCACAATGAGACTGGGCTTTTGCAGTCCCATTTATGTGTCATGAGATGCACACAAATGAAAATACTCGCTGGAAGCCCGCAGACTTTCTGCCCTAGGTTCTACAGCACTTTCTTCACCTCCACCTCCACCGTGGCAGTCCAAGCCTTCTCCTGGGGGGCTCAGAGAGACCAGCCTTCTTCCCAGTTATGTCAAGGGTTCCTGGAGAAGCCACAAAGCAAAACGGGCCATGTGCCTACCTCCTGAGGCCTCACGACAGACTCCTCCAGGCCTGGCTTCTCCCCCCAGGGTGCTCGGGCTCCTTCTTAGTTGCCAAAGCTTGGCTCAAGCGAAGAGGTGGTAACTTTCCTGAAAGTTGGATGTAAGGGTTGGGAACCCAAACAGCCTTTCTGCCCCTGCCTGCCTCAGTAGGAGCCCCAAGACCTGGACCAGCCCCCTCTGTCCTGACCGGTCCCTCCACCCTGGCAGGGGAGAAAGTCACCTCTGCCCAGCAGCCTCAGGGCACCTGCCAGGGCTCACTGGCCGCCCAGGGCAGAGCTCCGCCTCAGAGAAAGCAAACGTTCACATCATCCTGCAGAGCCTGTGTCCCTCCTTATTGTCTATTCCAGAACAGAAACCGGGCTGCATCTTTGCATAAGCAAAAGGCGCATGACGATGTATTTCCCCAAACAAGAGAGCTCTTGGCCTCTCTCTGCACAGAGAAGGGCTGCGGCTTTGAACCTTTTCCCCAAGGTTTAAAGATTCCAGGATCGATTTCTCAGACAGGGCTCAAGGACATTGTCCCTGCTTCGCCTCCTCCTGCGGTCTGGGCAGAGGTGAGCACACAGGCCTCAGGAGGGCGGGTGGGGGTGGGGAGGCACTTGGGCACTTAGCTGGGTCTTTGATCATTACAGGGCATCGTGCACCCTGCTGCTGTCACACATTTTGCCCATTTCCTCTTGTTGCACGTTTACCAATGTTATTCACTCATCCACCCATTCAGAACTCTTTACTGAGCACCTACTGTGTGCTTGACACTGCTAGGGACACAGCGGTGACTGAGGAGGAGGGGTGCCTCCACATCAAGTGCATAGTCCAGTCTGGGAACAACTACTTTAAGGGCTCACTTTGAACAGGGGACAGTCGTGCTGGGGGAGGAGGATGAGAAACCAGAGGGCACTGCAAGTGCAAAGGCCCTGAGGTAGGGATGGGCTCCCTGCGTAAGGAGCTCACAGGTTAGTGACTGGACCATGGTGAGCAAGGTGAGGGCAACCTGAGAAGAGGGAGCGGGGCTCTGATTTTATCCCAGTTGCAGTGGGAAGGCCCTGTGGTGGCGGTAGGGGGAGGGTACCACGGTGGTAACTGCCCTCCTCCTTTGAAATACAGCGATTGCTCTTTGTTTTTTCAAATGCTCTTGTAGTTCAAGAATTCAGAGGCTGGAGAGGGAACTCCAGGTAGGAGCCATCGCACAAGCAGCAGGAGAGGGCAGCTGGCTTCCAAGAAGGCAGAGCTGTCAGGAGTGAGGGCTCCTGGAGGAAAGTAGCTGAAGTGGAGCTCAGAGAAGCCAGCCAGGGCCAGCTTAGAGAGGGCCCCAAGCGCCAGGCTGAGGGCTGAGGCCTGTTCCTGAAGGCACCAGGGAGCCATTGAGGGTTTCAGGCAGAGGAAGCAGGAGGTCAGACCTTTTCTGAGTGGCGACCATCGTGAAGAATGATGCGTGGGGTGGGGGTCGGGGGACACGAGGTGGGAAGGTGCTGCTTCCTTGTCTGCCTGTGGAGGAGATGGAATGGGAGTCAGGGGAGGGGCGGGGAGTTGGGAGGGAGATGTTTGGAAGCTGCCTTCTGTCTTTGTGGCTCTTTGTGCCATGTCTGTTAGCTCTCTGCTTGGCGGAAATGTTGTAGCTGTGTCCCTATTATGGAGGCAAGTGTTTTACTGGGCATCTTACTTATTCCCGGGGGTCTCTACACCACAGCGGGCCCTGCTGGCTTCTGGCCTCACCGGCAGCATCCTGTGGAGAGTGGGATGCAGCTGGCCTCAGGGGGCTCTGGCAATTTCACAGCCCCCTGAAAAGTTGGCGTGGCCCTGACGGGGCGGGGCAGGGCAAGACCCAGTCCTCAGCAGAGCCAGCCTCCTCCATGGCCCACAAGCCCTGCATTCTGCCCTTTCTGTTCCTGATGAGTCGCAACGTGTGGTTTGGGAGGCAGACACCAGAGGGGAACCCCTTTGCAGGTGGGGGGATTCTGCCACACCACCGTAATGAGCAAGAAGATGTCCCAGGCCACCTGGTCACCGTGGGGGTCCCACCTGCTTGGGAGGGGGCTGCGGGGGGCCGGGCCCCAGGTGAGGCCACCGGGAGGGCTTGTGAGTGGGAATCCAGGTTGGGGACCACCCAGAAGGTCCAGCAGCTGCCAAGAGGTGCCTGTGCTGTAGGGCGAGGCTGGGGCACACCCAGCTCGAAGCCTTTCCTCCCTAAGAGGAGCAAACTGTGTGCAGCTGTGTCCCTGTGTGGACGGGCAGAGGCTTCCTAGGAGAAAACAGTGAAAGGTGCACCACAGTGGAAGGCTACCTGGGAGGGCAGGGCTGGCCTCCTGGCTGGCTATCTGCTGGGCGTGCTCCAGACGTGCCTTTTCTAGCTCCTCAGTAGTCCCGGAGGCCCAGTTGGTCTCTGAGGCCAGAGTCAGGGTGCCCAGCCCAGTTGACAGGAGCTGGTGGCTGATGGGCAGCTCAGAAGACAGAGCTTCCCCAGCTGGGCCCTCGCTCAGCAGCCTGACACTCCCTCACTGTGGACCAAAAAGTCTAGTTTGACCCTCAAAAGTAGGCCAGGACCTCCGTGTTTAGGGGGTGTGCACCCGGTCACCGTGACCTCATGGGAGGCTGCGGGGCGATATGACTTAGCAGCAGTGACTAATACAGTTTTCCTGTTTTCACCAACATCATTCCATCATGCATGTGCGGAAGTCTAGTCCTCACAAAGCTTTGTGACATGGGGGCTGTCATTCTTGTTGTACAGAAGCGAAGGCCCGGCAGGGGTGAGTTGGCAGAGCCTCCCAGGGCTCCACCTTGCCAGCTGCAGGTGTCACCTTGTCTGGCAGGTGGCTCTCAGTGCCAGCGTCCACCCTCTCCAGACTCATGCACCGAGTCACAGTGACCATCCCGTAGGGCTATCAGTCGTCCCTTCCCTGCAGGAAAGCCAGGTCGGGGCAGAGAAACAAATTATAATTGGAAGGTAGATTTGTGGGCAGGAGGCTTCCGGCAGGGGCCGCACTTAGGGCTGGCTGGTGGCCTCCCTGGACCCCGCCGTGCACATTAGCTCTGCCTTCAACACACAGCCGTCTCAACACACAGCAACGGTGACAGTAGCCACCAGGCTCCTTGTCTAGCGTGCCCCATGTGCCTGCCTGTCCCATCCATCACGAACTGATTTTCCTTGCTAACTCTCAGATTTCCCAAAGGGTTTTCCTACTGTTTATAGGTAGCAATTACCGTTGCTCAGATAGAGATTCTAAAAGCTGGGATTCAGGGGGAGTATGGCACTGGCCTGAGATGACAGAGTGGGCTCTGGAAGGCATGCTTGGCGGGGTCTGCCCTCACAAAGGGTACGTCAGCAGCCTCTGGGCTCGGTCTGCGTACAGGGAGGGGTTGCATGGCCAGTTCGTGCCTCTCCACTGAGTGATGGTATGAGTGGATCAGTTCTTTTGACGAGTGTGTCCTGAGTATCTGCTGTGTGCTACTGCATCCTGGGTGCTGGAGACATGCAGGGAAAATACTGGTGGCCATGCAACTCACAGTCCCGTTGGGGACACAGAGAGCTCAGGAAGCAATGGACCCTGGTGCTCGCTGGGAAGCAGATCAGACCTGGGGGCCCTTCCAGGAGGAAGCAGCCACGAGGCTGGGCCTCCAGAAGAGTAGGGTTTTGTCAGGAAGCGAACGAATGAAGTGGATGGCAATGAGGCGGCCGTTCCAGGTAAGATCCTGAGAGCGTGTGAGTGTGGGAAGGAAGGCTTTGTCGGCCCTGAGCCCAGGGTTAACCTGACCAGTGTTTCCAGAAAGTCATGCTGGCTGTGCTGTAGGGAAGGGAGGGTTCCTCACCTTTCTTGTGCAGTGGACCCCTTTGACATCTGGTGAGGCCCCTGGGCACCTGCACCAATAATGTTTGTAAATGTAAAAAATTAAATACATGATAATAAAAGAGTGAAGAAATACAAATGAAGCCAATAGTATGAGCCGCAGTTATCAAAACAGAGCACAGAAAGCACCTTTGTGATATAGCAATATCTGTTCTTAATGAACACATTAAAAATTAGATCTGGTGGTGTGTCTAAAATGACCCCCCTTTCCAAGTTGTGACGAGTGTAGACAACATTTTACAACCACCAGCAGCAACTGAGGAGTAATTTCTGCCAGTGACAGCCCCGGCATTGCCCCTGCCACTGGGGTTTGTGGCCTGTGTTCACCCTTGAAGGAAAGGCCATGTTGCATTTACAGTGGTCGGTGTCCCCATCCCAGTGTAGGCTCCAGGTGGAGAATCCCTGAGTTGGTGGGAGGGGCTGCTGAGGAGGGAGTGGCAATATCCTGGCAGGGGTTAGAGGGAAAGGAAGGGATGGATTCAGACTTGATGGTGATGCCTGGGTATAAAGTGTGGCAAAGAGGAAGGAGTGGGGCTGGGTCCCAGGGTTCTGGCCTGAGGCCTAGCTGGGTGGTGATGCCATTTGCAAAGCCAGAGCTAGTCCTTGGGCCTGTGGTTTCTGCTGACACACCCCTGATTGTCTTTCAGGTCAATGAAATTTATCATGATGAGTCCTTGGGGGCCCACATCAATGTCGTCCTGGTGCGGATAATCCTCCTGAGCTACGGGAAGGTGAGTGGGCACTGCAGGCTGGTGCCTTCCAGACACAACAGAGCCCCCGCCTCTGTGGGATGAATGGGGCCCTCCAGTGAGGTGCAGGCCTCCTATAAAAGACTTTGTGTTGGCCAAAACCACGCTGCCTCTCCCTGGCTGCCCTGTGGTTCCTACAAGAAACAAGGAGCTTGTGAGCCACGCCTACTCTCCTTTCAGCCTCACCCCTTTTAAAATTTAGGTGTTTTTTTTTAAGAAGAAAAATTTTATTTCAAACAGGTTCAGTGGCGTGTGCGCTACAGCAAAGGCTGGTTGTAGCAGTTTCCTTTCAAACCTGTGCTGATGTATAAATTAGACATTTTGTGGGAATGATTAATTTCTGGTAAAAAGTAGATTCAATCCAACATTATGCCAATTTTTACATTTATTGTAGACCCTATTTTAGTACTAGAGGTTAAATTTTCATCACCAAAAAATGAGAATAACCTTACAGCTACTCCTAAGGTAATGAGCTATGCAATTAATTTCTCACTATTGCTTTGAAAATATACCCCTAGGTGGTTAAGAGAAATTCCAGCTCCATCCAAATCTATTATTTAATTCTTCAGTCATCATCTACTGTTGGCCTGATTGTCACTCCTCTTCTTATTTGACCCCAACCATTTAAACGCCAGTGTTTCTCAACTCTTTGGCTAAGGGCAATTTTTTCTCCTACTTCTGTGCTCACAGGATTAGTCAAAATGATTTTGCCCAAATCAGCCTTGACTGCACTAACTCTTCCTCCTGTCGACAGGGATCCTGTGTTCACCATAAGCACTTCATTCTTAGACAGCTTTTGCACTTTTGCTGCTTTCTTGTCTCCTTCAGTGCGTACACCTAGAAGCCGTCTAAGCAGGAAATAGGAAATTTCCAATTCTGTGAGGATTTCAGGTAAAGCTCCAACTGTGCCATTCTGTCAGCCCGGCACAAAGTGGGGTCAATTTTTCTTCCAACTCCAATAAGACCCCCTGGAGCAGCATATTGAAGATCATTATGCTCTGCGAAAAGCTATACACTTTTGGAAAAGATGGGTTTACACATGAGTTTTCCTTCACTATCTTTGGAAACAATACCAGGTCTGACTTCTATCTCCTGGCCCACCTTTAAGGCTCCTTTTAGAATACTTCCACCAGCTACACCCCCCTTAAGGTCATCAACCTCACAGCCAGGTTTGCTGACATCAAAGGATCTAATAACAATAAGTCGAGGTTCTGAAGTAAAGTCTCTTGGGGGTACTGGAATTGTCTTTACTAGGTACTCGCAGACAACTTCAATATTGTATTTTAGCTGAGTAGAAATTGGAATAACAGGGGCTCCTTCTGCTACTGTACCTTGTACAAATGCAAGGATCTGTTCATACTGTTCTTTAGCCTGGCTTTCTTTTACCAAATCAATTTTATTCTGTAGAATCAAAATACGCTTCGGTTTCATGATTTCAATAGCAGCCAGGTGTTCAGTAGTCTGAGGCTGAGGACAAGACTCATTACCAGCTATCAACAGAAGAGCTGCATCCATCACTGCGGCACCGTTCAGCCTAGTAGCCATCAAAATATCGTGGCCAGGGCAGTCAACAAAGGAAACACGTCTGACCAATTTGAAGTCCCCTTTGGTCCCTGGAATGTCTGTAGGAAACTCATCAGGTGTACTACTTCCACAGGATCTATAACATTCTGGCCGAGGACAACTTGGGTCTTCAGGTTTATATATCTTAGCATTAGCATAGCCAAGTTTGATTGTAATATTTCTTTCTAGTTCATTTTTGAACCTGATAGTGTGAACTCCGGAAATAGCTCTTAAAACCCTAGATTTCCCATGAGCTACATGACCAACTGTACCTATATTTGTTGTGCACTGTCTGCTGATAATTTCATGTGAAAGTGGCATCAACTTGGTAACATCCAAAGTGTTGAGATCTTGCCGAAAAAGGTGTGGCTGCCCTAAAGTCACACCAGCCTCGTGACCCCCACCCCCCCACCCCGCCCCGCTGTCTTGCCTGGAGGCTAAAATTTAGGTTTTGTTATTATTCAAGTTTGGTGAGACCAACAGATCAGGAGGTGACTGCCATGTTTTTGTTTTTTTGTTTTTTTTTTTGTACACGGGCCTCTCACTGTTGTGGCTTCTCCTGTTGCGGAGCACAGGCTCCGGATGCGCAGGCTCAGCGGCCATGGCTCACGGGCCCCGCCGCTCCGCGGCATGTGGGATCTCCCCTGACCGGGGCACGAACCCATGTCCCCTGCATTGGTAGGTGGACTCTCAACCACTGCGCCACCAGGGAAGCCCGCCTGCCATGGTTTTTTTACCCACAGTTTCTGGCCATGCAGAGCCGCACGGGGAAGGAGAGGGAAACTGTGGGGGAGCACCTTTATTGTGGTTTCCTCAGGAAGGACCAGGTGAGATGGAGTAAGCAGGCTTAGGATTGGCCAGTGTGAATAATTTTCAGCGGGCTCTGGAGCATTGGGGCTGCCCCTAGTTGTCTGGTACCTGGCCCTAGTGATTTGCACAGGGGATAGTGGGCTGGAGTGTGAGAGCCCAATGAAGGAGGTGGCTGGGGGTGTGGACTCTGAATTGGTTGGTTTGCATTTGAAGAGCATATGATCCAGAATGAGGTGTTTACTGTCTCTAGGAATTGGCTGACCCTGGGAGGAGCAGTTCCTCCCAGGTCAGCAAGGCCCTGGATGTCAAAGCGTCAGAAACAACCCGTGTCCTCCTCTTCTCATGCCACGTAGCTGCTGTTCTAACTGAGCAGTCTTGCCCTTCTTACTTCCCTTTGCTGTCAAACGTGGAACCGTCTTTCCTAGCAGCATGCACGGGTCTGTACACCAGGATTAGAAAGCCCCCAGGCACAAAGACCTGAGATGGAAAAATAAGGGGGTGCCTGAAAGGAGAGCTGGTGAGGAAGGAAGGAGCCCCATGGTGCCGTCCAGTGTAGACTGAACAAGTGCCTGTGCCAGGCAGCTTGGGAACAGTTTACACGAAATTATCTCACTTCGTCCAAGGACAGATGGGGAGGTGGAGCTATGAGGATCCCACTTCACAGATAAGGACACTGAGGTTTAAGGCAGTTCAGTGGCATGAGTAGCCAGTGGTATTTGGCTCCTTAGGAGTCCAGCTTCTCACCCTGGCAGCCAAATTCTGGAGTCCTTGGTCTGACCCCACGCAGTATGAAGACAGTCAAGTCATAATAAGATGAGGCACATCAGGCATCGTAAATTATGCAAAGGGTTAACTCCTCTACACAAAGGGAGAGAATCTCAGTCTCACAAAATAAAATCGAACTGCACACAATGTACAAGGCCTGCAGTACAGAAATGACAATGAAGGACTTTATGGCTGGTCAAATTCCAGGAACAGTGGACCTTGAGCCCACTCTTCCTACCCTGGGAAGTGTGACACTCTCAAGTGATGGAAGCGACCACAGTGAGGATAGCAGTCGTGGTCCTTCATGCCCCATGGAGAACATAAAATATACCAAAGCGGACTGTCAGATCAAGGGAGAAATTTGCAAAAACCTTACTGCAGGAGTCTTTCATACCCTTTTCAAGACTTTAACAGATCACATTTTAAAAGGCATAGGAGTTTCCCCTACCTCCAGTATCCTTGTTACTTAAAAAAAAAAAAAAAAAAGCCTTCTCAGTTCAAGCCTTCTTTAATAAGTTATTCAGTCATTTATAGCCAATAACAAATTTTCATGATTTTTTTTTTTTTTTTTTTTTTTTTTGTGGTACGCGGGCCTCTCACTGTTGTGGCCTCTCCCGTTGCGGAGCACAGGCTCCGGATGCGCAGGCTCAGCAGCCATGGCTCACGGGCCCAGCCGCTCCGCGGCATATGGGATCCTCCCAGACCGGGGCACGAACCCGTATCCCCTGCATCGGCAGGCGGACTCTCAACCACTGCGCCACCAGGGAGGCCCAAATTTTCATGATTTTTAAGAGACAATATCCCTGCATTGGTATCTTCTATCTAGAGCTGCACTGTCCAGTCCAGCAGGCACTAGACACATGTGGCTACTGAGCACTTGAAATGTACTTAGTCCAAACTGAGATGTTCTATAAGTATAAAGCATATGCCTGGTTTCAAAGACTTAGTACCAAAAAAAAACAAAAAAAGGAGAGATGTAAAATACTTTCTTAATAATTTGATATTAATGAAATAATGTTTTGGATATATTGGAGGAAATAAAATATTAAGTTAAAAAAAAGGCATAGGAGTTTCAAATAATATAATGGATAAAGTTAAATTAGTAGTTATATCATTTTTTCCCCTAGCCCTATGGAATAATGTGTCTTCTTTTAGAGGAATCATAGAACACTTAAAAATTACAGAAGTACTTTAGGTCATAAAGAAAATTTTATTTTTATTTTAAATTTTTTTTTATTGATTGATTGATTTTGCGGTACGCGGGCCTCTCACTGTCGTGGCCTCTCCCGTTGCAGAGCACAGGCTCCGGACGCGCAGGCTCAGCGGCCATGGCTCACGGGCCCAGCCGCTCCGCGGCATGTGGGATCTTCCCGGACCGGGTCATGAACCCGTGTCCCCTGCATCAGCAGGTGGACTCTCAACCACTGCGCCACCAGGGAAGCCCTTAGTGAATTTTATACAGCAAAAATAGTGTGAGCTATTCTCTGACTCGGTGCTCTAAAACTAGGTGGAGGGAAGGGATATATAAAAAGAATAAATCCAGTCTCTTTGAAAAAAAAATCTCCTAGGAAGAATAATATTAGACCCTCAGTTGCAAACTCTTGGGAAAACTAATGAAAACAAGAATACTACAGATACAGTACACTCCTGTGGGTTGTGGCCAAAGCTATATTCATAGGCAGGTGCTTTCCAAGATCACACAGAGCGAATGAAAACAAGTTAACCCTGTATTCAGCTCGGTAAGTTAGAACAGATGTTAACAACCACCCCAAACCAAAAACCTAAAGAAAGTAAAAATAAGGAAATAGTTCAGAAAAAAGCAGAAATTAATACATTAGAAAATAGAAAGAAACAATAGGATCAGTCGAGAGGAGAGCCTTGGAAAAAGCAAATCTCTGGCATATTCAGTCTAGAAGAAAAGAGAGGAAGCATAAACTAAAAGAAAGAGTGCGTATAATGCAACCCACAGCGGGATGCTTATCCCAGCTGAAGGGAAAGCTTTGGAGGAGGTTGCTGCCCTAGGCAGCTGTTGGGAGATCTCCACCTGGGCCTTCTCCCCATCCCTCGACTCTGACACCCAGTGGTGGTCAATGGAGGATGAATGTGCACACCTTCTTCTGCAGGTAAGCAGGCAGGTTTGTGGCACAGCGGTGCACTCTGGGCACGCAGACACAGTACACAACCAGGGAAGGCTGGGGTGGCCCAGGCCCAGTGATACAATTCCAGCCTCCGTCCTTGGAATGTCCCATGGGACTTTGCCCATCCCCACTGGAGCAGCCATCAACATGTTCGCCATCCCTTCCCCTCCTGAGGCCGGGTCCTACCAGTCCCTCCATTCCTGGCCTGAGACCCCCTTAACATCCTCCAGGGTCTGAGAATTTTCAGGTGTGTGGTGTGAGGGATGGGCATGATTATATCCAGCCCCCTCCCCCCTTTCTACGTCTGGAGAGGGGCCATGGGAAACTTCACGTTGTCGGGTAGGAAGGAGAGGAGAGCCACCAAGTGGTCTGGGCCCTAAAAAGAAAAATTGGAGAATTGTGCACGGTTAATTGCTTACCAACACTGGCAAAGCTTTGGCTCTTATTTCGCCTAAAAACTGTCTGGTTCCTTCTCCCAGTGTTGATTACTCAATGGAACAAAGCCTTGTTTATTTTAACTACTTCCTGGCAGGCTCTGTGCTAAATTGCCCCCCCAAAGCTGTTTCTTCTTGTTCTTCTTTCCTTAAGTGTCACAGGCAAGTAGAAACCTGGTAGAAACCAGGTAGAAAACCTGAAGGTGAGATTTTGAGAATCTCCGTCAGGGACCTGGAAATCCTGGGGAACAAGGATTTCCTGGGGAAATGGGAATATTTCAAAGCTGACTCCAAAAAATGTAGAAAATACCACAATAAGCCTCATAACCATGGTGGGAACTCAAATTCTTCTCTGTTTTCAAAGTCATCTTAAAATTACCTCTAAATAGAGAGTCAGATAATCTATTTTTGCCAGTCTGTTCTTATTCATTTGCAAGGAATTATTAAGCAAAGATAATGCAATACCACATAAACTGTTTCAGAATATATGTATATATGTTCTGAAATCCACCCAATTTATCTTTATAGCCAACATGATTCCTACACACAAAGCTGCCAAAGGTAGCATATCTAAGACAAAGTACAGACCTGTTTCACTTCTAAAAATAGGTGTAAAAATTCCTGAGGCTTTAAGCATTTAATTCAATAATGCATAAAGAGAAACTCTCACCATGATAAAATAGGGTTTATTCTAGGAATGTGATGATTGTTTAATATTAGAAAGTCTGTTCATATAATTCATCACATCCATTTGCCTAATGACAAAGCTTGTCATCTAACAAATACTTTTTTTAAAAATATTTATTTATTTATTTGGTTGTGCTGGGTCTTAGCGCAGGGTCATGCGCGGCATGTGGGATCTTTAGTTGGGCATGCGGGATCTTTAGTTGGGGCATGCGGGATCTTTAGTTGTGGCATGCGGCATCTTTAGTTGAGGCATGTGGGATCTAGTTCCCCAACCAGGGATCAAACCCGGGCCTCCTGCATTGGGAGTGCAGAGTCCTAGCCACTGGACCATTAGGGAAGTCCCTAACAAATACTTTTTGAGGGTTTTTTTTGTGCCAAGCGCTGTGCCGTGTCACTGATGTGGTCCCTGACCTCAGGGGCTGCTCTAGAGCAGAGGTGCAGTCAAGGAAACAGTTACAACTGAGGGCTCAGGGGCTTGGTCGGGGCAAGGAGGGCAGGCAATCTTATTTAGAGGTTAGGGCAAGCGACTGGAGGCAGTGACTTTTCAGCCATGGGGAGGGAGTGAAAGGGGGAAGAACCAGCACAGGGAGCGGTGGCTTAGGAGAGGGTGGGTGGCATCAAAGGGGGGACCTTAGTGAGCTGTCCTGGGACCGTGGCCACAGGGTGAAGAAAGGAGAGAAGATGAAAGAGAACTTTAGGAGGCCAAACCAGGAGCAGGTGGGTGGTACGCGGGTGAATGTGGAGGGACACTGAGTCCGTGCCTTGGGCAACCTGGTAGATGATAATGCCGACCCCTGAGATGGAGAGCATGGAGCCGGGGGGAAGTGGCATGTGGGGGAGAAAGGCGGTGAGCTCAGGGGAGACGTGCTGAGTTTGAGGTGCTTTGCGCCACCCCAGTGGAGATAGCCAGGGAGATGCTGGCATGGGGAACTGGAGCCTGGAGAGAAGAGATGAGCGTCCTTTGCAAAGGCATGGATGGGGGTGCACGGAGAAGCACACCGAGTCGGGGGCACCTGAGAAAGAGCCCCAGGGGGCTCTGCTGAAGGCACCAGCAGGGTAAGGAGTGTGATCAGCTCCATAGGAACTGAGAGGGTATCTCATGGTTTTTAAAAGATCTGTGAAACTAGTAACAGATGGTAACATGACAACCCAAATTTTATTTAAAGGTAGAAAAAGAAGCACATTGTCCTTAAAAGTGTTCTGCATAGCTAATTCTCAGGATGCTCATAGATGTTTTCACAGGAGAACAGAGGGGTTCCATAGTCAAATGAGTCTGGGAAATGCTTATAAAACAAAGTAAAACAGGTATTCCTGACAGCAAAATTTCTCAGAGACTTTACTATGAAAATGTGCAGGGTGAATCTCTAGGAGATGGATCAGTATGCATGGTTTCTCCAAACTATTTCTCAACAGAACACTTTTCCTCATGGAATCAACATTCTACAGAATTTGCTTTGGGACGTGCTGCTCTTATGAAACAGTTACAGTAAAATTGGCAACAAGAAAGAGACACATAACTTTGTTACTGAGGTTTTGGAATTCTGGACAATGTCGTATGACATGAAACCAGTATCAGAGGAGAACAGATAAAATTATAATTGTTTGCTAATAATTATGTGCCTGGAAAACCTAAAAGAATCCATCAGAAAACCAAGGAGTTTAGTGACATGGCCAAATATAAGATAATTACACAAAACCCAATAATTTCTGTGTGAACCCACAATGCCCTGGTAGTAAAGATAATAGGGAAAGAAAAGTTCCCTTAACGATAGTAACCAAAAATATAAAATACCTGGAATAGTCCCAACAAGACAGCTATAAGACCTACATATAGGAAGAAAATTGCACATTGTTAATGATAGGAAAAAAATAAAAATAAGTGAAGAGACATATGCTGTTCCTTATGGGAACACTGGGTATAGTAGTGATGTTGACTTTTCCCAGATTAATAATTGGAAACTTGATGAAATGATTCTAAGATTCATCTAGAAGCATAAACAGTGAAGAATGGCTGGGAAAACCTTGAAAGCCAAGCAAGTAAAAAGGATTTACTTCAAACATCTTGTAAAGCAAAAATAATTAAAATATACTATATTTGCATAAGCATTAACAGATCAACTGAATAAAATATATAGCTCTGAAAATACCTCTCATATAAATAACATGCAATAAATATAAATGGAATGGTTATAAAGTGTTATAAATAAATCTATGATAAATATAAATTTCATATATAGCAAATTAAATATATCAGATGATAAACATAGGCCAATAAAATTCAACTAGTTAAACCATACAAATCAAGAAGAAAATATTCATTGTCAAGGACTTCCTAAGCATAAATACAGTAGAAGGGATTGTAAAGAGGAGGATAGATATATTTGAATACTTAAAATATAAAATCATCAAAAAAACACAAACAAAGGGCAAACCACAATCAGGGAAAGCATTTGCAATATGGAAAAGATATCCTAATATATGAAGAGCCCTAGGAAAAATAGAATTGGCAATGGACATAAGCAATTAACTGAAGAAAAAATACAAATGGCAAAAAAAGAGAAAACACTGAACTTTACTATTAATCAAAGAAATAAAACAGTTTACCATTTTAAAAGCATCAGCTAGCTGTGTTAAGATTAAGACGAGAGATTTACTGCTGGCTTGGGTGAATGCAGCAGTACACTCCTCTGGTACGAGTATAAATGTGTACACATTTCTGGAAGGAAATGTGACAGTTTGTCATTTCCCTTAAAAATATTCTTCATGTTTGCCCCCAGTCATTCATTTCTATGATTCTATTCCAAAGCAGTTAACAGAGCTGTGGATGAAGTTTTAGGAACAAGACAAAAGCCATGGCCTTATTTCTAAGTGTAAACAACTGGAAGCAATCTAAATTGTCTGCCAATAGGGGTCTAGTTAAATAAATTACAATATGTCTATGTGGTAGATTATTAGACTGCCAATAAATCCCGTTTTCAAAGCATGTTTAAGGGCTTGGGGAAATGGTTACAGCATTAAGTCAAGTCTGTTTGCTTTTTGGAAAAAAGGATATAAGCTTACAGTAGTAGGATCTCAATTTTGTTTACAAATATATACACAGAAGGGACTGAAGGGATACATCAAACGTGAATAGTACTTATCTCTGGGTAGTAGGTGATGGATTTTTGTTTTCTTCTTTGTACTTTACTGAATTTTCTTAATTTATCATGATAAGGATGTTTCTTTTATAATCGAAATAGTGCATTTTTAATTATGGAAAATTTGTTTATATTTTTAAAAAATCATTTAAAAATGGTAGAGTCCAAGTAATTCTGTTTAACTGAATGCTAGCCCCTGGGGAAGGGTCTCCAGTGGCATGCCACAGGGCTCTGTCACGTCCAGCATTTTATTTCTGATTTCAAGGCGGACGTAGAAAGGACTTCATGCTTTTGCTTTTGGCACCTCTTCTCTGTGGGGCCTTGGAGGCACTTGGAGAGGGATCCGTGTTCTTCTGCCTGGGAACTCTGTCACCTGAGTGTCTGTGGAAGCTTTGGGCGAGCCATCTTAGCCAGAGGGAGGATGCAGGCTGCCACAAGTACGTGGCCTTACCTACAGGTGAGGCTGTATTACCCGGGGGTTGCAGGCACCTCCCTCATGGCCATGACCAGCCTGGTCCTTTATGTTCCACCTCGTAGGGAGGGGTTCTACTTTGCATGAGCCATGTTGGTACCCTCTGAGTCCCCCATAGGCAGAGTGAGGGTAAGGTGAGCGCGCATGAACCCCATTGTGAGGCTACAGCCTACTCTTCCTGGGGACAGTATGGGGAGGAGGGCAGGCCATGGGGCTGCCTGGAGCCCATGGCCAACAAGACGGGTGGCCACAGCCCACTTGGGCAAGTGGAGCAGCTTCAACGAGACCAGGACCAATACAGTGAGAAGTGAGAGGGCACAGGGGGACCAACGCTCTCCTCGCCTCCATGACTTCCCGCTGGGAAGGAGTTTGGGAATCCATGATGGTGAGGCGACAGGAAGGGAGAATGTGGAGCTGGATGTGTGCTTTCAGAACCGAGTCCAGGCTGCACCCACCGCACCCCAGCAGAGCTCGGCAGACCAGCCTTAGACTTCTGCTGATGACCTCAGAAGTGTCAAGATACAAGAGGTACCAGGATGTGGAGTTAGAACCCCACATCCATCCCCAGCCCCCGAAGCCTGGCCGGGAAGGACAACATGCTGCCACCCCTCTGCTGGCCCCCAGCCCCTGACGGCAGCGGGGCTGACCAGTCTCCTGTAGCAAAGCCCACCGCACACTCTGCCCACGTTCTCCCACCTCCCCACCCCACCTCTTCTCGGGAAGCCATGGGGGAGGCTGGCGCCCATCAGGGCCTCTGTGTCCTGGGGGATTCCAGAAAGTTAGAGGGCCAGACTTGGTCCTCCTCCAGCAAGTGGCGATTGTGAGTGGGGAGTGGAGTCCAGGGTGTGAATCTCACTTTCTCTGGGGAGAACACACTGCAGAAGCACAGGTAGGGGGAGAGTAGCGTTAGGAGGACATGGCTGGCCAGCCACATCCAGGAGGGCTGGCACTAGACAGATATCCGGACGCAGAGGGACTGGGGCCCCACCCGCTGTCCCATCGTCTCTGGAACGGAGCATTCTGTGCCTTGCACAGAGCATAGGAGCCCAGGGACAGTGTGGCGTGTTTGGCTGTGGGCTCAGGAGCAACCCCCGTGGGAAAGGAGGGGTCGTTCCACCGACCTGGAGCAATCAGACCGTAAGTCTGAACGTGACAGTCCGTGGAGAGTAGCTGTCAGGGCCAAGGGCGCCAAGCCAGACACACAGAATGCCTCAGAGCCAAAGGTCGCATCACGGACCAATATTTCTGTAAGTACATCTAAAAGGAATTTTCTAGAAAAGGGAAAGGTGACAAAAACCAAGATTATACAAAAATACCGGCCCCGACTTTTTATTATTAAATTCCACAGACATAAAGTCACTCCATCAAACTGCTGTAAAAGTTTCCCATTTCTGTGCTTGTGCTTATCTCGTTGTGGGCGACAAGTTTGTGTCCACTGGTCACAGACTCCACTTGGCACAGTGCTGGGGATGAGGCCCTGTTTTTAGGTGTCTGAGGGACCTCAGGGAAGCGGGAAGCACGCCTCCTGAGCAGGTGGATCCTGGGGCCTGCCTGCCTGCTCCCAGCACTGGAGCACCAGCTCCCCATGAACTCACCAGTAAACAAGATTGTTTCGGAGTGGTGAGCACCATGGGGTGCCCTGGATGGGGTGACCCAGCAGGAGACTGCCTGGCTGGGATTCACGTAAATGGAATGAGCTCTGCTTGTTCAAGGAAAAGCCAGGAGGGGCTTCTAGATGGGGGCTGGGCAGTAGGGTTTGGCTCACGGAGAGGATGGATTCTGATGAGCTGCTCCTCAAGGAGCCACGCATTTCCTGTCAGTGAGTGAGGCCCTGTCCCTGGAAGACTTTAAGCATAGCAAGGCCGAGGTGACTGGAGCCAGGAGCCCTGCCAAGAGAGGGGCCTGAGCCGTGTCCCCCAAGGCCCGGCCGGGAGCGCTCTAGGGGCTGTGAGGCCGAGACCCAGACTTAGGGCAGAAAGTGGCCCGGTATTCAGATGCTGTTATTTATTCCAAGCTGTGATGGAAATAGAGCAGCTTCCGTACCCTCCGTTCCCCCTGTGCCTGTCCCCAGGCCTCGCCAAGGCTCCAGTGGGGATAAAATCAGTAGCACTTGTGCAAGTGACATGTTGTTTGTCTTCCAGCTTATGAGAAGCCTCTGAGTTATCTCAAGTTTTGCCTAAAACAACGTTTTTCTCCATTTCTTAAAAAAAAAAAAAAACACAGCAGAAGAAAAGAGATTATCTTATTTTATACAATATGCCATCAGCCAGGGAGCAGAACAGCAGCAACACTTGAGGGTTGCATAGCAACTGGCTTTTCAATTGATTTTTTTTTTTTTTTTGAGAAGGCACCAAAGCTACTGAACTGTTCTCATTTTAAATATTTCCTAAGATGATGAAAATCAAAGCAAATGGAAATCAGAGACTTGGGGACAATCAAAGAACATAAGGTATTTTGTTGTGAAAGACCAGGTCAAGACAAAATATGGAATGCTCTTAGAAATTTTTCAGCGTTGGAGGGGAAGAGTCTGAGAAATTCTGACTGTGAGTCTCTTAGTGGAAGGCAAGAGAAGAGAATGCTGGGGCAGGGCTCAGTGTTCAAGGGCCCAGTGGCACCATCTGCTTACTGCATGTCCTGGGCCATTGCCTACCTGCTCTGGACCTCCGCTTCCCTGACTGTGTGAGGGGCAGCGTAGGGGATTCAGAACACCCCAGGGACAGCCCCTGGTTTCCCCAGAGTCTGGGTCCCAACCCTCAATCAGATGGGGGCCAGGCATGGTGTCCAGCCCCCCCACACACACACCCCCAGTCATTGTGGCCCACCTCCTGAGCCAGACTCTTCATGGTCCAGAGAAGAACAGGAAGCATTAGGGCCAGATGTGCCCCATAGGCTTGAGCTGGGAAGGTTCATGTGAAGAATCCTGAGCTGGCTTTCTCTGGGAATAGCTTCCCAGCCTCTGGGAGGACATCTGGAATGTTCCTTGATGATATGGGAGTCCTGAGCAGAGAAATAAGGATCATGCCTTCCAGCCCTCTCTGGTGTTGGGGTTGCAGATGCCTGTCATAAGGTTTGCGCCCCAGGCACCGCCTTACACGCTGGAGCTGCTCGGAGAAGACCCCCAGCCTCAGGGGAGCCTGTGCTGCACCCAGCCGGGGGATTGGTGTTAATTCTGGCCCTGTTGATCCTTGTGGGACCTTCAGTGGGCTATTTACTCTCACTGAGCCTTAATTCTGGCCCTGTTGATCCTTGTGGGACCTTCAGTGAGCTATTTACTCTCACTGAGCCTTAGTGTCCCCTGTAAGGGGAGTGCACACTAGCAATGACAACAGGAACAAGGTTATTCATGCAAGTCACAGCCTGCAGTGCCCTCTTTGGCTCAGACCCTGTCTGCAGCCCCTTATGTGAGCTCACACACTTCACCCTCACAGCAGCTCTCTGGGGCAGTCACCTCCACCTGCCAGGACAGGTGAGTGGCCTACGGAGGTCACACAGCGGTGAGCAGCTTTGCTCAGGGGAGGCTGGGCTGGGCTGTTATTCCACAGGCTGGGGAACATGAGCTCCGGGCTCTTTGGCTATGCTCCCCTTAGGGGTCTCCCATGCCAGTGGTTCCCCA
Source organism: Hyperoodon ampullatus (assembly GCF_949752795.1). Classification (NCBI taxonomy): domain Eukaryota; kingdom Metazoa; phylum Chordata; class Mammalia; order Artiodactyla; family Ziphiidae; genus Hyperoodon; species Hyperoodon ampullatus. The sequence goes on from NC_136917.1 coordinate 2,489,552, forward strand.
CAGAGGGCATTTTGCTGCCCCCCACCCTGGGGATGCTCATGGCATGTAGCAGGTAGAGGCTGGGATGCTGCTCAGCATCCTTCAGTGCACAGGACAGTCCCCACCGCAGAGAACTACCTGGCCCCAAGGGCCAGCAGTGCCAAGGTTGAGAATTGAGCTCTGCTTTCTTGAACCCAGCAGATCTGGACTCCACTCTGTGCACGCTGTCCTGTTTTGTGCATCTTTGGGAGGGCGGATTGGGCAGGAGACCCTCTGGGGTCATGGCAGTTGAGAAGGCTTTGGTGGGCTTCAGCTGGATCCATGGGACATGAGCCAAGGGGCAGAGACAAAGAACATTGTGGGTGCTGATCGCCATGGATAGAAGCGCCTGAGCTCCCAGCTCGGTGCTGCAGTTGTGCCCACTTTGCAGATGGGAAGCCCAGGACAATGAGGTAACTTGTCCAAGAACACAGGGCAGATGACAGATGAGCAAGCCTCCAACCCCAGGGCCCTGAGCTGCCCAGGTGAGCCCCACCTGTCACTTGCAGGTGCCCTGGTGGGCAGAGTTTGTGGTCTGAGGGGCTCCCTGATATGCCCCCAAGCCTGCAGAGCCTCCAGGCTACTGGTCCCACTTTTCTCCTGTCTCCTTGACTGAGGGAGGTAAGAGCATAAATATTGTAATTCAGCTCACTCTGGAGCAAACAATGGAAATGTCAGAGAGCATTGATTAGAGCAGAACTTTCTGCTCAGGTCTTAACTGATTTGTTTAATCTGGGACCACAGAGGCTGTCAGGGGCTTCCGTGGTCCCCCTTGAACCGGTGCCCTGGAGTCTCAGAGCAGAGCCCTGGGATCCAGGCGTCCCAACGGCTGAGGCCCCGCGTTGCTGTTCCTGCGGCAGCAGCGCCACCTGGTGGCCACCTAGGCTCTCGCCCTTCCTTTCTTGTCCCGCCTGCCTAGGGGAGATGGCCCTGCAGACAGAACACCTTCAGAGGTGGCGTGGCTTCCAGGCCCACCTCCACCTCTTTCTAGCGGTAGGACTTGGGGTGAGTTACTTCAGTTGTCTGAGACACGGTTTCTCATCCGGAGAATAGGCCAATAACAGCATCTATATCTTAAGGCAATTATACATTTTAAATTAGATGATACGTGTGAACGCAGAGCCCACCGCTACCACCCAGCCCCAGAGTGCGTAAATGCCTTGTGTAGTGTAAAAACAGCTCCATGCACTATGGACAGCTGGCACCCTTGGCTCCCTCGGGAGGAAGGAGACTGGTCTGTGAGATCCCGGCTGGTTCTGGGGCCACCCCCTTGCTGGGCCTGGGGTGCTGCCCCCTGGAACACCATGGCCCTCTGTGCAGTCCAAAGCCCAGCACAAGTGGGAACAAGCAGAGAAGCCAATGCAGAAAGGAGCAGATAGACGACTCTGGGGCCAGGAGGATGTGGATGACTCCAGTGAGCTGGGTGTGAGAATCTTAACTGCAAGGGCAACTCTCTCAGCCTCTCTCCATCACCTCGGAAGGAGAAATAGACACGTCTCCTGTCCTCGCTCAGATGAGGACTACAGCTCACGTGCTGTGTGATACTGAGGACTACAGCTCACGTGCTGCGTGATACATAGCAAAGGCACGGGATGGAGGGGTCTGAGGGCTGTGGATGTGGGCCGGGTGGCAGAGGAGCATGGGGAGATCCCACTAGAGCCCAAGGGACCCTTGTGGGTGCCCAGACCTCCCTCCTGGGCCCTCTGCCTGGACATCTCTGTCTGTGAGGAGCCCTTCAAGGCAGGCAGAACCTAGGGGAAGGCTGGCAGCTCTCAGGAAGTAGGAGAAGTAGGTAGAGGAAAGGCTGAGCCTGGGGTGCTGGCTTCTGCCTAGAAGCTTGTGGGTGGTGGTTTGGAGGCGGCCACTAGGCAAGCCTGCTTCCGCCGCTTTTTTGTTCCTTTGAACCTCAGTTCTACTGACCTAACTTGAGTCCCGGGCTGGCTCTGGACTGTTCCCCCAGGAGCTGCACCCCGAGAAACAGGAGAGCTCCCCAAAGGAAAACTGCTGAACTTTTACCGAGGAAACAAGCTGGGCCCAAAAGGATGATCCCTGGCCTGTGTCCCGGTGGGCTGCAGACCCCACCTTTCCCTGCGAGTGTGTGGTCCTCTCCCCGTGCCTCCTCTGCAAGCCCCACTGCCAGAAACCATCCTCCCTCTCCTACCAGGAGACACGTCTCTTGCTCCTCTCCTGCCACCCCGTGGCCCTGACTGCTGACGTTACACCAGACAACACCCCCATCCATCTCAGCAACTACCCCTCCCCTCCTCCTCCCTCCTCACTGACTCAGAGAGCTCTCTCCAAAATGCACATGCGTCTGGCACCTGCCACAGAGCACGAGGCACACTGCACCCTCCGGAACTCTCCAGACCCTATGAGGATCCCAGCCCTTAGCTCCTTGGTGGCCATCTGAGATGAGTTAGATCCTTGAGAAAGTTGGGACATGAGCAGAGAAGTAGGAAGTACAGCAGCTCTGCACCTTGGATGCCGGCACGCTGACATCACCCTCCTCCTCCATGTCTCAGGGTCCTGTCTAGGCTGCAGGTTCCCAGGGCCCAGCGCGTGGCCATTGTTTTCTGTGACCTGCCTCCCCAGGGCCACCTTGTCCTGGTGTAGCCCCTCCAAGCCCTTCTCTCTGCCCCTCCTCTTGGGGAGTCTCCTCAGAACCCAAAAACCAGGAAGGGGCCCCAGACAACTTCTGCTCTGGACCCTGCAACGCAAACCCCCATGGGGCTGGGGAACGGAAGTGGCAGGCTGTTTCTTGGGGTGGAGGAAGGAAGGCAAGGCAAGAACAAAGCGCAAATCAATATTTCAATAAATTATCCTGCCGCAGCAGTGAGATCACGGTGGCTGCTGAGAGGGGCTGGGAGCCTGGGCTGAACCCAGGAGCCTGGTGTCTGGAAGGCAAGAGGCGCTCGCCAGTGTGCCAGTGTCGGGTCCAACCTGCTCAGGGCTTTTTTTCCAGGGTTCTCAACCTGGTGACCTGAGAGATGTGTTTTCTTGTGTCCACAGAAGTTATTGTGACTTGAGTCAGTGTTTTCCAGGAGGTTCGCTTCTTTGTAAAATGTGAACATTGGCCTGAGTGGTCAGATCTGGCAGCCCTGGGCTGTGTCCTTGCATGCCATGCCGATGGGGCTGGCGCTGAGTGTTTTTGCCCCTTCAGCTGGGCGTGGGCTCCTTGGTTGGCCACAGTCCTTGCCACTCCTTATCCCCCCAACTTCTTTACCATAACAGGGAAATACTCTTCTGTAACCTTACCCCTTCTGAACTGGCAAATAAAAGACAGACTCATTTTTCTTAGAACCAACCTGCCTCACTGACTTACGTCACCGGCCTTGGCCTGTGGGCATTTGGGTTTGCAACACCCACCCAGCACTTCCCACGAGCCCACCCCCTGAGCAGTCAGGCCTCTCTGAGCCCCCAGCTTGTTTGTTCTCACCCTGTTTCAGCCTTTGGCTCTGTGCCCAACTCCATGGCCTTATTGCTGCTCTCTGGCCCTGACACAGTGTGTCTTTCTGCCTGGGCTCTTGACTCGTGTCAAAGATGTGACCAGAGCTTCTCTCCCACTGGTGTTGGACATACCAGCTGGACCCTGGAGAACAGACACTGGCTTTTCTTTGCCAGCTAGTGCCCTTGACTGAGCTTCCCACGATTCTCCAAGGAGGAAGTCCCCTGCTCATGCTCTTTCAGCTGCAAGTGATAATAACACAACTCAAATTGACTTTCATGGGAGGAATTTCCTGACACACAATATATGAGACACATATCTGCTGCAGACAGCTTCTAGAATGGCCCCTGATGAGCCCACATCTTGGTATTCACTCCCCGGTGTGGTCCCCTCCCTGTGGGTATGGGCAGGACTGAGATTTGCATCTAAATGGACTGAGACTCCTGTCTTGGATGTGCACTGTCATGCTATCTCTTGGGTCACTCGTGCTGGGGGAAGCAAGCTGCCCTGTGTGACTGCTCAGTGATGAGGTCCATGTGCCCGTGAGGAACTGGATCCTGCCAGTAACCACGTGAGTGAATGTGGGAGCGGGTCTTCCCCAGGGGAGCCTTCGGATGAGATTGCAGCCCCAGTCTCAGCTGCCAGCACTCTCATGGGAGACCTTGAGCCAGAAGACCCCACTAGATTGCCTTTGGATTCCTAACCCAGAAACCATGAGATAAGTGTTTGAGGTTTTTCAGACCATAAAGTTTGGAAGTAACTCATTTTGTGGCAATAGATAACAAACAGGCCTGGGGTAGGCTGTCTCAGGCCTTGGGGAGCCAGGTGGTTGTGTGAAGATACCAGGAATTGACCTCTCTCCACCCTAGGCCCCACTCTATCTATGCTGGCTTCTTCCTCCCCTGGGGTCTCCTCCCCTGGTGGCAGCTCCAGGCTCGCAGTCTTACACCTTTCCAACCCCTTGGCCTCAACCATCCTTTGCTGGGAAGGTGCAGGGTGGGGTTGGCTGGGCCTGAGCCCTCCCACCCCTGAGCCTGGGGTCAGACCCAGATTAACAGAGAGGATATTTTACCAAAGGGGGACTGGGCTGCTGTGGTCAGAAGAGCCCAGGCAAAAGTAGCTGCAATCTACCAGGTGAACAATCCCCTGATGTTTGGGCTGAGAGACATGGCCCTGAGGGAAACAAAGCCCTTTTGTTGGAGATGGACTAACAAGGCTCTGAACTGTGTTTTGGGCTTTGTGGAGCCGGGGGAGTCCCACTCCAGTGGGGGCTCTGTGGCCATCCTTGATCAAGTGGTCATCAGTGGCCTTTGTGATCACCCTCTGATCAGGACTTGGGCTGGCAATCTGAAGCCCAGTGGGGTCCATACTCAAACACCAAATCAGATCCACCCATGAGGGTCCCTTCCTTCTCATTCCACCCAAAGGTCCTTCCCTAGAAAGGAGAGTCTTTCACTCACTTCCTCCTCCAGAGCTGTGGCCTCTCAAGGTTTTCTGGAGGCAGTGATCACCTGGCAGGGTCTTGAGCTGACCTGCTTGGATGAGATATAGATGCCATGTCCCCTTCCTTTGCCCTTTCTGTGTCAAGCGGGGTGGGCCGTGTTGTGCTGCAGGAACAAACAAGCTCCATGTCCCCACAGTTTACAACAACAAAGATTGATTTCCCGCTCACACTTGTATGTTCATTGTGAATTGGCAGAGGACTCTGGTCTCATTGTCACTCAAGGCTTAGGTGACAGAGCAGCTACCGCCTCAACATGCTGGTTCACATGACAACAAGGAGAGATCTCTGGAGGCGCTCATGTGGGCAATTATGTGCTTGGACCGGGAAGAGACACACGTCACTTTTACTCACAGCTAATTGGCCAGAGCTCGTCACATGCTTCTCTGAATCACAAGCGGGGCAGGAATGTACCTCCCTTCCCCTTTTCCAACATCCTCTGGGCTGTCCACCTCTGTGCCAATGTCCAACAGGTCCTGGCCACCAGACCTCTCACTCCAGTCTATGACTGACTTCATTAGGACTCAACTACATCTTTTTTTTTCTTTTCTTTTTTAAAAAAATTTATTTATTTTATTTTATTTATTTTTGGCTGCGTTGGGTCTTTGTTGCTGTGCACGGGCTTTCTCTAGTTGCAGTGAGCGGGGGCTACTCTTCGTTGAGGCACACAGTCTTCTCATTGCGGTGGCTTCTCTTGTTGCCGAGCATGGGCTGTAGGCGTGTGGGCTTCAGTAGTTGTGGCTCTCGGGCTCTAGAGCGCAGGCTCAGTAGTTGTGGTGCACAGTTGCTCTGCGGCATGTGGAATCTTCCCAGACCAGGGCTCCAACCTGTGTCCCCTGCATTGGCAGGCGGATTCTTAACCACTGTGCCACCAGGGAAGCCCCTCAACTATATCTTATTAAAACAAATAATCTCATCTCTCAGGAGCAATTGGCTCTGTGCTTAGGACTTGGGAACTGGTCTGCCATCTTGTAAGCCATTGACTTGTGTAACTCATGAGATGCCTGGCAATGACTAGTCCTTCCTGGCCTTGAATCCTTCTTCCTTCTTCTGCAACATTCTGGCTTACTAACAATACCCTATATCTTACTCTCTGCTACTTATACACAAAAAGAGAAATATGTGGCTATGCTTGATGGATTTATTTATGCAAAAGAAGATACAAAACACCGCTTACGTGTCTACCAAAGAATGCATAGTTCTACTTTATGGACAGATGTATCCTTAAAGTGGAAAAGAACATGCCCAGTACTCTCTGCCTAGAGGGAACCACTTTGATGGTGGGAGTATGTGGTGAGAGCAGAAACTGGAGTGTCTGCTGTGAGGATTGTGGAGAGAAAAGGGATGAGTGCAGCTTATAGGAGACTTGATTTTGAGATGATATGGTGTATGTTTTATTTGTGGAGGAAGTTTAGGACAGTGGATTGTATATAAACTTTGGTTTCAGGCTTCCTAGCTCTGTGACCTGGGGCAAGTTACTTGACCTCTCTGAGCCTCAGTTTCTTGCCTCTTCGGGTGGTTGTGAAGACTGAATGAGAGAGTGAATGCCAATGCCATGGTGCAGATCAGGCTGCAGTGCTGCCAGTCCAGCAGCCAGCCTTGGCTAGTAGGTATGTGTCATGACACAAAATGGAATGTGGTTGCTCCCAGTGGCTTCCTGTCCGTGGCTCCTGAGGGAATTATCTCTGTGCTCCTGTTCCTTATGTGGCTCCTTTGCTGTGTCTGCTGCAGGGTTTTTCCCTCCCTTGTGTTGTTTTCTGCCAATAGCTTCTAGCAGGGGGAAAGCACAGGGTCCGTTTCCCCTCCTCTGGGCTTGTAGCCACACTGGGAGTCCTGTCTCCCCTGTCCTGGAGCCTGCCAGGATGTAAACTCTCCAGGGTGACCGAGGTTCACTGCAGATGCCTCCTGGCCAGGGCGTGCACAGAGCAGGGGCTGAATAGGATGCAGGGGCCCTGGAGGTGGGGTGGGCTGAATGGACTCTTTGAGGCTTTAGGCGGCCTCAGAGCTTGGCTCCCACGTCTCACCTGAAATTGTGCAGTGACTTTGAGTGGAAACTCATGCAAGTATGTGGAAAGGCCGGGGAGCCTTTCCATCCACTCAGGAGAATGGAGCCAAGTGGGAGGGGGTCTTGAGAAGGGACTGGGCTTAGCGCCGCCTGGCCTAGGTCCCTGGTAGATGGGGTCTGCGCAGCTCCCATGGACCACCAGACGCCAACCCCTCTGTTTGTCTCTCCTGCCCCTGCAGTCCCTGAGCCTCATTGAGATTGGGAACCCCTCTCAGAGTCTGGAGAACGTTTGCCGCTGGGCCTACCTCCAGCAGAAGCCAGACTCCGGCCACGATGAGTACCACGATCACGCCATATTCCTCACACGGCAGGACTTCGGGCCTTCAGGCATGCAAGGTGAGACCCTGGCCCTGCGAGGGCCCCCTGGCAAACTTGGCCCGGGCTGGGAAGGGTGTCTTGGCAAGGGGGCCTGTGTCGAGGGGGAAGGGTAAGTGCTAGCGACCTCCTAGCTCTTGCAAACCACCAGGAGCTCTGACCTTTCCCCCAGGAAACTGCATCTCCAGGAGAGACATGGAGGATCAAAGGTAGTGAAATGCGCAGAGTCTGGGGCTGGCAGCCTCAGACCAGACAGGATCTGAGGCTGGGTTGCAGAGTTTTTTGCTTCCTCCAGCTTTCACAAAACAAATTTGAATAAGTTTTCAATCTTTAAAAGTTAAGAAACTTTACTTAAAAATTCAAACTATATAAAACTGACAGATCTAAAAGAAAAAATCGAAGGTCTACAATCATCGTTGAAGATTTTCACATATAGCGAGGCTGCACACCACACCGTGATGGATCTCTTGCAGTGAATGTTGAGTGAAATAAGCCAGTCAGAGAATATATACTTATGATTCCATTTATTTCAAGTTCGGAAGCGAGCAAAACTAATCTGTGGTGTTAACAGTCAGGGGAGTGGTCAGGAGGGAGGGAGTCGCTGTTGGAAGAAAGAAGAGGCTTCTGCAGTGTGGGGACAGTTTTATTTCTTGATCAGGGAGGTGGCTACACAGGTGTGATCACTTTGTGATATTCACTAGTTGTGTCCTTATGATTTGTGCATTCTTTTTTTTTTTGTGGTACGCGGGCCTCTCACTGTTGTGGCCTCTCCCGTTGCGGAGCACAGGCTCCGGATGCGCAGGCTCAGCGGCCATGGCTCACGGGCCCAGCCGCTCCGCGGCATATGGGATCCTCCCGGACCGGGGCACGAACCCGTGTCCCCTGCATCGGCAGGCGGACTCTCAACCACTGCGCCACCAGGGAGGCCCCTGATTTGTGCATTCTTATGGCGTATATTATACTTCAAAAGAAAGAGCTTTAACGACCTATATAAAAATGTATATTCAGGGGAGTGGACCCTGTTTCACTTCACCCCCATCCTCTACAGATAGTCATTTTTATTAGTTTCTAGTTGATCATTCCAGTGATCCTTTTTATAAAAATAAGTATATTTATCTGATATAGGTGCTGATTCCTTCCAGCACTTTCTTCCATGACTTATTTCATATGCACCTCTCTGCTCTCTTAACCTGCAGCTTCTCTCTGCCAACCACTTGTCATATTCACGTAAATAGAAAGACTTCTTAAGTGACCCCTGATCAGAGCTAGGATTAGTTCATGTTAACAGAACACCTCTGAGGCACTACTCTTGCCCCCTTTGCCGCGCAGATCAGCACCACAGTGGGAAGCAGGTGGGAACAGAGAGTGTGACCCCAGGTCCCACCAAGCACAGAGTACGGCTCCTAGTTGGTGTGGGTGCCTCCCCACTGGGAGGGGGCTGCTAGCGCCCCTTCAATCCCTACACCAGTGTGGCCAGCTGACAGACAGAGCACCCTGTCTGCCCTTGGTCCAAGTGAGAGCTCTAATGGGGAGCAGAATTGTTCCATAGGAGAGAAACCAATACAACCTTTGTATTAAGTGACCTCATTCTTCATTTAAAAATGTGAAAGGACAGCCAAGGATTACCAGACATGAAAAAAACGATAGGATGAAAAGGATGGATGAAGATGCAAAATAAAATTATAAAACTGACGCCGGAGGAAACAGATAATTTAAAGAAGGGAAAAGCACAGTTTATCAAGTAATATCCCCAGAATGAGGAACTACATCTGTAAACCCAGAACAGGTTTCAAGGAAGAATTAGAGAACAAAGGGTTTTCATTAAATTTAACATTTGATGGTGTCGACTAAAAAATTAAATGCCCAACCTAAAAGTTGAGTCACAGAAATTTTTAGGACTTCAAGCCTGGGAGGCAGCATCTCAAGTAACCCTGAGAGCTGCTTCGAGGGGACGAGAGGGAAGCTAGGATATACAGGAGTTTTGCAACAGAGGGCAGGTAATAGGAACAAAAGATTACTGTTAATTAAAGAATACTAGAAACCTCAAGTTAAGGAATTTACTGCTTTTCTATGTATGGGAAAATGCAAGAGTCTGGGCTCACTGAAGTCCTTCCTTTGATATGCACCTCAGCTCTCTGGAGCCAGTATCCTGTGTTTTCATATCCAGAGTTTCCTCAGGGCTCACCGTGGGGATTGGCTGAAGTGTGATGGCTGCTAGATGACAGGTATTCTTTGCCTCAGGGTTCACCAGCTCACTGGTGGTGGCTGCAATCGCTGATGACTGTGACAACCTTTGTGGCAGGCAATATTCCATTTCTCAGTGGGTAAAATAGAAAATTCAAAAGCTGAAATAAAAAGTCAACGGATCCAAAAAGATTAAAATATGAGAGAAAAGTTGATGTAGAGGCTCAATCCAGGAAATACAATATCTATCTAAAAAGATTTCCGGAAAGAAAATAACAGCAGAATAAAATAAGAGGGAAGGATATAAAGCAGAAAATACAGATACATTTTCAAGTCTTTACATCCTAAATGTTCATGTAATGCTAATGTAGGTGAATGAGAAATACTCAGACTGAGGCACATATTCATATGCAAGCTTTGCATGCAAAGGACAAAGAGAAGACCACAAAGGTTTGCTCTGGCGCTGATTGGAGAACAATCATCTCAAAATCTACAGAGCAAAAAATGCTTTACGACATAGATTTTCCTGTTTATTAGAAGGGAAAAAGACAATACGATGCTTTTACAGACAAGTCTAAAACCAGCACTCCCCCGTCACGCTTCCTTCCCTTCTGTGCTTTTCTCTGGGAGCACGTTGCCTGGGACCTCCCTGTGGGGTCTCAGAAGAGTGAGAATGAGTCGGGGGTGTTGACTTAAAAAAGAATATATGCAAAACGTGAGAGTTGCGAGTTAAGTTTTTGTTTGTTTGTTTTTGTTTTTGCGGTACGCGGGCCTCTCACTGCTGTGGCCTCTCCCGTTGCGGAGCACAGGCTCCGGACGCGCAGGCTCAGCGGCCATGGCTCACGGGCCCAGCCGCTCCGCGGCATGTGGGATCTTCCCGGACCGGGGCACGAACCCGTGTCCCCTGCATCGGCAGGCGGACTCTCAACCACTGCGCAACCAGGGGCGAGTTAAGTTTTATTGGGGGCAAAATGAGGACTGCAGCCCGGGAGACAGCGTTTCAGAAAACTCTGAGAAACTGCTCCAAGGAGGCGAGGGTAGGATCTAGGATATAGAGGAGTTTTGCAACAAAGAGCAGGCAATTGGGAACATCAAAAGATTGTTGTTACAAAAAGAGAACCAGATACCTCAAGGTAAGGAATTTAGCGCTTTTCTATGTATGGGAAGATGCAAGAGTCTGGGCTCACTGAAGTCATTCCTTCAATACGCACCTTAGCCATCTGGGGCCAGTATTTTCACATCCTGAGTTTCCTCAGCCCTCACAGCAGGGAGTGGCTGCAGTCTGATGGCTGCTAGATGGCAGGTATTCTTTTCAGCCCTGAGTTTCCTCACGGCTCACCAGCTCATGTTGGAGGGCTGCAATGACTGGTGACTGTGACATCCTTTGTTTATTGATATGGCAGGAAATATTCCATTTATAAATATTCCATTTATCAGAGGACAGGCTGGCTTCTCACTTGGTGGGCCTCTAGGACGCCCAGGCTTCTAAACAGAGGCCCCCTCTGGCACACAAAGCTCTGTACGTGCTTCCTGTATCTTGTCCAGGGGCAAGTGGCTAGGCCCTGTTCTCTGGATCTCCTCCATTTTGGGTGGGGTCATCATGTCCTCCCATCACCCTCCCCCTCCCCGTGGGTGGGAATGTTGTCCTGTAAGGCTTCCCTGGGGACATCTTAAGACACCCCATGATCAGGCTCAGCCTCGTCAAGGGGGGTCATTCTTCCACGGACCGGCCATGCCACAGGGAGGCCTTCCTGGCCTTCCTGCCCGGGTGGTTCAGGCTCATTCTTCAGCCCTGCCCTCATTCCGTGTCAGGCTCCATTCCCGACTGCTTCCTTGGAGCACACACTCTAACTCTAACTGGGCTGCCAAAACCCACTGTGTCTCCTCACTGTTACCTGTGGATTCAGTGGCTCTTCAGAAGCCTTGAAGGGGTGGGGTGGGCCCACAGGGCTGCTGGAGGGCCCGTGGCATCTCATGTCGGGGGTTGGACTGCTGCAGCTGCCCCTCCCCATCCTCCACCTTGCCGGGGACAGACCCCTGGACCCCTCAGCAGGAATGTGGCTCATAATCTCCTCAGTCAGAGTGCAGAGTTGCAGGGCCAAGGGCTCCGAGGGCTCCGAGGGCCCCGTCGTCTGTGACTGGTCTGCCCCCCAATCCACGCAGCCAGTCCCCTCTGCATGACTCAGCAGGGCAGCGTAGCACCTTGGCTGTCCTTGCCTGACCTGCCCCTGAACAGCTCAGGGCCACCCTCACTGTAGCCTTCTGTGCACTGTGGAAATCCATCCAGTTGAGGACCCAGAGAAGGACCTATGGACCACGAAGGAGCCAGGGAAGGTCCCGAGGGAGTGGGCTCAGGGTATGGTGCCGGGCACCGGGGTCATGCAGCACCAGGAGCAGGTGTGGAGACAATATGCTCCCCAGGGGCCAGAAGGCCACCCAGCCAAGTGGGGGGAGGAACGCGGGAGGTGGCCTGAAAGGGAATAGCGGGAAGGAGGTGGCAGAAAGTCTTAGCAAGTGAGACCTGGGCTCGGGAAACTGAGCTTGCTGTGGTGTGGCCACAGACGGGCAGGGCCGAGGCCCACTGCCCTGGGGGAGGGGACAGGCGGTCTCCTGAGCCATGCCAGCCACGGGGGCAGTTGGCTCTGCTCATGTGCTCTGGGGGTGTTGGGGTTAGGGCCCCCAGATTTGGGCAGGGCTCTGAGCCTGGGACCCGGAGCCACCCTTTGTCCCCTTCCAGGCTATGCTCCTGTCACTGGGATGTGCCACCCTGTCCGCAGCTGCACCCTGAACCACGAGGATGGCTTCTCCTCAGCGTTCGTGGTGGCCCATGAGACTGGCCACGTGTAAGTGGACTCACCATCCTTGTTGTCTGAGGAAGGTCGGGGTTCAAAGGGCCCCACTTCTCCTCTGTGCCCTGAGAGGGACAGGCCCTGTATGAAAAGCCCTTGGGATGTGATGTCCTGCCCCCATGCTGCACAGGACAAGCTGGAGGCCCACTTTCTGCTGAAGCCCCCAGGCAGGAGCTGGGGGCTTTCCACCCATTATGCCATTCAAGCACCTGGGTGGGGTGGGGTGGGGTCTTCTTACCCCATTTTACAGATGTGTAACTGAGGCTCTGAGGGAGCCTTCCCCAGAAGCAGAGAGCTGGAGTTGGGGAAGCTACTCCGCCTGGGTGTGCATGCTGCTGGGTGTGTAGAGAGGGCTGTGGATGCGTCTGCCTCCACTGCGTTCTCATGTAACAGTGCTCGGCCTTGGGGACAGGATACCTGAGGGGGCTGCTGCTGGATGCTGTCACCTCAGAGTGCCCCTGACTATAAAGTTAGCTGGTAGAAAATGGGGACCACCTTGCTCAGGGCAGACCAAGCCAACTAGGGTGGGGGGGCAGCTCGGGGAGGTGAGGGGTGCCCTCCGAGCATCAGGGTGGGGTGGAGCTGACAGGTGAGTGCGGCCAGGTGAGGGTCCAGTGAGGCTGCCTTGTCTTCCTGCACAGGCTGGGCATGGAGCACGATGGGCAGGGCAACCGCTGCGGTGATGAGGTGCGGTTGGGCAGCATCATGGCGCCCCTGGTGCAGGCAGCGTTCCACCGCTTCCACTGGTCCCGCTGCAGCCAGCAGGAGCTGAGCCGCTACCTGCAGTGAGTACCACCTGTGTCTCCCAAGGACGAACCAGAAGTGCCGGACTCAGCGCCTCCAGCCTGAGGTGCAGGGAAGGGGAGATGGGGATAGAAGTACAGGACGGGGGGGGATCCCATTGTTGGGGGCTATAGGTTTTGGATGGAAAGTGGTTATGACAGCTGCACCTTTAATGGACGCCTGGTTCTGGGTAGCTTATGCCACAGAAAACAGATGCAGCAGGGAAACTGAGGCAGCATAGCCTAGGGCTGGGGTGTGCAGGCAGGCACCCCCCCGAGACTCCATGAGGGGCCTCAGCTGCCTCCTGGGCTGGATGGCCAGTCCTGTTGAAGGCAGCTTGTGACACCCATGTGTCCCCTCACAGCTCCTATGACTGCCTGCGGGATGACCCCTTTACCCGCGACTGGCCAACGCTGCCCCAGCTCCCAGGGCTGCACTACTCCATGAACGAACAGTGCCGCTTTGACTTCGGCCTTGGCTACATGATGTGTACCGCGGTGAGTGTCGGAGCCCACGACACCTCCGAGGGCTGGGCTGGGGGGAGTCTGCCCCAGATCGGCCTGGCTTCCTGGGAGGCGGCTGGTGTTGGGTGGCTCCCTGGCACAGGGTGGAGCAGCCCTCCAAAACAGCAGCCTCTCCCTCCATACCCACTGCTCTTTCCCCAGTCGGCACCCAGTGCCCTCCTGGCTGGTCCAGACATGGCTTTAGGAGGGATTGAGGCACTGGAGTGTTCAGCAGGTGAACAGCGGGTGCTCATGGGACTCTGCAATGACCGCCCCTCCTGCCTGGGCCGGAGGAAGGCCACCAAGCCTTCATGCCAAGCACACTTGTGCCCAGCGTTCTGTCCAGGCTACATGAGAGGTGCAGCCACCAAGGTCTGGAGGCTGGGGAGGCCAAGAAGCCTGCAGAGATGTGAAGCACCCTGCTGTCTGCTCGAGGTCCTCACAGCCCCAGAATCACACAGAGCTCAGGGCACCACACAGGCCTGTCATGGGTGGACAAGTCATTTCTGGCTCCACAGCTGTGCAAGAGGACCCTGGGTGACAGGGCGGCACCCCTGGAGGGTCCCTGAAGTGGGAGGTGGCCTGGCTAGCTGCTGGTGCTCTCTTCCAGTTCCGGACCTTTGACCCTTGCAAGCAGTTGTGGTGCAGCCACCCTGATAACCCCTACTTTTGCAAGACGAAGAAGGGGCCTCCCCTGGATGGGACCATGTGTGCACCTGGCAAGGTGAGCTGGGGCAGAGGGCAGGCACTGCGACATGCACAGATCTCCAGGGACAGGCCCCGCAGGGCCCTCAGAGTAGGGCCAGGGGTCTTCTCAGGGGACCCCTTCCTCATTTCTAACAGCCCCACACTCCACAGCTTCTGCCCCGTGCACGCTTTCTTCTACGGGAGGGAACCTGGGGTCTCAGAGCTCCTCAATGTGCTTCAAGCCCCACTGCAGGAATCCCCTCCTCTGAGGACCAGTTTCAGGGTTCCAGCAGCCTTCCATCTCCCCCTGCACACTGTGGGTGACTGGGTCACCTCATCTTGAGGCCAATATTGGCCAACATTCTGGTGACCACGGGACCCTCAGGCTCAACATCAGGCTTGGCCTTTCTATCCCCTGGCGCCTTGGTGTTTGGTCCCTGGTGGGCAGACTTGTCCCTGGAGGTAGCTGGATGGCCACCCACCAGCGCCTGCCTGCTACCCCGGGCCCTCTTCCCACCTTCCCACCTCCTACTTCCAAAGCAGCAGAACAAAGGGCTTCTCCTTCCTACCCAAACTCCAGGCCTGATTCTCATTTGTTCAGATGAAATCGCACTCCCACTCCTCGGCCAAGCACTTGCTAGGGGGCTGACTTATGCAGGTGAGCCTAAGCCTAGTCCAGGAGGATTCAGCCCAGAGAAGACACGCAGACCCAGCAGCATCCAGTGAGGCCCAGGAGAGGACTCCAGCACATGTCCCCCAGAGTCAGGCCTAGAAAGGCACCCAAACCACCTGAGCCTGAGGTTCCTACACTGCAGGTCTTAAATTCTGCTTTATTTTAGAAGCCCTGGCAGAGCTTCTTAAAGTTATGGATTTCCAGGTCCACCCTGAAGATTTTGATTTGGGATGAGGACTGAGAATTGTTTTGTCCCGTTCTTTATTTGTAAAATCATGGTAAAATTCACATAACTTAAAATTCATCACTTTAACCACTTTCAGTGGCTTTTAGTACATTCATAATGTTGTGCAGCCATCACCACTATCTAGTTTCCAAAACTTTTCATCACGCCAAAGAGAGACTTCATTAAGCAGTGGCTCCCCATTTCTCTCCTCTCTCCAGCTCCTGGCAACCACTAATCTGCTTTCTCTGTCTATGGGTTTGCTTATTTTGGAATTTCATATAAGTGGAATGATATAATATGTGCCTTTTGTGTCTGGCCTTTTTCACTTAGCATAATAACTTCAAGGTTCATCGGTGTGGTAGCAGATATCAGTGCTTCATTCCTTTTTATGGCCAAATAACATTCCACTGTATGGATATACCACATTTGTTTATCGTTTGATGGACATTTGGGTTTTTTCCACCTCTTGGTATTTGTGAATAGTGCTGCTAATGAACTTTCACGCGTATGTTTTCTGTTAGAAGGCGTGGGAAACGGTATTTTTAAGAGGTGCCCCGGGTGATTTAGCTGTGCCCCTAGACTTAATGTACTGTCAGAAGTTGGAAATGAAATGTTGTTAGTAATGCTCCAGGGACTTAGTGATGCCAGAACTGACCTCGTAACCCTTCTCCCCACAGGAGCTCGAGGGAGGGAACGGGGCCCCCAAACATTTGCTATAACCCCAGTGGGGAGCCCAGTAAGTGCTAAACTGGAGAATTAGACTAGCTCAGCATGGCCTCCTTCCCTGGTCTGCCCCTCCAAGTCCAGCCCTGGGTGGAGAGAAAGAGTGGGAGCAGACCCTGCACAGTGTGGTCGCCCAGGGGTGTGTGTGGCTGGCCTTCACCCACAGGACCACTGACCACTACAAAATGTGGGCCAAAGAGCGCCTGACCGCCAGCTGATTGGCCCACTTCTCCTGGGCGGGGGGTGGGAGTGGGCGTGGGGACTGGTGAGGAAGGTGGGCAGATGTGGCCAAAGTACTCTTTCTCACAGAAAGCACTGACTCGGTGATGACCTTTCACTCTTTTTGGCGGTAGGACCTTTAGTTCATTTAGCCCAGTAAAAACCCCATCATTTTATGTATTAAAAAACAGCCTTGGGCTTCCCTGGTGGCGCAGTGGTTGAGAGACCGCCTGCCGATGCAGGGGACACGGGTTCGTGCCCCGGTCCGGGAAGATCCCACATGCCGCGGAGCGGCTGGGCCCATGAGCCATGGCCGCTGAGCCTGCGCGTCCGGAGCCTGTGCTCCGCAACGGGAGAGGCTACAACAGTGAGAGGCCCGAGTACGGAAAAAAAAAAAAAAAAGTCTTGTGCTGATTGAGGGGGTGGAGCTGGGGCTTAGCTCAGCCTGCCCTCGTTCACAAGGAGCACAGGTAGAAAGCTGACCTAGGTGAGGGATTCCTGGTGTGTGTGTGGAGTGGGGCTGGAGGGGCAAAGGGAGAGAGGAGAGGGGGAAGGGCACCTCCGGGGGGGCCTATCAGAATCCTCTGCCTCTATGATTTGCTTATTGCAATGTGATCTTATATTTGGAAAGCAATCCTCCTCTGTCTCTCCCTTTCCTGCAAGAACAGCCACAGGGCCCAGGAGAGAGGAGAGGCAGAAGCTAGCAGGGGGAAAGTCTAGGCAGGTTGGAGAAATAGCAGGTCATCTCAGGGACCAGGGCTTTGCCAAGCTCAGCTGTCCCTTTCCGTCCCTCTCTGCACCCGTGGCAAGACCCCTGGCAGGGGGTCACACAGCACTCATGCTCTGCCTGGGGTCCTCATGTCCACAGTGGGTCATCCCAAGCGCATTCTCCCCTCTTGGCCTCCATCACTGGATTATACCCCTGCTTACTCACAGTTTCCTACACCCACCATTTCCCAGAGACGGAACAACGTATCTATATTCCACCCGCAGAGGTGACCTGGAGAGAAGGAACAGGACTACAGATGAGCCAGCGCCACTGCCTGCCCCTCAGTTTGATGGCTTTTTCATCGTCTGCCTGGGTTCCCACAACGGGGTGGGAAGGGTGCCGAGTGCATGTGTTGGTGAGATCAAGTGGAGGGGATGGGCGGTGAGGAATGAGGGCCAGTGGGCACACAGCTTTCTCATGGAATCAGGAGTTTTGGGCAGACGTGTTTGGCTGAGAGGGGAGAGGTGAGCTCGTTGCTCTTGGACATAGACGTGGGCAGTGGACCTGAGGATTAGGCTGTTTAGTCACCTCAGCTTCATATTCATCCATCCATCCATGTGTCAGGCTCCCTCTGCCTCCATCAGACCTCGCTGTCTGTGGGGGTTGGCCACGAACGTGACAAGGCAACCATGACATGGTGGTGAGGAACGGGATGGGGAGGGACCTGTCGGGAGCTCAGAAGGGTGGAGAGAAGTGGGACCAGTGCTCCAGGCAGGGGACCCTCATTGGGTGGGAGCGTGATGAGGATGGCTGGGGAGGGTGGATGAGAGGAGCATGATGTTTTAAAATATAATGTATTAGTAGAAAAGCTGAGGTACAGTAGGCCCAACAGATCAAGACAATTGCCATTGAAAAGATAGTTTGTTCCTCACAAATCCCAAAGGGAGGGGCCACACCACACCGTGGCAGGGGGGCAGGGGGAGTTGTCGGGCACACAGGGAAGCATCAGGGTCAGTTGGAGAGCAGTGGGTGGCAGGAACTGCAGGTTCTACAGAAAGGAATGGCAAGGCAAGGTAAGCAGGCTTAGGTTTGGCTGGTGTGAACAATTTCACTGGGCTCTGGGGCCCAGGGGCTGCCCCTAGTCGTCTGGTACCTGACTGGCCCTGGAGAGTGATTAGGATGGAAGATGGTGGCCTGGAATTTAGGAGCCCTGGTGACGGAGGCGGCTCTGTGTGCTCTGGGTTGATTGGTTTGCACTTGAAAATTGCACTTGTGGATGAGTTATTTACGATTTCTAGGAACTGGCTAACCCTGGGAGGGACAGTCCCCGCACGGTCAGCAAGGCCCAGAAGTCAAAGCATCAGAATCCAGAAAACAAAAGACCCGATTGACACACATGGCGCCCCAGGAGACTGGGTGATGGTGGGAGAGAGGGAAGGACTGATGGAACTGACGATGGCTGTTCCTGAGGCTGCTTCATGACCTGCCCTGTCCAAGGTGCTGGGGCCATGGCTCAGATCTGCTCTCAGACAGGTGCACCCTGTGGCCACACAGTGTATGTCCTGGACACCCTGGGGGCAGGGGCAGGCTAAGCACAGAGGGTCCCCCCAGGTGCCTCTACCCTGCAGGCCGGGCCTGTGGGCTCACCTTGCCCTCCTTGCCGGAGCCAGGGTCAGGGTCCTGGGCGGGGTGCAGATCCAGCTGGGTCAGGATGGCTCCTGCATCAGTGTGTCTTGTCAGGGAAGAGTCCTTCATGTGTCTCACATTCACCAGCAGTATCTTGGGGAAGCAACGCCCACCCTAAGTTTTCATGAATTCAGGACTGTTTCAGAAACATGTGCCACGGTGCGTATCCAGAGTGCAGAGGCCCTGTGATGCCCCATGTTTTTCTCCATAGTCAAGAACGGACAGGCAGGCCTAGCAACAGGGACAGCCCACGGTCTGGGCATGGGAGTTTAAGCCCTGGGTCCTCCCTCCTCATTGCGTGACCTTGAGCCATCCTTTACCCCTTGGGTGAGTCACCTAAGTGTCCAACTCAGTTATCCTCACATCCCAGGCTCCTGGCACATGGTACCAGCTTGGGACATGCTGGCAGGTGGAGAACGGAAACCCAGGATCACAGTGGTTCAGAAATGCTAAATGTGCACTTCCTGAAAAGAACAGTCTGCCTTTCAGGCTTTCAGACCAACCTGGCAGTGTTCCCAGCCCTGCTTAGGTGCACCAGCGCTCTCCGTGGTACTTATCCTGAGAGGCAGCCCTGGTCAGCACTGTCCATGGGTACGTGTGGGCTCTGAATTCACTCATGACATGTGACTTTGTGCTTTTAAATGTTTAAATCTCTCTATTGGATGAAATATTTGTAGACATTTAAACATACATTTATAAAGCATTTTAATAATATTAAACATGTTTCTTTTATAATAACATTGAGGCATCAGAGTATAAAATTGTTCATTTGGGATAATTGCACTCTTTTAAATGCTTATCATCATCCAGGAGGAAATAAACCAAATATTAGAGGGACAGCTTCTGAGTGGTGGAATTAAGGGTGATTTTCCTGTCTTTCTGCTTTGCCTTGTTTTCATATTTTCTACAGTGCGTGTGTGTTGCCTCTGTGCATTTGGTTGGACCCAAGTGTGTGGAGGAGGTGATCCATCACACCATGGGCCTGTGGAGTGTCCTGAGTTGTCCCATGCCCAGCTCCCCATTTACAAACTGGGGACCAGTTTGTTCAGTGGGGACAGGGGGACCGCTATGTGGCCTCCGCCATCCCCCTGGCCCTTGGTTCCCATGCCCACCAGTGATTTAGAGGCTGGGCCCCATCACAACCTTCAGAGGTGCCAGGACCCTTCCCATCCTCCTTATCTTAGTCAACGGGGGCTGCTATAACAAAAAGCCAGAGACTAGGGTGGCTTAAACAACAGGTACTTATTCCTTACAGTTCTGGAGGCTGGAAATCTGAGATCAGGGTGTCGGCATGGTCGGATTCTGGTGAGGGTTGCAGACTGCCATCTTCTCTCCCTTTCCTCACATTTTGGAGAGGGAAATCATCTCTCTCTTGTCTTCTTTTAAAGGCACTAATCTCATTCATGAGGGCTCCACCCTAATCACCTCCCAAAGTCGCCACATTCTAATACCATCACATTGGGGTTAGGCTTCAACATGTGAATTTGGGGGCACACAAGTATTCAGTCCACAGCATTCCCCTGCCTGGGCCTCCTCCTTTTCTGCCAGCCCTCCCCTTGCTCCACCAGCTGAGGGGGGACACTAGCAAGCATTTCTGTGGGTCTTTCCCTTCCCTGGTTGAGTGAGGGGAGCTCTGAGGTGAGAGATGAGGTAACTGTGGCCCGGGAAGGATATGAACAGCATCACTGGTGACCCGGAGCCAGGCCTGCCGGACCCCAGGTATCTCATGACTGTGCTTGTTGGCCGTGTGCCCGGGTGCCCAGTCTGGTGGTGGTAGAGCCCTTGATCACTTGCCCAGAGCCCGGGAAGGAGAATCCAGGGAATGGCAGCCTCTGCAGAGCCTCCTGTGGGCTCAGACTGGTGCAAAGGCAGGCCCGGGAGTGCTTCAGCTGGTTGGGAGGAGTGAGAGGACTGTGTAAGGAAGAAGAGGCAAGGTGGGCTCCCAAGCAGAGATGTGCACAAATCTAGGGAGACAAGAACCAAGAAAAAGAAGGGATACATGGGAGCGACGTGGGCATGGAGACGGGAGCTTGGCTGCCCTGGAAATGGGCTCTGAGACAGAGATCTGATGGCAAGGTGTTTCCTGAGGAGCATGCTCAGTATCAACACCTGCAGAGAGAGAGAGTCATTGAACAGTGGTGTGGTCACAACGTAGGTTCAGCCTACCCTGCCTGGAGCTCCAGGCTGGCCTTTCAGAGTTGTCCCCCACCTTGACCTCTGGCCATGGCTGTCCCCAGGAAAAGGACATGACTCCGGGCTAGGCAGCTGTCTTTGGCTGAGGGCATTTCCTATAAAGGGACTCAACTCTCAGCCACGAGCAACAGGCAGCTCTCCACAGCTGGGGGAGTGAGCGTCTCTGTTTGCAGGGAGATCCCTGCGTTACTCCAGGGGTGAGGAAGGAAATGGAGCTAGGGCTTCTTTCGCAGAGGAGCTCCCAAAGACAGTGTGGTCTGTTCAGAGAGCAGTCAGCGCTCCGGTGCCTGGTGTGGCAGTGGGAGATAGAGCAGGGTTGGTGTGTAGGAGCCAGGCCACAGGGCTAGTCTAAATCCTGCAGCAGTGGGGAACCCCAGAAGGTTTTGAGAAGGGAGCAGAGATGGGTTTACCATGAAGCTGACGATGTATAAGCTTCGGGGCCCCATACTTGCATAAGCCCCTTCCAGGGCCCTGGGACAGGCCTCACAATGTGTTCACATGGTCATATATTTTCACTGACCATAATCAATTAGGATCACTCCTTCCCCTCTGATACACTTCTCCTGTTGACATTAGAGGGGCCGTGGGTGCTTTGTGGCTTTGGCTAAGGATAAATTGGATTTGGGGTATATTTATTGGTTTATTTACATGGTTTTTAGTACCTTATGTGTACGGTTAGGTTGTTGTTTCTATCCAGGTGTAAGAATAGCTTCTAGAAATACTCTTACTGCCTCTCTGCCAACTCACCCAGGGTTGTTGCAGAATATGTGCTGTGTTCAGCACAGTCTCCTCAACTGATTGAAGAAAAGGGGCCTCACATATACTAGAGGTTGTGATTACTTCTATCTTGGCAATAGTTTGTTTTCTTTTGGGGTTTGTCTTGTAGATGGGGCACTAACACAGATCCAACTTGGATACTTCTTTGGAAATGCTAAGTTTAATAAGATGATTCACTTATTTAAAAACTGTCCAGACCTCCAAACGTACACATTACAAAACACAAGGGGCACTAAAAATAATTTTCAAAGTCCAGGAGAGAAACCTGAATGCAGATGGGATGCAAAAAGTTTATTCAAAATGTTGATAAAGCTGTTAATAGTTTAACTGCAGTTTTGAAAGTTGTTTCAGAATGCTTCAATAAAGTAAGGGAGAAACGACAGACTTCTGATTTAGATATATGTATAAAGATACCTTCTTTTACCATTTTCAAATATATTTATTAAAGAAAATTCAGACAAAAATCAGTGGAAAATAAATAAAAGTTTAAAATGAGTAAAGAAATCAGTAGCAATAAATCTGACTTCAAAAATTTAATTATAACAAAAAAAGTTTTCAGATCAAACTAAAGCAGTCATTCATTAGGAGGAAGAGATAAATATCACAGCAAAATAAGTAGCAGGCTCTTGAAACGTTTGACAATGCAGTTAATGAAGAGGAGAGAAGCAGATGAACACACTGGAAAAGCATTTAAACTTCTTTCTGATTTTGACATGAAATGTTGACAACATCAAAGGCAGTGTAAAGCTCAGAATATTGCCCCTACAATAAGAATGTTGACAGTAACAGTTACTGAGGTGCTAATCCAGACAGCATTTTAAATCAGGCTCTGACCAAGAAAACCTGAAATCCATATCCAGAAGCACACTGGATAGCAAATTTGATCATCTCCGTGTTCACATAACATCACCAATAACTTCTCTAAATCACTGAAAATTAAAAAATATTTTGCTCAACCTTCTAGAGCAGGCTAGAGCACACATACCAACTCCACCTGCCACCTGTTTTATTTTCCCCTAACAGTTTCATTAACATGTGACTCACATTTAAATTCACCCATTTAAAACGTACAATTCAGTGGTTTTCAGTATATTCACAGAGTTGTACAACCATCACAACAATCAAATTTTAGAACATTTTTGTCACTCCAAAGAGAAGCCCCGTAACCATTAGTAGTCACTCCGATTCACCCCCGCTCCCCCTTAATCCTCGGCAATCACTAATCTACTTTCTGTCTCCTTAGATTCGCCTCTTCTGAACATTTCATTCCAATGGAATTGTACAATGTGCCTCCTTCTGTGACTGGCTTCATTCAGTTAGCATAATGTTTTCATGGTTCATCCAGGTTGTATTATGTGTCAGTACTTTATTCCTTTTCGTTGCTCTATAGTAATTCATTGTATACATATACTGTATTTTATTTATCCATTTATTAGTTGATGGACATTTGAGCTGCTACCTCTTTTCAGCTATTATGAGAAATGCTGCTATGAACATTCGTGTTCAAGTTATTGCGTGGATGTATCATTTTTCTTGAATATGTGTCTAGGAGTGGAATTGTTGGCTCTTATAGTAACTCTATTTTTAACATTTTGAGAAACTGCCAAACTCGTTCCCAAAGCAGCTGTACCTTTTTACATTCCTACTAACAATTTCTCCACATCTTCACCAAAACATATTACCTGTGTTTTTATTATAACCATCCCAGTGGATGTGAAGTGTTATCTCATTGTGGTTTTGAGCACCTTTTCATGGGCTTAATGGCAACTTGTATATATCTTTTTTGGATAAATGTCTATTCATTATTCTTTGCTTATTTTTTAATTGAGGTATCTTTTTATTATCAAGTTATAATCATTCTTTATACATTCTGGGTACAAATCCCTCATCAGACTGCTCAGATATATGGTTTGCAAATATTTTCTCCCATTATGTGGGTTGTCTTTTCACTTTCATGATCATATCATTTGATGTACAAAAGCTTTTAACTTTGGTGAAGTCCAATTTAGATATTCTTTCTTTTGTCACTCGTGTTTTGGTGTTGTAACTAAGAAACCATTGCCATTAGGTCAAGAAGATGTATTCCTGCTCTTACATTTGGATCTATGATCCATTTTCAGTTAATATTTGTGTAAGGTGTGAGGAAGGAGTCCAGCGTTATTTTTTTGCATGTGAAGATCCAGTTGTCTCAGCACCATTTGTTGAAGAGGCTATTCTTTTTCCATTGAATCACTTGGTACCTTTGTTAAAAATCAGTTGATCATATGTAAAGGTTCTTTTAGGGACTCTGCATTCTGTTCCATGAATAATTTTGTCTGCTCTTATGGCAGGGCCACACTGTCTTGATTATTATAGTTTTGTGGTAAGCTTTGAAATAGGGAAGTCTGAGTCTTTCCACTTTGTTGTTTTTAAAGATTGTTTTGGCTATTTCTGATCCTTTGACATTTGATATGAATTTTAGAAGCTGTTTCTCAATTTCTGCAAAATTCCAGAATAAGTGTTGCATTGAATCTACAGATCAATATGGGGAGTACAGGCATCCCTCGTTTTATTGGACTTTGTTTTATTGTGCTTTGCAGACATTACCTTTTTTTTTTTTTTTTTTTTACGAATTGAAAGTTTGTGGCAGCCCTGCATTGTCAGTTGATGGTTAGCATTTTTTAGCGATAAAATATTTTAAATTAAGATATGTACATTGTTTTCTTAAGACATAATGTCACACTTAATATACTACAGTATAGTGTAAACATAACTTTAACATGCACTGGGAAACCAAAAAAATTCATGTGACCCTCCTTATTTTGATATATGCTTAATTGTGGTGGTCTGGAACCGAACCAGCAGTATCTCTGAGGTATGACTGTGCTGCCATATTAAACTCTGATCCATGAACATGGGATGTCTTTCCATTTACTTAGATCTTCGGTTTCTTTCAACAATGTTTTGTAGTTTTCAGTGTACTAGTTTTGCATTTTTTTCTTCAATTTATTCCTAAGGTTTTTTTTTTTCTTTTTATTTCTTTTTTTCGATGCTATTGTAAATAGAATTGTTTTCTTTTTTTAACTCAAAATACTTCTAATTTCTTAGTTGAATTACAATGTTATGTTACTTACTGCTGTACAGCAAAATGACTCAGTTATACAAATATATATATATATATATATTCTTTTTCACATTCTTTTCCATTATGGTTTATCACAGGATATTGAATATAGCTCCCTGTGCTATACAGTAGGACCTTGTTGTTTATCCATTCTATATATATACCAGTTTGCATCTGCTAATCCCAAACTCCCAATCCAACCCTCTCCCAACCCCCCCCCCTTGGCAACCACCAGTCTGTTCTCGATGTCCCTGATAGAGTTGTTTTCTTAATTTCATTTTCGGTTCATTCATTGCTAGTTTATAGAAATACAGTAGATTTTTGTATATTGACCTTGAATCCTGCAATCTCACTAAACTTTTTAAATTAACTTTAATAGTTTTTTAGTGGTTTCCTTAGGACTTGCTATATAGAAGTTCATTTCATCTGCAAATAGAGATAGTTTTACTTCTTCCTTTCCAATCTGGATGCCCTTTACTTCTTTTTCTTCCCTAATTGTCCTGGCTAGAACGTTCAGTACAGTGTTGACTAGAAGTGGTGTGATCAGACACACTTGTCTTGCTTCTGATTAGGGGGAAAGCATTCATTCTTTTACCATTAAGCATGATGTTAGCTGGGGTATTTCATTGATGTCCTTTATCAGCTTGAGGAACTTCTAGTCCTGTCTTTTGAGTGCTTTTTTCAGGAAAGGATGTTGGATTTTGCCAGTTTTATCTTTTGAGTCTTGAGGTAATCATACAGTTTTTCCTTTATTCTGTTGATATGGTTTATTACATTGATTGATTTTCAGATATTAAACCTTGAATTCCTAGGATAAATTTCACTTGGTAATGGTGTATAATCTTTTACTATGGATTTGATTTGCTAGAATTTTGTTGAAGAATTTTTAAGTCTATTTTCATGACATATTGTTCTGTAGTTTTTGTCTTTTGATATCTTTGATTTTTGTATTGGGGTAATATTACCCTCACAGAATGAATTGGGAAAATCTCCTCTTCCATTTTTTGAAAGAGTTTTTGAAGGATTGGTATTAATTTTTTTCAACATTTGGTAGAATTTATCAGTGAAGTCATCTGGTTTTGGCTTTTTTTTTTTTTTTTTTGCGGTACGCGGGCCTCTCACTGTCGTGGCCTCTCCCGTTGCGGGGCACAGGGTCCAGACGCGCAGGCTCAGTGGCCATGGCTCACGGGTCCAGCCGCTCCGCGGCATGTGGGATCTTCCCGGACCGGGGCACGAACCCGTGTCCCCTGCATTGGCAGGCGGACTCTCAACCACTGCGCCACCAGGGAAGCCCTTGGCTATTTTTTGTGAGAAGTTTTAAATCACTAATTCAATCTCTTGTTATAGGTCTATTCCAATTTTTAGATCTTATTAAATCAGTTTGGTAGTCTGTGTCTTTCTAGAAATTTGTCCATTTCCAGAACTCTGTCTTTTCATGTGGATTTGAATTATTCTCTGGTGTCACTTGCTTTCAGCCTAAATAGCTCCCTTTAGTATTTCTTTTTATACAATTTTATTGGAGTATAGTTGATTTACAGTGTTGTGTTAGTTTCAGGTGTATAGCATAGTGATTCAGTTATACATATACATACATTCATTCTTTCTCAGTTTCTTTTCCCATATAGTTTATCATAGAATATTGAGTAGAGTTCCCTGTGCTATACAGTAGGTCCTTGTTGGTTATTTATTTTATATATAGTAGTGTGTGTATGTTAATCCCAAACTCCTAATTTAGTATTTCTTATATGGCAGGTCTGCTAGCAATGAATTCTCCCAGTTTTTGTTTATCTGGGAATATTTTTATTTCACTTTCATTGTTGAGAGATAGTTTTGTTGGATATGATTCTTGGTTGACACCACTACCCCTGGCCTCCATTATTTCTGATTAAAGTCAGCTGTTAATCTTATTGGGCTTCCAGTGAGTCATTTTTCTTTTGCTTCTTTTGACATTTTACCTTTGTCTTTCTATATTTGACTATCTTGTGTCTGGGTGTGGATTTCTTTGCACTTACCTTACTTGGTTAAATTTCTTGGATGTGTATGTTAATGTTTTTAATCAAATTTTGGAAGTTTTCAACCATTATTTCTTTGAATATTTTCTACTCCTTTCTCTGTGTCCTCTCCTTCTGGCACTTTTACTGTGCACATTTTAGTGAACATATGGTCTTCCATGTTTCTCAGAGGCTCTGTTCATTTTTCTTTATTTTTTCCCCCTCTTCAGATTGCATAATTTCTATTGATCTATATTCAAGTTCATGGAGTCTTCTGTCAGCTCAAATATACTACTGAGCCTTCTAGTGAATTTTTCATTTGTTTTTGAACTTTTAAACTACAGAATTTCTTTTTCTTTTTTTTTCTTTTTGTTTGTGTTTTTTTAGTTTCTATCTCTTTCCTGATGCCATTTGGTGAGGCATTGTTCTTTAGACATGGTTTCCTTTTGTTCTTTGAACGTATTTATAATAGCTATTTTGAAATTTTTGTCTGCTAATTCTAACATTTGGGACTCCTCAAAGGCAGCTTCTGTTGCCTGCTTACTTTCCTGTGTATAGATTTCACTTTCCTATTTCTTTTCACGTCTCAGAAATTTTTGTTGAGACTGGACATTTTAGATGATACATTGAAGAAACTCTGGATAGTGATTCCCCTAGACCTTGTTGTGCTGTTGTTTGCTTGTTTACCTGTTTATTTCTTTAGTGACTTGGATGCACTGTTTCAATAAATTTTATTCGCCCTGCAGCATGCAGCTGCTGATATTGCCCCTCAGAGATCACAGCCTTGGGCATATGCATAGTCACCGGGCCACACAGCTTCCCACCTCCACCCCCAGAACAGTGGGATTAGCCAGGTTCTCTTTGTCTCTTTCTTTGATCTTCCAGCTAAACTTCTGGCTGTTCTGCCTCTGTTGGTATCACACCCAATTAGCTTTCAATAGCTGCTAGCTGATGCTGTATTGTTTTTGATTCAATTGCCCTGGGGTACATCTTGTCTACAGCCTGACCCAATTAGATTCTGGACCCTTCACAGAGGCAGGGTGTTACCAATATTTGAGGCTTGCTCAGACTCCAGGAGGGCTCTTAGCTGTCTTTTCCCTGGTTACACTTCTAGTTGGTTTACCATTTTACTTGTTGCTTGCTGGTATTGTGGAGCTACTGGCCTCCTCTTAGTTGCTCACTACCAAGATTTCTATTGTTTTTGACAATGCCCTTACGCATGAACTTCCTCATGCTCTGTTCCAAATAGAGTTAGTCCTCTTAGGGTGAGCTATGGAGCTCTCAGTTCTGCCTCTCCCTCTGGGAAGACTACTGCACCACTGCGCTGGAGCTAGGAGCAGGGTGGTCCACTTCCAGAGTGACACTCCTGGTCTACGAATAGGTCACTGGATAGAGATAGTAGTTTCTAGTCTTCCTGGCTTTTCCCTTTCAGCATGGAACCTCTGCCCTACAAGCAAGCCAGAGAAGGGGCTACTGGAGTACTGTATTCTTGGTTTGTCATACCTGGGGTAGAGCCTCCAGTCTGGGAGTGAGGACTGGGTGGGCAAAGGGAGTTCCCTGCTTGGAACAGATTTTCTGCAACACAGTGTTGGGAGGTATGGGAGATGCCAGTGGCCTGCCTTTCCCAGGGTGAAACTTTAGCCCTAGACTGGGAGCTGAGGAGACAAAGACCTCTGTCTTTTAAGCAGTAAAGCCTCCATCACACTGAGATGGGGAAGGAATAGGAGAGGGTTGTGGCTCAAATGTATAGACTTTTACTATTCTTACCAAGATTTGGTAAATTTTCTCCATTTGTTGTATTGACCTTAGGACAATTTCAAGATACTTTATTTTTTTTAATTGAAGTATAGTTGATTTACAATATTGTGTTAGTTTCAGGTTTACAGCAAAATGATTCAGTTATATATATTCTTTTTCAGATTCTTTTCCATTATAGGTTATTACAAGATATTGAATATAGTTCCCCATGCTATACAGTCAGTACTTGTTGTCCAGATAATTTAAATGGTTTGTTGAGAAAATAATTTTCACCAGTTAAATAGTTGTTTTACCGAGGAGAGAGTTCACCAAGTTTCTTACAGCTCCATTCTAAAAGTTTCCATTTGCTGACTGCTTTTGTAAACAAAGTTTTATTGGAATGCAGCCATATCCATTCATTTATATGTTGTCTGTAGCCACTTTCATGCTCTAATGGCAGAGTTGAATAGTTGAAATAGTGAGCACGTAGCCTGCAAAGACTAAAACAGCTACTATCTGGCCCTTACAGAAAAAGCTTGCTGAGGAATGATTGCATTATCTTTCTAGTCTCCCTATGGAATACAATCCTACAGAATTATTGTCATATGAAGAGGGCATGAAAGAGTATACTGTTAGAACTGCAGGAAATGTTGTGTCCATCAATCAATTTGAAAAAATTCATTGTTCTCTGTTTTTGGTGGTTTGTGGTATTTGTCCGTTTTTAAATTTTAAATGTTTTGTTTTATATTTTCTAATTCTAAATCAATATTCCATTTTATACCTAATTTAGTATTTTTAATTTTGTAATCTTCTTCAAATGGGCCCTAAATTGTATAAGCTTCCTCTCTGGACTAGGAAGGGCAACCGAGTGATGGATTCAAGTTGTAAACCTGCACTTCCTCTACCCCAGTGTTCTACTTACTATATTCATGAATTTTTACCATGTCAACATATATATCACCTATCCTTCATTGCCATATTTCTTTTAAACTGCTTTTCTTTACTTAAACAGTAGGCCTTACATGTCTCTAAAGTCACTGGCTTGATGTGCCGCTTACGTCTTTATGAATGGCGCTGTGTGGGCACACCAGGCCGGGGGTTTCATCCTGCAGACACGGTGTGGGGTGGGCTTTGGCTGCGGGGACAGAGTAGGCTGAACAAGGCACTGAGGATGGTGGGAGACCAGGGTGGTGGTCGGGGGAAGCTGGGCGAGCCAACACCTTACCATACCTCCCAGTGAAGTTCTGAGCTTCTAGGGGTGAGTAGGGCCTGTTCTCCCTGTGCCTCGAGGGCCAGGCAGTCATCATGGGCACTGCAGGCTGAAGAGTGGGGGACATGTGACCTTCTGTCTTTCAGCACTGCTTTAAAGGGCACTGCATCTGGCTGACACCTGACATCCTCAAGCGAGATGGCAACTGGGGCGCCTGGAGTCCCTTCGGCTCCTGCTCGCGTACCTGTGGCACAGGTGTGAAGTTCAGGACCCGTCAGTGCGACAACCCACAGTGAGTTGGCCCTGATGTTTCCCAGCCTTCCTCGGTGGCAGCTGCAGTCCCCAAGGGCCCTTGCTAGCCAACCCTATCCTGCAAGGCCCCTGCGGATGTCTGTTCTGGAGAGGGTGTGAGGGCAGGCAGCTCTGGCCCCTTCTCATCTTCCTGGGAGGAACTGAGACTTAGAGAGTGGAGGGCTCATGCCACATAGCCTGCTGGGGCCAGAGCCAGCTCTGGAGACTTGGAAACCTGGTGTTCTGACCTGGTGGCTTAGGGCCATTCCGCCCACTTGGCCTGCATCCTACTCTAGACACCATCCTCCTCTGCTCTTCTTGGTTGAGGGCATCAATAATAGGAGGTGGGGGCTTCCCTGGTGGCGCAGTGGTTGAGAGTCCGCCTGCTGATGCAGGGGACACGGGTTCGTGCCCCGGTTCGGGAAGATCCCACATGCTGCGGAGTGGCAGGGCCTGTGAGCCATGGCCGCTGAGCCTGCGTGTCTGGAGCCTGTGCTCCGCAATGGGAGAGGCCACAGCAGGGAGAGGCCCGCGTACAAAAAAAAAAAAGAAGAATAGGAGGTGGAACAGAGATGGGGCAATGGGGATAAAGAGGAGGGCTCTCTCGGGCCCCAGGATGCCGGGAGCCTGAGCAGGGGAGCAGCTGTTTGCAATCAAGCAAGAGGCAGGGTCAGTGACATGCCACCCATTCCCAGCTGCCCAGGGGAGAAGCAGCCTGGAGAGGCTGCCCGAAGGCCCGCTGGACTCCCACCTCCACCCATGCTCCCCATCCTGCCTCCCAGGCAGGCCCCATCCCCTGTGCTATCCTCAGAGCTCCCCTAGGGCTATTACCCTTGCCTCAAGATGAGACTGACAAGACAAGAAGTTAGAAACTCAGAGGTTACAGGGTGCTGGGTGAGGACTTCCAGGTTCTGGTCCAGGGTGCACAGTCAGAAAAGCAGATCTGGCCTGACAACCTCTCTCTCCCCCCACCAGGCCCTGACTCCTTGTGGTGTCTGATGCTGGGCTCTTGGGCTCCAGGGGACTCGCCCCCAGGTGTGGCCCTGGGGGAGATCGTGCAGGTTCTGGGTGCTCTATGTTCTGTTCCTCCCCACCTGCACACTCTAGGGATTTTCTTACCCCTCTGGCTGGTTCAGCCTTCTTGGTGGCAGCAAGGGACAGGGGCAGCAGTGACGTGAGCAAAACTGCCAGAACTGCCTGCCATTCCATCTGTTCACAAACACTGTTGGGCCTGGAGAGTAGCTAACACCCCTGGTCAGTGCCAGCATTCCGTGCACGTCAGTGACCATCAGACAACACAGATGCGCCACACAGAGCTCTGAGCACGGTTCATTTATGCCAGCCTCACTTGCATCTGTGGGGAATACACACAGCTGCAGCGCCCAGAGCACTTCAGAGCCCACAGGCCCCACACAGCCTGTTTGTCAGCAATGCCAGTGTGCCCCCTGGGCCTCCCCTTTCGTGTGTCCTCCTAGAAATGACAGCTGGGCCTTATGCTGCTGCATCTTTAGTTGCTGCTCCCTGGCTCAGTAGCTTTTCCTGGGACACTGTGGCCAGTGTGAAGACTCCTGAGGTTCCCAGCTGGGCCCCCGCTCACTGGATTGAGCTCCTTCTGTGTTCTTTCCCTCACCACTCTTTTGATTGCAGAACTGCAAACAATCTACAGCATGAGCTCAAGCTCTTCAATTTCTCTTCCTCCCTGGCCTTCCCTGAATTCTCCAACTCACATTCTCTTTTGGAATTATCATGGATTTCCATTTGAATCTGTATGGCTCCTGTCTGGGCTGGTCGGGGCTCCAGTGACAGCCCGACCCCTTCCTGCTTTTTCCTGCTGCACGATGCCCCTGGGCTCCCCACACCTACACCCAGGGCTGCACCCCCTCCTGGTGATGCCCTGGTTGGTGTTGTCATTGGTCTGTGGTCCCATCAGTGGCCCTGGTGTAAATCTCAAAGTCACCCTTTCTTTCATGGTCCCCATCAAACACTGAGGCCTCTTGGTTCTTTCTCCACAAATTTCTCAGATTGTTATTTCCACCGACTTCCCCTGAGAACATGGCACTGTGCAAGGAGCCTCATGGAAGCCAGCCCCTTACACCATTCACTCTACAGTGCTATATGCTATACATTCATCATCACAGCAGAACATGACTTTTGCCCAAGTCTCAGGGGGGGCCTCGGGTTCTGCTTGGCTGAAGCCCCCCAGCTCCTCCCAGGGTGCTGCCTGCCACGCCCCATCACCCCGCCTGCCATGGGCACCTGTTGGCCACCAGCTGGCGCCTTTCCTGTGGGGTTAGTGCTTTGTGGACTGCTGATGTTCTCAACAAAGCAAGGAAATTACAGAAACACGGCCCAAGTTTTCTTGAGGTGGAGGAAAGCTGGAGATGGAGTGTCCACTGTGTACCTGACACTTGTTAAGAACACTTGTAGCAAGATTCCACTACTTCAGAATTGCTCTGAGTTCCCAGCATGTGTGAGGCCCAGGCTCAGGCCCAGATGTAGGGGAGGCTCAACCAGCTCCACCACCCTGGAGCTTATGGCCGGCGGCACAGCAGAACCTAAACACCCTGTTACAGCTCACTGTTGGTTCACCGCCACAGCTACAGGAGCTGGGATGGGGGTGGGGGGTGCACAGGGGCTGAGTAGATGCTCCCTTCCCATGGGCCCCCTGAGAGAGGATTACCAGCGCCTTCTACAGTGATGCTCCAAGGCCCTGGAGGCTGGGGGATAGCCCAGGTCCTGCGGCTGGGACAGGGCAAGGCTGCATCCCTTCACTCAACAGAGCTGCCCCCTGACCCCCAAGGATCAGGGATTCCCCCCAGATCCCACAAGTGGCACCCCGCGTGCTGGCCTCTTCCTGGCACCAAGCTGCAAGACCTTTCTGC
Source organism: Hyperoodon ampullatus (assembly GCF_949752795.1). Lineage (NCBI taxonomy): Eukaryota > Metazoa > Chordata > Mammalia > Artiodactyla > Ziphiidae > Hyperoodon > Hyperoodon ampullatus. The sequence goes on from NC_136917.1 coordinate 2,522,322, forward strand.
TTTCTCCTCCAGCCCAGCCAATGGGGGCCGCACCTGCTCAGGCCTTGCCTACGATTTCCAGCTCTGCAACTCCCAGGACTGCCCTGACGCCCTGGCTGACTTCCGTGAGGAGCAGTGCCGGCAGTGGGACCTATACTTCGAGCATGGTGACGCCCAGCACCACTGGCTGCCCCACGAGCACCGGGATGGTGAGCCCTAAGGGGAGTGGGCATTCAGTGTACAGGCCAGGGCTCACTGGGCCACTGATTCTGCATGGGCATACCAGCAGAGCCCACCCTGGGCAGGGTGGCTGCCGGCTTGGGGCTCACGGCAGGACTGCAATCCCAGAAGAGCCAGACCTGGCCAAGGATGCAGCGGAGAGGGCGGGGCCCAGCTGGCCCCAGGCTCGGGTGCTCACCACCCAGTGGGCAAGGCTAGCGTTGTGCCTTTACCCTGACTCAGCCGTGAGGCGGAGGGCAGGGGCGGAGGCTGCCAAGGAATCAGGTTACTTCTGACCTCTCATCTTTCAGTGGGAGCTCTCAGTTCCAAGTGACTTGAACTGGTTTAAGCATCAAAAGGCATTTGTTGGCTCCTAGAACTGAAAAATCTGGTAGTTTCAAGCTTGAGAGTGTTTTATTTCATTTGGGTCCCCCTCCCACTAAATGATGGAGAAACACAGTTTCTGTTCCTTCCAGGCATTGGGCAGAGGAGGGGAGTGGGGACTGGGGCCTGCTCTGCTGTCTCCATCACCCCATGTGTGTCACACCGGCTGAGCACCTGTTGCAAGCCCCACGTGTGCATTCAAGGAGGCGGTGCCAGAGCAGACAGATCCCCCTCTCAGAGCGAGGCTTTGGTCTGGCGAAAAATCAAATAATGACGTGGTGTCATAGTGACCTCGGAGGTAAATGCTGAGAAGGGAAGGTGCCAGGGACCCGAGACTGAATCAGGGGGCATCTTATTTGGGGTTTCAGAGGTTGACTGAAAAGGGTCTCCAAGTAGAGACCTGGCAAACAGCCATTTTCCCTTCCCCTCGATATGGGGGTCTCTGGGCAGGGCCTCGGGAATCTGAGACCTGGCTGCACCAACAACAGCCTGGCTCAGTTGGGAAAAGCTCTTCCTAAGTCCCACACAACAGGGTCACGTAGGGGGTTGCAGTTATCTGCCCCCTTTCGCTTTCTCTCCCAGCCCAGGGCAGGCATGTGGGGAGGTGGGTGAATCATAAGAAGCCCCTCCTTGGTGAGAGTTTCTCCTTGCAGGGTGCTTCCCTTTAGCAAACGTGGGAAGGAAACTGCAAGCAAAGTGAGCAGTGCCGCTGGCCCTCCTCACCAACACCCCGCTGCTTCCTTTCCAGCCAAAGAGAGATGCCACCTCTACTGTGAGTCCAAGGAGACTGGGGAGGTGGTGTCCATGAAGCGCATGGTGCACGATGGGACGCGCTGTTCTTACAAGGACGCCTTCAGCCTCTGCGTGCGCGGGGACTGCAGGGTGAGTGCCACGAGGCCAGTGCGGTGCCACAGGAGCAGGGGCAGCCGCAGCTCAGGGCCTCCGCTTTCTGGGGTTTTGGGAGGATTCACTGAGGTTGAGCTTGCAAAGCGTTGCAGACAGCATCGAGATCGGGGCAGGCTCTCAGCAAATGGTGGTTCCCACCCCGTGCTCCCTGCGGCCCCTCTCCATGACAAGGGTTCTCAGACTCGAGTCTGAGGAACCACCTGAGGAGCTTGGGGCTCCACCTCAGAGATTCTGCTTACGTAGGTCGAGGCTGTGGCCCAGAGCATGAGCTTTACCAGTTTTACCAGGTGATCTTGATGCACATGGTCCCTGGGGGGCCCCTTGTGAAGCACTGCCATGTCCTTGTGCTCCTCTGGGCACTGGACAGCTTACTCTCGATCAGGGTGGTCCACCATGGCTCTCGTTGGTTTGGCTCTTTGTAGAAATGCCCTGCTGTGTTTTCTGTTACTTTATTGTCTTTGGCTTCAATCCTAGGCTGTTAAAAGAGACAACTGTGGGGCACACTCGGCATAAAATAGTAACATGAGTGCAGAACTGGCCCGTCCCCTAGAAATACCTGGAAGCCTCTGTGTAGATGAGACTGATTGTAGGTGTCAAAGAGGCTGATTCTCATCTTACATTCCTGAGAAACGAGCATCCTCAGGATGTCCCTGACAGAGAGCTTGGCAGAATGCCACAGGCCCCCTGGCGGAGACGGATTAGGCTGGAAGAGCAGGGAGGTGGGCTGTGGAGTAGCTGGAGGCAAGCTCAGGGATCCTCTCCAGGCACGTGATTTCAGCAGGACTGCAGCCAGCTGGGAGGGCGGGCCGTACAGTCTGCTCACACTCCAAACACTCAACCAGATACTTAAAGACAGCAGTGTCTCCCCTGTACCCGAGGGGTTTTAATTGATGGAGGTGACCAAATGATGACACAGGGAAGTCAGTGCCATTGAAAGAAGAACTTATTACTTACATTTCCTCAGGGAAGGGTATGGCATGCTGTGCAGGGCCACATGGAGAAGCACCAGATTCAGCTGGGAGGCAGAGGGAGCAGGGGAAAGTCTGGGCCAAAGCTTTTATTGGGGTTTCCATGGGCAAGCCAAGGCAGGCAGAGTAAACAGCTTGGGATTGGCCAGTTTGAATAATTCTGGCAGGAGTGGTCTCTAGGTTCCTGGTATCTGACCCTGGGATGATTTAGGGCAGAGACATATTGGCTTAGTGTGTGAGAGTTTGATAAAGGGAGGAATCAGTTGGTTTGTGTATGAAAGGTGTGCTTCCATTGCTGTCCCTAAGAGTTGGCTAGCTAGCCCTGGGAGGGGCGGTCTCTTCTTGACTAGCAAGATTTTTAAGATGTCAAAACATCATAACACACAGAAAATATTAAAAACTGTGATTAAGACAGGCCGTAGCATGGGAAACATTTAGTAGTGGAAGTAGCTTTAGATGGCAGCTGTGCATATGGTACAAACATAACAGGGAAGTAGGAACACTAATTCACCCTCCTGGTTAGTGGGAGTGTCTAGAGCTTCACTCCTGACATTGACAACTGGAGAAGAATAAGGTATTTCATTAATTAATGGTGATTTTGAACAGATAACAGTAGAATGATAGAGTTTTGCATAATTAGAAAATGTTTACATTTATATATGGTCACATTGCAAAAGTTAGAAAACAAAGGAGACAGAAAGGTTGAAAACACACAAAGGAAATGGGAGTTATAAGATGAAATGTAGGAGTCCTCACAATACATGTGAATGTGAAACTCTTCTTTTAAAAGAATCTAATATCCAAGTGGATGCTGTCAGTGAGAGAATATCAAAACACAGTGACTCAGGAAGTTTCAAAGAGAAATGACAGCAAAAGACATGTCAGGAGAATAAAGACACAGACACACACATGCACACACACACACACACACAGAGCAGGGAATCAGGAATTAAATGAGGCCATAAAGATTCTGATTCCAGTCCCAGTTTGGAGTATTTTCCCCCACATGTCCAACCAGCAATTCTTTGACACCAGCTGGATATTGTGGGCTGAAAAAAATTGCATAATGTGAGAAATGTTAGTTAAGTTTTATTTGGGGCAAAATGAGGACTATAGCTCTGAGGAAATGCTCCAAAGAGGTAAGCGGAGGTCAGTATTATACATGATTTTAGTGAAAGGGGGTAAGTGCAGTCAAGCACACATTGTGGCAGAGGCTTGCTGCTGGTCACCAGGAGCAGATGTCGCCATTAATGATTTTGGTGCTTTCTTAGATAGAAGATGCAAGAATTTATGGGTTCATAAAATCTTCTCCTGAAAATATCTAACTCTGTGAAGGCCTGTTCTGCCAGTTTTTCCAGAGCACAGAGTGCCTCATTCCTGATCTCCACCCTGAACTCCTTTCAGGTGTGTTGGAGGTCAGCGACCACAGTGGCTAGTGACCTAATCCTTGTAGAAGCAGAAGCCAAGTGCCAATGTTTAGTTGGCAGTGTCCTACAATTTAACTCAGTTCTGACACTACCTACCCTGAGATAGCATCAGATCCCACAAGTTAAGGCCTCAGTCCTGTAAGATGGCCCCCTGCCTTCAGATGCCAATCACAAGTCCAGGTTGTCAGCTGTGCTTCTGATTAACAGGCTGTAGATTGGAGGTTCCAACAACCCCTTCCTTGGGTTCAATTAATTTGCTAGAGTGACTCTTAGAACTCAAAAAACAGTTACTAGATTACCAGTTTATTTTAGAGGGATATAGCTCAGGAACAGGCAGATGGAAGATGCTTAGGGCAAGGTATGTAGGAAGGAATGGAGCTTCCAGGCCCTTTCAGAGCGTGCTGCTGTCCCCAAATCTCTATGTGTTCACCAACCCAGAAGCTCTCCAAACCCCACCCTTTTGGGTTGTTATGGAGACTTCATTACAGGCATGCCTGACTAAATAATGGGTCACTGACCACCTACTCAACACACCCCCCCCCCATAAAGACAGCTTTATGGCTCTCACCACAGAAAATTCCAAGGGTTTTAGGAGGTCTAGCCAGAAACTGGATGAAGACCAAATATATATATATATCTCATAAATCACAATATCACAACCGCCGTGGCTGGACAGGAGGTTCTCCCCTCCCTCCCTTCCTCTCCCTCCTGCCCTCTTTCTCTTCCCTCCTCCTCAGCATCAGCTTCATCCTTCAGGCAACGTGTGACTGTTTACAAGGACCATATCCTCTCATCTGGGCAACAGCCCTGGCAGGCCTTGCTGCTCTGACTCCATGTCACAAATGTGGAAACAAACTAGAAGCTTCTCTGAGACTGCATTGCCAGGAAGTGGCTCTGTAGCCCCTGCATAGTCTAGAGACCCTGCCCTCAAAGGTCTTTGTAAGACAAAAGTTAGAAATCAAAGAGCAAAACTAACACAATATTGTAAAGTAAATATACTCCAATAAAAAAAATTTTTAAGTGTGTATTTTAAAAAAGCAAAAATAAAATATGAAAAGAGATATCAAAAAAATAAATAAATCAAAGAGCAAAGGGAAAGGAAGCAGTCTCACAAGAGGCAGTGATAGGAGGTTCCTGAGGGGTGAATTGGCTCTGGGCTTTCTGGCAGCCAGGGCAAAGAGGGAAACCTGTGATGCTATGGTGCACTCAGGACAGACGGTGAGCAGACCAGCTAGGAGGAGAGGTTGTCTTCCCTGCTGAGTGTGGTCATGGATATGAAAGTGGCCTCAGGCAGTGTGTTCAGACCCAGCTCTGGGGTCCTCGGAATGGTGTGCTATCGGCAGGGCTACAGAGAGTAACAGAACCGGAATTTGTTACTGCCTCTACCAAGTGGCCCTGGGCAAGGAACGTCCCTGCTCTGTGTGGAACAATTTTCGATACTAGAGTGGACAGTGTTGAGAGGATTGGTTGAGAGAATGAAGGCAAAAGTGTTCCTACCAACTGTTGTCACCTCCTGCCCAGACACCCCGAGACAGACTGAAGAGGACACTGTTCCTGGGGGCAGCGTGAGGGAGGGACATCTTGGCCTAAGCTTTGGGTGCGAGCCCTGGAGGGGCCGCCTCTGGGGCTGCGCTGCATGGACGGCCGGGAGGAGGGCAGAGGCCATGTCTGATATGTCCATTAGGACACCAGCGTGCCGTGGCAGGACAGCCTCAGGACCAGGCCCTGTTTAGGCTGTACAGAGCCCTCCACAGGTCACACTGTCCAGACAAGTGGATGAGTGAGGAGGCCAGGCTGGCCCTTGGGTGGGCACACAGGGCCTCTCTTGCTCCAAAGCCCCCTCTCCTTCCCCTGCGTCAGGAACTGCTAAAGGAGGGATGCCCAGACCTGGGCTGTGGAGGGAACAGCTGGGGAGAGGGGCCTCGAGTATACACTGCACCCCCCACCCCTCTGCAGAAGGTGGGCTGTGACGGGGTGATCGGCTCCAGCAAGCAGGAGGACAAGTGTGGTGTGTGTGGAGGGGACAATTCCCACTGCAAGGTGGTCAAGGGCACATTCACACGCTCGCCCAAGAAGCTCGGTGAGTGCGCCCCTCCCTCCCCCTGCCCAGGGCACCCAGGCCTGAATGTCTATAGCACCCGGCCGGGTGGCTCTGACTGGGTTCTCAGCCGTTTGCGGGAGAAGGGGTATAAGTCTGGGAGGGTGAGGTGGAGAGAGAATCAGGTCAGGGGCAGCTGCGCCAGGCCCCAGGGTGGGCAGGGATAGGGATAACGCCAGGGTATATGTGCACAGGGTGGGTCTTAGAAGTCTTTATTTGAGGGCACCCTCCCCAGCCCTCCAAGGCTTTCCAGTCACCGGCTGGCCTCCCTTGCTCGCTGCCCCCAGCCACCTGTCAGTAGGACTTTGATGGGCTGGTCAGTGCAGCCTGTGGCCTAGGGACATGTAAGCCTGTCCCCACAGGGCCACAGGATGGGGCTGGGGCACTTGGGGTCCCTGGCCAAGGTGGGCTCTGGGAAAACAGACCGCTTGGTGAGCCTCCTTCCACAGTGGTACCTCCGTCTGGCTTTGGTGCTCTGAGTGGGCTTGCAGCAGCTGAATGCTCTACCTCTGTCTGAAACGGCGAGAAGCCACTTTGTTTGGTTCACCTCTTTTGGAAGAAGGCCATGGGACACACCTGCCAGACTCCACTCAGAGCTGGTGCCAGGGTGCCAGGAGCTGACCTTCTGCATCGCCCCACGTGAACAGGCTGTCTTCAGTTTGCGGATTAAGCCGCCGAGGTCCAGGGAGGGCAAGCAGTTTGCTGAAGGCCTCCCTCCTGGATGTGGCATCTTAGCTCCGTGCCCAGGTGTGACTCCAGGGACACTCACGAGGACGCCCACTAAGTTTTCAATGGAGAAGGCTGAAGGAGCACCTGGATTTGAAGATGAGCAAAGGGCTGTGGCTGGCTGGGATGTGCTAGCTTTCCCGTGGACCCCTGTCTGGGTGGGCAGTCAGAGCCCATAAAACACTGGGGGCTCTGGAACCACCTTCGAGGGCAAGGCCCTCCTGGCATTGTCTGCATTCGACGGCCTCTCCATTCTCATTTGGCTTTGTCTCCCCACATCCCAACAAAGGTTACATCAAGATGTTTGAGATCCCAGCAGGAGCCAGACACCTGCTTATCCAGGAGGCAGACACCACCAGCCACCACCTGGGTGAGTGTCGGAGCCCAGGCAGTGCGGTGGATCTGCAGCCTGACTCTTCCAGGGATCAGGGGCCCAGCTGAGAGGTGTGACTGCAGCCCCGTCTCCCCTGTCCCTGGCCTGGCCCACCTGGTGGACGTCTCCTGGAGTCATTTCCCATTGGAGAGGCCAGGGGTTGGGATCAGAGGGCTTCCCTGGCAGCAGCTGTGGAGGGACATGTGTTTAAAACATGACACACCTCCCCACCCTAACTCCATCTCAAGGCCAAGGGGGAAGCCCCCTGTCCACTGGAAGGCAGGCAAGGTCCTTAAGCAGCGGCTGCTAAGGTCAGCTGGTAGATGGGCTCCCATGACATATTTGCATTTTTTCATTTAGTTTCATTTTAAATTCAAGTGATTCTTTTGGAATAGGGATTCCTGGCATCTGTTGAAAGTTTGGATGTTCTAACAACTCTGAGTGCCCCCTTCTCACATGGCAGCCCCTGTGGGGCTGTGCTCCTCCAGGCTGCCTGGGGCTCCTCAAAGGGGCTTCACCCATCCATGCCCCCCACCAAGTTGTAAGGCCGAAGTAGGAAGTGATGCCAGGGTCACTGAGGGGACCCCATACAAGTCCCTTCCTCCAATTTGGGTCCCGACCTTCCTCCCTGTGCCCTGGAGGCCAGACTGGGTCAGGGGCTCCATGACTGCCTCCATCTGGCCCCCGCCACTGACGCGAGACAGACACCACCCTTCTTAATATGAATTTTTCTTTCTTCCTTATTTTAAGAGGAGACTTTACGTTGCTATCCCAAAATGCAAAGCCAGTGGCACTTGCCTTAAGTAGAAGGCAAATATGAAAGTTGATCCCTGAAAAAAAAGACACTTCTATCTAAACACTGTTTCCTGCTCTCCCTGCACAAGAGGAGGGAGAGTTAGTGACAAGCTGAGGACCTCCTGGCGCCCACTGAGGCTCTCAGAGGATTCTAGGAGACTTGTGAAGGGAATGACTTCCTAACTCTGTGATCCCATGATTTTTGTGCCCAGTCTGTGACACCACCTAAAATCTTCCAGCAGAACCCCAGCAGACACCTTCCACTGTGGGAAGCGTGGGGCTTCCTGACCAGTGGATTCTCGGCTCCTAGACATTCTTTGTGGATGCCTAGTGGCCTGAGTGGTCCCCGGGCCAGGTCATGCCTCTTTGGGTTGTAGGGAACTGGTGGGGACCCAGGCCGAGCCACAGTTACCAATGGGGTGGGGAGACATATGGGACGTATGCTCACCCCAGGGAAGGAAGCCCTCACCCAGCCCTGTGCCCTGGTGTCCAGCAGATGCCCCTTTGCCCGGGGGGCTGGGGCAGGGAAGGCAGTGGCTCTGAGAGCCCACTGAGTGCTCCAAGTAGACAGCAAGGAGGTGGCCTTGATGCCTGCCGAGTCCCTTGCCATGCAGCGTCTCCTTCAGGGCCTGAGGGGCAGGTCCAGGAAAGGGCCCTGGGCCTGGCAGAAGGGCGGAGTTAGAGGGACACTTAGTTTTGGCTGAGAGACAGAGGGCGAGTCAGGTGCCCAAGGTGACGTGGGCTGTCAGCGGGACCGACGGGCCCCCGGCAGAAGACAGCAGGGAGACGAGCAGCTCTGGTCCCTGTAACTCCCCAACCTGTTCAAACCAGCATACCCTGCCAGCCTTCCCGCAGTTCTGCCCCTGGGTGACACTGGCTGTCTTCTGCCATTCGCAGCCGTCAAGAACCTGGAGACAGGCAAGTTCATTTTAAATGAAGAGAATGACGTGGATCCCAACTCCAAGTCCTTCATCGCCATGGGTGTGGAGTGGGAGTACCGGGACGAGGATGGCCGGGAGACGCTGCAGACCATGGGCCCCCTCCACGGGACCATCACTGTGCTGGTAAGTCGAGGCAGGGGCCAGGCCCACCGCCTCCTGGCTGCCCAGGCAGGGGGCAAGTAGCTGCTAGGGAAGGGATGAGGGGTGCCTGGGAACCCTGAGCCTCCCTGCATACTTCGGACCATGCTCTGAACGGCCTCTCTGGCGTGACTTTGGTACCAAGGGTCTCTATCTCTGTGTCAGAGCAAGGAATAGACATGGAGCCGCCAGTTGGGCTCTGGGCCCTGTATCAACCCCTGGGTGACTAAAGACAAAATCCCCTGCAAGCGATTAGGTTTCCCCCTCTGGGTGACATTCATGACCACTTTTCATCATGCTTATTCATGTCTGCCACTGTATCCAAACCCAGCCACTCTCTGGGGGTGACCAGTGGGGCTCAGGAAATTGGACTGCTAGACCCAGGTCACACTAGACTTTGTCCCTGAGCAGGACTGGACCCCAGGTCTCCTGAGTCCAGGACCACAGGCTGCTCCTGGTGATGGGAGTACAAAGGGGGCTTGATTTCCTAATTCACTTTTAAAAAATTAATTTTAATTGCATACATAATATATTTTATCAGTAAAAAAAGTTAAAACACTACAGGTAAGGCTCAGGTGACTTTTGCCCCTCAGTTAAGGTGAGCACACCATGGTTGGGTTCAGGCACCCGGACTCAGCGCCCCACACCAGAGTGCGCAGCTGTGGCGATGGGGTGTTTCATGTGCGCTGAGCTCTGCCCTGCTCACCTCGGCTGCATGTACTTTTCATCCCCAGAAACGCCTTTGGTGCCCTGCCTTTGTCAGTGCATATACAGTCAGGCTTCAGTATCTGCCATTTCTGTATTGGTAAATTCACCTACCGAAAGTATTTCTAATCCCCAAATCAGTATAGGCGTACCTCAGTAGATACTGTAGGATCGGTTCCAGACCACCACAGTAAAGCGAATATGGCAATAACGCAAGTCACATGAATGTTTTGGTTTCCCAGTGTGTGTGATAGCCTTAGATCTAAAAAAAACAATGTACATACCTTGATTAAAAATACAAAACAAGGGCTTCCCTCGTGGCGCAGTGGTTGAGAGTCCGCCTGCCGATGCAGGGGACGCGGGTTCGTGCCCCGGTCCGGGAAGATCCCACATGCGCGCGGAGTGGCTGGGCCCGTGAGCCATGGCCGCTGGGCGTGCGCGTCTGGAGCCTGTGCTCCGCAACGGGAGAGGCCACAACACTGAGAGGCCCGCGAACCACAAAAAAATAAATAAATAAATAAATAAAATAAAATACAAAACAAAAAATCAGTTACAATAATAACATCGAAGATCACTGATCAGAGAGCACCATAATAAAAGTAATAATAATGAAAAAGTTTGAAATATTGTGGGAATTACCAAAATGTGACCCAAAGACACAAAGTGAGCAAATCCTGTTGACAAATGGCGCCAATAGACTTGCTGGATGTGGGGCTGCCACAAAAGTTTAATTTTAAAAGTAAAATTAAAAGTAAATTTAAAAGTAAAAAAATGTAATATCTGCAAAGCGCAGTAAAACAAAGCACCGTACAGCGAGGTCTGCCTGTACGCAGTGGAGCAGGGGCAAATGCGAAGAGGTGGAAACAGGCGAGGCTCTGCTTCTTGTTTCAGCTGCTACTGCAAACAAGCGTCTTTTTCACACTCTATTTACTGCCATGTTGTTCGCATTTTTGTGCTTTCAGGGGAAGATTTCATTGTTTAAAATGGCCCCAAGCATGGGTCTGGTGTTCCTCTGAGCAGGAAGCTGCAGGTTTGCCCTAAGGAGAGAACACATACACTTAGATGAGCTGCGTCCAGGCACAAGTAACCGGGTACTGGCCATGAGTTCAGTGTTAATGAATCAATGGCATGTACTAATTATGGTGTCTTTAAACAGAAACGCACATAGAATAAGCTTATGCACTGACTGTTAATGAAACTGTCACGACCAGAGGTTCGCAGGCCCTGACGCCGTGTTCCCTGAACTGCGAGCAGCGGTTCAGTACTGGCAGATTCGGTGTTTGCCGGGACTTTCTAGAACCTGAGTATCGTGAATAATGAGACTTGGCCGCACATGTTCCTCGGGCTGACCTTCCTAACCCGGTCGCCGAGGGAGGGTGGTGGTGGGCAGACACATTCACGCCCGTCTTCGGGGCAGGTCATCCCACAGGGGGACGCCCGCATCTCGCTGACCTACAAGTACATGATCCACGAGGACTCGCTCAATGTGGATGACAACAATGTCCTGGAGGACAATTCCGTGGGCTACGAGTGGGCCCTGAAGAAGTGGTCCCCCTGCTCCAAGCCCTGCGGTGGAGGTGAGGGGCCGTCTCAGAGCTGGGGCCCCAGAGGAGGTTGGGGCCAAGTGGGAGGGGTCTCCTGGATGAGGAGCTTCCTAAGTCCATGGTCCCTGCTGACTGCCTGGCATGAGGGATGTGCCAGGTATGAGAACACTAGACCCAAGCCAGTGACCTTTGCCTGGGTGACAAGGGCCTAGCCCCACTAGTGAGGTGGCATAGGGTGGGCAGGAAGAGCAGGCGCCCAGGGCAGCCAGGGGGCATGTGTGGGGCTTGGATGACACCAGCACCCACCTGCATCGTGTGAGAGGGAGGTCCGGCCTGGCGGGAGGTGGCCGTGAAGGTGGCTTGGATGGATTACTGTGACACCATGAGGCAGGTCACAGGAAAGGCTCAGGCCATGCTGGAGACCAATGAAGAGGCCCCCTCTGCACATCCCCTCCTAAGATCCCTCCTTTCCGAATGCAGAAAGGCCTTTCCTCCCTGGGGCGGGGCTGGGTGCAGAGAGGTCCCACCTGCCTTGGACCTCAAAGAGGCCACAGTTGGGCGGGACATAACAGACAGACAAGAAGTTCTGATCTGCCCAGTGTAGTCACTGCTCCTAGGGGGCTGGAGGAGATAAAAGGCAGAAGAGAGCTCAGCCTGCAGGAGCAGGTGGCCAGGACAGACCTCCTTCAGGTGCCATGAAGGGTCCCACGCCTAGACAACAGAGGGAGTTTGCCCAGTGGGCGGGGCACCCACTGCCGGGCCCAGGCAGACGGGGACTCATCTTCCAGTGCTCCTGCCTGGGCGGATGGCACCCCAGCCTTCCACTGAGCCTCCCGGGCCCCTGGATTTTATCAGCACATCCTGTTGAGTCTCCCTCCTGCGTATCTCTTGCACTCGTCTGCTGTTACCCAGTCCTGGCACCATCCTCGCCACCCAACTGGCCCCGTGTGTCCACCCTTGCCCTCCGAGTGATCTATTAAAGGGGCAGATCAGACCATACCCCTTTCTGTGATCACAGTTTTCAGCAGCTCCTTCTGCTCTTGGGATAAAAAACAAAATTCTCCTCATGGCCTCCAAGGTCCAAGCAATTTGCTGACTCCTCCCACTGCCGTTGGCACCCCCAACCCTTGCTCACTCAGCTCTGTCCACACTGGCCTTAAGTGCTTTTCCTGGACACGCTGTGCTCCTGCCTCAGGGCCTCTGCATAGGCCATCTCTTCCCCGGGGAGCCCCTTCCACCGCTTTCCCACTAAATCAGCACACCTCCATCCTCTGTTTCCTGGGATACCCCCAGATGCCCAGTCTAGATCAGGCTGCCCAGTCATATTCTCTCATGTCTAACCCACTAGGCTGAGGTTTTGAGACTTGGCACTGTTGACATTTTGGGGTCTATAATTTTCCATTGTGGGGGGTAGTCCCGTGCATTGTAGGATGCTGAGCAACATCCCCAGCCTCTACCTGTTAGATGTCGGTGGCATCTCCTCCCCCAGTTGTGACAACTAAGTGTCCCAGAGATTGCCAGATGTCCCCAGGGGCAAAATCTCCACCACTTGAGAACTGCTACACTAGACTGGCTGAAGGAGGCTTGCAGGCTGTATTCCATGTTTAGCCAGGTCCTCAGAGCACATTAATTCAAGGTGGAGTAAATGACTAAACAATGGGAGAGGAAATAGAACCTTCCCTCCTGCCCCAGGAAGCCAGCCAAGGGGCAGGAGAGAAGGGGGCTACACTCCCTGGCCTGTCACCCTCACTTGGCCTGGGGTGCTGGGTAGACACCAGGCTAGATGTGTCCCTGCCCGACCCCCCCAACCCATTAGCAGGGCGGGGAGAACGGGGCTAAGTGGCCTGAGGAGCCGACCCTCCACGCCTGCTGGAGGGCCCATCCTGTCCCACTGAGCCCCCTCGAGCTCTCGTCTTCAGGGTCCCAGTTCACCAAGTATGGCTGCCGCCGGAGGCTGGACCACAAGATGGTGCACCGAGGATTCTGCGACTCCCTCTCGAAGCCCAAAGCCATCCGCCGGGCTTGCAACCCGCAGGAGTGCTCCCAGCCCGTGTGAGTGCCAGGGCTCCCCGGCCCCCGGCCCCACTACAGGAGGGGAGGGAGAGCCCTGGGGCTCCTGTGGAGGGCGGTGCAGGATCTGGTTCCCTGGATGCTCTGAGCCTCACGTGCCCTGAGACGTCTGACAGATTCTTTCTCACTCACCACGTTCTATGGAGTCTAAGATGTTGCAGGCTGTGCAGTGCCCCCCTGCTTCAGACCTGCTAGACGGAAACAATAATGTGCACCTGCGAAATGACAACAAGTGGTGATGCTCAGGTGGGGCAACTGAGGCTCCGAGGGTGCAGGGCTTGCTTCTGGTCCTGTGGTAGATGTTTCCCAAGCAGCTCATTCCAGAGGCTGCGGCCTTGGAATGGCCACAGCCATGACCCTCCGGCTCCGGGGTTTGACAGGGCTGCATTTCTGGGCCCAGGTTCCTTTTTCAGGACCCTGAGTGGGGAAGACAGTGGGTAAAAGGCAGGTGGGGGCCATTCGGGGACAGGTGCTGAGGGTGTCCATGCTGCTGCCCGGAAGGGTTGGTGATGTCAGCGGAAGCTGAGGTCAGAGGGCAGAGCCAGGAGCCTAAGAAGGGACACAGGCCGGCTCTCCATGGCCACACCCCAGCCAGGATCTCCCAGCCCTGGGCATGCTTGGGGTTCATCGTCTGCAGGACCTCAGGCAGGGGCCCAGCTAGCCTCCAGGGCGCCTTCCTGGCAGTAGGTAAGGATGCGCCTGGAGCAGCCGGCTGCCTTGCCTCTGTCCACCAGGGCCTCAGCCACGCTGATTCTCCAGGGGCTGACCATGTGCTGCTCTGCCCTGACAGGTGGGTCACAGGCGAGTGGGAGGCATGCAGTCAGAGCTGTGGGCGGACGGGCATGCAGGTTCGCTCCGTGCGCTGCGTTCAGCCACTGCACAACAACACCACCCGCTCTGTGCACACCAAGCACTGCAATGATGCCCGACCCGAGGGCCGCCGGGCCTGCAACCGTGAGCTCTGTCCCGGGCGGTGGCGAGCCGGACCCTGGTCCCAGGTAAGCAGTGCCCCGGCCCTGTGTCCTCAGCCCCCAAACCAAGCTTGGGTGGGACTGAAGTGGCCAGGGCGTTCCACCTGGGCCTGGATGCAGTTCTTGCCCTGGGCCACGTCCCGTAGGTCTCAGGGCACCCGTGGCTCCACATGGCTATGGGAAACTCAGTGGAATGTGTATCTTTACTCTGAAGGGTAGAGGCTCCCATGCTCCTGGGGACAGGACCCTCAGGAGACTGGGGACAGCCTGGGCTCCAGAAAACAAAGGGAAGCCTGGGCTTTTGTCTCTGGGGGCCAGAGGTGTGGCTAGAAGGCCGGTCAGACTTGCAGGAGGAAACACGGGCAAGAGAGGGCTTAGACTTGGGCTGGAAAGGATAGTCTTGGGCTGGAGGAGCCGTTCTGGGGGCAGGGCTGAGCTGATGTGAGCACTGACATCCAGCCCCCGGGCCTGGTGGGTCAGGAGTCGCCAGGACCAGGCTTGGTCTCAAAGATTTGCTCAGAAGTTGCTGTAGTCATGGTTATGCTTTATTACAATGAAAGCACACAGCGTAGAATCAGCAAAGGGGAAAAGTGTTTCGGTGAAGTCTGGAGGAAACCAGGAACAAACATCTAGGTGCCCAGGATTTTCACTGGGGATCAGTCACGTAGGCATCAGGTGCCTGCGTGACTGACATCAGTTACTGAAGCCCCAGACCCCAGAGGGAAAGCGGATGCTCACCATAAATCATCTTGTTGGTGTAAACCAACCGAAAAAATTGGTGCGGCCTGATCCAAGGCCTCAGGCGTGCAAAAATGCTCTTACCAGACAGACCATTCCATGAACTTGGTTCCCAGGAGTTGCCCAAGGGCCAGCCCTGAAAATAGGCCTTTCTTGGGACTGGGCAGGTTTGAGCAACTCGGACTGCTGAGTCAACCCTTTGTCACACACAAGGCAAAGACTTGAGAATCATCCTTTGGCAAGGCTGGGCTAAGCTGTGAGCAGAGCCACGAGTCTGGGCATGACTGCTCATTCTGGTCCCACCCATTGTGGTGAGGCCAAGGCGGCCCAAGACTGGAGGGGACAGTGAGGGTGCTGGTGGTGTAGAACCTTGTGTCCAGAAGGAGGGAGGGTCCCCTGCTGAAGCCTCCTGGACCCGGGCAGAGCTTTCCCAGTGGCCCCCAGTGCATAGCAGTTCTTCTGGGCCTTGGGCCTCCTCTAGCCAGAGGAGGGAGGGGCTTGTTGAGAAGCCAGAAGTGCCAGGCCCTATCTGGCCCTGCATATTTGTTCTCTCTAACTCACTCTAGAGCCCAGGAGATTGAGGCAGCTGCCTGGGGCTAGGGCTAGGCAGGGCAGGCCTCTAGCTCACCCTCTACCCTTTGTGCCTCCCCACCTCCCACGTATTGTGGGGTCACCCGCTTGGGGAGCCCTTTCAGACCCAGCCTAGCGTGGGAGGCGGGCCCTGACTGGTAACCCTCTGCCTGCAGTGTTCGGTAACCTGTGGCAACGGCACCCAGGAACGGCCGGTGCTCTGCCGAACCGGGGACGACAGCTTCGGGGTCTGCCGGGAGGAGCGGCCCGAGACGGCCAGGATCTGCAGGCTTGGCCCCTGTCCCCGTAAGCCTTCTGCATGCAGCAAGCCCAGGGGAGGGGGGCTGGTCCAGGCAAATGCGGCTCATCCCACAACTGGTCGAACTCAGCATCTGTGAACTTGAAGGAGAAGCTAAGCCCACCCAGGCCTAGGCTGGGACCTTTCTCTGGCAGGAAACGGAAGGAAGTGGCATTTGCCATGCTCACCTCCAGGCCAGGCCCTAGTGAAGGATGGCGTGGACTCAGTCCCTCCCTGCCTTCCTGGCACTCCCTTTTGGTCTGGGAGACAGAAACCGTATTCACAGTGACTGCACATCAGGTCTCAGCCCATGCCCATGCGAGTAGGGGTGCCTGTATGAGTAGGGGGTGCCTGCCGCCCTGCAAGGAGAGCAACCAGAATGCTGGCTGTGTGTAGATGCCTGGCCAAGTGCTGGACACACGTCAGCTCTTTCGGTCCCCACAACAGTTGAAGACATAGATCCAGTCATGAGTCCCTTCTGCGGAGCAGGGAGCTCAGGGCGTCAGCTGTGCCTCCCCCAGCTGAGGAGGGGGTACAGCCGGGATTCACTTGTTCCCAGCACTTCCAGAGCCAGCAGTCAGGGCGCTGCTCAGCCCAGAGCAGGGCACGGCGGGGACTTGGAGGTCAGTACAGAGATAAGGAGGCACTGGTAGGGCCTGCGTGTGGGGACAGTAGCTGAAGCTACTCTGCGCAGCTGAGACCCGGATGCTTGGTGTGGGAGAGTCAGGACTGGGCCTAGACAGGGTGCTTGGGGCCCATCTGCGCCGAAGGAGGGCTTGCAGGACACCCTGGGGAGTTGGGGCCCTCCGGTCACCCCCTCCCTGGGATGCCAGAATCCAGGGAGCCCTTCTGCCTGGGGTGGGTGGGTTGGGTGCCCAGACCTGGTGCCCCAGCAGCCAAGACTCCTTTCTTTTCCCTCTAGGAAACGTCTCTGATCCGTCCAAGAAGAGCTACGTAGTTCAGTGGCTGTCCCGACCGGACCCCAACTCACCAGTCCAGAAGACCTCGTCAAGTAACCGGCCCGTTTATAACTCTGTCTCTGCCCTCCAGTGCATGCCCTGCGCCTTGTGGAGCTTGCCGTGGGCTCCGCTCCTCTCTTTCTATGGAAACCTGCCCTGACTCTTCCTGAGCGCTCTCTTGGTTGAATCTGTTTTCTCCGGGCCTCTGTGCTCGGCTGTCCCCTTTGGAGCCGCCTGGCTGGGAGGGCCAGTCTCGCAGCGGCACGGCCCGGGGCACCGGCCTCTTGTGGGGGTGCCAGGACCTCGCGGTGATGGTTTTTAAAGGGGCAAAGATCTGTCGCGGTGCTGGAGGGGCCAGAGGCCAAAGTTTGAATGTGACCACTTGGTGACCGCCTTGCGGGGCCACATCCCTCCAGGCTGGAGCTGCGGGTCGGAAATCGAGGCGGAGCCCGCCCGTCCCCTTTCAAACGCCGCCTACCAGCGAGGCGAGGCCAGAGGGGTCTCGCAGGTGTGCAGTTTTGCGTCGCCGTCCTGGGCGCCCGGCCCGTTTCCGGCAGTGTGTCGGCGGCTCCCTTGCCACCTCTGCTGTTGCTGCTGCTGCTGACCCTGTGCTGTGTGTCCTCCTGACTCGTGTGACTGTGGCCTGCTTCCTGTGGCCTTTGTGTCCAGCTCACACAACCCTTGGCCCCCGTACCCTGTCCCCCTGGGGGTTCAGGTCAAGCAGAGGAGGCAGGGGACGTGTCCCCGCAGTGGGACGTCAGGACGCACCACCACTTCCATTCTCTGTCCATTCGCTCCAATGGCCTTTCTCAACGTGCACACACGACCCCGTGCACGGGCGCGAGAGAGTGAGAGTGAAAGGCTGTCTCGCGTGGATGCGGCCACCTACCCGTGTGAACAACTACAGAATTACCTCAATTTTTATCGCTTTTTTGCTTAGATAAAACTATGTAGAAGATGCCTTAAAGTTGAAAGGTAACGGAATTGGCTGCTAGCAACCCAGGCAGGAGGCAGGCAGTGCAATCTAGAGGGAGGCGGCCCGCTCATCCACCCTTGGTCAAGGGTAAGGCTTCCCAGTCCAGTCTGTACATGACCCCAGGTACGGGCTCACCTCTGTGGAAAGGAGACCCGCTCTGTGGCCCGAGCGGCCCTTCGGCGCTGACTGTTGTTGGAGCCCCGGGCACTCTGCTGCCGGCGCTGCCTTACACCAGAGGGCGACTGGCCTGGCCCTGGGCGTGACCAGTGTAGCACTCCCGCCGGTCAGCCCCCACTCGCCCCAGCCCCGTCCCCTGTTCATAGCATCCCTGCTGGACAGCGCCCAGCCCTCCCCTGGCACTAGTTACTGTTATGTAAATACTCGGTGTAACCCATACTAATTCTCATGACTGTTAACTTCCAACTTTGACTTAGGCAATGCGAGTGACATGAGTGACTCTGGGAAGGTGCAATACGGTCCTGAGCATCGTGCTCTCTGTCTATATGCACTTTGGTTTATCAGGGATATTTTATTAGTGTTTTGTATGTATTCAATGACGTATTATATAGGTTCCATTGTTGTTGCTTTTCTGGTTTTTTTATGAGACGTTAGTGTGTGCCAAAGTGACTGTGAAAATGACTTTTACTCTTACTAACAGTGGAAAGACTTCCTGTCATGCATCCCACAAATAAACTCAATAAAAGTTCAGTGAAACTGGGTGCTTGGGTCTGGCACGCTGCTGCCTCCTTCTCTTCATCTCTGTGACCGACGGCGCTGCAGGGCTGCAGGTGCCGTTCTGGTCCATTACTTCCTTGGTTTCTGATTCCAGTGACTTTCCTGTCCCCCTTACCTTGCCCAACGTAGATACTGAGGGCCCCTCCCCCACTGAGGCACGTGCCCCCTCCTCAGGCATTTTTCAAAATGTGACAGCAGCCCATGCAGACACCCCGCCGGCATTCTGAGTTTTGAATCCTTAGTGCTAAACAAGTACCTTGCAGGAACACCTTGGCTGTCTCCTTGTGGATAAGTTCTCACAGTTGGGAAAAGGGCCCCATGTGAGCTTCTCCCCATCTTTGGGATCCCAGCCTGTGGAGTGGGAATATGGGGTTAGTAGCTGAGACAGTGTCCAGGTCACCGTGCCCTGAGCCACCATCAGGCCACTGCCCTGGCTCCTGACACCACTCTCAGCCTTGGGCTACCTGTTCAGGGAGGGAACAGGTCTGTCTTAGGAGAGTCTGGCTTGGGAGAAGGGCAAGGCAGCCAAAAGTCTGAGCGCCTGGCCTGCGACATTCACACACGGGTGTGCTCAGCTATGCCTGCCTTGTCTCCCAAGGCCTACCCTCAGGAGCCAAAGGGCCTGTGTGTCCACTCCCCTTGCTGACAAGGACCACACAGCAGGTCAGGGTCCAACCAGGGACCTCCTAATCTGGGGTCTGGGTCATGTCCTGCCGGGGGGCATCTCTCCCTCCCTTTCCCATGAAGGGATCCCATTCCGGGGAGGACGGAGGTCATGAGAAAGGACAACCACCCAGCGCCATGGAGATGGGCATCAGGGCACAGGGCCGGGTTCCAGGTGCCAGCCTTCGGGTGGGGGTCACAGTAGCTGTGGCTGGGGTCAGTCTGCCCAGAGCTCTGATCATTGAAAGACTCCCAGCTCAAGAGACAGGAGACCAAGACAACTGTGTCTGACGAACTGCGTCCACTAAGTCTCCTTGCCCAGACAGATCAGGAGAAATCCCTGCTGAGGGCACCTTGCCTACAGCTGCTGGCAGGCCACCAACAGGGCTGCTCCAATAAAACTCTGATTACAAAACCAGGTGGAGGGACCGACTTGGCCCACAAGAGTGGTTGGCAGACCCTTACCCTAGACGGATGTGACACCCGCTTCTCGGATCCCAGCCTGGTGAAAGACAAGTGAGGGAGATGCTTGTTATTTGTGTGAAGGAAGAGGCACAGGTGACAGGAGAGGGTGTCTGTGTGGCAGGGGTGACCCCAGTCCCAGCAGCACGTCTAGGCCTGGCTGCATCTTTGTTGAGGCCTATGCCTCTGGCCTCCCGCCCCAGCTGATGGCCAAAGCCTGGGGGAGACGCTGCACCAAGTATTACCAAAGTCCTCTTGTGTCTCCTTGAGGGCTGTCATGGTGGTTTCCACACACTTACCTCAGTGACTGCCAGGGAGTGGGGAGACCGGGAGGGGAGAAGGGAGCCTGCCCCGCCCAGCTTCAAACAGGACTGTTCTGGTTTCATCTGTCTCAGATATTGGATATCTGTGTAAAATTTTATCCAAGGTTTTAAAATCCTAAAAGCCACATCTCAGCATCTTTTAGTCTGATTTCTGGAATCGACCCTCAGCACAAGGCCATTAGCCCTTCCCCTCCACATGTGGGCCTATTTCTCCATCTCAAGGTTAGGAAGACCAGGGCTTTTCCTAAACAGCCTATCTGTCCTAATCTCTTCACACTCTGGGTCCTGCACCTAGTCATGTTTCCTCCTTATTCTGGCCACTTAGAAGCTCAGAGTCCAGGTTGGGTCCCTCTCTAACGATACATGCCTCTGTGTATTCTTCTTCCCTATAGCACTGACATTCTAAAATCCACGATTTCCTTGTTTTGGACTTGCTCAGTTATTCACATTGGTCTTTTTCACATTTATGCATTCTTCGATTCACTGTTCTAGGCTCTGGTATAAAGGGGCATCCAGATACAGCTCGGGGCTCTGCCTTTTGGAGCTTCAGGATAATGAAAAAGTCAGGCATTAGTTACCTTATCCGACAACTAAATGTGGACTTGGTAGCTGGGGTGGAATGCTGGGAAGGGGAGACCCATGGCACCATAAGACCACATACTGGGGGATTTAACCTCCAAGGGAGGTCAAGGGATGCTTGCCTGAGGAAGATGTGTTTCAGCTGAGCCTCGGGGATAAGAGGAAGAGGGGAGGCACAGTATGTGCAAAGGCCCTGTGGCCACAGAGAGCACACTGAAGAGCAAGGCAATCAAGGCCTGAATGAGACTGCAGAGGTGAAAGGGACGGGTCCTTGCCCTGAAAACAATGGAGGAGCAATACAAGGGCTTCAGTCTGGACGGTGACATGGTCACATCTCCGACTGAAGAACATCATTCTGCTTGCAGCAGGATAGCTAAATAAGAAGGAGGAAGAATGGAGACAGGCAGGCAGACAGGAAGCTCTTACCATGTTGCAGCCAAGAGGCAAGGTAGCTTGGCCCTGTGGAGGCAGGACAGAGGGGAGCGTGGACACATCTGAGAGCATCGGGGGAAATACTGACAGGCCTGGAGATGACCAGACAGGGGATGCCCGGGGTCTGGCTTGTGCACATGAAGGGCCATTCTCTGAGATGGGTGGCACCAGTGAAGGCCATGGGCTTGGGCCGGACATGTGGAATCCACTTTGGGGACCACAGGAGTTGAGGGGTATCTAGTAGGCTGTTGTATCCAAGTGTTTGAAGCTCCGGGAGTTTGAGGTCGGTGTCCAACTAAGTGGGTTGCCAGCCTGTAAGGGAAAATTATAAGCTGGAGCAATGGCCATGCAGAGGGCAGATGTCAGAACCACGGGCCCTGAATGGAAGGCGGCCTGCTTGTCTGTTATTGTGAGAAATTTCAGTGAGCTAGCATAGCTTCACATGCAGATGTAGAGCGTGCCCTGTGTTAGTGCACAGAGTAACCATGTCAGATGTGGTCCCCATCAGTGGCTGCCCCTTCCCTCCCTCCTTCCTGCCCACCTCCCCTCTTTCCTTCCTTTAAATAGGAGATGAGGTCACCTGGGAGACTGAGGGGAAAGGAGGACACAGCAGAGGTTTATGTGGGAAAAGTTTGAATCGCCCATTATGAAGAATAGAGAGTGACTGAGCAGGGGACATAGGTGGAGGGTTGGGCCCACTGAAGTCAGTGATCAAGAATTTATAATGGACCAAATATCCCCTGTTGTACGGTTAAATGACTTATTCTTTTATGTTGAATGAATTTTTGTAAATCATCTCAATTTTTGTGTTGTGTGTGAAATTAGGTATTAAGGGAAAGGGAAGGGGATGAAAATTCAGGAAGAAGACAGAGAGCAAGAACAAGAGGAGTTGGATGGGTCATATTAATACAGCTGCAGCCAGGGTTGGAGCCAGGTCAGGGAGAAGACAGCAGCCATGAGGAAAGAGGGAAAGAGAGAGACAACAGTGACCTCTGCAGAGAGTCAGGGCTCTCCATACAAGACAGACCATGGATGACCAGATCTTGAGTGGGAAAGAAAGGGGAGGATGTGCTGGGCAGAAGGATTAGTCTATGTGAAGGCATCAAGTTCTGGAGCACTTTGGAAAATGGCCAGAAGCTCAATGTGGCAGGGCCACGTGGTGGATGGTGCAGTGGCAGGACATAAGGCTCTCAAGTAAGTTGAGGCAAGTGGAAGAAATCCCAGATAAGTCTGCATGATTTTTAATTTCTCTTTAGTCCCTTTTCAGAAACAAAGATCATCTGGAGAGTTTGAGTGAGGATGGGAACAAAATGTGGAGGCGTATGGTGAGGCCACAGCCAAGGCTCTGGGATTCGCTCTTTTGGGTGTTAGGAACTGGTTCTTTTAGGTTTAATTTTGTTATAGTTACTGCTTAAAGATGACTGTAGAGTCAAACTGTGCCAAAGAATGTCATTGGGGTTACCACTGGGATATCAAATGTGAAGATCGGACAAAGTCCCATTCTTTAAGATGAGCTTGGAATCACTCCCTGAGAATAGACAGGCCTCGTTTCTGTCTCAGACTTTGAGAGATACTGAAAACTTTGCACTCAGTCAGGGCCTGCTTAGAGGAGGGGAGCATTGCTCACAGCTTGTGTGGCAGCCCTCAAGGGTGGGGTCCCCGGATCCACCCTGCCCAAGGGCTGCCCGATATCAAAACCACACAGGCTTTCTGTGTGAGCTCGCTTGCCTCTGTGCTGTCTCTGGGCTCTTTCAAATGCCTCCTCCAGAAAACTGCTTCCTGTGGGGGAACAAGGTCCCCCTTATCTGTCCTTTGGTTATTTGTCCCACTTTTCTCTTTCAGAGGGCCGCTGCCAAGGTGACAAGTCAATGTTCTGTAGGATGGAAGTCTTGTCTCGCTATTGCTCCATCCCAGGCTACAATAAGCTGTGCTGCAAATCCTGTAACCTGCAAGACAACCTCACCAATGTGGACGACAGGGCAGAACCACCCTCTGGGAAGCACAATGACATTGAAGAGCTCATGCCCACCCTCCCAGTGCCCACTCTAGTCATGGAGGTGCAGCCTCCGCCAGGCACACCCCTGGAGGTGCCTCTCAATACGTCCAGCACCGGTGCCACCGAGGACCATCCGGAAACCAACGCTGTGGATGTGCCCTACAAAATCCATGGCTTGGAGGATGAAGTCCAGCCACCCAACCTAATCCCTCGACGACCGAGCCCATACGAAAAGACCAGGAACCAAAGAATCCAAGAGCTCATGGATGAGATGAGGAAGAAAGAGATGCTCGGAAAGTTCTAATAAAATGGAAAGATAGCATCAATAGCATTTTTTTTCTTGCTTATAGAGATATTCCATGGGATGACAACCCCTGTGTTGTGGAGATGAAGTCAGATTCCTGATTCCAAAAGGTTTTGGGAAAACAAAGAGGGAGAATAATGTAAAAAAAAAAAGTGTATATATATATATATATATATATATATATATATATATATATATATATATATCCTGTACTGGGGTTGAGTGTGGGGTGGAGAGGAATATAGAGGTTCTACAACCCCCATTGATGAGGGAAGACAGGAGGGATAACTTGGAGAGAGAAAACGTTTGCCCCAAGTTTCTGAGCAAGTGATTGGGAATCTTCTTTTCCTTGTGGTGACAACCCTGCTGGAGACGCAGGACATTTCCTGCCAATCTGCAGACCGAGACACAAGCCCCATGGAACTCTTGGGAGAAATGATGATTTATTTACTCAGTGACCAGTCACTAAGATGAGTGCAGTGAAGTGGAGGCCGTGAACTCCCGTCTTCGAGGTGGTGAGGCGGGTGACGAGGATGAGTGTGGTGGCCAGCTGGCACTCCCAGCCTCTCCCAGGCCTCTCTTTTCTTCACAAACCCTGGCCTTGCTTGTCACCTCTGGCCAGCCTGGCCTCAGACCTGGGACTCCCCAGAGAGGCTCTCCCCTTCCCCAAGTGCACTAGAAGGATGAGGGAGGCATGCACTCTGCTGGAAAGTCCAGTGAAAGATAGCATCAATAGCATTTTTTTTCTTGCTTATAGAGATTTTCCATGGGATGACAACTCCTGTGTTGTGGAGATGAAGTCAGATTCCTGATTCCAAAAAAAAAAGTGGCAGCTCACTTTTTTGTGTGTGTGAACATGCAGCTTAAACTTCCCAAAATTACAAGACCCAAGCACATTAGCTCCTTAGCTGGGCCTAGCCTGACATGTAATTCTTAAGCTTTTCATGTCCAGGAAAGCTCTAAAGCCTTTGTATTCTCACCAGTCATAGATCTTAGAGAACTCTTTCTTATTTCATTCCCCATTCTGTGGATGAGAACACTGAGGCTCAGGATAGGTGCTAAAAACCTTTATTGGAACCTGTGCATGTATATGTGTGTGAACCTCTGCATGTGGTCTAAGGGACAGAGTAAGGGGGTAAGAAACAGTGAAGGGACATCTGGGATGATGCTTAACCTTCCAAATGGTTGAAAACTAGCCTCCCCATCTCTGCAGTGCAGCCTACCTCTTTCCCCTCTGCCACCATGTTCCACACTTGCTCATACACGTCCCGGTGTCTCCAAGGAGCTTGCTGGCTCCTCGGAACCAAACTGGAGGAAACCTTTCTGAATTCTCTCATAGTATCACTTCTTTAACAAGATGTAGTGTGAAGCACTTCTGCACCCTCGTCTCTTTATCATTAGGAAATGTATCCACGGCTTTCCCTCGTTGGTTGAACCCATGGCAGCTGGTGCTACTCACGGGCTGAAGGACTGGGCAGTGCTTGCTTGGGTCCATCCTAGAATGTCGAGGAAGCTCCGGACTAACCCTAGCCAGAGTATTACTCAGTTTACCCAGCTTGGGGGCCACAGAACGGGAACACTCCCTTCTCAGATCACAGCAGAGCAGGGCTGTGTGTCTTGGGGGCTGGAAGACTTCGGGGAGGGTCCCCAGGTGGGACACACCCAGGGGGATCTCTCTTCTGCTGCAGGAAGAAAGATGCCCTCTGGGAACTGTAGGCCAGGTGGCCACAGCCCCGTATGCCATACTCAGTGCCTTGGGCCATATATCCACAGAGTTCTCTAGACTAGATGGTCCTCTGAAGCCTCTCTGTCTATGAAGGCAGTGTTCACCCGCTCTGAGACACTGCAAATTTCCACTGAGCTTGAGACAGGTGGAGAGCTGGCTTAGCAACAGTCCGGAGCTTCCAGAGCTGACTGAGAGGCTCCTGCAGCCTGGGGAAGGCAGAGGATACCTTTGAGCCAAGGTTTCCCAACACCAGGTTGAGACTCAGAGGTCCTCTTTGTCCACTGCTCTGCAAAGTCAGCTGAGGGCCCTGAGAGTCACTTCATGTTCGTGGGAAGACTAGTGCTGGAGTTTGGGGACCTGGCTCTCTAATCTACTCCTTCTGGAAAACCCATGGAATTTCACGTATAAGCCTTTCATGTGTACTTTAAAGTTGTTTGTTTGTTTGTCTGGAGTATATTATAAATGGTGCTCAATAGCAAAGTCTTTATCAGATGAAGCATTATGACTATGTACTCCTGTCTGACAGGCAGCTGCCACATGGGTCATCTTGGTGCTGAACTCACATCACAACATTTTATCTTACTGATGACAGCAATCAGTACATTTGTTTTTCTGTATAGTAAAATTTGGCTCCTTGGTTTTATAACTTATTAAAGTCAAAATGTCTGTGTTTTTGCACATCATGCCTGTGTTTGTTTGTTACCTTGACTACACTTGTCCCCCATTCCCAGCCTAAACTTGGGCAGACAGAAGGATATGCTTCCCTCACAAAGCCAAGAGATGTGGAGGGACACCAGTAGGCAGTGAGCCAAGGCTGCACAAGTCAGGATCCCATGAGGGGCGAGAGGTGCCCAGAAGGACCGACCTCTCTCCCAGCTCCCCGTGGAGTCAGTTCTCTAGGCAACACGGCTTAGCCAAAGGCTCCCAAGTCAACCTTAGTTCAAGGAGGAGACACCTCCTCCTCCCTGATTGCAATCCCTTCTCTCCTATAATTAGGGTTTCCAGAAAAAAATACTAGATGTTGAGGTAAATTTTAAGTTCAGAAAAACAGCGAATAACTTCTGAGCATGAAAATGGGACACACTTATACTAAAAGTTATTCTTTGTTTCTCTGAAACTCACATTTAACCGAGAATCTTGTAATTTTATTTGCTACATTTGGTAACCCTACTTACAATCAGTATTCTACTTTTAAAGACAGGTGCATGCTTTCTGGCCCTCTTTGATATTAGCAGGTATTGGGGAGGAGGGAGGTTGAAGGGTGGAAGAGGTGATTTCTTCTGCTACCCTGACCAAGTAGGAATCAGGCAACGTGTACACAGTGCCGGGGAGAGGGAACAATCAGAAATCTTACTAGTTTGTACAGGGGTTATACGTGGCTTAGGAATACACAGTATTTCTCCTTGTTCTTTGCTATAATTTGTTTTGACTCCTTTTTAAAAAAATTATTTATTTATTTATTTATTTATCTTTGGCAGCGTTCCATCTTCATTGTCGCGCGAGGGCTTTCTCTAGTTGCGGTGAGAGGGGGCTACTCCTTGTTGCGGTGTGCAGGCTTCTCATTGCAGTGGCTTCTCTTGTGGTGGACCACAGGCTCTAGGTGCATGGGCTCAGTAGTTGTGGCACGTGGGCTCAGTAGTTGCGGCTCTCAGGCTCTAGAGCACAGGCTCAGCAGCTGTGGTGCACGGGCTTAGCTGCCCCGCAGCATGTGGGATCTTCCCGGATCAGGGCTCGAACCCGTGTCCCCTGCATTGTCAGGTGGACTCTTAACCACTGCGCCACTAGGGAAGCCCCTTGACTCTGTTTTTATAGTATAGTTAGTTATTTATAACGGGGAAGAGGAATTCGGAATGGGTATGTGTGAATGTGTGTGTTAGCAGTGGAGAGTAAGAGCCTTGGGTGAGCAGAAACTGGCTGAGACTAAATATTGGCAAAGGTAACTCATAACTGGATAACCCAGCAAAGTCATTTTAGAAAACAGGCCCTGGGTTGTAGAGGAAGTGGTAAGGAAGGCCCAATCTATGCTTCCTGAAGAATGCTGATAAATGGTTAGGAGGAGCCAAATGATGTCATTACTGAGGATTTGGCCACCCCTCCCTCCTCTGGGCACCGTGTGAGTCCCTGATTTGCATGCACAGAGCAGCCATGCCATGGTCATACCCAAAGGTTTATACTCCACTGTGAATTCTTAGCCCAGGGGAACACAGTACACTCCCATTTAGAGGCCGTGTAGCCAGTTCCCCCCGAACCTCATGACCCCACACTGTTGTTGCTTCATCTTTGGGGGCTCCCTCAGGGACTAACCTCAAATACACATAAAAGTTACACAAAGACAGTGTGTGAGTGCCCCATGGGGCACCGAAGCAACAAATGCCTTGGTTCAAATAAGATTCTTCTAGTTTCTTTTTTTTTTTTTTTTTTTTTTTTTTTTTTTTGCGGTAGGCGGGCCTCTCACTGTTGTGGCCTCTCCCCTTGCGGAGCACAGGCTCCGGAGCACAGGCTCAGTGGCCATGGCTCACGGGCCCAGCCGCTCCGCGGCATGTGGGATCTTCCCAGACCGGGGCACGAACCCGTGTCCCCTGCATCGGCAGGCGGACTCTCAACCACTGCGCCACCAGGGAAGCCCCTCTTCTAGTTTCTTTAGGTGAACACTTAGATCACTGATTTTCCACCTTTCTTTTTTAAAACTCTATGCATTTATGGCTATAAATTTCCATCTATACAGTTGTAGCTGCACCCCACAAATTTTGGTATTTCATACATTTTTTGTCATTTCATTCCAACTAGTTTCTAGCTTCCATTGTGACTTCCTCTTTTACCTAAGGGTTATTAAGCATGTTACTTAATTTCCAAACATTAGGGGGTATTCTGCTTATGGATTGTTATAGATTTCTAGCTTATTTTACTGTGGTCAGAAAACATTTTGGGGAATATTTCAACTCTTTGAAATTGGTTGAGGCTGGCTTCATGGCCCATGATGTGGTCAGTTTTTTTTTGTTTTTTGCTTTTATTGCACATGTGCTTGAAAGAATATGCAACTGGCAGTTGTTATTTATTTATTTAGGTTGTGGCACATGGGATCTTCATTGCGGCATGCAGGCTCTTAGTTGCGGTATGCAGCCTTCTTAGTTGTGGCACTCGGGCTTCTTAGTTGCGGCATGCGTGTGGGATCTAGTTCCCTGACCAGGGATCGAACCCGGTCCCCCTGCATTGGGAATGCAGAGTCTTACCCACTGGACCACCAGGGAAGTCCCACAACTGGCAATTGTTGAATACAGTATTCTATATATGTCTGTGATGTCAAATTGGTTAATTTATTATTCAGACCTTTTGTATCTTGACTTAGTTTTCTTCTTGTTCTATTAATTTGATAGAGAGTTGTTTTAATACCTCCCACTGATTGTGGATTTTTCTATTTCTCCTTGCAGTTTTATCCATTTTTACCCTTCTTTTTAAAAAATAAGCTATTTTACTATTTTGAAGTCTCATAATGGGAGCATACAAATTTCTAATTGTATCTCTTGTTGGTAACATTATCCTTTCATCTTTATGAATTGATCAATTTTATTTAAAAAAATTTGAAAATTTCCCCCCTAATATTAGTATAGCTATATCAGCTTTTTTTTTTTTTTGGTTAGTGGTTGCACAATATAACTTCTTCCATTCTTTTACTTGCAAATTTTCTAGATCTTAAGTGTGCTATTTGTACTTTGTAAACATATAATTTTCAATATCATCTAACACTTTAATCTTTTGATTAGACCATTTAGTCTATTACATTTAATGTCATCACTGACACCAGTGCCCTTATATCTACCTTCTTTTGTGCTATTTGTGATCTGTAATTTTTTTTCTCTTCTTTCTTGCCTTCCTTTGGATTGGGTGCTTTTTTTTCCATTCCATCTTAGCCCTATGTTAGTTTTGAAGCTACATACTACTTTTCTATTATTTTAATTAGTATTCAAGACATTTCAACACACACTCTTAATTTACCAAAATCTATTATTCTTCTTAAAGTGACCTTCTTTCCAACAATGCAAATCCTTAGAATAGTGGTCTCAAGTTCTATGTGTGAAAGATAAATTTTTAAAATTTTCATTTCATCATGGACTAATAAAATATAAAGGAATTAATAGAAAAATAAGTAAAAAAGCAAAAAGATGTACAAAATACAAGCTTAATTTTAAAATAATTTTGAGGTATAATTGATGTACAATAAACCACATATACTTAGGTGTACAATTTGACAAGTTTTGAAATATATACAAATGGGAAATTATCACCACAATCAAGATAGTGAATATACCCATCACCCCCAGTAGTTTCTTCCCACCCCTTTGTAATCTCCCTCCCCTTCATTCCTATCTCCAAGCAACCACTGATCTTCTTTGTATCACTACAGATTAGTTTTCATTTTCTAGAATTTCATAAAAATAGAATTAAACAGTATTTACTCTCTCTTGCTGCTTCCAGTCAGTATAATTATTTTTTACATTCATACATGTTATTGCATACATCAGTAGTTCATTCCCTTTTATTACTGAGTAGTATTCCGTCGTATGAATACATTACTGTTTGTTTATCCATTCAGGAGTTCATGGATATTTGGGTTGTTTCTAACAAAGATCTATGATCATTTGTGTATAGGTCTTTGTATGGTGTGTGTATTCCTTTAAGCAAAACACCTAGGAGTAGAATGGCTGGATCATATGAGAGGTGTATGTTTAACTTTTTAACCAGCAGCATATGAGACTTCCTGTTCATCTACACTGTCACCAACATTTGATATGGTCAATCTTTTAAATTTTAGCCATTCTAAAAGATATCTAGTAGAGATCTCATTGTAGTTTTAATTTGCATTTCCTTACTGAATAATGATGTTGAGCATCTGTTCATATCCTTACTTGCCATAGGTAGATAAATCACTCGATCAACAAATAGATGTAGATTGATCAATAGATAGATAGATGATAGATAGAGAGATATAGATTGATCAATTTTCTTTAGTGAGGTGTATGTCAAATCTTGCCAAATTTTCATTGGGTTGTTTTCTTATTTAGTTTGGAGAGTTCTTTATATATTATAAATACAAGTAATTTATCAGATGCATGCTTTGCAAATTTTCTACCAGTTTGTGGCTTATCTCTTCATTCTCTTAACAGTGTATTTTGAGGAGCATAAGTTTTTAATAAAGTTCAACTTATCAATTTGTTCTTTCATGGACTGTACTTTTCATGCTGTATCTAAGAAATCTTTACCTAACCTAAGGCCACAGAGATTTTCTTATATGTTTTTCTCTATAAGTTTTATATTCTTAGATTTTATATGTATATCTATGATATATTTTGAGTTAATTTTTGTATATTAAGTGAAGGATCTAAGTTCACCTTTTTGCATATGGATATTCAAATGTTGCAGCACTGTTTTTTGAAAAGATTATCCTTTCTCCACCAAATTACCAAAGGTCATGAAAATTTCCTCTTACTTTTTTCCCTAAAAATTGAATAGTTTTTGCTCTCACATTTAGGGCTATTCTCCATTTGATTTAGTATTTGAATGTGGTGTGACATTAGGATCTAAACTCATCTTTTTTGCATGTGGATATCCACCTTGCTGTATCATTTGTTAAAAGACTGCCTTTTCCCTGTAGTCCCTGTTAAAAGACTACCTTTTCCTTGGCGTATTTTCCAAAATCAGGTTTTTCTCTAAATTCTGTTCCATTGATCTATATGTCTTTCCTTACACTAGTACTACACTGTCTTGAGTATTATGGATTTTAGTAAGTTTTGAAATCAGAAAGTGTAACTCCTTTAACTTTGTTCTTCTTTTTCAGAATTGTTTTGGCTCTTCTGGGTCCTTTGTATATATTTCCACATAATTTTTTTTTTTTTTTTTTTTTTGCGGTACGCAGGCCTCTCCCGTTGTGGAGCACAGGCTCCGGACACGCAGGCTCAGCAGCCATGGCTCACGGGCCTAGCCGCTCCACGGCATGTGGGATCTTCCCGGACCGGGGCATGACCCCGTGTCCCCTGCATCGGCAGGCGGACTCTCAACCACTGCACCACCAGGAAGCCCTCCACATAAATTTTTAAATCACCTTATCAATTTTTTCAGAAAGGCCTCCTGGAATTTGAGAGGATTACACTGAATCTATTGATCAATTTGGGAAAATTTGACATCTTGACAGTATTGTGCCCTCCAATCCATGAACACAGAGTATCTATTTAGATCTTCTATAATTTCTCTCAGCAACATTTTTTAGTTTTTGATATACAAGTCTTGCACCTTTTTTGTTAAATTTATTTCTAAGCATTTTATTCTCTCAATGCTATTGTAAGTAGAAATATGTTTTCTTAATTTTATTTTCAGATTGTTCATTACTAGTATATATAAGTACAATAGTTTTTTGTTATTCTAATCTTGGGTTCTCCAACTTGCTGAACATGTTAATTAGTTTTGTTTTTGTTTTGTTTTTGGTGTGGATTCTTTAGTATTTTCTACATACAGGATCATGCTGTCTATGAATATAGTTTTACGTCTTCTTGTTCCATCTAGACTTCTTTTTTTCATCGTTGGACTGGCTAGAACTTCCAAACAATGTTGAACAGAAGTGGCAAGAATGAGTATCCTTGTCTTGTTCTTGATCTCATGGGAAAAGTATACAGTTTTTCACCATGAAGTATGATGCTAGCTGTGGGCTTTTTGTAGATACACTTCTTTAGATGAAGGAAGGTACCTTCTAGTCCTAGTTCACTGAGAGTGTTTATCATGAGTGGTATCAGATTTTGTCAAATACTTTTTCTGCATCTATTTAGATGGTCATGTGGCTTTTGTCTTTTATCCTTTTGTCATTGTATTAACTGATTTTCAAATGTTAAATCAACCTTGCATTCCAGATCTACATCCAATTTGGTCATGGTCTGTAATTCTTTTTCTCTATTCCTGAATTTGGTTTCTTAATATTTTTTGTTGAGGGTGATTGTATCTATATCCCATAGTTTTCTCATTATGTCTGGCTTTGGTATCAGAGAATGCTGGCCACATAGAATGAGTTGGGAAGTGTTCCCTCCTATTCTATTTTCTAGAAGAGTTTGTGAAGAATTGATATTATTTCTTTTATTTTTATATTTGATAGGATTAATGAGTGAAGACATCTGGCTTGAGCTTTTTCTTATACCAAGATTTTAAATTACAAATAAGTTCCTTTACTTATTATAGGTCGATTTCTTCTTGGATCAGTTTTGGTAGTTTGTGTCTTTCTAGGAATTTGTCCATTTCATCTAAATTATATAATTTGTTGGCATACAGTTATTCATAGTATTCCCTTATAATCTTTTTGTTTGTTTTAGAGTCAGTAATGACATCCTCTTTTTTACTCCTTATTTTGGCAATTTGTATTCTTTCTTTTTTTCTTGGTTAATCTAGTTCAAGCTTTTTCAATTTTGTTGGTCTTATCAAAGAACCAATCTTTGGTTTCACTGATTTTTCTCTCTTGCTTTTCTATTTTCAGTTTTCATCTCCTTTTTTCTCCTTGCTTGAGATTAGTTTGCTCTTCTGGTTTCTTTTTTTTTTTTAATCCAGCATTTTCATTTTTTAAACTTTATTTTCATAGAACATATTTTCACATTAGAAAGTCCCACAGTGGGAAAATAATAATTTATTACCAATAGTTTTATATTTGTGGACAGGTTATTTTAGGACAAATAAACACATTTGAGGATCAGGTCTTAGTTTAGAATCTACAATATTTTGACACATCAGCAAGGGGGACCTCTTCCCTAAATGGGACTTATCTATATTTAGAACCTCTCCACACTCTTCTTCCTAGGATTTAGAAATTAGTAATGTGAGATATCAGCACTTCCCAATTTTAAAGTTTCCCCAGGACATGTAACTATCAGTAGCTGGTACCAACTGAACAGAGGAGGAAGTTTTCAAAAATTAAACACTGTTTAACTTTCTGCAAAGTCTTTACTTACGAATTAACAGTCTTTCCCTTATTCATCATTCTCAAGACAAATATAGAAGCTTGATCATGTATTGATAGTAAGAAAGCTGAATTTACTCTAAGAGGTTGATAAATTAAAAGGCCAAAGCTCATATATAATGTTAAATTATACTGTGAGTCTTGTGAGAAGCTGGGAGACAACCCCATTAACGCATTGGAACGCGGAACTCAGTCTCACAATTTCTCAGATACAAGTCCTCTCAAACCTTGTCCTCAAAGATTAACCTCTGAAAATAACCATGTGATTAGGATAAAGGTTTGTCTCACCAATGGCTTATATGTTATTTCCTCTTTATTGTCAGTGGAATGGAATGGCAGAGCAGAGGCAAAGAGGTGTACAACCAGTTCTTAAGATATTAAGTCATAAAGTCCAGGGCTTCCACAGCATGACAACAGCTTTCAGATGCCCACATCATGATAGCTGAAATAACAAGGCACAACAAAGTTTAGAGCTAGCGTCTGAAAGGCCTGCCTTGGTAGCCTTCTGCGATGTACCGCACAGACAGAGTCAGTAACAACTTGTCCAAGGCCCCAGTGACTATGTAGAACATGGGCTGAAGCCAGGAGTCCATCGCAGAGCAAGGATTCAAATACACAGCTGGAAGCAGGCCCAGGAGCAAACACTGACAACCTTCTCACCAGTCCAGGGTAGAGATGCAGCTTTGGAACCAGGATGGTGGCTGGGTAACAAGTGAATGTGCTGTGCTCCACAACATTCTGGGGTGGGTTGGTCCTGGAGAAATGCTGAGACATGAGCAGGTATGACCACTGGGTTTGAAGGAAGAGACTTCAGTCTCCTTGGGCATCATAGAGGACACTCAGCCTCCAGAGAACCATCGTCTTGCTCCCAAGGCCTCAAGGTCATCCAGTAACCTAGAAGCAGTTATCTTCTGCTGGTTTCTTAACATGAAAGCTTACATTTGTTTATATTATTGATTTGAGACCCTTCTTGTTTTCTAATATAGCCATTTACAGTTATAAAATTTCTCTCATGAACTATGTTAGCTGCATTCCATAAATTTTGATATGTCATGTTTTCATTGCATTCAGTTCAAATATTTTAAAAGTTCACTTGTGATTTCTTTGGTCCATGGATTATTTAAAAGTGCATTTAAAATTTTCCAAATATTTGGGTATCTCCCAATTTTTTAATTCTGTTGATTCTAATTTAATTTCACTGTGGTTAAAAAAAGAACATACTTTGTATTATTTCAATCCTTTTAAATGTATTGAGACTTTTTTATGGCCTTGTATATGGTTTACCCATAGTTCATGTGTGTCTGAAAATAATGTGTTTTCTGCTATTATTGGGTAGAGTGTTCTGTTGATGTCAGGTCAAGTTGGTTGATAATGTTGTTTAAGTTTTCCAGTGGCCATGGTTCATCTCTCTGAATTCTAATCCTCTCCCTGATGTTGGCTAAGAATTTCTAAATATGCTTTTAGCTATTTGATGCTTTCAAGAGTTTTGTTTTCCTTGTTCAGTCTTTTTAGTTGCTTTTAACAGGATGGTTGGCCTGAATTATCTAATCTGACAATTCTGGAATCCCATTATCAATTTTTAAGACAGGCTTGTCTATTTTTATCTGTTGGAATTAGGCTAGGTACCATTTCTAATAACATTAGGCAAACTTTTGTTTGTTTGTTTGTTTGCGGTAAGCGGGCCTCTCACTGTTGTGGCCTCTCCCGTTGCGGAGCACAGGCTCCGGACGCGCAGGCTCAGTGGTCATGGCTCATGGGCCCAGCCTCTCCGCGGCATGTGGGATCTTCCCAGACCGGGGCACGAACCCCTGTCCCCTGAATCGGCAAGCGGACTCTCAACCACTGCGCCACCAGGGAAGGCCTAGGCAGATTTTAACACAAAGTTTTACTGGTAAAAGAGAAGAGAACTCAAAGCCTTTAAATTCTTACCAAAGTGCCCAAATATAAAATTCTTTCTCTATTCCTAAATCAATTTAAACTAAAATTTTTATATATAAAGAATTATAATTCTATGGAGATAGTTGGCTTCCTACTATTAATGTTTCAAAAAACATTACTGGATAAAGAAAGGTCATCATATAGATATTATAAAAATGTAAAATTTCAATTAACCAGGTTAATACAGCAAATGTTGTCATAACTTCAAGGAGAAATTGACAAAGCCTCCATCCTAAGGAGAACATTGAACATATCTCAGTAATTAATAGATCAGTAGTGAAAAGAAAACAATAATATATAGAATATTTGAATAATACAATAAACTAGCTTGATCTTAGTAACACACATATATCTCTGTTCCCCCAACAATTGAACAACTCACATTCTTTTCAAATACTATGACGTATTTATGAACATTGATGATATATAGGGCCATTAAGGAAGAATAAGAAATTGAATAGATTTAGTAATTAATCTAACCTAACTACAGGTAATTAAATTAGAAATCAACATCTAAAAATTAATTTAAAACATACATTTGAAATGCAAAAACTCACACTTATAAATAACTCACAGTTCGAAAATCATATTGAAAATTAGGAAATACTTATAATTGAATACCTCTTACCGAAACTTGTGAAATGCAGTCAAGGAAGTGCTTGGAGGTTCTTATGTTAAATACAAAAATTAGAAAAGAAAAAATTTGAAAATAAATTAATGAACTATGTAACAGAGTAAACCCAAAGAAAGTAGAAGGAAATAAATAACCGATATTATTTATAAGGATAGAATATAATTAATAGAAAAAATTTTAAAAGATCAACAAAGCCAAAAGTTCATTTAATATTTACCAACTCTGGTAATAATGATCAAGGATCAAAGCCAGGATGTACAAATCGACAACTTTAGGAATAAAAAGTAGAACTTAATATTGAAAAGGCAGAGATTAAAAGGTTTATAAATAAATAATATGAACAAATTAGTGCCAAAAAATTGGAAATAATTAAAATGAATAAATTCTTAGAAAAATAAAATTTATCAACATTTACATAAGGAGAAATAGAAAACCTGGTTAGAATTATAATCATGAAAGGAATTGAATTTGCAATTCAAAATAGTCCACAAATAAAATACCAGGCTCAGACAAGCAGAAAATTCTAACATCATACAAATTCTTCTAGGTAATAGGAACAGAAGGAAGCATTTTTCAGTTTATTACATGAAGTTAAGATAACTATCTTACCAAAAATAGATAAGGATCAGAAAAAAAAAAAGCACAAGAAAATTGCATGGATGCAAAAATCCTAACCCCAGTATCACTAGACCATATCCAGTCATGGACCAAAAAGTTGCTCTATAAGACTAAGTTAGGTTTATTCCCAGAAATTAAGGATGATTTAACTTTAAACCTATTGATTTCCAAGCAAGATGGTGAACTAGCATGAGTTTCCAGCTTCCTCCCCACTGTAACTCTGGAGTAGGTACAACACTGACATGGGATTATTGATCTGATGAATCAACATAGATACTATGAGAATGCCTGGGAAGGCTGTTTTGAAGAGGTACAAGTGTGCCTGTGGCAGAGGGTTAGTTTGTTTTCTGTTTTGTTGGGGTTTTTTAGTTTTTTCAAAACTTTGGGGTGTGGAGCAGCCAGTCCCCTCAGTGAGAAGACACTGTTAGGCGAGAGTTTTTAACTTTTACCTCTTTCTTCCCATACGTTGCTTTGGACTGATCATTTTCTGCCACATTCACCCAGAAATTATTAGCAATAGCTCAGGCTAGATGATGTCAGTTGTGACAGGTCAGGATAGCATTTAAACCCAATGAAAATGAGAAACTGGTGGAAAAAGGTGCAGATTGGTCAGCTCCCCTCCCTTCTAACCTTGAGGCAGCTGGACTGAAAGCTAAGAAGAGAGACTTCTGGTCTCAGCTCTGACATGTGAAGAGTTTGGAAGCCATCACTCCCATTCTCACAACCTCATAAAAGCTAAACAGACTGAAAATCAATGACTGTTCTTAGATCCATCAGAGAATTGAGGTCAGAGGGCACATTTTGTCACCCCGAAACTGAACTGACAAGTGAATACAGAGAATTGCAGCCAAGATCAGCTTACTGGGATCAGAAGCTTCTGGAGCCAGTAACTGATAGAAATATTTAAGTGGTAGTTGACAAACTTCTAGAGGCAGTGTGTGGACTGGTTTAAGTGTGGGGTCCACAGTCTTAGGGAGTCCCCCACTCTCCTGCGTTTTACCTCCAGAAACCTCACCGGATCTCACAGTGAAGATGTGAGAAAAATCCCCTTGTGTTTCTGGCAGCAAGAAGGGAAAAGTAGTCCTTTTGAAATATGCCTAGGAGAACAGTTACCATTTTGAAATACACCCAGAGTGTCCTCTAAAATAGCGGTCTGCCTTCAAGAGCAATACTTGATCAGAAACTTATCTGACCTGGAGAAAGGCAATTAGACAAAGTCAGCCACTTACAGCTTCCTCTCTATGGGGAGGAAGAAAAGACTAACAATGCCTCTGAAAGTCACAGCCCAGGGACTCAGACCCACTAAAAAACAGATTTAATCAGGAGATTTTATTTATTTATATTTATTTATTTGTTTATTTATTTATTTGTTTGTTTGTTTAGGGTCTGTGCCAGGTCTTCATTGCAGCATGAAGGATCTTCACTGCAACATGCAGGATCTTTTTTTAGTTGCAGCACGCAGGATCTTTTAGGTGCGGCATGCGAACTCTTAGTTGCAGCATGCATGAGGGATCTAGTTCGCCGACCAGGGACAGAACCTGGGCCCCCTGCATCGGGAGCTCGGAGTCTTACCCACTGGACCACCAGGGAAGTCCCTAATCATGAGATTACAGAATTGCTTCCCCTCCCCCACACCTTCCCACCACATCATTAGGGCCCCAGTATGAAAATAGTGGATTACAACTGAGAGAGCTGCAAGACAGACTCTCCCTAAGAAGAAATTCTGAAGAAACCCAAAGACAACAGGGAAGCAAAAAACAAACAAAACAAAACACACACACACACACGTGGAAACTAGAGGAAAATAAAGCCTCTGGCACCTATAGCTACAGCAGATTAGAGATCTAAGAGCCCAGCTCCTAGAGATTAACACAAAAGCCTGTGTACCTCACTTCCTATTACCATATACATCAAGTGCAGCTTGAAACAAAAAATTACAAGGCATGCTAAAAGGCAAGAGAAAACAGTCTGAAGAGAGAAAGCAAGTGTCAGAATCAGACTCAGAAAGGACAGATATTTTGGAGTTATCACATAGGGAATTTAAAATAACTATGATTTATATGCTAAGGACTCAAATTGAAAGTAGCCAACATGTAAAAACTGATGGGTGATATAAGCAGAGAGATTGAAACTCTAAAAAAAAAAATCAAAAGAAAATGCTGAAATCAAAAACACTGCAGCAGAAGTGAAGAATGCCTTTGATGGGTTCAACAGTAGACTGGACAGCGCCAAAGAAAAGATAAATGAGCTTGAAGATAAGTGAATAGAAACTTCCCAAACTGAAATGCAAAGAGGAAAAAGAATGAACAAAATGGAATATGACCTTCTTATACAGTCTTCTTTCTGCATAGAACATGTCCTGCTTCTTAATTGCCTCAAGATCTCTGCCTAAGAGTATTTACTCAAGGAAGCCCACTCTGACCTCATACCATGCTCTGGAGTACTTACAATTTTCTGATCAATGCTTTTGTGATAGTCGGCGGTTTTCTTTAATAACATTTATCAAAATTGTAATTTAAGGATTACTTCTGTACATGTAGTACATGTACACTACCATCCACAATTACGAACGTATTACTACACTAGGCTTTCCAAGAAAAAGAAACTATACCTCTAGAAAAACTTTTTTTTTTCAGATTTTGGACAACAGGCAACACAGAACTCTAATCCCTAAGTGAAAGGAAAGAGAAGTAAGCCCTTAATAGCCCAGCTTTTTACCTGGAGGCACTTTCTAGACCATGGTTAAGAGAAAAAGAGCCCAATCAGAAAACAACAGTGTTACCGAGCTGAAAAGACATAAATCAAAGATCAGACCTAGCTGCTGAGGTGTCAGGAATTTGTGGTGCAACTACAAGAATAGAAGGTAGCTGCACAGAGACGTAGCTCCAGAAGTCTGCAGGGTTCGTGAGTTTTGGGCTGATATGCTGCAGATATGTGGTGAAAAAGTGCCTGAAGAAGGGAAAAAAAAACAAATCAAGTAGCTGGGAGCTGTGGAATTAACAAAGATTCTGGAGTTGACACAAGGCTGGGAGACACTGAAGTTTCAGACAGCTGGAGATAAGAGACCTTGATGAAAGCCCAAGCATTCAGTTGATGGCTTAGAAGGACAGCCTCGGGAGCTTCTAGCCCTAAGTAAAGGGCACTCTAGACCCAACTCCTAGAGACTGAATGTTTGTGTCCCTCCCTAGATTCATAGTCCCCAGTGTGATGATATTTAGAGGCGAGGCCTCTGGTAGGTGATTAGGTCATTAGGTTGGAGCCCTCATGAATGGAATCTTATAAAAGAGGTCTCACCACCTAGAGGGGTGGGATAGGGAGGGTGGGAGGGAGAGAGATGCAAGAGGGAAGAGATATGGGGACATATGTATATGTATAACTGATTCACTTTGTTATAAAGCAGAAACTAACACACCATTGTAAAGCAATTATACTCCAATAAAGATGTTTAAAAAAAAAAGAAAAAGAGGTCCCAGGGATCTTCTTCAAACCTCCCACCATGTGAAGACACAAGGAAAAGACGGCCATCTGTGAACCTGGAAGCAGCCAGGAACCTTGATATTGGACTCCCAGCCTCAAGAACTGTGAGAAATAAATGTCTGCTGTTTATAAGCCCAGCCTGTGGTTGTTTTGTTATAGCAGCCCCAACTAAGACATACCTCTAAAGGCATGTCAATGGACTAGAATAGGGCCCAGAGATAGAACCACACATACATAATCAACTGAGTTTTTAAAAGGTACAAAAGCGGGCTTCCCTGGTGGTGCAGTGGTTAAGAATCCGCCTGCCAATACAGGGGACACGGGTTTGAGCCCTGGTCCGGGAAGATCCCACATGCCATGGAGCAACTAAGCCCGTGCACCACAACTACTGAGCCTGCGCTGTAGAGCCCACGAGCCACAACTACTGAGCCTGCGTGCCACAACCACTGAAGCCCGCACACCTAGAGCCCATGCTCCGCAATAAGAGAAGCCACCGCAATGAGAAGCCCTCGCACCGCAACGAAGAGTAGACCCCCCCCCCGCCGCAACTAGAGAAAGCCCGTGTGCAGCAACGAAGAGCCAACACAGCCAAAAATAAATAAATAAATATTTAAAAAAATAAAAAGGTACAAAAGTAATTAAATGTAGAAAGGACAGTCCTTTTCAAGAAATGGTGCTGAAACAGCTGGATATCCATGTGCAAACAAAACTAAACTAAACTGAGAAACAATAAAGCATTATACGTCAATTATACCTCAAGTTAAAAAATCAATGAAGCATCAATGAAGCAATAAACAAACAAAAATAGCCTTATACCTCACACCCTATATAGAAATTAACTCAAGGTGGATCATAGACTTAAATATAAAACACATAGTTATAAAACTGCTAGAAGAAAGCATAGGAGAAAATCTTTGTAGCATTGGGTTAGGTAAAAATTCCTTAGATATGATTTATAAAAATTTTTAAAGGATTTATGGACTTCTAATATCGGCTCCATATTTGCTACATGGCACACTATATTTTAGATGTAGTAATCTGGAGCACTGGAAAAGATGGTTATTATTACTTATTATGAAATGTTCTTGGATCTTCTAATATAATCAGTGGATTACTTTTGCTTTGCTAGAGACACTTTAAAAATAAAAAGTGAAGCTGCCTAACTGGGATAAGATATTTGCAAATCAATTATTTGACAAGAGATTTGTTTGCAGACTACATACAAACTCTCCAGCCTCAGCATTAAACAAAGAAACCCACAAACTGGGCAAAGATTTGAACAGACTCTTCACTAAAGAAGATGAATGGATGGCAAATAAGTACGTGAAAAATAATCAAAGTCATTAGTCATTACAGAAATGCATTTTAAAACTACAATGAGATAATATTACCAACCTATTAGTATGATTAAAATGAAAAACAAACAAATAAGGAAAACAAATACACCTGGACAATACCAAGTGCTGGTAAGGATATGGAGTGATAATGCAAAATGGAACGACTAGTTGACAAGCAGTTTGGCAGCCTCCTGTTAGGTTAAACATTCATTTCCAACATGATCTAGAAATCCTATTTCTAGACAGTTACCCAGTAAAAATAAAAATAACCTCCCTCTCTCTCTCTCTCTCTCACACACACACACACACACACAAAATAGAACAGGAGATCTAAGACTAAGAAGATCTAAGGTGAAAAGTATAATATATGCATAATGGAAATACCAGAAGAAGAAAGGGAGAATGGAGCAGAAGAAATATTTGAAGTAATGGTGGCTGAGAATTTACCAAAATCAAATGACAGACACTAAATCATAGACCAAGGACGCTCAGAGAACAGGCAGGATCAATACCCCCAAATCTAACACCTACCTAGGCATTCAAAATGCAGAATACCAACAAAAAAAAGGGGAAAATGCCAGAGAGGCAAAAACACATTATTTATAGAAGAACAAGAAAAATGATATCAGCTTCTCACAACAAACCATGAAAGCATGGCGAGTGGAGTGAAATATTCAAAGTGCTGAAAGAAAAAAGCCCACCAATCTAGAATTCTGTATTCAGTAAAATTCATATTTAAAAGTGAAGGAGAAATACAGAGTTGCTCAGACAAACAAAAATTGAGATAATTTGTCACCAGAAGAACTTCCTTGAACAAAATGTTAAAAGAAGTTCTTTGAAGAGAAAGAAAATGATACAGGTCAGAACCTCAGATCTACATAACAAAAGGCAGAGCATCAGAGAAGGAATAGATGAATGTAAAATAAAATCTTCTATTTTTCTCATTCTTAATTGATCCGAAGTAATAAGAGCAACAATGTACTGAGTGATTATAGCATACGGATAAGTGAAATAAATGGCAGCAATGTAATTAGGGATGCAAGAATATTGTTTTAATACTACATTGTGAAGTAGTAGTATAGTATCATTTGAAAGTGAACACAACATTAGTTGTAAACCTATATTGCAAACTCTAGGGCAACCTCTAAAATTTTTTTAAAAGTAGTACAATTGATATGCTAAAAAAGGAGAGAAAATGGAATCATATAAAATGCTCAATTAAAATCAGAAAAGGCAGAAAAGAGGGGAAAATAAGAAATAAAGAACAAGGGCAATAAATAGCAGACAGTTACAAACATGGTAGATATTAATCCAATGATATCAATAATCACTTTCAATGAGAATAGTGTAAATCTACCAACTAAAAGACAGAGACTGCAAATGGATAAAAAACAAGACCCACATATACATTGTCTACAAGAAACCCACTTTAATTATAAACACACAGAATAAAAATAAAAGGATGAAGCATGATATACATGCTAACACTAATCAAAAGAAAGCTGGAGTAGCCATATTAATTTCAGACAAAGCAAACTTCAGAACAAAGAAAATTATCAGGAACACAGAGGGGTATTACATAACGATAAAGGGATCAATTCTCAAAGAAAACATAACAATCCTTAATGTGTATGCAACTAACAATAGAGCATCAAAACAGGTGAGGCAAAAACTGATAGAACTGCAAAGAGAAATAGACAAATATACTATTATGGTTACAGACCTCAACAACAGCAAATGATAGATCCAACAGACAGAAATTCAGTATGCACATAATTCAACTCAACAGCACCATCAATCAACTGGATCTAATGGACACTATAAAATACTTCATTCAAAAACACAGAATACATACTCTTCTCTAGCTCACATGAAATAGTCACCAAGATGGACCACATTCTGAGCCATAAAATGCACCTTGACAAATTAAAAAAAATAGAAATCATACAAAGTATGCCCTCATGCAAAACTTAATTAAACTAGAAATTGATAATAGAAAGACAGCTGGAAATTCCCCCAAACATTTGGAGATTAAACAGTGCACTTCTATAAAGAGCACATGGGTCAAAGGAAAAGTCTCAAAAGAAAATAAAAGTACTTTGAACTAAATGAAAGTGAAAATACAAGTTACCCAATTTGTGGGATGCAATGAAAGAAGTGTTTAGAGGGAAAATTATACCTTTCAATGCATATATTACAAGAGAAGAAAGTT
This sequence comes from Hyperoodon ampullatus, assembly GCF_949752795.1. Taxonomy (NCBI): domain Eukaryota; kingdom Metazoa; phylum Chordata; class Mammalia; order Artiodactyla; family Ziphiidae; genus Hyperoodon; species Hyperoodon ampullatus. The sequence continues at coordinate 2,565,530 of NC_136917.1, forward strand.
TAATAATTCAATAATTCAAGGTTTCACCTGAGGAAACTAGAAAACAAAGAGCAATATAAACCTTTATTGCAGAAGGAAAGAAATAAGAGGAAAAATAAATAATAAAAACTGGAGCAGAATTCAATAAGATTGAAAACAGGAAATCAGTAAAGAAAATCAACAAAACCAAAAGCTGGTTCTTTGAAAAGATCAATAAAATTAATAAACCCTAGCCAGGCTGAGCAAGAAAAAAAAGAGAGAAGACACAGTATTCTTTCTCACTGGGAAATAATGAAGAGAAGAATTTCTGACATGGAATATCTCATCACAGCATAATTTCTTCATGATAATTAAAAATTGAAAATGACGCTGCAACATAAGTAAGTTTCTGAATGGATCATTTGTCAGCTAATCAAGGAAATCTGTTTACTGATGATAAGTTAATTAAATCACATTTAATTGCAGCAGCTAAAGAAATATTTCCAGAGAAAATAAACTTGTTTAAGCCTTTCAGTGAGAACAATTGTTCAAAAAGTTGAGGGCATTGTGAGCAATGTCAATAGTCAGTTAAAGATATGGGTTTTTAAAAATAAATGTATTGATTGATTTATGGCTGCATTGGGTCTTTGTTGTTGCATGCGGGCTTTCTCCAGTTGTGGCGAGAGGGGGCTACTCTTCGTTGTGGTGCGTGGGCTTCTCATTGCTGTGGCTTCTCTTCTTGTGGAACACTAGGTGCACAGGCTCAGTAGTTGTGGCACACAGGCTCAGTAGTTGTGGCTTGCAGGCTCTAGGGCACTGGCTCAGTAGTTGTGGCACACGGGCTTAGTTGCTCTGCAGCATGTGGGAATCTTCCTGCACCAGGGATTGAACCCATGTCCCCTGCATTGGCAGGCAGATTCTTAACCACTGCGCAACCAGGGAAGTCCCAAGGTATATGGTTTTAAGTGGTTTTCCTTGGCTCTTGATGAGTCAGCAGATGTCAATGACACTGCTTGATTGTTATTTGATGAGTCACTATTGCGTTTAAAACAGCTGAAGAATCAGCCTCTATAAATAGTCTGTGTGGAACAACTATAAACAACCCAGAATATTTTTAAAGTTGAAAAAATGCTCAGGATAACCTTAAGTGGAATCTGCTGTGTTCCAGCTGATGATAGTAAAAATATGTATAGAGCAGAAGGAGGCTTAGTTGAACGAATTTACAAAGCTTGTGAAAATGTAAGTTTTTTTTTTTTTTTTTTTTTTTTTTGCGGTACGCGGGCCTCTCACTGTTGTGACCTCTCCCGTTGTGGAGCACAGGCTCCGGACGCGCAGGCTCAGCAGCCATGGCTCACGGGCTTAGCCACTCCGCGGCATGTGGGATCTTCCCAGACCGGGGCACGAACCCGTGTCCCCTGCATCGGCAGGCGGACTCTCAACCACTGCGCCACCAGGGAAGCCCCTGTAAGGTTTTTTTAAACCTGTGGATATTCATCAGCAGGTAACATGCAGAAAATATTTGAGCTTATCATGTCTTATTGAACAAGTAGTGGCAACACTGAACTTTACTTGCTCTTGTGGACTTAACTATTGTCAGTTCCGTGATGCTTTTTTTCAGAAATAGAAGCTGAATACCCTGTCTTGCTCTGCTACATAGCAGTTAAATGTCAGCAGTAGTGAAGTTTTATTGCAATTTTTTTCACCTCAAGCTGGGGATGAAATTTTTCTGAAAGTGAATTGTATTCGATCACTATTTTAAACACGGCGTGGCTTTGGAAATTAGCTTTTGCTGCAAACTTAATAAATGTTCCTCAATGAATTCAATTGCCTAAAATTACAAGGCAAGTGAGAGCTTATATGTAAAAATATGTAAAACTTATTCTGGGGCTTCCCTGGTGGCGCAGTGGTTGAGAGTCCGCCTGCCGATGCAGGGGACACGGTTCGTGCCCCGGTCCGGGAAGATCCCACATGCCACGGAGCGGCTGGGCCCGTGAGCCATGGCCGCTGAGCCTGCGTGTCTGGAGCCTGTGCTGTGCAACGGGAGAGGCCACGGCAGTGAGAGGCCCGTGTACCACAAAACAAAAAACAAAAACAGATGCTCAATATCCCTAGTCATTAGAGGAACACAAATCATAACCACAATGAGATACCACTTCACACCTGTTAGAATGGCTATTATATATATAAAAAATAGCAAGTGTTAACAAGTGTTGGTGAAGATGTAGAAGAATCCACATTCAAACTAGAATCCTTGTACATTGCTGATGAGAATGTAAAATGCTGCAGCCACTGTGGAAAACAGGTTGACAGCGTCTTATAAAGGTTAATATCCACTTCTCAAATGACTATGCAATCCCACACTCTTAGGTATTTATTTACACGAGGAGAAATGAAAATTTAATGTTCACACAAAAACCTGTATGCAATTGTTTGTAGCAGGTTTATTCATAACTTCCCCAAATCGGAAATAACCCAAATGTTCCTCAAGTGGAGAATGGATAAACAAACTGTGGTATACTCATATAACGGAATACCACTCAGCAATTAAAAGGTGCAAAATACTGATACAACAACATGGGGGAAATCTCAAATGTACTAGCCTAAGAGAAAGCAGCCAGATATACGATACTATATAAAGGCAAAACTATAGGGAAAGTAATTGAAAGCACGGAGTCAAACAGATACTTGTATGCCAGTGTTCATGGCAGCATTATTTACAATAGACAAAAGGTGGAAGCAACTCAAATGTCCATTGACAGATGAATGGATAAACAAAATGTGGTCTATACATACAATGGAATTTTATTCAGCTTTAAAAAAAGGAAGGAAATTCTGATAACATGCTACAACATGGATGAATCTTTAAGACATTACCCTAAGTGAAATAAGCCAAACACAAAAAGAAATATATTGTATGATTCCACTTATATGAACTAGCTAGAAAAGGCAAATTATTGGAGACAGAAAGTAGAATAGAGGTTACCAAGGGCTGGGGGAAGGGGAAAATGGAGAGTTACTCCTTAATGAGTACAGGGTTTCTGTTTGAGATGATGAAAAAGTTCTAGAAATAGATTTTGGTGATGGTTACGCCCACATTGTGAATGCACTCAATGGTACTGTACACTTTTAAATGGTTAAATGATACATTTTAAGCTATAAATATTTTACAAAATTTTTTTAAGTACATGCAGGATGCAAGGAGGCATCAGTGGGAAGGTAATGCTTCGGGGTAAGATTGTTAACAGAAAATAGAGGTGTGGAAACCATGTTTCAAGGGGGAAAGTAGCAAGAGGAGGAAATATAAGATACTGCAGAAGAAAAAGAGAAAATCTCCCCACTTATTTTTGACCCCACAATTCCTCTCCCCAACCCTCAAGTCATCTAGTTAATAAATCATACTTTGCTACACAGAAAGAATTAGGTGTACTTGAATTACAAATCTTGGACACAATTCCAAGCTTGTTGTGACAGAAAGGACACAGATACCAGCTTGCAGGGAATCTCAGAGGCCAAGTCTGGGACAATTTCAGCATCAAAATAAATAATGATATTAGCAGATTACAATCCATTGAATAAAATAAGAAACTGTGCTTCCAGAGTCATAGAAACAAATAGAAGATAAAACTCTTCCCTAAAGTAGAAAGCCAATTAATAAGTGTAGAAGGAATGATGGAATTAGATAATTTCCATTTGGAAACCATTATAATAACAATTGATTACAGCAAGTGCCATCAATAGATGCTAAAACTAGTGGAGGGGAGTTTGACCAGTAAAAATATATATGCATACGCTCTAGGATTCCCTCTCAAGATACTAAAGATTACGATGAGAAAAACGGTAACTTTACAGTGGGAAATTAGGCAGACACCACCTTAAACAACAGAGCAAAGTTCAATTTCCCAGGAATAGGTTAACTCAACATCACAAGCCTCCTAATGTGATAATATAATGTACTGAGACGAATACAATATTACTTTGGTGACTTTCTTACCAAAAAGCAAAATCTAATCATGAGGAAACATTTGATAAATTCAATGGAGCGACAGCTGAGAAATAAAATGATCTATTCATTTCACAGATCTCTTCATGAGAAAACATGTTTGATAATGCAACCCAAAGCGCTTGAGAAGAAGAATGAATATTTTAAATAATTTAATTACTTTGAACACTGTAAATATATCAGGCATGTCAATTATCACAAAATTAAAGCATATTTTGCTTTTTCAGGCTGCTTTGAAAATGGCCTATTAAGAAGCTATGAAAATGGACATTTTTCTCTTTTGCCTAGATTCTGAACAAGTCTCTGAGAATAAGAGAACTTAGGCAAAGAAAAACCTATCGACAGTTTAATGATGATCGTTATTTCTTTGCCTTGTTCTCTTATGATGCACATGTTTTGGTTTACTACGTTTCCTTACTTGTGATAGGAACCAATATTCTCTTCCTCTGGTGATCTAGGGAGATGAATGAGAAGAGGAAGGTGCAGACAGGAGGGAGATGTTGATGGTTCTGTTAATGAGACACATTTAAATTTAACAGTGGACTGAAGAATGTTAATCACTTTGGGATAGCCCTTGGTACAACATCTAAGGTCATTATATCTTAAACTTTATCCTAAACTTTATTCTTCAACTATTTGTTCCTTCAACTTTATCTTAAACTACATGTTCACTTTATCCAGGGTGATCAGGCATGAAGATGTCTGCTTTATTCTCTCTCAAATCACCCAGTACACTGTTGGACCAAAAATTTATTCTTAATTATTTTTACTGACATACCCACTGGCCATCACTCTAGCTGGCCCGGGCAGCCTCTTTTGGACAAGGGAGCCTCTTTCAGGCATCAAGCAAGCTGAGGAACTCTGCTGCTTCCCAAGTCATTTCCTTGCCTCACACCCTAAGGTAATTACCATCCAGAATTTTGTGTTTATGTGGTAGCTAGTCACCAAATATTGTCACCCAATGAACCATGCCCCCTGGTATTAATGCCCTTCTATAATCTTCTCCCCTTGAATCTGGGCCAAATCTGTGAATTTTTTTTTTTTTGTGGTACACGGCCTCTCACTGTTGTGGCCTCTCCCGTTGCGGAGCACAGGCTCCGGATGTGCAGGCTCAGCGGCCATGGCTCACGGGCCTAGCCGCTCCACGGCATGTGGGATCTTCCTGGACTGGGGCACGGACCCGTGTCCCCTGCATCGGCAGGCGGACTCTCAATCACTGCGCCACCAGGGAAGCCCTGTGAATCATTTTTGATCAATAATATTCAGCAGAATTAATGTTGTGACTTTCAAAACTGAGTTATAAGATTTGCCACTTCTACCTAGGTCTCTCAGAATGCTTGCTGTAGGGCCACTCCCTCTCAGAAACCAGCCACCTTTCTGTGAGAAGCCCCAGCCACACAGAAGCCCAACCATGCTCCCACCTGGCAGTCATCAACAATGGCCCGCCATCTTGGGTATCAAGCCCAGTCGTGCCTTTAGCCCCAGCTGCCACTTAAACGCAAACACATAGACACTCTAAGTAAGAATTGTCCAGCTGAGCCCAAACATGGAACCAAGACAGATATTAATAACTTGTTTTCTAAGCCAGTAAATTTTGGGGAGAGTTGTTACACAGTAGTGGATAATGTGGACCATGAACAACAAAATGGAGTTACTTATGTCAAAGGGATCTAAAATGGAGCCAGGAGGCCACTAAGGAAGTAGAACTTACACACATCCACCCCCGGATGCAATATAAACTTTTGACACAGCCATCCTGAGACCATCTGGAACTATTTTTTTTTTTATGGAACTTTTCTTTTCTCCCTCAAGACCACAGCTTAGCAACCAATCTGCTGTCCCCAAGTGACTGAATGCCACCAATCATAGTTCTCTGAAAATAACGTGTATATAATGCTACTGGGATGTTTTTGTCTGTTGCTTTTATAAACCCTAGCCATATTTTATTTCCCTTGGAACATATTTGAGTGGCTGCTATTATCTGTGCCTCTCGAGTTGCAATTCTTAGGACCTCAGACAAACTCTTTTTTCTTATTTGCAGTCTTCTGCATTTCGGGGGTTAACAATAACTAAAACACCGTCTCATCCAATCACTTGCTGTTTTTATGATCTTCACCACACGTACATATCACTTAGTATAAAATTAATTTTGCAAAAAAATGATATACCACATGTAGTTTCCTATGACTTTAGAATTCAGCATGTTTTACAATTCATCAAAGTTTTGTATATAGCTTTGGTTCATCAATTTTCATTGCTGTTTACTGTGTTAATACTCTAAAGTGTATCCATTCTCCTACTAATGGACATTCAGACTACTTCCAAATATTTGCTATTACGATCAGTATAAATGTCTTTACACATAATTCTTGGTGCTCATCTGCAAACATTTATCTATCATGTATAGGTGTCTGTGTATTACAACAAGCAGGTGTTCAACTTTGCAAGATGTCATGACCTGTATCAATTCATACTCCCACTAGTACAGTATGAATGCCAGTTATTCCACATACATTCCAAAACTCAGTATTGTCATACATCTTATATTTGCTCATGTGTACTTTAAAATCATGCCTGTGGTCCTAATTTACATTTTTAAACTAACGAAGCTAAGCATCTTTTCATGTTTTTGGAAATTTGTATTTCCTCTTCTGTGAAATACGTAGTCATGTATTCAGATCATTTTTTTCTATTTTCTTTTTAATTGATCCATACAAATTATTCAAAATTTCCAGAAAACATATTGGGCATGCTGTGGAAAGATTTCCTTCTGTTTTGTGTCTTGATTTTTCATTTCCTTTTTGGTATATTTTGATAAGCATAAGTTCCTTATTTCAATGTGAGCAAATAATATAAACATTTTATATAGCTTATTTGTATCCTGTTTAAAAAATCCTTCCCTATCTTGAGGTCATAAAGTTATTCCTTACATATTCTTCCAAAATCATATAACTCTTGATATGGTGAGGGTAGGCATCCATTTTTTTGGTATGTGCATGAACCATATCTGCTTCTTAGAACCATTATTGGGTAGTTCATTCTTTCCCCATACTCATCATGTCATGAATACTTCTAAACTTTTATCATTTTTTCCAGCAGTTTTGTTAAATACCTTTTTATCTGGTTAGAAATTTCCTTTCTACTGCTGCTCGGCTAAAAGTTTTTATCATGAGTAGGTACTGAGTATTTTGGGGTTTTTTCCTACATGTATTGAGATGAACATATGGACTTCTGTTAATATTAAGGTAGTGCACAGCATCTGTAAGTTTCCTAATGTTAAAATAATCCATGCATTCCCATGAAAAATCTGTATTTATCATGTGTTATCTATGTTTAGGTACTTTGGTTTACATTTGCTAATGCTTTGTTTAGGATTTTTACATTTCTGTTGATAGATGATATTGGCCTGCAATTTTTCTGTCTTGTATTTTCCTTGTCTGATTTTGGTACTGGGTTATATTAGAATCATCATGCTTATAGATTATCTCCTCTGAAAGATCCTGCAAAAGACTTAATCTGTTACATTCAAGTTTGATAGACCTCGCCTTAAAAATAACTAGGCTTAATATTTTGTGTGAGTTTATTTAGATTTAATTTTTTGATGATTTTAGGACTATTGATACTTAGGGAATGCTATTGTCTGAAAGTTTGTGTCCCCTCAAAATTCATGTTGAAATTCAACCCCAAAGGTGATGGTGTTAGGAAGTGGGGCATTGGGTGATGATGATCATGAGGGTACCTCCCTCATGAACAGATCAATGACCTTAAAAAAGAGGCCACTGACAGCTCCCTCACCATGTGAGAACATAGTGAGAAGTCACCAGAAATGAACCAGGAAGGTTAACCACAATGCAGCCATGCTGGTGCCCTGCTCTTGGACTTCTCAGCCATAATCATGAGAAATAAATTTCTGTTGTTTATAAGCTACCCAGTCTCTGATATTTTGGTATAGCACTCCAAACTAAGATAGGGAAGTTATTTGTTTCCTAGGAATTTTTCTTAGGTAATTAGAGAATTTAAAAGAATGGTTGTTGGGAAAGAGACATTGCAGGTAGAGTACTAAATGACCCAGAAGAGTTTGTTCCTCACAAGTCTGAAACAATGAGACTGATTAGTCCCAGGAGGCAAAGCTGAATTCACTGATTTTTGCTTTGCTTAGTCTCCACCCCAAGTAATAACATTTTGGAGTTTTTGTTTTGTTTTAGCACCTTGGCAAATAGAAAAAAACTAACAGTTTTTAAAATGAAATGAGTATTTCTGTCCTTAACTGCTTGTCTACTCCTGATAAAATTGGCAAAACTGGATGTTAACCTCTGAACTTCTGAGAAGCTCAACAATTTTAGTATGACTTTTTAGCTTGCTCAAATTATTGGTCACATTTTAGAAATGCTTTACTGGGATAAATAACTTGTTAAAAGCCATAGCCCATGTTTTGGAGGAAAAAGCACCTGAACTTAGAGCCTGAATTTCTGTCTAGTGGTCCTCAGAGTGTGCGAGGGAGAGAGCATCATCTGATAGAGGTGAAGGTAGAATGTAAGAGTGAAAGTTAGCTTGTTCAATTGACCTCCTAGGACGACAATTCAAGTTCCATGTTGTTCCTGGGCCTTACTGGTGGCTGGTAACCAGAGAACTCAAGGAAGCAGGCACAACCTGGGGGCCAAGAGTCATACTCCCTAGACTACATTGCAAGATGATTTTTAACAACATTTATCAGTAAATTAACTTGCAGAAGCAGTAGTTATCTAAACAACCTCTAATTCTCAGCTTAATACAGCAAAGGTAATCACCTTATAAGAAAAACAAGTGAAATACCATGCCTTCTGTGATTTGAAATCATGTGACTTTAGATTTGATTCAGAGTTTGGAATATTTGGGGAGAAAACTCACAGGACTTACACCTGCAGTTTACAGAGTGATTTTATTTTCAGGTGAATGGCTTAGGAAGCAGGGGAGAAATAACTCAAAAGTTTTAACAACCACCAAGTACAGAAGTTGCTTTTAAACTCTTACAAAAACAAATTTTAGTGACAGTGAGGTAGCTCCAGGTCACCTGCTTACATTTCATCTCCAATACATTCTTCTTAGTACAACTGGCTTGCATAACACTCAAATGCAGTTTCAAAAAAATAGAATCCTAGATTAATCTGAAGTCTGGATTTTATGGCTGCACTTTTCCATAAATCAACATGCTTCCCAGTGATGCCTGTGAAAGCTGGCGGCTGTTATCATACATCACTAGAAAGAAAATAAAATACTAACTCTTTGATCTGACAAATTTTCTATTTTATAGTCAGTAATAACTTAAGAATATAAGAAAAAACATCTTATAGAAGCTTTCCTAATATTCCTAAGGTTATCTTGCATCATAAAGTCTCTGATGTTTGATGAGGTCTAAATTCTGAAGTTTAATGCACAATTAACTAATCTTCATGATTTTCTCCCCAAGATGAATTCTTTGATATTTCATGTGGAATTAACTTCAGTTGGAAGGTTTTCCCCCATGCATTTAACTTATGGTTTTTCTCCAGTATGAGTCCTCTGATGATTTGTAAGGGATGAGCTCTGACTAAAAGCTTTCCCACATTCTTTACATTTATAAGGCTTTTCTCCTGTATGAATTCTCATATGTGTCATAAGGGATGAACTCTGTCTAAAGGCTTTCCCACATACTTTACAGTTATATGGTTTCTCTCCAGTGTGAATTCTCTGGTGCTGAATGAGAGCTGAGCTTTGGTTGAAGGCTTTTTCACAGTCATTACATTTATAAGGTTTCTCTCCAGTATGAATTTTTCGGTGAGTATTAACTGCTGAGTGGGAACTGAAGGCTTTTCCACATTCCTTACAGTTATATGGTTTCTCTCCAGTATGGATTCTGTTGTGTATATTAAGCCGTGAAATCCAGGAGAAAGCTTTCCCACATTCATTACATTTGTAAGGTTTTTCTCCAGTATGAATTCTTTGATGTTGTATAAGAGCTGAGCTTTGGCTGAAGGCTTTCCCACATTCTTTACAGGCATAAGGTTTCTCACCAGTGTGAATTCTCTGATGTATAATAAGAGCTGAGTGGTAACTAAATACTTTTCCACACTCATTACAATTAAAGGGTTTCTCTCCAGTATGAATTCTATGGTGTCTACTTAGCCGCGATATTGAAGTAAAGGCTTTCCCACACTGACTACATTCATACGGTTTCTCTCCAGTATGAATTCTATGATGCTGAATAAGAGATGAGCACTGGCTAAAGGCTCTCCCACATTCATTACACTTATAGGGCTTTTCTCCAGTATGAATTCGTTGGTGATTATTAAGGGATGAACTACCTTTAAATGTTTTTCCACATTCATTACATTTATAGGGTCTCTCTCCAGTATGCATTCTCTGATGTCCAATGAGAGATGTAGTGAAACTGAAGGCTTTTCCACATTCACTACATATATAAGGCTTCTCTCCAGTATGAACTCTCAGGTGCTGAGTTAGAGATGAGCTTTGGCTAAAAGCTTTCCTACATTCCTTACATTTATAGAGCTTCTCTCCAGTATGGATTCTCTGATGTTTACTCAGAGAAGAACTGTGGAGGAAGATTTTCCTGCAGATACTACACTTGTAACACTTACGCACTGTGTTGATTCCCAGCTGTTTAAATAGAATTGAATACTGCTGTGAACAGGGTTTCCTTCCTCTGGAAACAATTCTGGGTTTTCTAATAAGTGATAATTTTAGATCAAGATTTTTCCCAAGGTCAATACCTGTAAAGCTCTTCTCCTTCATACAGGTTTTCTTGATGGTAACTAAGACTTCCCTCAAAGGTCTGTTCTTTTTGCCTTGCTGATTCTCTAGTTTTTCCTCATTTATGTAGATTTCTCCCAACTTGAAGTCAAAAGGACCATCACCTATGAGTTGATTCATTACTTCCTGATTTTCTTCTTCAGAAACTGTGGTTTCAAACAAGCTCTCCCATCCTAAAATAAATGAAACATGTAAGTCTCTCTTGCACTGAGAATAAAGAAAAATGACATCAACATATACAAGGATGGCTAACAAATGTATCCTGGGAGTCCTTAGAAAAGGATGAAAAAGGAAGAGCAAGAGAAAGAAGCAGGATGGAAGATGTGCTTGGGTGGGAAAGGGTCTGAAGAAACCTATGTGTGGGCGGGCTGACGAACTGAGAGGGCAGCTCTTCCAGTAGAGCCAGGCCTGATCTAGTAACAAAGCAGAGGTCAGCAGGGTACACAGCATTTCTGTGTATAGCAGGTTGTATTGTTATTCAGCTTCATCTCGCAGGTCAGCCACCAGTGTACTCAAGCCAAATCCAAGAGAAAACTGCAGAGGGGCTATAAACAAAAAGTGGAAGAAGCACTGCCCTTAAAAGGCTCTTTGAAACACCAGACCTCAGCTACTGAAGTTCTGGGACTCATTTGAGTGCTATGCATAATGTTGTAATGAACTTCACTGACTCACTCAGACAATATCTACTGAGTATCCACTATATATTACCATGCAAAGGTCAAGACTCAGGGTTACGGGGAACATGCCAGATAAGAGTCCAATTTTCACAAGGTTTACATTCTAGTAGCCAACACTGACAATAACCAAGTAACCAAATAAAGTATTGGGAGTAATGAGAACTGTAAGAAAATAAACAAAAACAAGGCAATGAGTAGTATGAGTGAACAACCTGATATTTTAAACTGGGTGATGAGGAAATAAAATTAAACATGAGATCTAAATAACACAAAAGAGCTGGCCATGAAAAAACGTAGGTATAAAGATGATTCCACCTAGAAAAGTGGCCATTACAAAGGCACTAAGGCAGGAGTAAGCTTCGTGTGTTTGCAGATAAAGAACCAGTGTGGCCTAGGCAAGAGGGAACTGGGGGAGAGTGCTACAATGGGAGGAAATGAGGTGGGCAGGGGCCACATCATGTGGCATCTTGTAAGATATAGGAATGTGTTTGGAATTTCTTCTAAGGATCACTGGGGGATGGTTGTGTGACAAATGGGCTGTAATTGGGGGCAGAGGAAAACAGAACAAAGACAGGTATAGAGCAGCCAATTAGGAGGCTGTCGCAGTCTTCCTGGAGGAAGGTGATGGCAGTCTGCACTGGCATGGTAGCAGAATCAGGCACACTGAGATATTTTAAAGGCAGAGATGACAGGTATGTTCACCTGTGAATAGGGGGTACAAAATAAGTGAGAAGACTCAAGAATGATGACACCTAGCTTTTGGCTTGGGGAACCCAATGGAGATGGGTGCTATATAGGAAATACTGGGAGAAGACTCTTTTTTTTTTTTTGCGGTACACGTGCCTTTCACTGTTGTGGCCTCTCCCGTTGCGGAGCACAGGCTCCGGACGCACAGGCTCAGCGGCCATGGCTCACGGGCCCAGCTGCTCCGCGGCATGTGGGATCTTCCCAAACTGGGGCACGAACCCATGTCCCCTGCATCGGCAGGTGGACTCTCAACGACTGCGCCACCAGGGAAGCCTGAGACTACATTTTTGAAAATGATTTTATGTCTACCTTTTTGATCACTTAGGATACAGTGCAAGAAGTGGGATCACTGATTCAAAAGGAATGAATGTACCTTATGAAAGAGCTTTCATTTTCTTAACTAAAAAGGAAATATATAATCATTGTAAGAAAAATTAAGAAAATACAGAAAACTATAAAAATGAAAATACAGTTCACCCATAAACACATCATGCAAATATAATCACTGCTATATGTGGAATTCAGCTCCCCAAAATTTTCTGTATATAAAGAAAACACTTTTTTTTTTGCAGCACGTGGACCTCTCACTGTTGTGGCCTCTCCCGTTGTGGAGCACAGGCTCCGGACGTGCAGGTTCAGTGGCCATGGCTCACGGGCCCAGCCACTCCGCAGCATGTGGGATCTTCCCGGACTGGGGCATGAACCTGTGTCCCCTGCATCGGCAGGCGGACTCTCAACCACTGCATCACCAGGGAAACCCAAAGAAAACATTTTTACTTAAAAAATTAAAGTGGTTAAAACTTCCTCCTCCCCCACTTCACTTAAAAAAAAAATCATGAACTCTCTCCATGTCCATAAATGTAGGCTGACATCATCATTTTGATGGCTGCTTAATATTCCAGTACATGAATATATCATATTTACTAAATCTCCTTTGGAGTCATTTAGCTTTAGTTACTCCTAGTAATGCCTCATGTTATAACAAACATTCTTTTACACTATCTTTGCAACTTTGTACAATTATGGAATTATTTTCTGAAGATAAATTTCTAAGCCTGGGATTGATTTTAATAAAGCCAGAAAGACTTCCAATCAAAATCTTACTAAAGATATTGCTTATTGCTCAGAACAGTAGCAAAACACTGGATGTGTATTTCTTAACCTTTGGTAATATTCCCTATTAAAGAGAAAAATGGTATCTCATTGCTTTAGTTTGAATTTCATTGACTTATAATGAAGTTGAGTAGTTTTTCAGAAATCCTTTTAATCATAATGCTCATGTCTTTGTGCTATAATTATTCAGACCTTCTTCCCTTTGTATTTACTTTTGTATGCCATAGCCATGACAGCAATATTAATAGGGAAAAATGGGAAACTAAAATTTCCAAAAGGAAGATTGTTTAATAAAATATGGCTTAACAATACACTAGAGTTCTTTCAATGAAGTAGACGTCTATTCAGTGATGGCTAAATAATTGAATGACATTCATAATTAAAAACAAACTCAAGAACGATATGTATAATCAATCTGTTTCTCTGAGTGCGTGTGTCTTTCTCTCTCATGTACAAACACACTCATACAAATATTCACAGTCTGAAAAGATAAATAGTAAAATATTAACAAGGGCTCAGCACAGTTGGTAAAATGTCAAGTGAATCTTTTTTTGCTCCTCTCTCTCTTTTTATAATACCATGCACACCTTAAACAAATTTAAAATAATTAATTTTTTTAATGCTTGCAAAAGAAGAACACAGTCAATTTGAAACTAATGATTTATTTGCCAATTAGAAAGCTCACAGCCAAATTTGAAACTCATCCTTGGCTACCATCCTGGTTCTTACAACAGAGACATTTATTTTCTACAGTTCTGATTGAATTTCTATTTTATTATATTGTTATTCTTACAGTCAGGCTTCTCCAATTGTCCCTGGAATATGGCAGAATATATTTTAGTATGTGGTAGAAAAAAGATCCCTGAACTGAAAAAAGACTTGGGTCTTCAAAGCAAGGGGCCCCGTGAATGCCGAATAATATTAAAGACAAAAACAAAAAAGTCAAACCTCCTTGATATAACTTCATGAAACTTCTGAATTCCAAAGACAAAGAGGATATCTTATAATATTCTAGACAGAAGACAAAAAAGGGGGAAAAGGTTTTCTATACAGGAAATAGAGGGTAAAAAAACTCCAGAGGACTTTTAATCAACAATACTCAGTGCCCCAACACAGTGGAGCAAAGTCTGAACAATTCTTGGGAATAAAAACTGATGCCAGAATTCTAGATCCCAAACATAATTCCCACAGGAGAGGTAAAAGAATTGATATTAGACATGCACAAATACAGTACACATGAACCTTTCTGAAAACATTACTCAGTAAATATTCTAGTCAAACCAAAGGAAAAAATCTGAAGACAGAGTTCATGAATAGAAACACAAGACTGAACTGACATAGAAAGGCTATCTCTTGCTATCAAGAGAAATAAATTCTGGACAAGCAGCAAAACTCAAAAAGCAAGCCATCCTCTGGTGTCAGAAACAAAGACAAAATTCAAAGTAGACAGAAAGCAAGAGCTTATGATTCAGCCACCCACAGGGATTTTAGAGATTGAGAGATATGTCCTAGAAGCCAGGGTCTGGAACATATTAGTTTAAAATTTTTCACACAAAAGAATTAGGAAAAAGCCATGTTGAACATCTGTAAACCTTCTTCCTGAATTCAGTAATTGTTACCCCTTTGCTAACCTTGCTTTCTCTCTCTTGCATAGTACAAAATATACATGCATCTTTTTTTGTTTTGTTTTTTCTTTTTTTGTATTTTTTTTTTAGCTGAAACGTGTAAAAAGTTGCAGATAAGTCAAAGCAAAAACCCAAGATGGGACAATGAGAAATGCATTGTAGTGATAAAAGGTTTGTTCAGACCATAAAAAGAAAATAATTTAAGAAAATAATCAATCCAGTAAAAGCAAGAAAAAAGGGGGAAGATATAACCACAAACCTTTATACATTACATACTGCATTACATATTCTGCATTCAAATTACAAAGGACATATGACAAAAATGCAACCCATATTGGAAGAATTCAACTCTCCCTCTGAACCTGCTGTACCAAGTACTCAAAAAGGTCAAGTGAGGATATGCCCTTCCCAGCATTTCTCACCTGGACTGGCACATCAAGGAGGGCCTTCGTCAATATCTCCTGAGTGCAGCCTCCTCACTGATCAGCAAAGCCCAAGCAGTCAGAAAATGCTATACCCATTTCCCAATTACTGTCACTCACCTAGACATGTGCTTTGAGAAACTCCATTTTCCACCATCCAGGGGTCTTCCCCTTGCTCTAACTGGAGGATAACTTTTGGTTTGGAAAACAGAATCCCTGTTCATGAGCAAGAAAGAGAATGAATCCATGGTGCAGACATGAGTGGCCAGTCTGACACTCAGATCCAGCCCCAGAGTCTGGGGCAGAGGGACAGTTGAGAGGAAAGAGATTTGTTCTGAGAAGGGCTTAAAATTGGGCTCCCAGAGGATGGCCAGGAGGTGGTCTCAGGAAGAAAGTTAGGGCTCTGGCTGTGCACTCCTCCAAGCTGGAACCTCCTGTGAGACCCAGAGGGACAGAGTTCAGGGGGCAGAAGACAGGAAAGCACAGAGAGGATGCCCATCACCAATTCTACCAAGCCGAGGCTTGTCCCGGCGGCCAAGGGCAATAGCAACCGCTACTTTCTGAGTCCACCTGTGGGCTGAACCTGGCCATGCCCTCCAAGTGTCCTCCTTGGAGAGGGCACCAAGGTGCTCCCCCAGCAGATTCTACATCATAAGGAAAGGTCCTTACCCAGCGAGAATAGAGTGCTGTAGTTCTCCAGCATCACCTCCTGGTACAAGGTTCTCTGCGCAGAGTCCAGATGCAACCACTCATCCTGGCTGAAGAACACAGCCACATCCCTGAATGTCACAGACTCCTGTAACAGAAACCCATTCTTGCTCACCCAGGGCCACACCCTCTGTGGGATGACTGGGCAGCAACACTGTCACCACTCTAGATTCTGAGCATTTCAGGCTGAATACATTCTGACCACCCCTCAATTACTGATCACGTATATATTTGACACCTACCTACTGTCAGTGAAGCACTGTATCCCCAGAAAAATGAAACACAGCAGCCAAACAAGGTAAAGCACTTGAAATAATTAAATAAAATCAGAATGACGGACACACTGAACTCTAGACATGGACATATACAATCACCTGGACCAAACTCATTTTACAGGTGAGACATGAGAATTGGGTTTTAGAAGGTTTTAGAGCCTCCAGTACACTCACTCAAGGAGGAATAGGTGTGCTTGGATTCTGTCATCACCGTGGGCCACCTGTGTCCGGGTGAGAGGACACTGACAGTCACAGTAAGGGAGGCTCGGAGAATGTCCCAGGCATGGCTTTCCCAGGAGCGGGCCCAGCGTGGTAAGCTGCACAATCTTTGAAGAGCCAGGTGAGAAGGCTGCAGTTGGGACTCTCTCTCCCCACCCCAGAAGTCTTTGTTCTACCTCTCTCTGATACCAAGCAGGATCCTGTGGGGCCCTCCTGTACACAAAGAGCCTTTCCATGTCCCCCATTTCTTGTTTGTAGGAGAAGGGCTTCAGCTTCCTAGGCCTTCCTGAACACAAAGAGCAGATTCAAACAGTTGCTAATCAGGGAAGTAAGGGAATGCAGAAACAAAGGAACAGACAAAGGAAACGTTTCTGTTGTCAAGAAACAACAGTGCAGCCAAAAAGCAGGGTCCTGGTTCCTGCTCAAGGGACATACATAACAATATATCTTTGAGTTCTTCTGCAGGAACTAAGGCCCCCATCCAGGTAGAGAATGTTACTTAAGGCTGAGCGCAAGAGTCCTGGAACACTGCCCTGTTACCTCACCACCAACCAATCAGAAGAAAGTCACACACTCTGCAGCCCTCACCCCAACTTTTCCCTTAAAAAACTTATCCCTGAAAACAGTCAGGGAGTTCAAGTTTTTTTAAACACAAGCCATCTGTTCTCTGTGCTTGGCCCTGCAATAAACCTTTTCCACTCCAAACCCTGACGTTTTGGTTAGTTTTGCCTCACTGTGCATCAGGGACACGAACTTGCTTTCAGTAACATCTCCCGCTTCACTGCATCACAAGTCACCTCTTTTAAAGTAGTGGCCCCTTTCTTTTATTATTAAGAACCTTTTTTTAAAAAGCAAATTAGGAATAAGCAAAAGAAAAAGGAATGTTGGGCTTCCCTGGTGGCGCAGTTGTTGAGAGTCCGCCTGCTGATTCAGGGGACACGGGTTCGTGCCCCAGTCTGGGAGGATCCCACATGCTGCGGAGCGGCTGGGCCCGTGAGCCATGGCCACTGAGCCTGCGCGTCCGGAGCCTGTGCTCCGCAACGGGGGAGGCCACAACAGTGAGAGGCCCGCGTACCACAAAAAAAAAAAAAAGAAAAAAGAAAAAGGAATGTTAATCTAACTTTCTACCACCAGAAACAAGGTTTATTAACTTCTTGCTGTATGTCCTTTCAGACTTTTACATGATAATATGGCCCTAAGTTTAAACAAAAATAAAATGTTACACAGGTAACTTTATCCAACAACATTTTTTATTTGCTGCCCAGCATCTCACTGTATAGATTATAGATTAATAGATGATTTACTTAAGTAATCTACTGGTGGGCATTTAGGTAACTAATCTACTGGTGGGCATTTAGGTTGTTTCCATCTTTGTAACCCTAAAAATTCTGGATTGAGCATCCCTGCACATCACAAAAAAGCGTGCAAAGCCTATTTCCTTAGGACACATTTCTAGAGGCAGAAATACTTCCACACTTTCTCTTTATCCCCAAAACCCAGAAAGGAGATCACAAGGCCAGGGATGTTCTCTGACTAACAAGGGCAAAAACAAATTAAAACTAAGGCTGTTGGAAATAAGTGAGAAGACTCCCACCCCAATCTCCATTTTCTTTCTGAATTTCTATCTTCGTCCTTACCAAATGTATGTAAATCTTTTTTTTTTCAGTACAAGGGCCTCTCACTGTTGTGGCCCCTCCTGTTGTGGAGCACAGGCTCTGGACACGCAGGTTCAGCGGCCATGGCTCACGGACCCAGCCGCTGCGTGGCATGTGGGATCCTTCCGGACCAGGGCACGAACCCGTGTCCCCTGCATCGGCAGGCGTACTCTCAACCACTGCGCCACCAGGGAAGCCCTGTAAATCTTTTTAATAGCTAAATAAACCATCTGCCAGTCTCACAACTCAGGACTGTTTCCTCAAGGACCTGGTAACCATTTCTTTGAGCGCCAACATTCCCAATTCCTGGGAGGAGATGGGCCTAACTTGTCACCTGACAAATTTCCAAATTGTGAAATTGGGTTATAGCACTTAGCTATATAAGAGTGAGTTTTCTGTCTTTGCATTCTCTTTAGTGGATTGCCTGTGATACACATTACATTTTGGCTTAATGTTTATTCAATAATAAAAGAGTTTTCTTTCTCTTCTACCTTTGTGGAAAGGTTTCCTGGGTTGAGAAGAGATTATGTTTTTAATTATAGTTCCCCAAGTGAAAGGGCAAAGAACGGAAAAAATCACTGTGAACCAGATGCTTCCCACCTAAGGAAAGGCTCACTTCCCAAATCTGTCCCCGCAAACCACTGCCCAAATTTTGACTTCTTTTCCTTTCACCATCTGTACTAGCCTAATCCTGCTTGCATGTGCAAAATCGCACAGTAGGAGGGAGTATCCCTGACCACACCTGCTGACTCAGAGGTCTTCTTTCTAGGATCTTCTTAGAAAATCACCTGGACCCTTACCAGGTATTACTGGAGTAGACTGGTTCTCAATACCTTGAGGATAGAGACCTTCCCCTTCGATTTCCTAGCATTATGGAAAGATCTGACTCCCCCATGCCTCTGCCCTCCCCAAGGCAAAACACACCTGGATCCCACACAAAGCTCTGGGTGTGGCACTGGCATGGGGCCTTGTGGGCCCATTCATTTCCTAGTCAACAAGCACTAACTGTTACGTAGAAAATTCAAAATGAGACTGGCCCTGCAGCAAGGGAAACACCTTCTTTCTGAAGTTCCTCAACTATCAGGCCTTCTGGTCCCTCAATGGGCTTCATTACCTAGAAAAGCTCAACAATGGATGAAGCATGTTCCCCACCACTGAACTCAGAAGGCAGTTCAAGAAAGAAGCCTTCACATACCAGAGCCTGGGCTGGCAGCAATCTTGTGGCCATGTCTCCCTCCCGCTGCTCCTTTTGGAGAAGGCACCTGAAACGGAGAAAGAAACTGTGAGGTCTCTCCATCCTGTCTGTACTCCCGTCCTCATCAGGGTTAGACTAGGTTAAGAAGTCTCCACACACTGAGCACCCCGCAGAAGGAAACCAGAAGGAACCTGGAAGCCCAGGCATTCCTGAGTGGGAGGGGCCCTGTGCTTGACCACCAAAACCAGGAGTGGGCAGCAAGAAGACTGCCAGTCACTGGGCCCGCTACCTTTCAGCCAGTGGTTTATGAATAAAGAGGAATCAAACTAAGGGCTTAGAACCATCTGATATGCATTAACAGTGTAAAGGGCAGTCACACAGGGCTCACAGAAATGTTTAGTCATTGAGAAAGGACATAAATATTCCACACACCTGCACTTAGGTACTTTGAGCTATAGTAATTATGATATAATAATTCTTCAAAAGTCATTTTAAGAATTGGTGTCCTTTTCATAAATAGTCAACCAAAAATCAGTTGTGTTTTTGGAAATTGTGTTTCCTTTCGAAGACTTATCAAAGCTCCTTAAACATAAAAGGAAACATTACCTATCCACCTTCCCTACTCCCACACCCCCCAAAAATACAAGACTTAGAAGAAATAGCTTCGTTGGCTAGAAATGAATTTAAAATTTAGAGAAAAGGGAAGTAACTTTGCAAGCGGACAAAATTACTCTAAACAAAAAAGTAAACAGTTAAATCACTTAGGATTCACTCTAGGAGAACAATGTCAAAAAACAAGGTTGGCAAAAACGGATAAACGTAAAGTTTAAACTCTAGGGGGGGAAAAACCAACCAACGGAAAAAGCCGAAAACCGCCCCAGGGTTCACGAACCCTGAAAACAAGGCACAGCTTGCTGCAATCTCTTTTCGAGGGCCGTTTCTCCAGGAGCCTTGCCCCAGGCCAAGGCCCCGCTGTCGGGCGGGGAGACCTCCCCGGGCAACGCCCCCTCCTCGGGCCGCGTTCACCTGCCAAGGCCGCCTGGGCTGGCACGCCCAGAGGTGGGACTCGCGCCGCGGCTGGCCTTCTGTCCTGGCCCCGCCGTAGGAGGCGCACACCCCGGGCCCACTCTCACAGGCAGTCTGTACCTGGGCTCGCCGGGACGGGGCCTCGAAGCGGCAGCCCTTACTGCAGGCAAGGGGAACACCTAGTACAGAGATATTTGTTGTCGCCGCCGCCGCCAGGCCGCCGGACAAAAATGCGCGTGCGCAAAGGAGAACCGCAGCGCTTTTCCTTTCGAACTATACTTCCCAGACGTCTGCACTCTACGGCACTCTACGGGGTACGAGAAGGGCCAACGGCGGGAAGGCTAGAGTCTTGCTAGAAAAAGCAGTCTTGCTAGAAGGCAGAGGAAGTTGAAGCCTCTGCTGTAACCACGTGTCCTCTCGCGCACCCTTTTTATTCATAATTATGATGACAATGATAGTAAGAGAGAAAAGTGAATATGTAATAGAAAATGTGGAAGACTAGACGTTTGCTGCTCCTTATTGGTTATTGAGAAAACTTAGAATCTATTTAACAAATTTTTGAATTAAAAAAATTGTCTAAATTTTGTAGCCTATGATAAAAGATATATTTTTTAACTGACACACTGGGTAAAAACAAAAACATAGACCTAGTATTTCCCTTTTCGTGACACTCATTACTTCTTTTAAAAGGGTTCCTTTAAATTGTAAAGCTTGTCTTCCAGTATTGACTGTACTTCCCTTCTTTACAACTGCATCCTCATTGTCTGGCACTGTACATACCAAATAATACGTATTCAATAAGTGTTGAATGAATGCTTTTTTAAATATCCAGCATTACGGTTTACAAAAACAGTCCTAAAATCAAAGGGTACCTTAAGGTAGAAAATAAAGAGATGAATTAAGATATACCTGGAAAAATAATATGAAAAAGAAATCTGGGATCACAATGTTACAAAGAAAAAGATATTTCAGAGTAAAAATAGTTAAGTTGGACAAAATACGTTGTTATGTATCGATAAAAGATAACAATACACATTACTAACCACTAGGGAAATGCAAATCAAAACCACAATGAGCTATCACTTTACACTCATTAAGATAGCTGCTATCAAAACAAACAAACAAACACAAAAGCAAAATAATACAGAAAACAACAAGTGTTGGTGAGGACTTGTTGAAATTGAATCCTTGTGAATTGCTGGTGACAATGTAAAATGGTGCAGCTGCTGTGGAAAATAGTACGGCGTGTCAACTTAAAAAAAATGCACAACGTGCAAGTTGTGAGTCAAGTTTTATTTGGGGCGAAATGAGGACTATAGCCTGGGAGACAGCATTTCAGATAGCTCTGAGAAACTGCTCCAAAGAGGTAGTGGGGAAGGTCAGTATATTTGTGATTTTGGTGAAGGGGGAGTACATGCAATCAAGCACATATTTTTTTTGCAGAAGGTTTCTGCTAGTCACGAGGAGCAATCATCACCATGAAGGTGCTTAGTGCTTTTCTAGATATGAGGAGATGCAAGAATTGGACTCGTAAAATTGTCTCCTGAAAATATCTGACTATCTGAAGACCTGTTCTGCCAGTTTTTCCCAGAGCACATAGTGTCTCATTTCTGCTCTCCACCCTGAATTCCTTTCAGGGGGTGTTGAAAGTCAGCAGCTGCAGCAGCACATCTACCTTGTAGAGGTAGATGGCAAGTACCAATGGCAAGTGCCAATTTGTAGTTGACTGGCGGTTCCTCAAAAAATTAAAAATAGAATTACCATGTAATCCAGCAATTCCACTTCTAGGTATATTCCCCAAAGAATTGAAAGCAAGGACTCAAGCAGGTATTTGTACACTAATGTTCACGGCAACATTATTCACAATAGTCAAAAGGTAGAAACAACTGAAGTGTCAATGAATGGATGAATGGATAAACAAAATGTGGTCTATCTGTACAATGAAGCATTATTCAGCCATAAAATGAAGGAAAATCCAATACATGCTACAACATGGATGAATCTTGAAGACATGCAAAGTAAAATAAGGCAGACACAAAAGGACAAAAATTGTATGATTCCACCTATATGAGGTATCTAGAAGAGTCAGATTCATAGAAGGAAAGTAGAATAGTGGTTACCAATGGTTGAAGGAAGAGGGAAATGAGGATTTATTGTTTAATGGGTACAGAGTTTCAGTTTGGGATAATGAAAAATTTCTGGAGGTGACTAGTGGTGATGATTGCACAACAGTGTAAATATGCTTAAAGCTATTAAGCTGTACACTTAAAAATTATTAAAATGGTAAATTTTGTTATATGTATTTTACCACAATAAAATAATAATATAAAATAAAATAACAATTATGAACCATTACTGGCAAGACAGCATTGAGATTTACAAAGTAAAAACAAGGTGGCAGACTGAATACACATAACTACCTCCTTTTTTCTCTTCATATTCTTTTAAATAACAAAAACACATTTATAATTTGAAAAGTAATAAAAACCATACACCTCTAGAAAAATACCACCAGAACACCAGAAATTGATAATCTTGGAAGGCATGCAGCAGATATGTGCCCTGAGAGCCAAAGGCCATCTACTAGATCCATATGTCTCCTTGCATGGCCCTGCAATAAACCGTTTTCTGCTCCAAACTCCGACTTTTCCATTTGTTTGGCACATTAACTTGTGTTGGGTAACAAAAGTATTTACACAGATTATAGTTCCTAGAATAGCTCTGATGGAATTAATTACGAATATAATTCATTACAAAATCAAAGAAAGTAAAATTTGTATGGATTACAAGGAAATGAAGTAAGTAAATTAATCAGTAAAACATTTGAGTCAAAATTAGTGTTGAGGCATACTGTGAGGGTAATTAATCAAGCAATTAAAAACAAAAATGATTACAAAAGAGAGTGGCAAAGAGAATATAGTAGCAGGTTAGTGTTCTTGATTATTCAGGAGAATGACATAATTTCAGAAATAAGTTTTAAAAAGCTTAAATGTGTATGTTAAATATTCAATAGAACCCACTAGGCAAATCAATATATGAATATCTAACCAGCCACTGCATAATCTTTTTTTTTTGTAGGTTCAAATCTTACTTATTTATTTATTTTTATAATTTTTATTGGAGTATAGTTGATTTACAATGTTATGTTGTTTCAGGTGTACAACAAAGTGAATCAGCTATACACATACATATATCCACTCTTTTTTAGATTCTTTTCCCATATAGGTCATTACAGAGTATTGATTAGGGTTACCTGTGCTATACAGTAGGTCTTTATTAGTTATCTATTTTATAAATAGTAGTGTATATATGTCAATCCCAATCTCCCAATTTAACCATCCTCCGCTTTCCCCCGGCAACCATACGTTTTTGTTTTGCTTTGCTTTGTTTTTTTTCTTTTTGTTTTTAAAAAGAATTGTTTATTTACTGGACCTGGGGAAGATTAGATACACAACCAATTTTAAAAGTACATCTTTTAACTCAATTTTGAAGTGTTTTCACACACACACACTCACACACACACACAAATTGGAATGCAACAGTTGTCCTAAGGTAAAACACAGTCATCGTAAACTGTTGCAAGTATTTTCACCCAAGGTTGAAAAATTGTTTATCCTGAACATGAAAACCTGTAACAGATTTAAATTAATTATATAAAACTCGTCACTTGTAGTTTTCCCCTTGCAAAGATCCCAAAAAAATATACAAGTAACTAATATACATCAGTCACAACATAATCCTGGATCACTCTCACACCAAAACTAGATGCTCCTTTAATTTTAACCCATCATTAGAGGCCAAGAGAAAGTCATTTTGTTTTATACGAAACAAAATTCACATGTGCCAAAAAAGAAAGGCCCAAGAAAAACAAAAACAAACACCCTAGTGCTGACAATAATGTTCAGTACACTAATTAAACAGTGACCAAAATGCCACTGGTCAAAAATAAAATAGTGGCTGTATATCACTGCAAAGAAATCCAAGAGGCTTTTAACCCTTTGGCATCAGAAATCCAGATTTTTCCAATTATGTGAATGCATACCTCCTCTGTGCTAAGAGTAGAGAAAGTGGATAAGCCAGCACAGAAAGAAAAAGAACTACCATTCACTGCAACACCCAGAGAATTGGCTTTAATAGCGACTTCTTACAAGATTAGGCAGAAACCAAAAACTGGTTATTAGCTGCTTGTGTCAACAACTTTAAGTGGAGGTGATTGAGTTCTAAGGTTCAAAGTAAAACTGTAAAGGGGAAAAAGGTTGTTGGTTTAAGTCTTATCTTTAAAGCAAAAACAAGATAGACAAAGTATAAAAGCACCAACCTGGTAGCACACTCTAGTCACAGAGCTCTACCATTAGGCTGGATAGAAAATGTCAAGATTCAGATTGTTGTTTCTGATAAGGACTCAACAAAATGAATCTTTAATGACTTGAACTGCGGGATAAGGGATCCCAAGAATGCAGTCATTTTTAGTAAAGTACTATCAGTAAAGTACAATCCTGAACAGACTGCATTTTATTATAAAAACAAAAGAAAGAAGATATAATAAGGACTATGCACCTATATTCCACTTACAGTGCTTGAGTTCTGGAAGGACCTTATAATGGAGGAAGAACTCAAATATGAAATCATGCCAATCACATGTCAAATTTCACTATGACTTTCCTAAAAAATGTTTCTCCCCAATATATATTAATCACAAAGAAACATAAGCTGTGAATGTACAGTTTAGAAAATAAAAACATAGAAACTAATGACCTTATTATGACCACGATGTTTGGTAAACAGTGAATTATGAGTTTGGGATCATCAGAAAAAGCCTTTTTAAACAACCCTCCGGACTTCAAAAAATCTCTTCAGGAGTGGAAGGATGTGCTCTCACTCCCTCTTGTGAGAGCACAGCAATCACAACTGGCTGCTAGACGATCATCGACAGGGGGGACACTGGAGCTCACCAGGGAAGATGCCCCACATCCAAAGACAGAGGAGAGGTCATGGTGGGATGGTGGGAGGGGTGCAATCACAGTAGGGTCGAGTCCCATAACTGCTGGGTGGGTGACTCACAGACTGCAGAACACTTCTACCACAGAAGTCCACCAAATGGAGTGAAGGTTCTGAGCCCCACGTCAGGATCCCAACCTGGGGGTACAGCAACGGGACGAGGAATTCCTAGAAAATCAGACTTTGAAGGCTCCTGGGATTTGATTGCAGGACTTCGACAGGACTGGAGGAGGCAGGAAATCCATTCTTGGAGGGCGAACACAGAGTAGTGTGTGCATCAGGACCCAGGAGGGGGAGTGGGGACCCCAGGAGAGACAGAGACAGGCCTGCCTGCTGGTGTTGGGGGGTCTCCTGCAAAGATGGGGGGCAGCAGTGGCTCACCGTGGGGATGGGGACACTGGCAGCAGAAGTTCTGGGAAGTGCAACTTGGCTTGAGCCTTCCCAGAGTCTGTCATTGGCCCCACCAAGGAGTCTGGGTGGGCTCAAGTGTTGAGTTGCCTCAGGTCAAACAACCAACAGGGAGGGAACCCAGTCCAACACATCAGCAGTCAAGCGGATTAAAGTTGTACTGAGCTCTGCCTGCCACCAGTCCCTACCATCAGGAAACTTGCACAAGCCTCATCCACCAGAGGGCAGACAGCAGAATCAAGAAAAACTACAATCCTGCAGCATGTGGAACAAAAACCACATTCACAGAAAGATAGACAAGATG
Source organism: Hyperoodon ampullatus (assembly GCF_949752795.1). Taxonomy (NCBI): domain Eukaryota; kingdom Metazoa; phylum Chordata; class Mammalia; order Artiodactyla; family Ziphiidae; genus Hyperoodon; species Hyperoodon ampullatus. Next base: position 2,591,646 of record NC_136917.1, read on the forward strand.
AAAAGGCAGCGGGCTATGTACCAGATGAAGGAACAAGATGAAACCCCAGAAAAACAACTGTATGAAGTGGAGATATGCAACCTTCCAGAAATAGAATTCAGAATAATGACAGTGAAGATGATTCAGGACCTCAGAGAAAGAATGGAGGCAAAGATCGAGAAGCTGCAAGAAATGTTTAACAAAGACCTAGAAGAATTAAAGAACAAACAAACAGAGATGAACAATACAATGACTGACATGAAAACTACACTAGAAGGAATCAATAGCAGAATAACTGAGGCAGAAGAATGGATAAGTGACCTGGAAGACAAAATGGTGGAATTCACTGCTGCAGAACAGAATAAAGAAAAAAGAATGAAAAGAAATGAAGACAGCCTAAGAGACCTCTGGGACAACATTAAATGCAACAACATTCGCATTATAGGGGTCTCAGAAGGAGAAGAGAGAGAGATGGGACCAGAGGAAATATTTGAAGAGAATATAGGCAAAAACTTCCCTAACATAGGAAAGGAAATAGCCACTCAAGTCCAGGAAACACACTGAGTCCCATACAAGATAAACCCAAGGAGAAACAGGCCGAGACACATAGTAATCAAATGGCAAAAATTAAAGACAAAGAAAAATTATTGAACACAGCAAGAGAAAAATGACAAATAACATACAAGGGAACTCCCATAAGGTTAACAGCTGATTTCTCAGCAGAAATTCTACAAGCCAGAAGGGAGTGGCATGACATACTTAAAGTGATGAAAGGGAAGAACCTACAACCAAGATTAATCTACCTAGCAAGGATCTCATTCAGGTTCGATGAAGAAATCAAAAGCTTTATAGAAAAGTAAAGGGTAAGAGAATTCAGCACCACCAAAGAGCTCTACAACAAATGCTAAAGGAACTTCTCTAAGTGGGAAACACAAGAGGAGAAAAGGATCTACAAAAACAAACCCAAACCAATTAAGAAAAGGGTCATAGAAATATACATATCAATAATTACCTTAAATGTGAATGGATTGAATCCTCCAACCAAAAGACACAGGATTGCTGAATGGATACAAAAACAAGACCCATATATATGCTGTCTACAAGACACACACTTCAGACCTAGGGACACATACAGACTGTAAGTGAGGGGATGGAAAAAGATATTCCATGCAAATGGAAATCAAAAGAAAGCTGGAGTAGCAATACATATATCAGATAAAATAGACTTTAAAATAAAGAATATTACAAGACACAAGGAAGGACACGACATAATGATCAAGGGATCAATCCAAAAAGAAGATATAACAATTATAAATATATATGCACCCAACATAGGAGCACCTCAATACATAAGGAAACTACTAACAGCTATAAAAGAGGAAATCGACAGTAACACAATAATAGTGGGGGACTTTAACACCTCACTTACACCAATGGACAGATCATCCAAAGTGAAAATAAATAAGGAAAGAGAAGCTTTAAATGACACAATAGACCAAATAATTTTAATTGATATTTATAGGACATTCCATCCAAAAACAGCAGATTACACTTTCTTCTCAAGTGCGCATGGAACATTCTCCAGGATAGATCACACCTTGGGTGACAAATCAAGCCTCAGTAAATGTAAGAAAATTGAAATCATATCAAGCATCTTTTCTGACCACAAAGCTATGAGATTAGAAATCAATTACAGGGAAAAAAACACATAAAAAACACAAACACATGGAGGCTAAACAATACATTACTAAATAACCAAGAGATCACTGAAGAAATCAAAGAGGAAATTAAAAAATACCTAGAGACAAATGACAATGAAACAAGATGATCCAAAACCTATGGGATGCAGCAAAAGCAGTTCTAAGAGGGAAGTTTATAGCTATACAAACCTACCTCAAGAAACAAGAAAAATTACAAATAAACAATCTAGCCTTACACCTAAAGGAGGTACAGAAAGAGGAACCAAAAAAACCCAAAGTTAGTAGAAGGAAAGAAATCATAAAGATCTGAGCAGAAATAAATGAAATGGAAACAAGGAAAACAATAGCAAAGATCAATAAAACTAAAATCTGGTTCTCTGAGAAGAGAAACAAAATTGATAAACCATTAGCCAGACTCATCACAAAAAAGAGGGAGAGGACTGAAATCAATAAAATTAGAAATGAAAAAGGAGAAGTTACAACAGACACTGCAGAAATACAAAGCATCCTAAAAGACTACTACAAGCAACACTACGCCAATAGAATGGACAACCTGGAAGAAATGGACAAATTCTTAGAAAGGTATAACCTTCCAAGACTGAACCAGGAAGAAATAGAAAATATAAACAGACCAATCACAAGTAATGAAATTGAAACTATGATTAAAAATCTTCCAACAAACAAAAGTCCAGGAACAGATGGCTTCACAGGTGAATTCTATCAAACATTTAGAGAAGAGCTAACACCCATCCTTCTCAAACTCTTCCAAAAAATTGCAGAGGAAGAAACATCCCCAAACTCATTCTATGAGCCCACCATCACCCTGATAACAAAACCAGACAAAGATACTACAAAAAAAGGAATTTACAGACCAATATCGCTGATGAATATAGATGCAAATATCCTCAACAAAATACTAGCAAACCGAATCCAACAACACATTAAAAGGATCATACACCATGGTCAAGTGGGATTTATCCCAGGGATGCAAGGATTCTTCAATATAGGTAAATCAATCAGTGTGATACACCATATTAACAAATTGAAGAAGAAAAACCATATGATCATCTCAATAGATGCAGGGAAAGCTTTTGACAAAATTCAACACCCATTTATGATAAAAACTCTCCAGAAAGTGGGCAGAGAGGGAGCCTACCTCAACATAATAAAGGCCATATACGACAAACCCACAGCAAACATCATTCTCAATGGTGAAAAACTGAAAGCATTTCCTCTAAGATCAGGAACAAGACAAGGATGACCACTCTCACCACTATTATTCAACATAGTTTTGGAAGTCCTAGCCACAGCAGTCAGAGAAGAAAAAGAAATAAAAGGAATCCAAATAGGAAGAGAAGAAGTAAAACTGTCACTGTTTGCAGATGACATGATACTGTACATAGAGAATCCTAAAGATGCCACCAGAAAACTACTAGAGCTAATCAATGAATTTGGTAAAGTTGCAGGATACAAAGTTAATGCACATAAATCTCTGGCATTCCTATACACTAATGATGAAAAATCTGAAAGAGAAATTAAGGAAACACTCCCATTTACCATTGCAAAAAAAAGAATAAAATACCTAGGAGTAAACCTACCTAGGGAGACAAAAGACCTGTATGCAGAAAACTAAAAGACACTGATGAAAGAAATTAAAGATGATACCAACAGATGGAGAGATATACCATGTTCTTGGGTTGGAAGAATCAATATTGTGAAAATGACTATACTACCCAAAGCAATATACAGATTCAATGTAATCTCTATCAAATTACCAATGGCATTTTTTACAGAACTAGAACAAAAAAAAACTTAAAATTTATATGGAGATACAAAAGACCCCGAATAGCCAAAGCAGTCTTGAGGGAAAAAAGCAGAGCTGGAGGAATCAGACTCCCTGACTTCAGACTATACTACAAAGATACAGTAATGAAGACAGTATGGTACTGGCACAAAAACAGAAATATAGATCAATGGAACAAGATAGAAAGCCCAGAGATAAACTCACGCACCTATAGTCAACTAATCTATGACAAAGCAGGCAAAGATATACAATGGAGAAAAGACAGCCTCTTCAATAAGTGGTGCTGGGAAAACTGGACAGCTACATGTAAAAGAATGAAATTAGAACACTCCCTAACACTATACACAAAAATAAACTCAAAATGGATTAGACACCTAAATGTAAGACCGGACACTACAAAACTCTTAGAGGAAAACATAGGAAGAACACTCTTTGACATAAATCACAGCAAGGCCCTTTTTGATCCACTTCCTAGAGTAAGTGAAATAAAAACAAAAATAAACAAATGAGACCTAATGAAACTTCAAAGCTTTTGCACAGCAAAGGAAACCATAAACAAGATGAAAAGACAACCCTCAGAATGGGAGAAAATATTTGCAAACGAATCAACGGACAAAGGATTAATCTCCAAAATATATAAACAGCCCATGCAGCTCAATATTAAGAAAACAAACAACCCAATCCAAAAACGGGCCGAAGACTGAAATAGACATTTCTCCAAAGAAGACATACAGATGGCCAAGAAGCACATGAAAAGCTGCTCAACATCACTAATTATTAGAGAAATACAAATCAGAACTACAGTGAGGTATCACCTCACACCAGTTAGAATGCGCATCATCAGAAAATCTACAAACAACAAATGTTGGAGAGGGTGCGGAGAAAAGGGACCCCTCTTGCACTGTTGGTGGGAATGTAACTTGATACAGCCACTATGGAGAACAGTATGGAGGTTCCTTAAAAAACTAAAAATAGAATTACTATATGATCCAGCAATCCCACTACTGGGAATATACCCAGAGAAAACCATAATTCAAAAAGACACATGCACCTCAATGTTCATTGCAGCACTGTTTACAATAGCCAGGTCATGGAAGCAACCTAAATGTCCATCGACAGATGAATGGATAAAGAAGTTGTGGTTCTTATATACAATGGAATATTACTCATCCGTAAAAGGGAACGAAATTGGGTCATTTGTTGAGAAGTGGTTGGATCTAGAGACTGTCATACAGAGTGAAGTAAGTCAGAAAGAGAAATACAAATATCGTATATTAACGCATGTATGTGGAATCTAGAAAAATGGTACAGATGAACCTGTTTGCAGAGCAGAAATTGAGACACAGATGTAGAGAACAAATGTATGGACACTAAGTGGGGAAAGCCACGGTGGGGTGGGGGTGGTGTTATGATGAATTGGGCGATTGGGATTGACATGTATACACTGATGTGTATAAAATTGATGACTAATAAGAACCTGCTGTATAAAAAATTTAAATAAAATTCAAAAATTAAAAAAAATATTAGGACACACAAACTAGCAATGCATAAAAATGGTAATAATATATGATAACCATATTGGGCTTTTCCAGAATACAGATTATTTTAACTCTAAAAATAATGTGATTCACCACATTAACAGATTAAAGAAGAAAACACACATACACACACACACACACACACACAAAATCTCTTCAGGTAGTAGATCTGTCCCAATGTCATGGCAACTAGAACAAGAGCTTCAAAGAAGGACCAAAGGACCACTCTGCTGTTTGTTCTGTCACTGATTGCTCTGTGTATTCTCTCCTGAACTTCCATGTATTCCTGTTCATGCTTTACAGATGTCATTGCCACTGTGAGCTCATTAATCATTTCTTCTAGCTTTTTCTGGTGAGCTTCTGTTTCCATGTCTTGTCCTTTGGGCACCTCCTCAATATCAACGGTGAACATCACTATTTTTGGAGTCATGGTGGACATCCTATTGCTGAAACAAAACTTACATGTTCCATCCATGTGAACAGCAAATGTGTATTTCCCACTGGACTCCCAGTCTCCTTTATAAATTCCTTTATTATCAGGCCCTGTAATCTCCATGTCGATGTCCAGGAAGACACCCTCGGCCACCTCGAAGATGAGGCCCATCTTGATGCCCGAGGTGACCCGCTCGAAGCAGCACTCCTCCGCATGCGCGTCAATACTGACGAAGTAGTCCAAGGCCGTGGCCAGCATGGCAGCCAGGAGCACCAGCAGCTCAGTGAGCGTCACCATGGTGGGGCTGGGGCCGAAACCAGGACCGGGAGTGCGGCCTCCAGAGCCGCCATCACCGCCACCACCAGGGTCATCTCAGCCACCACCACCTCAGCCCACAAGTTTGTTTTCTACATCTGTGACTCTATTTCTGTTTGTAAATAAGTTCATTTGTACCTTTTTTTTTTTAGATTCCACATATAGGCAATATCGTATGATATTTGTCTTTCTCTGTCTGACTTACTTCACTCAGTATGACAATCTCTAGGTCCATCCATGTTGCTGCAAATGGCATTATTTAATTCTTTTTTTTATGGCTTAGCAATATATCGCATTTTCTTTATCCATTCATCTGTCAATGGACATTTAGGTTGCTTCCATGTCTTGGCTATTGTAAATAGTACTGCAATGAACATTGGGGTGCATGTATCTTATTTTATATATATATATATATATTTTTTTTTTTTTTTTTTTTTTTTTTTTTTGCGGTAGGCGGGCCTCTCACTGTTGTGGCCTCTCCCCTTGCGGAGCACAGGCTCCGGAGCACAGGCTCAGTGGCCATGGCTCACGGGCCCAGCCGCTCCGCGGCATGTGGGATCTTCCCAGACCGGGGCACGAACCCGTGTCCCCTGCATCGGCAGGCGGACTCTCAACCACTGCGCCACCAGGGAAGCCCTATTTTATATTTTTAAAATTAATTTTCATTGGAGTATAGTTGCTTTAGCATGTATCTTTTCAAAGTAGCACGTATACTTTTCAAAGTATATTCTCCAGATATATGCCCAGGAGTGGGATTGCTGGATCATATGGTAGCTCTATTTTTAGTTTTTTAAGGAACCTCCATACTGTTCTCCATAATGGTTGTACCACTTTACATTACAACCAACAGCGTAGGAGGGTTCCCTTTTCTCCACACCCTCTTCAGCACTTACTGTTTGCAGATTTTTTGATGATGGCTATTCTCACCGCTGTGAGGTAATACCTCTTTGTAGTTTTGATTTGAATTTCTCTAATAATTAGTGATGTTGAGCATCTTTTCATGTGCTTTTTGGCCATCTGTATGTCTTCTTTGGAGAAATGTCCATCTAGATCATCTGCCCATTTTTTGATTGGGTCATTTTTTTTATATTGAGCTGCATGAGGTGCTTTGTATATTTTGGAGATTAATCCCTTGTCTGTCACTTCATTAGCTAATGTTTTCTCTCATTCTATGGGTTGTCTTTTCTTTTTGTTTATGGGTTCCTTTGCTGTGCAAAAGCTTTTAAGTTTCATTAGGTCCCATTTGTTTATTTTTGTTTTTATTTTCCACACTGTAGGAGGTGGATCAAAAAAGATATTCCTGCAATTTATGTCAGAGAATGTTCTGCCTATGTTTTCCCCTAAGAGTTTTATAGTATCTGGCCTTACATTTAGGTCTTTAATACATTTTGAGTTTATTTTTGTGTATGGTATTAGGGAGTGTTCTAATTTCATTCTTTTACATGTAGCTGTTCAGTTTTCCCAGCACTACTTATTGAAGAGGCTGTCTTTTCTCCATTGTATATTCTTGCCTCCTTTGTCATAGATTAGTTGACCATAGGTGCATGGGTTTATCTCTGGAGTTTCTATAGTGTTCCATTAATCTATATTTCTGTTTTTGTGCCAGTAACAAACTATTTTGATTACTGTAGATTTGTAGTATAGTCTGAAGTCAGGGAGCCTGATTCCTTCAGCTCCATTTTTCTTTCTCAGGTTTGCATGGGTTATTTGGGGTCTTTTGTGTTTCCATACAAATTGTAAAATTTTTGTTCTAATTCTGTGAAAAAAGTCATTGGTAATTTGATAGAGATTGCATTGAATCTGTAGAGTGCTGTGGATAGGATAGTTATTTTGACAATATTGATTCTTCCCATCCAAGAACATGGTGTATCTCTCCATCTATTTGTGTCATCTTTCATTTCCTTTATCAGAATCTCAGAGCTTTCAGAGTACAGGTTTTTTTCCTCCTTAGGTAGGTTTATTCCTAGCTATTTTATTCTTTTTGATGTGATGGTAAATGGGATTGTTTCCTTAATTTCTATTTCTGATCTTTTGTTGTTAGTGTATAGGAATGCAGCAGATTTCTGTGTATTAATTTTTTATCCTGCAACTTTACCAAATTCAGTGATGAGCTCTAGTAGTTTTCTGGTAGCATCTGTAGGATTGTCTATGTATAGCATCATGTCATCTGCAAACAGTGATAGTTTTACTTCTTTTCCAGTTTGGACTCCTTTTATTTCTTTTTCTTTTCTGATTGTTGTGGCTAGAACCTCCAAAACTATGTTGAATAAAAGTGGTGAGAGTGGACATCTTTGTCTTATTCCTGATCTTAGAGGAAATGCTTTCAGTTTTTCACCACTGAGAATAATGTGAGCTGTGAGTTTGTTGTATATGGCCTTTATTATGTTGAGGTATATTCCCTCTGTGCCAGCTCTCTGGATAGTTTTTATCATAAATGGGTTTTGAATTTTGTCAAAAGCTTTTTCTGTACCTATTGAGATGATCATATGGTTTTTATTCTTTTTTAATGTGGTGTATCTCATTGATTGATTTGCATATATTGAAGAATCCTTGCATCCCTGGGATAAATTCCACTTGATCATGGTATATGATCCTTTTAATTTGTTGTTGGATTCAGGTTGCTGGTATTTTTTTGAGGATTTTTGCATTTATGTTCATCAGTGATGTTGGCCTGTAATTTTCTTCTTTTGTGGTATCTTTGCCTGGTTTTGGTATCTGGGTTATGGTGGCTTCATAGAATGAGCTTGGTAGTGTTCCTTCCTCTGAAATTTTTTGGAGTATCAGAAGAATAGGTATTAACTCTTCTCTAAATATTTGAGAGAATTCGCCTGTGAAGCAATCTGTTCCTGGACTTTTGTTTGTTGGAAGTTTTAAAATCACAGTTTTGATTTTAGTACATGTGATTTGTCTGTTCATATTTTCTATTTCTTTTTGGTTCAGTCTTGGAAGCTTGTACTTTTATAAGAATTTGTCCATTTCTTCTAGGTCGTCCATTTTATTGGTGTATAGTTGCTTGTAGTAGTCTCTTATAATCCTTGGATTTCTATGGTATCAGTTGTAACTTCTCCTTTTTTATTTCTAATTTTATTGAATTGAGCTCTCTCCCTTTATTTCCTTATGAGTCTAGCTAAAAGTTTATCAATTTTGTTTATCTTTTCAAAGAACCAGCTTGTAGTTTCATTGATCTTTTCTATTGTTTTCTTCATCTCTATTTCATCTATTTATGCTTTGATCTTTATGATTTCTTTCCTTCTACTAACTTTAGGTTTAGTTTGTTCTTCTTTCTCTAGTTACGTTAGGTATAACGTTAGGCTGTTTATTTGGGATTTTTCTTGTTTCCTGAGATCAGATTGTATTTCTATAAACGCTCATCTTAGAACTGCTTTTGCTGTGCCCCATAGGTTTTGGATTGTCGTGTTTTCATTTTCAATTGCCTCTAGGTATTTCCTCTTTGATTTCTTCAGTGATCCATTGATTGTTTAGTAGCATATTGTTTAGCTTCCATGTGTTTGTGTTTTTTACAGTTTTTTTCTTATAATTTATTTCTCATCTCATAGCATTGTGGTTGGAAAAGATGCTTGATATGATTTCAGTTTTCTTAAATTTACTGAGGTTTGGTTTGTGGCCCAAGATGTGAACTATCCTGGCGAATATTCCATGTGCACTTGAGAAGGATGTGTATTCTGCTGCTTTCAGATGGAATGCTCTATAAATAGCAATTAAGCCCATCTGATCTAATGTGTTATTTAAGGCTTGTGTTTCCTTACTGATTTTTTGTCTGGATGATCTGTCCATTGGTGTAAGTGGGGTGTTAAATTTCCCTGCTATTATTGTGTTGCTGTCCATTTCGCCATTTATGGCTGTTAGCAATTACCTTATATATTGAGGTACTCCTATGTTGAGTGCATATATATTTACAATTGTTATATTTTCTTCTTGGATTGATCCCATGATCATTATGTAGTGTCCTTCCTTGTATCTTGTAACAGTCTCTATTTTAAAGTCTACTTTTTCTGATATGAGTATTGCTACTCCAGCTTTCTTTTGATTTCCTTTTGCAAGAAATATCTTTTTCTATCCCCTCACTTTCATTTGGTATGTGTTCCTAGGTCTGAAGTGGGTCTCTTGTAGACGGCATATATATGGGTCTTGTTTTTGTATCCATTCAGCCAATCTATGTCTTTTGGTTAGAGCATTTAATCCATTTATATTTAAGGTAATTATCAGTATGTATGTTCCTATTGCCATTTTCTCAATTGTTTTGGATTTTTTTTTGGTTGGTCTTCTTTTGTTTTCTTCTCTTGTGATTTGATGACCATTTTTAGTGTTGTGTTTGGGTTGCGTTTCCTTTTTGTGTGTGTATCTATTGTTGTTTTTTGTTTGCAATTCCCATGAAGTTTTGATATAGCAGTCTGTATACGTACAAGGCTGCTTTGAGTTGTTGGTCTCTTAATTTCAAATGCACTTCCCATTTCCTTCATTTGTACTCTCCTCTTTTCATGGTTGCTTGTTTTGATATCATATATGTGTATGATAATTCCCTACTATTACTTTATTTTTGCCTTTACTCATGAGTTTCCCATTTGTGATTTTCTGGTTTCTAGTTGTGGCCTCTTTTTTCCCTCTTGCCTAGAGAAGTTCCTGTAGCATTTGTTGTAAGGCTGGTTTGGTGGTGATGAATTCTCTTAGCTTTTGCTTGTTTGTAAAGCTTTTGATTTCTCATTCAAATCTGAATGAGAACCTTGCTGGGTAGAGTATTCTTGGTTGTAGGTTTTTCCCTTTCATCACTTTAAATATATAATGCCACTCCCTTCCAGCCTGTAGTTTCTGCTGAAAAATCAGCCGATAACTTTATGGGGATTCCATTGTATGTTGCTTTTCCTTTGTTGCTTTTAATAATTTTTCCTTGTATTTAATTTTTGTGAGTTTGATTAATATGTGTCTCAGTGTGTTCCTCCCTGGGTTTACCCTGTATGAGACTTTCTGTGCTTCCTGGACTTGGGTGACTGTCCTCTCCCATGTTAGGGAATTTTTTGGCTATAATCTCTTCAAATATTTTCTCAGGCCCTTTTCCTTTCTCTTCTTCTCCTGGGACCCTTATAAGTTCAAGTTCCCTTGTTTCTCCTGGAATTTGCCTCTACATTTCCAAATTAAATAAAACAAAAGCAAAAGCAAACTTATGTTGCTATTTTTCTACTTTAAGATATTAAATATTGACAGTGTTTTATCCATGGTTTCATTTGTCTATATTTTTTTTAATTTAGGAAATATTTCGTATAATGGTTAGGAGACTATAACTTAGTCTCCTTCTTTGTAGAATGCAGAAAGTACTAGTAACTACCATTGACTTGTGAGGATTAAATGAGCTAAAGTACAAAAACACTTAGAGCACTGGCAAATGTAACCACTATACAAATATTATTATACAGTAAGTGTCATTATTTTTTTAATCTCCATTCTCAATCCAATCCTCAACACTCCCTCCACCACCACCACCCTGCCACCAGTGGTAACCATTCTCCTGGATTCATGTTGGTGTGTTTAAAGTTGTCCCAGACGTCCCTGAGATTGTCCTCATTTCTTTTCATTCTTTTTTCTTTATTCTGTTCTGTGGCAGTGATTTCCACCATTCTGTCTTCCATGTCACTTATATGTTCTTCTGCCTCAGTTATTCTGCTATTGATTCCTTCTAGTGCATCCTTCATTTCAGTTATTGTGTTGTTCATCTCTGTTTGTTTTTTCCTTAAATCTTCTATGTGTTTGTTAAGCATTTCTTGTATCATCTTGGTCTGTGCCTCCATTCTTTTTTTTTTTTTTTTTTTGTGGTAAACGGGCCTCTCACTGTTGTGGCCTCTCCCGTTGCAGAGCACAGGCTCCATACGTGCAGGCTCAGAGACCATGGATCACAGGCCCAGCTGCTCCATGGCATGTGGGATCCTCTCGGACCAGGGCATGAACCCGTGTCCCCCACATCGGCAGGCGGGCTCTCAACCACTGTGCCACCAGGGAAGCCCCATGCCTCCATTCTTTATCTGAGATTTTGAATTGTCTTTACTATCATTACTCTGAATTCTTTTTCAGGTAGATTGCCTATCTCCTCTTCATTTAGTTGTTCTTGTTGTTTTCTTCTTGTTCCACTGTCTGCAACATATTTTTCTGTTGTCTCATTTTGTCTAACTTTCTGTGTTTGTGGTCTCCTTTCCACAGGCTGCAGGATTGTAGTTCTTCTTGCTTCTTGTGTTTGACCCCTGGTGGGTGAGGTTGGTCCAGAGGCTTGTTTAGGCATCCTGGCTGGAGGGACTGGTGCCTGCCCTCTGGTGGGTGGAGCTGGGTCTTTCCCCTCTGGTGAGGGGGACCATGTCAAGGAGTGTGTTTTGAGGTGTCTATGAGCTCAGCACAACTTTAGGCAGCCTATCTGCTGCTGGGTGGGTCTGTGTTCCTATCTTATTGGTTGTATGGCCTGAAGCTTTCCAGCACTTGAAGTCTGCATGTTGTAGGGTGGGGCCAGGGCTTGGTGCCAAATTGGGGACTCCAGGAGAGCTCAGGCTGATCAATATTCCCGGGGGTCTCTACTACCAGTGGACTTGCCCTCATAATGAGCTACAGCTGACCCTTGCCTCCCTGGGGAACCCTCCAAAACCCCTAGGTAGGTCTAGCCCAGGTTCTTATGGAGGTACAGCTTTGTGCTGGCCCCAGTGCACATGAGACCTGTGTGTGCCCTCCAAGAGTGGAGTCTTTGTTTACCCAGCTCTGTGGGGCTCCTGCACTAAAGCTCCACTTGCCATCAAGGCTAAATGCTCTGGGGGTTCTTCCCCCCAATGCCAGACCATCAGACACTCTTGGAGGGCTATTTTTATGTGAGAATGTCCCTGTGTAGCCTGTGTGAGTTTAATATTTTTTGGTGCAAGGGCTGTTTTTAGTATAGAAGTCTACCACCTCTTTCCTCAGTTTATGCTGCCATTATCCTGTTGATAGGAGGTGTGAATGATGTTGTGGTGACCAGAGCCTGCACTGGATATTGAGCAGGGCCTCCCCTTGGCTCTGTGGTTGTCACTGCCCTGTCAGGGGCTGGGTCCACTCCCTAGTTGTTGGAGTAGAGGGCCCCAGACCTGTTTCATAGCTGTGTTTCTGATCTGCGGTGTGAGGTAGGTGGGATTGGAGCACTCCCACTGGGAGAGGACACTGAGTATTCCTCCTCTGGAGATGTTCACCTGTGGGTGTGCTCTGTTGTGTCACCTTTCACCTGTTGTGTGAACTCTCTGATTACACTGTTGTTGGCACTGCTCTCGGCCCCATCTTAACTGTGAGTATGTCAGCAATTGGTACTGGTGTCTCTCAGGTGTTGTTTTCAGCAGACCACCAGTATAGACCCACTGAAGTCAGGTCCCTGGATTGCAGTAATCACGGATCTAGACCTGCTCTGGGTGAGTGGGGGCAACTCAGACTCTAGTCTGGCCCAACCCCTGCATGTACATGTCCACAAAGTCCATAGCTTCTAAAGCTAGACCTGTCTTGGCTGTGGGAGCACTCATTGCCTGTTCAGATGTTCTGCAGGCGCTGAGTTTACAAAGTCGGTAGTGGGGGTGTGAATCTGCAATTTGCACAGCTGTGAGAGATTTCAGCTCTTCTTCCTTAGTTGCATGGCCCCTGGGGTTCAGCTGTGGTTTCAGCCCCACCTCTGCATGTGGGCCACCCACAGGCATCTACTCCCAAGGATGCCCTGGAGCACAAAAGCCCACCCTAGTGGGGGTCGAGGTGCGGAGGAGGAGGAGGCAGCCAGGGGCATGAGATCCTGCCCTGGTGGGAGCCCTTTCTAGTGCCCAGGGAGGCAGGGGTCAGTGCATGGAGATAGAGGCTGCAATGGCAGCCCTGCCCTTTGCACATCATTCAGCAATGGCACTTCGCTTCTATGGCAGTGTGGACTTCCTCCATGAGCATTCCTGGTTGCAGAGCTCCTCACTCCTGTCCCCTCAGTCTATCTCTGTACAGCCAACAGCAGTCCTCTCCCTGGGTCTACTCTCCAATCCCCGTGTTCCATCACCCAGACCCCATCCACATCAGCAGGCTCATGTCTCAGGCTGGGGTGCACATGGCTGTGGCACAGACCATCTGTGTAGGTCTCACTCTGTCCTGCCAGCCACAGATTGGTTGCTGTGCTCTCCTCCGAGCCCCCAAAGCTCCTCTTCTGTTCTAGCTGATCTCCCTGCTGGTGAGGGGCCTTCCCCAGATGTGGGAACCTCTCCTCTCCTTCAGCTCCCTCCCAGGGGTTGAGGTTCCATCCTGCTTCCTCTCCTCTTCCTTTTCCTTTCTTCTTCTTTTTCATCCTACCCAGTTACACGAGGATCTTTCTTGTCCTTTTAGGTGTCTAATTTCCTCTGCTAGTGTTCAGCAGGTGCTCTGTAGTTTTCCACTTGTATTCTTTAAAGATTTTATTTTATATATATATAGTTTTTGGCTGCGTTGGGTCTTTGTTGCTGCGTGCAGGCTTTCTCTAGTGTGGCAAGTGGGGGCTACTCTTCGTTGCGGTGCTCAATCTTCTCATTACGGTGGCTTCTCTTGTTGTGAAGCATGTGCTCTAGGAGCTCAGGCTTCAGTAGTTGTGGCACGTGAGTTCATTAGTTGTGGCATGTGGGCTCTAGAGCACAGGCTCAGTAGTTGTGGCGCACAGGGTTAGTTGCTCTGTGGCATGTGGGATCTTCCCAGACCAGGGATTGAACCTGTGTCCCCTGCATTGGCAGGTGGCTTCTTATCCACTGAGCCACCAGGGAAGTCCCTGTGGATGTATTCTTGATGCATATGTGAGGAGAGGTGAACTCCCCGTCCTCCTACTCTTCCACCATCTTGACTTCTCTGAGTAATCTTAAACTACATTCTACATTCTTTTTAAATATAAATTACTTTATTTATTATAGTAATTATATATTTACAATCAAAGTTGTCTTTTCACTATGTTCTGTTAACAAGAAATTAAATGGTAGTTATAAGCAAATTTGGTAGCCTAGGAAACAATAATTGTATATTCAGTTTAACAGAAATAAAAGAATTCGTGGCTGAAAATGCAAGATTGTTTGTTACATAGTCTTTAGCCTTGCAATTACCGTATAAAAAAGTTATTTTCACAGTGACAATTACTTGTGCTGTTTGAGCTTTAAGGGTTGGAATGTTAAGTACAACATCAGCTCCTTAAAGAAAAAGCAAAGTGATCTATGATATGTCTCCCCTGCAAGAGGGTATTTAGATTTACAATTAACATGAAAATCTTGTATCAGAATTCAGTGGGAGATTCTTCAGCATACCTCATCCAGCATATTCATAGTCCTATACCTGGTACGTATCTTGCCAACCTCACTTTCCCACATATGGAAGTACAGGTTCCCACGTACACATGGTGATAGAAAATAAAATACACTAAGTTAGTGCTCTAAATTTCAGTTCTAAGTCTCCCTGTTGATGTTAGTACGTAAGTATGCTGGCCGTAATAAGATAGACTGGGACCTGGGACCCTTTACCGGAGTGCTTGCACTTGCACCTGGACAAAAGTCTCCTCCAGCAACAAAATACAAAGAAACTAAATGGGGCTAAAAACAACAACAGTCATGTGCAATTGGGGCTATTATGAACAATAGACTATAAAAAGGGCACAAACTAACAGCCACTTCTGAGGTTCCCTGAGCAAAAGCAGGGTACTGTGCATGATCCCTGCACACAGCACCACCAAATGGGTGGGCAGATGACCTAAGCCACTCCTCTGGCTGGACCCACTGGTCTGCCCCACCTTCACTCCATTTAAGGAGCAAGCTTGCTCCTGCTACCCCTTGGGGGGTGAGCAGAGGAACCTGTTACTTCTTTTTGCTCCCTCATGTCCCACCAGTCCCAATAAAGCCTTGCCTGAATTTCTCATCTGGCCTCATAAATTTCTATTGATTAAAAAGTTCAAGAACCCAGGTTGGTATCAGTAATACTACTCCACGAGATGCAGAGAGCAAAAAATAGATTCCAGGATTTTGGAGGTAATTGAAGGGAAACAAAAGCACTGATGAGCTAGAATCAATAAGGATGTTAAGCTGCCAACCACTAAAATGTTAATTTGTTCCTTGGCTGAGGTTTCTCGGAAGAGGCCTGTGGTCCAAGCCACTGGTGCCTTGGGTCCTGGTAGAAAAGTTCTCCTTTAGGGTGTTGCTTCACTCTCACCAAGCCCACTCAAAGCCTAGCCAGCATTACCTCCCAAGGTCTCAGGTTCAGGCCTCCAAATGCAGAAACGCTGGGTGGGCTGGGATGTCCCAGGCCAGTGGGTGGGCGCTAAGAACTGGGGCACCCTAAAGTCCAGCTCTTCTCCCCACCTGGAGCAGCTAGGCAGCCCTGGTGCCACACCCCCACCCGGATTCTGTGCAGAGGCTCAGGGACCAGGCAAGACTTGTGGGGAAGATGGAGACCTCCAGGGCCAGTTCTCAATTATCTTATTGAGATTTTTTAAAATGTTACTTCAAAGAACTTAAGTGGAAAAGCCTTTTGCCTAACATGTGAACTGGGAAATATCAGAAATCAAAGTTTGGTTCTCAAAAAAAAAAAAAAAAAAGGTTTTTCCTGTCTCTATCTACTATAAAGGCCTAGAAAGAATGACAATCCAATAGCAATAACAAATTATGGTCTCTAAGTAGCATTTAATAAAAAAAGTTTCCATAGAGAAATGGCTGATTACAAATTCAAGACAGGGAGTTCACAAAATAAGTCTGGTGCTTGAAAGCTACTGGGTCATGTCAAAATGACATAGGAACCAACTTGAAGAGTTTCTGTTGGACAAAGATGGAGCAATTTGGGCATCAGAAAAGAATATTAACTGCAATGGATTGAAATGCATCTGATGCCAGAAAAATCTGTTTACTTGTGCTTCTGGCTAAGACAGAGGAAAAGGAACTAGAGTTATCTTCCCACCTTAAACAACAGCAATAACAACAAACACAGATGAAATATATGAAATAATATTTTCTAGACACAAGACATCAGGTGACAAAGGACATTGGTTCCTGAGAGACAAGAAA
Organism: Hyperoodon ampullatus; assembly: GCF_949752795.1. Taxonomy (NCBI): domain Eukaryota; kingdom Metazoa; phylum Chordata; class Mammalia; order Artiodactyla; family Ziphiidae; genus Hyperoodon; species Hyperoodon ampullatus. Next base: position 2,608,454 of record NC_136917.1, read on the forward strand.
CAAAGGAGAAGACCCTACAAAACCGTCCAAGCTTACTTCTTTGACAGAGTTTTCAGGTCAAGGCACAATAAAAGCATTTGCAAAACCCAACATCCATTTCTGATTAAAAACACTCACCAAACTGGAAATAGAAAGGAGCTTCCTCATCTGCAATATTAACAGTAGGTTTTACAGCTAACATCATGCTTGATGATAAAAGATAAAATGCTCTACAATCAGGAGCAACACAGGGATGTCACTCTCATCACTTCTATTCTTCATTTTAGTGGAGATTCTAGTCAGTGCAATAAGGCAAGAAAAAGAGAGAAAAGGCATCAAGATTGGTAAGGAAAAAGTAAAACTACCTTTATTTGCAACCAACACAATATTCTTTATAGGAAAATATGATGGAATCTACAAAAAGACTGCTAGAACTAGAAAGTAAGCTTAGCAAGATTGCAGTATACCACTAGGTTGCAGTCAGCCACTATAATTCGGAAAAGGCAAGGAAATGGATTCTAATCTAGAGTCAGTGTGAGTTCGGCTCAGTGAAACAAAGTTTTTTGACTTCTGGCCTCCAGAACTATAAGAGAACAAATTTATGTTTTTTTAAGCCACTGAATTTCAGCATCAATACACCTATTAAAATTATTTAAATAATTTTTTAAAAGATAATACAAAATGCTGGTGAAATGTGAGGCAACTAGAACTCTCATACTTTGGAAAAAATTTGTCAGTTTCTTATAAAGTTGAACATACACTTATCATATGCCTCAACAATCTCACTTCTAGGTTACTCAATAGAAATGAAAATATATGTCCATACAAAAATCTGTATGAAAATTTTACAGCAGCTTTATTCATAATAACCCGTAATTGAAAACACAAATGTCCAGCCACTGATAAATGAATAAACAATTTTTGGTACACATTTTTCTTAAAAAAAAACTACCGTTACATGCAATAATGTAGATGAATCTCTAAAACATTATGCTAAGTGAAATAAGCAAGACAGAAAAAGGATACATAGTGTATAATTCCCTTCATACAACAAACAAGAAAATGCAAAACTATATGGACAGAAATCAAATCAGTGGTTCCCTGGTTCAGGGAGTAGAAGGAGGAGGAAGGGATTGACTGCCAAGGGGCACAAGGGAACTTTCTGTGGTGATGTAAATGTTCTACATCTTGATTTTTCTGGCAGTTACATGACTGTAGGCCAAGATTCAACAAACTATATTGAAAACAAGTGTATTCTACTGTAAGTAAATTATGCTTCAATAAACCTGAATTTTAAAAATGAGTACATCCCTGAAAAAAAGCAATTAATATAATCACTCATATTAAAAAATGAAAGGAGAATGGGACTTCCCTGGTGGTCCAGTGGTTAAAACTCTGTGTTCCCAGTGCAGGGGGCCCGGGTTTGATCCCTGGTCAGGGAACTAGATCTCACATGCTGCAACTAAAAGATCCTGCGTGCTGCAACGGGGATCACGCATGCCACAGCTAGGACCCAGTGCAGCCAAATAAATAAATAAGTATTTTTTAAAAAAAATTAAGGGGGGCCCAGTCTTACCTAAGGGGCCCCACACTTTTAACAAAATGAAAGCAGAAAAATCACATGGTCGTCTAAATAGATGCAGAAGTTTCATGAAATTCAACAACCATTCATAATAAAAATTTGTGGCAAATTAGGATAGAAGGGAACTCAATCTGATACTGGATTTCTATCAAATACCTCCAGCTTACCACCATTCCAAATGATGAAACAGTGAAAAAAATTTTCCTTTTGAGATCATGAATAGGACAATGGTTCTGGTATCATCCCTTCTATTTGAGTTTTTTAAGAGATCATAAAACAATCAAGAATGGTTAAAAAAATAATTTAAAGGCATAAGGATTTAATGAAAGGAATCACATTATTTGTAGGTGATATGCTTCTGTATATACACAATCCAGCATATTCTACTTATAATTATTAGAATTAATGAGTTAGTGATATTGATAGCTGTAAAACTGATATAAAATTATTTGTTTTCCTATATATCAGCCACAAACTATCAAAAAGTGAAATAAAAGAGACACCATTTACAATAGCATCAAAAATATGCAGTCCTTAAGAATAAATCTAACAAAGATGTTCAAGGCCTCGATGAAGAAAATTATAAAACTTTATTGGCAGATGTTTTAAAATTTTAAATAAATGGAGAGAGAGACCATGTTCACAAATTAGAAACCTAAAAATTGTAAGTATGTTCAATTACCCCCCAAAGATTTACCAATTCAGTGCAATCCCAACAGGTTGTTTGCTGAAGTTAACAGGTTGATACTAAAATTTGTATCAGCGTGCATAGGGTCAAGAAGAATGAGGACAATAATGAAATAGAAGTATATGAGAGGAATTGCTCTCTAAGATACCAAGCCTTATGATAAAGATAGAATAGGTATGACATGTGTTGTTGCAAGATTAGATAAACAGATGAGTGAAATGAATTGAAGAGCCCAAACACACACCTATGTGTAATTGGCCACTTAATATATGACAGTTTTAGCATGGCAGGTCACTGAGGAAAGCATGAACTAGTTAATGAATGGAATTTGGATAGTTGGATACCATATGGAAAAGAAAAAAATGAAACTGGATCCTGCATCAGTCTGTTTAGATGAAGTTATGCTATAGTTAACAACCCCAATATCTCAGTTGTTCTCAAACTTTAGCTCACATAGGAATCATCTGGAGGACTAATTGAAACACATTTCTTGGCCTCACCCCCAGAGACACAAAAAAATGTTTGAATAAATAAGTAAATGGGTGAGAATAGATAAATCACTCATGCAGTTAATATAGAAACTCTGTCTTCAAGGAAGTGGAACATAACTTCCTTCCAAAGAGGACAGTACAGGAAAGTTTAAAGAAAAAAAAAGAATAACTTGACAATGGAGAAACATGACAACACACGTCAGCCAGGTAATTCAGGTCAACATCAATAGTCGTAAATTATGTTGATAGTATGTACCCTTGAAACAATGTGATGAAAACAACACTTTACCTCTGTGGTCTTCCTCCCAAAACCCCATAACCCCAGCTTAGTAATGAGAAAAACATCAAAAAAATCACAATAAAGGGAGATTCTACAAAATGCCTGACCAGTATTCCTCAAAACTATCAAGGTCATCAAAAATAAGGAAAGTCTGAGAGTGTCACAGCCAAAAGAAGCCTAAGGAGGACATGACAACTAAGTGTAATGTGTCATGGATGGGATCCTGGAATGGAAAAAAGCAAAAACTTAAGAAATTATTCTGAATAAAGTATGAACTTTAGTTAATAATAATTTATCAATATTGGTTCATTAATTGTGTGAAACGCAAGATGTTCATACTATGGGTTGAGTTGCATGGTAACTGTACTATTTTTGCAACTTTTCTATAAATCTAAACTATTATAAAATAAAAGTTTATTTTAAAAATGAGGCCTGGCCCAATATAAGGAGTTAGCTTTAATTTTAAGCAGAAGAGCATTATATGTGTTTAAATATTTTCATAGAACAGTTAGGATTCCTTTGATTTATAAAACATTTTCTCATATTCTTATTTTCATTTATATTTCCTTTTTGTAAAAAAAGAAAAAAAATTAGTCCTTTCTTTTCCTGCTTATCTCTGTAAGCTATAGGAAAAAACTGAGACAGACTTTGAAATGGACCAAAAAGTTTACTGAACGTCCTTTTGGGTTATTTAAGCCTTTCATTGTCTTTCAGCCATTTCACAGTTCTGAAAGTTGTAAAAAATTGTTAATAATGCAAGCTGTTCTTATTTACAGAAATGCAAATAAATTGTGTCTGGGGAATGCAATTGATTCTGCGTTCTTATGAATAGAAACTTTGTGCATCTATTTGTAGATCCAGATTTCCGCATTCTGGATTTGCCTTTATATGTGTGGTCCTTTGAATTTTCCTGTGAGTTGATTTTAAAATCTTACTTGTTCCCTCATTAGTTAATAAGTTAAATAAAATCCTTGGCATGCATTCATTTTATATTTCTATGAGAGTCATGGTCTTACCTGTTTTCTTTATTCCTTAACAAGGCCTTTGTGTTTCTCTCATTTTTTGAATCATTCAAATATTTTATTAGGCTTTTAATTTTTCTTATAATCTTTCATGATATTCAGAAATTTAAAATACTTTTGTAACTCAAATATCACAATATTTTCTGTGTCATTTATGCCATTGAGGAAAACATAAAAAAACCTTTACCATTCAGAGACCAGCTAGATCTCACATATTTTTATTCTAATTATATTTTTCAGTAAATTCTTTCTATCAAAAAAATGCATGCATATAGTATATATGTCAAATGGGAGGGGCAAGTTTTATCATCAAAAGGCAGGGCCTTATACAACTCCTCCCTAAAATGGAGTACCACATCTAGAGGAAACCTCTTTCAAGTTCCCTTGTTTCTCCTGGAATTTACCTCTACATTTCCAAATTAAATGAAACAAAAGCAAAAGCAAACTTATGCTGTTATTTTTCTACTTTAAGATATTAAATATTGACAATGTTTTATCCATGTTTTCATTTGTTTTTAATTTAGGAATTATTTGGTACAATGGTTAGTAAGCATAATTTGGTCTCCTTTGTAGAATGCAGAAAGTACTAGTAACTACCTATGGACTTGTGAAGATTAAATGAGCTAAAGAATAAAAAGCACTTAGAACACTGGCAAATTGTAAACACTATACAAGTATTAGACATTATTATACTATTATTGTCATTATTTTTTTATCTCCATTCTCAATCCAACCCTCAACACCCCTCCTCCCCTGCCCCCACACCAGTGATACCATTCTCCTGGATTCATTTTTATTATTCCATTGCTTTTTAAAAACAAATATTACAAATACGTGTACAAATACATATCCCTAAAATATCTGCCTAGCCTCCCGTAGTTAGATGTTTTGCCATCTAACTACCTTGTTAGGAAGCTTCATCTATCTTAATACACGTGACTGAAGTTCTTAATTTTCATTGTTCTTTGGGATGCCATTGTGTTACTTTACTACAATTTATTTATCCATTATTCTGGCAGTTGTCCTATGGTCCCCACTCCTACTACACTGCCTTTTCTCTCACAGCCTGCACCCATGGCTTCATAGGGACTTCCCTGTGATCAGTGGACAAAGGAAAAGAAAACTTGGGCCTGGTTTGCAGATGGTTCTGCACAATATGGAGGCATCACTGGAAGTGTTTCAGTAAGAAAAATACAGATTCTGTATCTGTGGCTCCAGTCAGATATCCAGCATTACAAATTAGCTTCAAGTTATACATACTTAACAAAAGTGGTTGAGGAGCGAGGAAGGGGCGGGGCCCGGGGGGAGAGGGAAGGAGAAGAAACAAAGAATTGAACATGCATGCAGGCTTTTCCATACCACCTTCAGTGCTAACCTGCTTCAGAGGGAAAGTAAAAGTAGGCAAGAATGAACAGCCATGGATTGTTGAACTGTTACCAGCACCATGCTTTTCAGCAACATTTCAGCAGAGTTTGAAACACTTCTTGCAGCAAAACCATTACAACAGACTCCCCAAATGACCTTTAACCACCTCAAGCTAACATCCAATTAATTTTAAACATTGGTATCAAATTCAATTTAAACAGTTAGAAAAAGTAAAAATGATACCACTTATGCCTCTAGAGTGTGATTAACCTTTTTCTTAGATGCTTGCATCACCTAGGAGTCTAATCACTTTCGACTGTTCAATAAAATTTCCATTTCTAATGGTGATCTTGCCACATCTGGCAGGAGACAATACAGTAATGCTGAAAAAGCCTCTATGCAGTCCTGTTAGTGTCTTAAAGAGCCTAAAAACTGGGACCAGTAAAATCCACAGAAATTCACCCTTGCCTTTAAGAACTTTCGAAAACTGTTTAAAAAACAAACAAACAAATAAAAAACACAACAGGGCAGGAACCTAAATTCTGAGACCAAATGTAAAAGTCAGATCTGGTGGTTCTCAGTGAAAATGGGGGAATTTCCAATAGAGGTGGGATGGGAAAGTGTGGGGTGGTCAGAGATGGTTTCTCTTGTTGGCTTTTATGTCTCACTGATTTTCATCTTCCACATCCTGCAGCACTTCTTTATTCTGCTCTTCACCATCAACCTTCATGTCTGAAGTCCATAGTGTCCTGGGCATCACTGGAAGTGGATAGTTGCAGCACTACTCTTCCCCTCTGGGATATCCCTGAAGGACTTAGGTGAAGGGAAATCCTCCCTGTAGAACTTTAGCAGTGCCCCTAGTTGTTCACTTTGCTTGGAAGAAGAAATGGCCAGATGTGAGGTTATATACCTAATCATGGGCTGTGGCCATTGGTTTGGCTGGATGGTCAGGGAATTGGAAGGAACATGATTGGAAAATTGATGACAAGGAAATTTGGGGAAGAGATACATGGATATATTTTTCTGAATGAGCAAAAAATGTGAAGGTATTTGTGTCCATGTGATTGCTCACCAAAGGGTGACCTCAGCAGAGGAGAATTTCAGTAATCAAGTGGATAAGACAAACTGTTCTATGGAAACCAGTCAGTATCTTTCTCTAGCCACCTCTGTCATCAACCAATGGGCTCATGAACAAAGTTGTCATGGTAGCAAAGATAGGGGTTACATGTGGGCTCAGCAGCATGGACTTCCACTCACCAAGGCCGACCTGGCTATGGCCATTGTTGAATGCCCAATCTGCCAGCAGTAGAGGCCAACACTGAGTCCTTGATATAGCACCATTCCCATGGTGATCAGGCAGTTTGATGCCTTATCCACCATTATAGTATTCCACACAACATTGTTTGTGATCAAAGAACTCACTTCACAGCAAATGAAGTGTGGCTACACGCCCATGCTCATGGAATTTGTTGGTCTTACCATATTTCTCACAATCCTGAAGTAGCCAGCTTGATAGAATGGCCTTTTGAAGATCTAGTTACATTGCCAACTAGATGAATACCTAGCAGGGCTGAGACAAGCTTCTCCCTAAGGCTGTATATGCTCTGAATCAGAATCCAATATACAGTTCGGTTTTTCCCATAGCCAAAATTCACAGGTCCAGGAATCAAGGGGAGGAAATGGGAAATAGTGGCACCCTCCACTATTACCCCTAGTAACCCACTAGCAAAATTTTTGCTTCCTGTTCCTGCAAACTTACATTCTACTGGACTAGAGGTCTTTGTTCCAGAGGGAGGAAAACTTTCACCGGGAGACACAATGATTCCATTGAACTGGAAGTTAAGACGGCAACTTTGAGCTCCTCATGCCTCTCTATCATCAGGCAAAGAAGAGTTATGATGTTGGCTGGGTGACTGATCCTGACTACCAAGGGGAAATTAAACAGTTACTCCCAATGGACATAAAGAAGAGTATGTCTGGAATACAGGAGATCCCTTAGGATGTCTTTAATATTACCATGTCCTGCAATTAAGGTCAGTGGAAAACTACAACAAGCAAATCCAGGCAGGATTACTAATGGCCCAGACCCTTTAGAAATGAAGGTTTAGGTCACCCAACCACATCAGAAACTGATACCAGCTGAGGTGCTTGTTGAAAGCAAAGGGAATACAAAATGGGTAGTAGAAGATTGTTATAAATACCAACTATGACCAAGTGAAGAGTTACAGAAATGAGGACTGTGATATTATGAGTTCATTTTTTGGTTATGAATATGTTTTCTTCCTTATCTTATGCTCTTATCACATAAAATAAGATGTATTGATTTTATATCATAGTATTTAAGTTACAAGATATCAGGAAGAGTAAACATTCCTCAAGGATATTACCTACTCTTTTGTGGAAGGCTTAGTGAGTTTTTGATTGTAAGCAGGATACTTGTATCATTTGGGGTAGAAGTATGACCTTGTTACTATCTTTATTTAGAGGTTGAGTATGGTTTAAAGAGATGCATATGGGGGCCAAGTCGACAAAGTGTGGTTAATTTATTTTTTCAGTGTGAATAAGCCATAGGGCTCCCTGATATTTGGTCAAACATTATTCTGGGTATGTCTGTGAAGGTGTTTCTAGATGAGATGAACATTTGAATTGGCAGACTGAGTAAAGCAGATTACCCTGCATGATGTAAGTGGGCCTCATACAATCAATTGAAGGCCAGAATAGAAAAAAAAGGCTGATTCTCCCATGATGAACAAGGAACTTCTGCCTGACTATCTTAAGATGGAACATTGGTCTTTCCCTGCCTTCAGATACAGACTGAAACATTGGCTCTTTTTGGATCTTGAGGTTCTTGGTTTTTGTTCTGGAATTTTTACCATGGGCTCTCCTAGTTCTCAAACCTTTGAAATCGAACTGAAACTACACCATCATCTCTCCCGGTCCTCCAGCTTGTCAATTGTAGATCTTGAGATGTCTCAGCCCCCATAATCACATGAGCCAATTCCTCTTAATATAGTCATGTTCTGTTTCTATGGAAAATCCCAAATAATACAGTAGACAACCATATCTATAAATGATGAGAGTTGTAATTTTTTTAGTTTTTGAATTTTATTATACAGCAGGTTCTTATTAGTCATCAATTTTATACACATCAGTGTATACATGTCAATCCCAATCGCCCAATTCATCACAACACCACTCCCACCCCACCGTGGCTTTCCCCCCTTAGTGTCCATACATTTGTTCTCTACATCTGTGTCTCAATTTCTGCCCTGAAAACCGGTTCATCTGTACCATTTTTCTAAGTTCCACATACATGCATTAATATACAATATTTGTATTTCTCTTTCTGACTTACTTCACTCTGTATGACAGTCTCTAGATCCATCCACATCTCAAAAAATGACCCAATTTTGTTCCTTTTTATGGCTGAATAATATTCCATTGTATATATGTACCACAACTTCTTTTTTTAAAGTTTTATTAAAAACAGCTTTATTGAAATATAATTTACATATCATAAAATTCACGCGTTTAAATTGCACAATTACACACACCACAGTCAATTCTAGAATGTTTTTGTCACCTAACGGGATAGCTATTACTTCCTATTTTATTGTCTTCCTTTTGCTTGCTTTAGGTTTAGGTTGCTCTTTGTTTCCTATTTTCGTAATTTGGAAAGTAAGGTTGTTGATTTCATATATTTCTTCTTTTCTAAGGGAGGCATCTACCAGTATAAATGTCCTTCTAGCTGCATCTCATAAATTTTGGCATGTTGTATCTTCATGTTTACTCAGTTCAAAATATTTTCTAATTTCGCTTTTGATTTCTTATTTGAGCCATTGGTTATTTAGGATTGTGTTGTTTAGTTTCTATGTATTTATGAATTTACCAAATTCTATTTGTTATTGATTTCTAAATCAATTCCTTTGTGGTTTGAGAACATATTTTGTATGTTTTTTCTATTTTGTTGAAGTTGTTGAGGTTTGTTTCATATTCTAGGGTATGATCTCCACTGCAGAATGTTCATTGTACCACAACTTCTTTATCCATTCGTCTATCGATGGGCATTTAGGTTGCTTCCATGACCTGGCTCTTGTAAATAGTGCTGCAGTGAACACTGGGGTGTGTGTGCCTTTTTGAATTACGGTTTTCTCTGTGTATATGCCCAGTAGTGGGATTGCTGGATCATATGGTAATTCTATTTTTAGTTTTTTAAGGAACCTCCATACTGTTCTCCATAGTGGCTGTATCAATTTACATTCCCACCAACAGTGCAAGAGAGTTCCCTTTTATCCACACCCTATCCAAGACTTGTTGTTTGTAGATTTTCTGATGATGCCCATTCTAACTGGTGTGAGGTGATACCTCATTGTAGTTTTGATTTGCATTTCTCTAATAATTAGTGATGTTGAGCAGCTTTTCATGTGCTTCTTGGCCATCTGTATGTCATCTTTGGAGAAATGTCTATTTCGGTCTTCTGCCCATTTTTGGATTGGGTTGTTTATTTTCTTAATATTGAGCCGCATGAGCTGTTTATATATTTTGAGATTAATCCTTTGTCCATTGATTCATTTGCAAATATTTTCTCCCATTCTAAGGGTTGTCTTTTCATCTTGTTTATGGTTTCCTTTGCTGTGCAAAAGCTTTGAAGTTTCATTAGGTCTCATTTGTTTATTTTTGTTTTTATTTCACTTACTCTAGGAGGTGGATCAAAAAAGATCTTGCTGTGATTTATGTCAAAGAGTGTTCTTCCTATCTTTTCCTCTAAGAGTTTTATTGTGTCTGGTCTTACATTTAGGTGTCTAATCCATTTTGAGTTTATTCTTGTGTATGGTGTTCGGGAGTGTTCTAATTTCATTCTTTTACATGTAGCTGTCCAGTATTACCAGCACCACTTATTGAAGAGACTGTCTTTTCTCCATTGTATATCCTTGCCTCCTTTGTCATAGATTAGCTGGCCATAGGTACATGGGTTTATCTCTGGGCTTTCTATCTTGTTCCATTGATCTATATTTCTGTTTTTGTGCCAGTACCATACTGTCTTGATTACTGTAGCTTTGTAGTATAGTCTGAAGCCAGGGAGTCTGATTCCTCCAGCTCCGCTTTTTTCCCTCAAGACTGCTTTGACTATTCGGGGTCTTTTTGTCTCCATACAAATTTTAAAATTTTTTGTTCTAGTTCTGTAAAAAATGCCATTGGTAATTTGATAGGGATTGCACTGAATCTGTAGATTGCTTTGGGTAGTATAGTCATTTTCACAATATTGATTCTTCCAATCCAAGAACATGGTATATCTCTCCATCTGTTGGTATCATCTTTAATTTCTTTCATCAGTGTCTTTTAGTTTTCTGCATACAGGTCTTTTGTCTCCCTAGGTAGGTTTACTCCTAGGTATTTTATTCTTTTTTTTGCAATGGTAAATGGGAGTGTTTCCTTAATTTCTCTTTCAGATATTTCATCATTAGTGTATAGGAATGCCAGAGATTTCTGTGCATTAATTTTGTATCCTGCAACTTTACCAAATTCATTGATTAGCTCTAGTAGTTTTGGGTGACATATTTACAATTCTCTGTGTATAGTATCATGTCATCTGCAAACAGTGACAGTTTTACTTCTTTTCCAATTTGGATTTCTTTTATTTCTTTTTCTTCTCTGACTGCCATGGCTAGGACTTCCAAAACTATGTTGAATAATAGCGGTGAGAGTGGACATCCTTGTCCTGTTCCTGACCTTAGAGGAAATGCTTTCAGTTTTTCACCATTGAGAATGATGTTTGCTGTGGGTTTGTTCTGTATGGCCTTTATTACGTTGAGGTAGGCTCCCTCTCTGCCCACTTTCTGGAGAGTTTTTATCATAAATGGATGTTGAATTTTTTTCAAAAGATTTCCCTGCATCTATTGAGATGATCATATGGTTTTTCTTCTTCAATTTGTTAATATGGGGTATCACATTTACTGATTTGCATACATTGAAGAATCTTTGCATCCTTGGGATAAATCCCACTTGACCATGGTGTATGATCCTTTTAATGTGTTGTTGGATTTGGTTTGCTAGTATTTTGTTGAGGATATTTGCATCTATATTCATCAGCGATATTGGTCTGTAATTTTCTCTTTTTTTTAGTATCTTTGTCTGGTTTTGGTGTCAGGGTGATGGTGGCCTCATGGAATGAGTTTGGGAGTGTGCCTTCCTCTGCAAATTTTTGGAAGAGTTTGAGAAGGATGGGTGTTAGCTCTTCTCTAAATGTTTGATAGAATTCACCTGTGAAGCCATCTGGTCCTGGACTTTTGTTTGTTGGAAGATTTTTAATCACAGTTTCAATTTCATTACTTGTGATTGGTCTGTTTATATTTTCTATTTCTTCCTGGTTCAGTCTTGGAAGAGTATACCTTTCTAAGAATTTGTCCATTTCTTCCAGGTTGTCCATTATATTGGCGTAGTGTTGCTTGTAGTAGTCTCTTAGGATGCTTTGTATTTCTGCAGTGTCTGTTGTAACTTCTCCTTTTTCATTTCTAATTTTATTGATTTCAGTCCTCTCCCTCTTTTTTGTGATGAGTCTGGCTAATGGTTTATCAATTTTGTTTCTCTTCTCAAAGAAGCAGATTTTAGTTTGATTGATCTTTGCTTTTGTTTTCCTTGTTTCCATTTCATTTATTTCTGCTCAGATCTTTATGATTTCTTTCCTTCTACTAACTTTTGGGGTTTTTTTGGTTCCTCTTTCTGTACCTCCTTTAGGTGTAAGGCAAGATTGTTTATTTGTGATTTTTCTTGTTTCTTGAAGTAGGTTTGTATAGCTATAAACTTCCCTCTTAGAACTGCTTTTGCTGCATCCCATAGGGTTTGGATCACCTTGTTTAATTGTCATTTGTCTCTAGGTATTTTTTAATTTCCTCTTTGATTTCTTCAGTGATCTCTTGGTTATTTAGTAACGTATTGTTTAGCCTCCATGTGTTTGTGTTTTTTACGTTTTTTTCCCTGTAATTGATTTCTAATCTCATAGCTTTGTGGTCAGAAAAGATGCTTGATATGATTTCAATTTTCTTACATTTACTGAGGCTTGATTTGTCACCCAAGGTGTGATCTATCCTGGAGAATGTTCCATGCGCACTTGAGAAGAAAGTGTAATCTGCTGTTTTTGGATGGAATGTCCTATAAATATCAATTAAAATTATTTGGTCTATTGTGTCATTTAAAGCTTCTCTTTCCTTATTTATTTTCACTTTGGATGATCTGTCCATTGGTGTAAGTGAGGTGTTAAAGTCCCCCACTATTATTGTGTTACTGTCGATTTCCTCTTTTATAGCTGTTAGTAGTTTCCTTATGTATTGAGGTGCTCCTATGTTGGGTGCATATATATTTATAATTGTTATATCTTCTTCTTGGATCGATCCCTTGATCATTATGTAGTGTCCTTCTTTGTCTCTTCTAATAGTCTTTACTTTAAAGTCTATTTTGTCTGATATAAGAATTGCTACTCCAGCTTTCTTTTGATTTCCATTTGCATGGAATATCTTTTCCCATCCCCTTACTTTCAACCTGTATGTGTCTCTAGGTCTGAAGTGGGTCTCTTGTAGACAGCATATATATGGGTCTTGTTTTTGTATCCATTCAGCAATCCTGTGTCTTTTGGTTGGAGCATTTAATCCATTCACATTTAAGGTAATTATTGATATGTATGTTCCTACCACCATTTTTTAAATTGTTTTGGGTTTGCTTTTGTAGGTCCTTTTCTTCTCTTGTGTTTCCCACTTAGAGAAGTTCCTTTAGCATTTGTTGTAGAGCTCTTTGGTGGTGCTGAATTCTCTTACCCTTTACTTTTCTATAAAGCTTTTGATTTCTTCATCGAACCTGAATGAGATCCTTGCCGGGTAGAGTAATCTTGGTTGTAGGTTCTTCCCTTTCATCACTTTAAGTATATCATGCCACTCCTTTCTGGCTTGTAGAATTTCTGCTGATAAATCAGCTGTTAGCCTTATGGGAGCTCCCTTGTATGTTATTTGTCTCTTTTCTCTTGCTGCTTTCAATAATTTTTCTTTGTCTTTAATTTTTGCCAATTTGATTACTACGTGTCTCAGCGTGTTTCTCCTTGGGTTTATCTTGTATGGCACTCACTGCGTCTCCTGGACTTGGGTGGCTATTTCCTTTCCCACGTTAGGGAGGTTTTCGACTATATTCTCTTCAAATATTTCATCTGGTCCCATCACTCTCTCTTCTTCTGGGACCCCTATAATGTGAATGTTGTTGCGTTTAACGTTGTCCCAGAGGTCTCTTAGGCTGTCTTCATTTCTTTTCATTCTTTTTTCTTTATTCTGTTCTGCAGCAGTGAATTCCACCATTTTGTCTTCCAGGTCACTTATCCATTCTTCTGCCTCAGTTATTCTTCTATTGATTCCTTCTAGTGTAGTTTTCATGTCAGTCATTGTATTGTTCATCTCTGTTTGTTTGTTCTTTTAGTCTTCTAGGTCTTTGTTAAACATTTCTTGCAGCTTCTCGATCTTTGCCTCCATTCTTTTTCCGAGGTCCTGAATCATCTTCACTGTCATTATTCTGAATTCTGTTTCTGGAAGGTTGCCCATCTCCACTTCATTTAGTTGTTCTTCTGGGGTTACATCTTGTTCCTTCATCTGGTACATAGCCCTCTGCCTTTTCACCTTGTCTGTCTTTCTGTGAATGTCGTTATTGTTCCACAGGCTGCAGGATTGTAGTTCTTGTTTCTGCTGTCTGCCCTCTGGTGGATGAGGCTATCTAAGAGGCTTGTGCAAGTTTACTGATGAGAGGGACTGGTGGTGGGTAGAGCTGACTCTTGCTCTGGTGGGCAGAGCTCAGTAAAACTTTAATTCACTTGACTACTGATGGGTGGGGTTGGGTTCCCTACCCGTTGGTTGTTTGGCCTGAAGCAACACAACAGTTGAGCCTACCTGGGCTCTTTGTTGGGGCTAATGGCAGAGTCTGGGGTGGCTAATGCCAAAGAGTACTTCCCACAACTTCTGCTGCCAGTGTCCTTGTCTCCACAGTGAGCCACAGCCACCCCCCGCCTCTGCAGGAGACCCTCCAACACTAGCAGGTAGGTCTGGTTCAGTCTCCTATGGGGTCACTGCTTCTTCCCCCTGGGTCCCAATGTGCACACTACTTTGTTTGTACCCTCCAAGAGTGGAGTCTCTGTTTCCCCCAGTCCTGTCAAAATCCTGCAATCAAATCCCACTAGCCTTCAAAGTCTGATTTTCTAGGAATTCCTCCTCCCGTTGTCGGACCCCCAGGTTGGGAAGCCTGTTGTGGGGCTCAGAACCTTCACTCCACTGAGTGGACTTCTATGGTATAAGTATTCTCCAGTCTGTGAGTCACCAACCCAGTTGTTATGGGATTTGATTTTACTGTGATTGTGCCCCTCCTACCTTCTCACTGTGGGTTCTCCTTTGTCTTTGGATGTGGGATATCTTTTATGGTGAGTTGCAGTGTCTTCCTGTTGATGATTGTCCAGCAGCTATTTGTGATTCTGGTGTTCTCAGAAGAGGGAGTGAGAGCACATGCTTCTACTCCACCATCTGGGTTCGGGCTCCTCTCTCCGTAAAGGGGACATCCTCGAAGCTGCCTATGGAATAGCAGTTGTCTCCAGGGTTGACAGCTTCAGTGAGGACCTGATGCAGATGCACCTCTGAAGCCCTGGCTGGCCAGGCGAATGCACTAGAGACTCAACGAGCCCCGCTCCCTGCCCTCTTCCACCCACAAGAGTGCTTTCCACTCTGCCTCCCTTGGGACCCACCCTGCCACTGCTCAGGCATAAGGCCTCCCCCACCTTTTGCCTTCCCCCCTCCTGGTCCCAGGCATGGGAGCTCCTCAACCGCTGCCACCACAGCTGCTGCCATTGCCAGGATCACCACTTGGCTGCGGAAGTGTCCGGATGCTCCTCGAGAGTTGTATATTTTTTAATTCGATTATTATGCTTATTTTTCTTGCACTGACTAGTGCCCCCTACAGGGGGTGATAATTGGAATTACAGTTGACCCTTGAACAACACAGCTTTGAAATCATGGGCCCACTTATACACAGATTTTTTTTTTCAGTGAATTCGTACTATAGAACTACACAGTCTGTGGTTGGTTCAATCTGTGGATGAAGATCATTTGTTAAATATAAAGTTATACATGTGAAGGGGGTCAGCGTCCCTAAACCCTGTATTGTTAAGGATCAACTGTATTGTCTTTTTCTGGTTTTAAGTGAAATAAATACTTGAAATGACTCATCACTGAATATCATTTTTTCTGGAGGATGTTGGTAGATAATTTTATCAGGTTAAAGAAGATCCCTAGATTACTAAGTTTTTAAAATTATGAATGAATATTAGATATTCTCAAATGCTTTTTCACATCCATTTAGATAATGTTTTCTCCTTTAATCTGTTAATGCCAGGAATTACATTAATAATTTCCTAAGTCGTTAATCTGCTAAAGTGCATTTCTGGGACAAACCAGCCTTGATTATGATGTTTTTGTGTTCTTCAGCTTGCAAATGTTTGACAAGGATTTTTGTATTTGTGCTCCTTGGTTTGGCTGTAAATTTTATTCTTGTCCTAGGTAAGTACTAGTATTTATATTACATATAAAATATATATAATATATTTTATAATATATTATAAAATATATTGTAAGGTGTTTTCTTTGTCTATTTTGAATTTTTTGTGAAGAATATGTTCTGCTGCAACAGGTGCTTCTGTATTATGGATCAGTTTAGTGTGATGTGGAAGGTTTCTTGGTTCATAGGAGATTTTTTCCCTCTAGCACATTAATATGTTAGTCTTCAACTAAGAGGATTCTGAGTGCAGGTAAACCAACACAGCTGAGAGCAGTACAATTGGAGAAAATAGGACTGTTCCTGATATGCCTTTAACTCTCACAATCTCTCTCCTAACTCAGTGTGGCCACCTGCTTTCTCTCTCAGAAACACTTCTGAGTCTTCATGACTCAGTGGCATCAACCATTCATCAATTTTTCTTTATACAACATACTTTCACCCTATTTTTTTTTTTTTTTTTTGGTCACACCACGCAGCTTGCGGGATCTCAGTTTCCTGACCAGGAATTGAACCCCGGCCACAGCAGTGAAAGTGCTGAATCCTAACCACTATACCACCAGGGAACTCCAACTTTCACCTTTCTTAATAGGAGAAGTTCTCTCTCTCTCTCTCTCTCTCTCACTTTCTCTCTCTCATGCGTGTGCATATATAGGTATCTAATAACTAATCATGTCTTTTAAATTATGCTGTTATTTTTTACTAGGATTGTTCCAAACCTGCTAAAGTTTGAGTGTTCTGTTCAAATCCTATTCTTCCCGTAACTCCAGTTATTTTTTTGTCTGCATTTTTACTCAACAGAAGATTTTTCAGAGATATATATACTGTACTCCCGTGGAAACACCTATATTCATTCCTTGATTAATTTGTGCCACCTGTCTGTACCTGAAGTCTCCAATTGCTGTCTCCTCTGCCTGGTAGATATCAACATTGCTTTATCACACTTTTCATTCAGTCTCTGCCCAAGTATCACCTGCCATAGAGACCTACATATCAAACTGTATATCCACTTGCAAAAAACTGAAGTTGAACCTCTGCCACACCTCTGAGGCGTACCTCAGAGATATCACAGGTTTGGTTCCAGACCACTGCAATAATGTGAATATTGCAGGAAAGCAAGTCACAAAATTTTTTTGGTTTCCCAGTACATATAAAAGTTTTGTTCACACCATATTGTAATCTATTAAGTGTGTAATAGCATTATGTCAAAACAATGTACATACCTTCATTAAAAAATACCTTATTGCTAAAAAATGCTAAACATCATCAGCCTTCAGCAAGTCATAATCTTTTTGCTGGTGGAGGCTTTTGCCTTGATGTTGATGCCTGCTGACCAATCAGGGTGGTGCTTGCCGAAGTTTGGGGATGGCTGTGGTAATTTCTTAAAGTAAGGCAATGATGAAGTTTGCGACATTCATTGACTTCCTTTCACAAATGATTTCTCTGTAGCATGAAATGATAGCATTTTACTTGGAGTAGAAATTCTTTAAAAATTGGAATCAATCCTCTCAAACCCTGCCACTGCCTTGTCAACTAAGTTTATGTAATATGTAATATTCTTAATCCTTTGTTGTCATTTCAACAATCTTCACAGCATCTTTACCAGGAATAGATTCCATCTCAAGAAACCACTTTCCTTGCTCATCCAAATGAAACAACTCTTCCTCCGTTAAAGTTTTACCATGAGATTGCAGCGATTCAATCACATATTCAGCCTCCATTTCTAATTTTAATTCTCTTCCTATTTTTGTCACATCTGCAGTGACTTCCTCCACTAAAGTCTTGAACCTCTCCAAGTCATCCATAGGGTTGGAATCAACTTCTTCCAAACTATTGTTAATGTTGATATTTTGACATCTTCCCATGAATTACAAATATTCTTAATAGCATCTAGAATGGTGAATACTTTTCAGAAGGTTTTCGACTTACTTTGCCCAAATCCATCAGAGGAATCACTATTTATGGCAACTATAGACTTGCAAGACGTACTTATTAAATAATAAGACTTGAAAGTTCAAATTACTCCTTGTTCCATGGGCTGCAGAATGGATGTTGTGTTAAAGGGATGAAAACAACATTAATCTCATTGTACATCTCCATCAGAGCTCAGGGGTGACCAGATGCATTGTCAATGAGCAATAATATTTTGAGAAGAATCTTTTCTTTCTGAGTGGTGGGTTTCAACCGTGGGCTTAAAATATTCAGTAAACCATGGGGTAAATAGATGTGTTGTCATCCAGGCTTTGTTGTTCCATTTATAGAGCATAAGCAGAGTAGATTTAGTGTAATTTTTAAGGGCCCTAGGTTTTTGGAAATAGTAAATAAGCTCTGGATTCAACTCAAACTCACCAGATGACCGATTCTTCCACCTCCATTTTTCTTTCTCAGGATTGCTTTGGCTATTTGGGGTCTTTTGTGTTTCCATACAAATTAAAAAATTTTTTGTACTAGATCTGTGAAAAACGCCATGGTAATTTGAAAGGGATTGCTTTGAATCTGTAGATTACCTTGGGTAATCATTTTTACAATATTGATTCTTCCAGTCCAAGAACATGGTATATCTTTCCATCTGTTTGTGTCATCTTTGGTTTCTTTTTTTTTTTTTAACAGCTTTATTGGAGTATAATTGCTTTACAATGGTGTGTTAGTTTCTGTTTTATAACAAAGTGAATCAATTATACATATACATATGTTCCCATATCTCTTCCCTCTTGCATCTCCCTCCTTCCCACCCTCCCTATCCCACCCCTCTAGGTGGTCACAAAGTACCAAGCTGATCTCCCTGTGCTATGCAGCTGCTTCCCACTAGCTATCTATTTTACATTTGGTAGTGTATATATGTCCATGCCACTCTCTCACTTTGTCAGAGCTTACCCTTCCCCCTCCCCATATCCTCAAGTCCATTCTCTAGTAGGTCTGTGTCTTTATTCCCATCTTGCCCCTGGTTCTTCATGACCTTTTTTTTCTTAGATTCCATATATATGTGTTAGCATACAGTATTTGTTTTTCTCTTTCTGACTTACCTCATTCTGTATGATAGACTCTTGGTCCATCCACCTCACTACAAATAATTCAATTTCGTTTCTTTTTATGGCAGAGTAATATTCCATTGTATATATGTGCCACATCTTCTTTATCCATTCATCTGTTGATGGACACTTAGGTAGCTTCCATGTCCTGGCTATAGTAAATAGAGCTGCAATGAATATTTTGGTACATGACTATTTTTGAATTATGGTTTTCTCAGGGTATATGCCCAGTAGTGAGATTGCTGGGTCCTATGATAGTTCTATTTTTAGTTTTTTAAGGAACCTCCATACTGTTCTCCATAGTGGCTGTATAAAGTTACATTCCCACCAAAAGTGCAAGAGGGTTCCCCTTTCTTGACACCCTCTCCAGCACTTATTGTTTGTAGATTTTTTGATGATGGCCGTTCTGACCAGAATGAGATGATATCTCATTGTAGTTTTGATTTTCATTTCTCTAATGATTAATGATGTTGAGCATTCTTTCATGTGTTTGTTGGCAATCTGTATATCTTCTTTGGAGAAATGTCTATTTAGGTCTTCTGCCCATTTTTGGATTGGGTTGTTTGGTTTTTTTTGATATTGAGCAGCATGAGCCACTTGTAAATTTTGAAGATTAATCCTTTGTCAGTTGCTTCATTTGTAAATATTTTCTCCCATTCTAAGCATTGCCTTTGTGTCTTGTTTATGGTTTCCTTTGCTGTGCAAAAGCTTTTAAGTTTCATTAGGTCCCAGTTGTTTATTTTTGTTTTTATTTCCATTTCCCTAGGAGGTGGGTCAAAAAGGATCTTGCTATGATTTATGTCATACAGTGTTCTGCCCATGTTTTCCTCTAAGAGTTTTATAGTGTCTGGCCTTACATTTAGGGCTTTAATCCATTTTGAATTTATTTTTGTTTATGGTGTTAGGGAGTGTTCTAATTTCATACTTTTACATGTACCTGTCCAGTTTTCCCAGCACCACTTATTGAAGAGGCTGTGTTTTCTCCACTGTATATTCTTGCCTCCTTTATCAAAGATAAGTTGACCATATGTGCATGGGTTTATCTCTTGGCTTTCTATCCTTTTCCATTGAACTATATTTCTGTTTTTGTGCCAGTACCATACTGTCTTGATTACTGTAGCTTTGTAGTATAGTCTGAAGTCAAGGAGCCAGATTCCTCCAGCTCCGTTTTTCATTCTCAAGATTGCTTTGGCTATTTGGGGTCTTTTGTGTTGCCATACAAATTGTGAAATTTTTTGCTCTAGTTCTGTGAAAAATGCCAGTGGTACTTTGATAAGGATTGCATTGAATCTGTAGATTGCTTTGGGTAGTAGAGTCATTTTCACAATGTTGATTCTTCCAATCCAAGAACATGGTATATCTCTCCATCTATTTGTGTCATCTTTAATTTCTTTCATCAGTGTCATAATTTTCTGCATGCAGGTCTTTTGTCTCCTTAAGTAGGTTTATTCCTAGATATTTTATTCTTTTGGTTGCAATGGTAAATGGGAGTGTTTCCTTAATTTCTCTTTCAGATTTTTCATCATTACTGTATAGGAATGCCAGAGATTTCTGTGCATTAATTTTGTATCCTTCTACTTTACCAAATTCATTGATTAACTCTAGTAGTTTTCTGGCAGCATTTTTAGGATTCTCTATGTATAGTATCATGTCATCTGCAAACAGTGACAGCTTTACTTCTTCTTTTTTGATTTGGATTGCTTTTATTTCTTTTTCTTCTCTGATTGCTGTGGCTAAAACTTCCAAAACTATGTTGAATAATAGTGGTGAGAGTGGGCAACCTTGTCTTGTTCCTGATCTTAGTGGAAATGATTTCAGTTTTTCACCATTGAGCACGATGTTGGCTGTGGGTTTGTCATATATGGCCTTTATTATATTGAGGAAAGTTCCCTCTATGCCTACTTTCTGGAGAGTTTTTATCATAAATAGGTGTTGAATTTTGTCAAAAGCTTTCTCTGCATCAATTGAGATGATCATATGGTTTTTCTCTTTCAGTTTGTTAATATGGTGTATCACATTGATTGATTTGCATATATTGAAGAATCCTTGCATTCCTGGGATAAACACCATTTGATCATGGTGTATGATTGTTTTAATGTGCTGTTGGGTTCTGTTTACTAATATTTTGTTGAGGATTTTTGCATCTATGTTCATCAGTGATATTGGACTATAATTTTCTTTCTTTGTGACATCTTTGTCTGTTTTTGGTATCAGGGTGATGGTGGCCTCGTAGAATGAGTTTGGGAGTGCTTCTCCCTCTACTATATTTTGGAAGAGTTTGAGAAGGATGGGTGTTAACTCTTCTCTAAATGTTTGATAGAATTCGCCTGTGAAGCCATCTAGTCCTGGGCTTTCGTTTGTTGGAAGTTTTTATTTTATTTTTTCTGTACATGGCCCTCTCACTGTTGTGGCCTCTCCCGTTGTGGAGCACAGGCTCGGATGCGCAGGCTCAATGGCCATGGCTCACGGGTCCAGCCGCTCCACAGCATGTGGGATCTTCCTGGACCAGGTCACGAACCCGTGTCCCTTGCATTGGCAGGCAGACTCTTAACCAGTGCACCACCAGGGAAGCCCTGTTGGAAGATTTTTAATCACATTTTCAATTTCAGTGTTTGTGATTGGTCTATTCATATTTTCTATTTCTTCCTGGTTCAGTCTCGGAAGGTTGTGCATTTCTAAGAATTTGTCCATTTCTTCCAGGTTGTCCATTTTATTGGCATAGAGTTGCTTGTAGTAATCTCTCACGATCTTTTGTATTTCTGCAGTGTCAGTTGTTACTTCTCCTTTTTCATTTCTAATTCTATTGATTTGAGTCTTCTCCCTTTTTTTCTTGATGAGTCTGGCTAATGGTTTATCAATTTTGTTTATCTTCTCAATGAAAGAGCTTTTAGTTTTATTGATCTTTGCTATCATTTCCTTCATTTATTTTTCATTTATTTCTGATCTGATTTTTATGATTTCTTTCCTTCTGCTAACTTTGGGTTTTTTGTTCTTCTTTCTCTAATTGCTTTAGGTGTAAGGTTAGGTTGTTTTTTTTTTTTGATATGTTTCTTGTTTCTTAATGTAGGATTGTATTGCTATAAACTTCCCTCTTAGAACTGCTGTTTCTACATCCCATAGGTTTTGGGTCATCGTCATTTGTTTCTAGGTATTTTTTGATTTCCTCATTGATTTCTTCAGTGATCTCTTGGTTGTTAAGTAGCGTATTGTTTAGCCTCCATATGTTTGTATTTTTTACAGATATTTTCCTGTAATTTATATCTAGTCTCATAGCATTGTGGTCGGAAAAGATACTTGATATGATTTCAATTTTCTTAAATTTACCAAGGCTTGATTTTTGACCCAAGATATGATCTATCCTGGAGAATGTTCCATGAGCACTTGAGCAGAATGTGTATTCTGTTGTTTTTGGACGGAATGTCCTATAAATATCAATTAAGTCCATCTTGTTTAATGTATCATTTAGAGCCTGTGTTTCCTTATTTATTTTCATTTTGGATGATCTGTCCATTGGTGAAAGTGGGGTGTTAAAGTCCCCTACTATGGGGCCTCCCTGGTGGCGCAGTGGTTGAGAGTCTGCCTGCCGATGCAGGGGATACGGGTTCGTGCCCCGGTCTGGGAGGATCCCATATGCCGCGGAGCGGCTGGGCCCGTGAGCCATGGCTGCTGAGCCTGTGCGTCCGGAGCCTGTGCTCCGCAGCGGGAGAGGCCACAACAGTGAGAGGCCCGCGTACCACAAAAAAAAAAAAAAAAAAAAAAAAAGTCCCCTACTATGATTGTGTTAATGTTGATTTCCCCTTTTATGGCTGTTAACGTTTGCCTTATGTATTGAGGTGCTCCTATGTTGGGTGCATAAATATTTACAATTGTTATATCTTCTTCTTGGATCAATCCCTTGATCATTATGTAGTGTCCTTCTTTGTCTCTTCTAGTAGTCTTTATTTTAAAGTCTATTTTGTCTGATATGAGAATTGCTACACCAGCTTTCTTTTGATTTCCATTTGCATGGAATATCTTTTTCCATCCCCTGACTTTCCATCTGTATGTGTCCCTAGGTCTGAAGTGGGTCTCTTGTAGACAGCATATATACGGGTCTTGCTTTTGTATCCATTCAGCCAGTATGTGTCTTTTGGTTGGAGCATTTAGTCCATTTACATTTAAGGTAATTATCGATATGTATGTTCCTATTCCCATTTTCTTAATTGTTTTGGGTTTGTTATTGTAGGTCTTTTCCTTGTCTTGCATTTCCTGCCTAGAGAAGTTCCTTTAGCATTTGTTTTAAAGCTGTTTTGGTGATGCTGAATTCTCCTAGCTTTTGCTTGT
The DNA here is from genome assembly GCF_949752795.1 of Hyperoodon ampullatus. NCBI lineage: Eukaryota > Metazoa > Chordata > Mammalia > Artiodactyla > Ziphiidae > Hyperoodon > Hyperoodon ampullatus. The sequence goes on from NC_136917.1 coordinate 2,631,779, forward strand.
CTGTAAAGGTTTTAATTTCTCCATCAAATCTGAATGAAATCTTTGCTGGGTAGAGTAATCTTGGTTGTAGATTTTTCTGCTTCATCGTGTTAAATATGTCCTGCCTCTCCCTTCTGGCTTGCAGAGTTTCTGCTGAAAGATCAGCTGTTAACCTTATGGGGATTCCTTTGTGTGTTATTCATTGTTTTTCCCTTGCTTCTTTTAATATGTTTTCTTTGTATTTAATTTTTGATAGTTTGATTAATATGTGTCTTGGCGTGTTTCTCCTTGGATTTATCCTGTATGGGACTCTCTGTGTTTCCTGGACTTGATTAACTCTTTCCTTTCCCATATTAGGGAAGTTTTCAACTATAATGTCTTCAAATATTTTCTCAGTCCCCTTCTTTTTCTCTTCTTCTTCTGGTACCCCTATAATTCGAATGTTGGTGCGTTTAATGTTGTCCCAGAGGTCTCTGAGACTGTCCTCACTTCTTTTCATTCTTTTTTCTTTATTCTTCTCTGCAGTAGTTATTTCCATTATTATCTTCCAGGTCACTTATCCGTTCTTCTGCCTCAGTTATTCTGCTATTAATCCCTTCTAGAGAATTTTAAAGTTCATTTATTGTGTTGTTCGTCATTGTTTGTTTGCTCTTTATTTCTTCTAGGTCCTTGTTAAATGTTTCTTGTATTTTCTCTATTCTATTTTCAAGATTTTGGATCATCTTTACTATCATTATTCTGAATTCTTTTTCAGGTAGACTCCCTATTTCCTCTTCACTTTTTGGGTCTGGTGGGTTTTTACCTTGTTCCTTCATCTTCTGTGTGTTTTTCTGTCTTCTCATTTTGCTTAACTTACTGTGTTTGGGGTCTCCTTTTTGCAGGCTGCAGGTTCATAGTTCCCATTGTTTTTGGTGTCTGTACCCAGTGGCTAAGGTTGCTTCAGTGGGTTGTGTAGGCTTCCTGGTGGAGGGGACCAATGCCTGTGTTCTGGTGGATGAGGCTGGATCTTGTCTTTCTGGTGGACAGGTCCACATCTGGTGATGTGTTTTTGGATGTCTGTGGCCTTATTATGATTTTAGGCAGCCTCTCTGCTAATGGATGGGGTAGTATTCCTGACTTGCTAGTTGTTTGGCATAGGGTGTCCAGCACTGTAGATTGCTGGTCGTTGAGTGAAGCTGGGTCTTGGCGTTGAGATGGAGATCTCTGGGAGATTTTCGCCATTTGATATTACGTGGAAGTGGGAGGTCTCTTGTGGACCAGTGTCCTGAAGTTGGCTCTCCCACCTCAGAGGCACAGCACTGACTCCTGGCTGGAGCACCAAGAGCCTTTCATCCACACAGCTCAAAATAAAAGGGAGAAAAAATAGAAAGAAAGAAAGGAAGGAAGGAAGAGAGAGAGAGAGAGAGAGAGAGAGAGAGAGAGAGAGAAAGAAAGAGAGAAAGAGGATAAAATAAAATAAAGTTCTTAAAATAAAAAAGAATTATTATGAAAAAAACATTTGTAAAGTAAAACAAAAGACAGACAGACAGAACCCTAGGACAAATGGTAAAAGCAAAGCTATACAGACAAAATCGCACAGAGAAGCATACACATACACACTCACAGAAAGACAAAAAGGGGGAAAAATATATCTTTGCTCCTGAAGTCCACCTCCTCAATTTGGGATGCTTCGTTGTCTATTCAGGTATTCCACAGATGCAGGGTACATCAAGTTGATTGTGGAGATTTAATCCGCTGCTCCTGAGGCTTCTGGGAGAGATTTCCCTTTGTCTTGTTTGTTTGCACAGCTCACGGGGTTCAGCTTTGGATTTGGACCCGCCTCTGCGTGTAGGTCGCCTGAGGGCATCTGTTCTTTGTTCAGACAGGATGGGGTTAAATGAGCAGCTGATTCGGGGGCTCTGGCTCACTCAGGCCAGGGGGAGGGAGGGATACGGATGTGGGGCGAGCCTGCAGTGGCAGAGGCCAGTGTGACATTGCAGCAGCCTGAGGTGCGCGCCGTGCGTTCTCCCAGGGAAGTTGTCCCTGGATCACTGGACCCTGGCAGTGGCAGGCTGCACAGGCTCCCGGGAGAGGCAGTGTGGGTAGTGACCTGTGCTTGCACACAAGCTTCTTGGTGGCTGCAGCAGCAGACTTAGTGTCTCATGCCCGTCTCTGGGGTCCGTGCTGATAGCCGCGGCTCGCACCGGTCTCTGGAGCTCCTTTAAGCGGCCCTCCTAATCCCTTCTCCTCATGCACCAGGAAACACAGAGGGAAGAAAAAGTCTCTTGCCTCTTCAGCAGGTCCAGACTTTTTCCTGGACCCCCTCCCAGCTAGCTGTGGTGCACTAGCCCCCTTCAGGCTGTGTTCACGCAACCAAACCCAGTCCTATCCCTGGGATCTGACCTCCGAAGCCTGAGCCTAAGCTCCCAACCCCCGCCCACCCCGGAGGGTGAGCAGACAAGCCTCTCAGGCTGGTGAGTGCTGGTTGGCACTGATCCTCTGTGCAGGAATCTCTCCACCTTGCCCTCCGCACCCCTGTTACTGCGCTCTCCTCCACGGCTCTGAAGCTTCCCCACTCTGCAACCCACAGTCTCCGCCCTTGAAGGGGCTTCCTAGTGTATGGAAACCTTTCCTCCTTCACAGCCTCCCTCCCACTTGTGCAGGTACCATCTCTATTCTGTTGTCTCTGTTTTTTCTTTTTTCTTTCACTCTACCCAGGTACGTGGGGGAGTTTCTTGCCTTTTGGGAGGTCTGAGGTCTTCTGTCAGTGTTCAGTAAGTGTTCTATAGGAGCAGTTCCACATGTAGATGTATTTCTGATGTATCTGTGGGGAGGAAGGTGATCTCTATGTCTTACTCTTCTGCCATCTTGAACTTCCTCTCATCTTTCATTTCTTTCATCAGTGTCTTATAGTTCTTGGAGTACAGGTCTTTTGCCTCCTTAGGTAGGTTTATTCCTAGGTATTTTATTCTTTTTGATGTGATGGTAAATGAGATTGTTTCCTTAATTTCTCTTTCTGATCTTTTGTTGTTAGTGTATAGAAATACAACAGATTTCTGTGTATTAATTTGTATCCTGCAACTTTACTGAATTCATTGATGAGCTCTAGTAGTTTTCTGGTAGTGTCTGTAGGATTTTCTATGTATAGTATCATGTTACCTGCAAACAGTGACAGTTTTACTATGTCTTTTCCAGTTTGGATTCCTTTTATTTCTTTTTCTTCTCTGATTGCCATGGCTAGGACTTCCAAAACTATGTTGAACAAAAGTGGCGAGAGAGGACATCCTTGTCTTGTTCTTGATCTTAGAGGAAATGTTTTCAGCTTTTCATCATTGCATAAGATGTTAGCTTTGGGTTTGTCATATATGGCCTTTATTATGTTGAGTTATGTTCCATCTGTTCCTGCTTTCTGGAGAGTTTTCATCATAAATGGACATTGAAGTCTGTCAAAAGTTTTTTCTGCACCTGTTGAGATTATCATATGGTTTTTATTCTTCAATTTGTTAATGTGGGGTATCACACTGACTGATTTGTGGATATTGAAAAATCCTTGCATCCCTGGGATAAATTCCACTTGATCATGGTGTATGATCCTTTTAATGTATTGTTGAGTTCAGTTTCCTAGTATTTTGTTGAGGATTTTTGCATTTATGTTCATCAGTGATATTGGCCTGTAATTCTCTTCTTTTGTGGTATTTTTGTGTGGTTTTGGTATCAGCGTGATGGTGGCCTCAGAGAATGAGATTGGAAATGTTCCTTCCTCCTCAATTTTTTGGAAGAGTTTCAGAAGCATAGGTTTTGACTCTTCCCTAAATGTTTGATAGAATTCACCTGTGAAGCCATCTGGTTCTAGACTTGTTTGTTGGGAGTTTTTAAATAACTGTTTCAATTTCAGTGCTTGTGATTGGTCTGTTCATATTTTCTAATTTTTCCTGATTCAGTTTTGGGAGAGTGTACCTTTCTAAGAATGTGTCCATTTCTTCTAGGTTGTCCATTTTATTGGCGTATAGTTGATTGTTGTAGTCTCTTATGATCCTTTGTATTTCTGTGGTGTCAGTCATAACTTCTTTTTCATTTCTAATTTTATTGATTTGAGCTCTCTCCCTTTTTCTTTCTTGATGAGTCTAAGGGCTTATCAATTTTATTTATCTTTTCAAAAACTAGCTTTTAATTTCATTGATCTTTTCCATTGTTTTCTTCATCACTATTTCATTTATTTATGCTCTGATCTTTATAATTTCTTTCCTTCTGCTAACATTGGGTTTTGTTTGTTCTTCTTTCTCTAGTTGCTTTAGGTATAAGGTTAGGTTGTTTATTTCAGATTTTTCTTTCCTGAGGTAAGATTGTATCTCTGTAAACTTCCTTCTTAGGACTGCTTTTGCTGTGTCCCATAGGTTTTGGATTATTGTGTTTTCATTTTCATTTGTCCCTAGGTATTTTTTGATTTCATCTTTGATTTTTTCCGTGATCCATTGATTGTTTAGTAGCATATTGCTTAGCCTCTATGTGTTTGTGTTTTTTAGTTTTTTCTTGTAATTTATTACTAATCTCATAGTATTGTGGTTAGAAAAGTTGCTTGATATGATTTCAATTTTCTTAAATTTACCAAGGCTTGCTTTACAGTCCAGCATGTGATCTATCCTGGAGAATATTCAACGTGCACTTGAAAAGAATGTATATTATGCTGCTTTTGGATAGAATGGTGTATAAATAGCAATTGAGTCCATCTGGTCTAATGCATCATTTAAGGCCTGTGTTTCCTTGTTGATTTTCTCTCTGGATGATATGTCCATTGGTGTAAGTGGGGTCTTAAACTTCCCCACTTGCAATTTCTCCTTTTATACCTGTTAACATTTGCTTATATATTGAGGTGCTCCTATGTTGGCTGCATATACATTTACAATTGTTATATCTTCTTCTTGGATTTATCCCTTGGTCATTATGTAGTGTCCTTCATTGTCTCTTGTAACAGTCTTTATTTTACAGTCTATTTTGTCTGATATGAGTATTTCTACTCCAGCTTTCTTTTACTTCCACTTGCATGGAATAACTTTTTCCATCCCCTTGCTTTCAGTCTGTATGTGTCCCTAGATCTGAAGTGGGTCTATTGTAGACAGCATATATATGGCTCTTGTTTTTGTATCCATTCAGCCAATCTATGTCTTTTGGTTGGAGGATTTAATCCATTTACATTTAAACTAATTATTGATATGTATGTTCTTATTGCCATTTTGTTAATTGTTTTGGATATGGCTTTGTAGGGTTTTTTTTCCCTTTCCTCTTTTGTTCTATTCTCTTGTGATTTGATGACTATCTTTAGTGTTGTGTTTGGATTTCTTTTTCTGTTTTGTGTGTATATCCATTATAGATTTTTGGTTTGCAGTTACCATAAGGTGTTGATACAGCAGTCTATATAAACACATGATTGTTTTAAGTTGCTGATCTTTAAGTTTCAAATGCATTTCAAATATCCTGCATTTGTACTCTCCTCTCACAATTACTGGTTTAGATATCATATTTGTGTGTGGATGGTTTCCTACCTTTACTTTATATTTGCCTTTAGAGCTTCCCATTTCATAATTTTCTTGTTTCTAGCTGTGACCTTTTCTTTTCCACCTAGACAAGTTCCAAGGCTAGTTTGGTGGTGCTGAATTCTTTTAGGTTTTGTTTGTCTATATAGCTTTTGATTTCTCCATCAAATCTGAATGAGAGCCTTGCTGGGTAGAGTATTCTTGGTTGTAGGTTTTTCCATTTTGTCAGTTTAAGTATATCATGACTCTCCATTCTGGCTTACAGAATTTCTGCTGAAAAATCAGCTGATAACCTATGGGGATTCCCTTGTATGTTATTTGTTGCTTTTCCCTTGTTGCTTTTAATATTTCTCTCCATATTTAATTTTTGTCAACTTTATTACTATGTTTCTCAGCATGTTCCTCCTGGATTAATCCTCTGTGGGACTCTCTGCACTTCTTGGACTTCGGTGACCGTTTCTTTTCCCATGTTAGCAAAGTTTTCAGCTATTATTTCTTCAAATATTATCTCAGGCCCTTTCTCTCTCTCTTCTCCTTCTGGGACCCCTATAATGTGAATGTTGTTGCATTTGATGTTGTTCCAGAGGCCTCTTAAACTGTCCTCATTTCTTTTCATTATTTTCTTCTTTATGCTGTTCTGTGGCAGTGATTTCCACCACTCTGTCTTCCATGTCGCTTATCTGTTCTGCCCCATTTATTCTTCTATTGATTTCTTATAGTGTATTTTTCATTTCAGTTATTGTACTCTTCAACTCTGTTAGGTTGTTCTTTATATTTTCTCTTTGTTAAAAATTTCTTGTAACTTCTCACTCTGTACATCCATTCTTTTCCCAAGCTCTTGGATCACCTTTATGATCATTATTCTGAACTCTTTCTCAAGTAGATTACCTCTCTCCATGTCACTTAGTTGTTCTTCTGGTGTTTTATCTTGTTCCTTCATCTGGAACATATTCTTTTGCCCTTTCATTTTGTTTAAATTTCTATTTGTATTTTTATGTATGTGGAAGGTTAGTTATGTTTCTTGACCTTTGAGAAGTGGCCCTCTCTAAGGATGTCCTATGTGTCCCAGCAGTACACTCCCCTCTCTTCACCCAAGGGCCAGGGACCAGTTGTTCCCCGGGTAGGTTCTGACTTGTGTTTGTAGACTGGCTGTGGTATTTTAGTTTTCTTGCTTCTGGTGCCTGCCTCCTCGTGGGTGAGGGTGGTCTAGAGGCTTGTGCAGGTTTCCTGGTGGAAGGGACTGGTGTCTGCTCTCTTTTGGGAGGAGCTGGATCTTGGCCCTTTGATGGGCAGGGACATGTCAAGGGGTGTATCTAGAGGTGTCTGTGGTCTCAGGAAGTCTTTAGGCAGCCTGTCTGCCGATGAGTGGAGCTGTGTTCCTGCTCTGCTGGTTGCATGACCTGAGGCATCCCAGCACTGAGCCTACAGGCTGTTGCATTGGGCCAGTGCTAATGACCCAAGCAAGATGTCAGCCTCTAGCAAGAATTCATACAGATGAATACTCCCTGATATTTCTGCCATCAGTGTCTATGTCCACATGGTGAGCCATAGCTCCCCCTTGCCTCCCCAGGAGACCTTCCAAGACGAGCAGGTAGGTTCGGCCCAGGCTCCTGTGAATTTACTGCTTTTCTCCTGGGTTCTGGTGTGCATGAGATTTTGTGTATACCCTTGAAAAGTGGAGTCTCTTTTTCTCCCTGTCCTGTGGAGCTCCTGCAGTTAACCCCTGCTGGCCTTCAAAGCCAGATGCTCTGGGAGCTCATTTTCTCAATGCAGTACCACCAGGCTGGGTAGCCTGAGGTGGGGCTCAGAACTCTCACTCCCTCCTGTGGGAGAACTTCTGCAATATAATTATTCTCCAGTTTGTGTGTTGCCCACCTGGGGGGTATAGGATTTGATTATATAACGAGTGTGCCTCTCCTACCATCTCACTGTGGTTTCCGCTTTATGTCTTTGGATGTAGAATATCTTTTTTGGTAGGTTCCAGTCTTTTTTTTTTATTTTTTATTTTTTGCTTTATAACAAATTTAATCAGTTATACATATACATATATTCCCATATCCCCTCCCTTTTGTGACTCCCTCCCACCCTCCCTAACCCACCCCTCCAGGTGGTCAAAACGCACTGAGCTGATCTCCCTGTGCTATGCGGCTGCTTCCCACTAGCTATCTACCTTACGTTTGGTAGTGTATATATCTGCATGCCGCTCTTTCACTTTGTCACAGCTTACCCTTCCCCCTCCCCATATCCTCAAGTCCATTCTCTAGTAGGTCTGTGTCTTTATTCCTGTCTCACCCCTATGTTCTTCATGACATTTTTTTTCTTAAAATCCATATATATGTGTCAGCATACAGTATTTGTCTTTCTCTTTCTGACTTACTTCACTCTGTATGACAGACTCTAGGTCCATCCACCTCATTACAAATAGCTCAATTTCATTTCTTTTTATGGCTGAGTAATATTCCATTGTATATATGTGCCACATCTTCTTTACCCATTCATCCGATGATGGACACTTAGGCTGTTTCCATCTCCGGGCTATTGTAAATAGGGCTGCTATGAACATTTTGGTACATGTCTCTTTTTGAATTATGGTTTTCTCAGGGTATATGCCCAGTAGTGGGATTGCTGGGTCATATGGTAGTTCTATTTGTAGTTTCTTAAGGAACCTCCATACCGTTCTCCATAGTGGCTGTACCAATTCACATTCCCACCAGCAGTGCAAGAATGTTCCCTTTTTTCCACACCCTCTCCAGCATTTATTGTTTCTAGATTTTTTGATGATGGCCATTCTGACTGGTGTGAGATGATATCTCATTGTAGTTTTGATTTGCATTTCTCTAATGAGTAAAGATGTTGAGCGTCCTTTCATGTGTTTGCTGGCAGTCTGTATATCTTCTGTGGAGAAATGTCTATTTAGGTCTTCTGCCCATTTTTGGATTGGGTTGTTTTTTTGTTATTGAGCTGCGTGAGCTGCTTATAAATTTTGGAGATTAATCCTTTGTCAGTTGCTTCATTTGCAAATATTTTCTCCCATTCTGAGGGTTGTCTTTTGGTCTTGTTTATGGTTTCCTTTGCTGTGCAAAAGCTTTGAAGTTTCATTAGGTCCCATGTGTTTATTTTTGTCTTTATTTCCATTTCTCTAGGAGGTGGGTCAAAAAGGATCTTGCTGTGATTTATGTCATAGAGTGTTCTGCCTATGTTTTCCTCTAAGAGTTTGATAGTGTCTGGCCTTACATTTAGGTCTTTAATCCATTTTGAGCTTATTTTTGTGTATGGTGTTAGGGAGTGATCTAATCTCATACTTTTACATGTCCCTGTCCAGTTTTCCCAGCACCACTTATTGAAGAGACTGTCCTTTCTCCACTGTACGTTCCTGCCTCCTTTATCAAAGATAAGGTGACGCTATGTGCGTGGGTTTATCTCTGGGCTTTCTATCCTGTTCCATTGATCTATCTTTCTGTTTTTGTGCCAGTACCATACTGTCTTGATTACTGTAGCTTTGTAGTATAGTCTGAAGTCAGGGAGCCTGATTCCTCCAGCTCCATTTTTCGTTCACAAGATTGCTTTGGCTATTCGGGGTCTTTTGTGTTGCCATACAAATTGTGAAATTTTTTGTTCTAGTTCTGTGAAAAATGCCAGTGGTAGTTTGATAGGGATTGCATTGAATCTGTAGATTACTTTGGGTAGTAGAGTCATTTTCACAATGTTGATTCTTCCAATCCAAGAACATGGTACATCTTTCCATCTATTTGTATCATCTTTAATTTCTTTCATCAGTGTCTTATAATTTTCTGCATACAGGTCTTTTGTCTCCTTAGGTAGGTTTATTCCTAGATATTTTATTCTTTTTGTTGCAATGGTAAATGGGAGTGTTTCCCTGATTTCACTTTCAGATTTTCCATCATTAGTATATAGGAATGCCAGAGATTTCTGTGCATTAATTTTGTATCCTGCAACTTTACCAAATTCATTGATTAGCTCTAGTAGTTTTCTGGTAGCATCTTTAGGATTCTCTATGTATAGTATCATGTCATCTGCAAACAGTGACAGCTTTACTTCTTCTTTTCCGATTTGGATTCCTTTTATTTCCTTTTCTTCTCTGATTGCTGTGGCTAAAACTTCCAAAACTAGGTTGAATAAGAGTGGTGAGAGTGGGCAACCTTGTCTTGTTCCTGATCTTAGAGGAAATGGTTTCAGTTTTTCACCATTGAGGACGATGCTGGCTGTGGGTTTGTCATATATGGCCTTTATTATGTTGAGGAAAGTTCCCTCTATGCCTACTTTCTGCAGGGTTTTTACCATAAATGGGTGTTGAATTTTGTCGAAAGCTTTCTCTGCATCTATTGAGATGATCATATGGTTTTTCTCCTTCAATTTGTTAATATGGTGTATCACGTTGATTGATTTGCGTATATTGAAGAATCCTTGCATTCCTGGAATAAACCCCACTTGATCATGGTGTATGATCCTTTTAATGTGCTGTTGGATTCTGTTTGCTAGTATTTTGTTGAGGAGTTTTGCATCTATGTTCATCAGTGATATTGGCCTGTAGTTTTCTTTCTTTGTGACATCCTTGTCTGGTTTTGGTATCAAGGTGATGGTGGCCTCGTAGAATGAGTTTGGGAGTGTTCCTCCCTCTGCTATATTTTGGAAGAGTTTGAGAAGGATAGGTGTTAGCTCTTCTCTAAATGTTTGATAGAATTCGCCTGTGAAGCCATCTGGTCCTGGGCTTTTGTTTGTTGGAAGATTTTTAATCACAGTTTCAATTTCAGTGCTTGTGATTGGTCTGTTCATATTTTCTATTTCTTCCTGATTCAGTCTTGGCAGGTTGTGCATTTCTAAGAATTTGTCCATTTCTTCCAGGTTGTCCATTTTATTGGCATAGAGTTGCTTATAGTAATCTCTCATGATCTTTTGTATTTCTGCAGTGTCAGTTGTTACTTCTCCTTTTTCATTTCTAATTCTATTGATTTGAGTCTTCTCCCTTTTTTTCTTGATGAGTCTGGCTAATGGTTTATCAATTTTGTTTATCTTCTCAAAGAACCAGCTTTTAGTTTTATTGATCTTTGCTATCATTTCCTTCATTTCTTTTTCATTTATTTCTGATCTGATTTTTATGATTTCTTTCCTTCTGCTAACTTTGGGATGTTTTTGTTCTTCTTTCTCTAATTGCTTTAGGTGCAAAGTTAGGTTGTTTATTCGAGATGTTTCCTGTTTCTTAAGGTGGGATTGTATTGCTATAAACTTCCCTCTTAGAACTGCTTTTGCTGCATCCCATAGGTTTTGGGTCGTCATGTCTCCATTGTCATTTGTTTCTAGGTATTTTTTAATTTCCTCTTTGATTTCTTCAGTGATCACTTCGTTATTAAGTAGTGTATTGTTTAGCCTCCATGTGCTTGTATTTTTTACAGCTCTTTTCCTGTCATTGATATCTAGTCTCATAGCATTGTGGTCGGAAAAGATACTTGATACAACTTCAATTTTCCTAAATTTACCAAGGCTTGATTTGTGACCCAAGATATGATCTATCCTGGAGAATGTTCCATGAGCACTTGAGAAAAATGTATATTCTGTTGTTTTTGGATGGAATGTCCTATAAATATCAACTAAGTCCATCTTGTTTAATGTATCATTTAAAGCTTGTGTTTCCTTATTTATTTTCATTTTGGATGATCTGTCCATTGGTGAAAGTGGGGTGTTAAAGTCCCCTACTATGATTGTGTTACTGTCAATTTCTCCTTTTATGGCTGTTAGTATTTGCCTTATGTATTGAGGTGCTCCTATGTTGGGTGCATAAATATTTACAATTGTTATATCTTCTTCTTGGATCAATCCCTTGATCATTATGTAGTGTCCTTCTTTGTCTCTTCTAGTAGTCTTTATTTTAAAGTCTATTTTGTCTGATATGAGAATTGCTACACCAGCTTTCTTTTGGTTTCCATTTGCATGGAATATCTTTTTCCATCCCCTGACTTTCCATCTGTATGTGTCCCTAGGTCTGAAGTGGGTCTCTTGTAGACAGCATATATATGGGTCTTGTTTTTGTATCCATTCAGCCAATCTGTGTCTTTTGGTGGGAGCATTTAGTCCATTTACATTTAAGGTAATTATCGATATGTATGTTCCTATTCCCATTTTCTTAATTGTTTTGTGTTCGTTATTGTAGGTCTTTTCCTTCTGTTGTGTTTCTTGCCTAGAGAAGTTCCTTTAGCATTTGTTGTAAAGCTGGTTTGGTGGTGCTGAACTCTCTCAGCTTTTGCTTGTCTGTAAACGTTTTAATTTCTCCATCAAATCTGAATGAGATCCTTGCTGGGTAATCTTGGTTGCAGGTTTTTCTCCTTCATCACTTTAATTATGTCCTGCCACTCCCTTCTGGCTTGTAGAGTTCTGCTGAGAGATCAGCTGTTATCCTTATGGGGATTCCCTTGTGTGTTATTTGTTGTTTTTGCCTTGCTGCTTTTAATATGATTTCTTTGTGTTTAATTTTTGACAGTTTGATTAATATGTGTCTTGGTGTATTTCTCCTTGGATTTATTCTGTATGGGACTCTCTGTGCCTCCTGGACTTGATTAACTATTTCCTTTTCCATATTAGGGAAGTTTTCAACTATAATCTCTTCAAATATTTTCTCAGTCCCTTTCTTTTTCTCTTCTTCTTCTGGAACCCCTATAATTCGAATGTTGGTGCGTTTAATGTTGTCCCAGAGGTCTCTGAGACTGTCCTCTGTTCTTTTCATTCTTTTTTCTTTCTTTTGCTCTGCAGCAGTTATTTCCACTATTTTATCTTCCACCTCACTTATCCGTTCTTCTGCCTCAGTTATTCTGCTATTGATCCCATCTAGAGTATTTTTTATTTCATTTATTGTGTTTTTAATCGATGCTTGATTCATCTTTAGTTCTTCTAGGTCCTTGTTAACTGTTTCTTGCATTTTGTCTATTCTATTTCCAAGATTTTGGATCTGGGAAATAGAATCTTGGATCATCTTTACCATCATTATTCTGAATTCTTTTTCAGGTAGGCTGCCTATTACCTCTTCATTTGTTAGGTCTGGTGGGTTTTTATCTTGCTCCTTCTCCTGCTGTGTGTTTTTCTGTCTTCTCATTTTGCTTATGTTACTGTGTTTGGGGTCTCCTTTTTGCAGGCTGCAGGTTCGTAGTTCCCGTTGTTTTTGGTGTCTTTCCCCAGTGGCTAAGGTTGGTTTAGTGGGCTGTGTAGGCTTCCTGGTGGAGGGGACTAGTGCCTGTGTTCTGGTGGATGAGGATGGATCTTGTCTTTCTGGTGGGCAGGTCCACGTCTGGTGGTGTGTTTTGGGGTGTCTGCGGACTTTTTATCATTTTAGACCACCTCTCTGCTAATGGGTGGCGTTGTGTTCCTGTCTTGCTAGTTGTTTGGCATAGGGTGTCCAGCACTGTAGCTTGCTGGTCGTTGAGTGAAGCTGGGTGCTGGTGTTGAGATGGAGATCTCTGGAAGATTTTCGCCGTTTGATATGATGTGGAGCTGGGAGGTCTCTTGTGGACCAGTGTCCTGAAGTTGGCTCTCCCACCTCAGAGGCACAGCACTGACTCCTGGCTCCTCAATTTGGGATGATTTGTTGTCTATTCATGTATTCCACAGATGCAGGGTACATCAAGTTGATTGTGGAGCTTTAATCCGCTGCTTCTGAGGCTGCTGGGAGAGGTTTCCCTTTCTCTTCTTTGTTCTCACAGCTCCTGGGTCTCAGCTTTGGATTTGGCCCCGCCTCTGCGTGTAGGTCGCCGGAGGGCGTCTGTTTTTCGCTCAGACAGGACAGGGTTAAAGGAGCAGCCTCTTCGGGGACTCTGGCTCACTCAGGCCGGGCGGGAGGGAGGGGCACGGAGTGCGGGGCGAGCCTGCAGCGGCAGAGGACGGCGTAACGTTGCACCAGCCCGAGGCGCGCCGTGCGTTCTCCCAGGGAAGCCGCCCCTGGTTCCCGGGACCCCGGCAGTGGCGGGCTGAACAGGCTCCCGGAAGGGCGGTGCGGACAGTGACCTGCGCTCGCACACAGGCTTCTTGGCGGCGGCAGCAGCAGCCCCAGCGTCCCACGCCCGTCACTGGGCTCCGCGCTTTCAGCCGCGACTCGCGCCCGTCTGTGGAGCCCCTTTAAGCAGCGCTCTTAATCCCCTCTCCTCGCGCACCAGGAAACCAAGAGGGAAGAAAAAGTCTCTTGCCTCTTCGGCAGCTCCAGAGTTTTCCCGGACTCCCTCCCGGCTAGCTGTGGCACATTAGCCCCCTTCAGGCTGAGTTCTCGCCGCCAGCCCCAGTCCTCTCCCTGCGCTCTGACCGAAGCCCGAGCCTCAGCTTCCAGCGCCGCCCGCCCCGGCGGGCGAGCAGACAAGCCTCTCAGGCTGGTGAGTGCCGCTCGGCACCGATCCTCTGTGCGGGAATCTCTCCGCTTTGCCCTACCCAGGTATGTGGGGAGTTTTTTGCCTTTTGGGGGGTCTGAGGTCTTCTGTCAGCGTTCAGTAGGTGTTCTGTAGGAGTTGTTCCACGTGTAGCTGTATTTCTGGTGTATCCGTGGGGAGGAAGGTGATCTCCGCGTCTTACTCTTCCGCCATCTTACCCGGAAGTCTCCCAGTCTTTTTTTTATTGATGGTTGTTCAGCAGTTAGTTGTGATTTTGCTGTGCCCATAGAGGAGGTGAGCTTCTACTTCACCATCAGAGTTTATGGGAAACAGTGAAAGCAGTACTCCGAAGGGAAGTTATATTTGTAAATAACTTGGATGAGCTAGACTGGTCACGGCTGAGGAAAGAATTAGATCACTTGAATATAGGTCAGTATTTCCCAAACTATAGAGGACCGAATGTAAAAACTATCTGACATTTGACTTCTCTGAGTAACCAGCAAGTATTTATTTTCTTGCTTTACCAGGTGTTGCCTGCAGGCCCCGGGTGGGGCTTGGTTTGGGTGGGTGGAATGGGGTAAACAGGGCACAGCTGGAGCCTGCAGTGTGCACTAAGTGGTCTCAGGTATGTTGAGGCAATAACTGTAGGTCCTATGGAGCCACAGGGAGAGGGTCGGTTGGGATTCACCAAGCCCCATGGGTGGCTCAGAGAACCATGGACTCAGGCCCAAGGCATTTCTGCTGCAAATTCTCTTCCCAGAGGAAGTCTCAGCTGGGGGGATTTCATAAATTCCCTTTACCATGTTCTATTTCTAGTTTTCTGAATTTTTTGAACAGTAAAAGAGTGTTGGACTTCCCTGGTGGTGCAGTGGTTAAGAATCTGCCTGCCAATGCAGGGGACATGGGTTCAATCCCTGGTCCAGGAAGATCCCACATGCTGCGGAGCAGATAAGCCTGTGTGTCAAAACTACTGAGCCTGCGCTCTAGAGCCCGCAAGCCACAACTACTGAGCCCGCATGCCACAATTAGTGAAGTCCACCTGCCTAGAGCCTGTGCTACACAACAAGAGAAGCCACCAAAATGAGAAACCTACACACCACAATGAAGAGTGGACCCCACTCGCCACAACTAGAGAAAGCCCACACGCAGCGTCGAAGACCCAAAGAAGCCAAAAATAAATAAATAATTTTTTGGAAAAAGGATACCTAGAATTCACACACAAAAAAGACTTAAAAAATAGTAAAAAGGTGTTCAGTTTTGTCAAATGCTTTTCCTGCATCAATTGAGATGATAATATATTTTTTTCTTTCATTCTATTACATACTGTATTATATTGATTGATTTTCTTATGCTGAGCCACCCTGCAGTCTTGACATAAATCCCATGTACTCATGGTGCATAATCTTTTTTATCCACTGCCAGATTCAATGTTGTTACTATTCTGTTGAGAGGTTTTTGGATTTATAAGAGATATTGGTCTATAGTTTTCCTCTACATCAGTCTTTGACTGGCTTGGTACCAGATTAATGCTGGCCTCATACAATGGTTTAGAAAGTGCTTTTTCCTTTCTGTTTTCAGAAGAGTTTGAGGAGGATTGTTGTTAATCTTTAACTGTGTGGTAGAATTCACCCAGAGGAGCCATCTGACCCTGGATTTTTCTTTCTTGGAAAATTTTTCATTACTGATAATAGTATATGTCTGTTATGATTTTCTATTTCCTTTTGAGTCAGTTTTGGTAGTTTATTTCAGCTAGGTTATCTAATTTGCCAGTGTGCAATTGTCCATAGTGTTCTCTTATAACCCTTTTTATCTCCATGAGGTTAGTAGTAATATCCCCACTTTTATTTCATCTTTTTTTATATAACTTTATTGGAGTATAATTGCTTTACAATGTTATGTTACTTTGTGTTGTACAACAAAGTCAATCAGCTATAAATATACATATATCCCCATATCCCCTCCCTCTTGAGCCTCCTTCACATCCTCCCTATCCCACCCTCTAGGTCATCACAAAGCATTGAGCTGTGCTATGCAGCAGCTTCCCACAATCCATCCATTTTACCTCTGGTAGTGTATGTAGGTCAAAGCTATTCTGTCACTTCATCCTAGTTTACCCTTCCCTCCCTGTGTCAAGTCTGTTCTCTACATCTGTGTCTTCATTCCTGCCCTACCACTAGGTCCATCAGTACCGTTTTTTTTTAGATTCCATATGTGTGCATTAGCATATGGTATTTGTTTTTCCCTTTCTGACTTACTTCACTCTGTATGACAGACTCTAGGTCCATGCACCTTATTACAAATAACTTTCATTCCTTTTTTATGGTTGAGTAATATTCCATTGTATATATGTGCCCAATCTTCTTTATCCATTTATCTGTCAATGGATTTTTAGGTTGTTTCCATGTCCTGGCAATTGTAAATAGTGCTGCAGTGAACATTGTGGTACATGACTGTTTTTGAGTTATGGTTTCCTTAGGGTATATGCCCAGTAGTGGGATTGCTGTGTCTTATTGTAGTTCTAGTTTTAGTTTTTTAAGGAACCTCCATATTGTTCTCCATAGTGGTTGTATCAATTCACATTCCCACCAAAAGTGCGGGAGGGTAACTTTTTCCCCACACCCTCCCCAGCATTTATTGTTTGTAGATTATTTTGATGATGGAAATTCTGACTGGCATGAGGTGATACCTCATTGTGGTTTTGATTTGCATTTCTCTAATGATTAGTGATGTTGAGCATCTTTTCATATGTTTGTTGGCAATCTGTATGTCTTCTTTGGAGAAATGTCTATTTAGGTCTCCTGTTCATTTTTGGATTGGGTTGTTTGTTTTATTGATATTGAGATGCGTAAGCTGCTTGTATATTTGGGAGATTAATCCTTTGTCAGTTGCTTCATTTGCAAATATTTTCTCCCATTTCTGAGGGTTGCCTTTTTGTCTTGTTTATGGTTTCCTTTGCTGTGCAAAAGCTTTTAAGTTTCATAAAGTCCCATTTGTTATTTTTGATTTTACTTCCATTACTCTAGGAGGTGGGTCAAAAAAGATCTTGCTGGGATTTATGTCAAAAAGTGTTCTCCCTATGTTTTCCTCTAAGAGTTTTAATAGTGTCTGGCTTTACATTTAGGTCTTTACTCCATTTTGAGTTTATTTTTGTGTATGGTGTTAGGAAGTGTTCTAATTTCATTCTTTTACGTGTAACTGTCCAGTTTTCCCAGCTCCACTTATTGAAGAGGTTGTCTTTTATCCATTGTATATTCTTGCCTCTTTTGTCAAAGATAAGGTGACCATATATGTGTGGGTTTATCTCTGGGCTTTCTATCCTGTTCCATTGATCTATATTTCTGTTTCTGTGCCAGTACCATACTGTCTTGATTACTGTAGCTTTGTAGTGTAGTCTGAAGTCAGGAAGCCTGCTTACTCCAGCTCCCCTTTTCTTTCTCAAGATTGCTTTGGTTATTTGGGGACTTTTCTGTTTCCATACAAATTGTAAAATTTTTTGTTCTAGCTCTGTGAGAAATGCCATTCATGATTTAATAGGGTTTGCATTGAATCTGCAGATTGCTTTGGGTAGTATAGTCATTTTCACAATGTTGATTCTTCTGACCCAAGAATATGGTCTATCTCTCCATTTATTTGTATCATCTTTGATTTCTTTCATCAGTGTCTTATAATTTTCTGCATACAGTTCTTTATTCTCCTTAGGTAGGTTTATTCCACGTATTTTATTCTTTTTGTTGCAGTGGGAGTGTTTCCTTGATTTCTCTTTCTGATTTTTCATTGTTAGTGTATAGGAATGCAAGAGATTTCAGTGCATTAATTTTGTATCCTTCTACTTTACCAAATTCATTGATTAGCTCTAGTAGATTTCTGGTGACATCTTTAAGATTTTCTATGTATAGTATCATATCATCTTCAAACAGTCATAGTTTTACTTCTTCTTTTCCAGTTTGGATTCCTTTTATTTCTTTTTCTTCTCTCATTGCTGTGGCTAAAACTTCCAAAACTATTTTGAATAATAGTGGTGATAGTGGGCATCCTTGTCTTGTTCCTGACCTAAGAGGAAATGCTTTGTTTTTCACCATTGAGAATGATGTTGGCTGTGGGTTTGTCATATATGTCTTTTATTATGTTTAGGTAGGTTCCCTCTCTGCCCACTTTCTGGAGAGTTTTTATCATAAATGGGTGTTGAATTTTTTTCAAAAGCTTTTTCTGCATCTATTGAGATTATCATATGGTTTTTATCTTTTAGTTTGTTAATATGATGTATCACATTGATTGATTTGCGTATACTGAAGAATCCTTGCATTCCTTGGATAAACCCCTCTTGATCATGGTGTATGATCCTTTTAATGTGGTGTTGGATTCTGTAATGTGCTGTTGGATTCTGTTTGCTAGTATTTTGTTGAGGATTTTTGCATCTATGTTCATCAGTGGTATTGGCCTGTAATTTTTGTGTGTGTGTGACATCTTTGTCTTGTTTTGGTATCAGGGTGATGGTGGCCTCATAGAATGAGTTTGGGAGTGTTCCTCCCTCTGTTATATTTTGGAAGAGTTTGAGAAGGATTGGTGTTAGTTCTTCTCTAAATGTTTGATAGAATTCACCTGTGAAGCAATCTGACCCTGGGCTTTTGTTTGTTGGAAGATTTTAAATCACAGTTTCAGTTTCAGTGCTTGTGATTGCTCTGTTCATGTTTTCTATTTCTTCCTGGTTCAATCTTGGAAGGTTGTACTTTTCTAAGAATTTGTCCATTTCTTCCAGGTTATCCATTTTATTGGCATATAGTTGCTTGTAGTAATCTCTCATGATCCTTTGTATTTCTACAGTGTCAGTTGTTACTTCTCCTTTTTCATTTCTAATTCTATCGATTTGAGTCTTCTCCCTTTTTTTCCTGTTGAGTCTGGTTAATGGTTTATCAATTTTGTTTATCTTCTCAAAAAACAACCTTTTAGTTTTATTGATCTTTGCTATAGGTTCCTTCATTTCTTTTTCATTTATTTCTCATCTGATCTTTATGATTTCTTTCCTTCTGCTAAGTTTGGGGGTTTTTGTGTTCTTCTTTCTCTAATTGATTTAGATGTAAGGTTAGGTTGTTTATTTGAGACTTTTCTTGTTTCTTGAGGTAGGATTGTATTGCTATAAACTTCCCTTTTAGAACTGCTTTTGCTGCATCCCATAGGTTTTGGGTCGTTGTGTTTTCATTGTTATTTGTTTCTAGGTATTTTTGATATCTTCTTTGATTTCTTCAGTGATATCTTGGTTGTTTAATAGCATATTGTTTAACCTCCATGTGTTTGTATATATTACAGGCTTTTTCCTGCTATCGATATCTAATCTCATAATGTTTTGGTCATAAAAGATACTTGATATGATTTCAATTTTCTTAAATTTACCAAGGCTTGATTTATGACGCAAGATGTGATCTATCCTGGAGAATGTTCCATGTGCACTTGAGTGTATTCTGTTGCTTTTCATGGAATGTCCTATAAATATCAATTAAGTCCCTCTGGTCTAATGTGTCATTTAAAGCTTGTGTTTCCTTATTTATTTTCTGTTAGATTATCTGCCCATTGGTGAAAGTGGGGTGTTAAAGTCCCCTACTATGATTGTGTTACTGTTGATTTCCCCTTTTATGGCTGTTAGCATTTGCCTTATGTATTGAGGTGCTCCTATGTTGGGTGCATAGATATTTACAATTGTTATATCTTCTTCTTGGATTGAAGAAGAAGATATAACTACTCCAGCTTTCTTTTGATTTCCATTTGCATGGAATATCTTTTTCCATCCCCTCACTTTCAATTGGTATGTGTCCCTACGTCTGAAGTGAGTCTCTTGTAGACAGCATATATATGGGTCTTGTTTTTGTATCCATTCAGCCAGTCTGTGTTTTTTGGTTGGGGAATTGAATCCATTTATACTAAGGTAATTATTGATATGTATGTTCCTATTACCATTTTCTTAATTGTTTTGGGTTTGTTTTTGTAAGTCTTTTCCTTCTCTTGTGTTTCCTGTGTAGAGAAGTTCCTTTAGCATTCATTGTAAAGCTGGTTTGGTGGTGCTGAATTCTCTTAACTTTTGCTTGTCTGTAAAGCTTTTGATTTCTCCATTGAATCTGAATGAGATCCTTGCTGAGTAGAGTAATCTTGGTTGTAGCTTTTTCCCTTTCATCACTTTAAATATATCCTGCCATTCCCTTCTGGCCTGTAGAGTTTCTGCTGAAAGATCAGCTGTTAACCTTATGGGGATTCCCTTGTATGTTATTTGCTGATTTTCCCTTGCTGCTTTTAATACTTTTTTCTTTGTGTATAATTTTTGTTAGTTTGATTAATATGTTTCTTGGCGTGTTTCTTCTTGGGTTTATCCTGTATGGGATTCTCTGCACTTCCTGGGCTTTATTGACTATTTCCTTTCCCATGTTGGGGAAGTTTTCAACTATAGTCTCTTTAAATATTTTCTCAGACCCTTTCTTTTTTCCTTCTTCTTCTGGGGCCCCTATAATTCAAATGTTGATGTACACAATGTTGTCACAGAGGTCTCTGAGACAGTTCTCCATTCATTCATTCTTTTTTCTTTGTTCTGCTCTGTGGCAGTTATTTCCACCATTCTATCTTCTAGCTCACTTTTTCGTTCTTCTGCCTCAGTTATTCTGCTATTGATTCCTTCTAGAGTATTTTTAATTTCAGTTATTGTGTTGTTCATCTTTGTTTGTTTGCTCTTTAGTTCTTCTAGGTCCTTGTTATACATTTCTTGTATTTTCTCTGTTCTATTTCCAAGATTTTGGATCATCTTTACTATCATTACTCTGAATTCTTTTTCAGGTAGTTTGCCTATTTCTTCTTCATTTATTTGGTCTTGTGGATTTTTATCTTGCTCCTTTGCCTGGAAGATATTTCTCTGTCTTCTCATTTTGTCTAATTTATAGTATTTGAGGTCTCCTTTCCCTAGGCTGCAGCATTGCAGTTCCTCTTGCTTCTGTTCTCTGCCCCCGGTGGTGTGGTTGGCCCAGTGTCTTGTGTAGGCTTTCTGATGGAAGGGACTGGTACCTGCGTTCTGGTAGCAATGTAGAAACAGAAATATATATTAAAAAGGAAAATATATTAAAGAAAGAAAAAGACAAGCAAAACCCTGGAAAAATGGTAAAAACAAACAAAAACAGAAATAAAGAAACACACACATAAAAGAAACAGAAATAGAGCTAAATACAACAAAAAGCAAGAGAACAACCAGACAAATAGAAGAACTCAAAAAATGAAATCAAACAATTAAG
Source organism: Hyperoodon ampullatus (assembly GCF_949752795.1). Taxonomy (NCBI): domain Eukaryota; kingdom Metazoa; phylum Chordata; class Mammalia; order Artiodactyla; family Ziphiidae; genus Hyperoodon; species Hyperoodon ampullatus. The sequence goes on from NC_136917.1 coordinate 2,652,890, forward strand.
ACTAAAACTAACAAAAACACATAACTTAAAAACAAAACCAAAGTAGTGTGCCAACTGAAGAATAAAGCAAGGAAACAGAACAAACTGATAAAAATGATTTAAAATAACAATAATAAAATAAAAAGGGAAAAACACAGGACAACAGAGAAGCAAAGTAGAAATATAAACATAAATAAATATATATATATATATATATATATATATATAAGATATAGAGGAAGAAAACAATAAAGGAAAAAACACAGAACAACAGAAGAGGAAAGTAAAAATAGAAATGTTTTTAAAAAATTAAAATATGTTATAAAACACAGAGGTCCCAAAAGAGTAAAAAAGAAGAGAAAAAAAAAAAACACTACTAAAATAACAACCACCAAAAAAAGAAAGAAAAAGAAACCAAAAAATAAAAGCTAGAGCAAACAACAGAATGAATCAAAATATCCTAAAATTAATAGTAATAATTATTCTGCCCTGGGGTCTCTGCTGTAAGTGTCCTTGAACATGCCATGAGCCACAGCCCACCTCCACCTCTCCAAGAAGCTCTCCTCTGCCTCTGGGCTGGTCTCTGGAACTGCTGTGGGCCCTGTGGACACCATTCAGACTCTGATTGGGCCCAATTCCTGTGTGTGCTTGACCCCAAAGTCCACAGCTGCCAGAGCTAGACCGTTTTCATTTGTGGGAACACTCATTGTCTACTCAGATATTCCATAGACACAGGGTCTACGTAGCTGATCACAGCGGGTTAATCTGCAGCTTGTACAGCTGATGGAAAGATTTTCGATTTTCTTCCTTAGTCGCCCTGTTCCTGGGGTTCAGCTTTGGTTTTATGTCCACCTCTGCATGTGGTCCACCCACAGGAGTCTGGTCCTGAGGCTGCCTTGGAGCTCTTGGGTCTGCCCCTGTGAGGACCTGGCACAGAGGTGGTATGACTGCTTGGATCACAGGACCCCCAGTGGCACCAAATGCACAGGGAAGCCAGTGGCCACAGGCACAAGAGATATGGCCCTAGTGAGAGATTTTTCTGGTGCCTGGCATAAGGCACATGAGAGCCAACCCAAGCCAGGGTTTTTCTGGCACCCAGCAGCAGACATGCAAGGGCCAGCCCTGAGAGGGCTCTTTTTTTTTTTTTTGCCCTGCAGCTGGCACGTGAGGGCCAGCTCTGAGGGGGCTATTTTTATTGCTCAGCAGCCAGAGCACAAGAGCCAGCCCTGAGCGGGCTTCTTTTATTGTCATCGGCAGGAACCAGCATGTGGGGAGAGAGAGGTTACAATAGTGGCTCCTCCCCCTGCGTGTGACTCAGCAGTAGCGCCCTGCTTTCATGGCAGTCCAGTCTTCCTCCATAGGCATTCCCTGCTGCAGATTTCCTCCCTCCCGTCCCATCAGTCCGTCTCCCCACAGCCAACAGCAGTTCTCGCTCAGCACCTGTTCTCCAATCCCCACGCACCAGCTCCCAGCCCCCTTGCACACTTGTGAACACACGTCCTAGTCCGTGGCACATAAAGCTGAGGTATGGACCGTCTGTGTATTTCTCACTCTGTCCCGTCTGCTACAGATCAGCCAATTCACCCACTTATGACAGCCTCAAAGGCTTCCCTTCTGTCCCAGTCCATTTCCCCATCGGAGAGGTGGTTTCCCTGTCAGAGAGGGGGATTCCCCGAATTCAGGAATCTCTCCTCTGCTTCAGCAACCCCGTCCGGGGGTGCAGGTCCTGTCCCGCTTCCTCTCCTCCTCCTTCTCCCTTCTTTTTTCCATCCTACCCAGTTATGCAGGGATCTTTATAGTCCTTTCCAGTGTCCAAGGTCTTCTGCTAGTTTTCAGCTGGTGTTCTGGGAGTATTGTTGCATCTATAGATGTATTCCTTATGCATCCATGGAGAGAGATGAACTCCACGTCCACCTACTCCTCCACCATCTTGAATCTCCCCATACTTCGAGAGCACAGTTTTTAATCTAATATTTCCCCTTGCATATAAATCCTGCTCATGTCTCATAAATTTGTCAGATGTTGCATTTTCCCAAAAACTTCCTCCAATCCTGCTTGTATTAATCAAGGTTTTCCAGAGAAACAGAACCAACATGACACATGCATGCATGTGTGCACGCACCTATTTCATCTTAATTGTTTGCACCTTCTCCCTTTTTTTCTTAGTCTATCTAAAGGTTTTTAATTTTATTGATCTTTTCAAAGAACCAACTTGTGGTTTTATTGATTTTTATCATTTTTTTCCTATTTTCCATTTCAATGATGCCTGCTCTAATCTTTATTATTTTCTTTCTTCTTTCAATTTAGTTTGCTATTCTTTTTTTAGTTCTTTAGTGTGTAAAATTAGGTTATTAATTTGAGATTGTCTTCTTTTTTAATGTAGACATTTACAGTGATAACTCTCCCCCCTGAGCTCTGTTTATGCTGCATTCCATACGTTTGGTTATGTTGTGTTTTCATTTTCATTTCTCTCTCATGTAGTGTCCTTGGTGGTATCCCACAGACCTCTGTGGCACTGTTCATTATTCTTCATTCCTTTTCTGCCTCTTCTTCCTTACATTGGATAATCTCAATTGTCCTGCAAGTTCTGCAAGTTCACTGATTCTTTCTTCTGCTCTCTCAAATCTGTTACTGAGATTTTCTAGTGACTTTTTCATTTTAGGAATTAAAATTTTCAGCTTTAGATTTTCTACTTGTTTCCTTTTTATAATTTCTATCTCAATATTGATATCTTCTATTTGGTGAGGTATTGTTCTCATGCTTTCTCTTAGTTCTTTAGATGTGGTTTCTTTTAGCTCTTTGAACATTTTTAAAATAGATGATTTAACGGCTTTGTCTAGAAATTTCAATATCTGTTCTTCCTCAGAAACAGTTTCAGTTGATTTATTTTTCTTTCCCCCTTTCTTGTCTTTGCACGCCTCATATTTTTTTTTGTTGAAAACTGGATATTAAAATGTGATAGCTCTTAGAATCAGAGTTTCCCCTTCCCCAGCATTTGTTGTTTTTATTTGTTTGTTGTACTTGTTTAGTGACTATTTTGAACTAGTTCTGTAAAGTCTGTATTCTTTGTTGCCTGTTGGTGAGCTTAGTGATCAGTTAATGACTGGATGGAGATTTCTTCAAACACCTGGAACTAATAATCTCCCAGTCCTTGCCAAGACACTTTGGGTACATGTAGCGCACACCTTCAGCACTCAGCACTCACTCTGCCTTACCTTTGCTTCCTGCTTCTGCAGAGCCTCAAGGTCAGCCAGAGTTGAGGGCTTAGGGCTTTCTCATGTCTTTCCTCAGTATGTGTACAGGCTACACATGTGTGTGGACTTCTAGATTCCCAGGAATATGTCAGAGCCTTACAAAGCTCCAGTAGTCATCTAAGTTGTCAGTTTTTAAAAAAATCCTTATTTGGCTTGCCTATTTTTTGCTCCAACTGTTATCCATCACCTTAGCCACAATATTATGACATTTGCTTGCAAATTTTTTTCACAAGTGTTCCCCAGGGAAAGACTTTTAGCACTGGTTGAGCACCAAATCAGGTAAAATAAAGACAAGCCTTTCAAGTAGGGTCTTCCAGGGAACCAACAGATAGGTCAGACAGGTACACAACTTTGGGAACACAACTTTGTACTCTTATGTTTTAGGTGTGTCCTTTAAAAGCAACTCAAAATGGATTTTGTTTTACCCAACCTCAAATTTTTTTCTTTTAAAGGAAGCACTTAGTCCAATTACACTTATTCTAATTACTGATATATTTCAATTTAGTTCTCACATCTTATTTTTCCTAATTGTTCTATATTTTCCATGTTTTAATATCTTTAATTGTGAAAAAAACACATAAATTTTTAAAATGCAAGAGCATAAATGTGCAGTGTAACTCATTAGTATAAATCAAACACCTGTATGATCCCTAGCAGCAATAAGCATCCTCACAAACAACTTCCCTATTACAATCCTTCCTTGCATTTATTTGTGGTTCTACCACTGAAGTATGTATCTCTAAACACTATGATTTACTTTGCCTACTTATGAATACTATGTAAAATGGAATCACAGTGTATGTATTCAACAATATGTAAGATGTGTTGTTATGCATAGTTTTGGCTCACTCATTTTTCTATGTAATATTCCAGTCCATTGCATGAATATACCACAAGTTATTTATTCACTCTACTGTTAATGCACTTTTGATTTATTTTTAATTTTTTTCTCTAATGAATAATAATGCTTTGAATATTCTTTTGCATGCATCTATTCATTCATTTCTCCAGGGAATATACTTAGCAGTAAAATTGCTAAGAAATAGGGCATGTATATCTTCTTTAGTTATAATGCAAAACTGTGTTCCTTAGGATTATATCAGTTTATCCTCCTACTAGCAGCGTCTAAGAATTCCTATTACTCCCCATCTGCATTAACACATGGAGTTTTCAGTTGCTAGTTGGCCTGCCCTGCTTATTGTAATTTTAAGTTAAATTTTCCTAATGTTTAATGAGGTTGAATAACTTTTCATTTGGTTTTTCATATTTTGATATCTTCTTTTGTGAAGTGACTGCTCAAATCTTTTGCCCATTTTTCTCATGTGTAATTTGTCTTTTTATTACCTTCTGGATACAGTTATTTGTTGGTTATATGAGTTTTAAATATATTCTCCCACTCTGTGGCTTTCCTTTTCACTCTCATTTTGTTGTCTTTTTCTCTTGTTTTGTTTTATAGAGAAAATAGTGTAATAAACTCCCATAAACCTATCACTTATCTTCTATAATTATCAACATTTTATCCTTATATCTTTTGATAGAGTTCTTAATTTTAAAGTTGTTGAATTATAGTTATAGTTATTATGGTTAGTACTTTTCATGTTCATTTTATGATATCTTTCCCTAAGGTCAAGAAACACGCTCATATATAATCTTTTATCTGCTTTATCAGTTTCCATTTCCTATTTAGGTCAATAATGCATATGGAATTGATTTTGGAATCTGGAATGAGGTATGGTTCAGGTTCCATTTATTTTCATATGGACACACGATTTTTCCACATTATTTACTGAGAAGATTGTCTTTTATCCAAGTCTCTGCAGTGCCGCTTTCCTCATTCTCTGTCTCTCTTTCTCCCTCTTTCTCTTAGCCTCCAGCTGGCCCTCCAGAACCCAAATCAGGCCTACTAGTTGGGGTTCCTGACCCAAGTTGACACAGAGAAGGGGAATCCCATTCACACAACCAGCTAGTGCCTTGTTTGCATTCCTGGCCATGACCCTGAGGCTGACTCTGGGAACTGTCTGTGACTGTTTTCACACCACATCAGCAGAGTTGAATACTTATGACAGAAACTGTATGGTCTGCAAAGCCTAAAATATTTACTACCTGGCCTGCACTAGCTTTCTATTGCTGCTGCAACAAATTGCCACAAGCTTAGTTATTTAAAACAACACAAATTTATCCTCCTACAAAGTTGTAAAATCAATGTCACTGGGTCAAAATCAAGGTGTCAGCAGAACTGTGCTCCCTCAGGAGATTCTAGGGGGCAAACCATTTCCTCGTCTGTTCCAGGTTTTAGGGCTGTATTCCTCAGCTTGTGGCTCTTTTCTGCATCTTCAAAGCCAGCATTTAGCATCTTCAAATCTCTCTCTGCTTCCATATTCACATCACCTTCTCTCTTATAAGGACCCTTATGCATTCATGGGGCCCACCAGGATAATCGAGGATCATCTCTCCATCACAAATCCTTAATTTAATCACATCTGCAAAGTCCCCTTTGCCATATGAGGTAACATTCACAGATCCTGAGGATCAGGACTTGGACAGATTGAAGTGGGGGGAGTGCATTATTCGGCCTACCATATGGCCCTTTTAAAAAAAAAGTGTTTTGCTGTGATCATCATACCTTGACACTGTATTATGGAGAAAATTCCATTAAATCTAAGTTCCATTAATTAAAAAAACTTTTTTCTGACTGCTGTTCTACACTATATCAGGGATAACTTCCCTGAGATTCATTCTATGACTTTCCTCACTTCGATTTCTCTAATTTTGAAGAAAATGTATACTCTGGTTAAAGGTTTGCCATCATAAACAACAATAACAATAACTAGGCAGTATCTCCCACTGAATACCATGCTATTTAGCAAATAGTTCCCTTAAAATGAACAGTTTCTCAAGTATATTTCACACCTGAGCAATATCACTGAGTCCACAGTGTCAAGTCCTTGGCTCAAGCTGCCTCTACTCACCTCACAACTCATGTTATCAGTTATTATTGTCCCAAAGCAAAGGGCTGGCTGACTAGGGAGAAAGCTCATTTGCAAAGTTTTTTGAGGTGTTATGGGCTGATCTGTGTGTGTCACCCCCTGCCTCTCTGCACCCAAATTCGTATGTTGAAGTCCTAACCTCCAGTCCTAACCTCCGGTACCTCAGAATGTGACCTTCTTTGGAGATAGAGTTGTTACAGAGGTAACCAGGGTGAAATGAGGTCTTTAGGGTGGACCCTGCTCCCATATGATTGGTGTCTTTATAAGAAGTGGATTTGGATGTACAGAGGGAAACAATGTGGAGACACAAGGAGAAGACCAGCCAAGAAGAGAGACCTGGAACAGATTCTTCCCTCACAGCCTCCAGAAGGAACCAACCCTGCTGACACCTTGACTTCAGATTTCCAGGTTCCAGAACCATAAGACAATAAACATCTGTTGTTTAAGCCACCAGATCTGTGGTACTTTTTGTTATGGAAGCTCTATTAACTTAATATATGTGGTGAGAGACTCTTGTTTCCAAAGGAATTCCAGAGTTGGAATTCCCCAGGAACCAAAAAACCACATGTTCAAAATGAACAAATTGTCATTTCTGTAACACTCTCTTCCCTTTCTGTCAAGATTACATCTACAACAAGCAGGGGCATGGTGGGAAGTGCAATGAGAAATGTATAGTTAGAAAGATGTATATGCACTGATGTCATCTGTATAGCCCAGTGAGTAATAGCTCACTCAATAGAGTCAGCCTGACTTGGCTTCACTATCCCAACTCTGTTACTTAATGTTTGTGCAATCCTGGGTAAATTAGTTCCTTACCTCTCTGTGCTCCTCAGTACCTCAGTTTTCTCATCTGTAATATGGGGATGATACTGACACCAACTTCACAGAGAGTGTTGTGAGAATTAAGGAGATTTATATATATATTTCACACAGTAAGTGTAACCTTTTAACACCCATTGTAATTATTTAATTACTACTCTCAACACTTCCTATAAGCCCCAGAAGAGAACATTATGGAGTCTAGACATTGGTACTCAAAACACTGAACTGACATTTTTAAATTGTGGAATCTGCCATATTAAATTTCCCCCTTTACTGAATCTAACCAGGAGCTTGACCTAACCTCTCAAATCTCAAATGAAATTCTTGGCTTTCCTGTGTCCAAAGCCAAAGTCTTGGCTTCTGCCCTCCTCTGACCTGCTCTGCCCTGGTCCTGGTCCTCACATGCTCACGGGTGGCTACTCCCTCCTCCCAGGTGCCCCAGCCATGACACCTCCTCTTCATCCTCAGAGCTGGTTCTTCCCCTTGCCTGGAACTCACCCACTTCTCTCCCCTTCCACCTCCCGCACTCTGGTCAGACGCTCACCTCCCGCCTGCACCACTGTGAGGGCTACTGCCCCAGCCCCCTGGTGGTCCATCCTACACTCAGGGAACCAGTGAGATGCTCTCATCCTGTAAATCAGGACCCTGCTTTGTGAAGTCAGCTGTGGCCCTGTCTAACCTGTCCTGAGCAGGGGAGGGCTGTGGGGGGGCTGTGTGAGCCCAGTGGCAGGGACCTACTACCTCAAATGCCCAGTTTGTACAGACTTCTGCAACATCAAGCTTGGGGCCTAGCACCAGCTAAGTGCCCTATCCTTCCCAACCTGTAAAATGGATGAAGGCCAAGCTGGACCTCCCAACTCTGCCAGGGACAGGTGTCTGGACAGCTCTGAAAACAGAGACAATCAGGGCCCTTGGATGTGGTGAGGGAAGGGAGAAGGGTGACATAGCTTTTGCTTGCTCCCTCTGCTAGCTTTGCCCAAATCCCTGGGGCCGCCCTAATCCACCCTCTCTAATGGAGCCCAAGCCGGCTCAGCCCCCCTTAGCACGAACTTGCTAATCCCTGGGGCTCGGAGCGCACCACCTGCCTCCACGATGCACTTTGCTCTCAGTGTCAGAAAGGCAAATCCAGGGCCTCAGATGGGGATGGTGGTAAAAGTGTCCATCACCTTGGCCCAAAACCTTAGATGAGGAAACTCAGGTACCAAGAGCCTCACACGGTGTGTCACTGCTTCAGACCCCAGAGCCAGGAAGGCTTTATGAACCACCAGAAGAGCAACTCCTTAGGGTTCCATCATCAGATGCAAGAGGCAGGGGTGGGAACTGCAGGGCAAGCGTGCCCTGTCCCCTCCCTCCATCAAAGGCAGTGAAGGCTGCTCGTTTCACACCAACCTGGGTACAAATCCTGATGCTGACCCATGTCCACTGTATGACCTTGGGTGAGTCACTTAACTCCTGGAGGTCTCTACTTCCCCAACTGCAAAATGGGTCTGATGGTAGAAGTCTCTTCTTTGTAGGGTTGTGTGTGTGTGATAAGCAGAGACCTTGTTACCATTAAAGGTCTGCTTGCTCCTGCCTTCTTCCAGCTCAGCCCTGTTCTCCCTCCTCTTGTTCAGGTGCAATCCTCTTTGCTCAGCCCGTGTTCCTTTCTAACTCCACTCACGGGTTTATTGCAGGGATTTGCAAGGAGAAATCTGTGAAGTGCCTAAAGCAGCCTGAGCCAAGACACTGGTGGCCAGGAGAGGAAGAGTAAAAGAAAACGGGTAAGAGACAGAGACAATGAGAGAAAGGGACACTGACAGAGAGAGAGAGAATGAGACTGAGACAGAAAGAGAAGACAGACAGAGAGAAGGGGGAGGGGCGGGTAGAGAAAGCCGGAGACAGAGATGAGAAATAGAGACACCAGAAGACAGAAAATATGTGTGTCAGACACATCTCCAAAGACAGGAAAGAAACAGACCCAGGGAGCAGGAGACGGAGGGAAAGGAGACGTGGAGAGAGCCGGTCCTGCGCACACGCCTTGCTCAGGACGGGTCTCCGCCCTCAGGGCGGCCTCTCCTCCCTTCCCCAGAATCCTTAAATCCTCTCTCCCTCAGGGCCCTCGGCATCTGTCACTGTCCCCTCCTGAACCGACAGCGGCGGGCTCAGGTGAGTGTGGCTAAAGAGGGGGCCTGGCTGTGCGCTGGGGATGGACTCCCAGTAAGAGCGGCCCAGGGCTGTCGGGGAGGGCAGGGGTAGGACTGGAGCCAGCGGTCGGGCAGCGGGGGGACCCAGATGATGAGGTTCAGAGAGTGTGAGAGGCAGGTGGCCCGGGAAGGCTGGCCGAGTTGATGCTTCATAACTTCTCCAGCTGGCTCGGCCAATGTTTATATACTGAGCGCCTCCGCTCTCCCCAAGGCTTGGGGCTCACTCGCCTTTCCACCGACCCGGGTCCTTCCTCTGCCGGGCGCTCAGAGCGTTCTCCCGTTCTGTTCCCGTCCCCACCCCGTCTTCCTCCCGCAGCCCCCGAGCCGATGGCCGGGATCCTGGCGCTGCTGCCCCTGCTGCTGACGCTGGAGCAGGCGGGCGTGGCGGGCGCCGCGGGCTCGGTGCGCCTGGCGGGCGGCCTCACGCTGGGCGGCCTGTTCCCGGTGCACGCGCGGGGCGCGGCGGGCAGAGCGTGCGGACCGCTGAAGAAGGAGCAGGGCGTGCACCGGCTCGAGGCCATGCTGTACGCGCTGGACCGCGTGAACGCCGACCCCGAGCTGCTGCCCGGGGTGCGCCTGGGCGCGCGGCTGCTCGACACCTGCTCGCGGGACACGTACGCGCTGGAGCAGGCGCTGAGCTTCGTGCAGGCTCTGATCCGCGGCCGCGGCGACGGTCACGACGCAGCCGTGCGCTGCCCAGGCGGCGTCCCCCCGATGCGCGCCGCGCCCCCTGAGCGCGTGGTGGCTGTCGTGGGCGCCTCGGCCAGCTCCGTCTCCATCATGGTCGCCAACGTGCTGCGCCTGTTTGCGGTGAGGGCCTGGGGGGGAGCGCCTGGGTTGCAGCCTCTCTCCCTCGTCCTTGCCCTGGGCGTGGCTGAGGTCTGGTCTCCTTGCGAGAATCACTCTAGTCCGCAAAGAAACCTTGTCCCCTGGGCCAGACGCAAGCCTGTCTGGGAAGGTTATTCGGAAGATTAAAGCGTCTAGAGGGCCCGGGGTAACTACGGCGTCCATTAATTGCACTGTAGCCCATGAGCGTTTCTCTGCCTCGTTTGCTCTCGTTTTCCCTCTTTCTTTGTCTTCCTTCTTGATTTTCTCTTTCCACCTCCCTGTCTCTCTCTCCCCCTCCCTCCTCGCATCTTCCCTTCTCTCTCTTGCCCTCTCCTTTCCATGACGTCTTCACAGTCCACCCTTCCTTTCTGTTTCCGCTTCAAACATCTGTCTTCCCTAGACCAGCTCCAGCCCGCTTCTTCCAGAACCTCCCCCTCTCTGACCTTCATACCAGCTCCCACCTGCTCCCTTTTATGTGTGTGTGTTGTTTGCTTTCTTTTTTTTTCTTTTGCTCGTGAGTTTTTCTTGAACCTGAGGGATACGCCCTCTTCTCTGCTAGCCGCCCTCTGCCCAGCCTCCCCAGCCGCCATTCTCCGCTCTGCTTTCACACTTACTGCCTCCACTCCGTCTCCTGGATCAGCTCAGCTGTAATCCTTGATATTAATCGCTCTAACGCACACAGATAAACCCAGTTCCAGGCAGGCCCCTCCATTACTCCAGACACAGCCTTCCATCAAGTAACCCCTCCCCAGCTCTCCTGCCTGCTCTGCCCATCCTGGCCTCTCTCTGTGGCTGTTCCAGCTTTTGCCCCCAGCACTGTAACCCCAAACGTCCCTCTCCTGGGTCCTCACCGCCCTCCCTCCCTAGGGTCACTGACCCTCCATCCACAGCCCAGGTGTCCTTCCCCACTCCAGATCCCCCAGATCAGCTACGCCTCCACGGCCCCTGAGCTTAGCGACTCCACACGCTATGACTTCTTCTCCCGCGTGGTGCCACCTGACTCCTACCAGGCCCAGGCCATGGTGGACATCGTGCGGGCGTTGGGATGGAACTACGTGTCCACGCTGGCCTCCGAGGGCAACTATGGCGAGAGTGGGGTTGACGCCTTTGTGCAGATCTCCCGAGAGGCTGGTGAGCTTGGGGCAGGGGGGTCTGAGGCATGAAGGAGCCTATAGAGGGTCCGTTGGACAGAGCATAAGCAGTGAGGTAGGGCACTGGGTTCATGATGGGGAGCCTGGATGGTGCCCCCTGTGGGGGTCCTTTGGAAGACTCAGCCCCTGCCACAGTCATGAGTGGTGGTGGCCCTGGTGGGTGAATGGGTGGGACCGCAGCTGATTTGGGCATCTCCGACACCCAGGGGGCGTCTGCATTGCCCAGTCCATCAAGATTCCCAGGGAACCAAAGCCAGGAGAATTCAATAAGGTGATCAGGAGACTCATGGAGACACCAAATGCCCGGGGCATCATCATCTTTGCCAACGAGGATGACATCAGGTGGGACAGATGGCATGTTCCATCACCGTGTTCTTCAGAGGCTCTCCTGGAAGACCCTGCCACCTCTTCTCACATATCCCAGTCACGGACATCCTCCTTTCCCTCTTCCTCGCCTCCCCTTACCTTCCTGCCCCCACACACCTTTTCTACTGCCACCTGTCTGTCTGGTGCCCCCAGAAATGAACCAGGCCTGGTCTGGGTGAAGATGCTCCAAACCTAGCCAGGGAGACACAAGAATATATGTCTGTTTCTATAATTAACAGTGAGGGAGAGACTGGTGGGCACATGTAAGGGCAGAAAATGAGCTGTCAGGGAAGGACTCCCAGGGGTAGGAGGGTATCAGCAGAAGGCCATGGACCCCGGCCTGAGCCCCAGCAAGAGAAGGTAGGCCCTTCTTAAAGGCAGCATACAGTGGACTATGGTGTGCAGAACAAGAGGGCAGGCCTGGGGTCAGAGCCTGGCTGGACACTTTACTCCCTGAGAAACCCAGGGCAAGTGTCCTAAACTCCCTACATCCTACTTTTCCTGATAAACAAAGGGTCTGATAAGTGATGCAGAATGGGGTAGATGGAGAGAGAAGAATGGAAAGTGACCAGAGTTAAGTTGGAGGAGGCTCTCGGCCCTCACTCACCCCTACCCTATCCTTACCAGGAGGGTCCTGGAGGCTGCACGCCAGGCCAACCTGACCAGCTACTTCCTGTGGGTTGGCTCAGACAGCTGGGGAGCCAAGATCTCACCCATCCTGAACCTGGAGGACGTGGCCGTGGGCGCCATCACCATCCTGCCCAAAAGGGCCTCCATTGATGGTGAGTGGGGGAATGCCCTTCCCCACTGCATCTCCCACCCATAGTTATCCTTCCCTATGATCCCCTCTTGGGGGTGCTCATTTTCCCCTTCTATAAAATTGTACCATGATCCAGGGTCCCTTCTAGGATTCCCAGATTCTAGAATTCTGAGATTCTGTGAATACACCCCTCCAAGCAGTGTTTGAATGAATTGGCAAGTGAGGAAATGCACATCCCACTCTACAGGGTGAAGAATTGTTAGGTTTTGTTTGTTTGTTTAGTTTTGTGCTAATTCAGTGCCTGTATTCCTGGTTCTGCCAAAGCCACTCTAATTTGAGGGTGACTGTGGGAGGGATAGAAACCAAGGATGTGGGTCTTACTGTTCTGTTGATCAATTAATGAGGCCTTCCTCTCCACCCCTCCTCCACCATCCCGCCTGTGAATATCTGGAAGAACTCAGGAAAGGTGGCCACTTTACACTAGGATTGCTTATTTCCCCAAAGGCTAAACTGAACATGCTTTGATGGGGCACTTCAGGGCTATTTTATGAAGCGCAGACCCTTGTAAATGCTGAGCCTTGACTCGCAGGGGCTCCCAGCCTTTTGGAGGTGTACACCCACCCTTACACTCTTTCTTTCCCTTAGAATGCATTCAGTTGCAGGCAACAGACTAGACTGAGAGTGGTTTTAGCAATAAAGGCATTTCATTACAAGGCAAGAGGTTTCAAAGTAGGGGCAACTTCACGCTTGGGGCAGGAAGTCAGTGATGTTCTCAGAGCCCTGAGCTCTGTCTTCCCTTCTGTTCCACCATCCTCTGTAGTTGCCATATGCCTTCTTTTTTTTTTTTAAAGTCAACCTCTTTTTGTTTTTTTAATGAATTTATTTATTTTTGGCTGTGGTCGGTCTTCGTTACTGCGCGCGGGCTTTCTCTAGTTGTGGTGAGCGGGGGCTACTCTTCGTTGCGGTGCACGGGCCTCCCATTACAGTGGCTTCTCTTGGCTCTAGGCGTGCAGGCTTCAGTAGTTGTGGCACGTTGGCTCAGTAGTTGTGGCTCGCAGGCTCTAGAGCTCAGGCTCAGTATTTGTGGCACACGGACTTAGTTGCTCCTCGGCATGTGGGATCTTCCGGGACCAGGGCTCGAACTCGTGTTCCCTGCACTGGCAGGCAGATTCTTAACCACTGTGCCACCAGGGAAGTCCCATGTGCCTTCTTGATTGTGTTGTTTTATTCACAAAGTGGCTGCTGAAGCTCCACCCATTACATCTTCATAGCAGCATCCTAACCAGGAAAGAAAAGGCAGCAAAAATTTCTGTCCTGTGGTGAGGCTCTGAGCTTGTATCAGGATGGAAATTTATCGTGGAGTCCCTAGATGGCTTTGAACTCATTGGCCAGGTCAGAAATTGGTCACATGTGTATCCCCAGCTGCAAAGTGAGCAAGCGGTGAAGGGACACAAGTAGTGAGCTGTGGCTGGCTCAGACTGTTGCCAGCCCCCTCCCTCCTTCCCTGTCTCTCAGGATTTGACCAGTACTTCATGACTCGCTCCTTGGAGAACAACCGCCGAAACATCTGGTTTGCTGAGTTCTGGGAAGAGAATTTTAACTGCAAACTGACCAGCTCAGGTACCCAGTCAGACGATTCCACCCGCATATGCACAGGTGAGAGCTGCCCAGGGTGGCGAGGGTGGTGAGGGAGAAGGTGGGAGGCCAGGTTGGGCATCTGGGAGCCAGGCACACTTCCTCTGGGCATCCCTAGGACAGGTGAGGAACGCATCGGCCGGGACTCTGCCTACGAGCAGGAAGGGAAGGTGCAGTTTGTGATCGATGCTGTGTACGCCATTGCCCACGCCCTCCACAGCATGCACCAGGCTCTTTGCCCGGGGCACACAGGCCTGTGCCCGGCAATGGAGCCCACCGACGGGCGGATGCTGCTGCAGTATATTCGAGCTGTACGTTTCAATGGTGAGTGGGAGCCAGAGCCCCTACGTGAATGAGGGGAAGCCTGCTGGGATGGAGTTCTCGGGACCTGGGACGACTCAGTATGGAAAGAATGGGAGAGCAGAAGAGTATAGTGGGAACATCTGGGCCTGAGAGCTGGAGGCTCGAGCCAAGTTCTGGGGAACAGTTTTTAACACTCTTCCTTCTCCAGGCTTCAGTACCTCCTGCCACAGGCTGCAAATTCCAGGTGTTGGGGAACTTCTCTGTGACCCCTTCTGCCTGGATCCCTCAGAGGGTCACACACAACTCTCCTCTCCATTGCACGGAGTTTGGAGTCATCTGGTCTCTGAGGGCACGCATGGGGCACAGTGCAGACTGTGCAAAGGCACTGCTTACACAGTGGACAGGCAGCCCACTCTGAGTCTCAGGCTTTCGAATGCCTCCCCAGCCAGGCCCTGTGCTGCCTGAGCACAAAGCATGAGTCTGTGTCCCCCCAATATGAGTGGAGGGCCTGGCACATGGTCAGGGCTCAGAATAAGGGTTTCTGAAAAGGCCCAGATGGACTCAGCTGTGCTTATGGTTTGCTGGGGGGGCTTCACATTGTGTTCAATTACTATCCTTTAGTAAATTAAGAACTCTCTTCTTCCACCAAATGTTGAGCACCTTTTCTCTGCCAAGCTCTCTGTTAAAGAGCGTGACTTAGGGATTTCCCTAGCGGTCCAGTGGTTAAGACTCTGTGCTTCCACCGCAGGGGACACAGGTTCAATCCCTGGTCAGGGAACTAAGATGCCTCATGCTGAGTGGCCAAAAAGTTATAAATAAGTAAATAAATAAATAAAGAGCATGACTTAATAGCACTCCAGAACAGCTCTACAAGCTGGTAGAACAAGCTTCTAAAAGAAATAAAGCTGATTGTTCAAATCAGTACCTTTGTAAGTCTGAACTCATCCTCTCGCCTGCACAGTTAAGCTCTTTCTTATTCCTTTGTAAATTGTGGTAACATGCACATAGCGTAATATTTACTATCTTAACCATTTTAAGTGTACAGTTGAGTGGTGTACATTGTTGTGCAGTCAATCTCTAGAACTCTTTTCATTGTGCAGAATTGAAACTATACTCACTAAACACTAACTCCCCATTTCCCCCTCCCCCAGCATTCTACATTTTGTCTATGAATTTGACTGCTCTAAGTACCTCATATGAGTGGAATCACACAGTATTTGTCCTTTTGTGAGTGGCTTATTTCACTTCTCATAATGTTCTCAAGGTTCATCCATGTTGTAGAATGTCCTTCCTTTTTAAGGCTGAATAATAGTCCATTGCATGTAGAGACCCCAATTTGCTTATCTGTTCATCCTTTGATGGACACTTGCATTTCTTCCGCATTTTCGCTACTGTGAATAATGCTGCTGTGAACATAAGTGTACAAATATCTCTTTGAGTCCTTGCTTTCCATTATTTTGGATATATAGCTAGAAAAGGAATTGCTGGATTGTGTGGTAATTCTATGTTTAATTTCTTGAGGAACCACCATATTGTTTTCCACAGTGACTGCATCATTTTGCATTCCCACCAGTGAAGTATAGGGTTGCAATGTCTCCATACACTTGCCAGCACTTACTTTCTGTTGTTTTGACAGTGGCTATCCTAAATGGGTGTGAGGCGGTATCTCACTGCGGTTTTGATCCGAATTTCCCCGATGATAGGTGATGCTGAGCACATTTTCACGTGCTTGCTAAGCTCTTCCTTTGTCCTGGCTGGGCCTCTGATGGGCTCGAGCACCAGCCGAGGATGACAGGCTCTCCTTCCAGGCAGCGCAGGAACCCCTGTGGTGTTCAATGAGCACGGGGACGCACCCGGGCGATACGACATCTTCCAGTACCAGGTGACCAACGGCAGCGCGGGCAGTGGCAGCTACCAGGCCGTGGGCCAGTGGGCAGAGACCCTCAGGCTGGATGTGAGTGGCACAGAATGAGCTCTGGGCACAGGGAGGCGGACCCACCTTCCCGGAGGCGGGAGTCGCAGGTCCCGGTGTCCCCTGTGTCCCAGGTGGAAGCCCTGCAGTGGTCGGGAGACCCCCGAGAGGTGCCCGAGTCTCAGTGCAGCCTCCCCTGTGGGCCGGGGGAGCGGAAAAAGATGGTGAAGGGCGTCCCCTGCTGTTGGCACTGTGAGGCCTGCGACGGGTACCGCTTCCAGGTGGACGAGTTCACTTGCGAGGCCTGCCCCGGGGACATGAGGCCCACGCACAACCACACGGGCTGCCGCCCCACGCCAGTGGTCCGCCTGTCCTGGTCCTCGCCCTGGGCGGCCCCGCCCCTCCTCTTGGCCGTGCTGGGCATCATGGCCACCACCACAGTGGTGGCCACCTTCGTGCGGCACAACAACACGCCCATCGTCCGGGCCTCTGGCCGCGAGCTCAGTTACGTCCTCCTCACCGGCATCTTCCTCATCTACACGGTCACCTTCCTCATGGTGGCTGAGCCCGGGGCGGCTGTCTGCGCTGCCCGCAGGCTCTTCCTCGGCCTGGGAACCACCCTCAGCTACTCTGCCTTGCTCACCAAGACCAACCGCATCTACCGCATCTTTGAGCAAGGGAAGCGCTCGGTCACACCCCCTCCCTTCATCAGCCCCACTTCGCAGCTCGTCATCACCTTCAGCTTCACCTCCGTGCAGGTGGGTCCTTGGGCTCCCGGGGTGGGCAGACGGGGTCGGGGCTGGGGGTGCGGGCACTGACCTCCACCTTAAAAATCAGAGTCCCTCTTCTATTTTGGCCTCTGTGTTAAAAAAAAAAAAAAAAAAAAAAGTCCCAGGAGATAGGGCGCTACTATTTCTGTAACTAGAAGAACTCATTTAGGAGCAGCTGTTTCCTCCTGCTTCATCCTTGAAGGAAAATGGATCAGTAAGGTGGGGAGTGCAAGCATCCAGTTATTTTTCTGTAAAACAGTGAAATTATTTTCATAAAGTGAACATGCTCTTCCATAATTTGGCTCCCAGGGCAAAGAGAATCTGATGAATTTCCCCCAAGCAGAGAATCTGTTTCCATAAAGGGAGTTCCTGCTGCCCAGTCACTGGGTAACTTGGATAAGAGGCACGGGGTCTAATGATACTATGTGGAGTGAAGCATCCAATTCCATAGATGGCCAGAATTTCATGCTGTATGTGCAGCAAAAGCAGAGTTCCTTTAGGGTTTTCTCTGAGATGGTAATATTACAACATTGGAAATGGCTCCTGTGGTCTGGAAAGCACTGGATGTTTTCTATGTAAAGCGTGCTAAGAGACAAGTGTGTGTGACATTGTATGACTTTGAAGAGCCAGCCCAGTTCTCAGGGCCAGGTGGATGGCCCATGCTCAGCTCATTTGGACACGGCTCACTCTCCACCCCAGGAGAGCCATTCTTCCTACCCAGCTCTGCATGTAACATGGTCATTCCCACCCATGGGCCTCAGTCCATGCAATTCTTCAAAACTGGAAGGTGCTCCCACTTTTCTGGCACATAGCAGGGTCTGAGCGTCCTCTATCAGGGCCGGAATCTCAGTGCACAGCCCATCCTGAAAAAGCACCTCACTGCTTCCTGCCTGAAACCCCCATGGCACCTCCTGCCCCAGGATAGAGACGTTTAGACTGCATTCAGTGCCCCCCTCCGGCTCACCTATGGACTCCCCACATTATACCTCTCTGTCTAGAAATCCCAAATATTTTCAAAGATGTACACCTTCAACTTTACAGGGTTATTCAGCAGTATGATGGATGTGAAATGGTATCTCATTGTTTTAATTGGTCTCTACTTACTAGTGCAGCCAGCCTTTGTACTTCCCTCTTCTGTGATGTGCCTGTGCCTGTTCCTGTGCTTTGCTCACTTCCTATTATTTTGTAGGCGTTTGTTACCTGTACTGGATGCTAATTCTTTTACCAAGTACGTGGGTTGCAAATTCAGTGGGGCGCATTTGGGTTGCTACTCCCGTGTATCATAGGCCTTGGGTTTTAGTTTCTCTTGGGCAACTTTTCCCCCTAGCTAGAGGATTTCTAAGAGGAGCCCCCTGCTTCCTTCCTGGACAGTGGGTGGGGTTTTATTTTATTAGTCCCTTGTTCATGGAGCTGCTGCCTTTGGGAGAATCACAAAGGTGCTCCTTCTGGGTGTACAAATTATTTAAAAAGCATCCTTTCCTCTAGGATCACATGGCCCTATTCCAGGTGCACAGTATGTACTGAAGTGTTGGCTAGGTTTCAGCCCCGCTCCTCCCAAGTCAAGCATCTTGTGCAGTGAACCACCTGCACAAATGTAGGGGCTGGCCCTTCCAGGGTCCCACCTGTATGCAGGTGTCTTACTTCCTACTCCCCAGCTTCCCTTGGCTCGAGGTCATGTCTCCCCTCACTGTGAAGGAATTCATACTCCATCTTCTCCTTGTTAGGGCCTGTGTCTGACTCTGACCTCCCTGGCCACCCGGCATCAGTTCACATTCTTACTGTTCTCCATCCAGTGCCTCTATATTTTGAGCCTCACTATGCATTCACACACAATTTCATTATATCTTGTTCAACAGTTCTCTGGATCTGGAGAAGGAAAGGGGTCCTCAGGAACTTAGTTTGCCATATTGCTAGATTGGATAAAGCTAGTGTTTTCCCACCTACTGAATACATGATACTGCCTCCCTGGAGGGTTGTGAAGGGGAACATTTCTGCTGGGCCTGGTTCCTGATCAGTGGGACATGCACTGACTCCTCCCCCAAGCTGGCATCATGTCCTCACAACAGATTATGAGGGTTCCCATTCGGTAGATAGAGGAGATGTGATTAGGGTCACCGTTCCAGAGCCTCTGCCTGCAGTCACTGCACCTTGCTGGGCTCAGTAAACGGTGCTGGTAATGGCTGACATACAGGAAGAGGACATCCAGGGCCCCTTCCCCAATCAGCCCAGATGTCCCCAGCACATACTTCCACTGCAGCCCCTTCTCTCTACCTACCTGTGTCACAGGCCTTTGCCCAGGTAGTCCCCTCCTGGACAATCCTCCCCTCTCCACAGTGACTCTCAGGCCTGAGCATCCCACTCAGTAGGCCAGGAGCCTAAAAGCGACCCTAACCTGCCAGAGATCTCAGTCGAGAGTGAGGCTGGGTGTGTCCTTGATACCATGTTGGCTCCTGCAGGTGGTGGGAGTGATGGCCTGGATGGGGGCCCAGCCCCCACACAGTGTGATTGACTACGAAGAGCAGCGGACGGTGGAACCAGAGCACGCCAGAGGGGTGCTCAAGTGCGACATGTCGGATCTGTCCCTTGTCGGCTGCCTGGGCTACAGCCTCTTGCTCATGGTCACATGCACGGTGTATGCCATCAAGGCTCGTGGCGTGCCTGAGACCTTCAATGAGGCCAAGCCCATTGGCTTCACCATGTATACCACCTGCATCATCTGGCTGGCTTTTGTGCCTATCTTCTTTGGCACTGCCCAGTCAGCTGAAAAGGTAATCCGGGTCCCCCGTCAGTTTCATGACCTCACTTGTTTCCTGCCTGTCCACGGAACGGCTAGATTATTCCAAGAGCTGGGCCACCCATATGAATGCTTGCTTAGTTGGCTGATTAATTCATGTACTCATTTGTCTTTCCAGTCTCCCGCCGGCTGTTCTCTCAGTCCCATTTCCATTGTTAATTCATTCATTTTTTTCATCCATGCCATCAATTAACTTTCTTTTATTCCATTATCTTTTCATATACTTTATATTTGCCAATCCATTCATCTGTCGGTCTATTTGTTTGACAGTCATTTATTCATGTGTACAGTGGAGCATTTGTTTATTCCCCTCTGTCCTCCATTTGTTTGCCTACTTGCTCCTTTATTCAGGTTTGGTTCATCCATTCATTTGTACATTTGAAAACATGTTCATTCATTCATTAACATGCTCTAGCCCTTTTTAGGCATATGGGCCATTTCCCCAGGTGTCGCTCTCTGTGAATGAACCTCTCACTTCCCTTGGTCACTTGTCCACTCAGTCCTGTGTCGTTTACCCTTCTTCCTGCCTATACCAGAGCCAAACTGTGACTACTAATTCTTCATGCCACGGGGCCTTTGATTACACTGCTCTCCTTTATTGAGTGCTCATTCCCAGTCACTTGACTGAAATAAACTCACCTCCAGGCTGTGTGGGGGTGGAGGGCGGGAGAGACCTGGGCTGAGTCCCACCTGGTCCCTTCCTTCGTGGCTTAGATCTACATCCAAACCACCACCCTGACTGTGTCCTTAAGCCTGAGTGCGTCGGTGTCCCTCGGCATGCTCTATGTACCCAAAACCTACGTCATCCTGTTCCACCCGGAGCAGAACGTGCAGAAGCGGAAACGGAGCCTCAAGACAACCTCCACAGTGGCAGCCCCACCCAAGGGCGAGGACACAGAGGCCCCCAAGTAGCAAGTAGGGGATGAATGGGACAATTGCTCCCCGTCCTCTGTTCTTTTCTTTGCCTCGCTTCATGGTGGAAGCTGTGAAGAGTCCAGATCTGCAATGAGCAATCAGGGTGGGGAGTCCACAAAGGCCATGGCCACCAGGATGGAGCTGGCCTGGACCCACATGACACATTTTTCTGTTTTTCTGTGCATGATGGCTTCATACTTCCTCGCTGCAGACCAGACTTTCTACTCATGGTGGGAAACAGCCACTGAGAGAATCCTACTCTGGAGAGGGACTAAACTTATACTCACTGGCTTGAAGTTCAGAGATCATGATGAAGCCCTGGGTTTGGCCCAGTGTGAGTGGATTTCCACCCCTTGATCAACCACCAGAATTTGGGGATTGGGCAGCATGTGAGAATATGTAGACCGCAGAATGAAATTCAGGGTTGGAGTCAGGGAGGAGCAGTTTCCACAAGAGCTCTGTGGGTCTGTATTTTGGACTGAGTAACTTGGGCTTCAGTAAATATTTCGCTGGTACAGAGGCATCGAGCCTTGGGTGAGAGCCCTGTGAGAGAAGATGGGCCTGCACAGGACAGGGAAGTGAGCAGAGGGAACTGGAATGCTCCCATGAGATTATTTGTGGCAGGGTCTTTTCCTCGAGATCTTTTCTCCTGGGATCTGGGGGATGTCACACTTAGAGAACTGCTTTTTTTTCCTTTCCCATGTGTATTCCCTTAAATGTACCCTGAACTTTAAGAAAATCAGATACACTTGTGTGGTGGTAGGGGTGTGAGAATAAACTAGCAACGGTGGTATTTGCCCTCCTCTGATGCCTGTAAGGGATGGTGTTCACAAGTTCTAGGTTGGGACCAGTGACAGAGAGAGTTGTGTCCATGGCGAAGATTAATTCCAAGTGGATAACTTAGGATGAACATCAAAACTGTTCTCTTCCAATATTTCCTGGGGAGGTCCACTTTGAAAGGTAAGCATGAGGCATGGGAAGGATGATGCTTGGACTTCAAATGCATTTTTCAGTAATCTTTTTTTTAACAAGAAGTTCAGTTTAAGTTAATGGAATTTTATTTCCCTGGGGTAGAATTTAAATTTGTTAAATTGATTCTTTTTATTTATCAGTATGAATTCTCTAGTATCTAATGTCTGGAACTGACTTTGAAGATCAACAGCACTTCATACAACATGGAGACTCTTCCCTAGACAGAGTCTCTGCATAATCCATTTTGACCTTGGGACTAGGTGTTTCTGCATTCTTTTTTTTTTTTTTTTTTTTTTTTTTTTTTTTTTTTTTTGGTACGCGGGCCTCTCACTGTTGTGGCCTCTCCCGCTGCGGAGCACAGGCTCCGGACGCGCAGGCCCAGCAGCCATGGCTCACGGGCCCAGCCGCTCCGCGGCATATGGGATCCTCCCAGACCGGGGCACGAACCCGTATCCCCTGCATCGGCAGGCGGACTCTCAACCACTGCGCCACCAGGGAGGCCCATTCTTCATTCTTTAATAGGGCTTCTCCTCAGAATAACATTTTTGGTGTACAAATTCTCCTTCCTCACATTTGTTACATTCCTAGGATTTCTCCACAGTGTGAACTATGACATTTCATATATTGCAGGGTGCTTACCAAAATTCATTATTTCATACAGCTACTCTCCTGTGTGGGTTTCCTGATGTACAATGATGTGTGTTTTCTTACTGATGGCTTTTCCACATTAGTGCTTTGATAGGGTTTTTCTCCTATATTAACTCTTAGAGAACAATGAGCTCTGATCTCCAAATCAAGGTTTTCCTGTATTTATTATTTTCTTGGTGTTTCTCTTGGTATGAATTCTCTGATGTGCAGTGAGTCTTGACTTCTAGTTGAAAACTTTTCCACATTTTTTACATTTTTGTGGTTTTCCCCACTCTGAACTCTGTGACTTAGATTTTGGATGATTTCTTAGTAAAAGCTTTTCCACATTTAGAGGTTTTCTCCCCATGTGAAGTTTCAGACTTAGAGTCCTGGCTTCCTGCTGAAGACTTTCATACACCCCCACATTCATTCAGACTGGTCTCTCTGATGTGGATTCTTTGATGCACAGTGAGTTCTGTCGTCTTCTTCTGGGCCTTCTCACATTCAGCCCACTTGTAGAAGATGCATGCACCATTTTGTGTGCAGTGGGGGTATCCTCTATTGTTAAAGGCATTGTCATATTTAGTACATTTGTGAGATTTCTCTCCTTTCTGAATTCTCTAATGTGTACAAAAAGTTCTGACTCTTGGAAGAGGGCTTTTCCACATTCAGTGTGTACATAAGGTCTCTACCTTGGATCATTTCTTTGATGTTCAGTGGAGGGTGACAAATCCTTGAAGGTTTTTCCATGCTCTTTGCATGCATAGTTTGCCTTCTCCGATGTCCAATCAATCAATTTGAACCCCTGAAAAAAGTTTTTCCCCCAAATTTGTGGGATTTATAAGGCATTCTGCCTGTGTGTTTCATTTTCTGTTGAATAAGAGCCAGGCTATACTTATAGGCTTTCTCACATTCATTGTCCTTGAATGATTTCTCACCAGTATGGATTATATATTCCAGTGAATACGGGGTTCTGGTTGGAGGCTTTTCCACGTTACAATCACAGTATTTCTCTCCAGTATGAGTTCTCTAAAGCAGAGTAATATTACATTTTGTTGTAAGCTTTTATTCACCATGTTCAATGTGTTGAGACTTGTACAGGAGGGATTTTTTAATATTACTTATATTCTTATGCATTTTCACTAGTGTGGGTTTTTTTGGACACATTTATAACATTTATTACAACTTGTCACATTTATTACATTTTGTGGTCTTTGGAAGTTTCTCCCAAATTCATTACATTCATTGTCTCTCGCTTTATTCAGTAATTTCTCGGTAAATAAATGTAACTTTTCCCAAACGTTTGACTTGGGTTTTCTGTCCCTTTTGTATATAGTTATTGATTTGCAAGACCCCCTCTAATATGGAATAAAATGATAATTCCAAGTGAATCTTTTCACCATCATTTTATAGAAGGAAACGTCTTCAGGAATACTCTGTTATATTGACGTCTTTGCCTCTAAATATGAAAAATTCCTAAACATAAACATTTCCCACCTCTTGGGCTTTGAGGGGAGAAATCTGCTCCAGTGTGGACAGAGCAGAATACTGAAAGCTATGACAAGTAGGTTGGGAGTTTCAGAGATGACATTTTCATCTGTGGAGCAAAGAGTAGGAATCAAGATGGGCTGCAGCTCTGAAAGGGGAAGATTGAGTGGGAGGATTGGATGGAAAAGGCAAAGAAAGGTGGAGAGAGGCACTAATGGTGATGGGACTGGGTTTGGACGTTTTTAACCTCATCACTTCATTCATGGATTACTATTGCAAGACTTTAGTCTTTCTGCTTTCTGTATTTTCCCCCCTCTCATCCTACACACCAGTATCAAAATCATCATGCCAGGGCACCAGCTCCCCACATTTATAGGAACATTGCTGTGGGTCCTGCCCTCTCTCAACACCTGCATCAGGCTGTGATTCATTCTCATATTTACCTGCAGACTCAGAGGCAGAAATCGCAGGAAGGGTGCATTAGTCTAGAGAATCATGGCTTCATGCACTGTTCACCGATATAATCTGACAGATTAAGAGCTTTTGAGTGCTGAATTTACCTGTAGTATCAACTTTCTACTTTTTTCCCCGTTCTGATTTGCTACACAGGGAAAATTTCCAGGATCCACAGACCTTGTCTTGCCCCTGCCCCTGTATACTTCCTTCAGTCAGCTTTCACATCTTGACTTGTACAACACTGAGGTTAAGACATCTTGAGATCAATTCGAGCTCTGCCACTTACTAGATGGGTGACTTTGGGCAAGATAATTAGCCTCTCCCATAGCCAGTCTCTAATGATCTCCACAGAGATGCCCAAATCATTGACCCCATTTACCTACTATTGACCCTCCTAGTCCTACCAATCACTGTCCATGCAGACCCCATTCATTAAGAGAAGTCCTCAGCTGACAAGTCCCATCTCCCCATATCAGACCCACTAGTCCTGTTTCACTGATCTCCACAGACTGCTCATTCATTGCTGCTCCAACAACTATCATTGGTTATTTCCTCTGTGTTAAGCACCTAGGATACATCAGTCTATAAAATAGACAAGGATTATCTCCTTCATGGAACTTACATCCTAGTTGTGGAGACAAACAATAAACAATATATAAGACAAATAAATTATGAATTATGTTAGGAGGTGATAAAGTGCTGTGGAAAAAAGAAAACAGAGCAGGGTAGGGAGAAAGGGAAAGACTAGAGGAGATGGTCAGAAATTTAAATAAAGTGGTTAATGTAAGCTTCCTTGAGAAGGTGGACTTGAAGGAAGTGGGGAGTGAGCCATGGAATTATGTGGGGGAAGAAGGGTCTAGTGGATGGAGTGGCCAGTGCAGAAGCCCTAGGGCAAGGGCATGCATGTGTGTCTGAAGAGCCAGTCAAGAGGCTGGTGTGGTTGCAGCAGGGCAAGTGGAGGAAACAATGTGAGAAAGGTAGGTTAGGTATATCAGTCAGAGTTCCCCAGAGAAGCAGAACCAATAGAACATATTGGTTTCTCTGGAGAATGCTGATAGATAGGTTAGATAGAGATAGAGATATAGAGAATATATAGTATGTATAGATATAAGATAGAAAGGCTAAAAAACAGATGGATAGATCTATCTATCTATCTATCTATATTATCATCTTTCTAACTATCTATCTGTCTAACTTATACACAATAGGATGGGTGTGTGTGTGTGTGTGTGTGTGTGTGTGTATGCATAATGTCAAGACATATATTTTAAGAAATGGCTCCCAGATTGGTTCAAGATGGTGGAATAGAAGGATGTGTGTTTACTCCCTCTTGTGAGAGCACTGGAATCACAAATAACTGCAAAACAATCAGTGATAGGAAGACACTGGAACTCACCAAAAAAATACCCCACATCCAGAGACAAAGGAGAAGCCACAATGAGATGGTAGGAGGGGTGCAATCACAATAAAATCAATTCCCATAACTGCTGGGTGAGTGACTCACAAACTGGAGAATACTTATACCACAGAAGTCCACCAACTGGAGTGAAGGTTCTGAGCCCCACGACAGGCATCCCAACCTGGGGGTCCAGCAACGGGAGGAGGAATCCCTAGAGAATCAGACTTTGAAGGCAAGCGGGATTTGACTGCAGGATTTTGACAGGACAGGGGGAAACAGAGACTCCACTCTTGGAGGGCACACACAAAGTAGTCTGTGCAATTGGGACCCAGGGGGAAGAAGCAGTGACCCCATAGGAGACTGAACCAGACTTACCTGATAGTGTTGGAGGGTCTCCTGCAGAGGCGGGGGGTAGCTGTGGCTCACCATGAGGACACGGACACCGGCAGCAGAAGTTCTGGGAAGTGCTCCTTGGCGTGAGCCCTCCCAGAGTCCGCCATTAGCCACACCAAAGAGCCAGGTAGCTTCCAGTGTTGGGTGGCCCCAGGCCAAACAATAACAGGGAGGGAACCCAGCCCCAACCATCAGCAGACAAGCAGATTAAAGTTTTACTGAGCTCTGCTCACCAAAGCAAAACCCAGCTCTACCCACCACCAGTCCCTCCCATCAGGAAACTTGCACAAGCCTCTTAGATAACCTCATCCACCAGAGGGCAGACAGCAGAATCAAGAAGAACTACAATCCTGCAGCCTGTGGAAGAAAAAATACATTCACAGAAAGATAGACAAGATGAAAAGGCAGAGGGCTATGTACCAGATGAAGGAACAAGATGAAACCCCAGGAAAACAACTAAATGAAGTGGAGATAGGCAAACTTCCAGAAAAAGAACTCAGAATAATGATAGTGAAGATGATCCAGGACCTCAGAAAAAGAATGGAGGCAAAGATCAAGAAACTGTAAGAAATGTTTAACAAAGACATAGAAGAATTAAAGAACAAACAAACAGAGATGAACAATACAATGACTGAAATGAAAACTACACTAGAAGGAATCAATAGCAGAATAACTGAGGCAGAAGAATGCATAAGTGACCTGGAAGACAGAATGGTGGAAATCACTGCTGCAGAACAGAATAAAGAAAAGAAATGAAAAGAAATGAAGACCGCCTAAGAGACCTCTGGGACAACATTAAATGCAACAACATTCGCATTATAGGGTCCCAGAAGGAGAAGAGAGAGAGATGGGAGCAGAGGAAATATTTGAAGAGAATATAGTCAAAAACTTCCCTAACATGAGAAGGGAAATAGCCACACAAGTCCAGGAAATTCAGTGAGTCCCATACAAGATAAACCCAAGGAGAAACAAGCCGAGACACATAGTAATCAAGTTGGCAAAAATTAAAGGCAATGAAAAATTATTCAAAGCAGCAACGGAAAAATGACAAATAATATACAAAAGAACTCCCATAAGGTTAACAGCTGATTTCTCAGCAGCCCCTACAAGCCAGAAGGGAGTGGTATGATATATTTAAAGTGATGAAAGGGAAGAACCTACAACCAGGATTACTCTACCTGGCAAGGATCTCATTCAGGTTTGATGGAGAAATCAAAAGCTTTAGAGACAAGCAAAAAGTAAGATAATTCAGCACCACCAAAGCAGCTCTACAACAAATGCTAAAGGAACTTCTCTAAGTGGGAAACACAAGAGAAGAAAAGGACCTACAAAAACAAACCCAAAACAATTAAGAAAATGCTCATAGGTACATACATATCGATAATTACCTTAAACGTGAATGGATTAAATGCTGCAACCAAAAGACATAGACTGGCTGAATGGAAACAAAAACAAGACCTATATATATGCTGTCTACAAGAGACCCACTTCAGACCTAGGGACACATACAGACTGAAAGTGAGGGGATTGAAAAAGATATTCCATGCAAATGGAAATCAAAAGAAAGCTGGAGTAGTAATACTCATATCAGATAAAATAGACTTTAAAATAAAGAATGTTACAAGAGACAAGGAAGGGCACTACATAATGATCAAGGGATCAATCCAAGAAGAAGATATAACAATTATAAATATATATGCACCCAACATAGGAGGACCTC
Source organism: Hyperoodon ampullatus (assembly GCF_949752795.1). NCBI lineage: Eukaryota > Metazoa > Chordata > Mammalia > Artiodactyla > Ziphiidae > Hyperoodon > Hyperoodon ampullatus. The sequence goes on from NC_136917.1 coordinate 2,680,604, forward strand.
AATATATAAGGAAACTATTAACAGCTATAAAAGAGGAAAGCAAAAATAATACAATAATAGTGGGGGATTTTAACACCTCACTTACACCAATGGACAGATCATCCAAACAGAACATTAATAAGGAAACAAGCTTTAAATGATGCAATAGACCAGATACATTGAATTGATATTTATAGGACATTCCATCCAAAACCAGCAGATTACACTTTCTTCTCAAGTGTGCACGGAACATTCTCCAGGATAGCTCACATCTTGGGTCACAAATCAAGCTTCAGTAAATTTAAGAAAATTGAAATCATATCAAGCATCTTTTCTGACCACAATGCTATGAGATTAGAAATCAATTTCAGGGAAAAAAGCATAAAAAAACACAAACATATGGAGGTTAAACAGTACATTACTAAATAACAAAGAGATCACTGAAGAAATCAAAGAGGAAATCAAAAAATACCTACAGACAAATGACAATGAAAACTCGACAATCCAAGACCTATGGGATGCAGCAAAAGCAGTTCTAAGAGGGAAGTTTATAGCAATACAAGCCTACCTCAAGAAACAAGAAAAATCTCACATAAACAATCTAACCTTACACCTAAAGCAACTATAGAAAGAAGAACAAACAAAACCCAAAGTTAGCAGAAGGAAAGAAATCATAAAGATCAGAGCAGAAATAAATGAAATAGAAACAAAGAAAACAATAGCAAAGATCAATAAAACTAAAAGCTGGTTCTCTGAGAAGATAAACAAAATTGATAAACCATTAGCCAGACTCATCAAGAAAAAGAGGGAGAGGACTCAAATCAATAATATTAGAAATGAAAAAGGAGAAGTTACAATAGACACTGAAGAAACACAAAGCATCCTAAGAGACTACTACAAGCAACACTATGCCAATAGAATGGACAACCTGAAGGAAATGGATAAATTCTTAGAAAGGTATAACCTTCCAAGACTGAACCAGGAAGAAATAGAAAATATAAACAGACCAATCACAAGTAATGAAATTGAAACTATGATTAAAAATCTTCTAACAAACAGAAGTCCAGGACCAGATGGCTTCACAGGAGAATTCTATCAAACATTTAGAGAAGAGCTAACACCCATCCTTCTCAAACTCTTCCAAAAAATTGCAGAGGAAGGAACATTCCCAAACTCATTCTATGAGGCCTCCATCACCCTGATACCAAAACCAGACAAAGATACTACAAAAAAAGAAAATTACAGACCAATATCACTGATGAATACAGATGCAAAAATCTTCAACAAAATACTAGCAAACAGAATCCAACCATGATCAAGCGGGATTTATCCCAGGGATGCAAGGATTCTTCAAAATATGCAAATCAATCAGTGTGATACACCATATTAACAAATTGAAGAAGAAAAATCATATGATCATCTCAATAAATGCAGGAAAAGCTTTTGACAAAATTCAACACCAATTTAAGATAAAAACTCTCCAGAAAGTGGGCATAGAGGGAACCTACCTCAACATAATGAAGGTCATATATGACAAACCGACAGCAAACATCATTCTCAATGGTGAAAAACTGAAAGCATTTCTTCTGAGATCAGGAACAAGATAAGGATGTCCACTCTCACCACTATTATTCAACATAGTTTTGGAAGTCCTAGACACGGCAATGAGAGAAGAAAAAGAAATAAAAGAATACAAATTGGAAAAGAAGAAGTAAAGCTGTCACTGTTTGCAGATGACATGATACTATACATAGAGAATCCTAAATATGCCACCAGAAATCTACTAGAGCTAATCAATGCATTTGGTAAAGTTGAAGGATACAAAATTAATGCACAGAAATCTCTTGCAATCCTATACACTAATGATGAAAAATCTGAAAGAGAAATTAAGGAAACACTTCCATTTACCATTGCAACAAAAAGAATAAAATACCTAGGAATAAACCTACCTAGGGAGACAAAAGACCTGTATGCAGAAAACTATAAGACACTGATGAAAGAAATTAAACATGATGCCAACAGATGGAGAGATATACCAGGTTCTTGGATTGGAAGAATCAATATTGAGTAAAGGACTGTACTACCCAAAGCAATCTACATATTCAATGTAATCCCTATCAAATTACCAATGGCATTTTTTATGGAACTAGAGTAAAAATCTTAAAATTTGTATGGAGACACACAAGACCCCGAATAGCCAAAGCAGTCTTGAGGGAAAAAAACGGAGCTGGAGGAATCAGACTCCATGACTTCAGACTATACTACAAAGCTATGGTAATCAGGACAGTATGGTACTGGCCGAAAAACAAAAATGTCGATCAATGGAACAGGATAGAAAGCCCAGATAAACCCACGCACATATGGTTACCTTATTTTTGATAAAGGAGACAAGAATATACAATGGAGAAAAGACAGCCTCTTCAATAAGTGACACTGGGAAAACTGGACAGCTACATGTAAAAGAATGAAATTAGAACACTCCCTAACACCATACACAAAAATAGACTCAAAATGGATTAAAGACCTAAATGTAAGGTCATACACTATCAAACTCTTAGAGGTAAACATAGGCAGAACACTCTATGACATAAATCACAGCAAGATCCTTTTTGACCCACCTCCTAGAGAAATGGAAATAATATCAAAAATAAACAAATGGGACCTAATGAAACTTCAAAGCTTTTGCACAGCAAAGGAAACCATAAACAAGATGAAAACAGAACCTTCAGAATGGGAGAAAATATTTGCAAGTGAAGCAACTGACAAAGGTTTAATCTCCGAAATTTACAAGCAGCTCATGCAGCTCAATATCAAAAAAAGAAAGAAACCAATCCAAAAATGGGCAGAAGACCTAAAGAGACATTTCTCCAAAGAAGATATACAGATTGCCAACAAACACATGAAAGAATGCTCAACATCATTAAACATTAGAGAAATGCAAATCAAAACTACAATGAGATATCATCTCACACCTGTCAGAATGGCCATCATCAAAAAATTTACAAACAATAAATGCTGGAGAGAGTGTGGAGGAAAGGGCACCCTCTTGCACCATTGGTCAGAATGTAAATTGATACAGCCACTATGGAGAACAGTATGGAAGTTCCTTAAAAAACTAAAAATAGAACTGCCATATGACCCAGCAATCCCACTCCTGGACATATACCCTGAGAAAACCATAATTCAAAAAGAGTCATGTACCACAATGTTCATTGCAGCTCTATTTACAATAGCCAGGAAATGGAAGCAACCTAAGTGTCCATCGACAGATGAATGGATAAAGAAGCTGTGGCACATATATACAATGGAATATTACTCAGCCATAAAAAGAAAGGAAATTGAGTTATTTGTAGTGAGGTGGATGGAGCTAGAATCTGTCATACAGAGTGAAGTAAGTCAGAAAGAGAAAAACAAATACTGTGTGCTTACACATATATATGGAATCTAAGGGGGAAAAACAAGGTCATGAGGAACCTAGGGGCAGGATGGGAATAAAGACCCAGACCTACTAGAGAATGGACTTGAGGACACGGGGAGGGAGAAGGGTAAACTGGGACAAAGTGAAAGAGTGGCATGGACATGTATACACTACCAAAGGTAAAACCGATAGCTAGTGGGAAGCAACCGCAAAGCACAGGGAGATCAGCTCGGTGCTTTGTGACCACCTAGAGGGGTGGGATAGGGAGGATGGGAGGGAGGGAGACGAAGAGGGAAGAGATATGGGGATATAGGTATATGTACAGCTGATTCACTTTGTTATAAAGCAGAAAATAACACACCACTGTAAAGCAATTATACTCCAATAAAGATTTTGGGGAAAAAAAGAGAGAGAAACATCTACTATGCATGTGTCTTTTCAGAGTATATTACATGCAGACTAGTGTGGTGGACACATTCATTCATTGAAATAACACTGTTCTCAATCACGTACGCACTAGCATTCTTAGAAACACCTTTTAATGTCACCTTATATTTTGGGAAGGGTACGAAAAGGAAGAGAGAGAAGAGGTGAGTGGAGGACTCTGGCAGCCAGAGTGACAAAGTCTCCAATCCATGGCAGTGCAGCTTAGTGTTTAAGGGTTTGGTTTCTAGACTCAAAAAGACTTCACGTTTAAACACTTCTGTTACTCTAACACTGTGACTTTGGACAACTCACAGATGCCTCATTTATAAAGTGAGTATGATAATCATATCTAGCTGATAGATAATCATCCTTCCCCACAAACCTGGGGGTTTTGTATAAATTTCTTGGCATAATGTAGGTAAAGTGTACGGAGCCTGACTGATAGTACGTGCTTAGTGAATATTACCTATGAGGTGAACATATCTATGACTCTATGATGGTATGAATAAAAACAACTAGAAAGGGTAAGAAAAGTTGATGATTAAAGAAAACCTAAAAGATGAGAATGAAGATGAGGATCACGACTTACTTCTCAAGGAATAGCCATAGACACTTTCTTTACCTATATTATCATTTAACTCACACAAATTATTGTAACAGCTGCATAACTGGACTCTCAAGATCCAGTCTCCCCCTAACTTCAGGTATCCACAATATTTTCCTACCACAGAATCTGTTGGAGTCGGGCCAAAGATATAAATAGCTGCATTTTTAACACCTCCACAGGTAATCCTGATAACCATCCTTGCTAACAAATCACTTTCCTAATGAAAATGTGTAATCAGGACCTTCTCTTCTCTTATCATCCCAGTCCATCCCCACTGCCTACTCAATAAGATCAAACACATAACCTTGGTAACAAAAGCCCTTTAAGATCCATTCTCAGACTACATCCTCATTGACAAAGAATGGCAGAAATAATATAAGTGGATAGGATAGTTAAAATTCTCTGGTCTGCTACTTTTTCTTAATCAGTAAAGAAACTAAATACTAGAAGATATAAGATTTGCCCCAAGTAACACACCTAGGAAATGCCAGAAATGAAAGGCAAGTCTGTGTCTCTGAGTGCATCACTCCTACAAAAACAGCATGACTCTTTCAAAAGTACCCATGCATAGCTTCTTCCACATTGCTTACGACTTGATTTCAGTTTTAAAGATCTTACTGTATGTAACCAAATTTCATGAAGCCTTTGCCAAGACTTCTGTCATTTCTGTGAATTCCAACAATGATTTGTTCTTATCTCCTCATGGCACCTCATGCATTGTGGCTTCTTGTGACCATCAAACCAAATGACCTCTAATAGTTCATGGCTCATTCATCTTTTTTATCCCCAGTGATTCTGAACATTCATAATCAAATCTCAGTAGAAAAATACTTGCAAATATATTAAATTTAAACTCTTAATTTTTAAACAATTCTCATCTCTAAAAAACAAAGTGGGTAAAACTTAGTATTAGGACAAATAACAGAACTGTGTGAACAATAACATTAAGGTGGAGGAATTACTTCTGCTAACACTAAGGCCCAGTAATTTTCATTCAGTATTTATTCATCTCAGAATTTTTTTCATACAAATGCTTCATAATAATACAGTAACATCAAAGGCAATATGATTAACTAATCAAGGTTGGCCCCATTAGAATTGATCGAAATTTAACTTCACCTTATGTTCAAAACTTATTACACAATTTCTCCCAAATGATGTACCTTAGTTTTCTGGAAACACATATTTTCCAGAAACAGTTTACTGAATATCCTTGTTTACATGAAAGCCAGACTCTACTTACAACTATTCTACTCCAACTTTAGATATTCTTTGCCTAAAAGATAATTTCCATGTAATGTATTGACCTATGGAAAGCATCTGATTTGCTATACTGTTTGGTTTCAATGTTGATCCCTGGATATTAATGCCCATTTCAACTTTTAATATAATGTCATGAAAAGAATGAGGGTGGACATGTGCATACAGAACAAATTTCAGTTCTAAATAGCATAACACAAAGCTGTGACAAAGACCTACTTTTCTTTTGTCTTCACCTCAATAAACTGATATATAGCCTTTTGGTTTAAGTGGCAAATTAAACACACACCTATCTTCTCACCTACTTAAGGCCCCAATCAAATGACACATATAAAAATTATATAAACTCAGATGAACAAAGAGAGTATAAAAAGGGACAAAGTAGGCAACAGTATTATGGCAAATGGAAAGCAGAGAGGGCTAATTTGCACAAGAGTCTCCCATAAAGACTGAATGCTTAGAAGTAGTAGGTAAAGAAAAGAGGGGGAGTGTGCCTGGGCAGGGGCAGAGAAAACAGGAGGTTATTTTGAAAGTCCATCTATGACACAATACACCTCTACATTCACACCAGATGCAGAAAGCCATCAACAGACACCTACCCACCAGGGATGAGAGAAGAAGATAGTTTTTTTTCTTAGAGACGTTGACTGGGAAAGACTGAGGTCTTAGATACAGGAGCAAGGCATGGCAGGGTACAGGGGTGAGGCAGGGGACTAGAAACAAGGGTATTATTTACAAACCTAATTACAGAAAAATTCATCTGCCCCTCACCCACCCTTAGAATTCTATAATCAATCAACTACCAATCTGAAACAAAGGCAGAATGAAGACATATTCAGACATGCAAGGACATGAAGTTCATCTCTCATGCTTCCTTAGAATGCTTTTGGAGGATATCCTCCAACAAAAACTACATAATAGGGACTTCCCTGGTGGTGCACTGATTAAGAATCCACCTGCCAATGCAGGGGACATGGGTTCGAGCCCTGGTCCGGGAAGATCCCACATGCCGCAGAGCAACTAAGCCTGTGCGCCACAACTACTGAGCCTGCACTCTAGAGCTCGTGAGACACAACTACTGAGCCCACATGCCACAACTACTGAAGTCCTCACACCTAGATCCCGTGCTCTGCAACAAGAGAGGCCACCGCAATAAGAAGCCCATGCACTGCAGCAAAGAGTAACCCCTGCTTGCCGAAACTACAGAAAGTCCACACGTGGCAACAAAGACCCAACATAGCCAAAAATAAATAAATACATTTATAAAAAACAAACAAACAAAATCTACAGGGTAAACCAAGAGAGAAGGAAACATGGGATCCAAGAAACAGTGGATCCAATCCAAGAAATTAGTGAAGAGAGCCATTACCTCCCTTGAGTGTTCCAAAATATCCCAGATCATGAGGTGCTTCACACAGGCAAATGCAAATCTTCTCTAGAAGAATACACCTTCAACTAGGCTTCAGAATTCCTCCAATATAGTTATTCAAAGACAAGGAACAGGGCTTCCCTGGTGGCGCAGTGGTTGAGAGTCTGCCTGCCGATGCAGGGGACATGGGTTCGTGCCCCGGTCCGGGAGGATCCCACATGCCGTGGAGCAGCTGGGCCCGTGAGCCATGGCCGCTGAGCCTGCGCGTCTGGAGCCTATGCTCTGCAACGGGAGAGGCCACCATAGTGAGAGGCCCGTGTAAAAAAAAAAAAAAAAAGTAATCAATCAAAGAGGGAAATAAAGCACCATGATAAACAACCAGCAGAAAACTATCTGGAGCAAAGACTCCAGATATTGAAATTATCAGACACAAATTAAAAAATAACCTGCTACACCTGCCCAAAATCACTTTGAGCCTGGGAAATAAGCGCTCAACCCCTCCACTAGTATTGCTTCTTTAAAAACTGCTATGTAGAGAAATCTGAACTCTATTTCCTTTATAAAAATATGAATTCTTCAACCAGGCTCCTAGTGACAGACTTAGGTTTCCTTTAAGTCCAAGGTTATTTTTTGTAGCTTTCTTTTTCCCTTTTTTATACTAAACAAAAGCTAGTGATGACTTCCCTTGAAGTATTCACATGAAAAAAAAGGACCACATTTTCAAGAAAAAAATAATAAAATAACCTGCTTACTATGAAGACAAGCTTGAAAATATCATCCCTGTAGGGGATCACACACAATCTAGCATTTCAAGTAGAATAAAAGATCTACATTAGTTTTGATATGTAACATTTCATTACCATCAGTTTTCTGCAGGGGTCAATGATGCATTCTGTATATAGTCCCATAAGGTCAAGTTTGTTAACCATGATTTTTTATATCATACTGACTTTTTGTCCAATGACTCAAGTTAAAAATAAAGCAAGAAAAGATACAGGGCTAAAACCACATAGAAACAAAGACACATGGACACCCTTAAATGTGCCAAAAGCAGTGACTCTTGAGCTCCACTCACAGATGCTCCTTAGACTAGGTTGATTGTCAGGGAACTCAACTGTGAAGGAAAAGGATGTGTACAAAGGACTGAAACACATCCTTGAAAACTGGGTCTAAAAGGTAAGACCCAGTTTTTCACTTTTTAAATCTTCATTGAAGTGAAAGACTTAAAATCTTCATTGGCATACTTCCCAGCATTAAAATCAAGTTATAAGGTTTCCCTGGTGGTGCAGTGGTTGAGAGTCTGCCTGCTAATGCAGGGGACACAGGTTCATGCCCCAGTCTGGGAAGATCCCACATGCTGCAGAGCGGCTGGGCCCATGAGTCATGGCTGCTGAGCCTGCGCGTCCAGAGCCTGTGCTCCACAGCGGGAGAGGCCACAACAGTGAGAAGCCCATGTACCACACAAAAAAATAAATTAATTAATTAAATTAAAAAATTAAAAAATTAAAAAAATAAAAAGTAATCTTGAAAAGACAACCCTCAGAATGGGAGAAAATATTTGCAAATGAAGCAACTGACAAAGGATTAATCTCCAAAATTTATAAACAGCTCATGCAGCTCAATACCAAAAAAACAAACAACCCAATCCAAAAATGGGCAGAAGACTTAAATAGGCATTTCTCCAAAGAAGATATACAGACTGCCAACAAACACATGAAAGAATGCTCAACATCATTAATCATTAGAGAAATGCAAATCAAAACTACAATGAGATATCATCTCCACCAGTCAGAATGGCCATCATCAAGAAATCTAGAAACAATAAATGCTGGAGAGGGTGTGGAGAAAAGGGAACACTCTTGCACTGCTGGTGGGAATGTGAATTGGTACAGCCACTATGGAGAACAGTATGGAGGTTCCTTAAAAAACTACAAATAGAACTACCATATGACCCAGCAATCCCACTACTAGGCATATACCCTGAGAAAACCATAATTCAAAAAGAGACATGTACCAAAATGTTCATTGCAGGTCTCTTCACAATAGCCCGGAGATGGAAACAACCTAAGTGTCCATCATCGGATGAATGGATAAAGAAGATGTGGCACATATATACAATGGAATATTACTCAGCCATAAAAAGAAACGAAACTGAGCTATTTGTAATGAGGTGGATAGACCTAGAGTCTGTCATACAGAGTGAAGTAAGTCAGAAAGAGAAAGACAAATACCGTATGCTAACACATATATATGGAATTTAAGGGAAAAAAAGTCATGAAGAACCTAGGGGTAAAACAGGAATAGAGACACAGACTTACGTGAGAATGGACTTGAGGATATGGGGAGGGGGAAGGGTAAGCTGTGACAAAGCGAAAGAGAGGCATGGACATATATACACTACCAAACATAAGGTAGATAGATAGTGGGAAGCAGCCGCATAGCACAGGGAGATCAGCTCGGTGCTTTGTGACCGCCTGGAGGGGTGGGATGGGGAGGGTGGGAGGGAGGGAGACCCAGGAGGGAAGGGATGTGGGAACAGATGTATATGTATGACTGATTCACTTTGTTATAAAGCAGAAACTAATAAAAAATATAAATAAAAAAATAAAAAGTAATCTTGGTGTGGATAAGTACTTTTTACCTGTGATTTAAAACTCAGAAGCCATGAAAGAAAAAATTAATCAATTTTGTTTAAAAATAAAGCTTTGTAACAAATAAAAACACCATTCTGTACAAAGTCAAAAGACCAAAAACAAAACTAATAAAATATATTTGCAACTCATGACAATGGGCTAATCACCTTGTTATGGAAGAGAACCTACAAATTGATTTCTAGAAACCAACAAGCCTAGAATGAGATATACAGTGGCTCTTAAGCACACGAAATGATGCCCTATTCATAGTAAGACAACTGCACTCTCAGTTATGAGTAAGTGACAGGATCTAATGTTCAGCATGGTGACTGAGTTAACAATACTGCATTGTACACTTGAAAGTTGCTATGAGAGTAGAGCTTTAATGTTCTCACCATACAATGAGAACAACATGGTAATTATGTGAGGTGAAGGCTGTGTTAACTAACCTTATTGTGGTAAACATTTTGCAATATATATGTGTATCAAATCATCACATTGTGTCTTTTGGTCATCTGTATGTCTTCTTTGGTGAAATGTCTATTTAGGTCTTCCGCCCATTTTTTAATTGAGTTGTTTGGGGTTTTTTTGATATTGAGCTACATGAGCTGTTTGTATATTTTGGAGATTAATCCTTTTTCCATTGCTTCGTTTGCAAATATTTTCTCCTATTCTGAGGGTTGTCTTTTCGTCTTGTTTATGGTTTCCTTTGCTGTGCAAAAGCTTTTAAGTTTAATTAGGTCCCATTTGTTTATTTTTGTTTTTATTTCCATTACTCTAAGAGGTGGGTCAAAAAAGATCTTGGCTGGTTTATATCAAAGGGTGTTTTTCCTACTTTTCCTCTAAGAGTTTTTATAGTGTCTGGTCTTACATTTAGGTCTTTAATCCATTCTGAGTTTATTTTTATGTATGGTGTTAAGGAGTGTTCTAATTTCATTCTTTAACATGTAGCTGTTCAGTTTTCCCAGCACCACTTATTGAAGAGGCTGTCTTTTCTCCATTGTATATTCTTGCCTCCTTTGTCCTAAATTAGGTGACCATATGTGTATGGGTTTATCTCTGGGCTTTCTGTCCTGCACCATTGATCTGTATTTATGTTTTTGTGCCAGTACCATACTGTCTTGATTACTGTAGCTTTGTAGTATAGTTTGAAGACAGGGAGCCTGATTTCTCCAGCTTCGTTTTTCTTTCTCAAGATTGCTTTGGCTACTCAGGATCTTTTGTGTTTCCATACAAATTGTATGGAATTAGAAAATTAGAACAAAAATTTTTGTTCTAATTCTTTGAAGAATGCCATTGGTACAGATGGCCAAGAGTCACATGAAAAGATGCTCAACATCACTAATTATTAAAGAAATGCAAATCAAAACTACAATGAGGTATCACCTCACACCGGTCAGAATGGCCATCATCAAAAAAATGTACAAACAATAAATGTTGGAGAGGGTGTGGAGAAAAGGGAACCCTTTTGCACTGTTGATGGGAATGTAAATTGATACAGCCACTATGGAGAACAGTAATGGAGGTTCCTTAAAAAACTTAAAATAGAACTACCATATGACTCAGCAATCCCACTACTGTGCATATACCCTGAAAAAACCATAATTCAAAAGGACACATGTACCCCAATGTTCTTTGCAGCACTATTTACAATAGCCACAACATGGAAACAACCTAAATGTCCAATGACAGATGAACGGATAAAGAAGATGTGGTAGTATATACAATGGAATATTACTCAGCCATAAAAAGGAACGAAATTGGGTCATTTGTAGAGATATGGATGGACTTAGAGTCTGTCATACAGAGTGAATTAAGCCAGAAAGAGAAAAATAAATATCGTATGTTAATGCATATATATGTGGAATCTAGAAAAATGGTACAGATGAACCTATTTGCAGGGCAGGAATAGAGATGTAGATGTAGAGAATGGACATGTGGACACAGGGCGAGAAGGGGAGGGTGGGGCGAATTGGGAGATTAAGATTGACATATATACAGTACCATGCGTAAAATAGCTAGTGGGAACATGCTATAAAGCACAGGAAGCTCAGTTCAGTGCTCTGTGATGACCTAGATGGGTTGGATTGGGGGTGGGGTACGAGGGAGGCCCAAGAGGGAGGGTATATAGGTATACACATAGCTGATTCACTTCACTGTAAAGCAGAAACTAACACAACATTATAAAGCAATTATACACCACCAACAAAAAAATCATCACATTGTACACCTTAAACTTACACAATGCTGTATATTGATTATATCTCAATCAAGCTGGAACAAGAACCCACCTTGAGACACACTTTTTATCAGATTGGCAAAGATCAAAGAGTTAGCTAATGTTCTGTGCTGGCAAGTTGTGGGGCATGGCCCCCACCTCCCATGGCCTGTGGAATACACACAGTACAGCCTCCAAGGGGGGCTAGATGGCACTGTTTTGCTAAATTTAAAAATGCACACACCCTTTGAACCTAGCAGCCCACTTCAGGGAGTTTTTCCACCAGAAATACTTGCCAAGGCATGAAATGGCACATATCTAAGAACATTAATTGCAGCATTGTTTGAAATAATGAAAGACTGAAAACAACCTCACTGCACCTCAGTTGGGAGCACTGATTTAAGTGTATTATGGTGCATCCATGTGTCGATGAGGCCAACCAATAAATAATGTATAATAGGAATAGAAAACAGTTTTATTTGAGCCAAACTGGGGACCATAGCCCAGAAGACTGCCTCTCAGATAACCCTGAGGAACTGCTCCAGAGAAGCATGGCTTTCAGCACAGTTTTATATCTTGTTAGAACAAAGAACATTAAACAAGTCAGGGATACATTCCTTCAAGTTTTCAAAAAACAGATCAGCACATACACAGTAAGTCAGTATGGCCTTGGCACCTGGGAAGCGGGCTTATCATAGAAGGAGTACCAGCATTGGTGTCCCAGGAAGGGAGGCATTTAATCTTTATTTTTAATATGGACATTACTTTTGGTCAATGTGTCCGTTTCTTTAATAATTAAAGCAGATGTACAATGTATGTTTGATAGGCCACAAACAGGCTGTTTTAGTTAAAAACAAATTCAAGTTAACACATGTATAAGCCAGAATGACTTCCCCATACTTCAATATGTGAATATTTCCTTTATCACAAGCAATGGAATATTTTGCAGCCACCAGAGAGGATGAGGAAGTTCTATAAGTACTGCAATGAAAAGATCTTTGAGATATGTCGTTAAATAAAAGCAAAATGCAGGACAACATATCTAGTATCTGTGTTATAAAACAGTTGGGGGTTGTATATGTATAGACTATCTCTGGAAGGACACATAGAATCTGGTAACTGCTGTTGCCTCTGGGGAGGGAAACTGGGAAGGTGGAGGAATGGGAGAGAGGCAGTTGCTTTTCACTGTACAAGTTTTGAATTTGTACAATGTGCTATCAAAAAGGAAAAAAAGAAACCACATTAAATCACTTAAAAAACAGTGATATATCTACTGACTAACACTCAGAGGATAACGCAGCCACTCCTCCCACTTCTTTTCTCCTCCCCAACATTTATACACAGGGTAGCTGGCTGAGTATAGAACTTTCCCTTATAATGTAGCCCTGGGAATAGAAGTGCATTTTATAACCCATAAGCCAACTGAAGGCATTTTACTTTAAAGAGATGTGTCAGGCCTCAGCAAATTATTTGTTGGAAATAGTGAGGATCACCTGTTTACTAATTTAAGACACATCTGTTGACACCACTATGTGCTCAATTTGAGTTGGGTGCTGGGCCAAGTTCTTAACATTAGCTCACAGCCTTCTTGGGGAACTAGACAAAGAGATGATGATAACCCAATCTGGCATGCCAGGAGCTACTGGCAGTTCCATTTTTGCAGGGTAAGGTAGGGAGACGAGGCTGGAGAGTCTACATGGATCTGGTTGTGAAAGGTCTTGAAGGCCTTGCTTTTAAGCAGGTGGGACCTCACCATCTGTAGGGTGGACACGTCACTGGTTGCTGGAGTGGAAGATGGACTGGACCGCACCAGAAAGATTGGTCAGGAGCCTGGGGCAACTTACCAGGGGGAATCTGGCATATGCCTGCCTGAAAATATATTTATAATTCTTTATTTTTTTGTATCTAAGAGCTAGAAATTATAAAATAACATCAGGTAATAATCAGGATTGTGTCAGAGAGCAACCCTGTACATTGGTTAAGGTATATTGCTGCAATAAATTAGCAACTGAACTTTAGGTGGTTAAGTAGTTTTTCCAACTTTGGAATTTCTTATTCATTACAAGGGAAATTAATTGGGAAAGAAAAAATCAGAATTTACAATCTTTTATGCTCTAGTAAAACTTATATATCAGTGGCAACTCTCTGTAGCTTAGAAGTTTGAAATGCAAAAGCTAAAACCTGGCAGTAGCTTCCTTCGTGTTAAACTGCCAAAGCTCATCGCACAGGCTGGTCCGGCTGTGTGGTCTCGCCTCTTCCCATCCAACCTCATCTTGCTCACATGGTTCCCAACTCTCTCTACCCACACCCCCCACTTTATTAAAAAAATTATTTATTTTTGGCTGCGTTGGCTCTTTGTTGCTAGTGCGGGCTTTCTCTAGTTGCAGTGAGCATGGGCTACTCTTCCTTGCAGTGCACGGGCTCCTCATTGTGGTGGCTTCTCTTGTTGCAGAGCATGGGCTCTAGGTGTGCGGACTCAGTAGTTGTGGCTCACAGGCTCTAGAGCTCAGGCTCAGTAGTTGTGGCACACGGGCTTAGTTGCTCCGCGGCATGTGGGATCTTCCCGGACCAGGGCTCGAACGCATGTCCCCACCATTGGCAGGCAGATGCTTAACCACTGCACCACCAGGGAAGCCCCAGACCCGTTATCTTGAGATGGCATAGTCATGGGTATGCTGGGAAGTGTTTGTGCCAGTAGGGAGTAGTGGGGGATGGGCTGGATGTGCTAAGGATGGCACATTACCATCTAACCCTGGAGTGTCCCAAACAGTGGTCCTCATCTTCTGTCACGGTGTCTATCAGTAAAACTAGAAAAGCGAGGTGCAGAATGAACTGCTCCTCCTAGGAGGTTGGGGTAGAGAAAAGTCCCTGTCAATAATTGCTTAATTCTTGTTAGGCACAGATAAGACAATTCATATGAATATATTTTTTATAAACTAATTCAGCAATATAAGCTTAATATTATCTACATTACTTTAGAATTTTTCTGTAACAAGGTATTCACGAAAAGTACTATGAGATAAAGTATGTTAAAGAAATTTTAAAAAATAAATAATTGCTCAACTCTTGTCTAATACCATGCAGATCAGCTGGCAGAAGAAAAGGTGGCTGAGGGACTTTAACTCAGAGTTCTCAAAAACGCACTTTTGGGGGGTTAAGCCAAAGGTCAGACTGCCAGTGTGGAGAACATACTTCAGATTTAAAAAGTATGAAATAGCACCCAGGCAAATTTTGGCTCACTTAGTTGAGAAGGTCATACCATAAGCTGTTAATCATATGGCATAATAAAGCCACTGCTAATGGTCTGGTCAGATGAACAGTACTATTATAAATATATCCAAGTTGACTCAGGCATTTCTAATAGGCCATATACTTTTTGCCTCCCCAGCCAGGGATGAGTGACTAGGCATCTCAGATGTCTAATTTCATGAAGACCCAAGCCTGACAGTGGTGGGCTCAGGGAAAGTGGAGTGTAATCATATGGAGGGCCTTCAGACTGCACTAATGCTGGTGGAAGGACAGCTGCTGGAGCTGCCACTGGGATGAGTCTTGGCCTTAGCCCAACTGCAAGCACATTCCAAGGGGCAGCAGCTCTCATTAAAAACAAACAAAAGGAACAACAAAGTTAGCTGAGAAATATGTTCCTTGTGAGGGATTCAAGGCAAGGAGGTAATAGTGAGGACAAGGCGGGCCATAGGGATAGTACTGAAGGCAGATCTCTGTGGCAGTGAGCAGTTTTCCAAGTTTATTGTAGAATCTGGGGTTGCCAGCCATGTAAGGCTGCAGATGAACATGTGTGGGCCCAGAGCATGGAGAGTTCCAAGCAACCTCTTGAAATGCTACTTCACCTGAAGCTCAATAGGGAAGAAAGGATGAGTTGCTGATCATCTAACAGGAGATGCCTACCCACACCAGTGGCCTTTATTAGGTGGGAGCTGAATTTAGAGAACTTGGGTATTTAAAGCTGCTGGAAGCTTCCAAGTCTATGTTCAACCTGAAGTCCTGATTCCACCATGAAAGACTATCCTCTCCTGTAACTTGGAGCTGAGGTGCAGCATTCGTAGGGGCCAGCAGTTGCCCAAATTGATAGAGAGTACTTCCACAGACCAGGAACCTGTCACACTGCTTCCCAGACAACAGTTGACTTGCTCTTCCACCTTTATGCTGTAGTATGCTCCAGTCTGCAGTAGTGCGGGCTCCACATTCTTTGTGGTGGGGAAGGGGAGGTGCCCCCAGAGGCTGTGTGTGAAGGGACACAGATGTTATTTTATCTGTGACTTCTACTGATAGCACTGAAGAATTAAAGATAGTGAAGGAACTGTACCTGCAGTAGCACTGAAGAATTAAAGATAGTGAAGGAACTGTACCTGCAGGACTAGAGTATTACTCAGACTTCTGGGTGTGGACACTGCCCCTGCCAGAGAATGTCATGGTGCTGTTGACTACTCCATGGAATTACTCAACATGCTGCTTACCACTGTCAGAATGGGGTAATCTTTAAGTGGTGGAATACCCAGGTGGAGGACAGGAAATGGCCACTTCCAAATGCAAAATCAGAAATTCAAAGCTCTCTGTGTTTTCTGTGAACACAGTTGATACCTTCAGAAAAGTAGACAAAAGCAGGGCAAGAACCAGGATGCAGCAGTTCAATATTCTGGGAGTAACAAATATACGCTAATGCAGTGGACACAGAGGATTGCCCAGCCAAGGGAAAAAGTGGGTGAGAGCATTTTGACAACTCCCTTCAGGCTCTAACCTCCCTTGTCAGATGCACATCAGGAAATGGCAAGTCACAGAAGTGGCAGTGCCCAGAACATCTCTAGGTGGCTGGGATCATCACACCTGAAGCTGAGCATGCCCCTGACTGCTGTGTGTAGCGTAACTGCAGTGCAGAACAACAGGCGGGGGGAATGTCTGCACAGATTAAGCCCCTACTTTAGGGATTATCCGAGGGTCAGAGTCAAACTGAAGCCCAGAGGAACTGGGTAACTCAGGAATTTTTATCAACCTCTGCCTTCCAGATAGGGGTCCTGAGTTCTGAAAGCTGGGTTTGGAGCAACATCCAGAATCATGGACTGTGTGTGAGGTCAGATCACCACAGTCTTCAAGGGCAAACTGGGTGGTAGTAAGTGACGTAATGTTATCAGTTAGGAGTTGCTAAATCAAAAAGGGACACACGGTTCAAATGAATTGTCCCAGGAGAAGAATACAGGTAAGAAGCCAGTGGACACATGAACCAGGGAAATCTGACAAAAGGTGGTTTGAAGCAGAAGGTGGGGAGCATAAATTAAGTAACTCCTGGGCCAGTGCACAGGTGACTGCACTTTCCTTACACTGGGTGTAAGCGGTGGGGGTGAGGAAAATAAAGGGTTCCATTAAAGGTAGAAACCCTCCTGTATAAGAGAATCAAGTACGGTAAAATGCTTATAGACCATTTTCTTATTTCTTTTGTTCTTGTGCTTCTCAATTTTTACAATTTTATAATTTCTCTTAATGGGCAACTAATTTCTCTGTTGTTAATGAAGGTCCATGTTGGTTCTGATACTTGGTAATTCAGACTAATTCAGACTATTCAACTGAGGCAGTTCTGAATTATGAGGAGTGTTTGCCATTCTTAAGTTCTCAAAACCCACACTACTGTGAACCTTGACTCTCAGTAAATAAAATGACTATCTTCATGTAAGCTTTCATGGTTATTCTGTAGAATGGAAATTCTCTTGCATTCAATAATTAATACACTTAGTCTCAAAGCTCTTCCATATCACTTTTCTCCAATATGATGTCTCTGATGCTGAATGAGGTTTGCAGTCTGGTTGAAAGCTTTCCCACATTTATTACATTTATAGGGTTTCTCTCCCGTGTGAATCCTCTGATGTTGAGTCAGGTGTGTACTTCGGATAAAGGCTTTCCCACAGACTTTACATTTATAAGGTTTTTCTCTAGTATGAATTCTCTTATGTTGAGTGAGGGCTGAATGGTCACTGAATGCTTTCTCACATATATTACATGCATAAGGTTTCTCCCCAGTATGAATTCTCTGATGCTGGGCTAGGGCTGATTGGTCCCTGAAGGCTTTCTCACACAAACCACATCTGTAAGGTTTCTCTCCAGTATGAATTTTCCGATGTCGAGCAAAGGATGAATTATCCCTGAAAGCTTTCCCACATTCGTTACACTTATAAGGTTTCTCTCCAGTATGAATTCTTTGATGTTCAGTAAGGGAAGAGTTCACCCTGAAAGCCTTCCCACATTCATTACATTCAAAAGGCTTCTCCCCAGTGTGAATTCTCTGATGCTGAAGAAAACTTGTACTCTGATTGAAGGCCTTCCCACATTCATTACATTTATAGGGTTTCTCTCCACTATGAATATTCTGGTGTTTGGTAAGATGTGCCCTGCACACAAAGGCTTTGTCACATATGTTACACTTAAAAGGTTTCTCTCCAGTATGTATTCTATGATGGTGGGCAAGGTGTATGTTTCGGATAAAAGCTTTTCCACATAAGTTGCATTCAAAAGGCTTCTCTCCAGTATGAATTTTCTGATGATAAGTAAGTGAGGAGCTCACTGAGAAGGCCTTGCCACAGTCCTTACATTCATACGGCTTCTCACCAGTGTGAATTCTTTGGTGATGGATGAGGTGTGTGCTCTGGTGAAAGGCTTTCCCACATTCTCTACATTCATATCGCTTCTCTTTAATAAGAATCTTCCGATTTGCATTAAGTTTTTCAGTATGAATCTTCTGATGTTTATTGAGGGTTGAACTCTTAGTGAAGACTTTTCCACACTCACTACACTCAAAGGCTTTTTTGCTAGATTGAAATCCCTGACTCTGAACAAAGGATGAGCTCATCGTGCAGTGCTTCTCAGATTCATCACATTTCTGGTCACCAACCACAGATGAAGTTTTCTCATGAGCAAGCATCACTTGCTGCAACTTTATCTCCTGGCTTCCATGCTGCCATTCCAACAGTGTATCATATTTCCAGTGACTATCTCTAGTGAATCTTTCCTTTATCATCCACTGACCCAATTCTCCTTCAGGAATATCTGCCTTGAGGGTTGATTTCTTACTCACAGGTGTAGTCATCCAATCTGAAAGACATCAAAAATTAAAATGTCTGTTTTATCCTAGTAAAACATCTAGTTGGGATAAGAACGTGACCTTGTTTATAATGCTAACAGAGAGGTTGTAATTTTGAAGATTTCTTGAAGTGAAGATAAAACAGGAAAAGGGAGAAGAGGTGAACAGAGGACATGGCAGGAAAGGGTTGACAACTATACAATGTATGAAGCAGGAGAGCTTGGAGCAGGCATTCAGAAGTCACAGGGCTGAGCTGGGATCCTGAGTACAATATTTATTTTCTTTGTGATTACAGAGAAGTTACCTGAATTTTGAAGCCTCAAAAACACCTGTAAGACCACACTATGCTAACAGATAAGAAAAAATTGTACCTTATTTGTTTTAGTGATATAGTCTTTAAAATAACCTAGATGTGACCTTAAGAAACCATTGAAACTAGAGGTCTATACTTGGTAGGAAAAAAGTTCAGCTTTGGAGTAACTACTAAAACCAGCATTTATGTTTTATAGACTCATTTTAGCATTTAGATGGAAAATAAAAAGTTAAGCTACTATAGAGCCTGTGAAACACTGATACCTACTAATAAAGTTAGAACCTCCTGCTACCAGTGAGGAAGCAACATCTTTAAACCTATATGAATAATGTGACATCGATATAAGGAAAATGTACCATGAGGATGTATATGTGAGCATAAAAAAATAGGAACAAAGCAGCAAATCTGCCAGGATATATCCAGTATGTCTTGGAGGCAAGGCCCTGAATTTGGGGAAAGGAGTATACTAGTCATTAGAAATGGGACTCTGCTACTGGGATCTGGGCCAAGGTCTCATGAGTGTCTGACAAAATGATTCCTCTCACCAAACAAATTCCACACTTACTCAACAACAGTCTCACTTGGTCTCATGGGTATCCTGATATTAACAAGCAGAGTTCTGAATGTATACTAGTTTTCTGTACGTATTTGTGAATATCTGTCTTTTGTGTTAAGTCTATTTAAGACTTTGTACTAAGAAATGCAATGATAAGGACTTGATACTAACACAGATGATGCAAAGATTCCTGGGAAAGCCTATCAAGAACAAGCCTCCCTCAATGCTTTTTTCTCCTACTCACTCCAGAAAATCTATAAAGAGCTATAATAATAATAATAATAATAATAATAATAATAATAATAATAATAATAAAACTCCTTGCACTTACCTGGAAAAGAAAGTTAAACAGGTGCACTTTAAGGCTAAAATCCTTGTGAGCTTAGAATAATATATCCTTGCTCAAAACAAAGAATGCTTAAAGTTAAACACCAGTTTTGCCAAATCTCAAAATCTTAAGAACTGACTTTTGCTTCTGGATCTGACAGAGTAGCCTGTGGAAGACCAGATTCTTGCAAAAAACACCCGAAAAATCTGAATTGAAAAAAAAAAATCTGTCTAAAGTCATCAGATATCACTTGAGGTCAACTTGATAGTCTAATATTTGCGATAGAAGGGAAATATAGAGGTGATCCTAACAGTGTTTTTTTTGGTCAGAGAATTTGCTGAATTCTTAAGCTTCTCAGGGCAAGAGACTAAGCTAAGCAGAAATTCATAATTCTCTATAGTCTTATACTACTGTTGAGCCAAAAACTGGAGTTCAGGACCTTCTGGGGGGGGGGGGGGCTGTGGGGTGAACAGTGGTCAGAGTAAACATGAAAAGCTCTCAGTTGGGACTCCTGGAAGGCTACAACCTAGCAGCAAGGGCAAACAAGAGATAGGTAAAGCTTCATAAACATTCAACCCAATCTCCAGCTAATGAGTCCCTGGGTGGATGGATTAGGTGGTTTGCTTGTACTCCAGCTGCCTACCAGAGGGAAGGCAAATATTCTCTGGAGGAACATAAAATCATCCAGAGCCTATTCACTCCTTCACACATGATGTCAAGGATTCAGTCAAAAAGTACCAGGAGTACTAAGAAATTATTGAATCAAGAGAAAAAATAGACAATAGAGAAAGACCCTCAGAACTCAGATACCAAAATTATCAGACGTGGGGTTAAAAATAAGTGTGGCTAACATGTTCAATAAAACAGATAAGAATGAGAACTTGAACAGAGAATTGGAACCAAAGAATCAAATGAAAATTCTAGAACTGAAAAATATAACTGAAATTAAGAACTCAATAGATAGCTTTAACAGTATATCAGACATTGGGACTTCCCTGGTGGTCCAATGGTAAAGAATCTGCATTCCAATGCAGGGGACAGGGGTTCGATCCCTGGTCAGGGAACTAAGATCCCACATGCCACGGGGCAACTAAGCCTGTGCGCCACAACTACTGAGCGTGCGCGCCTCAACTAGAGAGCCCATGTGTCACAAACTACAGAGCCCACGTGCTCTGGAGCCCAAGCATCACAACTAGAGAGAGAAAACCCACATGCCACAACTAGAGAGAAGCCCACGTGCCGCAAAGAAGAGCCTCTGTGTTGCAACAAGAAGATCCTACATGCCACAACAAAGACCTGACACAGACAAAAAAAATTTTTTTAATAAATAAATTAAATGAATAAATATTTTAAGAAACAGTATATAGGACATAGCAGAAGAGAGGAATAATGAACTAAAAAAAATACATAGGCAGAAAATATCCATGGTAAAACCTGGAGGAAAAAATTTAAAGAGACATATAAGACATGGTGAAAACATTTATTAACACATGTGTGACTGGAGCTCTGGAATGGGAGGAGGAAAAGAATGGGGCAAAAACATTATTTTTTTTAAAAAAGGTTGAAAAATGAATTTGAGAAGCACTATAGACTCCAAGCAGGATAAATTCAGAGAAAATCCACCAGGTACACCATAGTAAAACTACTGAAAACATAAGACTAATTTGAAATTTCCTTGAGAGAAAAAATATATTACCTTTAAAAGAGAAAAAAATAAAACTGATAGCTCTCTTTTCAACCAAAAACAAGGGAAAACAGAAGACAATGAAATAGGGACTTCCCTGGTTGCACAGTGGTTAAGAATCCGCCTGCCAATGCAGGGGACATGGGTTCGAGCCCTGGTCCAGGAAGATCCCACATGCCGTGGAGCAACTAAGCCTGTGTACCACAACTACTGAGCCTGCGCTATACAGCCAGTGAACCACAACTACTGAGCCCTCATGCCACACCTACTGAAGCCCGCACACCTCGAGCCTGTGCTCCACAAAATGAGAAGTCATGGCAAGGAGAAGCCCGTGCACCGCAACAAAGAGTAGCCCCTGCTCACCACAACTAGAGAAAGCCTGAGTGCAGCAATGAAGAGCCAATGCAGACAAAAATTTAAAAATAAATTAAATAAATAAAAATAAATTAAATGAATAAATAAATAAATAAATAAATAAATAGCTCTGTAATTGTCTAAAAGAAAAAGAAGACAATGAAATAGCATCTGAAGTGCTGAAAGAACATAATTGCTAAACTAGAACCCAACAGAAACAAAATGTCCCCAAAAAGTAAATATGAAATGGATATTTCCGTACAAATAAAAACAGGGATTGTGTCACCAGCAGGCCCATATCAAAAAAAATAAAAGGAGTGTTCCAGGCAGAAGAAAGATAATCCCAGGTGTAAAAGTAAGAAAAGGCAATGGAAAGAGTAAATAAAAATATTATTGCACAAAACAATAATTATAATGTATTAAGAGGTTGAAAATATATACATAATTAAAGTACATAGCAAAAATAACACAAAAGATGAAAGAAAGAAAATAGAATTGTTTTAAGCTATTAGCATTGCCTGGGAATTATTTATTTTGGATAGTAATAAGCTGGTTTTACTTATTAGACTTACCAATAAAAGACTAGTTAAAGAAGATACAAGCTCATTGGAATATGGAACAATAAAAATAGTTGATTCAAAAGAAGACAAGAAAAAAAACAGACTTAAAGCAGGTGAGTAAAATTAAAATTAAATAATGAAGTAGCAGACAACCAATCCTATACATATTAGTAATTGGTCTAAATTATCCTATTAAAAAATTAAGGTTGGGCTTCCCTGGTGGCGCAGTGGTTGAGAGTCCACCTGCCGATGCAGGGGACACGGGTTCGTGCCCCAGTCCAGGAAGATCCCACATGTTGTGGAGTGGCTAGGCCCATGAGCCATGGCTGCTGAGCCTGCATGTCCGGAGCCTTTGCTCCGCAACGGGAGAGGCCACAACAGTGAGAGGCCTGCGTACCGCAAAAAAAAAAAAAAAAAAAAAAAAACTAAGATTGTGAGGCTGGATTAAAAAAATAAAATCCAACTATATGGCACTCGGAAGAGAAATATCAAAAATATAGATACAGAAATAAAAGGAAAGAAAAGAATGGAAAAGGATTTATCAAGCAAGCACTAACCACACGAAAGCTGGTATACCTATACTAATATCAGACAAATCTCATAATATTAGAGAAAACAGGCTTTAAGATAGTTCATATTAACAAAAGGTTCAATTATCTAGGAAAATATAACAAATCTACATTTTCACATAATATAACTTCAAAATGTATAAAGTAAAAATTGAGAAAATAAAAAGGAAAAATAGAGAAACCTTAACAATGACAGTGAGATATGTTTACATACCATTCTCAGTAACTCAGAAATCAAACCATTAAGAATAGGGGATCTGATAACAAGATAAACAAACTTGATCTAAATGATATACTTACAACACTATACCCAACAATGACAGAATATACATATTTAAGTGCATATAGAACATTTACCAAAATTGAACATATACTGGGATGTGAAGTAGTATGAACACATTTCACAGGACAGAGATCATTCAGAATGTGTACTCTGAACTCAGTGGAATTATGCCAGAAATGAATAACAAAATACCAAAAAGACAGTTAGAAAATCCACAGATATTTTAAAACTAGTCCATACATTTCTAAATAACTGATAAAGCAAAGAAGAAATCAAAACAAAAATTAGAAAATATTTTAAACTAAATGATAATAGAACCATGAAATGGAACTTACAAAAGGCAGCTACAGCATGGTTAGAAGGAAATGTACATCTATCTCTCTGTATCAATTATCAATCTCAAGAAATCAGAAAAATAGCAAATTAAATACAAAGGAGAATGAAAGAAATAATAAAAATAACAGAAATCGATAACAATAAAAAATTGATAGACCGCTATCAAGACTAGTGGAGAAAGAGAGAAGGCACATATTACCACTATCAAGAATGATAAAGGTGACATCAAGACAAATTCTAAAGAGATTTATAAGATAATAGCATAATGAGGAAACTTTATGTCAATAAATTAAAAGACTAAATTCTATGAAGGTATAGTGTATCAAAATAGATGCAAGAAGAAACAGAAAATCTGAATGGTTCTACATCTAATAAATAAATTGAATCTTCCATTTAATACCTTCTCACAAAGAAATTTCCAAGCAGAGATGGCTTCACTAGTGAATTCTTCTGAACATTTAAGGAAGTCCAGTCTGTATACAAACAGGCCAGCGGAACAGATTATAGACCCAGAATCAGACCTATGCACATGCAGTCACCATATGTATGACAAAGGTACACTGCAGTACAATGGGGAAAAAGATAGTCTTTTCAGTAAATGATCCTGGGTCAACTGAATACCTTTATGGAAAATAATGAAAATAAATCTTCCATGTATTTTGTAGACCTAAATATGAAAAACAAAAGAATAAAGGAAAACACAGAAGATCTTCATGGCATTAAATGTCTTAAGTAGGACACAAAAAGCACCAACTTTAAGAAAAACCCCAATTAATTGGACTATCCTAAAAATTTAGAACTTCCGTTTACCAAATAACACCATTATTCAAAGTATGAAATAATATTTATAATGCGTATGTATCTATATGACAGAGGATCAAATCCCAAATGTACAACCCTAAAATGTATCAATAAGGAAAGATTAGACAACTAAATAGAAAATAGGGGAAAGACTTATAGATACTTTACAAAAGAGGATATTTAAATGATCAATAAAAAAATAAAAAGATGATCAACTTCATCAGTCATAAGTTGAGATACAATGAGATACTCCATATATCCTCTAGAATGGTGAAAAACAAATTTTGAATGACAATACTAAGTATATAAGAGGACATGGAACACTCATATCCTGCTGGCTGGAGTATAAACTGGTATAACCACTTTAAAAAAACTATTTGGGGCTTCCCTGGTGGCGCAGTGGTTGGGAGACTGCCTGCTGATGCAGGGGACACGGGTTCGTTCCCCGGTCCGGGAGGATCCCACATCCCGCGGAGCGGCTGGGCCCGTCAGCCATGGCCACTGAGCCTGCGCGTCCAGAGCCTGTGTTCCGCAACAGGAGAGGCCACAGCAGTGAGAGGCCCGAGTACAGCTTAAAAAAAAAAACAACAAACTACTTGGCGGTGTCTATTAAAGCTTGCAGGGACTTCCCTGGTGGCCCAGTGGTAAAGAATCCACCTTACAATGCAGGGGATACAGGTTCGATCCCTGGTCAGGGAACTAAGATCCCACATGCTGCGGGGCAACTAAGCCCGCAAGTCACAATTACTGAGCTCACATGCTTCAACTAGAGAACCTGCATGCTGCAAACTATGGAGCCCACATACTCTGGAGCCCACGCCACAACTACAGAGCCCACGTGCCCTGGAGTCTGTGCGCCACAACTAGAGAAGAGAAAACCCTCACGCCACAACTAGAGAGAATTCCATGCACTGCAACTAAGACCCAACACAGCCAAAAATAAATAAATAAATAAATAAAAAAGCTTGCCTACTCATGAACATATACTAACTATATGCTTAAGAGAAATGTATAATGTACATTCTCTAAAAGATGTACAAGAATGTTCATAATAGTTCCAGTATTACTGATAATAGCTCCAAGCCAGAAATATACCAAATGTCTAGCAACAGTAGAATGTATAAGTAGTGGTAGGTTTACAGAGTGAAATATCATACCTCAATGAGAATGAACCAACTATTGCTACATATGACAACATGGATGAATCTCAAATACACTGTGGAAGCAAAGAAGCCAGACTCAAAAGAACAGACACATATGATTCCATTTATAAAACTTTTTAAGATAGGCAAAACAAAGCTATGATCAGGGTAGTAATTATCTTCAGGACAAAAGAAACAGAGGGGATGGGAGGAGGCTCTCTGGTGTTCTAGGAACATTTTATTTCCTGATATAGGTGCTGGTTATACAGATGTATTTATACTGTAAAAATCCGATGAGCTGTACACTTATAATTTATGTATTTTCCTGTGTTAGTATTACTTCAATAAAAGTTTACTTTAAAACTCTGGGAGTGGCTTTCAAAAATAATAATTTGGCTCAATAAAAACAACCAATTGCTAGCTTTCTTTTCTAGCAGCTATTAGATAGCTATGCTTATTAAAGCCTTTTCTTGATTGTGATCATAAAACATTATCACCTATATATAAGAGAAAATTGGCTTTTTAATGTTTTGTGTTACAGGAAAACACTCATCTAATTGTGTTATCAAGAGGGGGTCAAACACACCCTGGTTTCCCAATGCTGAAGGTGAACTGAGATGGGGAGACTCGACCCTCAGAGTCAGTTCTCACTGGGGCCCAGGTCACTTTATGGGGGCTGAATTAGGAGCAGCACCTGTAGCTGCATTGGGCCACACTAAAAAAAAAAGTATGGTTTTAAACTATATATCGATAACTCTAGGGTATCAAACAAGGCATCCAAGTAGAATGATCCAAACCCTATACAATGTAGTCAAGAGGTCACCCCCAGGGAGGGACCAGAAACTGACCCAATTTCCTCCAAATCATCAAAAGTTTCAAGACTTGGCACTATCAAGTACATCTGAGAGTGGGGGTGGATAAAATAAGGAGTTTTGGATTAAGGTCAGTTTATGAAGCCTTTATGCCCTCAGATCCCTTCCCCAACTCAGAGGAGCTGGAAGGTTTCCCTCTCCCAACTGAGGAAAGCCTCTAACAAGAAAGAGATACCAAAACAATCAAAGAGAAAATTTGAGAACACAGTGCCTATAAAGGGAGATGAAAGTGTTTTTGGAAATCATTATCTTTAGAGGTAAGATATTACAATTGTAAAACACGAATAAGAGCTTACAAATAAAACAAGAGTTCTTGGAAATTAAAAAGGATGGCAGAATTTGAAAACTCAACAGAGAATTCCCACCATAAACAATTAGAAAACCAGGGAAAAAATGAAACAACTATTTTTAGGCAATGGAAGAGTAATCCTGGAAAAGTAAACTCACAGTGACAGAAGCAGACCTGTGGTTGCCAGGGGCTGGGGACAGGGAACGGGATTAATTGCAAAGAGGTAAGAAGGAATTTTTGGTTAGAGATGACAAAAAATGTTATTCCTTTGATTTCGTGATAAATTTGTCAAAACGGATCAAATATTACACTTAAAATGGTGAATTTTATTGCATGTAAATTATACTTTAATGAAGCTGATTAAAAATATTTTTAAAATCTCAATAGATGAACTGGAAGACATAACTGAAGAAACCTGTCAAAAGTAGAACAAAAAAAACATAAAGATGGAAATTTTAATAAAAAGATAAAATTAGGGCTTCCCTGGTGGCGCAGTGGTTGAGAATCTGCCTGCCAATGCAGGGGACACGGGTTCAAGCCCTGGTCTGGGAAGATCCCATATGCCGCAGAGCAACTAGGCCTGTGAGCCACAACTACTGAGCCTGCGCGTTTGGAGCTTGTGCTCCGCAACAAGAGAGGCCGCGACAGTGAGAGGTCCGCGCATCACGATGAAGAGTGGCCCCCGCTCACTGCAACTAGAGAAAGCCCTCACACAGAAACAAAGACCCAACCCAGCCAAAAATAAACAAATAAATTAATTAAAAAAAAAAAAAAGGAAACCTTACTGGGGACAGTAAGATTTATAAAAAAAAAAAAAAAAAAAAAAAAAAAAAAAAAAGATAAAATTAGAAGACTAGTCCAGGTGGTATCAGGTATTCCACCAAGAGAAAATAGAGAAAACTGTAGGTGGAAATTAAAAAATGCTAGAAGAAAATGTCCAAGATCTGCAGGGCAGAAATTTCGATGGAAAGGCTTACCAATGCTCAGTGGATCCAAATATAGGAGCACACCAGGGTACACCACTGAGAAACACTGGAGTAAATGAGATCACGCAAGCTTTCAGAGAGGAAAAACAGGTCACAAGTGATGAAGAACCTGAAGATTTTGGATTTCTCAATAGCAGACTTAGGTCTAGAAAACAACAGAGCAATGTCTTCAGAATTCTGAAGGAAAAAGATTTCCAGTGTTGAATTCTATCTAGTCAAACTATCCAGAAAGTGTTACAGCAGGAAAAAGACATTTACAGACTTGCTAGGTTACCAAAAACTTATTCCTGTGCATCCTTTCTTAGGAAGCTACTGGAAGACATGTGCAAATGAAGAGATAAGCCAAGAAAAAGCATCATGCGTGACGTGCAGGCCGGGAAAGATGGGATTTGCAGGAGGATGACAGCTAGGCACCTGCCGTTCCAGAATGGAGCAGGTCAGATGGCTCCAGAAGAGACTTTTCCAGGAAAATGAAATTGTCAGAATGACTTCTGATCTAAAAGTCTTGAAATCGAGATGCAGACAACTAGAGAAGGTCTGAGATTAAATTAAATTAAATGAAACTAAATGAACCCTGGGAAAGATTGCTTAGGAAAGCAAAAGCAAAAGTTACCAGGATTTACTTCATGGATCAGCTGTGAAGAGTGCTTCAGAATGTAAACAATGACTATTTCTCTGACCATTAAGTATACTATAACCCTACTGGGAGGACAGGGAATGGAAAAGGTAGTAAGACGAATAGTCGGGGAGTTGAGTTTAATCCTCACTTTTTATAGAAGAAATTCAGTAAATGATGCCTAAAACTGAAAAGTCAAGAGGTGGCAATATAAAAACATTCCTTGGAGACATGGAAACAAATATACCAAATAATCATCTGAAAGAAGAGAAAATGGTTACTTCTAAAGAGGAGAGAATGGGGATAAGGGGGGATAAGAGGCCATCAGTTTTCATAATAAACATTGTAGTTTTGTTAAACTAAATGCATTATTGTGATGAAATTTAACACTAAAAATAAAGAAAAAGGACAGAATAAGCTCCAAAAAAGTCAAAGGAAAGAAATAATGAAGAGCAAAAATTAATGAAATAAAGATAAAATAGAAACAATCAGCAAAGTCAAAAATTATTTATTAAATTTATTAAAAAGGCAAACCTCTGATATGATTTATACAGAAAAAAAGACAAAAGTAAATTATTATTAGAAAAAATTCATGCTTTCATTCAACAAATATGTACTGGGACCTGGTGAGCTGAGATACAAGAGCAAACATGACCAAGTCCTTCCCTTATGGATCTAAGAGTAGAAAGCATTACTTAAACAGGACACAGAAAGCACTAAGATAAAGATCATTAAGACAAAGACTGATTATGAACTTCTGCTAGTAAAGAAAGAGAAAAGATAAGCTATAGACTGGCACACATATTAACTGATAAAGTATTCAATTCCTAATTATATATAGAAGTCCTACAAGTGAATAAGAAAAAGATAAACTATAACAGAAAAAATGAAGAATAAGAATATGTCACAGAACACAAATAATCAACATATGAAAAGATGTTCAACTCCACCAGTAAACAAGGAAGTGCAAATTAAAACCACAATGAGATACCATTTCTTAGGAATTTTGGTTAAGTCCCTGTTACTTGCCAAAGTAACATCAACTAACCTGCAACAACTATTAGTATAATTTGGATCAACTAATTTAATCAGCAATCTGGGACCATCTAGTAGAGCTGAAGAAGCATATACTCTTAAACCCACTATTTCTACACCTATGAATACACCTAAAGAAATTCCCAAACAAGGCCCATGTGTATAAGGAAGTATGTACAAGAATATTCAGGTCTGGACTTCCTTGGTAGTGCAGTGGTTAAGAATCCACCTGCCAATGCAAGGGACACAGGTTCAAGACCTGGTCCAGGAAGATCCCACATGTTGTGGAGCAACTAAGGCCGTGTGCCACAACTACTGAGCCTGTGCTCTAGAGCCCGCGAGCCACAACTACTGAGCCCTCACACCACAACTACTGAAGCCCGTACGCCTAGAGCCCATGCTCTGCAACAAGAGAAGCTACCTCAATAAGAAGCCCGTGCACCACAACAAAGAGTAGCCCCCACTCACCGCCACTAGAGAAAGCCTGCGTGCAGCAATGAAAACCCAACGCAGCCAAAATTAAATAAATTAATTAATTAAAAAAAAAAAGAATATTCAGGTCAGCATCATTCAAAAAGCAGCAAAATGCCTGGAAACAACCTACAGGTCTATCAGCAAGAAAATAGTTAAATAAAGGTATAGCCATTGAAAGAGTATCAAAGCGCAGTTAAAAATGACTAGAGCTACACACATCTCAATAAGGATTTAAAAAAATGCAAGCTGTGGAAAGGTATCTATAGTACAATACATATATATCAAGCTTTAAAGTGTGCAAAGCTAAACAATATTGCTCAGAGCTATGGATAAATGTGGTAAAGAGCAAGAAGAGCAGCACAGGAGCTAATGTAAAATTCAAGCTAGTGGCTCTCTGGTATGAAAGGAGGAAGATCTGATGAGGAGGGCCACATCGAACTTCACATATGCAGCGTTGTTCTGTTTCTTCAGCTGGAGAGCGGGGTATGGAGGGTGTTTGCCCATTCTTCAGGCTGTTCAAAAATGTTACATATTCTGTTCTGTAGATAGGATTACAGTATCAAAATATATTTGCTTTAAGTAAAAAAAGGAAATGATAGTGCTAAGTGTCGAAATAAAATTACAGCATGTAAGAGAAACAGGAGCTGGTTCTTTACAAAAAGTCTCAACAAATTTTAGAGGAAAAAAACACAGATAAAGTTGGAAATGAGAAAGAGGATATAATATAAAATGTTAAAATTATAGATGAATACCATGCGCAGTTGTAAATGAATACATTTTATGGCTCAAGAAAAGATAATTTAAAGCTAAAGGGCAAAATGTACCATTGATATAACAAAAAGAAACTAAACAGATTAATAAATAAGGAAGAAATGTAAAAAGTTATTAGCAAACTACTCAAATTAAGGGATCAGGCCATTTTCTTTAGGTTTACTGGGTAAACAATTTCTGTAGAATTAAAGCTATTTTGGAGAAGTGGGGGGAAATGACACCATTTGAGGGTCACACTGGTTTAACCCTCATCCTGACTTGCGACAAAATGGCAACATTAAATACATTGATATTAGTTAACCACCTTGAAGTTCAGTTTTCTGGGTTTTCTGTAAGTGGGGTTAATCATATTTGCCTCACAGGCTGTAAGGTTGAAATGGGGCAGCTAACAAATCCCCGGAGATCACCCAGCACAGTGCTGATCCACAGGGGCTCAAATGTCAGCTCCCTGCCTACACTAGATCATGGCCCAGGGAAGAGAAAAATTTTTAAAGAAAGCTATCAGAAGGACTTTTTCTTACTATTATTAAAATTAAGTGTCTTTCTAAACCAAGAGTGATTGATGTAACAATGGAAAAGTTCTAGATCCGATCCTTTGAAAAATCAGAGATAAACCTATTATCATTGTTCTACCTGGTTTTTGAAGTGCTAGCCAGTCATTAAGAAGTGAAACAGAAATAAGAAAAAACTATACTAAAAATGATTCAGTGAACACTTTAAGAATAAGAATTGGAGAGTGACAAGTGGAATAAATATTTGGAAATGACTACCACTTCTTTACAGCAGCAATTTCCAGTTGAAAAACAAGGAGGTAGTTCTATTAAAAAACAGAACTATAACTTTAATAGGAAATTGAAGGAACAACTATAAAACTTTACTGGGGGAATTCCCTGGCGATCCAGTGGTTGGGACTCTGTGCTTCCACTCTTGTGGACCTGGGTTCGATCCCTGGTCGGGGAACTAAGGTTGGGGAACTAAGATCCCGCAAGCCGCGTGGTGCAGCCAAAAAACAAACAAACAAAAAACCCAACAAACAAACAACAGCAGCAACACAAAAACCCAAAAGTTTATTGGGAAATGTAAGATTTCTTTCCATGTCTGACTGGCTGACCACTAATCATCCTTCGTGAATCAGCTCACAGCTTAGGGTGTCCAGGAAACAAGAGGTGCTGGAACAGAGGCTTGTGAAAGGCATCTGGGAAGGACTGAACCATGACCTCATGGGTTTTCATGTCATTACTCATACCTGATTATAAAATCCCTTCTAGGCATAAAAGTCCCCTTCATCTTCACAATCCCCCCTCAGAAGTGCAATAAAGAATTAGTGTCAGTGATGAATAATGGAAGAATAAATGATGTTATTAGGCCAGAGTACTGGGACAGTGGATTGATTTCTTTTAATTCCCATCCCTTGTCTTTTTTTGTTATAACACTGCTTGTACAATATAATACTGAGTGAAATATTAAAGATGCCTTAGTTTGGGTGTAACAGAACATACAAATTCAGAATGCTATTGGAGTAAGTTAAAAGATTTTTTTGATAACTGAGTTTTGGAGTTAAGACATATAAATTCCATAACAGATTAGATCCTAGACATTCCAGTAAACAGTTACTTACTGTAGGATATAAAGTCCTGCCTACTTCATTGGGCTCCTGTGAAAAATCAATATCAAAAGGTTTTAAAAAATATTTTACAGTTGGCCAAATGCCGGCCGAAAGTGAAATGTAATGTCTTGAATATGCCAATAGCTCTCTAAAACATTGGGGGGTTTAGGGGAAGGCACCCCTGCTCCTGTTCTTATGCTACCAGATCCAATGGGTTCCTCAAAACAAGTAACAGCCACTAAACTGTCATGTTCTCTGTATCCCCAGGCAACAAGTCTTTGCCACTTACTAGGTGCCAAGCACTGTGCTGGGCATGAGCAATACAGCAAAACAGGCAAAATATCTGGCTGTGCTCGTATGGTGCTTACAGCCCAGTGCAGCACCAGCAGAAGGTGGAGAATAATTAAATGCTGAATGTAGGTACACGTGGATGAACAAATACGAAGGTGGTTGAAGAAATGTGCAATGTTTAGCTAGAAGAGCTGCCTCAGTAGGCACATGGTGACTGGCCCTGAGGACCAGAAGCTGCTCAGCTGTGTGTAACCCATGCTGTTCCTCCTCACTGGAGAAGTGTGAGCAGAGACTGCACGGTCAGATGCTGAAGGGAACAACAGGACACACAAGCACAGTGGGGAGCTGTCCATCTATGCCAAATAGAGAGAGAAGAAAAATCATGGGAAGGAGGATCCAGGGAGGCACAAACTGCCACAAGAAAGTAGTGCCACATACACGTGGGGACAAATATGGCAACAAGGTATTGAGGTGAACATGAAAAGATGCTCGTTTCTCAGTCCACAGGCCTGGCGCACGTGCTGTGTTCCTCCCAATGCCTCCCACATGCAGGATGCTTACCAAGACAGAAGCCTCCCAAGGAGTCTTCCGGCATCCATTCTTCCCCTTTTCCCAGCTGGGAAAACATATCTGGCTTGGGTCCTAAGAGTCCTGTTTTTGAGGGAAAAAAAGGGCCACATCTGTTCATACCAGAGATAAAATCATTGCAAGGATGAGATCTGGTCTGTGGAACTTCCTGGAAAAGGTGACCTGATAAGGGTCCAGGGTAGACAACAGTTCCCAGAAGGAGGAAAAGATGGTTTGGGCCTGACACAGAGAATCCGTTCCCGTCTTTCTCTCTGCTGGAAGGGAGGGAGGATTCGACCTCTAGTCACCTTTGAGACATCTGCACTTAGACTCCAAAGAGCCCTGTGCCCAGGACACAAAGGATAGGCACTGAGATAACATCCTCAGAACAGCTCACTCCCAACCCAAACTTCTGTATGGAACCAGTTGAAGGGTCCCAAAGAAATCTCCAAATATGAAGATGAGCCTTCAGAGGCTCCCACTTACCCAGGGACACCAGGTTGCTGTAGTTCTCCAGCATTACATCCCTGTACAGGGCTCTTTGAGCAGGGCTCAGCTGCGCCCATTCATCCTGGGTGAAAAGCACGGCCACATCCTTGAAGGTCACTGATTCCTGTAAGGGCAAACCCATCCCTGTTGACTGGTGGCTACTCCCTCACATGACTCTCTGGGAAATGCTGTGACCGTCTGCAGGGCTGTTAGCACAGAAGGGGGATGGTGTTCTGTGACAAGGGAAGCACTTCCTCAGGGTCTCCTAGGGGTCAAGCTTTTATCAGACTTCGTTCCCCTGAAGAAAAATACCTTGTGGAGAAGACAGGCCTCCTGAGCACTGGGACTTCACACTGGCTGCTCATCTTGCCCAAAACATTTTCTCCCATCTCCATCTATCTGCACAGCCCTGCCTGTACCCCCACCCCCATGACCAATCCTACCCAGGTCTTGGCTTCAGCATTACCTCTTCAGCACCCCTCCTCAACTGCTCCCATTTCACCTGTGCAGGGCCATCCAAGCCCTGTCCCACTTTACTGAGTTTTGGTTTACTTTTGGTTTCCCCCACTGGACTGTTAACTCCAAGAAGCTATGGACCATTTCCACATCTCCCTTGTCTTCCCATCATGTCTTCTAGAACATGGCCCGTGTACCCAGCACCTGTTACAAATGTGTTACTCAGCAACTCCTGCTTTTCTTCAGCTGAACCCAACACACATACACAGTTCCTATGGAAACAGTCCTTCTGGACAATGTGACCTTGTTCCCTCTGATCACAACTAGTACCTTCTGTGGAAACTCTTGGCTGAGAGGCCAAGAGAGCTGGTGTGAACTGAGAAAGAAAAGTAGAAGCCCAGAGAAGAAAGGCAAGGGTCCAAGAGAAAGGACTTTTAGATTATTCTAGACCCCACTTGCCTAGCTGAAGAACAGGTGCATTTTGGCCTTTGGATTTTGGGCAATATCCCAGTATCCTTCCAATAAAGGCCTGCTTTTGCTTAAGGTAGTCTGAGTTAGGTTTCTGTTACCTGCACCCAGAGCCTTGCACAAAGTAGGCTGAACCAAGGAACATTTGTTGGACTGAACCCATGAACCAATCTGTCAGGGACCATTGTTCACCTTTCTGTCATGGGCATAGATCTAATACCTGGCACATTTTACATCCCTAATACAGGTCTGCTGAATGGCAACCAAAATTATGGCAGCCTGTAAACACAAGATAATTGTGTGACACCAACAATGAATTTGAGGAAAAGGCTAGGGAAGAGAAATATCACAGTGGACTGGCACCGTGAAGACAGGTTTCAAAACAAAAGTGGTGCCTGAGATGGGTTCTAAAGGACAAGCTAGAAACCAAGGAGAAGGGTGAGCAACCAGTGAGCTGGGACTGGGTTGACATGGCACTTTCAATCGGCTGCTCAGCCTTTCCAGTGATTTCTGCCACAGATTCCTGCCCTGGACAGGTTTAGGTGTGAATGAATTAGAACAAATTTACCAAATTCATCAGAATTTGTACACTCAAATGAATGTTGTCTCCTTCAAAGTGGAGTGCATACCCTTATTCTAAAGAAGTTAGCACTGCTCAAAGCTTTTCAGTAATTTACTGAAATTGAAAACATACCACTTGAGTGATTTCATTTGCACCCAATATTCCTCTGAAGTAAAAAGCCAAATATAATTTTTTTAAAAAGCCCAGTAAATCCCACCTTTCTAAGAAAGCATTCCAACTTCTCTCTTCTATCACTGCTATGTTAGGTACTGCCTTTACCACTTTAGACCCTTATTTTACTTGCTAGTGGAAAGATTGCAGGTTTCCACTTTGGACCAACCTGGGTTTCACTTCCAGTTGTGTCACTTAGGTGAGATTTAGCAAGTTCCTGAGCTCTGACACCCACCAGGATGTGCCCAAGATGGCGGGGCAGGAACGGGTCAGGCTCCTGAGTGAGACTGGACTGGGAGAAAAGCTCCTGGTCAGGGGAAAGAAACAGGCCCGCCCTCTTCAACCACTACATTCAAATCTCCTAAGGCAATTTAGAGGGGGAAGCCCACAGCAATCCCTCACTCACCTGGACCATGGTTGGCAGGCACCTGACTGCCATTCCTTCTTCTCTGATGACTCAGGCTGGTAACACCTTCTACTGTTTATGAGGAGAGGACTGGGTCAAAAGATATCACACAGCAGTCCAGAGTGGGGCTTTGAGCATTCACACCCTGGGAATCCTCCAGTACTCCAGGTAGTGAATTCTTAGTCCCTATTTGCTCCCAATCCTCTCTCCTCCTGGAGGGTCTTTCCGATGGCCTCCCCTGTAAAGGGAATAGCTCACCTTGCAGTTACTCCCACCACCCCCCACCAATTTTCCCCCTAGCAATCTGAGTCAGATCCTCCCTATCTTCCCTTCTGTATTTAAATACTTGGACTTTTCTTGAAGAAAGCATCCTCCAGCCCGTTTTCACACTTTCTACACACCCTCCAGCCTTTTGCCCTTAAATTATGCTGAGAGATCTCAAGAAAAGTGTGTCTCCTGCCTGGATGGCTGCCTAATCCTGGGGCGGGGAGTGAAAGAAGTAGGGAAGGAGGGTCGTCTTCTTTCTCCTAGAAAAGAAGCTAAGAAGGCTGGATTTTCATTGTCGAGACGTCTCTCAAGGCCATGCCGTTCTCTGGCCTCAGGCCTCTCCTTCTCTGGCGCCGAGTTCGGGAGACCTGGAGTCAAAGGTGGGAGAGAAGCAGTGTATTTGTGCGGGGTGGGGGTAGGAGTGGGCGTTGGGCGCCACGAATGTTAACCGTACAACCCACCCTCCCGCCCTCTGCCAGGTCCCCTGGGAAGCTGATAAAGGGGCTGCGCAGCTGCTGACCCGGCCTCAGCGAGTTCCGGATACTGTGATCCAGACAACACCGGGAGCATCTACCACAGAGCGTAAATGGGCTTCCCGGAGTCGTTTCCAAAACACACGCCAGAGGCCCTGACCGCATCCTTTTCCACATGCACCCGCAGATTCGGACCCTAAACCCGAGAGCTCACACCTGGCCTTTTTGTCTTTGGAATCAAACCTTAGCCATACGTCCCGGGAAGTTTGGGGCATCAGATTACCGTCTTTCAGAACGGACCACGACCCAGACCTACTCGGTTTTCATCCGCCCTTCCCACCGGGCTCCACCACCCCAAGGCTGCTCCCGCTCTCCCGATGCGGCTTCGGCCACCGTGTCTAGTCAACACTGCGTTGCTCTTCGAGGAGCCTCTGCCCGCGGCGCGAGACCGCCACCGCCACATCGCAGGCAGAACACAATGAGCTGGAGTCTGCAGTCCGGATCCGAACTGCGCTTGCGCGTTGCCGGGAGACCCGCCGAGCCGGATTCCCTCAAGTCAGAGAGCTGCAGCGCTTCTGCTTCGCAGACTCCACTTCCCAGAGGGCGAATCGGCGGCAAGCGCCCGCACCAGCGCCGGGCGTAGAAACTGATATTGCGCGCCTGCGCAGATTAGGGCCCCGCCGCTCAACACCCCCACCCCCCACCCCACCAGGCCAAGGGGGTTTCCTTGCAGAAACTACATTTCCCAGGGACCTCGGCGGAGGCGTCACGGTTCCCTAGGCAGGTAACCACCCGCGCGCTAACCCGCACGTGAGGATTTGGTTCCGTTTGGATCAGACTAGGGAAGGCAGAGACCAGCGAAAAGTTAACGAAGGGATAAGAAAGGTCAGTCCGAGGAAGCGGCACCTGATCCGGTGAGTAGAGCTGACCCAGGACGGCCCCCAAGGACTCAGGAGGCGACAAGTCGAAAAGGAGCATTCCTGAGGGATGACCGCGCGGAGATGACTTGAGAAGGCAGCGGGATTGTGCCTCGGCCACGGGGATGCAAAAAATGCTAACAGTGTGGCCTGGCGTTCGGGCTGGGGCGTGGTTCGGGCGATGAGTGGGGCCCGGGGACCGGGAGGACGGAGGTGCGGGCTGAAGGCCTGCGGACCAGTGAGGAGGCTGCTGCGGCAGTTCAGGACCCAGCGAATAGTGGCTGGGACCAGAGTGGTGGCCACGGGACCAAGGGCACGGCGCGAGAACGTCGACAGGTAGAATAAACTTGGTTCTCCACTTATCACGAGGAAGGAGCTGGATGCCAAGGCTGTCTTGTACAACTGGGTGGTATTTAGAGAGGTGGTATTTATTTTTGTGGACAGTGTTTTGCGGAGGCGGGCAAGGATGAGATAAAATATAGAAAGATCCAACTGGAGATATTTAGTTGCCTTTGAATTTTCACGGATCGCGGGAAGGAAAGATGAGAGAGTTTTAACTGTCGGTGGGGAAAAAAAGCCAAGAACGGACCTCTTAGTGAGCGGTGTCAGTGACTTTACTTACGTGACACTATGGCATTCTGTTTTGGGTTTTACTGAAGATTTCATTCTATAGACACTTTTGGAGCCTTTATGTGTCAGGCATTGTTCTAGGGGCTGGAGAAATAGTGAAACCCTGAACTTATGCAGGTTGAATTCTACCAGAGGGGGTACTCAATAAACAGAAAATATTGATTAGGTAGTGATGACACACTGAGGCTGTGTTACGGTTTAGAGTGTGACAGGGGTGGGGAGGTGTTCTGAGAAGCGTTTTGAGAAGTTCTCTTTGAGGAGGTAACATTTGAGCAGAGATTTGAATGTAGTGAGGAAGGAAACCATGTGCAAATCTGGGAAGAGAACAGAAATGCTGACCAGAGATAGAAGTGTGCTTGGTGAGCCTGTGGTTTAGCAAGGCCAGTGTGACAGGAGAGGGCATAGTGAACAAGGGAGAGTGGGAGAGGAGGTTGGAAGGGTAATTAGAGGGCTTGAAGGACATCGTAAAAAGTTTGCCTGTATTCTCTGTGTGACGGAAAACCATCGAAGGGGTTTGAGCAAAAGAGTGGCTTGGCTGAACACATTTTGACAGAATCACTGGTCCGCTGTGGGGCGAACAGGCTGTGGTGCGGCTAGAGGGAATACAGGGAAACCAGTTAGGAGGCTATTACACCAGTGGGGGTGGGGTGGGGGGAAGAGAGAGCCTCCTACAATTATATCACCTTCGTACAAGGCATTTGCTTTGAGAGCCTAAGATAATTAAGGGTTGTGGATGCCATGCTAAGGACTTTGGATATTGTTCTGTTTTCAGATATATAAGGATAATAATAATAAAATATTTATTGAGCACTAAATATGTGTTAGGCACTTTCATAAGCACTTTACATTAGTATTGAATGTAATCCAAAGCTATGAGGTTTGCACTGTTAACAAATAAGAAAACTGAGACAGCGATATACTAAGTGCCTTGCCCAAGGTCTCATGTCTAGTTAGTGGGACCAGGAGTCCTGCCCCTGCTGATAGAGCAAAGGTGCAGAAGTTTCCTCCTGACTTGTTGCCCAGAATAGCTAAGCACTGACATACAAGGGCCCGAAGCTTCCAAAACTCCTGAAAAAGTAGTGAAACCTTCAACTGACCCATTTATCTGACCCATTTCCCCTGCTGCTCCCTCTAAGTGTTAATATTTTACCAGTTTGGGGTTATTGCATCCATCTTAGGCTTCAATACATTTTATTCTTCCTTTCCCCCTTGTCTTCTGCCTTCCTTTTGAGCCTTTAATTTTGCTGCTCTCTTTATAATCTTCCATCTGTTTTCTACCCATCTCTCTGCCTCCCTCTTCCCCTCCATTTCTGTCTCTTGAGATCAGGTGGGGAACAAGCAAATACATGAAGAGAAAGGAAGAAGCTGGATGCAAGCGAGAGACATTATTTAAAATCTTAAGTTTCTGAGGTTACAATTAATTCAGTGTTTCCTTCCTCCTTAGTCCTTGCCTTTTCTAATTCCATAGAGGTCCTGTAGCCCAAAGAGACCAAACTGCTCAAATTCCAAACACTCAGAGTCCATGGGGAACCTCCTCCATTGCCACCCACAGATATCTTCTGTACCCATCGTTTCTTGATTTCCACCTCTCCCAATGGAAAGTTTCCTTCCTCCTGTTGAAAAAAGATCCCTGGAGCCTCCACCTGTGCCCCAAACCTTATTTTCACACTTTGAGCTGCACATCCCCTCCTTTCTGCACCTTCAGACTCTCCCATGCAGTGATAAACATGCTCAGTTCTTCTACCTTAAATCATACAAATGCTCTTGGCAGATTATTCGTTGGCTAAATCAACACCTTTCTCAATCCCCCCTTTTCCTTGCCTACCTCCTCTATAGAGGCTGGAAGAGCTAAGTACTTATTTTTTTCAGCCTCCTTTGCTCCTAGCCTCCATGCAACACAGCTGTGATCAGTGAGGTTTAGGAAGAAGTCTCCTGAGGGGCTTCTGGGAAAACCTTTTCTGATAAAAGGCACAGATGTTGATGGTGCTACACACCCCCTTTCTTCCTGCTCTGAATGCAGATATTTTACCTGAAGCTATAGGAGCCATATCATGTGACATGATGAAAAAGTCATGAAACTCAAGGCATTGAATTATTTTGTCTGAACCAATGCCAACCACCTCCAGATTTTTTATGGGAGAAAAACAAATCCCTATTTGCTTGTAAGCCATTGTTACCTGGGCTTTCTATTATTTGTAGCCAAAAGCTCTTCTGATATATACACCCTCTCTCAGCCACAATCTCTCTCTAGTTATCTTCCTAAATCTCTCCTTTCTCAAACTACTAAGTCCTTTTCAATCTTTAAGTCACTCTTCAACCCACTAAAATTTACAGAGGTTATCAATAACCAAACCAAAGGCCATTTTCTATTTTTACCTTACTTTAATCCTCTGTGGCATTTGAAAATATGAAATATTCCTATCCCTATGCTAAAATTCTTTTTTCTATGCCACCACCTTCTCCTGATTTTTCTTTCTGTTTTTCATTTTTCTTTTGCCTGTTGTTCCCCCTCAGCTTCTACTGATGATGGCTTCCACTTACTGCATTCAAAGACAGTACTCCCAGAAAACCCTTTATCACTGCCCCTTCTACTTATTCTACTGCCTATCAGGAATCTTCACTTGGATACCCACAGACTCATAAAATACCCCCAGACCAAACTGATCATTGCCCCACATAGTCAGTCAACTTTTTGTGTTCTTAATTATGGCACCCATCCACCCAAATAAATTCAAGTGCTCACATTTAATTGATTACATTACCTAGATTCTGCCTTATTATTGCTTGAATTCTTCCTTTCCTCTCCCATCCCACTGCCAGTTTCTTGGTTCAGCCCTTGGAAAACAAAACAAAGACTATCTTATGCAGTTCGATTTCCTAATCATATTTATCACCTATTTAGCACTTATTCAATGTGTATAAAATAAATGAAATTGCCTTAACTACTCTCATAACTATAGATCTATAAAATCTTTCTCTATGATTGTTTTGAATATGTTGTGAGTAGCAAAGATTTTGTTAATATGTCAAATTTTCATGTCTGTTAGTGTTCAGCCTCTTTTCCTTTCCACTTTGATAGTTAGAGTACAACACAAAGATGTATTTGAATCCTATGTACTCAAAGACTATATTTGTTATATTGTTTTCTAAGTAATTAGCTTATTTAACAATAGTTTAATGACTGTTAATTGAGAACTTAAAACAGCATGCTATTGCATTAAGATTTGCACAATTATTCTATCACCTGGTAGCAAGGAGCCAATATTTCAGAGGAGAAAATAACTGGGGGGGGGGGGTGGGAAGGACATGGAGGAATAATAGAAGTTGGTAGAGGTAGAGAATTTTGACTCAAAACATTCAGGGAAACCAGATTATGGAATAGGAGCATCTAGATAACATATATAACATGGTGAAAAATCAAGCATATTTATGTTTGTAGCATTTTAGAGCTTATAGGGATCTTGGAGCCTTCTAAATCTAAAATCCCTCATTTACCAAATAAGGACACTGGGACCTGGTGAAAGTAGGTGACTTGTCCAAGTTAGTGGCAGATCAGGACTACATACCAGGTCTTTGGGCTATCCAGTTAAGCACTCTCACATTTCCTCTCCAGTGTGAAGTCTCTGATGTCCAAAGGAGAATCTGCAG
Source organism: Hyperoodon ampullatus (assembly GCF_949752795.1). Taxonomy (NCBI): domain Eukaryota; kingdom Metazoa; phylum Chordata; class Mammalia; order Artiodactyla; family Ziphiidae; genus Hyperoodon; species Hyperoodon ampullatus. The sequence goes on from NC_136917.1 coordinate 2,722,518, forward strand.
TATAATACAATAGAACTTATCTTCAGCATGAATCCTCATTGCTTAGAACATTAGCTACTTAAACCTTCTAGTATAAAGTTTTACTTTCTGAATCAAGATTTCTCCACTTCTATATGGTTTCTCTGCAGTGGTCTGTATTTTCTGATATGGTATATTATACTTCAACTAAAAGATTACTACAATCATGACATTTATTAGGTTTCTACATCACATGACTTATCTGATTATCACTGAAGAGTTCATCATGGTGAAGGATCCCATGGAAGCTTCCCTCACGTATGAGTTCTCTGATGCCGTGTAAGATTTGTACTCCGACTGAAGGCTTTTCCACATTCATTACACTGATAGGGTTTCTCTCCTGTATGCGTTCTCTGATGCACTATAAGGGACGAATTCTTAATGAAGGCTTTTCCACACTGATTGCATTCATAGGGCTTCTCACCAGTATGTATTCTTTGATGCTCAATAAGGTATGCGCTCTGGCTGAAGGCCTTTCCACATTCACTGCATTCATAAGGCTTCTCTCCAGTATGAGTAACCTGATGTACAGTAAGGGATGATCGCCCAGTGAAATGTTTCCCACATATCATACACTCATAAGGTTTCTCTCCAGTATGAATTCTCCGATGCTGAGTAAGAGATGAATTCTTACTGAAAGCTTTCCCACACTGATTACATTCAAAAGGTTTTACTCCAGAATGAAGTCTCTGATGCTCTATAAGGTATGTACTTTGGCTAAAGGATTTCCCACATTTGTTACATTTGTAGGGTTTTTCTCCAGTATGATTTCGCTGATGCAGGGTAAGAGCTGAGCTCTTACTAAAGGCTTTTCCACATTCACTACACTCATAGGGCTTTTCTCCAGTATGGCTTCTCTGATGTACAGTGAGATGCATACTTTGACTGAAGGCTTTTCCACATTCATTACATTCATAGGGTTTTTCTCCTGTATGAGTTCTTTGATGCACTGTGAGATTCATACTTTGGGTAAAAGCTTTGCCACATTCATTACATTTGTAGGGTTTCTCTCCAGTATGAATCCTTTCATGTTGAATAAGGGATGAATTCTTGCGGAAAGCTTTTCCACACTCTTTACATTGATATGGTTTCTCTCCAGTATGAGTTCTTTGATGAACAGTAAGATTCATGCTCTGACTGAAGGTTTTCCCACATTCGTTACATTTGTAAGGTTTCTCTCCAGTATGAATTCTTTGATGTACAGTAAGCGAGGAGCGTTCAATGAAGTGCTTCCCACATACATTACAGTTATAGGGTTTCTCCCCTGTATGAGTCCTCTGGTGCTTAAGGAGGGATGAACTCTGGCTGAAGGTTTTCCCACAATCATTACATCCGTAGATTTTCTTTCCTGCAAACATTCTTTGAGTTTTAATTAATTCAGCATTTTGTTTAGTGTCTTTTCCATGTGAATTCCAACTGTTAGGACTTTTCCCCACAGGAATAGTTTGTTGTGTATCAATGATTGAACCCTGACTGAAACATCTTTCAAATTCATTACCTCCACATGTCCTTCTCACAGTGAGGGTTTCCTTATGGGTAATGTGCACTTGGCCCAGATGTCTATCCTGGTTTTTCTGTTGCCCCTCTAACCAATTATCAGGTTCCCAGGTTTCTCCTAAAGAAGAATGCCAGAGACCTTCTCTTTCCATTATTACCCCATAAGATAAATCTTCAGTAATTAGGGCTTTGTAGTTGACTCTTTGGTTTCAAGTCTTATCTCCCAGTCTGAAAAAAAATAAAAATTCAAATACACATTGGTTTCTGTGCTGAAAACTGTATAAGGCAGGAAGAAGAGAATGAAACTGAGAATAACTATAGGGCACATTTGAGAGCTTTCAAAGATGTCCCTATAATTAGGAAGAGAATTGGAAGGGAGGGAAAAACAGTGAGCTGTCCATAAATAATAGGGAAACTAGAAGCAGGGTAAGCAGAGGAAAGAGTGAGCCTATGCAGGAGAGATAGATACTGAAATCACTGACCACTGGACAAGGCTAAATAATGAAGATGGAACTAAGGGAAGATATACAGACGAGCTGGGATTGGGAGAGGCAGATCACAAAGCCCTGGAACATTTATCTGGTATTCCTACCAGCAGTTTCTTCCCTCCCGAAGGCTGCCTATAATTCTGATACTAAATCTTCATAAAACATCACAGTGTGACACAGTGAAAAGATTGTTTACCCTAGAGTCAGACAAACGTGGGTTTAAACACTGGCTGTTAATCACTTATCATCTTAAGTAGTTGTTTCTCTGAGTCTGAGTTTTCAGAGATATAAAATGAGGATCAACTAATCTGATAAGGATAAGTAAATTAATGTATATAAACTACCCTTAGGGAACATACTTGTCTGGAACATAAAATACCAGAACATACTTGAAACCTAAACTCTCAAGGGAGGACGGCAAAATCTAAAAGCTTCTCTGCTCCACAAGGAGCATGTGATTTTCTCACTCTCTTTAGGTAAGAGGGTCCTAAAGGGCCCTACCCTCTCCTAAATATCCGTTCCTTACAGATAAGAACTGGTGGCAGAGGCAGGTAGGGGAGAATCTGTTGAACTGCTTGAGATGGGGCTGGAGGAAAGGCCTTGTAGCCACTCAGACTTTATTTTCTCAGATCTCATTTCTTATCTCAGACAAAACATCCTGGAGGCAGAGAGGCTGAGGACAGGGAACTACAATCTGAGAATCACCTTGTCGGCTTGATCAAAATTATCAACCCTGAACCAACAGACCAAAGGTCTCTGGGCAGGAGGTTTACTATGAAGCAAAAGATACGCATGAACTGGACTTCCTCCTTCCAATCTGACCTGCTTACATAAAACAGAAAAAGTGGAAAGCCAAGCAGACTCCACCTGTAAAACACACACAGCACCAAGAAACCTCAGAGAGGACCTATCCAGTCAAGCATGAAATACCAACAGGCAACACATGAACTGGAGGCTGCCTCTTGCCCCACTTCACTCTATCATATCCAACTATCCAACTGAAGTTCTTTGAGATCATTCCAAGTGCTACCCAGTAAACAACATAAAGGACTTGGGGCAGCTATTCACACTGTTAGACAAATACAATGTCCAGACAGACAAAACTATTCAAAGATAAATGACACACAGAAAATATCAAATTTGGAAACTAGGTAGAGGTTCAAGAAATTTTTAAAATAATAAAAGCAGGAGAACAAGGGGGTGGGAGGAAAGCATTAAAACCAAATGGGAGAATAAACATTGGAAGAATAAATGCTTCCAGTCATCAAAAGATGTAAAAAAAGTAAAAAAAAAAAAAAAATAGTTACATACTGGGAGAAGGGGTTTGCAACACGTGATCCAAAAAGAGCTCTAGAACTTAGCCTTGGAAAACAATATCTGTTTAACACTAAGTCCACTAGAAAAATGGACAGAAGACTTGAATAGACACTTAAGAAAAGGAAACCTGGGGACTTCTCTGGTGGCACAGTGGTTAAGAATCCGCCTGCCAACGCAGGGCACATGGGTTTGAGCCCTGGTCTGGTAAGATCCCACATGCTGCAGAGCAACTAAGCCCGTGCACCACAACTACTGAGGCTGCACTCTAGAGCCTGCGAGCCACAACTACTGAGCCCACATGCCACAACTATTGAAGCCTGCGCACCTAGAGCCCGTGCTCTGAAACAAGAGAAGCCACCGCAATGAGAAGCTCACGCACTGCAATGAAGAGGAGCCCCTGCTTGCCGCAACTAGAGAAAGCCCACGCACAGCAACGAAGACCCAATGCAGCCAAAAATAAAAATAAATAAATAAATTTATTTTTAAAAAAGAAAAGGAAACCTGAATAGTGAGTAAACATAAGCAAAGATGCCAATCCAACAGTAACCAGGAGAAGGTTGAGTAAAGCCTCAGTGAGATATTATTACCACATCCACCTGAGAAACAAAATTCAAAAATTCAAACTGACAGCTTCAGAATTTAGAAAGATGTGCAGTATGGGGAACTTCACATACTGCTGGTAGGAGTGTAATTTGGTTCAAGTATTTGAAAAAAGGTTTAGTACTACCTAGAATGTAGAACAGGCACACAGACTATAAGATTTAGCAAATCCACTAGTAGGTACATACACTTAGGTAAATCTATCTTGTAAAAGTTCACCATGATTCATAATTTTTAAAGTAGCATTGTGTACAATAGCAAAAAACTGGAAACAACCCAAATGTCTACCAACAAGAGAAAGGATAACTAAATTGTCAAATACTTATACAAGAGAAATGAAAACAGTGAATGTTATGGATTTCACGTCTGCTTCTCCCCAAAATTCACATGTTGAAGCCTAATCCCCAGTGAGACAATATTAAGAAATGGGAGTCTTTGGGTCATTAAGTCATGAGGGTAAAGCCCTGATAAGATTAGTGCCTTGATAAGAAGCGGCACACACGAGGGAACTTGCTCTATCCTGTGAACCAGGAGGAGGGCCCTCACCAAAAACCCATCCATGCTAGCACCCTGATCTCAGACTTCCAGTGTCTGGAACTATGAGAAATAAATGTCTGATAAATTCAGTCACCTGGTCTATGGTATTCTGTTATAGTAGCCTGAACTGCTTAAGACAGTAAACATTAATAAACTAAAGCCACACATATCAATATAAGTGAATAAATAATTTAAGCAAAGTCACAGAAAAATACAGTAAGAGTCCATTTAGATAAAGTTTAAAAACAGACTATAACTAAATATATTGTTCATCTGTGGATAGCAATACTATAAAGAAAAGCAAGGGAAGGGATTTATCACAGAAGTGAGAACAGTGGTTATGTCTTGGGTAGAGGAAGAGGATGGGAATGAGGAGGTACTACTAAAGTACTAGCAGTGTTCCGTTTCTGAATCTGAATCTGGGCTCTGGTGCCTGGGTGTTTGCTTTCATTATTATTCATTCATTTTTATCATAATGAACTATAAAAAAAAGCAGTACGGTTAAGACAATAACTTTGGAGCCGGACCGCCTGGCTCCATCACCGTTAGCTGTGCGACCTTGGGCAGATTACTTAACCTGTCCTGTGCTCCAGTTTCCTCATCTGTTAAATGGTACCTATCTAGTGTTGATATGTGAACAATAATTAGTTGATATTTATAAAGGGCTTAGAAGACTACGCAGGTTTTTGCTAAGTAGTACCCGTATTTTACACATTCTTCTGTATATATGACATTTCAAAAAACAAATGAGAAGAACAACAAAATATTTTCTATTTTTGAAAATACTGATCATTTTAAGTTGAAACATGTACTGCAGAAAACTTAATAGTAAGGGTTCAGTATATCTTCATGGAATTTAGAGACCTAACTTAAAAAGTTACCTCTGAAGATTTGCTGCTTAAGAAAAAGAAAAAAAATAGACTGCCCTACAAATTTTTTTAAAACTGGCCTAAGTGATCTCTCCAAGAACATGGGATGGTGAAGGACAGTGGAGTCATGTCTACAAAGGATTGAGGAAAAACTGATGTGACTCAAGAATTCCACATAGCCAGTACTCTATACATGCATAGGAAAAAAACAAAACATGTTCTTAAATATGAAAGATTCAGTAATTGCAATACTCCTAAACCATTCCTGAAATATTACTTAAATGTTTAAATGTTTGAACAAAGGATTTATCCAGGAATAGAATGCTCACTATTAGGAATCTAGTAATATATTAATAGGTCATGGGAAAAAGGTGATTCAAAGTATTTGATAATATCCAACATCCAATCCTGATTCAAAAACAAAAATATTAGCATTGTACCAAGCATAAAAATAAAACACTAAAAGAATTCACACTAAAAAACAGAATCAAGGAAAGGATGCTTACTATTACTGCAACTATTTAATATTGTTCCAAAAGTGTGACCACTTTTAGACAAATGAGAGGGGAGGAAATTTCATTTTTCCCAGATTACATAGCTGTCTCTGTGGAAAACATAAAATTGTTAAGGTGGCTTTACTCATATTAGTGAAGTATTGAAGCCTGGAACTGAGCACTAAAGATCAAAACCATAGCTCTCTCAGGATTAGACGACATTTCAGATCCTTACCATTTTGCTCTCATTAAATAAGGACCTGTAACATGCACAGCTTTATGCTTGGCCACAATAAGAGTTCAATGATTGTTAGAGGTTATCACTATCATTATTATTTTATGTCAAACAATATACAGCCCTCTCTTCTGTTCCTTTATTCCTAAGCAGTTCTTTCAAGTGATGGCCCATACTCCCTTACAGTCTTAGAATGCCTAGTTAACTTTAGGATTTATATTAACTTTGGTACTCATCAGGACATAAGAGTCCCCAGGACCAAGGGGTATGGGAAAGCACAGCTCTTTCAGTATTCATGGCTGGGACTGGCCATAGTAGAGGCCAAGAGCCTGCAGAGTATTTGGCCAGGGGTCGGGGGCCTGGATGAGAGACTTGGGCAGCAGGCCCTGCTCTTCCTAGGGCAAGCTGATTTCTTTCTTTTCTCCTTTTATATTTCTTCCAGCCTAACAGTTAAGTTACTCCTTCCATTCAACCAGACTATTTCAGTACTCACCTGACTGGACTTCCTATGTAACACTCTTGCTACCCTACAGTGCATTCTCCACAAAGCAGCCGGATCGATCTTCTGAACATGATAAATCATTCATTCAATAACTGTTTATTGAGTGAGGCACTGTTCAAGGGGCTAGGGATACAGCAATGAACAAAAGTGCCCTGGAGGAACTTATATTTCAGTGAGAGGAAGAAGGATAATCAACATAATAAGTAAATAAAATATTTAGTATTTAAGTGGTATACCTTATGGAAAAAATAAAAGCAATAAAATGGAAATAGGGAATATGATGGGTAAGGGGAAAAGTTTGTAATTTTAGATACAATCTTTGGGAAAGGCCTCACTGACAAGGTGACATTGAAGACAAGACTTTAGGGGCCAAGGAGGGAGTCACAGGACTATCAAAGGGAGAGCATCCCAGGCAGAAGGAACCACCAGTGCTGAGAGCCTGTGCAAGGATGAACAAACTTTTTGGATTCACCTACATTGATTACAGTCTTTTAGATTAGTTTTCCTACTGGAAGCAAAGATATGTGCCTGTACTAACCATCAATGAGGCTCATTAGGTGGCATGAAGGTACATGGGGACTCGGTAAGAGCACATAAATTCTCTCTCTTTGTGTGTGCATGTGTACACACATATACATTTACTCACACACAGAGGTAAATCAGATGATGCCTGGGGAAGAGCTGAGCACAGCACTCGGTTGCCACTCCCCCCTCTTGGTTTTGGACAGCATAATGAGACTAACTGGCAGTAACATCAAAGAAAATCTAGAAAGAACAAGATCTGGAATTTGCACATCATCATGTTTTCTGAGCTCCGTCCTCTTCCTCCACTTTTCTGTGTCTTTATTTCCTTCTCTCCAACAGGTACCTCTCTGCTCTTGTAAATGCATTCAAGTCTCTATCTCAGTAAAAAACAAATCGGAGGCATTCTATGTCTGACTTCTTTCAGGTCCTGCCCTGTCTTCCTTTTCCTTCAAAGTTAACTTTGTTGAAAGGATAGTCTGTATTTAAAAGTCTCTCTTTTTGTGGGGTGGGGGGGTGGGGGCGGGGTGGTGGTGGTGGGATTTGCCACACAGCTTGTGGGATCTTAGTTCCCTGACCAGGGATTGAACCTAGGCCCTTGGCAGTGAGAGTGCAGAGTCCTAACCACTGGACCTCCAGGGAATTCCCCGTAAAAGTCCTTGTTTACTTCTTCACTCTTCTCCCCAGGCACATGTCCTGCAGCACCAGAGTGCTCCTCCCTGGGTTACAGGCCACTTCCTCAACACTAAGACCAATAGCGTTTCTCATTTCTTACTTGGCACTGTTGCACTCTTCTCTGTTTTTCTCTCTTCCCTTGGCCCGGCTCTCCATGACTTTCTCCTCTCCCTCTGATCACTTTTTCTGTCACCTTTGCTAGAGCATCTTTGGCCCCCAGTCAAATGTTATTCCTCAAGATTCCATCCTTGCTGCTTTGCCCTTCTTATTCACCCTTCCTGATAATTAAAATATTCATTGATATGAGTGTCATAAATATAATTATAATTTTCAAAGCTATAGTTTTACTTGATTACTAAAAATTCTACTTGATGTCATCTAAGATTCACTCAACAAAGATATTAAATACCTACTCTCACAGACAACATGCTAGGCAGGGGATGTAGATAAAAGTAAGCTCAATCATGACAATTCAGTGAGCCTACATACTAGTGGCTAGATAGATATTCAAAGAGACAAGAGAAATACAGTGTGAAATGTAATCATATGCAAGCGATAAATCGTTAGGATTCAGCCCAATAGAGAAGTTGGAAGGTGGGTAAAAAACTGGGAGAGGAAAACCCAGTATGAGCAATACCTTTGTTTGCCTCTGATGCTTCTAGAAAACCCACCAACATGACAGTGAAAGAATGAAAAAGTCATAAATAAATGCACTAAAATAATCTAGGGAACAAAATGCTGCAAAAGAAAACAAAAACAAAAACAAAAAACCCCTACCAAAAATATAATTTATATATCCTCATACAGACAAGAGAAGTTAATACATTCATTTTAGAAGATTGCTATTAAAAAAGAAGGAGCACTTAGAGAATGAGAAGGCTCATAGAAATAAAAAATATGATAGTAGAAATAAATTTTTTCACAGAAGGACTGAAAGACAAAGTTTAAAGAAATCTTCACATCTCACATTTTCCCTTCAAACAATGCCATGCGATTTACCACAAGGTCTTTGCACCTGCTGCTCCCTGTGCCCAGAATGTGCTCCCACATGACCATCACTTTGAGTATCTGTTCAGTAGTCACCTTAAAGAAGAGGCCTTCCCTGATCACCCCTATAAAACAGCACTCCTGTTAACTGATCTACTTCCCTTATGATGCTTTGTTTTTCCACGCAGCACCTGACTCTATGAATAGTCAGTCCCTCCCTTCTTCCTTCCTTTCTTCTCCCTTCTCCTTCCCTGCCTTCTTTCTTGATTAATTTATTGTTTCCCTGACTAGACTATAAACTCCACGTGGAAACTCTGCCTGTTTTGCTCATTGCTCTACACCCAATGTTAGGAACAGGGCCCAGTGCTCAAAAAAACATTTGTTTGTTATTTATGTAAGAATACAAATAGCAATAGTAATTGAATCCACAGAAATCTATAATAAAGTTAATTAAAGCTACCTTAAGCGATCATTCTATACCTAAAAATTAGCATGAAAAGCATAAGATAATATCCAAAGTTGTGCAATATGTAGCAAGAGCCAGAAAAATGTATATATCCTTTGACACAGTAACTCTTCCAGAATCCTGTTCTTTAGAAAGCTTAATGGAAACAAGCAGCGATGGTCACAAGATGATTTTTTTCCTACCAACTTTTTTTTTACTGATTTCTTTTATTGCTCTGTACTTAGATAGCCATACACTATGCAGACATCAAAAAACATCTGCCTAACTCTTTAAACAGTGTTTGAAAAGAAGTGATCAACACTTTCACATGAGTAGAAAAGATAAAGGTGTAAAATGCATTTTTTCAGAGAAAAGTCATGATAACATCTAATAAAGAAACTTCAGTTGTGAGGGGGATTAGTAGGCAGATAACAAAGATTACGACGCATTAAATGCTTAGAGGAGAATGGGATTAAATAAGTAGTAGATTCAGATTAAAAATTTAGGAATGAGAAGGGAAATACATAAAATGTAAGGTTACCAGTAAAAAGAACAGGGCTAAACTCACTCGCCATTTGTTTTTAAATGAAGACTGTATAAAACACCTATATAATTCAGAGGAAGAGAAACGTTAGTTTCCTTTTAAAAAGCTGACAAATGTTTAAATGAATAATGGAAAGGAATCTATGGATATAGGTCATGGCCGAGAAGAAAGATTCACGAAAGAAAATAAAGAGAATAAAGTAGAGGGGATAGAAAGACAGGGGTTGAAAGTACAGATGAGGGAAATCCCTGGTGGTCCAGTGGTTAGGACTCCACGCTCTCATTGCCGAGGGCCCGGGTTGGATACCTGGTCAGGGAACTAAGATCCCATAAGCCGCGCAGCATGGCCAAAAAAAAAGAGAGAAAGAAAGAAAGAAAAAGAACAGAAAGCACAGATGACAGAAGAGAAAATAATAACTGCTGACATTTACTGAATGTTCAGTATGTTCCAGGCAATTTAAAAGAGTCACAAATGTAGTAACTTATTTAATCCTCATAAGATATTACCTGCCACTGAGGTAAGGACACATGCAAGACCTCAGCAGGATGAGTGACATCAACAATGCAGAGGCATTTGAGAAACACACAGCAAATGGTACAGGTCTCAAGAGACCCAGGGACCTCTGAAGTGGTTTCTCCCCAAGGTGACACTCATGGAACAAGTTCTTGCAGCCAGATCCTTACCTGGGGAAATGCACCCTGGATGTTCTTTTGTCATCAGGCTCAGTTCTCAATCCAGCTGAGATATCACATTTGGTTTGGAAAGCTGATGCCCTGCTCGGGAGGAAAAGCACTAAATTTGACTTCTGAACTGAGTATAAAAACCACTCCCAGCATATGTCTTATCCCTTCCTCTTCAGGGCTTCTGTAACAAAGGAAGGTGTGGCTTCTGAGATTTCCCATTTTTCCATTCTCTATAGAAAAGGCCTTTCACCTTGAAAGACAGGACACTAAGGAACTACCCTAAAACAATGCCCTGTAGTATCAGGATTTCAAGTCCAAATTCACAAATTTCAGAGGCTGTACAAGATGTCAATAGTGGGAAAGATGGCAATAGGTAGAATTTGAGTTACAAGGAGAAGTCCTTACCCAGCAAAACCAGGTTACTGTAGTTTCCCAGCATCACTTTCCCATACAAGTTCCTCTGAGCAGAATTTAGATTGGACCCACTCCTCCCAGGTGAGATCTACAGACACATCCTTGAATGTCACTGATCCCTGAAACTATAAATTTCTAATGAACAAAGGATTATGCCAATAACACCCTCTAAGGAAATTAAAAAACAAAAAAACAAGCAGCATTAGAAGGGACACAAGAGATCTGTGAGAGAAAAATATCCCAAAGAAACTAAACATCTGCAACAAAAACAGACATTATCATGAATATAGAAAGTGCTCTGACATTTAAGGACAGGAAGAGGAAGTATAAGGAGTCATAGGGAAGGATAGTGAAGGCTGCTCTAGATTAGCACTAGAGAAGAGTAGGTGGTGTTCTGATTGTATCCTATTCGCTCCATTGATGAAGGAGGGATTCGCCACCCTAAAGAGCACACGGTGACTGAATATATGACACCCAGCACTGGACAGATGAGCCTGACAGGAGTTCATTAGTCACAAGTTGGCCTCACAACCCCACGCCATGCAAGACCACTCGGGGCCTGTACTCAGGCACAGTGAACCACAGGGGCTGTGGGAGGCAGACTTGGTACTGACAGGAGGCTGAGGTGACCCTTGGTTCCCACGGGAAGATGTGACTGGCTTGTTTGAACACTTTCGTGGGCTGCTAGGGAGGTGAAAACCATTAGGTTGAGGATTAGGAGGGGTGTACCTGGCCAGGCTGACAGGGGAGCTGGTTGGGTGTGGAACCTTTCCCAGAGGGTGGGGGCCTAGCCAGAGAGAGCAGGGGAACTCACAACGAGGTCTTTGGAGCTCCCTAAGGCTCAGAGTTGTAGAAGTAGCACATGGAATTTTAGGCTTTACAATCACTGGATGGGAATTCCAGTTAATGCAGGGAAAGCATGTGCAAACAGGATAAATCTAGACTGTGGTTGGTCTATGAGACAACCAACAAAACACCCAGCTTGACTTGAAAATGGCATTTCAAATTTATAAGCCCATTTGAGCTTTGTTTTCTAGCCCTTAGACTAGGAAATAAAACTCTGTAAGCATTCACTATCTATTTGATGCGTATGACGGTTAATTTCATGTGTCAACTTGACTGGGCTAAGGTATGCCCGGAGAGTTGGTAAAGCATTATTTCTGGGTATTTCTGTGAGAGTTCTCCCATTTGAATCAGTAGACTGAGCAAAGAGGTGGGAGGGCATCATCCAATCTGCTGAGGGCCCAAATAGAACAAAAAGGCTGAAGAAAGGCGAATTTGCTCTCTCTGCTTGAGTTGAGATAGCCATCTTCTCCTGCCCTTAGACATAAATGCTCCTACCTCTTGAGCCTTCAGACTCAGACCAGGACTTAACACCATCGGTCCCTGGATCTCAGGCCTCCGAGTTTGGAGTGGGACTGCAGCACTGGCTTTCCTGGGCCCTACAAGTGTAGATGGCAGATCATGGGGACTCTTCGTCCTGCATAATTGTGTGAGCCAATTCCTCATAATCTCTTTCTGTATATCTACATATATCCTATTGGTTCTGTTTCTCTGGAGAACCCTAACTAATACAAGGAGGGAACACTAACTGAGTGGCAGTTACCATAAATAATAACTCACATTGTTCTCAGTTTTGTACTAATAGGAGGTTCATATGCCTCAGCTCATTTAATCCAAAGGACAACCTGCTAAAGTGACAGAATTAAAGTCGTCATTTTACAGATGAGGAATCTGAGGAACAAAAAGGTTAAATAACCTCTCCAAGATCATACAGCTTGAACCCAAGGCCATCCAACTCCTCATGTTGTGAGGAGAAGGCCAAGAAAAGACCCTAGCAATCCTCAGCAAGAGGAAGAGCGAGAGAAAGACAGAAAGGGAGATGGAAGGAGACTCAGGAGAAAGAGGGTTTCAAAGAGGAGGGACTAGTCAACACTATCCGAAGCTGGGTGGGTCAAACAGAATGATTGAAAAGAATCTGCTGATTCGAAAATTAGCTAATTTCAGAAGAGTCGTGAAGGAAGAAGTCAGCTTACAGTGAAGAAGATAAGGAAGATAAGATCAGGAATCAGAAGCAGCCAGATGAAATTACTTCAAACTTTTTGTGAAGATGAAAGATAACACTGTATGAAAAGAAGTAAGGAATAAGTGGTGTAAATAAAGCAATGGAAAAGGTTTTCGTTAAAGGACAGAGAGCACTGTAATATGTGAATAGGCAAAGGGGAGAAAGTTAGTGAAAAGAAAAGGACTGGAGAGACCAGAGATGGAATGAAACAAATTTCCAAGCAAGTTGTGTATTTTACATCCTACTGACTATGAACTCCAGAAAAAGTGTCAACCCTGAGGCACAGAATTTATTATATATCTTTCTACCTCATTATTTTCTCCTAATACTTTTAAATCAGTATATCAAAATAACAAAAAATATGTTAAAAATCACTGACAAATAGTGTCAAGAAAAGTAAAAGTAGCTACTAGCAGGATATAAATACATGGCAGAATTTTCATTTTATGAAAGGAAGAAAAGGAAACAAGAAAAATTATCAGTTCAAAAATTTAAAGCAAGGAGAAGAAAGGAAACAAGAAAGCATAATAAGGACAAATCATTAAATAACCAGAAAAAGACTTGATACATGTATAACAACAAATGTAAATGGGTTGACTTTATCTATTAATAGGCAAAAACTGTAAAATTGGTTTAAAGTACAATTATATGGCACATACAAGAGATACACCTAAAACACAAACCAAAAAATTGTTAAAAAGGGGTGGTGATAGAGACAAGATATAGCAGGCAAAATCAAACAAACAAAAAGGCATGGAGGAGACCATATCAATATCAGATAAGGCAGAATATATGTGGAAACAAAACTTAAGCCCCTTCTTTCTGAAAAACATAACAGATCAGAAATATGACACTCTCTTTCCAATAAATTAATAACAAGGCAATAAATAAATTAATTACAATAAATTAATTACAAGGCAATCGCCTTTTTAGCTGAACATAATTGGGCAAAATTAAAAGCCCAAACTCAGACTCCTATGGGCTATATGCTGTCTTCCCCACTTCCCTAGATTCTTCTATTCCCTAGATTCCCTTAAGTGCAGAACCTACCCACCCCCAATCTCCAGCCCTCCTGCCGCAGAGCTTGTCCCTACTATGTAATGTACTATGGAGCCCTGGGTAGATTAGTACAGAAAGGCATTTTAAAAGGCTGAAGTGAAACTTAACTGTATTGTTCATAAGATGTATTTGTTGTTAATCCCTTAAAATGTTTTCTGCCTTTCTCCTTTCCACTTATTATGCCATTTTTCTCCCCAGCACTACATTAAGCACGGGGTAACTCAGGGTGTTTGAAATAAGCAGCTTCATGGGTTTATCTCCTTTATGCAGAGGTTTTCTTAAACCTAAAACACAGGCTTTTTTGATATTGCTATTCTTTAAAAAGATGAATTATCAAATGGAATAAATAGGGATATTTTAATAATGAAAGTATACTCTATAAAGAAGATATGATAGTGATAGTCACAATCATGGATAAATCCCAATCACAGTGCAACAAAAATGAAACACCTCAGAATATACTTACTAGGAATAAGCAAGAGCCTCATGATCAAAGTTAAAATCCATAATGAAAGATCCAAATAAAATGAAGGGTAATTTTTTTACTCAGTAGGAAGAATAAACATTGTAAATATGGTAATCTTCCTCAAATTGAAACAGATTTAATGAATCCAAATCCAAATTAAATATTTTTTCTTTTTAACTGTTTCTGTTAGAACTTGATTATAGTTAACAAAATTTGACCCTAAGGATAAATGTATAAGAACAGTACAGTAACCAAAATTTTGAAAAGAAAAACAAGGGGGGAGGGGTGGATTTTCTTTATAAAATAACAAAATAAATTCTAAAACAAATAGTGTGTTACTATAGTAGAAATAGAGCAATAGAACAGAATCCAGAAAAATAGACTCATGCATGTATGTATGTGTGTGAATATATTATATGTGCACATCTTATATACATATATAAATTTAGTATATTTTAAAGGTAGCATTTCAAATCTATGGAGAATAAGCAGATTATTCAATAGACTATTTCAACAGATTTACAACAGTTTGAATGCCATCTCCTCAAAGGTGCCCCGTCACACTCAGCCAGGCCACCCTGCTGCGTGGCCATCACAGCATGTAACCTCGTCCTCAGTAGTATTTCTTCTTCTCTGCTGCCTCCTCTTTCTAGAAGAGAAGATCCAGGAGGAAGGGGTGTTGCCTGTTTCATTCACTACTACCTTCCCAGCACCCAGAACGCTGCTTAGCACATGGTAGGGAGGTGCTAAAAATCTGTTTAATGAAAGGATGGATGATGAAATGCCTCACCACACCATGTTAAATGAAGTTAGAATACAACCTCACATATATACAATAAATTCCAGAAGCTCAGGAATCTAAATTTAAAATGATAAAACTAATAAAAAATGTAGAAAAGTATTTCTATAATCTTAGGGTACAGAAAGCCTTTCATAGCAATGATCCCAAAGCCAAACAAGGGAAAAGGAAAGTTAACTGCATAGGACTTCAAAACTTATTTGTAGAAGATTATAAAAAATTTTAGAAGAAAAATAACAGAGAACAAGAATGACAATTTATGGGAAAGGACTAATATCCACATTATATAAAAGGCTTCTTTTATATATAAACAACTCAATATAAAAAGGGGCAAAGGATATAAAAAGCTATCATAAAGGCTAGAAGAATGTACATCCATAGTTATTTTTGAGGATTTGAGACCTATCTTACGGCCTTAATTTTTTTTTAGAACTATATGCCTAATATTTACATTCAGAAAAGGAAGATAAAATTTAAAGGCAAACACAAGTCATACTCAGGCAATTCACAGGCACATCACTGGCCAATGTAGGAAAGATGAAAATATTAGTAAAGATGAAAAAAGGAATACAGCTCTAAGGCTGCACTGATACCTCCTAAATCAATCACTATACTCTTCAAAAGTGTCAAAAGTCATCAAAGACAAAGACTGAGAACTATTCCAGATTAAGGGAGACTAAGGAGACAGGACAGCTAAATGCCAGATGTGATCTGGATTAGTTCCTGAACCAGATAAAGGACATTTGTGGCAAATTAGGAGTAAGGTCTGTAGATTAGTTAACAGTAGTGTATCAGAGTAAGTTTCCTCATTTTGATAATTATATTTTGGTTATGTAAAACAGGGTCCTTTGCTCAGCAAATGCCTTTTGGCTAAACTGTTAAATATTTGTCAAGTTAATAATAGCCAATATATTCTCCACTGAATTCCTTGGGTGGGGCTCAGCACAGCCCTTACACTAAATATATTTTTACTGCAGGCCTCAAGCTATCACCATTCCCACCCTCTGACACTATGACAGCCCTTTTGCTGGTGGGTCAAGCCCCTCTCCCAGGAATGACCTTGCTTTGCTTATGCCTGAGTGAAAAATAAACATGTACCTTTTTTTACAAAAAAAACCCCCAGGGTCCTTATTTTTAGGAAACACATACTGAAGTATTCAGAAATCAAACCAGTGGTTGCCTGGGATGGGGATCGTGGATAGGAAGGGTATGAGGATACTTTCTGGGGTGATAAAAATGTTCTATAGCTTGACTGGGGTGGTGATGATGTTGGTGCATAAATTTGTCAAAACTCAATGAATTATATGCTTTAAGTGGGTTATTTTATGTAAATTATACCTGAAAAATAAAGCTGATTTAAAATTTTAGTTAGTACTATTTTAACTAAATAAAATAAAATCAAGGCTATTGACAACCAAACCACAACCTACACCAACCAAAATCTTCTCAGCGCTGCCCCCTTAAAGCTTCCCCTCTTCCAGAAACTCCCTCTCTCTGATACCTATTTTTGTGAGTTATGTTGCCTTTTAAAACTGAGCTTGATAACACTGAGAAGAGAAAGTAGTACAAACAGAAATCACAACAGTTGGACTTCCCTGGTGGTACAGTGGTTAAGAATCCACCTGCCAATGCAGGCGACGCGGGTTCAAGCCCTGGTCTGGGAAAATTCCACATGTCACGGAGCAACTAAGCCCATGTGCCACAACTACTGAGCCTGTGTGCCTAAAGCCCGTGCTCCTCAGCAAGAGAAGCTACTGTAATGAGAAGCCCGTGCACCACAACGAAGAGTAGCCCCTGCTCACAACTAGAGAAAAGGCCGCACGCAGCAACGAAGACCCAATGCAGCCAAAAATAAATAAATAAATAAATTTAAAAAAAAATCACAACAGTTAATGCTTGTCTTCATGAAGCCTTTAAACTAGTTCCTCTTGTAAATAACCAAGTGACATATTTAAGAGAATCCTAACATATGATCTTATGAATAAAGAAAAACCACAAGTCCTTTGGGATGGCAGACAAAGTTAAGTAAACCTAACCCTAAAAACAAAAACAAAAACAAAAACAAGAACTTAAGGTTTCCTGGGTAAAGTGCCCCTGATGTCTTATTTCCTTTTCCAGAGAAGGAACAACTCCAGGTTCTAGCAAAAACTAGCAGATTCCATTTTCAAGCAATCTTACAGGGCAAAAAAAGCCTAGGCTCCTTACTCACTTTTTTTCCTCTATGATTTCCTCTAGCTGAGAGACACTGCTTCTTCTTCTTCTTCTTTTTTTTTTTTTGGTTGCGTGGGGTCTTTGTTGCAGCGTGCGGGCTTTCTCTAGTTGCGGTGAGTGGGGTGCGGTTTTCTCAACACAGTGGCTTCTCTTGTTGCGGAGGACGAGCTCTAGCCACGTGGGCTTCAGTAGTTGCAGCAGGCAGGCTCAGAAGTTGTGGTGCTCGGGTTCGGTAGTTGTGGCTCACGGGCTCTAGAGGGCAGGCTCAGTAGTTGTGGTGCACGGGCTTAGTTGCTCCGCAGCATGTGGGATCTTCCTGGACCAGGGATTGAACCCGTGTCCCCTGCATTGGCAGGCAGATTCTCAACCACTATGCCACCAGGGAGGTCCAACACTTCTTCTTCTTAGGAAAGCTCTTATCATGCCAACTCCCTTATTTAAATTCCTCTGACTCCTCCTCTACTGCCATGCCTACCACCCCACCAAACACACAAACTCCTCCTTCCTGGTACTTGACCCCAAACTGTATCTGATTCCCTCTCCCTTCCAGTCCCTTCTACCTTCACTCCACCTCTAAAACTTATCACCTACAAATTGGCACTTGCCATCTACCTCTACAAGGATCAAATTACGAGCCGCTACAGCTGCTGACTTTCAACATCCCCTGAAAGGAGTTCAAGGTGGAGATCAGCACTCTGCTCTGGGAAAAACTGTTAGAACAGGTCTTCAGATAGTTAGATATTTTCAAGAGACAATTTTATGAGCCCAATTCTTATATCTCCTCACATCTAGAAAAGCACTAAAATCCTTCATGGTGACGTCTGCTCCTCATGACTAGCAGTAACCTTCACGAGACTAGCAGAAACCTTCTGCAAAAAAAAAATATGTGCTTGATTGCATGCACCCCCCCCACACCTCACCAAAATCACATATATGCTGACCTTCCTCCCTGCTTCTTTGGAGAAGTTTCTCAGAGCTATCTGAAATGCTGTCTCCCAGGCTATAGTCCTCAATTTGCCCCAAATAAAACTTAACTCACAACCCTCATGTTGTGCATTTTTTTTCAGTCGACAAACTCTAAAACACCAAGTTAGTGGCTGGAATAATGCTAAGAATGCCTACCGCTGAGCTAGTACCTTCAACATTCCAGGAACCAAAGCTGGGCTCTTTTTACTTACATTACTTATTTCATTTAATAATACCTACTTCCTAAGTTTGTTGAAAGTTCAAATAAAATAAGTCCAGTGAAATTCTTATCAATGTCAAGTATGTGGCAAACACTCAGTTAATGCTGTTATTTCTATCATCACATGAGGAACTGATGCTTCAAGGGAAGTCAAGTCACTCACCCAAGACAGCACAGCTATTAAATGGTAGTCGGAATTTAAACTTGGGACACTCTGACTCCATTACAGCAAATCCTCTCCAGGTATCCCTACCCAACCCTACTTCTGGTCACCACACTGATCTTCTCTCTTTCCAGGTCTTGGAACACTGACAATGTGGGTATTTAACCATACTTGTTCTTATTATCATACACATGTGCAATCATCATGACTGTTCCTTGTACAGATGTGACCTCTTTTATGTTACCTGAAAGTCCATAGCCCTATAAGCACCAGGACCATCTCTCACATGACTTTTGTTCCTTTTCTGACACTTGGACAATACCAACAGCTCAGCAGGCCACGGCATCCAGCTGAATAAGGAACTGGAAGCTGAGAACCTAGCTGAGGGATGCTGAGGGGGAGTTTTGTGGAAAACATCCAACATTCAGAGATCTCAATGGCCCTGGTTTCTGTGGTGAGGCCCACCTACAGTATAGGAACAAGGAGTAAGGGAGAGATTTAAGAGAGAAAAATGAGCTCACCTGAACTCCCAATAGTAGAGGCCCAGCAGCCATTGCCTTCTCCTTCCTTCCTGTGGTGTCCTTCCCAGGGGATGGGCAGGGTCAGAGGAGGTAGAGCTGAGGGAAGGAAAAGATGTGAGAAACAAAGACTCCAGCGACAATAAAAAATATTGAGAAATGGAATACTGCCTGCCATATCAGTAAACAAAGGATGTCACAGTCATCAGCGATTGCAGCCACCACCAGTGAGCTGGTGAGCCCTGAGGGAACTTAGAAAGGAAGAGAATACCTGTCATCTAGCAGCCATCAGACTGCAGCCACTCCCCAGAGTGAGCCCTGAGGAAACTCAGGATGTGAAAACACAGGATACTGGCCCCAGAGAGCTGAGGCACATATCAAAGGAATGATTTCAGTGAGCCCAGACCCTTGCATCTTCCCATATATGGAAAAGTGCTAAATTCCTTAACTTGAAATATCTGGTTTTCTTTAATTAACCATAATCTTCTGACGTTCAGACTACCTGCCCTTTGCTGCAAAACTCCTATATATCCTACCCCCCCCACCCCCGCCCACCCCTCGCCTCCTTGGGGCAGTTCTCTCAGGGTTACTTGAGATGCTGCCTCCTGGGCTTCAAGTCCTAAAAATTCCTGCCGAATAAAACATAACTCTCAACTTTTAGGTTGTGAATATCTTTTCTCATCGACAATATAATACCTACAGATAAGCCAAATAAGAAGTGTATAGTATTGGGACTTCCCTGGTGGTCCAGTGGTTGGGAATCCATCTTGCAATGCAGGGGATGCCAGTTCAATCCCTGATCAGGGAACTAAGATCCCACATGCCGTGAGGCAACTAAGCCCTCGTGCCGCAACTAAAGAGAAGCCCACGCAGCGCAATGAAGAGCCTGCATGCTGCAACGGAAGATCCCGTGTGCCACACCTAAGACCCGACACAGCCAATAAATAAATAAATTTTTTTAAAAAAGTGTATAGTATTAATGTAGAGAAAACTATACTTTTTATTTATTAAGCTTATTTAGATATATAAAGAAAGCTGAACAGAGAGAGACATGCCATACTCCTGGATAGGATGTCACAGTATCCTAAGTTGTCACTTCTTTGAAATTAGTTTATAAGCTTAACATATTCCCAACCAAGTTACAGCTAAATAATAATCTTGTAAAGTTAATTATGGAAAAGATGAAAAAGTTAATTGTGTTGTATAACAATGGATGTGAGAACTGGCCCTCCAGATATTATAAAGCTATGATAATTAGAACATAGTGTTACTGTATAGTGTCACTCATTCACCAGATATATTGTTGACCACCTACTGTGTACCAGGCACCATTCTTAGGGCAAGGGATGAATACAGCTGTAAACAAAATAGATAAACTCTCTACCCTCACGGATGTTACAGTCTAACAGGAAAAAGGGTGAATAGAACAAATTAAAATCCTACCAACACAATCAGTTCAGAAAAAAAATTTATATATAAGAATTCAGGATATGAAAAAAGAGACCTTTCACATCAATGAAGAAAGGATGAATGATTCAGTAACTTGGAACAAGGACTTACCATTTGGAAAAGAATAAAAATTTGCATATAAAGTGAAACTAAAGTACTATAAGAAAATGAAGATGAACATTTTGTGACACATGGAATAGAAGACCCCCTAACAATGATGTCAAAGACCCAAACATGAAGGGAAGTTTTGCACATCTGAGCATATGAAAATGTAACATTTCTGCATAGAAATTGGAAATATACTTGTGTATCAGACACAATTTAAAAACACAATGCAAACTGCATTAAAATATTCACTAGTTTTCAATATGCAAATCTAAACAACCCTATTGTTTGTACCTCTCAGAAAGTTAGAGAATAGTAACACTCAGACTTGCTGTGGGTCAATCAGGCAATATTTATAAACTACTACTTTTCTAGAGAGAATAGGACAGGAGGTATCAAAAGCCTTACAGTATGATCTAGAAATTTCACTTCAAGAGATTTATAGAATGAGACAAGAATGCAAAGATATATGTAGCCAGATGGCCTATACTGTTTATGATACTAAACAAACAAACAAAAAACCCCACAACAACCTTGAGAAAGAACACAGAGGCCTAAAGAGAGGATTAAATATGGCACAGACATACTTTTCCTCATAGTCATTAACAAGCAGACTTAGCTGTTCTTAAAAATTGGTATAAGTAGATAGTTTCAAAACTTACAAAAGTTTATTCTGCATCTTAAGTGGTACTACACAGATAAAAATATTTATTAAAAAATCACGGAGCTTGAGACTTGTGCACTCATTTTTGAAGTAAATGGAGAAAAGAATAATATCCATATATTTGCTTAAAAACAAAGCGTTTCTGTGTTTATACGTATATACATGCCGACACGCAGATTCTGACAGTTTTCAAATGATTTTTTCCTTTTTGCTCCTCTGAATCTTCTAGTTGTCCTATAGTGAACTTTTTTTTTGGTAAGAGAAAAACTGCTTTAAATAAATAAATAAAGGAAGAAAAGAAAGAAAAGGATTCCCTGAAGTAGAAATCTGCACAGGGTTGGCCTCCGCATTCTTACAGAGAGATGAGTTAAGGGGAGCCCACGCCATCACCCTTAGGAATCGGAAATCACTGAGGGAGGTCCCCGAGATGCGGTTTACACAAAGGGCAGGTGCTGGAGCCCGGAGACCCGCACCCTGGTGCAGCATCCCACGAGACTTCCGAGGTGGGTCCGGGGGACAGCCCGCGATGGGGAGGAACCTAGGGTCCGAGCGACTTCCAGAGCCTTTGGTCCCTCACTTGACCCTGGGACCCGGGGCCGCCGTGTCGGGTCCCCTGCCCTCGCCACTCGGGGGACAGGTGGTGGAAGGACCGCGCCCGGCGCCTCAGCTCTCGGTGTTCCCAACCCGGCTGGGCCCCCGGGGCGAGAGGAGGAACATCTGGAGCTAGAAGCCCGGCGCTGCGCAGGGTCCGAGAGGTCGCGGCCCATCTGCAGCCCGCCCCGCCCCGCCCCGCCCCTAAGGGGCCTCGCCCGTCTGTGCTGGACTCCTCCCGCCAGGCCCTCCGGCGCCCGCCAGACCCGGTGCCTCCCGCCGTGGCCCCGCACTCACCCTCTCCCAGCAGGAGCCAGAGCAACCAGCGGACCAATGCCGCCCCTCCCAGCATCTCCACCCCGGGAAGCCGGACTACATTTCCCGCAAAGCTGCGGGGTTGCGGCGCGGGCGTCAGGAGTGCGCAGGCGCGGGCCTCGGGTGGTGGGGGCAGGGGCGGTTCCAGCGGGACGGAAGGTGGTGGCTTCCCGAATGGCTACCTCATTTTGGTGGGGTTGTTGTTTGCCAAGCCAGGAGTTGACTGCGCGGTAACCTTACCCCGGCAACCCTAAAGAAGCCTCTCATTAGAACCTGCGGGTTCCTAACCCATGGGTAGGGAAGAAGGGGCAGACAGCCTTGGCTAAGCCTCACTTTTCTCCTCTGAAATAAAGGGAGCCTAGAGGAGTCCCTTGCAAAGTTGTCAGAAGACTGAGTAGATGTGGTAGTTAACATACCAGATGCAGAGTGAGCACTCCATGAATGGTAGCTACTGTACCTCCTTTCCTAGCTCAGTGTCAGGTGCTGCCGTATTTGCTTCAGAATTATCACTGTATAGAATGCAGACAAGGGCTTCACCGGTGGCGCAGTGGTTAAGAATCCACCTGCCAATGCAGGGCACACAAGTTCGAGCCTTGGTCCGGGAAGATCCCACATGCGGCAGAGCAACTAAGCCCGTGTGCCATAACTACTGAGCCTACGTGCTGCAACTACTGAAGCCCATGCGTCTAGAGCCTGTGCTCTGCAGCAAGAAAAGCCACTGCAATGAGAAGCGCGAGCACCACAACAAAGAGTAGCCCCCTGATCACCGCAAACTAGAGAAAGCCCGCGCGCAGCAAAGAAAACCCAATGAAGCCAAAAATAAATTAATTTTAAAAGAAAAGGAATGCAGACAAAATCTCTAATTAAATGTGTGGCCAGAGCTGTCAGTTACAGCTCGGTCTGCCACTGGAATTTGGTGAAGTGCATGACATTTGGGGCAGATCAGTATGGTAGCTTAGACTGTAATATTTGTTTTTCTAAAAATTACCGGTAGCTTCATCTGCCTCTTTCTGTTGATGTGACAAAGACTCCACCTTTGACCAAACTTTAGGAAGGTTCCTATGAGTCTTCTTTTCTACTAGGCCTCCTCCTTGAGCCCTGTCCTTGGCTTGTGGAGCCCAGTTTTAGCAAGAGTACTGCTAAGTCAGTTTAGGTAGAATCCCCCATTCTTAATATCTGATCAAATTCCTCATCCCCTACTCTTGATGTCTAAGTCCTTGGCCAGACTTTGGCAAGGATCCCCCCAAATGTTCTGTCTCCTTTTTAGTAATTTTCCATCCACTGACCCCCTTTACCCTGCTTGCTGGAGCTGTAAATCTCCAGCTGTCTTTGCTCTACTGGGAGTTGAGTTCAGTTTTACTGAAGCCCCTATTGCAATAGTACTGAATAAAATATGTCTTTACTGTGTTTAACTAGTGTCCAGCTCTGTTTCTTTTTGAGAGATGTTTGAACTGTTTCAAAATATTGATAAACATGAAAATCTTCACAGTTCATTTAATCAAGTGAAGGTAACCCAGATAGCAACGAACAAACAAAGTAAAAATCTACCACTGTATTTTTCGATTCAAATACCTTGAATCAGACAGTTGTTCCAGGACTACAAGTTCATTCGTACATCAGAAACTGCATGAATATATTCATCATGGTTTGGTGGAAAAATGGCCCTTGATAAAACTCACAACATAAGAGTGTGCAATTTCCCAACAAGTAGGCAGAGAATGTAGAATAGAGAGAGGGAGAATGACCAAAAGAAACCAACCCCCCCCCACCACCACAACGCAACAACCCACAAACATAAAAATTCAGGTAAATAAAAAATATGCAAGAAGATGATAGCCATAATGCCAAGTCTATTAGTAATCACTACACATTCACATGAACCGAACTTTCCAATTGAAAGAAAAATACTGTCAGACTACATTTTTATAAATCTAAGCTATATGCTAAAACATAAGGATACACAAACCTTGAAAGTGAAAAACTGGCAAAAGATACACCTGGCAAATATTAACCCCAGAAAGTTAATGTAGCTACTAACACACACACACACACACACACACACACACACACACACACACATTAAAGCAAAAAATATTG
Source organism: Hyperoodon ampullatus (assembly GCF_949752795.1). Classification (NCBI taxonomy): domain Eukaryota; kingdom Metazoa; phylum Chordata; class Mammalia; order Artiodactyla; family Ziphiidae; genus Hyperoodon; species Hyperoodon ampullatus. The sequence goes on from NC_136917.1 coordinate 2,747,033, forward strand.
CTAGAGGTGGAAAAGGTAATTACATAACAATAAAAGACTTAATTCACCAAAAAAAGAAAATATTCATAAACTTTTATGTATTTAATAATGGAGTTTCAAAATATATAAAGCAAAAACTGACAGAACAAAGAGAACTGACAAATCTACTGAGTTTTTTTTTTTAAGAAGATGTTGGGGGTAGGAGTTTATTAATTAATTTATTTATTTTTGCTGTGTTGGGTCTTCGTTTCTGTGCGAGGGCTTTCTCTAGTTGTGGCAAGCAGGGGCTACTCTTCATCGCAGTGCGCAGGATCTCACTATCGCGGCCTCTCTTGTTGCGGAGCACAGGCTCCAGACGCGCAGGCTCAGTAGTTGTGGCTCACGGGCCTAGTTGCTCTGAGGCATGTGGGATCCTCCCAGACCAGGGCTCGAACCCGTGTCCCCTGCATTAGCAGGCAGATTCTCAACCACTGTGCCACCAGGGAAGCCCTACTGAGTTATTTTTAAACTATCTTTCTATAGATAGTTTTTGGTGAGATAGAAAATCTCACCAAAAAAATCACTAAAGATGTAGAATATCTGAAGAACAAAATTAACAAGTTTTTCTTAATGGACAAACACATAGAATATTGTATCCCCAAATTAATGAAAATAATTTTTAATCATAGGGTTATAAAAATTACCTTATGCTAGGCTATAAAAGTAGTCTCAACACATTTCAAAGAACTGGCGTCATAAGTACCACATTCTTCGACAACAATGCAGTTAGACGTTTTAAAAAACAACAGAAAATTTTTTAAAAATTTAGGTAAAGGGAATATTTAGAGATTAGGCTGGTCACATTCTAATCAGGCTCCTCTGAGCTCTTTTTCAACTAGGCCTCAAGAGTTGGGTTCTCATTTTTGTTTCTGCATTGTCAAATTTTAGCAAGAATACTACTAAATCAGTTTAGCCAGAATACCCCATCCTCCATATCTTATCACTCTTGATATCTGGTAATTCATCCTCCACCATGCCTCAGGTGATATCTGTTTTCAGCAAGTATTCTGTTAGTTTGGTCCACCCCTCACCTCTTAGTAATTATCTATTCTCTGACCACCCCTACCTGGCTCATTGGCTATAAATTCCTACTTGCTTATGCTGTATTTGGAATTGATCCCAGTCCCTCTTCCCAACTGCAAGATTCCATTGCAGTGGTCCCTATACCCAATCACAACGCCCGCCCCCCTTGAATAAACTCTGCCTTACTGTTCTTTAACAAATATCATGAACAATTTTTTTAACAGGTAGGATAATACTTTTTTCTCTAACAATACATCAAATTTTGTTCCCTTCCAAAACCCAGTAAAGCCAAAATTAAGGTATTATTTGAAAAGTTAACTCACAAGTTCAGGAAAAATCAGGCAAGGACACACCAGCAACATTTTGGACCTGAAAAGTAGATGGATGTTATTTTCTTGGCAAACCTGAAAAATGCCAAATCCCCAGACAGCTATAAAAAAAGCTGAAAGCCAGTTTGACTTGATATCTCAGAAACCTCAAAAGTACAGGAATGGTAATACCAGATACTTCTGGAAGTGGGACTGAAGGTGGAGGCTAAAACAAAAAAAAAGATAAAGAGGGCAAGGAGAAAACTCTTTGAGGCAGATCTTTAGACCTCCTTTCCCAATCAACATTACAGTCAATTTCCCCTGCCCCATCAAGTAGACATCTGGATAGTTAGTCTCTGGAGAGGGACTTGGGAAGAGGGAAATAAGACAGAGGCCAGCCATGTGGCAAGAGGTTGAAGCTTTAAAGAAAGCTGGTCAGTGCGGAAGTCTCAGGAATTTAGAGTAGCCTTGGGGAACACCTGAGATAGCTGATGCATGGCTTACAGAACTCTCTATTTTCCTTTATTTAATTTTATTTTTTAATAAACTTTTTAAAAATGGAAGTATAGGGCTTCCCTGGTGGTGCAGTGGTTGAGAGTCCTCCTGCCGATGCAGGGGACACGGGTCCGTGCCCCGGTCCGGGAAGATCCCATGTGCCACAGAGCAGCTGGGCCCGTGAGCCATGGCCGCTGAGCCTGCGCGTCCGGAGCCTGTGCTCCGCAACGGGAGAGGCCACAACAGTGAGAGGCTCACGTACCACAAAAAAAAAAAAAAAAAAAAAAAAAGGAAGTATAATATACAGACTGACAGCTCTTAAGTTATGTAAAAGACTGTGAAATGGACCAGAAAGATTATTTGGTCTCTGCGGGAGAATACTATGTGTCTAGAGCATGCCCTTCCAGGTTATCTGATTCTATAAGGTATGAACATTTCATCATCTTTGAGCTATTTTAAAAGTTTGTAAGTTTAAATATCAGTAGACAGCTGAAAACAATACAAATTATTCTTTTCTGTACACTGGCAAATAAATTGTCTGGTGGAGGGACAACTGATTTCCCTCCAGCCACCCCCCCCCACACACACAAAAAAACAGTTCTGTATCTGTTTATAAATTCATTTCATGTCTTTTGCACCATTTGTAACTTTTTGTTTGTTCCCTCACTATTTAATTAAGTAATTAACTTAAAATCTGTTCATTTTATATCTATATGACAGTCATAATTTTACCTTAAAAAAATAAGCCCTATTCTTTAATAGCATACTGCTTAATGGGTCATCACAAGTTAAAACTGCTATATAACTGTAACCAAGCAGGACCCTATGGGACCTTCCTGGGACAGACCCCTCCTCTATATCCTCTGCTGTAGCGCCTCTCTGAAGTACCTATATAATAGTATCTGATGCACATCTCCTGAGTTGTTTTGCAAATGCTAAAACCCCTCCGAATGGAAGAAATTAACTAACTGATGACCATGAGCATGTTGCCACCAGACCTATTGGTGCCTGAGGATTGGTAACGTTAACCCCAGTGATACCACCCTGTTACCTCACCATCAACCAATCAGAAAACTGTGCATGAACTGACCACAGACCCTGGGACTCCTCCTCCCTCACCTTGCCTTTAAATATGTTTTGCTGAAACCCATCTGGGAGTTAGGGCTTTTTGAGCACTAGCTGTCCCAGACTCCTTGTCTGGTGCCTTACAGTAAACGCCGCACTTCCCTTCACCACAACCCAGTATAGTAGATTGGTTTACGCCTGCAGGCTAGCGGACCAAAGTTTGGTTCCATAACACAACCACCATCCAGCTATATAACTGCCATCCAGGGAAATAGAATGTTTTCAGTACTCCAAATACTCACCTCATGCCCTCCCAACAACTACCTCATCCCTTCTACCCAAAGGTAACTGTTACTAGACACTATTGGTCCCTCCTTGGGGTGCATAGCCAATGAACACACCAAGTACTTTCCACTAAAACAGAGGCATTTATTACTTTTGACAAGTAAGGAGACAGGGACATAACTCTCCATGAACAGCTGGACAGGGGAAGTTTTAAGCCTGGGGGTGTCACAAATATTCATGAAAGGGTAGGCATGATCATTATAATGAGGTAAAGGGTAGTATCTTGTTGACTGGAATGCACTGTAACCTTTTTGGAACATGGTGTGTTTCTGCCATTTAAGTGATAGTTTCTGCAAAACAAATCGCACTTTGGTTTAACTCTATCCTTTCCCTACTGCTGCCTAGCTAACATGACCACTATCTTGACTTCTAACACTGTAGATTATTTTTGCATTTTAAAAACTTAAAATAACTACAGTATACAGTATATATTCTCTTGTGTCTGGCTTCTTTCATTCAACATTATATTTGGATATCTAGGAATAAACCTACCTAAGGAGACAAAAGACCTGTATGCAGAAAATTATAAGACACTGATGAAAGAAATTAAAGATGATACAAATAGATGGAGAGATGTACCATGTTCTTGGATTGGAAGAATCAACATTGTGAAAATGACTCTACTACCCAAAGCAATCTACAGATTCAATGCAATCCCTATCAAACTACCACTGGCGTTTTTCACAGAACTAGAGCAAAAAATTTCACAATTTGTATGGAAACACAAAAGACCCCGAATAGCCAAAGCAATCTTGAGAACGAAAAATGGAGCTGGAGGAATCAGGCTCCCTGACTTCAGACTATACTACAAAGCTACAGTAATCAAGACAGTATGGTACTGGCACAAAAACAGAAAGATAGATCAATGGAACAGGATAGAAAGCCCAGAGATAAACCCACGGACATATGGTCACCTTATCTTTGATAAAGGAGGCAGGAATGTACAGTGGAGAAAGGACAGTCTCTTCAATAAGTAGTGCTGGGAAAACTGGATAGGGACATGTAAAAGTATGAGATTAGATCACTCCCTAACACCATACACAAAAATAAGCTCAAAATGGATTAAAGACCTAAATGTAAGGCCAGACACTATCAAACTCTTAGAGGAAAACATAGGCAGAACACTCTATGACATAAATCACAGCAAGATCCTTTTTGACCCACCTCCTAGAGAAATGGAAATAAAGACAAAAATAAACACATGGGACCTAATGAAACTTCAAAGCTTTTGCACAGCAAAGGAAACCATAAACAAGACCAAAAGACAACCCTCAGAATGGGAGAAAATATTTGCAAATGATGCAACTGACAAAGGATTAATCTCCAAAATTTATAAGCAGCTCATGCAGCTCAATAACAAAAAAACAAACAGCCCAATCCAAAAATGGGCAGAAGACCTAAATAGACATTTCTCCACAGAAGATATACAGACTGCCAACAAACACATGAAAGGATGCGCAACATCTTTACTCATTAGAGAAATGCAAATCAAAACTACAATGAGATATCATCTCACACCAGTCAGAATGGCCATCATCAAAAAATCTAGAAACAATAAATGCTGGAGAGGGTGTGGAAAAAAGGGAACACTCTTGCATTGCTGGTGGGAATGTGAATTGGTACAGCCACTATGGAGAACGGTATGGAGGTTCCTTAAGAAACTACAAATAGAACTACCATATGACCCAGCAATCCCACTACTGGGCATATACCCTGAGAAAACCATAATTCAAAAAGAGACATGTACCAAAATGTTCATAGCAGCCCTATTTACAATAGCCCAGAGATGGAAACAACCTAAGTGTCCATCATCGGATGAATGGGTAAAGAAGATGTGGCACATATATACAATGGAATATTACTCAGCCATAAAAAGAAATGAAATTGAGCTATTTGTAATGAGGTGGATGGACCTAGAGTCTGTCATACAGAGTGAAGTAAGTCAGAAAGAGAAAGACAAATACTGTATGCTAACACATATATATGGAATTTAAGAAAAAAGAATGTCATGAAGAACATAGGGGTAAGACAGGAATAAAGACACAGACCTACTAGAGAATGTACTTGAGGATATGGGGAGGGGGAAGGGTAAGCTGTGACAAAGTGAAAGAGCGGCATGGACATATATACACTACCAAACGTAAGGTAGATAGCTAGTGGGAAGCAGCCGCATAGCACAGGGAGATCAGCTCGGTGCTTTGTGACCGCCTGGAGGGGTGGGATAGGGAGGGTGGGAGGGAGACGCAAAAGGGAGGGGATATGGGAACATATGTATATGTATAACTGATTAAATTTGTAAAAAAAAAAAAAAAACATTATATTTGGAGATAAACTCATATTGTTGTATATTGCAGCCCATTACTCTGTTATGTGAATACATCATAATTTATTTATCCCTTCAAACATTTGGGTTGTTTCCAGTTGTTGGATATTAAGAAGAACGCCGCTATGAATATTCTTTTACTTGCCTTTACGTGTATATATATATAAAAAAATAAAAAACAAATCTTGATCCTTTCCTTATCTTATTCACAAACTTAATAGTGTTGTTGAACCCTAGTTAGTGTGCTCAACACACAATGAGCCCAAACAAACCAAAACATCGGAGTTTGGAGCAGAGAAAGGTTTACTGAAAGGGCCAAGCAAGGAAAACAAGTGACTTGTGCTCAAAAAAGCCCAAACTCCCCAATAGTTTTCAAGGAAGAGTTTTTACAGGAAAAAGTTGAGGGAAGGGCTGCAGGGTGTGTAACCTTCCTCTGATTTGGTTGGTGGTGAGGTAACGGTGTGGGGTTCCAAGAATCTCAATCATCAGCCTCCTGGTTCCAACCAGTCTGGGCCCATGTGCTTGTGCTCAGCCTGAAGTTACCATCATCCACCTGGTGGTGGGGAGGCTAGTTCCTGTAGAAGAATGCAGAGACATATTGTTCTGTATATTCCTTGAGGAGGAACCAGTACCCTGCCCCATGCTGTACTCCTGTTTCTTTCTGCATTCTCTCACTGCCCTAATTAGTAACTATTTGAATATGCTCTTTGGAACTCAGGTAAGGTCTAGGAGGCTGAAAACCTTTTTCCTACAAACCAGAAATGGGGGACACAGAAAGTCTTTTGGGCCCAAGAGGGCCCCACAGGGGCCTGCTCAGTTTCGACCCCCGCCCCCCACCTTTTCTTTGATACTCTTCAATCTTGAGGGGAACAGGTGTTGAACAAGAAAGGGAATAACACTTTGGATAGAGAGGTTAATCATAAATTTGTCAGAGGAACTCGATTTTAGGACTCATTTTCAATAGTATGTGGATTATAGATCTAAAGGTGAATGGTAAAGAAATGTAGATTCTAAATCAGTGCTGTTCAATAAAACTTTCTGTAATAATAGACATATCTTACACCTGCACTTGTTACCGAGTCCAAGCTCGCTCTGCTCGCCGCAGACAGGCCAATGAATCGGAGACGAGGTGCTGATGTTGCCGAAATACTGGCTTCCCTGTGCACCGATGCCGAACAGAAACACGGAGGCAGAGATTTTGGAGGAAGGGAGAGATGGCTTTATTTTTCTGCCAGGCAGAAGGGAAGACACAGCAGGCTAGCGCCGCAAGAACTGTGCCCTCCTGTCCTGGGGAATCACAGGGTGTCTTATAGGTGGGCAGTCCAGGATAAGTGATAAGGATCAAAGTGGTGAAGGTCTTGCATTCTTCTTCTTCTTGCAGTATTTTAAAACAGTCACTGCTGGCTTCAGGCAACCTGGTAATTGGGTCCGTTTATCTCTGGGTTATGGCCTGCGTAAACAGCTACAAGGGGTGATTTGCTACAAGAGAATGCAGTGAGAGTAAATGCTAGAGGCAGGGAACAATTCATATGGAATCAGAGTAATTAGCTTTGTGAAGTACAAGTCTAGTTACAAGTGTTCATTAGTAGTAACAGCTAAAGAATAACCAAGATTGCTTAGCTCTTTCAGGCCTGTTTATGCTGTTTTCCCAGCCTGTTCACTGTTGCTTGTTTTCCTTGTTTATCAGAAAAGTCTCATTTCTATTTTTGCTGCAACAAATTCCCCACTGCTAGTTCATTCCCTCCATATCAATGGAGGAAGGGAAACGGGCGCCCTTCTTGTCTGACTGAGGACAAAACTTCAGTTTTGCTCCATTTGACAAACACCAGCTGTCCAGCCCAGGGGCCCATCTATCTTCCATTTCAAATCCCCCCTGAGACATGAACCCCAAGAAATCTTTATTGGGAGGATGAGGGACTATGGTCTGTCTTCTGTAGCTGGCTGGCAAGGGGCTCATAGACCCCACCTAGTTGGGGTCATGGAGCTCTTGCCCTGTTTTATTAAGGGGCCCCACGGTGACTTCTGCTGTTATTTTGGCAGGATCTGTTCTTAGAAATAGCTGGAATCTTTGCATCTTCATTATCTTGATGTGAACCTGTTGTACTCTGGAGGAGACAGAATTTAACAAGTAGTTTTTTTAAAAAAAAAAAAAGAGGCCAAAGATTAGTAAAAGAATTATTGTAACCAGGGGCCCACGCAAGAGTAAGAGCCACGTTTCGTTTGGTAGTAATTTTGATCTTAGTCCAGATAAAGTCAGCACTTGGGTTACCCTGTCCAAAGGAATGGAGCCATCTGGCGTGGTCATGTACATTTTTGATGTCCTTTTTATTAACCCAGTGTGATTGATGTCGGTATAACAGACTCAGAAGTAGTTGGAGGAGTGACAACCTGAACATTTATAGACAAAATAGATCTTATCTCTTTTTAGGAGAATAAGCCTGAATCCCAGTCAAGACTTGGCACTTTGAGGAGACCTGTAAGCAGGTTGCCAGTTGGCTAGGTTTATCCAAGTAGGTTTTAATTTTTGATGTGGTGTTAACACAAAAAACAAAGCAGTTGTCACCATTAACAATTTTTTATGCTTCTCTAGGTATGAGAAGATGCAAGATTTGGGGCTCATAAAATCTTTTCCTGAAAATATCTAACCATCTGAAGGACTGTTCTGTTTTTCCCAGAGCACAGAGTGCCTCATTCCTGATCTCCACACTGAATTCCTTTCAGGGGGTGTTGAAGGTCACCAGCTACAGTGGCTCATGATTTAAGCCTTGTAGAAGTAGATGGAAAGTGTCAGTTTTTAGTCAGCAGGGCTCCTTTATGGTCATAAGTTCAACCATGGTTTGGCGCATTTCATGACCATTTTGTCCCATGTTGCTAGGAATGCTCATTCCCAGGTCTGGCAAAGATTTTGCTGATAGGGCACTCCATGTGCTATTACTGGACTAGGCCTTTACTGTATCCAAAAGTCTCTGGACCTGTCTTCCTAGTCTTTCATGGTCCAGGAAAATAATCCCTCTTGTTGCTTCTCCCCATATCTAGAGTTAGACTACTGCAATCATTGATCTCATATGGAACTATATATCACCATTTTATCAGAGGATCAGTCACACATTTGGTAACATAAGAAACAACAATATTCTTTTGAAATAGGCAAAATACAAATAACATAGCTAGCAGTATTAGTAAAGTCATAAGTAAGAATTAAGCCAAGAACTTCCATTAGGTGCAGCCCAGTATATCTCAGGTCATCTAACTTATTAGTGTGTTCTGTACCAATCCTTATCTTTCAGGGAAACTATATATTGGCACTGTCCATAAGGCGTCCAGTCCAGTTTCTTAGCGTTACTAGACTGATTATCCTTAGTATGATTTATTTGTTCCTAGCATAGGGGAGTCTTTAAACTTAAATTACCATAGCCTGGTGTTAATTACATAAATCCATCCCATAATTGTGGGAGGTTTTATTCCTTGGCTGAAATTTTGCTTGTTGCTCTGATTGAACTTTGAGTAATAGAGGAAAATTCAGATTTATGGTCAGCATCAGAGCAGGTACTATTAACTGGTCAGGTAAGGGGATCTCATCTAGTAATATCAACAGTGGCCTGAACATGATTATAATTTTCCTTTTAAGATAAATTTCCTAAGAGTCAACCAATTACAGCCTTGGAGTAGAGAAATCCACTCAGGTAACCCAGAAGTACTAGACATAGGTAATTGGCCACAAATCAACAATTGGATCGATTTTTAAAACTAGCATAGGATCGTGCCTATGATAGAAAAACATTTGATTCATATACAAAGGTCCAAGAAGTCAAGAAAACATTAGAAATGGTCATACAAGTCAGGTCCAGGATCGTGGGTAAGCTGTCTACTTTTGATGTCTTCTTCTCATCCTGGTGTGAGTGTAGTTTCTTCTCTGTTTGAGCGTTGTTTTAAGGTGATTTTGAGGTCAGTCATTCTCTCTGATAAGGGTCCTTTCATCCAGGTTGGAGATAGTCCTTTAAATTGTGTCCTTTCCAGTATGTATAATTCCCTGGTTGTAAGTCATAGGGCATCCGATCTTCATCTAAAGATAGACTACTGAAATAAGCTTTAGAAACAAACTTAGAGTGTCCTTTAATAATCTAATTAAACTTTTAGCAATATAACATAACAGCAAGGAACTATCTGGGAAGTGAGTCTTGGTAAACACAGACCTTAATTAACAAAACTAGAATTTAATATTTAGTGAAACATAATTTTTTTCCATTGTGAGGGCATTAATCTTGTAGCCAGGGAAGGCTTTATCCTATCAAATAAAATGAGATTTGTCAGGGAGCCAGAAAAAGCCAAGTGGCCATCTTGGATTTTCCATGGCCCTGACTGTTTAATTTACAGCTATTGTTTACCCATGTTAAACTTTTTGACTTAGGAATAGACCGTTGCCATGCTACAAAGACATCAGGATAGCAAAAGTCTGACAATGAGGGGCTAATTTGTGTAGAAGCTAAATGAACTTTATCTACGTGTGCCAAAATCTTCATAGATCATTTTGAAATAATACTTATTTACTTAACCAAAATAACGAGAGATTTTAAAAGCACATACAAATCACTGAAGGCAAAGAAATTTACATAATCTGTTATTAAGAGCAGCACTCCAAGAAAACTTTGTTCTCTTAACAGAGAGAGAGAACCAAATTTCAGTCGGGTCTCAACAAACTTGGTCTGATGATTTATATAACTGTAATTGATCATATAGGCTTTTTTGCTTGCTGAAATTTTTATAAGTGGTCTCAGAGTGAACTTTTAAAAGACCTCTCAGGAAAGTCACACCAAGGGTTTGTCACAGATTTTGCTTACCAGATCTAGGTGAATTCCTCCCTTTTCAGGTTCCCCGAAATACCTTGAGATTTTTGTACCTGTGAGATAGCTTTCCTAATTTATCTGATAAAGCTGCTGGGGACCTAAGAGTTTCCAATCTCTGGAGGGAGCAGATAGAGAGAAAAGATAAATGTTTTAATTTTACACACAGATGTAAATTACCAAATTATTGTAAATCATAAGTAGCTTGAGGAGAAGAGCTTCTTTATATCCAGTTTATCATTATGGTCTGAAAGTCAGAAACTTGTGTTTATCCAAAAGTCCTTTTTATAAATCTTCTTGAAGAGGAATCATTTTTGCAAAGGCATAAGAGTAAAACCGTGTAAGTGTCTATAATGACAAAAGACTTAAGGAACGTTTAAAATCTTATTACAATGTAATTAACAAGGTAACTTGGTTACTGTTGTGACATATGACACTTACGATAATAACTAGAACTATAACTGATAACATTTTACCATGACATATCAGAATTTTTTGAAATTCCATATATAATTTCTAGAATATCTGTATTAGTAACAATTACCATACAATATAACCTAAGAAGATTTATTACACATTTGACAATACTTCCCATGTACTTTTAAAATATCAAATGAACATAATTAGTGTAATATCTCTCTTTGGGATGTTTCAGGGGCCCTTTGAAGCATCCCAAAGTTAGCTAGAGGTCAAAGAAACTTCACTACAATTTGATTTGGGAAGTTTTATAAAAAAAAAAAAAAAAGGGTTTAGAACACTCAGTCACATAAGATCATATGTCACTGTGAAACAACAGTTATTCACTTAGCCAAAGTAACAGTAAAAGACTTTAAAGGCAAATATAGACCTGATCACTTAAAAGGTAAAGAATTAAAATCTGTCATCCAAGGCAGTTCAACATCTTAAGAAAACTTGTACCATGCACAAAACTCTTTTCTCGGGGTCCACTTTCCACAAACTTTTTCTTATCACTTTCTGTATCCATCAACTTATTTTCCCATTCAGAAACAGCCACCTGTAAGTCAGTCCTACTTCCTTTTTCCTTAATAAAATGCAATTCCATTCCTCATACCTTTTTTAAAAATAAATTTATTTATTTTTGGCTACATTGGGTCTTCGCTGCTGCACTCGGGCTTTCTCTAGTTGCGGCGAACTGGGGGGTTGCAGTGAGCAGGCTTCTCATTGCGGTGGCTTCTCTTGTTGCGGAGCACGGGCTCTAGGTGCGCGGGCTTCAGTAGTTGTAGCTCGCGGGCTTCAGTAGTTGTGGATCCCGGGCTCCAGAGCGTAGGCTCAGTACTTGTGGCGCACGGGCTTAGTTGCTCCGCGGCATGTGGGATCTTCCCGGACCAGGGCTCGAACCCATGTCACCTTAATTGGTAGCGGATTCTTAACCACTGTGCCACCAGGGAAGCCCCCTCATACCTTTTTTACTAAAAACATACATCCTACTTTCCTTAAGCAACCATGAACTATCCTTTATATCAGCACTCTGTAGGTTGGTAAATATACATCCAAATAATAATTTTTGAAGAATGTGCTTTCTTATAGAAAACATCTCTGTGTGGCACCAAACACATTTTTTAATAGTTCTAAATCTTTTGTTCCTCTGTAAAAGGAAGCCAATGTTCAGTAATTACAGTTTCAGTATCTTATTTTATTTGGAAATGGACTAGTTATTTAATAAACTTCCATCCTTTAACTTAATTTAGCACAACTCTAAATGTTTTAAGTTGTCAAATATCTAGAGAGATTATTCTTAAGTAGACGTTCCTAAAGCATAATTATTCCTAAAAAGTTCATCCAAGGTTCTTACTTTATTTGCATTTTTTTTTCTTGGAAGTTTCTTCACATCGAGTTATCTTCATTGCTGACAAATTTGTAACAGATATAATAAGATCTTATTTAGTTTCTATTAAACCTAGGCACAATAAAAGTATTATACTTAATGTTGCTGGCTCTAAAGACATGTCTATATTGATTAGATCAACAAACTTAAACATTAAACCAGGTATTAATTTAATATTGAATATTTCCCAGGTCACATGAACCTGAAATTTATTTAGCCTAATTTTTCTTGTATTTAGAATTGTTTAATTTGTAAGCGCTTACTTTTCTTTTAAGCTAATTAAATAGAGCTCATTTACAAATTAACCTCAGCAATATTATCCAAAGACAAAAACACATACTGCGACATACACATATATCCAGACAGAGAGAGCTCTCATAGTTTTCACTTGAGATTTAAAATGTCTCTTTGCCTCTTTTTTTTTTTTTCTTCTTTTTGGCTTGAAGTTCTACTAATTAACCCAAGGCTGAAGTCTCAGGTAATGTGGGCTGTGTTTGTAGCTCAAGGACATGATAAGAGGTAACTTCAAGCTTTGTCCTAGGTATATTTTTGTTCTCTCAGGGTCAGAATTTTGAAGAGAAATTGTTTAACAAGGTAGCTTTTTCTAATTGCATATGCAAAAAGGACTGGTTTTTGCAATTTTAAGAAAAATTTTATTTTAACCAATTTTCTCTGGAGTCTAAAGAATATTGTGGCCATACTGTCGAAAATCATCTTTCTTTCTGTGGTCATGGTTTCATAGCTAAAATTTAAACCAGATAGTGCTCAAATTGGCTCTGATAACAGGGGCAGACTGGCTGATAAAATGTTGTCCCAGCAGGGATTGGCCCTCTGGGGAGGTGGGGTCTTAGTTTGATCAGAAGAATCTGAAGGAGTAAGGGAACTTGCAGGAGTCGGGGAAGCTTGGTTCCCCCACCCTGAGAGTTGGGAGAAGTTAGAAGGGGATCATTTAGAGTGTCAGAAGAGTTGGGGTTTCTTCCCTCAGGCTTTTGGTTATGGAGCCACCCAAAGCAGGATTATAATAAAAGGGACATAAATTCCTGAACATAAGGGAACCTCAGTCCATTATCCCATCCTGTGGCAACAGAGATCTAATTGTAGGAGACCCATTTTCAGGTCATTTTTCTTTGTCATTGGATCATAGCTATAGGTCGACCAGTCATTTAACACTTTCCCCAAGGGTCCCCAGGTTGGGGTGGAACCTTAGGGGAAGCGCTTCCCATTTTGGCTCGAGCAGTTGGTAACAGACGTTAGATGTTAGCGCGCTCAAATCAAAACATAAACCTTCACCTCGTCAGCTGGAAGTCGCACATAAAACATAAACCGTAAAAGGAAACAGAAAAGGGATGCTCAAAAAGAAAGAGGAGAAACATATGGCGGAGACGCGCCCAAACGTGACTTCCGAGTCCCACTCAACCTGGACCGTTGCCCCAAAGCGGCGCCTTACATCAGAATCTTCCTTTGCAAGGAGAATTCCACATCAGAAATTTCCCTGTGCAAGGAGAATTCCACATCAGAATTTTCCCTTTGCAGGGAGAATTCCACATCAGAATTTTCCCTTTGCAGGGAGAATTCCACATAAGGATTTCCCCTTGCAGGGAAATTCCCAAATTGGAACCGAAGTTCCCGTACAGGGACAGTCAAAGGTCATGGAGTGCACTCCGGGAGACTCACCGTAGGTGCTGACAGGTGCGTCTCGACTTCCAAACGCCCTCTTTCTGATCCTCCAATATTTAGTGTGTTCTTGGAGAGGAAGTCCAGGCCGACGAGGGCATGAGAAGAGAAGGTGTCCTCAAGGCAAAAGGAGCCTCGGCAGCTGCTAGGTTAGCCTCTCCCCCATTCTACGCCGCAGCCTCGGAGTTCCACAGCCGAGTCGGCGGGCCGGGTGTGACCCGGGCACAGCCCTGTGGCAGGGAGTCCCTGGCAATCTGGACTCAGAGATATTCTCCGACCCTCTGCTCTCCTGAAGGAGGCTGGCGTACAGAGAGATTCCCGAGCTTCCGATCAAGCCCAGAGGCCCTGTGGGGCTGCCTGCCCGTGAGCAGATCCCCATGTTACCGAGTCCGAGCTCACTCTGCTCGCTGCACGACAGTCCAGTGAATCGGAGAGGAGGTGATGAGGCAAGGAATACGACTTTATGCGGAATGCCGGCAGACCGAGAAGATGGCAGATTACTGTCTCTGAAAAACCGTCTTCTCAGGATTTGGATGCCAGAGAGGGGTAGGAGATGAGGAAGTAAAGTAAAAAGGCCTTAAGTTTGCAAATATCTCCTGGAGTGGCCAGCCTCGGTGAGGGGATGTGTAAATTTCTTCTTTCTTGCAGCCATCCACAGGTGGGCGGGGTCAGATTGTCTTCCGGTAAGCTGAACAGAGGCACTTTAGTTTAACATTCAGGTAGAGGGGCAGGGTTCCCTGAGGCCAGCCATTATGTATGATTATAATAACAAAAGCAACGAAAAGCAAAGGTTAAAGTGAAAGAAACAGATCAAACATGGAGTCCAATTTAGCTCTTCCCTGTTACAATTCCCCACTGTCAATGTCCATTCCACAATCTTGTGGAAAAAGGGGTGACAACGTTTTAACTCTTCAGTAAGATGGATCTTTCTGGGAGTGTCTGCCATCGGTGTCAGAGTTCCAAATGTTGAGATTTGTCTTTTGTTCCGCTTTGGAAGAGTCTACTTTACACCTGTAGACTTAAAAATATTTACAGCCTAAAAGTTGAGAGTTAACAGGAATTTTGAGGGCTTCTAGCTCAGGAGGCCACATCTCAAGTTAAGGAATTTAGCATTTTTCTATGTATGGGAAGATGCAAGAGTCTGGGCTCAGTGAAGTCATTTCTTTGATATATACCACAACTATCTGGGGCCTGTATCCTGTATTTTCATATCCTGAGTTTCCTCAGGACTCACCATAGGGAGTGGTTGCAGTCTGATGGCTGCTAGATGACAGGTATTCTTCTCCTTCCTGAGTTTTCTCAGGCTTCACTGGCTCACGTTGGAGGGCTGCAATCCCTGATGATTGATCTTCTCCTCTTGGTCAGGAATTTGACCAATGTTTGGGAGACATTTTATGACCAAATTTTGTCCCACAGTGCTGGGAGGCTTATCTGAGGTCAGGTGAAAATTCTTGATATGCTACTCCAGGTGCTAATTTTCGGATTAGGCCCTATTGATAATTAAAGATTCTCTGGATTCTCTAATTATGATCCAGAAGACATTTTCCCTTGTTGCTTCTTCCCATACCTAGAATCACATTATTACAATTTTTTATGTTATAAATGTGATCTATTTACTTAAGATGTTTAGCCATAGAAGAAGTTTTGTTGGAGGCCTTGTTACACACTAGGTACTACAAGAGGCAACAATCTTATAAAATAGACAGCATATAAGTAATGTAGCTAGTAACATTGACAAAGACATAGTGCAGCAGGGAGACACAAAGCACAAACTATTTGGAAACAAAGAACAAATTAAAACAATGATTAGTATAATATTAAGTCCACAGGAGAGCCAGCTAGGGACAACAAATTCTGGCAGGATCAGTAGAGAGAAAAAAAAGGTTTCATCTTTGTTTACAAAGGCATACTTTATCAACTTGTTGTAGGTCATAGCATAAGAGAAAAGGTTTTTCCGAAAAACAAAGATTAAAGCCAGTATATTTCCCAAAGTCATAAAGTTATAAATCATATTTACCAGTTCATTCAGTGCCATGTAATTAATTCCCGTTGATCTGGATGAAATAATCAGGCTTCCCATTAGTCTTGTCATTTGTTACCCAATCCAGTGATATTATCTAAAGGCTATCAGAAACTTATATTTGTTTAAAAGTTCCTTTTTTATCAGCCTTCTTGAAAATCTTCATTTTGTAAAAGCATCAGGACAAAACTTAAAATAGCATAGTTAAAGATTTGAGTACAATGCAATTAGCAGGAAACTTGGATATACCATTTCAGAATAACTAGTATTATGATTGATAACATATCAGGACATATCAGATGTTAGGGATTCCATATAAATTTTGGAATATCTATATAAATGACATTTATCCATACACTATAACCTAAGGTTCATCTCCAACCACTTGACAATGTTTTTGAAGTAATTTAACATACCAAATAAACCTAGTTTGACATTTCTCTCTGAGATGTCTCATAGTTGTTCTTTCGAAGTATCCCATAGTCAGCTGGAGGCTAAAAAGCTTAGATTTGATATTTGGGAAGTTTGTTAAAAATATCAAAACAGTTTTAAAACACAAAAGGTCGCTGTGAAACAATACTTATTCATTTAACTAAAGTCACAAAACGATTAAAAGAAAACAAATATGCATCACCTAAGGGCACAGAAACTTATATAATCTGTTATCAAAAAGAGCACTTCTAACAGAGAGAAATCAAATTCCAGTCTTGTATTAGCTTACTTAAAAAAAAATCCACTTACTTAGTTAACTTCAATCTAAATTTAGTTAATCCTGACCAGGTACAAAACTTTCTCAGCAAAATGTAATTCCATTTCTCATACCATCTTAACACACATTCTACCACACTGAAATGTTTTATTGTTTTCAGTAGCTTTAATTAATGTATTTAAATTAGAATCCCCTACTCTTAAAAACCTTGATTTCTAATGACAACCAAGAGGCAAGTAATAGTTACTAAAATCTGGAGAAACTATTTTAGATGATTTTTAGAAGGTAATTGTTTTTAGTTTACCTAAAAACACTTATCTCATTTATATTTAAAGTTTCATCATATCAAGTTATTTTTCTTGCTGACAAATTTGCAACAGATACAACAAGATTTCATTTAACTTCTATTAAATCTAGGTGCAGTCAAAGTACTATACTTAATGTTGATGGCTCTAAAGAACATGTCTATATTAATTAGATCAACAAACTTAAAGATTAATACCAGGTATTAATTTAATACTAAATATATCCCAGTTCACGTGAACCTGAAACTCATTTAGCTTAATTTCTCTTATATTTAGAATTGTTTCGTTTGTAAGCACTTACTTTTCTTTAAGCCAGCTAAATAGAGGTCATTTACAAATTAACTTCAGCAATGTTATCCAAAGACACATACAAACACACAAGCAAACAGAGAGGCATCATAGTTCCCATTTTAAAATTTCAGCCCTGAGTCAGGTACAGCAATGTAGACTCCATCAGTTTACAAAAGAGGTTGGATTAAAGTTGGGATTCTGGCAGATGGAAAAAATCAAGCTCACTTGTCTAGATGGCTAAAACCTTTCTACTAATATTTATGGAAAGCAAGTCAAGTTCTAAATTACTGTACCCTCTTTTTTTTTTCTTAATTTGCATTTTAAAAAGATGGCAGAGAAAAGGGTTTCTGAGAAGACCAGATAGGACATTTGTATCTCAAAGATACAGGCAAGTTTCTCCTAGGATGACTTTGTTTCCCCTTTGTTTAATATTTACAAGCCTCTTAAGATCACCTGTATCTATTAGAAAATCAATCAACTTGTTCCCCACTGTCAATGTTACCTGGGGCTCCTGTGGGGAAATCAGAATCGGATGCCTCATGTCCAAGGGAGTCCCCTGGCCTCTTACAGGATATCGGGGCAGGGGAAATTGCCCAGCTGCAGAAGTACCTCCCGGTCCAAATTGGGTGCCCTGTCGGGTCTTAGATTGTGATATTAAAAGAGGTCCCTGTGCTCCAGTTTTTAACATAGAAACTTCTATTTAATCCCCACGGGTAAGGGAAACAGGAGGTGGTGAATATGATGGTGGCATGGGGTGGGGACAGTTGGAACAACTGCTGGTGCAGCCTGCTTGGCCATTGGGGAAGCTGGATAGGCTGGAGGGCGGGTTTAAGTTTTGAAATAATATGTCCCCACTCTCATTTTCTCCCTCTTCCCTTGTAGAACAGATTTCCCTTTGTGTTTCCTTTCAGACTGCTGCACCATAAGGTGGCAGCCCTCTGACTCCATTTCCTCCTGATGCAATAGCATAAATGCTCCTACATATGGAATCTCATCTCTTTTCCCTGCTCTTTTGCAGAACATTTCTAACTTCAAGGTTGTATAATAATTGAGTGAGCCATTCAGGGGGCATTGTTCTTCTGATCCTAACATATATTAGGTCCACACACTATTACAATAGTATATCATGTCTTTCTTAGTCATAGACTCACAGCTATGTTTTGCCCATTTATCTAATTACACCCCAAAGGGCTTTCCTTTGGGATAGACGGAGTAGTTCCCATTTTTATAAGTTTGATAACACCAAAACACAAAAGACGCAGACAAGTTCCAACAGAAAAGGCACTAACAAATTCCAGCATCGATGCACACAAAACCAAGACAAAACCAATGAACTAGTTCCCAGATGGGTAGACTTACCCTGCAAAACCAATGAACTAGTTCCCAGTGAACCAGTTCCCAGAATCAGGTAGAGTCCAACAATTCTCCCCGCCAGCAGGGTATCCCAACCAGATTGGCTTGTCCTGTAAAGGAAAAGCCCACATTGAGGGGGAAATTTGTTCCTGGCGTGCACACTGGAGCAACTTACCCTCCAGAATCGAATCGAGTCCATTGACTTGTAGCCCCAGATGGAACCGAAGTTCCCCTAATAGAACCAAAGATCCCCAGGTGGAACTGAAGTTCCCCAAATTGGAACTAAAGTTCCCCAGATGGAACCGAAGTTCCAGAATCAAATCAAGTCTGTCAACTCGTAGCCACAAATTGAAGTTTATCAGTTCCTTGCTTCAACTGCCAAGCGCTGGGGTAGCTGGTTCCACTTCAGGAAACTTTGAAGGGAATATCCTCAGGACAAATGGTCCTGGCAGCTGTTAGGGCCTTGCCCCAATATTCCCTGACCGGGTCTGGCTAGCTACTAGCAGCAAGGCTCTTGGGTGGCTCGCCAAATTTGTCACCGAGTCCAAGCTCTCTCTGCTCACCACACGACAGGCCAATGAATCGGAGACGAGGTGTTGAGTCAAGGAATACGACTTTATTCAGAAAGCCAGCAGACCAAGAAGATGGCAGACTAGTGTCTCTGGAAAACCATCTTACCTGGGTCTGGATGCCCATTTCTTTTATAGAATCAGAGAGGGAGAGGTGGTGAGGAAGTAAAGTAAATGGGCCAGCAGTCTTGCAAAACATCTCCTGGAATGACCAGCCTTGGTGAGGGGATGTGCTAGTTTCTTTTTTCTTGCAGCCATTCACAGGTGGGCAGGGTTCCCCGAGGCAGGCCATTATGTATGGTTATAATAACAAAAGCAATGAAAAGCCAAGGTTAAAGTCAAAGAAACAGATCCAACATGGAGTCCAATTTAGCTCTTTCCTGTTACACACTCTCCAATGTTATAATCCCTACTGTATGCCATTACTGAGTATTTTATTAATTTTTAAAAAATATTTATTTATCTATTTATTTAGGCTGCATAGGGTCTTAGCTGTGGCATGAAGACTCTTAGGTGGGGAATGCGGGATCTAGTTCCCTAACGAGGGATTGAACCTGGGCTCCTGGCATTGGAGGCACAGAGTCTTAACCACTGGACCACCAGAGAAGTCCCCTATTGAGCACTTTAAATGTAGCTAGTGCAACTGAGAAACTGAACTTTTAACTTAATGTAATTTTAATTAATTTAAATAGCCATATGCTGCTAGTGACTACCATATTAGAGAGTACAGTTCTAAAAGATAAAATAGGAGGTCATCTTTATAACTTTACGGATATTTTATTTATTTATTTATTATTTTTGGCTGTGTTGGGTCTTTGTTGCTGTGCGCAGTCTTTCTTTACTTGCAGCAAGCAGGAGCTACTCTTCTTTGCAGTGCATGGGCTTCTCACTGCTGTGGCTTCTCTTGTTGCAGAGCACAGGCTCTAGGCGAATGGGCTCAGTAGTTGTGGCACACAGGCTTAGTCGCTCCACGGCATGTGGGATCTTCCTGGACCAGGGTTCAAACCCATGTCCCCTGCATTGGCAAGCGTATTCTTAACCTCTGTGCCACCAGGGAAGTTCCCATCTTTATAACTTTATGATAGAGGAAGGATGTTTTCCTTTTTTTTTTTTTTTTTTTTTTTTTTTTTTTTTTTTTGTGGTACGCGGGCCTCTCACTGTTGTGGCCTCTCCCGTTGCGGAGCACAGGCTCCGGATGCACAGGCTCAGCAGCCATGGCTCACGGGCCCAGCCGCTCCGCGGTATATGGGATCCTCCCAGACCGGGGCACGAACCCGTATCCCCTGCATCGGCAGGCGGACTCTCAACCACTGCGCCACCAGGGAGGCCCGGATGTTTTCCTTTTTAAAGGTTGCAGAAAGCACTAATCATAAGGAAAGAAAACTTGATAAATTAGACTGTATATTAAACTGCTGCCAACTGAAAAAAGATGCACAATGTGAGAATCGTGAGTTAAGTTTTATTTGGGGCAAAATGAGGACTACAACCTGGGAGACAGCATCTCTGATAGCTCTGAGGAACTGCTCTGAAGAGGTGGGGGGGTTAGTATATATGTGATTTTGGTGAAGCGGGGTACGTGCAGTCAAGCACACATTTCGGAAGAGGCTTGCTGGTAGACATGAGAAGGTTGCTGCTAGTCACCAGGAGCAGATGTGTCCATTGATTTTAGTGTTTTTCTAGATATGAGAAGATGCAAGAAATTGGGCTCATAAAATCTTCTCCTGAAAATATCTAACTATCTGAAGGCTTGTTCTGCCGGTTTTTTCCCAGGGCACAGAGTGACTCATTCCTGATCTCCACCCTGAACTCTTTTCAGAGTGTACTGAAGGTCAGTGACTGCAGTGGCTAATGACCTAATCCTTGTAGAGGCAGATGGCAAGTGACAATTTTTAGTTGGCACCACCATGCGTTCAAATTAGAATTTTCTGTTTATCAAAAGATAGTTAAGATAATTCAAATGCAAGACACACAATGGGAAGAGATATTTGTAGCACACTTAACTGGCAAAGGACACATCCAGAATATATGAAAAGCTCCTAAAAATAAATGAGAAAAAAAGCAGAAAATCCAATTTAAAAAGAACAAGTAATTTGAACAGAAAGATATCAAAATGGCCAATAAACTTTTTTAATTATCAGGGAAATACAAATTTAAATCACTACACAATATTACTACATCCCCAGCAAAATGGGAAACATTAAAAGACTGACAATATCCAGTGTTCATGAGGATGTGCAGTAGCTGGCTGGATACAAAATGTGTATTGTACAACTTCTTTGGAAAACTCTTTAGCTGTAACTACTCAAATTGAACATTTACATCCTTATGAGCCAGCAATTCCATTATGATGTCCATAAGACTCTTTGATTTTTAATAGTATGAGTCTGTTACCAAGGGTATGCTCATTTTTGTTTGCCCTCAGAAAGTCAGTTTGTGAATCTGAAAGAGAACTGGACTCAAATCTGGAAATGCAGTTAGAAGCTGCCTTTAAGAAGGGCCTTCAACAACAACTAGCATCCCTTCACCAGCAGTCCTCCAAAAGGTAACCTAATTAGTACTTGAGGAAGTGGGCAGACAACTAAGATAATGAGAGGCAGGCAGTTGAGTGGGAGAAGATATTTGTAATACTTAAATGTCTACAAAGACTTGAATTCATGAAACATAAAGGACTCCTATAAATCAGTAAAAAACAGACAACCCAATAGAAAGATGGGCATGAAACATGAATACACAAGAAGGATATCAAAATGAAAAAAAAAAGTAGGATATCCAAATAACCAATAAACATAGGGAAAGATGCTCAACTTGATTAGACACCAGGAAATCATAAAATAAAATCACAATGAGGTACAAATACACACCCACCAGATCCATTAAAATAATAGATAGGCAACATCTTGTTTGCAATGATGAGGGAAATATAAATTGGTACAATCACATTATAAAATTGTTTGGCAGTATTCATTAAATATTAAAGCTGACATATGTCTACCCTACTACTCAGCAATTTCACTCCTATTTCCAACAGATATGGATACATATACTCTCTAAAACACATGCAGAAAAGTGTTTTGTAGATCTAGTCCTTTTATTTTCTAGGAGGATAGTAATTAATCCTCAGTTAACATCAATTGATATTGAGCTTTGATAAATACTAATGCATGTGGTGCATTTCTAGGCTAATCACTACAATAAAAATGACAGAGTGAGTAACTTCTGCTTGGAAGAGAGAAAAAAGATAGAATGATTAAAAGTTATTAATCCAACAGAATTCAAGGATGGAGAAAAGAGAGGGGACACAGAACAGATGGAACCAATGGAAAGCACAAAGAAATATGGCCTATTTAAATATAAACGTATTAGTACTTATGTTCAATGTAAGTGGACTAAATCTTCCAGTTAAATGACTTATTAGAGTGGAAACAGTAAACAATATTTAATTATATGCATTTTATAAGCAAAACATCTAAAACAAGAAATACTGAAAGGTTGAAGTTGAAAAGAGATTTGAGGGACTTCCCTGGTGGCACAGCAGTTAAGTATCCACCTGCCAATGCAGGGGACACGGGTTTGAGCCCTTGTCTGGGAAGATCTCACATCCCACAGAGCAACTAAGCCCGTGTGCCACAACTACTAAGCCTGTGCTCTAGAGCCCGCAAGCCACAACTACTGAGCCCACGTGCCACAACTACTGAAGCCCACATGCCTAGAGCCCATGCTCCACAACAATAGAAGCCACCACAGTGAGAAGCCCACGTGCCGCAACAAAGAATAGCCACCGCTCATCACAACTAGAGAAAGCCCACATGCAGCAACAAAAACCCAACACAGTCAAAAATAAATTAATTAATTTTTTAAAAAGAGAAGAGATTTGACTGAAACATTAACAACAACACATAAAGCTTGTGTATCTAAATGAATAGACTCGGAATACCAATTCTGGAACCAGCTGCCTTTGTTGGGGTCCCCAAAGCCAGCCGGAAGACGGCAGGAACATTGGGTGTGTGCCCTTTGGCTGCAGGGGTTGCTGTGCCTAAGACCACACTGGCCCTGATTCTGATACCAGTGTGGACTTTGAACTTTTAAGATTTCTGGCATATGCTCTTGCATGTGCCACCTGCTCTCCTAGCAGCCACTCTTCTCTACACAGTGGAGACCTATGCCCGAGTTGGAGCACAGTCTCTATAGGTGATGGCTTTGATGCTCATCAGCTGAAATTATTTGTGATTATAAAAAATAAAACCTTTAAACAATAAACAGTATCAATAACAAAAATTTCCACTAAGAGAACATTGCCTGTCCTCTGGGCAATAGAATAGGCCTTGAAGATGCAGAGAAAAGAAATACAGACTGCTCTCCAGAATTTCAGTGTTAAGTGCAGCTGAAATCTCGGCAATAAAGGAGGTAAAATAGAGCTATCTACTTATTCTGCTTATGGCAGGTCACTGGCTTATGTGTCTTTCAGTTATTTCATATGTATTTATACAGCCCTGAAATATCTTCTATGGTTATAACAAATATTAAATCACTTGTCTTCATAGCAACTTACAAGGAAGGTATTATTACAATCCCTATTTTCCAAAATAGAAAACTAAGGTCCAGCATGTTTTCCTCACTAGAGCAGGACTCCACAGTTGTAATTTTCAAAGCTGGGACTAGAACTTGCCACTTGGCCCTGGAGTGCATGACCTTAACCACTGTGTTATGCTACCATTCTAATTTTAATGAGAATGTGAAGGTGCTTTGATTTTTCAGCTCATTTTATGTCTTTCACATCTCAGTTATTTATGTAATAGTTATTTTCAAGTCCTTGTCTACTAATTCTTTTATAAGTATCACTTATGGGTTTGTTTCTATTGATGGGTATCTCTCCTTGTCATGAATTGGATTTCTTGCATGTCTTGTCATTTTGGCCTGGAGGCTAGACACCATTAATTTTATGTTGGTGGTTGGTAGACTGTATATATGTGTGTGTGTGTGTGTGTGTGTATTGGTATTAGGGTTTTCCAGAGGACCTATTATATGTAATATACATATATCCCATTGTTTCTGTAACCAATATTATATTATATATAAAAGGAGATTTGTTATAGGAATTGGCTCACACAGTTTTGGAGGCCAAGGAGTCTCATGATCTGCTGTCTGCAAGCTGGAGAACCAGAAAAGCTGGTGGTATAATGCAGTCCAAGTCCAAAGGCCTGGGAAGCAGGAGCTTGGATGTTCAAGGACAGGAGAAGATGGATGTCCCAGATCAAGGAGGGAGAAAGAAAATTCACCCTTCCTCCACCTTTTTTAGTGCTATTTCGGCCCTCAACAGATTGAATGATGCTCGCCCACATTGGTGAGGGTGGATCTCCTTTGCTGAGTCTACCATACAAATGCTAATCTCTTCTGGAAGCATCCTCACAGAGACACCCAGAAATAATGTTTTACCAGCTATCTGGGCATCACTTCACCCAAACAACTTGACACATAAAATTAACCATCACAGAATTATTTTAAATATTTTTAGACTTTTTAAAATGATGCAGTTGCTTTAAAGAGCTTGGTCTTTGGAGGATACTATAAAAGCTTTGTAAGGCAGGACCAGGATAGGCTAATGTGGCTTTGCTAGTGGGCAATACATTTCTAAGGACTCTATAGCATGGCCCACCAGGTAGGAGGTTTTTCCATTCTGACTTCTGCGGACACAGAATGACCCACTTGAGTGACCCCGGGGATTGTTCATCTTGCTCCCCTATCCATGGTTCTTATCCAGCCTGGATAGTTTCCTCATGTGCATATACGCATTAGTGCCTGTGCAAAGAGTTCAGCAAACACCCATGAAGATCTCCAGAGTTCTCTCTGTGTGCAGCAACCTTCTCTTTATACTGTGGCCCTAGATTTATAGCTGCCTTTCCCTCCTCAAAATTTTATCCCTGTTTCCTTAACTTAATTCACTCTCTGCCTGGATCTCCTCATCACTGTATCCTGGAAGCTCTTCAGGCTCTGAGCTGGGGCAGCTGTGGGCCTCCCGTCACTTGCTTCCTGCCTCCAGACCACTGTCCTGTGCTCTTCTCATCCAGTGTCTGAAATATTTGCTTTACAAAGTTCATCTGGCTTTTTACTCATTTGATGTTGGAAGGAAGTCTGGATCTTGTTATTCCATTACAGGCAGAAGGGGAGGTTCTGAAAGGATTTTGAAATAAATTCTTGATTATTAACTTGGGACTGAGAATCTTTGTTACTTTTTTTAAAAAATTTATTTATTTATTTATTTATTTATTTTTGGCTGCATTGGGTCTTTGTTGCTGCATGCAGGATTTCTTTAGTTGCGGCAAGTGGGGGCTACTCTTCATTGGCGTGTGCGGGCTTCTCATTGCTGTGGCTTCTCTTGTTGCGGAGCATGGGCTCTGAGCATGGGCTCAGTAGTTGTGGTTCAAGGGCTCTAGGGCACAGGCTCAGTAGTTGTGGTGCACGGTCTCAGTTGCTCCGTGGCATGTGGGATCTTCCCGGACCAGGGCTCAAACCCGTGTCCCCTGCACTGGCAGGCAGATTCTTAAACACTGCACCACCAGGGATGTCCTGTTACTTTTATATAATGTAATTCTAGCTTAGTTCTTAGTGTTAAGAATGTTAGATTTTTATTTTCAATAGTGTGATTTTCCAAATTTTAACAGATTCACAAGCAAGGATTGTGAATTAATAGTGATTACCTCATGTTAAAATATCTTCATTTTTAAAAATTAGGTGATGACTGAAATATTAAAAATTTTAAGTCATTAAGAAAGAAAAGGAAACTCAGGGACAAGCGAAGCTTTCTGGTTACAACATTCCATCAGTCACTTTTCTTTCTGTCTAAACTTTCTGTCTCAGCCTCAGGACCTGCACCAGCTCTAAATTCCCCTCCCAGGTCCACAGGGGCATCTCTGAGGCTGACAGGGCCTGTGGCTCCCTGTACCTAGAGCTCTGTCTTTGTCTACAGAGTGGTAAGCAGAGGGTGATCAAGGCCCCTTCTGAGGATGGATTACATTCCTGAAACAAAGGATGAGCCCTTTCAGGCCATGAAATACTTAGTCAAAGTCCTTGTGTTCTGTGTTTTCAGATTTCGTTATTCATTAGTGAACTTGAACAATACCCAGGCACACAGATGCTTCCTGACAAGCCCTTGAGTACAGGGATTGGACATTACTTCTCCCAGTGATGCTGGGTTCTGACCTTCTTGTTAATGTTGTATCTTCTCCCACTGACAGACACAAAGGCATGTGTGGTCCTTGTCAGTGTAGAGGGAGGGTCTCTGAAAACCGCTCAGATATACAGAGTGAGTCATGCCAAGGTGCATCCACATTTCTCTGTCCCTTCCTGGCCAGTCCTTGCTGTAAGAATGGGGAATCCTTTGGAAGTTTCATCTTGAGTCAAGGAAGAAGAATCATGTACAGCAAAGACAACTGCCCAGAGTCTCAAGCCCAGGGCTACAAAGAAGAACTGGAAACAATGTCCCCAGATTAGTTTGTAAGACGAATATTCAAGAGGCCAAGTGAACACTGGCCCGTCATTATGGAGAAGCCCTACAGCCGAACCTGGGCCAGACTGGGAGGAACATATCCCCTCAGGTGTATGTCTCTTCTATATTACACTTCATGATCCTTAGGTGACCAACATGGGCTGGCCTACCTCATCACACTGCCCTGAGCAGAGTAGAGAATTATGAAACCAGCCTCTGCCCATGGTCGTGTCTTCACAAGACTGGAAAGGACTTCACACACTGAGCTTGCCCTGCCTCTCTCTCCTAGTTGCTCCTCAGTGACTGTGGCCCAAAGCAACAATGCTGAGGGAATCATCTGAGGATATTGTGCAGAATGTTCATGGCCCCTGAGAAAGGCAAGTTCAGAGGCAGAGAGCAAAGGAGTAGGTCTGGGCCGCCTAACCCAGCCCTGATGGTGTTTGTTCCAGCCAGCTCTTCCCTGTGCACATGGCCACCTCCCACTTCTCAGGACCAGCTCCAGGCTTGGTCCATCCACATTCCTGAGGGTCAGAGCTCTGGATCCACCCCTTCAAAAGTGAACTATATTGAGACACTCGAGTACTGTTATGGGTTCTGTGAACCTTGGGTCCTGTCTGGTTATCTCAACACCCATTTCCTGGTCTTCTGTTGACAGACCTCAGGCCCAGCAGCAGTGGTAGACTCCATCTGATTCTGAACCAGATCCTGGTCTTAAAGACAGGACTTAAAGTCACATAAATCTGGATCCCAATTCTGTTTGAGAGACAAGTGTTGCATCCATTGAATTGTATAATATCAGAAGGTTAACACTGTGAGTGGTGTGTGTGTGTGTGTGTGTGTGTGTGTGGTAGAGTTCGCTAAAATAATCCAGCCAGTCATTAACAGTATAAATATGAACATAAAAGTAATGATCTACAGGTATTAGAAATACTCCAAAAATACAACAAAAGGTACTCTAAAATACAACAAAAGATATGAGACACACAAAAAAAATAGAAAAGCATGGCCCATATGCTGGAAAATAAGCAGGCACCAGAAACTGCCTGTGAATAGATGTCAGATGAAACAGAAAAATACTTCAAAATAGCTGAAAAGTATAATTGAAATGAAAAACATGCTAGAGTGTCTCAATAGATTTGAACTAGTAGAAGAAAGAATTAGCAAACTTGAATGTAGATAATAAAAATTATGTACTCTGAAAAAGAGAGAGAAGAGAGAATGAAGAAAAATGAAAGAAGACTCACATAAATGTTGGCCATGGTTAAGTACACCAATGAATGCATAATGGGAGTATCAGAAGGATAGGAGAGAAGAGAGCAGAAAATTATTTTGAGGAAACAATAACTGAAAATAACCCAAATTTATTTAAAAAACACAATAACCTACACATTCAGGAAACTCAACAAACTCCAAGTAAAATAAATGCAAAGAGAGCCACAATTATATACATCACACTAAAAATACTGAAAGCCAGAATAAAAACATAATTTGAAGACAGCAAGAGAATAACCACTTGTCACTTATAAGGGAAACCTAATAAGAATAACAGCTAACTTCTTATCAGAAACAATGGAGGCTAGAAAGCAGTGGGATATTCAAAGAGCTAAAGGAAAAAAAACAAACCTGTCAACCAAGAATCATATATTCAGCAAAGCTATCTTTTAAAAAATGATAACAAAATAAAGACATCCCCAGATAAACAAAAACAAAAATTTGTTTCTACCAGACCCACCTAGCAAGAAACTTAAAAGGAAATTCTTCAGATGGTAGTTCAAATCCAAATGAAAAAAACGGAGCACTGGAAAAGGTAATTATGTAATTCTAATAGATAATATATATACATATTTCTTATTTGTCTCAACTGATTTTAAAAAGTAGCTGAATAAAACAGTAATCATGTAATATATTGTCAAGCCTAACATTTAGAAAGGTATTATATTTGTCAATTATAGTACAAAAAAGGTGGGTGGAAACAAAGCTGTACTGGGATAAGAAGATAATTCCAGATGGTAATCCACAGGAACAAATGATGAGAACCAGATATGATAAATAATGAGGTTAATATAACAAAAGCTACAAACTTTTACTTGTACTCCTTTCTTTTCTCAGCTTCTTAAAAGTCATAATATTACATAAGATAATCATTGTAACAATGTACTGTTGGGTTTGTTATATTTATAGATGTAATATGTATAACAATAATACCACAAAAGGGGGGGAAAGAGAATACAATTATATAGAAGTAATGTTTCTATACATCACTGGAATTAAGTTAAAAAAATTTGAAGCTGATTTTGATAAGTTAAGATGTGTAAGGTAAGCCCTAGAGGAAGCATGAAGGAAACAATTTTAAAAATTATAATGAAAAAATCATAGAAATTAAAATGCTATTATGGAAAATATCCACTTTAATGTAAAAGACAGCAATGTAAGAGGAATAGAGGAACAAAAAATACCTGAGACATAGAAATCCAAAAGTAAAATTCAGTTTGTAAATAAAATATTTTACATATGAGTAGATTACACAAAACATAATAAAAAGGCAGAGATTATCAGTCTAGATAAAAAAACAAGATCTATCTATATACTACCCATAGGAGACAAATGTTAGATTCAAAGATACAAAGAGATTAAAAGTAAAAGGATGAAAAATATATTTCATGCAAAGAGCAATGATAATTGCTGGAGTGGCTATACTAAAACCAGACAAGGTAAACTTCAAAACAAAAAAGTTAGTAGAGACGAAGAGGACATTTATAGTGATAAAAGAGCCAATCCATTGAGAAGATAAAATAATTCAAGGTGTGTGAACCATTTTTAACCCCTCAGCTGTGTGAGTGTTCTACTGTACTATATCCTTGTCTGTACTTGGTATTATCAGTTCTTAACATTTAAGGCATTCTGGTGTGTGCGTGGTGGTGTCTCATTGTGGTTTTAATTTGCATTTCTCCAAACTTGCCTCCTTAGCAAAGTAGGCACCACATCAGTCTCATAATTTTCATTTCTCCAATAACTATTTTTGAATAGCTTTCCATGTACTTAATTGACATTTATGTATCATCTTTGGTAAAGGGTTCAAATCCTTTTTGGGGGGTTATTTGCCTTCTTATTTAACTGTGAATGTTCTTTATATATTCTGTGTTAAAGCCCTTAATCAGAGAAAAAGAAAATATAATAATTCAAAACATATATGAACCTAATAACAGAGCACGAGGCT
The DNA here is from genome assembly GCF_949752795.1 of Hyperoodon ampullatus. Lineage (NCBI taxonomy): Eukaryota > Metazoa > Chordata > Mammalia > Artiodactyla > Ziphiidae > Hyperoodon > Hyperoodon ampullatus. The sequence continues at coordinate 2,776,918 of NC_136917.1, forward strand.
CAGAGACCTCTGGGACAACATTAAGCACACCAACATCCGAATTATAGGCATCCAGAAGCAGAAGAAAAAAGAAATGGTCTGAGAAAATATGTGAAGAGATTACAGTTGAAAATTTCCCCAGCATGGGAAAGAAAAGTGTCAACAAAGTCCAAGAAGTGCAGAGAGTCCCATACAGGATAAACCCAAGGAGAAACATGCCAAGACATAAATTAATCAAACTAACAAAAATTAAACCCAAAGAAAAGGATATTAAAAGCAGCAGGGGAAAAGCAACAAATAACATACAAAGGAATCCACATAAAATTAACAGTTGATCTTTCAGCAGAAACACTACAGGCCAGAAAGGAGTGGCAAGATATATTTTAAATGATGAAAGGGGAAAACCTAGAACCAAGATTACTCTACCCAGCAGGATCTCATACAGATGCAATACAGAAATCAAAAGGTTTGCAGAGAAGCAAAAGTTAAGAGAATTCAGTACCACCAAACCAGCTTTACAATGAATGTTAAAGGAACTTCTTTAGGCAGGAAACAAAAGAGAAGGAAAAGATTTACAAAAACAAACCCAAAACAATTAAGAAAATGGTAATAGGAGCATATATATCAATAACTACCTTAAATGTAAATGGATTGAATGCACCAACCAAAAGACACAGACTGGCTGAATGGATACAAAAAGAAGAACCACATATATGCTGTCTACAAGATACTCACTTCAGACCTAGGGACACATACCAACTGAAAGTGAGGGGATGGAAAAAGATATTCCATGCAAATGGAAATCAAAAGAAAGCTGGAGTAGTTATATCTTCTCCTTCAATCCAAGATGAAGATATAAGAATTGTAAATATCTATGCAGCCAACACAGGAGCACTTCAATACATAAGGCAAATGCTAACAACCATAAAAGGAGAAATCAACAGTAACACAATAATAGTAGGCACCATTAACACCCCACTTACACCAATGGAAAGATCATCTGAACAAAAAATAAATAAGGAAACACAAGCTTTAAATGACACATTAGACCAGATGGATTTAATTGATATATATAGGAGAGTCCATCCAAAAACAACTGAATACACTTTCGTTTCAAGTGCACACATAACATTTTCCAGGACAGATCACATCTTGTGTCACAAATCAAGCCTTGGTAAATTTAAGACAATTAAAATCATATCAAGCATCTTTCCTGACAACAACTCAATGAGACTAGATATTGATTACAGGAAAAAAATGGTAAAAAATACAAACACATGGAGGCTAAACAATTAACATGCTACTAAACAACCAAGAAACAACAGAAGAAATCAAAGAGGAAATCAAAAAATTCCTAGAAACAAATGACAATGAAAACACGATGACCCAAAATCTATGGGAGACAGCAAAAGCAGTTTTAAGAGGGAAGCTTATAGCAATACAATCCTACCTCAAGAAACAAGAAAAATTTCAAATAAACAACCTAACCTTACACCTAAAACAATTAGAGAAAGAACAACAACAAAAAAAACCCCAAAGTTAGCAGAAGGAAAGAAACCATAAAGATCAGATCAGAAATAAGTGAAAAAGAAATGAAGGAAACAATAGCAAAAATCAATAAAACTAAAAGCTGATTCTTTGAGAAGATAAACAAAATTGATAAACCATTAGCCAGATTCATCAAGAAAAAAAGGGAGAAGACTCAAATCAATAGAATTAGAAATGAAAAACAAGTAACAACTGACACTAGAGAAATACAAAGGATCATGAGAGATTACTACAAGCAACTATATGCCAATAAAACATACAACCTCGAAGAAATGGACAAATTCTTAGAAAAGCACAATCTTATGAGACTGAACCAGGAAGAAACAGAAAATATAAACAGACTAATCACAAGCACTGAAATTGAGACTGTGATAAAAAAAATCTTCCAGCAAACAAAAGCCTAGGACCAGATGGCTTCACAGGCGAAATTCTATCAAACATTTAGAGAAGAGCTAACACCTATCTTTCTCAAACTTTTCCATAATATAGCAGAGGGAGGAACACTCCCAAACTCATTCTACAAGGCCACCATATCCCTAATATCAAAAGGAGAAAAAGATGTCACAGAAAAAGAAAACTACAGGCCAATATCACTGATGAACATAGATGCAAATATCCTCAACAAAACACTAGGAAACAGAATCCAACAGCCCATTAAAAGGATCATACACCATGATCAAGTGGGGTTAATCCCAGGAATGCAAGGATTCTTCAATATATGCAAATCAATCAATGTGATAAACCATATTAACAATTTGAAGGAGAAAAACCATATGATCATCTCAATAGATGCAGAAAAAGCTTTCGACAAAATTCAACACCAATTTTGATGAAAACCCTCCAGAAAGTAGGCATACAGGGAATTTACCTCAACATAATAAAGGCCTTATATGACAAACCCACAGCCAACATCATTCTCAATGGTGAAAAACTGAAACCATTTCCTCTAAGATCATGAACAAGACAAGGTTGTCCACTCTCACCAGTATTATTCAACATAATTTTGTAAGTTTTAACCACAGCAATCAGAGAAGGAAAAGAAATAAAGGGAATCCAAACTGGAAAAGAAGAAGTAAAGCTTTCACTGTTTGCAGATGACATGATACTGATACACTGAACAGCATAAAGATGCCACCTGGAAACTGCTAGAACGAATCAATGAATTTGGTAAGGTAGCAGGATACAAAATTAATGTACAGAAATCTCTTGCATTCCTGTACACTAACAACAAAAAATCAGAAAGAGAAATTAAGGAAATACTCTAATTTACCACTGCAATAAAAAGAATAAAATACCTAGGAATAAACCTACTTAAGGAGGCAAAAGACCTGTATGCAAAAAACTATGAGGCACTGATGAAAGAAATCAAAGACAATATAAACAGATGGAAAGATGTACCATGTTCTTGGATGGGAATAATCAACATTGTGAAAATGACTATGCTACCCAAAGCAAGCTACTGATTCAGTGCAATCCCTATCAAATTACCAATGGCATTTTTCAAAGAACTAGAACAAAGAATTTTACTATTTGTATGGAAACACAAAAGACCCCGAATAGCCAAAGCAATCTTGAGAAAGAAAAAGGGAGCTGGAGGAATCAGGCTCCCTGACTTCAGACTATACTACAAAGCTACAGTAATCAAGACAGTATGGTACTGGCACAAAAACAGAAATATAGATCAATGGAACAGGATAGAAAACCCAGAGATAAACCCACGCACATATGGTCACCTTATCACTGACAAAGGAAGCAAGAGTATACAATGGAGAAAAGACAGCCTCTTCAATAAGTGGTGCTGGGAAAACTGGATAGCTACATGTAAAAGAATGAAATTAGAACAGTTCCTAACACCATACACAAAAATAAACTTAAAATGGATTAAAGACCTAAATGTAAGGCTAGACACTACAAAATTCTTAGAGGAAAACACAGGCACAACACTATATGACATAAATCACAGCAAGATCTTTTTTGACCCACCTCCTAGAGTAATGGAAGTAAAATCAAAAATAAACAAATGGGACCTTATGAAACTTAAAAGCTTTTGCACAGCAAAGGAAACCATAAAGAAGATGAAAAGGCAACCCTCAGAAATGGGAGAAAATATTTGCAAATGAAGCAACTGACAAAGGATTAATCTCCAAAATATACAAGCAGCTCATGCAGGTCAATATAAAAAACACAAAAAACCCAGTCCAAAAATCGGCAGAAGACCTAAACAGACATTTCTCCAAAGAAGACATACAGATTCCCAACAAACACATGAAAAGATGCTCAACATCACTAATCATTAGAGAAATGCAAATCAAAGCCACAATGAGGTATCACTTCACACCAGCCAGAGTAGCCATCATCAAAAAATCTACAAAAAATAATTGCTGGAGAGGGTGTGGAGAAACAGGAACCTTCCTGCACTGTTGGTGGGAATGTAAATTGATACAGCCACTATGGAGAACAGTATGGAGGTTCCTTAAAAAACTAAAAATAGAACTACCATGGGACCCAGCAATCCCACTATTCGGCATATACCTTGAGAAAACCATAACTCAAAAAGATACATATATCACAATGTTCATTGCAGCACTATTTACAATAGACAGGACATGGAAGCAAACTAAATAAATGTCCATCGACAGATGAATGGATAAAGAAGATGTGGCACATATATACAATGGAATATTACTCAGCCATAAAAAGGAATGAAATTGAGTTATTTGTAATGAGGTACATGGACCTAGAGACTGTCACACAGAGTGAAGTAAGTCAGAAAGAGAAAAACAAATACCAGATGCTAACACACATATATGGAATCTAAAAAACGGTACTTATGAACCTAGTGGCAGGGAAGGAATAACGACGCAGACATAGAGAATGGACCTGAGGACACAGGAGGGAAGAGGAAGCTGGGATGAAGTGAGAGAGTAGCATTAACATACATACACTACCAAATGTAAAATGGATGGTTAGTGGGAAGTTGTTGCATAGCACAGGGAGATCAGCTTGATGCTTTGTGACGACCTAGAGGGGTGGGGTAGAGAGGGTGGGAGGGAGGCTCAAGAGGGAGGGGATATTGTGATATATGTATACATATAGCTGATTTGCTTTGTATGTTGTACAGCAGAAACTAACACAACATTGTAAAGTAATTATAGCCCAATAAAGACATTAAAAAACAAACCAACAAAGAAAACAGAGCACCAAAAACATGAACCAAAAACTGACAGAAGTGAAGGAAGAACTAATAGTTAAACATTAATACTTGGAGACTTTAATATCCCATTTCAACAACAGAACAACCAGGCAGCATATGAACAGGGAAAGAGAAGACGAACAACACTCTAAACAAATTAGACCTAACAGATATTGGTGAAACAATTCCCCCAGCAACACAGATTATATAATCTAAAGGGCACATGAAAAATTCTCAAGGATAGATCATGTACTAGACAAAAAGAAACAAACAAAAACAAAAACAGAAAACCCTCAATAAATTAAAAGTATTGAAGTAATATGATGTATGTTATCCAACCACAATGGAATGAAATTAAAAATCAATAACAAGAATATGGAAACCTCACAAATATGTGGATATTAAACTACACACTCCTAAAAAAATCAGTGGGTCAAAGAACAATTCAAAAGAGATATTAGAAAGTACTTCGGGCTTCCCTGGTGGCGCAGTGGTTGAGAGTCCACCTGCTGATGCAGGGGACACGGGTTCGTGCCCCGGTCCGGGAGGATCCCACATGCCGCGGAACGGCAGGGCCTGTGAGCCATGGCCACTGAGCCTGCGCGTCCGGAGCCTGTGCTCCACAACGGGAGAGGCCACAACAGTGAGAGGCCCATGTACCGCAAAAAAAAAAAAAAAAAGAAAACAAAGAAAGTACTTCGAGATAAATGTTTGTGTTTCAAAGTGTACCATCAAAAAATGAAAAGTTAACTCACACAATAGGAAAAAATAATTGTAAATCATATATCTGACACGAAACTAGTATCTGGAACATACAGAGAACTCACAACTCAATAATAAGACAAATAATCCAATTAAGAATGGGCAAAGAATGGACTGTTTTTGTTCTTTTTGATGGTAAAAATAAATTGAATAAGTAAATTAATTCATTAATAAATAATGTCTTCATTTTCTGATATAATCTTTTTAAATGAACAAAGGATTTTTTAAAATAAATGTATGTATTTTTATTTGTTTATTATTTTTGGCTGTGTTGGGTCTTCATTGCTGTGTGTGGGCTTTCTCTAGTTGTGGTGAGCAGGGGCTACTCTTTGTTGTGGTGCATGGGCTTCTCACTCGGTGGCTTCTCTTGTTGCAGAGCACGGGATCTAGGCACGTGGGCTTTAGTAGTTGTGGCTTGTGGGCTCTAGAGTACAGGCTCAGTAGTTGTGGCACACAGATTTAGTTGCTCCGCGGTATGTGGGATCTTTCCGGACCAGGGCTCGAACCTGTGTCCCTTGCTTTGGCAGGCAGATTCTTAACCACTGCACCACCAAGGAAGTCCCAGGAACCAATATTTTTAAACAGGACTCAGGAGACTAACTTTAAGTTCATACATATTCTCTATCCACTCAGTTCTGTTCTTGAGCCCATACAGTGAATTTTTAAAATTTCCGTTACTGCATGTTTTCAGTTCTAAAATTTCCATTTGTTTCTTTTTTATCTTTTCTACTTCTTTGCTGAGACTTAAATTTCTTTGATAAGGCTCTATTTTTTGTTTCAAACTTCTTCTTTTTTTTTTTTTTTGTGGTATGCAGGCCTCTCACTGTTGTGGCCTCTCCCGTTGCGGAGCACAGGCTCTGGACGCGCAGGCTCAGTGGCCATGGCTCACGGGCCCAGCCACTCTGCGGTATGTGGGATCTTCCCGGACGGGGCACGAACCTGTGTCCCCTGCATCGGCAGGCGGACTCTCAACCACTGCGCCACCAGGAAAGCACTGTTTCAAACATTTTTGAAACTGCTCATCGAAGTACTTTTATGATTGCTGCTATAAAAATCTGTTAGATTATTCTAACATCTCTGTCACCTAATTGTTGATGTTTACTAATTGTTTTTTCATTCAAGTGATCTTCCTGCTTCTTGGTATGATGAAAGTCTTTTGTTGAATCCTGGAAAATTTGGGTATTATGTTATGAAATTCTGGATCTTATTTGAATCTTTTGCTTCAGCTGACTTGCTTTGATACTGCTACAGCAAAGATGGCATTATGAAGTTCCTCCTCATAATGGCCATGTTGGGTAGAAGTTCAGCTTTCCCATTTGGCCTCCTTAGACACCCAAGGAGTTAAGGGTCTCCTTTTTATTCCTTGATGAGGGTGGGATTTCTAGTTCCTCACCAAGCCTTCAGTGATATCACTCTGGCTGAGACAGATAAGAGTGCCTTGTTTGCTCCCAACTTGGCCTCCAATGGCACTATGGGGTGGGAGTGTTGCCTCATCACTGTTGGGCAGTGGTAAAAATTCTGTCCCTACACTAGGCCCCCTCTGATACCACCCCAGCAGGGAGAGGATGCGATGCTCTTACTACTGAGTGGAAGGGAGGGGGGTGTCCCAGTTCCCCATGTAGTGTCCACTATTATTGCTGGGAAGAGAGGTTGTTTATTACCACCAGGCATGAATGAATGTCCTTGCTCTTGGCCTTTTCTGGCACCACCAGCAAAGTTTTATGGCCCCTCTTTACAGTCTTATAAGGGTGGAAGTCTAGGCTCTCCACTCAGCCTTTGTTGGTGTGTGTAGTGATGGGACCAGTTTTTTCCGTGTTGTTTGGCTGGAGTAGAGTGGTTATTACCTAAGAGTTTTCTGTCTTGCTAGGGCACCCCTTTCCTAGTCCTTTGGCTAATGAAAGTAGGCTTTGTTGGGGTTTTATAAATTTTTTTGTGTCTATGTCCCTTGCTGTTTCTCGGTTCCTGCTTCTTCAGCTCTACATTTGGGATATATGAGGCAAAAAGAACTACCGTATCACCGGTCCTGAGGTTCCTAGCTGGCCTATATGCTTCTCTCCATTTTTCAGAATCTTCTTATGATTGTTTTAAATATAATATACAGGGGTTTTAAATGTACTTAGTGGGAAAATAGCAAAAAGTATATATCTGCCTACTCCATCTTCCTAGAACAATTTGATTTTTAGATTGAAAATTTTAGTTTGTAATATATAACTTGATTATTTTATCCAACAATATATGTTAATATTGTTACTAATGATGTTTCTACCCCCAAAATACATAAGATGAACATTTAAAAATTTGAGTTAATCTATACCATTAGGAACCGTAAAGCAGTATATGAGAAAACACAGTGGAATTTCTAGGGTTGAAAAGACCAGGGACTACGTAATTTGAACCAACATGGGGGCAGGAACACACACAGGTCTCTTCACTTTTTGTCCAATGCTCTCATTGAAAGTTCTCTCTCTCAAAGAAAACAAAAAAATCTTTAAAAATAGTTCTTGAAAGTTGTATTCCTTAAACAACTGTTTTTATAACCTGAAGCACACTGACTTACAATACTAACTGAAATTATATGTTCTCATTTTGAAAGCATAACTGCACCTTAATTAAAAAGAAAATAACACTGTCAGCTTGAAGAATTTTAGCATCTGTGGTATGTCAATTTGGGCAGGACAATTGTCAAGCACCAAGAGCAGAGCTAACCTTTGTTTTTGGTTTTTTATCTTCTCACTAAACGTTTCTCACAGACTGTCTCAAACTCCTCTTCTCAGGAACCCATCCTTCAGCCAGTTTCTCAAGCCAGAAACTTTGAACCTCCTGCCCCATCAGTCTTCCTAAAATAGGTTTCAAATTGGCCATTTGCTCCTCAGAAATATACTCTGATTTAATATCTAAGGATCATATCCAAACTCCTGTACTCTCAGATAGCATTTAAAGTTTCTAATAACCTAACTGTAGCTTTCATTTCCAATATTATTTTTTCTTTTATCCTATCAGGAATCCTCCACATCAGCAAGGCTTGTTTACCTGCTGGTCTCTACAGATGCTACATACACTCTCCTTCTGAGCCTTTTGCTCCCATGGTACTCTTGTCCTTACCATCCCATTCCTCTCTCTAGGTATTATGATTCCATCCATCCTTCAGATTTGGATGATAAAAAATTTTGCTCTGAGTTCTTAAACACATCTTGGTCACTTCATCAAGCTTCTACTTATTAAGGAAGAAACCTGATCTTATAAACACATACAACATAGATGATGATGTATCATGACCAGGTAGAATTTATTTCAGGAACACAACATCGGTTAGCATAAAAATTCAGTCCATATAATTACCTATTAAAAGTGTGAAGAGAACAATTATGATTATTTCACTAAATGTAGAAAATAAATATGACAAACTACTACTCTCATTTATGATAAAAACTCACAGCACACTGGGAATACAGGGGTATGTTTCTATTTTGATAACAGATATCCACAGACAAACTAAAGGTAACATCAATAAATGGTGAAAAATGAATGCCATCATTCATATTCAACATTGTACTGGCTTGTATATAGTACTATAATGTAAGAAGAAAATTTTAAATGTATTACAACTAGAAGAGAAAAATAAAATGGTTATTATTTACAGATGATCATTGTGTTTGCAGAAAATTCCAAAGAATCTACAAACAAGCTATTAGAAAAAGTCAATTTAGCAAGGTTATTGGCTATATGGTCAATATATAAAAATCAATTGTATTTCTATGTACTAGTAACAAATAATTGGAAAACGAAGTTTAAAAACTACTACTTACAAGAGTACAGTGAGGACATCATGTCCTCTTATGCTTCCTTTCCATTGCACAAACTTTTCCCCTATGTGAATGTCTTTCCCTCTACCTCCACACACTTGTTGAACTCCTATAATCCTTTCCAGTCTGTTAAGACTTATCACTCTTTTAAAGCATTCTTTCCTATCCTAAGTACTTTTTAAACTTTAATTTACCAGCAAATTCTTTTCTTAAAAAAAAACACAAAAAGTAACACAGATATCAAACATATAGAATAAAAGTGGAGCTTTCTTACTGAAACAGGAGTATAGAGTGAACTCAGAGCCATGACTTCCTAAAAAGTCTCCAAAACACAGATTGAAACTCATTAACATTTTTAAGCACCCAAAGATCCAAAAATTGCTACCCAGTCAACATGTTAAAAAGTGAAATCTTTCTCCGGCTTTACAGAAAATAAGGTCAGCAGATAGAAATTCCTTCACCTCCAAATTAAACAGAAACTTAGCTGCATTCCTATCTTTCTGTAGGCTATCTTTCTCTCCAGCCTAAGGTAAATTCTTCCACCTATGCTCTAATTCTTTCATAATCTCTCAGAAAATATGTTCCACACAATGATCTCTTCATTAGTTCATCTTCAACATGTGTATACATTGCCTCATTAACACAGAAATGCTAAGTAATTTTCTCCCTTCTAAATGCAACCCTCTTTTCTTCCCTTCATTTAAACTTCTTGAAACATAGTGTAAAACAGCCCACTAGTTCTCATCTTCTAACCTAGAATAATGTGGCTTCTGTTCACCCTAATTAACAGAAACTGCTCTTGCCAAGGTCTCCAACATTCTAGCTACCAATTCCAATTTATTCTGTTATGTGATCTGTGGCACCCAACACTATGGAGATTCAGTTCTCCTTTGGGCTCAGTGACATCACTCTTCTGGCTTTTCTCCTACCTCTAGGGCCATTCCATTTCATCTTAAATTCCTTTTCCTCCACCAACTCCTTATTTACTGATGTTTTTTGTGGGGTTTATCCATGATCCTTGCTTCTCATTCTAATCTGTACACTCTGCTGTCCAAGTTCACATACTGTGGTTTTGACCAACTGTGTATTTTAATTACTCTGATTTCTAGTCTTTTGGCTCTAGACTTCTAGGCTTGTCTGTTCAGCTGTCTTCAACCTTCTAAATTCAGTCTCTACACCTTACTGCCAGAACAATTTCCCTTATATAAAATCTTTCATTGGTTCTAGAAATTTCAGAATCAAATTCAAGTTCTTTAGGATGGCAGTAAGACCTTCACTTCTGCCTCCTTCTCAAGCTTCAACCTGTCATTCTCACAACTTAACAGATGTTCTACAAACATGTCATGCTGTCACCCACCTTTACCTTTGCTTATGTGGCTCCCTCCCCTTGAAGCACTCATCTCACTCTCTGGAGAATTCCCATTATTCTTCCAAAACTGGGCTCAGGCATGACTGTCCCTGGTCCTTTCGGGCTCCCTTCGTTAGGTCCATTCCTCCTTTCCCCATCCTGCACAAATCTCTACAGCATTTGTGTTCTGTAACATAGTATCATTGTATCATCTATTTCTCTGTGAAAACTACTCTAACACATGGTAATTTACTTACTTTGTTACCTCTTCAACCCCCTCCTTTTGCCCCTTAATTCATGACTTCTTGAAGGCCTGTTCTTTTCTCCTGAACAATTTCCAGTGCCTGGGATAATACCTGGCTCAGGGGTTAAACAAATATTTACTGAGTAAACTGGTTTTTAAAAGGTTTAGAATTCTTTCCCTTCTTTTATTTTCCTTTGGAGTCTGAGATTTTTAAAAACTAGAAAATCTCAAGTGGGGAAAACATGCTTTTATTTCATGAAATTGATCCCTTTTTAAGACCTTGCCACAGGTGATAAGTTCTTAGGAATTCTTCTACAGCAAACTAAAAAAAATAGCTTTAACTTTAAAGTGATTACCTAATTATATTTTTCCTACTTAAATTAGCATGCTGTACAGAACATAGCAAGTACAGTTATGGAATAAATATGACTTCAATACAACAAAGAAAAATAATTCTGAAAACAAAATTAGAAATTGCATAAAAAATTTGGGAAACAGGTATAGTTTGGAAGTAACTAGAAAAATAAAGGAGGAAGAGAACAGAGGGGTTTTTTGTTTTTGTTTTGCCTCTTTTTTGATGAAAACCATGTACAAAGTTTGACAACAGTTTAGGAAAAGGCAACTTCCAGACTGAGGTAGTTTGCAGTTTATTTTTATCTATTATTTGGTCCTTGGCTCTATAAATGCATATATTTTAAGATTTTGTTTGCTATTAAAATGTTAGTTGTAATAAATATGCTATTATCTTATACAGTTGGTTTCTAATGAGCATTCCAGCACCCCTGCACCCAGATTTTTCTGTTTATATGTTGCATAAAGTGTATAATGCTGTATAAAGAGAACAACCTTACCTTTTATCTTACAAATGGCCAAAATCAATATTTTGTGATTTATTTGTCTCAGGATATTTTAAAAAGTGACTGACAGGTATGAAAGTGTCCCACATATTTATTACACAGTCAAGGTTTATCCTTAGACTTCAATAACTGTGAGGACTAAATTAAAATAGAAGTTTTATCATATTCATTACATTTACTAAATCATTCTCAAGTATGTATACAGTTGTCCCTCAGTATCCATGGGGGACTATTTCCAGGACCCCCCCACAGATACCAAAATCTGAGGATGATCAAGTCCCTTATAAAAAATGGTGTAGAATTTGCATATAACCTATGCACATCCTCTCATATACTTTAAATCATCTCTAAATTACTTGTAATACCTAATACAATGCAAATGCTATGAAAATAGTTGCCGGTGTGTGGTAAATTGAAATTTTGCTTTTTGGAACTTACTGGAATTTTTTTTCTGAATATTTAAAATTTGTAGTTATTTGAATCAATGGATGTGGAACCCAGAGATAAGCAGGGCCAACTGTATTCTAATAAGCTTTGGTTTAAGGATTTCACACATGCAAATCCACTTTGAAGGAGTTCTCTTCAATGTGAATTTTATAATGGTTAGTAAGGGACGACCTCTGGCTGAAGAGTTTTCCACATGCATTACATTCATAGGGTTTCTCTCCAGTATGAATTCTTTGATGCGCAATAAGTGATGAGCTCTGCCTAAAAGTTTTCCCACATGTATTACATGCAAAGGGTTTTTCTCCTGTATGAATTCTTTGATGTTGTATAAGAGCTGCACTTTGGCCAAAGGATATCCCACATTCCAGACATTGATACGGTTTCTCTCCTGTATGAATTCTCTGGTGATTACTAAGGGATGAGTTACACCTGAATGTTTTCTCACACTCATTACATTTATAGGGTCTTTCTCCAGTATGCATTCTCTGATGTTGAATGAGAGCTGAACTTTGTCTGAAGGCTTTCCCACACACTTTACACTTACATGGTTTCTCTCCAGTATGAATTCGCTCATGAATAATGAGTGTTGAGTGGGAACTTAAGGCTTTACCACATTCATTACAATTATACAGTTTCTCTCCAGTATGAATTATTCGGTGTCTATTAAGTCGTGAAATAGAAGTGAAACCTTTTCCACATTCATTACATCTATAAGGCTTTTCTCCAGTGTGAATTCTTTCATGTTGAATAAGAGATGCACTCTGACTGAAGGCTCTCCCACATTCACTACATTTAAAAGGTTTCTCTCCTGTGTGAATTCTCTGATGATAACGAAGAGATGAACTAGACTTAAAGGTGTTGCCACATTCATTACATAAATAGGACTTCTTTCTGAGATGAATTCTCTGACATCCAGAAGGGGATGTGCTACAACTGGATGCCTTCCTTCCTGGGTTATATTTGTGGGGATTTTCTCGAGCATGGATTTTTTGATGTATAAAAAGGGTAGACCTTCTGCTGAAGGATTTACCACATTCTTTACATCTGTAGGATTTTTCCACAGTATGGGTTCTTAGGTGTTTACAAAGGGATGCACTATGGCTGAAGGCTTTTCCACATTCTTTACAAATATAGGGTTTCTCTCCAGTATGAGTTCTTTGATGTTGAATAAGAGCTGAACTTTGGCTGAAGGCTTTCAAACATTCTTTACATTTAAATAATTTCTCTCCAGTATGATTTTTCTGATGTTTACGAAGGGATGAATTGTGAATGAAGGCTTTTTCACAAATGTTACATTTATAGCGTTTTTCTGCTGTCTTGATTTTTGGTTGGTTAAGTAAATTTGAATCCTGCCTGAAGCTAGTTCTTTGTATTTCATATTTTGAGGGTGTTTTTTCTCTAGCAATCTTCTGTTGCTTAACAAACACTGATTTCAGGCTGAAATTCTGGCCAAAGTCATTATTTTTATGGCTTCTTTCTACAGTGAGGATCTTTGTATGGGTGATTGAAATTATTTGTAAACTTTCATTTTTGTCCTTCTGTTTCTTTATTCTGTCTTCATATAAGCAGGGTTTTTCTGATATGAAGTTCCAGGGTTCATTTTTTTTGAGTCTTTTCCTTACTGGCCCCCAAAATGATGAGTCTTGAGTTTGAGTTGACTTTGTGGTTTTAGGACTGCTCTTACATCCTGAAAAAAACAAAAAAAGAAAGAAATTGCCAATGATTCACATGATTAGCTGAGACTAAATGTGTAGAAGGACTAAATATTAATGATATCTAAATAAGGCATTGCATTCTGGCTAAAAGAAACTAGCAAGAGGAAAAAATAGGAAAGTAACAGTGTTACTTTTATTTTATAACAGTATAAAATAATAATGGATGAGAGCTGGTGTACTAGGGTGAATAAAACAAAGATGCTCATTTAAAGAAGGTGAGAGTATACACATTACCAGGAGAATGGAGAGAAGGCATCAGAGGAGGAGTATGAATTGGGAAATGCAGTCTAGTATCCAAAGCCTATGACAGACTCATACATTATCTCCATGACATCATTCTCATTTCTGTAATTATTTCTAATCTCGAATGTCTTCCCTACTTTTCCTACATGTCAAACTTCTCTGTAGCCTTCAGATTCAGTTCCAGTGTTAAGCTCCTCTTTGCACCCTTTCCTGACTCTGAGCTCCAACAATCGGTTCCCCTTATTATACCACTTAACCACAGTATATTATAATATATACCTAAGGGAAAAAATTATGAGTATATCTAGAGATAATGAGAAAGCCTAAAAAAAAATTCAGTACCACTGATAATAAAAATATTCAAGAAAACAGGAATTGAGGGATGCTTCCTCAACAAGATAAGTACATATACTTTAGTCCTAAAGCCAGTATCTTATTTAATGAAGAAACTCTAGAGACATTTCCACTATGATCAAGAACAAGGCAAGGATGCCCATTACTTTCACTTCTATTCAACACTGTACTAGATGTATCAACCAATACAAGTACACAAGCAAAATCAATTAGAGGCATAAGGATGAGTAAAGAGGAAATAAAACTATCTCTATTTGTTGATGATATAATACTATAGCTGAAATTAAACCTCAGAGAATCAATGATAAACCTGATCAGTGACATACTAGGATATAACACACTAAAATCAATCATCTTCATTTATACAAAGATTTAGGGAAATGAATTTACAAGAAATATGAAAAACTTATATGAGAAAAAATTTAAAACAGTCTTTAAAAAAAATTTTTTTAAAGATTTTTTTATTGTTGTTGTGGACCATTTTTAAAGTATTTATTGAGTTTTTACAATATTGCTTCTGTTTTATGTTTTGGTTTTTTGGCCCGAGGCATGTGGGATCTTAGCTCCCTGACCAGGGATCAAACCCGCACCCCCTGCATTGGAAGGTGAAGTCTTAACCACTGGACTGCCAGGGAAGTCCCTAGAACAGTCGTGAATGACATTAAAGTCACCTGAAAAACCTGTCCTATTCTTGGATAAAACACTTCAATGTTATAAAAAATAAGGATTAAAAAAAATATATATATAAAGATATTTTAAATTCTGCTGTAATTAACAACATAACTTTACAACTTAAGGAACTAGAAAAAGAACAAACTAAACTCAAAGCTAGCAGAAGGAAGAAATAATAAAGACAAGAGCCTAGATACATAAAACAGAAAATAGAAAAACAGTAAAGAAAAAAATCAACAAATGCAAAATCAGTTATTTGAAAAGATCTACAAAATTGACAAACCTTTAGTGAGACTGACTAAAAATAAAACAGAGAAGACACAAAGTACTAAAATCAGAAATGCAAGTTGGCAACATTACCACGGAGTCAAAAGAAATAAAAAGGATTATAAGGAAAAACCATGGATAACTGTATGACAAAAAATTGTATAGCCTAGATAATATGGACAAATTCCTAGAAACACAAAACTTACCCAAACTGAATTATGAAGAAGTAGAAAATCTGAACAGACATATAACTAGTAAAACAACTGAACCAGTAATCAAAGCCTCCCAATAGTAAAAATGTTCTGTACCAGATAGTTTTACTGTCTATCAAATATTAAAGATGAACTAACACCACTCCTTCTGAAACTCTTCCAAAAAACTAAAGAGGAGGCAATATTTCCTAACTTATTCTATGAGGCCAGCATTGCCCTGATAATAAAGCCAGACAAAAACCCTATAAGAACAGAAAACTAAAGACCAATATTCCTTATGAATATTGATTTTAAAATCCTCAATAAAGCACTAGGCAAAGAGAATTCAGAATATTATAATGATTATACACCATGAGATTTATCCTTGGAATGCAAGAATGATTCAACATATGAAAACCAATTAAAGCAACACACCACATTAACAGAAAGAAGACACAAAATCACATGATCATCTCAAGTGATGTAGAAAAAAGCATCTGACAAAATTCAAAATTCAACACCTTTTCATGATTAAAAAAACACTCAATAAACTGGGACTGGAAGGAAAATACCCCAACACAATAAAGACCATCTTTAAAGAACCCATAGTTAACATCATACTCAATGGTTAAAGACTATAATCTTTTCCTCTGAGATCAGGAACAAGATAAGGATGCCCACTTTTACCATTTCAACCTAACACAGTATTGGAATTTCTAGCCAGAGCAATCAGGCAAGAAAAATAAATAAAAGATATCTAAATTGGAAAGGAAAAAGTAAAATGATCTCAGTCACAGATGACATCATCTTTTTAAAAAATTTACTTTATTGAAGTATAGTTGATTTACAATGTTGGGTTAATTTCTGCTGTACAGCAAAGTGATTTGAGTTACACATACATACATTCTTTTCATATTCTTTTCCATTATTTATGGTTTATCACAGGATATTGAATATAGTTCCCTGTGCTATACAGTAGGATCTTGTTTATCCATTCTATATATAGTAGTCCGCAACAGATGACAACAGATGACCTTATATGTAGAAAATGTAAAGGTTCCAAAAAAAACTGTTAGAATACACAAATTCAGCAAAGTAGCAGGATAAAAAATCAAAACAAAAACAGTTGTGGTTTTATTCTCTAACAATGAACAAGCCAAAACAGAAATACAGAAAAGGATTTCATTTACGATAGCATCAAAAAGAATAAAATACTTAGGAATTAACTCAAAGGAGGTAAAAGATTTGTACACTGAAAACTACAAACACTGCAGAAAGTAAAGAAGACATAGGTAAATGGAAAAACATCAGGTATTTGCAGACTGTAAGATTTAATGTTGATAAGATGGCAATACTACCTAAAGTGATCTAGAGATTAAATGCAAGCCCTATCAAAATTCCAATGCCGTTTTTTTTGCAGAAATAGTAAAACTCATCTTAAAATTTATATGGAATCTCAAGGGACCCTGAAAAGCCAAAATAATCTTGAAAAAGAAGAACAAAGTTGGAGTACTCATACTTCCTGATTTCAAAACTTATACAAAGTTACAATAATCGAAGCATTGTGGTACTGGCATAAAGATGAACATATAGACCAACAGAATAGAATAGGAAGTCTAGAAATAAACCTTCACATATATGGGCAAATGATTTTTGACAAGGGTGCCAAGACTATTTAATGGGGAAAAGACAGTCTTTTCAACAAATAGTGCTGGAAAAGCTGGATATCCACTTGCAAAAAAAATGAAGCTGGACCCTTTACCTAACACCATACACAAAAATTAACTCAAAATGAATACATGACTTAAATGTAATTTCTAAAACTATAAAATTCTTAGACGAAAACATAGGGTAAAAGCTTCATGACTTAGGATTTAGCAATGATTTCTGGGATAGGATACCAAAAGCACAGGAAACAAAGGAAAAAAATAGACAAATAATTGGATTTCATCAAAATTAAAAGCTTCTGGGGGAATTCCCTGGCAGTCCAGTGGTTAGGACTCAGCACTCTCACTGCCAGGGCCGGAGTTTTATCTCTGGTCAGGGAACTAAGATCCTGCAAGCCAAGCAGTGTGGCCAAAAATAAAGAAAAATTAAAAATAAATAAATAAATAAAAGCTTTGGTACATCAAAGAACACTATCAGCAGAATAAAAAGGCAACCTACAGAACAGGAAAAAATATTTTCTAATTATGTATCTGATAAAGGGTTAATATCCAGAATATATAAAGAATTCCTACAACTCAACAATAAGAAAACAAACAATCCAATTTAAAAATAAGCAAAGGACGTGAATAGACATTTCTCTATAGAAGACATACCAATGGCCAATAAGCACATGAAAAGATGTTCAACATGTCAGGAAATAAAAATTCAAACCACAATATTCCACTTCACATCTGTTAATATGGCTAATATATATGTGTGTGTGTATATTTTATATACATGTGTGTATGTGTGTGTGTATACACACAGAAAATAACAAATGTTGGCAAGGATGTGGAGAAACTGGAACCCTTGTGCACTGCTATTGGGAACGTAAAATAATATAGCCACAGTGGACAACAGTATGGCAGTTCTTCAAAAAGTTAAGCAGAGAACTACCATGGGATTCAGTAATTCCATTCCTACAGATATACCAAAAAGAACTGAAAGCAAAGACTCAAAGAGATATCTGTATACCCATGCTCATAATAGCATTATTCACAATAGCCAAAAGGTGGAAACAACCCAAATGTCCATTGACAGATGAATGGATAAACAAGTAGTATATACATATAATGGATTATTATTCAGCTTTACAGAGAAATGAAATTCTGATAGATGCTACAACATGGATAAACCTTGAAGACATCATGCAGCGTGAAATAAGCCAGACACAAAATGACAAGTGTTATATGATTCCAATTCTGAGGATTCTAGAACAGTCAAATGCAGAGACAGAAAGTAGAATAGTGATTACCAGAGGCTGGAGAGAAAAGCAGATAGAGAATTATTATTTAATGGGTAGAGAGTTTCAGTAAGGGATTATAAAAAAACTTCTCCAGATGGATAATGATAATGGTTACAACACTGTGAATGTACTTAGATTAATGGCACCAAAGTGTATACTTACAAATAGTTAAAATGGTAAATTTTACATTTTTATTTTACCACAATAAAAAAAATAATTAGGGGACAATAAAATGTTTTGTTGAGAATTTGGGTAAATTGGAACCTACATACATAGCTGGTGGGAATGTAAAATAGTAAATACAACTGCTCTGGGAAACAGTTTGGTAGTTACTTAAAAAGTTAAACATAGCCTAAACATATGACTCAGTAATTTCATCCTAAGTATACACCCATGAGAAATGAAACATATGTTAAAATAAAAACTTTTACACAAATGGTCATAGCAGCATTATTTGTAATAACCAAAAAAGGAAACTCAAATGTCCATCAACAGATGAATGGATAAACAAAAGGTGATATATCCATACAATGGAATATTAGTCATCCATAAGAAGGAATGAGGTACTGATACATATTACAACATGAATGAATCTTGAAAATATGCTAAGTAAAAGAAGCCAGATAGAAAGAGCTACATATTATATGATTCCACTTACATGAAATGTCCAGAATAGTCAAATCCATAAAGACAGAAGGTAGATTAGGAGTTCCCAGGGGTTAGGAGGATGCAGGAATGTGGAGTGATTGCTAATTGGTACAGGATTTCTTTCTGGGGTAATGAAAATGTTCTAAAATTAGTGGCAATAGTTGAAGATCTTTGTGAACATACTTAAAACTATAAAATTGTACACTTTAAAAGCATGAATTTTATAGTATGTGAATTTTACCTCAACACAGTTGTTTAAAAAAGAGAGAGAGAAAAAGCAACAATTCCCAGCATCATAGCCCTGTATGCTCCTGATCCTCACTTCCCCAGGTAAAAGGCTCTGTCATGAGCAATGGTAGACTGAAAAAAAATGCCAGAGAAAGGAAGAACTCTAGCAAAGAGCCTGAGGAAGAGCCGAAGTGACCACCAGAAAGATTAATCTCACTTTGAATTGAAAAATATGAAAAAAATAACCAAGAAGATCGGAACAGGAGCACAGGAAACATAAAGTCCAGCTTAATTTAAATTCCCAGCTCACAACACTAGAAAAACTAAGTAAATGGAAAGAAAGCCATGGAAGAAAAAAGTAAGGATAAAAACAGGAATTAATAATGAAGAGAATAGATATCTCTATTCAAATCCATGAAAACCTGTATGAAACAGATAATTCTCTAGAGAAATGCAGGTTACCAAAACTGACCCCATTACAATTAGAAAGCTGGGACAGACCAATTATCATTGAAAAAAATTAAGTTATTAAAGAACAATCCTATAAAAAAGCACTGGAGAATTCTACCAAATCTTGAAGGACCAGATAGTCCCAAGGCTCTATAAATTATCCCAGTGCATTTAAAAGAAAGGAAAAGTTCCTAGCTCCTTTTATGAAGGAAATATAATATGAAAAAAAACCAGATAATAATACAAAGAAAGAAAACTACATAACAGTATCAGTTATCAATATCAGTGCAAACATTCTAAGAAAATTATCTTTAGCAAACAGATTCCAACACTGCATTATTCCAGGAATGCAAGCAAAGTTGCTTCAATATTAGTAAAGCCATTAATATCATAGTTTCCTCTTCTACCCTGTGGGTTATGACCAGAAATCATCTCCTACTCACTATAAATTCCTCAACATGGCACTCAAATTACAATTTTTGTTTTACTAATCTTCTTTAAACACAGTTTTTTAATCTTTTTGAACAATGTCAAATACCCTTAGCTGATATACACACATCTTTTAAACTCATATTAGAAATTGCATTATAGAATAGTTAGGTTGTGGGGAGGTTTCAGGACCAATCCAAGCAGGGAAACAGGTAGGCGTTATTGAGGTAGTGTATGGAAGTGTCAAAATATAAGATGAAGCCAAAAGTTGTGAGCTAGGAAAAGCCAGTATGTGCCTCAAGCAAGAGGCAATAATGAACTGCATGCAATACTGAAAAGTCAAGGGTCAGTAATATGGACAGCCAAGGACAGAAGGAGGTAAAGGAGGGCTAACATGATAATAGTAAAAAACTGAATTCAACTAAAATTTTATTAAGGCCATAATTCAATGATTTCAGCTAGAATGATATTTATATGGTTCACTGAACTATAAAAGATAGCACAGGGCTTCCCTGGTGGCGCAGTGGTTGAGAGTCCGCCTGCCAATGCAGGGGACACGGGTTCGTGCCCCGGTCCGGGAAGATCCTGCATGCCGCGGAGCGGCTGGGCCCGGGAGCCATGGCCGCTGAGCCTGGGCGTCCGGAGCCTGTGCTCCACAACGGGAGAGGTCACAACAGTGAGAGGCCCGCGTACGGCAAAAAAAAATAAAATAAAATAAAAATAAATAAATAAAAAACAAAACAAAAAAAGATAGCACAGTTTTAGTTTACAAAAAGTTAAATTTCAATAGTTAAGTTTTAAAGTAATGTTGGAACTAAAATGGAAAATAAAATATCCTGTAAATAAATCTCTGGCTCTGTTTTCTAAAGGAGCTCTAAACAATATCACCCCACCAGTACATGTGTGTTACAGTCTTCAAGATTTTGATCTCTAACACTAAAAAATGAGTGAGGACTCCTTAGAAGGATGGCTATTTCCTTTATGGCCTATGAGAGGTACAAAATATATGTGAGATTTCTTTGTATGTGCTCTGGAAGGTGGTACATAGTGAGTGTGGGATATACTGATATTAGTAGAAAGCAAGGATGCTAACAAAATTTATAAGGTTAGTAAGATACACATTAAATTCATTAGCACGTTTGCCTATCATGGTGTGGGGTGATAGGGAATAGGGAAGAGAATGGAGTAGAAATGTAAGAATGAAAAAATGGGCCTTGTAGACATGAGTGTAAAAAATGTGCTATTAGGGCCTCCCTGGTGGCGCAGTGGTTGAGAGTCCGCCTGCCGATGCAGGGGATACGGGTTCGTGCCCCGGTCTGGGAGGATCCCATATGCCGCGGAGCGGCTGGGCCCGTGAGCCATG
Source organism: Hyperoodon ampullatus (assembly GCF_949752795.1). NCBI lineage: Eukaryota > Metazoa > Chordata > Mammalia > Artiodactyla > Ziphiidae > Hyperoodon > Hyperoodon ampullatus. The sequence goes on from NC_136917.1 coordinate 2,798,612, forward strand.
GCTGCTGAGCCTGTGCATCCGGAGCCTGTGCTCCGCAACGGGAGAGGCCACAACAGTGAGAGGCCCGCGTACCACAAAAAAAAAAAAAAAAAAAAAAAAAAAAAAAAATGTGCTATTAAACAGAGTATGGCTAACTCAATCCTCTGCCCTTGAGATTCAAAAATATATAATATATATACACAAACATATACGTGTGTGTGTGTGTGTGTGTGTGTGTGTGTGCGTGTAGGGCTGTGTCAAGGGATATAGGGACCTGCTTTAAAAGAGTTCCTGATGACTAAGTCGACAAGCTGTATCAAAAATACTACATCATAAAAAGCCATGAGTTCATAATGATAATAGAAAGAAAAAAATATTCTTAATTTAAAAAAAGGAACTATAACTAGACTGATATTTTTGAGAAAATTATTATTCAGTTTTAAGTATGTTATCAAGATTGACAGATGACTACCCACACACAAAGACTTGTATATTCATCATTAATAAAAAGTTTGAAGGAAAAAAAAAACAGCTTCAAAATTCTAAAAGGAATAGTGTCAAGGACACTCACTTTATATGCCAAATTATAAAGGTGTAGACTACTACAAAGCATTAAAAAAACCATATCAAGACATTCCATTCAGATAAGAGGCCCTATCAGTCGGCTTGGATGAAAAAAGGTCATGATCTGCAAGACAGGATGACAATCTTGTAAGCCTAGCTACAAGGCCCTGTATCAGTTCTACTCATCCCAACTACACCATAAAGTGCCAACACCAGAGTCCTAAATTCATACAAAGAAGAGCCTTGGACCATGGACCTCCTAAGTGTTCCTTATGACCAGCTTAGGGTTTTCTTCCTTTTATTTTGGTTTTAGCAAGGCCTACAAATCTATCCCTGAAGTGCAGATCAAACATTGGTCTATCTTAGACCAAACCTGAGCTACCTCATGAACAAGTCAGAAGTTGATAGAGACCAAAATGATCTTCTCTCTCCTCTGCCAGGGGGCAGAAGGTCTAACAAATGACAAACAGTTGTCATCTGTGCATGGTCACCACCCTGACTAGCTTCTGTCATTAGGTCTAGATTCTCTCTCCTTGGCTCTTAAGACTCTGAGATTCTATCTTCAACCTTCTTCTTTCCCTAGCTGATTTTATCCACTCTAAAACCTGCTACATGAACGACTATCCCAACTTTCCTCAAAATACTTCTAACTGCCTACTAGCACTTCCATTTTAGTATTTTTCTTATACTTCAAATTCAGTCTGTGCAAACCTGAACCTGGCACATGCTTTTTCAAACCTTTTTACTATTTTCCCTAGTTCAGAATGACATCAGAACCTTACAGTTGCTCTGCCACAAGTTCTTAATCCCATCTCAAAACTTTCTGCCCCCTGCATTCCAAGCCTAGTCACCAAATGCTCTTAATTAAATTCCATCACTGAAACGTCTCTAACTGCCATCCCTAAAGTATGCCTAGGTTGAGGGTCTCATTACCCTATAATGGTTACTGCTACTGACTCTCACTATGTTCCTTTGATCCCAGCTTCCTACCCATTCAGTATTATTTTCCACTGTTTTTATCCTTAGAGAACTCATCTTGTGTATTAGTTTCCTATGGCTGCTGTAACAGAGTATCACAAACTTGGTGGTTTAAAACAACGCATTTTATTCTCTTACTGTCTAGAGGTCAAAAGTCTGAAATCAGTTTCACTGGGCTGAAACCAAGGTGTTAGTAGAGCTCAAGGGGAGAATCCACTCCCTTTCTTTTTCCAACCACTAGAGCTGCGTTCTTTGGCTCATGGTCTCTTCCTCCACCTTGAAAGCCAACAGCATAGCATCTTCATATTTCTCTTTGCTTCCATCATTATACTACCTCTGCTTTCTTGTCAAATTTCCTTCTGCCTCTCGCATAAAAAGTCAACTGTGATTACACTTGGGCACCCCTAGATAATCCAGGATAACTTCACCATCTCAAAATCCCTAATTCAATCATATTAAGGTAACTTAAGGCGATATTAAGGTAACATCACAGGGACTTCCCTGGTGGCGCAGTCATTAAGAATCCACCTGCCAATGCAGGGGACACGGGTTCGAGCCCTGGTCCGGGAAGATCCCAAATGCTGCGGAGCAACTGAGCCCGTGCACCGCAACTAGTGAGCCTGTGCTCTGGAGCCTGTGAGCCACAACTACTGAGCCCATGTGCCACAACTACTGAGGCCCGCACTCCTGGAGCCCATGCTCCGCAACGAGAAACCACCGCAATGAGAAACCCGTGCACCCCACCGAAGAGTAGCCCCTGCTCACCACAACTAGAGAAAGCCTGCGTGCAGCAAAGAAAACCCAACACAGCCAAAAATAAATAAATTAAAAAACCAAACCAAAACAAAAGGTAACATCACAGGGTCCCAGTTATCTTTAGGGGCCATTATTCAGCCTATCACATTCTGTTATTTAAAAGACACTGATTACTCTTTATTTTATTCATTCAACAAATACTTACTGTGTTGTTACAATGTGCCAGACTCTATTCTAGGCACTGGTGTTCTGTAAGACAACAGAGATCTAGTAATGAAAAGAAATAATTCGATTCCTCCAGGAGCCTAGTTTAACATTAGAAACAAATAATTCAACGTGCAGTCACAAAACAATGTGACCATTTCTACAACAAAAGCAAAAGATAGAAACAGAAGCAAATGTGAGGTTTGAATAGTATCCAAACTATCCTTAGATAGTGGAGGATGTAGGCAGGAAAAAGGTACAGGCAGTGGTTACAGTTTTCTAGGATTTTAGGGGACTAGCAGTTTGCTAGTGAAAACTTAAAACTTGAATCTTCCCTTTTGCCCAAAGGGAAAGATATGTGCCGCCACCCCTGCCCTTTTTCTTAGAATATTCTTTGAGAAAATTTGTATTTGTAAATCCTTCCTCTATGCCTTTGATATGTATGTAAACTTGTAAAGCCTCTGTGAGCATTACAAACCAGGAATGTTTTTCTTGACAGCCTGGGAGCCATCTCTTTGAAATGTAAACATCAAGAAAGATAGTGATCCTATCTCCCTGTCATTGTGGAAATTTACGTAGTGCCTAGCTCCAAACTGTCATCACCTGCTCATCACACTATACCAGAAGTTTTCTTTTCACTAGCACAGATAGCCCAACTGCCCGGTGAATTTAGGATAAACATGAAAGAATGTATAGCTAACTGTGTTGTCAGTCCCCTTAAATGAGGACAAATTACAATTAACCTCGAGAACATGTACATAATTGCTCAGCTACATTACAAAAACAGAAAGAAACCCCACCCTTTTTAATCTCATCAGCAGGTTACCTATGATGCAAGCAGAAATCTGGTTTAATGTTAATTCAATAGTAACTGTTTTCTGTCTTTTGGAGAGGTTTTTCTGGGTTGGCAGGAGATTAAAAAAAAAAATTTTCCCCAATACTACATGAAGGAATAAGGGTGAGGGCTGAAGGCAGAATCAATATTTTTTTTTACCCCAAATAAGACTTTTTGGCCTTAGTTCCTGAAGTATTTCCCTGATTTATCCAATAATCAGTCAGAGTTAAGTTATATCTCAATAAAAATGTGACTTTAACTGGCACTCTCACAGGGCTTTCTTGAGAACCAGAGGATTGAAAGACTTAAAATTGGTATGCGGGGAGCTACACATAACAGTATAATTATAGATGGGTGTGGTACTGCACATTTGTGAACATCCTGTGTCTTACTGAAAAAAGGAATGCTGGTCTAGACAATTTCTTCTTCGTAACTCCGTATTTTAAAACTTTTTATTATGGAAAAATTTCAATATATACAAAAATAGAGAGAATTGACAATGCAACAACCACCACCAACACTTCATCTATAAGCTCGACTACCCCTCCATCAGACTGGCTAAAACAAGTCCTAAACATCATATCATTTCATCTAATAATGTTTCCAAATGCATTTCTCAAGGATAAGGTCTTAAAAAAAAAACAAAAAAAGCAAAACATCTCACAGCCAATGAACTTAACACTACTCACTAGTAGCATCTTATATACATGGAAGTGTTTGAACTTCCCTAATTGCTTCATAAATTTTTTCAATTAGGAAACAATCAAGGTTCACCCACTGCATTTGGTTGGTATGACTCTTCAATCTCTTTTAATCACTATGTTATAAATGTAATCTGCTGAAGTGAAGGTCATTTGGCCTCCCAGAAAAATATCTTAACCTGATAAAGAGCATCTGCAACAACCTAGAGCTAACAGTATGCTTGATGGTGAAAGGCTAAATGCTTTATACTTAAGATCGGGAACAAGGCAAGAATGTCTGTTCTCACCACTCTTGATCAGTATAGTACTGAAAGTCTACTTAGTACAATATGGTAAGAAAAGGAAATAAAAAGCATACAAATCAGAAAGGAAGAAATAAAGCTATCCCTATCTTGAGATGATAGTACATAAAAAAAATCCCTAGGAATATACAAAACATTTCCTAGAACTATTAGGAGTTTAGGAAGGTCACAGGATACAAGGATAAATATACAAAAAGCAATATTATTTCCATATACTATGGACATGTGGGCACTGAAATTATATTTACAATACCATTTATAATTACTCAAAAAATACTTAGGTGTAAATGTAACAAAATATGTACAGGACTTGTATTCTGCGAACTACAAAACACTGATGAAAGAAATTAAGTAAGAGCTAAATAGGGAATTCCTTGGTGATCCAGTGGTTAGGACTCAGCGCTTTCACTGCTGAGGGCCTGAGGGCCCAGGTTCAATCCCTGGTCGGGGAACTAAGATCCCATAAGCTGCACATTGTGGCCAAAAACAAAAACAAAAAATAGCTAAATACATGGTAAGATACACCGTATTGATGGATTGGAAGATTCAGCATAGTAAAGATCTCAACTCTCTCCAAGTTTACTTGGTTTACTGCAATATCTCAGCAAGATTTTTTTGTAGATATAAATAAGATTATTCTAAAATTTATATGGAAAAGCAAAGAAACTAGAATAGTTAAAGCAACTTTGAAAAAGAATAAAGAAATAATCAACCCATCCAATATTAAAGCCTATATATAGCTACAGTAATCAACACTGTGTGATGTGGGTGGAGGGATAAACACACAGATCAGTGAAACAGAACACCTAGAAACAGACTCACAAATGTGCTCAACAGCTTTTTGACAAAGGGGTAAAAGAACTGAGTGGAGGAAGATAGCTTATTCAACAAATAATGCTGGGACAACTGACTGCCATAAGCCAAAAAAATGAATCTTGACCGAATCCTACATCTAATACAAAAATTAAATGCAAAAGAATCACAGAAGTAAATGTACAGTGTAAAACTACAGCATTTTTAGAAAAAACACAGAAGAAAATCTACAAGATATGAGGATAGGCAAAGAGTTCTTAGACTTGACAACGAAAGGACAATCCATAAAAGGAAACACTGATGAACCAGACCTCTCAAAATTAAAACTTTTGTTCCTCAGAGACACAATTAAGAGGATGAAAGGAAACTAAAGACTAGGAAAAAATATTTGCAAACCACATATCCATCAAATGACTACCATCTAGAATATATAAAAAACTCTCAAATCCCAACAGCAAAAAAACCAAACAATACAATTAGAAAATGGACAAAAGACACGAACAGACATTTCATCAAAGAAGATATACAGATGGCAAAAAAGCACATGGAAATATGTTCAACATCATTAGAACTTAGGAAGATGCAAATTAAAATCACAGTGTATATCACCATATACCTATCAGAATGGCTAAAATAAAAGTATTGACAACACAAAATGTTGGCAAGGATGCACAGAAACTGAATCACTCATATGCTGCTGCGTTGCTGGTGGAATGTAAATTGGTACAGCCACTCTGGAAAACAATTTAGCTGTGTCTTTCAAACTAAACATGCCAACTACAACATGACCCAGTAATTGCACTCCTCCACATTTATCACAGAGAAATAAAAACTTACTTTTGCACAAAAACCTGTACACAAATGTTTATAGCAATGTTACTTGTAATTGTCAGAAACTGGAGACAACCCATATATCCTTCAACAGTGAATGGTTATGTAACTGTGGTATATGTGTTTTACAAAAAACTATTCAGCAATCAAAAGGAATGAAATATTGATAAGGAACAAGGAAATACTGACAAGGAACTACTTGAATAAATTTCCAGAGAATTATGCTGAGTGAAAAAAAAAACAGTCCTAAAAGGTTGTATACTGTATGACTCCATTTAAATAACATTCCTGAAATGACAAAATTATAGAAATGGACTAGTGCTTACAAAGGGTTAAGAATAAGAGGAGGTGAGGAACAGGGACAAGGAACAAGAGGAAAGTGGGTGTCTAAAAGTGAGTAACAGGAAGGATCCTTATGGTGACAGAAGGAATTCTTCCATATCTTTACTGTATCAACATCAATATCTTGTTTGCAGTCTTGAACTATAGTTTTGGAACTGGGTAAAGGACCAATGGGATCTCTCTGTACTACTTCTTATATGAATCTAAAATTATCTTAAAATCAAAAAAAAATTTTTTTAAGTAAAATTCCCTCTAAAGTAAAAAATCAAATTGGTATCATTCCTCCAAATCTGATCTCCTAGTACCACTATCTCAGTGAGTTATATCATTATCCATCCCTGAACAAGTCACAAACCAAGCAAGCATCCTTGACAACACAATCTCCTTTATCTTCCATATCCAATTCATCTTTAAGTCCTGCTGCATTTATCTCCTAAACGTCTCTGAAACTGGTTCCCTTCTTTCTGTGTCCATCACCACTAACCTAGCCAAGTCATTCATGCATTCATTAACTGGAAGCCAACTCTGACCGAGCACTATTTTAGGTACTGGAGAAATGGGTACAAATGAAACAGACAACCCAGCACAAGAGAGTTTATAATTCAGAGGAAGAGAAGATTATAAATAAATATGTACTATTTTGCAGTGATAAGTACCCTGAGAGAAAATAACACATGGTGAGGGCATAAAGACTGTGGAAGAATGCTGGAGAGGGTGTAGAGAAAAGGGAACCCTCTTACACTGTTGGTGGGAATCCCACTCCTGGGCATATACCCAGAAAAAACTATAATTTGAAAACATACATGCACCCCTAGTGCCCACTCTTGCCACTATTATTCAACATAGTTTTGGAACTCCTAGACACGGCAATTAGAGAAGAAAAAGAAATAAAAGGAATCCAAATTGGAAAAGAAAAAGTAAAATTGTCACTGTTTGCAGATGACATGATACTATACATAGAAAATCCTAAAGATGCCACCAGAAAACTGCTAGAGCTAATCAATGGATTTAGTAAAGCTGCAGTATACAAAATTAATACACAGAAATCTCTTGCATTCCTATACACTAACAATAAAAGATCAGAAATAGAAATTAAGGAAACAATTCCATTTACCACTGCAACAGAAAGAATAAAATACCTAGAAATAAAACTACCTAAGGAGACAAAAGACCTGTATGCAGAAAACTATAAGATACTGATGAAAGAAATCAGACTACACAAACAGATTGAGAGATATACCATGTTCTTGGATTGGAAGAATCAACATTGTGAAAATGATTATACTACCCAAAGCAATCGACAGATTCAGTGCAATCCCTATCAAATTACCAATGGCATTTTTCACAGAATTAGAACCAAAAATTTTACAATTTGTATGGAAACACAAAAGACCCCGAATAGCCAAAGCGATCTTGAGAAAGAAAAAGGGAGCTGGAGGAATCAGGCTCCCTGATTTCAGACTATACTACAAAGCTACAGTAATCAAGACAGTATGGTACTGGCACAAAAACAGAAATATAGATCAATGGAACAGGATAGAAAACTCAGAGATAAACCCACACACATATGGTCACCTAATCTATGACAAAGGAAGCAAGAATATACAATGGAGAAAACACAGTCTCTTCAATAAGTGGTGCTAGGAAAACTGGACAGCTACATGTAAAAGAAGAAAATTAGAACACTCCCTAACACCATACACAAAAATAAACTCAAAATGGATTAAAGACCTAAATGTAAGGCCAGACACTATAAAATTCTTTGAGGAAAACATAGGCAGAACACTCTTGCTATAAGTCACAGCAAGATCTTTTTTGACCCACCTCCTAGAGTTATGAAAATAAAAACAAAAATAAAAAATGGGACCTAATTAAACTTAAAAGCTTTTGACAGCAAAGGAAACCATAACAAAATGAAAACCCTCAGAATGGGAGAAAATATTTGCAAATGAAGCACCTGACAAAGGATTAATCTCCAAAATATACAAACAGCTCATGCAGCTCAGTATAAAAAAATAATAATAATAATTAAAAAATGGGTGGAAGACCTAAATAGACATTTCTCCAAAGAAGACATATAGATGGCCAAAAAACACATGATAAGATGCTCAACATCACTAATTATGAGAGAAATGCAAACCAAAACTACAATGAGGGGCTTCCCTGGTGGCACAGTGGTTGAGAGTCTGCCTGCTGATGCAGGAGACACGGGTTCATGCCCTGGTCTGGGAAGATCCCACATGCCGCAGAGCGGCTAGGCCCGTGAGCCATGGCCGCTGAGCCTGCACGTCTGGAGCCTGTGCTCCGCAACAGGAGAGGCCACAACAGTGAGAGGCCCATGTATCACAAAAAAAAAAAAAAAAAAAAAAAAAAACCCAAACTACAATGAGGTATCATCACCTCATACTGGTCAGAATGGCCCATCATCAAAAAAATCTACAAACAATAAATGCTGGAGAGGGTGTGGAGAAAAGGGAACCCTCTTGCACTGTTGGTGGGAATGTAAATTGATGCAGCCACTATGGAGAACAGTATGGAGGTTCCTTAAAAAACTAAAAATAGAACTACCATATGACCCAGCAATCCCACTGCTGTGCATATACCCAGAGAAAACCATAATTCAAAAAGACACAGGCACTCCAATATTCACTGCAGCACTATTTACAATAGCCAGCACATGGAAGCAACATAAATGTCCATCAACAGAGGAATGGATAAAGAAGATATGGTACATATATACAATGGAATATTACTCAGCCATAAACAGGAGTGAAATTGGGTCATTTATAGAGACTTAGAAGCCAGAAAGAGAAAAACAAATATCGTATATTAACGCATATATATGGAATCTAGAAAGATGGTATGGGTGATCTTATTTGCAAAGCAGAAATAGAGACACAGACGTACAGAACAAACATATGGATACCGAGGGGGAAGGGGGAGTGGGATGAATTGGGAGATTGGGATTGACATATATACACTATTGAGACTATGTATAAAATAGATAACTAATGAGAACCTACTGCATAGTACAGGGAACTCTACTCAGTGCTCTGTGGTGACCTAAATGGGAAGGAATCCAAAAGAGAGGGGATATATGTATACGTACAGCTGATTCACTCTGTTATACAGTAAAAACTAACACAACATTGTAAAGCAACTATACTCCAATAAAAAATTTTTAAAAAAGTAGACAGCTAGCCCTCCCCTCCACAAAAAAAGGAGTCAAGCCACTGAACTGTAAAGGAAATGAACAAAATTAAAACTATAAGTGAAATGGAGATTACACCACTAAAATTCGTGTCCACATTTATTTTTTAGCTCTCTGAGAATGGAGACCTTCTTATAACATTTAAGTCTGTTGCTTGGATTTTCCACATTTAACTTGCATGCATGTTTTAAAGAACGCGTTAAGTATAAAAATGTTGTGTTTCCTTTGTCAAAAAAAAAAAAAAGTAAGAGATGATACATGCACCCCTATGTTCATAGCAGCACTATTTACAATAGCCAAGACAAGGAAACAATCTAAATGTCCATCAACAGATGAATGGATAAAGAAGATGTGGTATATATACACAATGGAATACTACTCAGCCATAAAAAAGAATGAAATAATGCCATTTGCAGCAACACAAATGGACCTAGAGATTATACTAGTCAAGTAAGTCAGAAAGACAAATACCATATGATATCACTTACATGTGGAATCTGAAATATGATGCAAATGAACTTATCTACGAAACAGAAACAGATCTGCAGATATAGAGAATAGACTTGTGGTTGTCAACGGGGAAGGGGGTGGGGGAGGGTTAAATTAGGAGTTTGGGATTAGCAGATGCAAACTATTATATATAGAATGGATAAACAACAAGGTCCTACTGTATATAGTACAGGGGACTATAATCAATATCCTGTGATAAACCATAATGGAAAAGAATGTGAAAAAGAATACATATAACTGAATCACTTTGCTGTACAGCAGAAATTAACATAACATTGTAAATCAACTATACTTCAATAAAATTAAAAAAAAAAAAAAAGAATGTGGAGGACAGAGGGCCGTGTTCAGATGTGCTGTGTCTAATAGACAAAGTGCCATCTGAACAGAAACCTGTGCAACTCAAGGCAGTCAGTCATGTGGGCTTGTGACTCAGGGAGAATGGTCCAGGAGAGGAAAAAACAAGTGCAGAGGCCCTGAGGTGGCCTGTCTGAAGAACTACAAGGAGACCAGGGTGATTCGAGTTCTTGAATGAAGGGCAGAGAGGAAGGAGGTGAAGGTGAAAAGGTATCCAAGACCAGACCACGAAGGCCACACTAGGGGCTTTGGATTGTGTTCTGTGTGATAGAAGCTACGAAAGGTTTTGAGCATGGGAGTGAGATAACCTGACCTACCTTTTAATTAGAGCATTCTGGCAGCTACAAGGACAATAGATGTTGGTGGCAGGCGATGAGAACAAGACTAAATCAAACATACTAAACAGGACTACAGAGCATTTGGGCTCAACTTTCACCTTGTAAATTAACTCTTTAAAACCACTGCATGTTATTTTAAAACCACTGCTGCTCTAACCCCTACAGCACCTTTCTGCAAATTAAAAAAATTAGCAGATGCAGCTTCATCAAATCTTGGTGGGTGGAAGGCAGCCCACACAGGACCCCTCAGCCGACCACCCTGCCAGGTTCAGTCTGCCCTGAATTCTAGCATAAATATAACAAAGAAAGAGAAAAAGACAAAGAAAAACACTTTTTCATTGGAGTTAATTTACCTAATCATCCCTGAATTTTTAAATTTTTGATTTTAAGAATATTTTCACATTGGGTGTCAACCAAACTCATGAGACGTTCAAGATGATTTAATCATATTATTCATATTTTATATATATGTATATATGTAAAATACATATGTATATATGTATACATATATATATATATATATATATATATATATATATATATAAAATATTCCAGAAAAGTGATTAGACTTTGGGTTCATTTCTTAAGCAAGAGACTCAGATGAGTCTCTTTGAGCCATTTCCTCCCATCTCTCAATATAAAACATACAGAGCCAGGGGTGACACAGTTTGTTTTGTCTGTTCGTTTTATTTTTCCTAGTTGTAAATAGTTTTGATGTGAAAATAATATTTTAAAAGCACATTTGGAGGCAATTAGAGGTTCTAGGAGTCCTATCCTGGAAGCATAAGCTTTTCCATCACCGGCTGTTCAAAGGGTCGGTTTTTGGTTCTGGTCTAGAGTTAATGATCAAGGTGCTTCCAAGAACATCCAGATCCTTCACCTGAGCTCACAGAGGACTTAGCTCCCTTTGGAAGGGAAACTGTTCTGAGGGCACTTTAGTCCAGGCAGATGGGAGACTCGCTAGGGGTACAGGAGAGACACAACCACATGCCAGCACTCCCAGGACGCTCCATCTGACTGTCACCTTTGACCAAAGAGAGGAGGTTCATCCCATCAAGAGAAACGCACACACTGGTTGGCTCTGATGGCCTTACTTCCTCCAGACACCCACTCAGTTTTCCTTCAGGGACAGCTTCCCAAACCTGAGAAGGACTTGACGTCACCACTAGGTGTCTTCAGGGTCTCTCTGGACAGCTTTCAACTCCAGTCATACTTTCTACTCAGTTTAATCCAACTAACACTTCACTCAGGAAGGGGGACTCCTCATGGATCAGAGGCTCCCGAGGTGAATGGAAAGGGAACAATTCTTCCTTCTCTTCCCCTGATCTTTCACACCAGACTCAGTCCACACCTGACGCCCCTCCTAAACTCTCCACTGGTTCCCTGCTGCCTGCGTTCTCTGTTTACTTTGTGGTGGTCTCCAGCAGTTCCCACAAAATTAGAATACTTCTCCCAAATGACAGTTAAAAGATATAAAGAGAGATAAGTGTGGTTCCCACCTCAAAAGATCTCACCTTATACGGAGAAGGATGAGCTCTACTAAAGGTGTGGGCGCTTTAGGGATCGAGACAGCCTGTCCCACAGCCCTTCTGCTGGGCCCCCATTGTGAGGGGTCATCACTGACTCGTCTGGACCTGACAGCAACCTCAGACAAGTCCTACCACGTCTATGCCAGGTGGCTCCACATTGGTTGCAGGCTGATCCTTGCAGAATATAAACCTGGGCCCGTGGCCAGGGTACTTTAACTCCTCAGAGACTGTGCCTGGCTCTCAGGTCCTGGCCCCCACCTCTCCCCACTCCCGTCTGCACACGCCGGCTTCCTTTGTCTGGACTCTCGGACATACTCTTCCTGTGCCTGAACGCTTCTCACAACGTGGGATCTGGCCCTTCCTCGGGAAGCCTTGCCCACAGCACCCCTCCTGTTCCACGTTCTCACAGCACCTGCGGCTCTTCCCCCGAGGTCCTCACCGGAGGCTGTCATTCCACAGCCCTGTGTGCGATGAGCCTCCCCCTGCACTGAGCTCCGCCAGGGCAGGACCTGCGTCCTTCTGTCCAAGGTTGCACTGCTGTTTATCACGGGACAGGAAAGCAGTGGGCGAGGGTTAGAACCTGGCTCCCCCAGAGCCCTGGCCTCCCCAAGTCAACAGCTCTCAGTCCTCAACTTCCATGACAGCCGGATCTGCCAGTTTTCTCCTCTGGTGACTTCTTCTCAGGCTCAGCCACAGATTCTTCCTTCTTAACCCGCCTCATAAACACTGAGGTTTCCGGGGACTCTGTCCTCTCCTCCGTTCCCTCATCTGCTCAGCTCAAGGTTTCAAATGTCACCTTCTCACTGACAGCTCCCTGACCTCCCTGTTGAGTGCCAACCCTGTATACCTTCTACAGCTGTCCACTGGCGACCTCTACCCATATTTCACTCACAACTCAAATGAAACCCATCCCACACTGAACTCGTCCTGAACCCTTAACAAAGGGACCTCTCCTCTTTCCTTTTTTTAAAAATGTTATATTTATTTTAGGCTGCACCAGGTCTTTGTTGCTGCACGTGGGCTTTCTCTAGCTGCGTCAAGAGGGGGCTACTCTTTGTTGTGGTGTGTGGGCTTCTCATTGTGGTGGCTTCTCTTGTTGCGAAGCTCGGGCTCTAGGCACGCCAGCTTCAGTAATTGTGACGCGCAGGCTCGGTACTTGTGGTGCATGGGCTTAGCTGTTCTGCGGGATGTGGAATCTTCCCAGACCAGGGATCGAACCCATGTCCCCTGCATTGGCGGGCAGATTCTTAACCAGTGCGCCACCAGGGAAGTCCCTCTCTCCTCTTTCCTGAACCCACTGCATGTGCCTTCCTGCAGGTAACGTCTTGCCTGCATTACACAATAATCTCCAGAAGGTTCCCACCTGTAGTTTTTCCTCACTTCAAATCTAAGACCAACAGTGTTTCCAAAGTGACCGTTCTTACTAAATTGAAATTGCATAATAAGGACTTCATAAATATATTCTCTGTAAAAATTTTAGTAACATTACATGTAAATAAAGTCCCCTTTCATCAATACTCACTCTCGATCCTAATCCAAATGTAACTAGTTACCACCTTAGGTGTCCCGCGACCTTTCTCTTGGCACTTACATGTATGTTATGCATATAGACAAACACCCACGTAATTTTCTTTACACATAAACGGCAACATGTCATAATCATGTGCCGTAACTAGCTTTAGTCCTTCACGTGCCTTGGAGCTCCACCCACACCAGTGCTTCTTGTTTCTGGCTGTGGTGCTGTGTGCCAGAGTAGGGACCCACCTCAGCTTCTTTATATGCCTTTACTGAAGGACATTTAAAGTGTTTCAGACTCTGACCATTTTTTCTAAAATATCAAGAACCATGCAATTCTTCTGCTTAAAATCCTTGAATTATTTCCAGTCACCCACAGACAGTTCCCATCTCTAAGAACTGTACCAAAGCACTTCAGAGTGTGGCCCCCACCTGGCTTTCTGATCTCATTTCCTTCCTCATCTCTTTCTTTTCCCAAACCCTGGGCCTCAGTCAGAATGAATTATCTGCAGTTCCTTAAATGGACTAAGTTTGCTCAATGAATACATGAAAATGTAGCCCTCGTCCGAAACAAGAGGAAAGAATAAAGATCCTGAGAGATTTACCTGTGAAGTGATTATCAGAGATGAAGCAGAAGTTTGTGACCCTTCTCCACAACTTCTTGAGGACTGAGAACTTGGAGAAATTTCCCTGACCAACATCTCCAAGTTGTACTCATTTACCAGACTGCTGCCTGCAGAGATTCCCCACCCACTCACCTACAGAGGAGCCTCCAGGGCTTTCTTTCTCTACCTTCCAGGGATCTTCTCCTTGCTGCAACAGAGAGATCACCTCAGGTTTGGAAAATAGGAGTCCTGCTCATAGAAAAAAAACAAAAAACAAAAAAATAAAAACAACAACAAACTTGGTTTTGACACGAAGAGGTATCTGAGATCTGAGTGGAAACTTAGAGGATGATACAAAGAGCTCCTTAGGGTGCTCAAGTTCCGCCCCCATGATGTGAGGGGTGTGTTAGGGAAAAAGCAAGGGACTTGTAAAACATAACAATGTAATAATTAGTTGCATGTTAGGAAAATACAATAAACATGTACCCTTGAAATAGGGTACCATTAGCTTTCTATAAAAGAGGAAATATATGAGATGTACAGACTAAATTCATATTTATAAACAGGTATCTATGGAGAAGATATCAGGTAGATTGTTTAAAATGAGAAAACACTATCTGGCTCCCTTTCAAATATGGATTATACAGTATTCATCTAGCTGGAAAAGTGAATGGTAAAGGCAAGAGGGATGAAAGATGCTCTCTGCTTAGAGATGAGTAGATACATCATAGAACAATCATAGTGGGAAATGCCTGAACTATGAGGGAATTTCTAATGTGCAGCTCTGTAGATTGTCCCATCTGTGGGGCATGAGGCATCCATGCCTATGAGCGGGAAAAAGGTTTTCAGATTTACTTGTGGAGATCCAATTTGTACAGTGCTAAGGCAAAACCCAGCTAAAGTTTTGATGATCCACGTCTTTTATCCAGGGAATCAGATGCTGAGTTATCCCAATTTCTAAACAGAGGAAATTTCCTTACCCAATGACACCAAGTTGCTATAGTTCTCCAGCATCACATCTTGGTACAAGTTTCTCTGTGAAGGAGTCAGCTTTCTCCACTCATCCCGTGTAAAGAGCACAGCCACATCTTCGAATGTCACTGACAGCTGTAGAGACAAGCATCCCAGCTCACCCAAGACCACGCATCACACAGGGTGAAGAAGGCAGCAGTGGGAAGTAGACAGGCTACCATGAAATGCTTCTATATTATTCTAGGTTCTTAAGGTTTCAAGTCACTGGTTTAATGAACACTTGCCCTGTGACAAATATATACTGAGTAGCATGAAGTATGAACCAGGCCCTGTGTTAACCACACAGAGATGTGTGGAGGTATTAAGACCATTAGTGGGAGTGTTAATTAGAATAATCTTTCTAATAGCAATCTGATAATACATATTAAGAGCTTTAAAATGTGCACACTCTTTAACTCTCCAATTACTATATTTGTTTGATAATGAACAGTGCAAAAAAATGCACACACAAAGACATTTATTATGGTGTTAGTTAACAGCAGAGAAACGGAAACACCTACAACCTAAATAATCACTGACAGAGGCTCGGTTAAATAATTTAAGGCACTATCTGTATGCTCTCTGAAGCCTGAGGACAGTAATAATGGAAATTAAAACAGCTATCATTTTTTTTATTAGTTTCTGCTTTATAACAAAGTGAATCAGTCATACATATACATCTGTTCCCACATCCCTTCCCTCATGCATCTCCCTCCCTCCCACCCTCCCCATCCCACCCCTCCATAAAACAGCTATCATTAACTGAATGTCTTCTTCAGGACAAGTACTATTCTTAGAGCTTTATATTAATCTTTAGAGTAAATCTTTATTTTACCTTCACAACAACCCTAGGAAGAAGGTACTATTATTGTCCTCGTTTTACACAAGAGAAGTCACGGAGAGGATAAGAAATTTGTCTAAAGTCACAAAATTGGTCAGTGGTAGTGCTGGGATTCCAATTCCAGGTGGATGTCTAAGGTTCCATTATTAACCACTCTGTAAAACTGCCTCTCAAAACCTACCAAATAGTTAATAAATAAATGAAATAATCCATACAATGTACTTAAAACCATACATGGCTCATATTAAAGGTTCGGATCTTACCTATTATCATGTCAATATAAAGTACTATGAAATCATTAAAATTGATGGTGTAAGTCAATATTTTTGACTTAAAAAGGCATTCATGGGCCTCCCTGGTGGCGCAGTGGTTGAGAGTCCGCCTGCCGATGCAGGGGATACGGGTTCGTGCCCCGGTCTGGGAGGATCCCATATGCCGCGGAGCGGCTGGGCCCGTGAGCCATGGCTGCTGAGCCTGCGCATCCGGAGCCTGTGCTCCGCAACGGGAGAGGCCACAGCAGTGAGAGGCCCGCGTACCGCCAAAAAAAAAAAGGCATTCATAATAATGTTAAGTATAAAAAGCAAGTTACATATCAGTATGTATAGTTTGTTCCCATTTCTGAAAAAAAATTATATATGTACATAGCAAGTGATGCTGAGAGATGCATAACAAATGGCTGACAGCGATTATCTCCAGATGGTGGGATTAAGGGTGATTTTACTTTTTTTTTGCATATACGGAAAAAATATATAGACAAATACATGTACATACACACATCTATGCACATATGTACATTTACAAGCATATATACATATACCCATACATATATATGTGCATATTTTATTCTCTATAAAGTTTTTTGCCACGATCATGCAGTATTTTTATGGTACGAAAAAGCATTAAATTATTGGCACATGGGGAGGAACACAAGAAATGATCTCTGCTCTCAAAGAACTTACAATCTAACTAGCAGACAAGAAAAGTGCATGAATTTGAACACTAAAAGGAAAATGTGTAGCTGGATAGGACCATACACCGTATCTGCTAATCCTCATTTTAGAGAGGAGGAACACAAGATTCAGGACAGTCAAGATTCCAGGTCACATACTTTATTAATGGCAGAGACAGGATGATAACTAAAGTTTTCTTTCAACACAGCACTTGGTATACTCTCTCTCTGATCTTAAACATCTTATTACTGAGTTTTACACACAATCCCACACAGCAGGTGAGGTTAGGGAGAAATGTCACATAGGACTCACACACAGGGACAGAGAAGATTCTGGGCAAGAGAGCAGCTTGGCTCTGTTGGAATGGAATGTGAAAGCCTTAGAAAAAAGCAGTCCAAATATGCAAAGGCAGGTCCTAGCCATAGCCTCAGAAGATCAACCACCATCACATCTCGTGGGTCCAAATGATATACAACATCGCACTGCAGAGAGCTCTGGTAACACAGGGGCTGGGCCTACCATGTGTTCTGAGAGATGCACCAGAGGAATGGCTGGACAATAACCAGCATGAACTCAGAGGCCAGACATACCTGGGTTTGATTTCAGGTCACTTGACTTCTTTAAGCCTCAGTTTCCTCATGTGTAAAATGGGGGTAATAACTGTTGTGCTGTTATGAGAGTGAGAACAAAGGTAAAGCCCTCGGGATATTCCCCCAGCAACATTAACTATTATTGTTAGATGAAAATGAATACAGAATGAACAGTATTTTTTGGGTCCTAAAAACACTGTACAGTTAATTTTTATCTATCAACAATAATAGTATCATGTACTAGAATAATATTGTTCAGCTACCACAACCACCACATATTGAACATCAACTATGTGCCCAGACCTTATTGAAACACTTGCCATGCTGCAATTCCTCTCATCTACCCTATGAGGTACGCATGGTTGTTATTCCCATTCTACAGGTGAGGAAACTGAGGCACAGAGAGATGCAATTGCCTAAGGCCCATAAATGGTAACAGAAGATACGGGTTCAAACCTGGCTGTCTGGCTTGAGAGCCCCACTTCTAACTGTACACCCTGTATACCTTGCTTCTCCACTACTGATATCCCACAAAACCCTCCCTGCCACTACCTGAGGAGTCTTCTCTGAGCTCTTAAAGTCAAGAGACCTCTCCATCTGTGTCCCCACCAAAATGGCTATCCTTTGTTCACACACCGCCTCACCTGGATGGGGTCCCACCCTCATTCCCACAGAATAAAGATGACAATGGCAGGTCAAGATCAGTTTTCAAGAGAGTGATAGAAGCAAGGCACATGATCCAGAAAGTTAAGAGGGAGAAAAAACTAAAAACTATGGACTGGGAAAAGCCTGGGTAAGGTATCATGAGGATTCTCAGGGGTGGAAAGAAAAAGAAAAGCATTCTGGCCAAGGGTAGGGAGGGGGACATGAGTGAGCAAAGGAGACAGGCCAGAAAGGAACTCTGCCAAGTGCACATGTTTGTTTGTTCTGACCCCAAGTGGTATAAGACATGTGGCACCTTACCTGTCAATTCAGTAATCATACAGTGAATTGAGATTAATGAATAAAAGTGTCTATCAGGAAAAAAAAAAAAGAGAAACACAGGCCATGGATTGGGGGGTTGGAGGCAAGCACTCCCTATGCAATCCACCATCCACCAGGATGGACCAGCTCTTCAAAGGGAGAAGGACATGGGCTTCAAATCCTGGCGAAGACTGTACTGGGGAGAGAACTTCAGTTTGAGGGTTAAAAAACAAACCTAACTGTCCGTAAGACTTGAGATGGTAATGCACTCACCTGAGACCTTGCTTCCCTCTGTTCAGTAGCCATGTCCTCTTTCTGGGCAGTTTCCCCTTAGGATGGGAGAAGTCTCCAGAAGCCAAATCTGAGAGAAGAAAATGGGAGCCAGGAGGAAGCCCCTTCTGCACCCCTCAGAATCAGCAGCTCTGAAACCTTTACACCACCTGAGAATGATGCCATGCGCCCTCAGGAAGTCAGGAGCTAGGAGTAGACAGGACCAGAGAGAAGGGCTGGGTCCTGGTCCAGGCCCAGCTCTTTCCCCGGCTCAGAGGAAAAGGTCCTAGGACTCTATCAGCAGTAGCAGCAACTCCCTGAGCCTCACCGCGTGCCAGGCACTACTTACCAATACATCACTGAGTCCCACAGCACAGTTGGCACTGTCAGCACCCCATTTTATAGATCAGGAAACTGAGGGCAGAGTGGGAGCAACTTGCCCCAGTCCAAGCACCGCGGGCTCCAGAGCACCTGCTCTAACCTCCCTGCGTGCATGTGACAACTTTTCTCCACCTCAAGCCTTCCCACCCAATTCCTCCCCCTCCTGTCAAGGAAACAATTTCCAGATTTCTAGAGAAAGCTGCTTCCGGAAGGGAAAACATCAGCTCTCCTATGGCGGGGAGGGGGCTGCTGTCTTGAGGAAAGGGCACAGAAAACCAAAGACCTGGGTTCCAGTCCTGGCTCTGCCACTGGGGGAAGCCGGCGACTCACTTCTCGCGCAAAACAAGCCTGTCACTCGGGAGTGCAGGGGTGATGGTAAGGGGAGGAAATTTCTCACGTTCACTGCCGGCCCGAAACAAATTCAAATGCCAGCAGGCGCTGGGCAGGTAGCGCACGGAATGGATCGGGAGGAAGCAGAAGGGTGGCTGGGTCCAGCCAATGGGGACGAAGTGCCCGACCTGTCTAGTTCAGGGGCACTGTGGGATGGCTGGTGGCGGCGGACGGACAGAGCCGGGGTGCCCGGCCCTCGGCCCGCCGGCGCCCACAAAGGCCCGGCTCGCGCCTCCTGGGCCTTTGTCCCATACCCCGGCGCCGCATCCTCCCGAAGCCCGGTCCTCCCTCCCGCATCCTGCCGAGCCTCCGCCGCTCACCTCACCCAGGCCTCGGGGGTTCCGCGGGCCGCAGGCGGGAGGCTCCGGAACTGCCACGGCCGAACAGCAACTTCGGGTCGGGACTCCCCGGGATGCTACCTGGGCCGACCTCAGCCCAGAACGCCGCTCACGCCAGCGACTAACGCCCGGCTCCCTGTGCAGGTCCGGAGCTGGGTAGTGTGGTGGAGGCGGGGAAACGGTCGCTAACCCCTCTCGGAAATATAGTCCACGCGAGAACCCAAGGGTTCTGGGAAGTGTAGTTCTCCGCGCTTGCTGCGTGGAGAGGCTCGGCTGCGCCTGTCACGTGCCCAGGTACTCATTCTGGGCTCGTGGCCGCGCTCCGTGAGTTGCCGGCTCCTGGGTTCCCGGTTCTTCCGGGAGGAAACGGAGTTTCGCCGAGGACAGTGTCATGTAGCTCCGTATCTGCGTAAATGATAGTAAGGCAAGTAGACAACCGCCAAAAACAAACCTATTTCCTCTTCAGTCTTTCAATAAGTATATTGAGCACCTGCTACGCGCCAAGACCTATTGTAAAGGATTTGAAATACCTCAGTGAGCAAAACAGAGATCATTGCTCTGGAGAACTATTTTGGGGGGTGGGGGTGGAGGAAGGAGGGAGGGAGCAGACAATAAGCCATGAACATAATTATATAGCATTTTAGAAAATAAGCATTATCGGAAAAAGCGAAAGGAAAGCAGGGTTGGAAGTGTCTGGGGTAGGTACGGAGGCAAGTTGCAGCACGGAATAGGGTCACGAATACTGCTCTTTGTTAACATATTAGGAAGCAATCTCGATAAGGTAGAATGAGTATCCTTCCATAAGTTCTTGTTCAACTGTCTTGGCTATAATCAACTCATGAATAATCATCATCGTGTCAACTTGTAAATAAAAATGCTGAGACTTTGACTGGATTCTTTGAATCTATAAATCAACCTGAGGAAAATTAATATCTAACAATATGGACTTTAACAATCCATTACCATGGTACAGCAATCCTTTTATTTAAGTCTCCATATATTTTCTCCATAGCAGTATTACATATTTTTGTGAGTTCTATTTGAGTGTGTTTCATACTTTTTGAAGCTATTGTAAGTGGTATCTCTTTTTAAATTTCATTTGTAAAGTACCGGTTTTGTGTATAGCTTACTGCCTGAAGTCTTATAAATTCCAATAATGAATTTATTGTGTGTTTTGGATTTTCTATGTAATATAATATGTGAATGACAGTTTTGTTTCTTTTGCAAAACTTTTGCTTCTTTTATATTTTCTTTCTTTTAATCGCCATATTGAGTGGGCTGTGATTTCTAGTACAATGTTAATATAAAGTCAAAGTAGAGGCACGTCAGCAAATGGCTTAGCAGGGAACTCCAAGCCCACAGCCCCCCTTGGAAACATCAAAAAACAACTAGAAACTGGCTAAAATAACCATATGAAAGCTCTGAAAAACAGTAAAAGATCTACAGCAAAAAAAACCCGAAAACTCAATCAAGGCAAAAAACACATTTGAAATCATGGTAATACTGTGATGTTTTTACTTGCCCTTTTATTTGTAAAGTTCTACCCTGTCTGAGGGCTGCCAGAAGTACTGGGTCTCGGAACTCAGGTGGGGAGAAGCAGTAGGCACTGCTCCTGAAAGTTGTGGGTGGACGACAGTCCCACAGACACCTGGGGCAAGACATTGAGGGTAGAAACAAAAGATAGACCATCTAAAACCCTGAGGAGAGGCTATGGTTAAGCTTTGGGAAATCAAGACATTTAAAAGCAGCTGAAAAACCAACATAACGCCCAACCACAAAAGACCTAAGGAGGTCTTAAGTTTTCACCTCCATCTGATCCCTAGGCTGGGAACAAGCCAGCTAATTAGTAAAGGACTGCTCTAGCACAGAACCAGTCTGCAAAGACTGGGAGAGGTGACTAGTTTCTCATTTTGTTCTGTTTTTAAAAAAAGACAAAAAAGTATTAAAGAGCAGTTTTGGGTTCACAGCAAAATTGAGAGGAAGGTATAGCGATTTCTCATTTATTCTCTACCCCAGCACATCATAGCCTCCCCCATTATCAACATCATTCACCACAGTGGCACATGTGTTACAATTGATGAACCTACACTGACATATCCCAGTTACCCCAAATCCATATTTAGGGCTCACTCTTGGTGTTGTACATTCTATAGGTTTGAAAAAATGTATAATGAATGACATGTCTACCATTACAGGGTAGTTTCACTGCCTTAAATCCTCTGTGCTCTTGCCTATTCATCCCTCCCTATTCCCTAACTGGCAACCACGGATATTTTTACTGTCTCCATAGTTTTGCCTTTTTCAGAATGTCATATAGTTGGTATCATACAGTATGCAGCCTTTTCAGATTGGCTTCTTTCATTCTGTAATATGCATTTAAGTTTCCTCTGCGTCTTTTCATGGCTTGATAGCTCATTTCTTTTTAGAGCAGAATAATATTCCATTGTCTGAATGTACCACATTTTATTTATCTGTTCACCTACTGAAGGACAGCTAGGTTGCTTCCAAGTTTGGGCAATTATGAGTAAAGCTGCTATAAACAGCCATGTGCAAGTTTTTGTGTGGACATAGCTTTCAACTCTTTTGAGCATGACTTCTGAATCATATGATAAGAGTATGTTTACTTTTGTAAGAAACTGCCAAACTCTTTTCCAAAGTGGCGGTACCATTTTGCACTCCCTTCAGCAAAGTATGAGACTTCCCTTTGCTCCACATCCTCGACAGCATTTGTCAGTGTTCTGGATTTTGGCCATTCTAATAGGCATGTAGAGATATCTCATTGTTGTTTTAATTTGCATTTCCCTAATGACATACAATGTAGGGTATATGACGGTCTTTTCATATGCTTATTTGCCATATATCTTCTTTAGTGAAGTGTCCATAAAGGTCTTTGGCCCATTTTTTAATCTGGTTGTTTATTTTCTTATTGAGTTTTAAGTGTTCTTTGTATATTTTGGATAACATCTGATAGGTCCTTTATCAGATATATTCTTTTGCAGATATTTTCTCCCAGTCTATGGCTTGTCTTCTCATTATGTTGACAGTGCCGTTCACAGAGCAGACATTTTTAATTTTAATGAAGTCCAACTTAACAATTATTTCTTTCATCAATCATGTTTTTGGTATTGTACCTAAAGTCATTACCATACCAAAGGTCATCTAGATTTCCTCCTATGTTATCTTTTAAAGTTTTACATTTTGTGCTTTACATTTAGTTCTTTGGTCCATTTTGAGTTGATTTTTGTCAAGGGTGTAAGGTCTGTGTCTAGAGCCATGTTTTTTGCATGTGGATGTCCAGTTGTTCCAGCAATGTTTGTTGAAGAGACTATCATTGCTCCATTGTATTGCCCTTGCACCTTGTCAAAGATCAATTGGCTATAGTTATGTGGGATTTCTATTGTGTTTCACTGATCTATTCTTTCACCAAGATCATGCTATCTTGATTACTGTAGCTCTATACAGGCATATCTCGTTTTACTGTGCTTTGCTTTATTGCACTTTGTAGATAGTACATTTTTTACAAATTTAAGGTTTGTGGCATTGTGCCTGGAGCAAGTCTATCAGCGGCATTTTTCCAACAGCATTTGCTCACTTTGTGTCTCTGTGTCACATTTTGCTAATTCCCACAATATTTCAATTCATTATGAATTCACAGTCATATTCATTACGATTATATTTGTTATGGAGATCTCCGATCAGTGATATTTAATATCACTATTGCAAAAATATTATGACTTATTGGAGGCCCAGATGGGTTAGCATTTTTTACCAATAAAGTATTTTTTAAACCTAAAAACAGAACTACCATATGACCCAGCAATCCCACTACTGGACATATACCCTGAGAAAACCATAATTCAAAAAGAGTCATGTACCACAATGTTCATTGCAGCACTATTTACAATAGCCAGGACATGGAAGCATCCTAAGTGTCCATCGACAGATGAATGGATAAAGAAGATGTGGCACATATATACAATGGAATATTACTCAGCCATAAAAAGAAAAAAAACTGAATTATTTGTAATGATGTGGATGGACCTAGAGTCTGTCATACAGAGTGAAGTAAGTCAGAAAGAGAAAAACAAACACCAGTAGCTAATGCATATATATGGAATCTAAAAAACCGGTACTGATGAACCTAGTGGCAGGGCAGAAATAAAGATACAGACGTAGAGAATGGACTTGAGGACACAGTGGGGGGAGGGGAAGCTGGGACGAAGTGAGAGAGTAGCATTGACATAATACACTACCAAATGTAAAATGGATGGCTAGTGGGAAGCAGCCACATAGCACAAGGCGATCAGCTCGATGCTTTGTGATGACCTAGAGGGATGGGATAGGGAGGGTGGGAGGGAGGCTCAAGAGGGAGGGGATATGGGGAGATATGTATACTTATAGCTGATTCACTTTGTTGTACAGCAGAAACTAACACAACATTGTAAAGCAATTATACTCCAATAAAGATATTAAAAATATTTTTTAGTTAAGGTATGTACATTTTTTTAGACATAATGCTGTTGCACACTTAATAGACTACAGTGTAGTATAAACATAACTTTTATATGCACTGGGAAACAAAAAAATTCATGTGACTTGCTTTATTTTGATATTCAGTTTATTGCTGTGGTCTGAAACCAAACCTGCAATATCTCTGAGATATGCCTGTAGTAAGTCTTGACGTCAGGTAGCATCAGTCTTGCAACTTAGTTCTTCTCCTTCAGTATTGTGTTAGCTATTCTGGATCTTACGCCTTTCCATGTAAACTTCATACTCAGCTTGTCAATATGCACAAACTAATTTGCAGGCATTTTGATTAGGATTGCACTGAATCTATAGATCAATTTGGGAAGAGCTGACATCTTGACAGTACTGAGTCTTCCTATCCATGAAAAAGGAATATTTCTCCATTTATTTAGTTCTTCCCTGATTTTGTTCATCAGAGTTTAATAGTTTTCTTCACATAGATCTTACACATATTTTGTTAGATTTATACCTTAGTATTTCATTTTGGGGGGTGTCAGTATAATGGTATTATATTTTTAATCTCAAATTCTACATGTTCATTGGTGGTATAGAGGAAAGCAATTGACTTTTGTATATTAACCATGTATCCTGTACCTTGCTGTAGTTGCTTACTCTAGGAGTTTTTTGGATTTTCTACATAGATGATCATGTCATTGTTGGAGGAGGTCATCAAGAAGATGTGACTGCTAGTTGACCCAGGCAATCAGAGGCTCCTTAACCTCTCCCCCATCCTCGGAATCTATGTTCCACCTCCTATTTCCATACCAGCAGCCGTTTTGAGGATGCAGCCTTGAGAGAGTAATGTGTTGTTGAGACCATCTGGACTGGATGTGTGACGAATCCCGTTAAAGCCTCTTTATAAACTTTTAAGATTCTGGCGGGAGGATGCAAAGATCTACTTGTCTTGCGACTGATGAAGATAAGCCTCATATGTAAGTTCCGTTGTTTATTAAAACTGTCACCTACTAGCCTGGAGTGGTCTGCCTCTTTCTTCAGTCTCTCCTTGCCCTCTCTGTATGGGGGCCAGTTTTAAATTTCAACCAGTGAAGTCCTGACTTTGCAAATGAACAGTCATCTGTGAACAAATATAGTTTTTTTCCCTTCCTAATCTGCATGCCTTTTATTTCCTTTTCATGTCTTATTGTATTAGGTAGAACTTCCAGTATGATGTTGAAAAGCAATGGTGAGAGGAGACATCCTTGTCTTGTTCCTGATCTTAATGGAAAGCTCTGAGTTTCTGACCATTAAGTGAGTTAGCTATAGGGTATTTATGATAGTTTTTGTCATGAGTGGGTATTGTTTTTTGTCAAATGGTTTTTCTGCATCTATTGATATGCTCATGTGATTTTCTTCTTTAGCTTGTTAATATGATGTATTACATTAATTGATTTTCAAATGTTGAGCCAACCAACCTTGTATACCTGGGATAAATCCCACTTGGTACTGGTGTGTAATTCTTTTCATACATCGTTGTATTTGATTTGCTAATATTTTGTTGAGGAATTTGCGTGGTATGAGGATCTTCATGAGAGACATTGGTCTTGTTTTCTTTTATCCTGTATTTTCTTTGTCAAGTTTTGGTATTGGGGTAATGGTAGCCTCATAAAATGAGTTACCATTTTATGAGAATTAGAAGTATACCCTTCTAATTCTATATTGTGAAAGATATTGTAGAGAATTGATATAGTTTCTCCTTAAATGTGGTAGAACCCATCTGGGCCTGGTGCTTTTCATTCTAGAGGGTTATTAATTATTGACTCAATTTCTTTAATATAGGCATATTCAGATTGTCTATTTCTTCTTGCATGAGTTTTGGCAGATTGTGACTTTCAAAAAGAGTTAGTCCATTTTATCTAGATTATCAAATTAGTTGGCATATAGTTGTTCATAGTATTCCTTTATTATAGTTTTAATGTGTTCTGTAGTGATGTCCCCTATTTCATATCCCATATTAGTAATTCATGTCCTAACTCTTTTTTTCTTAGTTGGCACAGCTGGAGACTTTTTGATATTGATCTTCTCAAAGAACCAGCTATTGGTTTCATTGATTTTTACTATTGATTTCCTGTTTTCAACTTCATTCTGCCTTTTTATGATTTCTTTTCTTTTGCTTACTATGGATTTAATTTGCTCTTCTTTTTCTAGTTTGCTAAGGTGGAAGCTTGAATTATTAATTTTAGATCTTTTGTCTCCTCAAAGATGTATTCAGTGCTATAAATTTCCCTCTAAGCACTGCTTTCCTTATACCCCACAGATTTTGATAAATTGTGTTTTCATTTTCATTTCATTCAAAATATTTAAGAATTTCTCTTGAGATTTCTTCTTTGACCCATATGATATATAGAAATGTATCATTTAATCTCCAAGAACTTGGGGAATTTTTTCAGCTATCTTCTGATACTCATTTCTAGTTTAATTCCATTGTGATCTGAGAGCAGACATTGGTGTTATTTTAAATTTATTAAGTGTGTTTTATCGCCCAGAATGTGGTCTATCTTGGTGAATGTTCCAGGTTAGTTTGAGAAAAGAGTATATTCTGCTGTTGTTGGATGAAGTGTTCTGTAGATGTCCATTATATCCAGTTGATCCATGGTGTTACTGAGTTCAGCTATATCCTTACTGATTTTCTGCCTGCTGGATCTGTCCATTTCTGATAGAGGAGTGTGGAAGTCTCCAATTACAATAGTTGATTCATCTACTTCTCCTTGAAGTTTGATCAGTTTTTACCTCATGTAGTTTGATGATACATTGTTATGTGCATTCATGTTACGGATTGTTATGTCTTCTTGGAGAATTAACCCCTTTATCATTATGTAATTCCCTTTCTTTATCCCTGATAATGTTCCTCACTTTGACATTTCCTCTGTCTGAAATTAATAGTTACTCCAACTTTCTTTTGATTAGTGTTAACATATTATGTTTTTCTCCATTTATTGACTTTTACTTTGTGTGTCTTTATATTTAAAACGCAAACAACATATCTTACAGACAACATACAGTTGAGTCATGTTTTTGATCATGTTTGATCCATCTGACAATCTCTGTCTTGGTGCATTTAGACCACTAACATTCAAATTGATGTAGTTAGATTAATATTATCATATTTGTTACTGTTTTCTGTTTGTCGCTTATGTTCTTTGTTCCTGTTTTTGTCTTCCACTCTCTTTCTGCCTTTGAGATTTTAATTGAGTGTTTTATTTATTTTAAATTTTTTCTTTTAATTGTATATACTGTTTACTGTTTTTTTTTAAGTTTTAATTTTTTAATTGAAGTATAGAGGATTTACAATGTTGTGTTAGTTTCTGGTGTGCAACAAAGTGATTCGGTTATTTATATATATATATATTCTTTTCATATTCTTTTCTATTATGGTCTATTACTGGATATTGAATATAGTTCCCTGGTCTATACAGTAGGACCTTGTTGTTTATCTATTTTATATATAGTAGTTTGTATCTGCTAATCCCAAACTCCTAATTTATCCTTCCCCTACCCCATTTCCCCTTTGGTAACCATAAGTTTGTTTTTTATGTCTGTGAGTCTGTTTCTGTTTCATAAATCAGTTCATTTGTGTCATATTTTAGGTTCCACGTGTAAGTGATATCATATGGTATTTGTCTTTCTCTTTCTGACTTACTTGACTTAGTATGATAATCTCTAGGTCTATCCATGTTGTGGTAAATGGCATTATTTCATTCTTTTTTATGGTTAAGTAGTATTCCATTGTATATATATACCATATATATATATCATTCTTTATCCATTCATCTGTTGATGAACGTTTAGGTTGTTTCCTTGTCTTGGCTATTGGAAATAGTGCTGATATGAACGTTGGTGTACATGTATCTTTTTGAATTATAGTTTTCTCCGGGTATATGCCCAGGAGTGGGATTGCTAGATCATATGGCAACTCTATTTTCACTTTTTGAGGGGCCTCTATACTGGTTTCCGTAGTGGCTGCACCAATTTACATTTCCACCAACAGTGTAGGAGGAGTCCGTTTTCTCCACACCCTCTCCAGCATTTGTTATTTGTAGACTTTTATTGATGGCCATTCTGCCTGGTGTGAGGTGATGCCTCATTGTACTTTTGATTTGCATTTCTCTAATAATTAGTGATGTTGAGCATCTTTTCATGAGCCTATTGGTCATCTGTATATCTTGTTTGGAGAAATGTCTGTTTAGGTCTTTTGCCCATTTTTTGATTGGGTTGTTTGTTTTTGCTGTTGTTGTTATTGAGATGTATGAGCTGTTTGCATATTTTGGAAATTAAGCCCTTGTTGATCGCATTGTTTGCTAATATTTTCTCCCATTCCGTAGGTTGTCTTTTTGTTTTGTTTATGATTTCCTTTGCTGTGTAAAAGCTTGTAAGTTTGATTAGGTCCCATTTGTTTATTTTTGATTTTATTTCTATTGCCTTGGGAGACTGACCCATGAAACTACTTGTACTATTTATGTCAGAGAATGTTTTGCCCATGTTCTCATCTAGGAGTTTTATGGCGTCATTTCTTATATTTAAGTCTTTAAGCCATTTTGAATTTATTTTTGTACATGGTGTTAGGAGTGTTCTACCTTCATTGATTTACATGTGGCTCTCCAGCTTTCCCAGCACCACTTGCTGAAGAGACTTTTCTCCTTTTATATTTTTGCCTCCTTTGTTGAAGATTAATTGACCTTAGGTGTGTGGGTAATTGAGCATTACATATGGTTTCATTTTCTCTTGTTTCATAGCATTTCAGTAATACTTCTTTTATTATTTTCTTTAGCGGTTGCCCTGGAGTTTGCAATATACATTTACAACTAATACATGTCCACTTTCAAATAACACTGTACCACCTCATAGGTTGTGTGAGTACCTTATAACAATAGCAAAATAATTCTGATTCCTCCCTCCTGTTCCATGTATCATTGCTGTCATTCATTTCACTTATATATAAACATACAGAAGCATCTATCTGTCTTTTTATCTACCTATCTATATCATGTACACAAGCATACAAAATCAAATACATTGTTAATATTATTGTTTTGAAAAAGCTGTTATCTATTAGATCAATTAAGAATTAAAAAAACAAAAGTTTTAGTTTTATCTTTGCTTAATCCTTCTTCAGTGCTTTTCCTTTCTTTATGTAGATCTGAGTTTTTGACTTATATTATTTTCCTTCTCTCTAAAGAAGTTCTTTTAACATTTCTTGAAAGACAGGTGTCCTGACAGCAAATTCCCTTAGTTTTGTTTGTCTGATAAAGTCTTTATTTCTCTTTGACTTCTTAAGGATAGTTTGCAGGGCACAGAATTCTAGGTTGGTGGGTTTCTTCCTCAACACACTAAATATTTCACTCTTCTCTCTTTTTGCCTGTGTGGTTTCTGAAAATATGCTGGTTGTATTCTTTGTTCCTCTATAGGTAAGGTGTTTTTTCACCATAAAAGTTGCAGGGGCTCAGCGCTGTTTGTAAAAGCTAGTCGATGTGAAACCTTCTTCCCACAGAAGGATAAAGACTGTTTCCCATAGAGAAAATGTATTTGTCTTACAGAGTGGTAAGACAAAAGTTTACACAGATTGTACTTTCATGGTATGGAACACGTCCATAGGATTTGGAGTAGCTAGGGCCATGTTTGAGACACCTGAAAACCAACATTTTGAAGCATGGCATCAAAAGTGGCAAGATGGTCTGAGATTGTAGGCAAAATAAGAGTGAAATCTTTGCCGATCGCATGCCAAGGCCTGCTTAACCCTTAGTAAGAATATTTGTTTTAAAAGACAGATGCAAAAATTTTTAGGGCACAGTGCTTTTTCAGGATGTGGAATGTACATCAAGTGAGTGAAGTGGGTAGTGATTTATTTCACAGTTGTCTATCACCACTGTTTCCAGGCTACTTTGAGTCTCTGCAAAAACAGGTGTGAGAATGTAATCAATGGCCTTGTCAAGCTGCAAGCCAAGAAGAGGCTCCTGAGCAACCGGAAGCCTTTTGGATCAGGCTACCAGCACAGAGTTTTTCCAGCAGTGTTTTTCCATCAAGGAAAGTTCTACTTTATATGTGATAGAAGCAGACATGTGTCCCTGGAACCTGTAAATCTAGCAACTGTAATTGCTAAGTGAGGTTGCGCTCAGTTTAGAAGGTGGCTTCTAAAGCTGCAATATGCTCAGTGGTCCTAGGCGGAATGAGAGTGAAATCCTTGCAGACTGCGTGCCTAGGCTTGTTTCACCTGTAGTAAAAGCATTTGTTTTCACAAGATAGACACAAGAATTTTTAGGGACAGTGGTCTTTTGGTGTATGGAAGGTAACCGAAGTGACTGAAGAAGGTAGTGATTTATTTCACAGACTTACAACATGAGTGTTTTTTACAGACTTCTTTGAGTCTTCCTCAAAACAGGTTTACTACCTGAGAATATAAGCAATGGCATCCTCAACCTGCATCTGATGAAGAGTTTCCCATGGTAACTATAATACTTCTTTTCGAGATATCCTTTAAAGCTGTGCTCAGCTCTGAGTGTAAAGCAAGTAAGTCTGAAGTAAGGAAAGTGCTGTTTCCCACAGAGATAATGTACATATCTTACAGAGTAAAAGGAGCTGCTAGAGGCTCTGTGTTCAGAGGGAAAATGAGAGTGAAATTCTTCCAGACTTCATATGAGGGCTTGTTTCCTCCATAGTAAAAGTATGTGTTTTTCACAAGTTAGATGAAAGAATTTTTAGGCACAGTGTTCTTTCATTGTTCATAACTGACCCCAAGTGACTGAAGCAGGTAGTGTTTTATTTCACAGATAAGAATGCACTGTGTTTTTTTTATTGAATGGAAGTTATATTTGTTTATGATGCATGAAGTATGTTGTTAAGAGATCTGTAATACTTCTCTTTGGAGAGGTACTTTAAAGCTGCTCTCAGCTCTCTGTGTAAACCCCAATAGGTGTGAAGTCCTTTCACACTGTGGAATTGTCCAGATTTCCATAAGAAAATGTACTTGTCATACACATATAAGGACTAAGTTTTATACATATTTTTCTTCCATGATTTGGAGTAGCTAGTGAAATGTTTCAGAGACTGACAAACCAATCCTTTGTATAGTTGCATGGAAAGCTGAGAGAAGCTCTGTGTTCAGAGGTGAAGTGAGAGTGAAATTCTTGCAGATTACATGTCAAGGCTTCTTCCCCCTTCAAAAAAACTATGTGATTTTCACAAGATGGACTAAGGAATTTTTGGCACACTGTTGTTACACTGTATGGAACTTACTGCAAGTGACTGAAGACGGTGGTAATTTAATTCTCAGACATATATAACAAGTGTTTTACAGGGCACTTTGAGTCTTTCCTCAAAACAGGTTACAAACTGAGAATATAATCACTGGCCTTGTCAACCCACATGCAATGAAGTGTCTCCCATCACAACCAGAACCGCTTTGCACCAGGCTACCATACCAGTACAAAGTTTCTCCAACAGTGTTGTTTCCACGAAGGAAAATTATACGTTGTATGTGATAGAGGCAGAGATGTGTTCCCTAAACCTGTAAATCTAGCAACTGTAGTTGCTAAGTGAGGTTGAGCTCAACTAAGTGTGCTCAATGTGATTGGAAGGTAAAGCCTTTCTTCAGAAGCCATAGTTAAACATGATTCTCATGGAAGGAATGTAGCCAACTGTTTTTTTTACCATAAGAAAGAAATCCTATGCACTCCGTTCTTTCATTGTGTGGAAGATATATGTGAATTGTCATGCATGAAGTATATTGTTTAAGAGATCTGTAATACTGGTCTTTGGAGAGGTACTTTAAAGCTGTGGCAATTGGTGTGAAGGTCTTTCACACTGTGGAACAGGCCTGATTTCTATATAGAAAATATATGTATCATACAGAGTAGAAGGACGAGGTTTTATACAGATTGTTCTTTCAGTGTTTGGAAATTGTTCCCAGGATTTGGAGTAGCTAGTTAAATGTTTGAGAGACCTGTAAACCAACCCTTTGAAAATTGGCATCAAAAGCTGCGAGATGCTCCATGTTCAGAGGCCAAATGAGAGTGAGACTGTATGCCAAGGCCTCTTTCCCCCATAGTAAAAGTATGTGTTTTTCACAAGTTAGAGGAAAGAACTCTTAGGCACAGTGTTCTTTCAGTGTTGGGAACTGACCCCAAGTGACTGAAGCAGGTAGTGTTTTATTTCATAGCTGTCTAACACTATTGTTTTACAGGTAATTTGAGTCTTTTCTCAATACAGGTTACTAACTGAGAATATAATCAATGGCCTTGTCAACATGCATACGATGAAGAGCCTCCCATCACAACCAGAAGAACTTTGTACCTGGCTACCAGTAGAAAATTTCTCTGACAGTGTCTTTTCATGAAGGAACATTATACCTTGTATGTGATAGAGGCAGAGATGTGTTCCCTAAACTTGTAAATCTAGCAACTTTATTTGCTAAGTCCTGTTGACCTCAACTAAGTGTGCTCAATGTGATTGGAAGGCAAAGGCTTTCAGAGGGCAGAATTAAACGTGATTCTCACAGAAGGAATGTAGCCAACTGTTTCTTACCATAAGAAAGAACTTCTGTGCACTGCATTCTTTTATTGAGTGGAAGATGTTTTTGAAGTGTGATGCATGAATTATATTGTTTAAGAGATCTATAATACTGCCCTTTTGAGATGTACTTTAAAGTTTTGCTCAGCTCTATGTGTATATGCCAATAGGTGTAATAACCTACAGTGGAAGAGAATGTAAAAAAATATGTGTGTGTGTAACTGAATCACTTTGCTCTACACCTGAAACTAACACAATATTGTAAATCAACTATATTTTAATAAATATTAAGCTAATAATAAAAACTAAAAAAAACGGATTAATAAAGAGTCAATACCTGTCCTTCTCAAGCTATTCTTAAAAAATTGGAAAGAACATTTCCAAACTCATTCTATGAGGCCAATGTTATGCTGATATCAGAACCAAAAACACTTCAAAAAAAGAAAATTACAGGTCAAACAAATATAAAAATCCTCAACAAAATATTAACGAACTGAATTCAACAATATACGAAATGGATCTTACATCATGATTAAGTGGGATTTATTTCAGGGATGCAAGGAAGGTGCAATATCCTCAAATCAATTAATGTGATACACCACATTAACACCCTGAAGCATGAAAATCATATCATCATCTAAATAGAAGCAGAAAACTTTTTGATAAAATTCTATATCCATTTATGGTAAAACCTATCAATAAAATGGGTATAGAGGGAACATAATAAGGGCCATTTGTGACAAACCCAGAGCCAACATTATACTCAATAGTGAAAATCTGAAAAATAACCTGTAATGTCAGGAACAAGACAAGGATGTCCACACTTGCCACTCCTATTTAACATAGTATTGGAAGACCTAGCCACAGCAATTAGACAAGAAAAAGAAATAAAAGGCATCCAAATAGGAAGGGAAGAAGTAAAACTGTCACTGTTTGCAGATGCATAGGAAAAGAATAAAATGCATAGGAATAACTTTAACCAAGGAGGTGAAAGTACTGTTCTCTGAAAAATATAAGACCCTGAAGCAAATTGAAGATGATACAAATAAATGGAAAGATATCTGTGTTCATGGATTGTAAGAATTAACATAGTTAAAATGTCCATACTATCCAAAGCAATCTACAGATTTAATGCATTTCCTATCAAAATACCCATGACATTTTTCTCAGAACTAGAACGAACAATCCAAAAATTTATACATAAATACAAAAGACCCCAGATAACCAAAGCAATCTTCAAAAAAGAATGCTCCCTGGCTTCAAACTATACTACACATCCCAGTAATCAAAACAGTATGGTACTGGCGCACACACACACACACACACACACACACACACACACCACACAGATCAGTGAAACAAAATAGACAACCTAGAAATAAACCCATGCATACATTGTCAGTTAATCTATGACAAAGGAGGCAAAAATATATAGTGGGGAAAAGACAGCCTCTTCAATAAATGGTGTTGGGAAAACCAGACAGCTACATGCAAAAGAATCTAACTGGGCTACTTTCTCACATCATACACAAAAATAAACTCAAAATGAATGGAAGACTTAAATGTATGACCTGAAGCTCCAAGAAAAAAACATGGGCAATAACCTCTTTGACACTGGTCTTAGCAACATTTTTTGGATATGTCTCCTCAGGCTAGGACAACAAAAGCAAAAAAACAGGTGGGACCAAATCTAACTAAAAACGTTTTGCACAGTGAAGGAACATCTTTATTACTTTAAAAAATAAACACATCACTACATGCGTTACAGAATATGTATCACTTTCAACCATTTGAAAAGTCAACCTATTGAGTGGGAGAAGATATTTGCAAATGATATGTCAGATGAGGAATTAATATTCCAAAATATATAAAGAACTCATACAACTCAATATAAAAAATCTGATTAAAAAATTGGGAAGATGACCTGAATAGGCATATTTTCAAAGAAGACATACAGATGGCCAACAGGCACATGAAAAGATGATCAACATTTTACTGAACTTAGATTGGGTCTGCTCACCAAATGCACAGCAAAGCCAGTCTGCTGACACTGAGTTGTATTGAAGGAAGGTACAACTTTTATTGTAAGGTACCAAGCAAGGAGTTCAGGTCTTTTGAGCATGAGCTGCCCATTCTCCTTGCTTGGTTCCCTGCAATAAATGCTTTACTTTCCTTAACCACAACCCAGTGTCATAAGACTGACTTTGCTGAGTGTCAGGTGAGTGGACCCAAGTCCAGGTTCAGTAACAAATATCACTACTCATTAGGGAAACGCAAATCAAAACCACGGGATAGCACCTCATACCTGGTAGAATGTCTATTGTCAAAAAAACTATAAATAACAAGTGTTGAAGTGGATGTGGAGAAAAGGCACCCTAGTACACTGCGATGGGAATGTAAATTGGTACAGCCAATATGGAAAACTTTATGGCAGTTCCTCAAAAAATTAAAAATAGAACTACCATACAATCCAGCAATTACACTCGTGGGTATTTATTTGAAGAAAATGAAAACACTATTTCAAAAAGATATATGCACCTGAATGTTTACAGCAGTATAATACTCAAGATGTGGAAGCATCCTAAGTGTTCATCGACAGATAAATGGATAAAGAAAATGTGGTATGTATACACAATGGAATATTACTCAGCCTTAAAAAAGAATGAAATCTTGCCATTTGTGACAACATGGATGAACCTGGAGGATATAAGGCTTAGGGAAGTAAATCAAAGACAAATACTGTATATTTTCACTTATATGTGGAATTTAAAAAAGCCAAAGCAAATGAACAAATATAATGAGAGAAAATTACTCAGATACAGATAATAAACTACTGGTTGCCAGAGAGGAGGGGTGGGGGAAGAGGTAAAATAGGTGAAGGGAATTAAGATGTACAAACTACAAGTTTTAAAATAAATAAGTCAATGGGATGTAATGTACAGCACAGGGACTATAGTCAATATTTTATAATTTGTATGGTTCATAATCTATAAAAATATTGAATCACTGTGTTGTACACCTGAAACTAATATAATATTTTACGTGAACTACAATTTAAAAAAATTAAGTGAAATGGTAAGATACTTGTAATAAAAGGTGTTTCTAACAACCTGCTTGCCAGATGCATTCAGTAGAGTATTCTTTCAGTGAATGGAAATGATTCCTGTTCACTAAGGCATGTAGTGATATGGTTAGAATCTTGTAATAAAGGTATTTCTAACAAGCTACTTTGCATTATGCATTAGGTACAGATTTCTTTCAGCGAAAGAAAGTGAAACCCACTATATAATGACTGTAAAGAATTGTTTCAAAAATTGAACTAAAGATTTTTCTATAGAGGTGTTCGCAGGTGTGTTAACCATGGTACTCTTTCAGTATATGCAAGTGAAATCCATTCTTTAATTCATGTAGTATAGTGTTACCAAGACTTGTCATAGTTTCTAACAAGTTAATTGCAAGATGTGTTTGATACAGTGTTCTTTCCGTGATTGGAAGTGATAGTCATTCTGTAACACATATACTGAATTGTTTACAATACTTGAAGTAAAGATGGTTATAACAAGCCACTTGCAAGTTGCACCACAAGCACAATTTGTTTTTCAGTTCATGGAAGTGATACTCATTCTGTAATGCATGTCATGATTGTTTAAGAGACATAATAAAAGTGTTCCTAAAAAGGTATTTGCAAGCGATATTCAGCACAGTATTCTTTCATTGAATAAATTGATATTCTTCCATAATGCATGGAGTGAAGTGTTTAAGAAACTTGTAGTCAAGGAGTTTCTAACAAGCTACTTGCAAAATGCATTTGCTACAGTGTTATTTCAGTGAATGAAACTGATACCTGTTGTGTATTGCATTTGAGAACTGTTTAGAGGACTTACAATAAAACTGTTTCTGAAAACACTTGCAAGCTGTGTTCAGTGCAGTTTCTTTCATTGAATGGAAGTGATACTTATTCTGTAACGCATGTAGTGATGTGTTTATTTTTAAAAGTAATAAAGATGTTCCTTTCAGCCTACTAGCAGGCTTTGTTCAGCAGTTTCTTTCAGTGAATGGAAGTGATACCCATTCACTAAGGCATGCTGTGTGTGTTTTAAGTTCTTGTAAGAAGGTGTTTCTAAAAAGACACTTGCAAACCATGTTTATCACAGAGTTTATTCATTGGATAGGAGTGATATTCTGTGATACATTTAGTGAGGTGTTTAAGAGACTAGTAATGAAAGTTTTTCTAACAAACTATTTGCAAGCTGCTTTCAGCATGGTATTCTTTCAGGGATGGAAATAGATCCTGTAGTGCATATAGTGGAGTATTTATGTGACTTGTAATAAAATTGTTTCTAACAAGGACTTGTAACAACAGTGTTTCTTAAAAGCCACTTGCAATATGTGTTCTGCATAATGTTCTCTCAATGAATGGAAATGATGTCCTTTCTGTAATGCATGTACTAAAGTGTTTAAGAAACTGTAATAAACCTGTTTCTAGCAAGCTACTTGCAAGATGTGTTCAGTTTAGTTTTCTTTCAGTGAATGGAAGTGAATCCCATTCTTTACTGCATATTGTAAAGTGTTTAAGAGACTAATAACAGTGTTTCTAATAAGTCACTTGAAAACTGCATTCAGCAAGTGTTCTCTCAGAGAAAGGAAGTGATACTATTCTGTAATGCATGTAGCAAAGTGTTTAAGAAATTTGTGGTTTCTAACAAGCTTCATGCAAGCTATATTTAGCACATTATTCAGTGAACTGATGTGATACCCATTCTGTAATGCATGTAATGAAATGTTTAAAGTCTTGTATAAAGGCATTTTTGTAGCAGCAGGATGTTTTCAGCAGTGTTCTTCAGTGAATGAAAGTGATACCCCACGTGTAATGCATGTTGTAATATGTATAAGAGACTTGTAAGAAATTATTCTCTAAAACACTTACAAGCTGCTTACTGCACATTGTTCTTCCAGTGAATAAGACTGATAACCATTCTGTAATAAATGTAGTAAAGTTTTTAAGAGATTTGCCTCAGGCATGGGCTGTTTGGTTAACCAGCTCTTTGCCCTAGGCATTTGGACTTGACCTCATCACTGGACTGGTAAACCAGCTGGCCATTTGAAGCTTCCTGATCACCAAATTATTTGCCTTGAGTGCCAGGCTGCCTGGTTGACCAACTGTTCTTCCAGGGCATCCCAAAGTTGACCATGGGCTCCAGGGTGCCAGATGACCAGCAGTTCTTCCCAAGCATCCCAGACTTAGAGTTGACAAGCTGTCTGTCCCTGGTGTTATGTACTTGGCCTCAGATGCTATGCTTTTGAGTCGACCAATTGTCCATCCCAGCCTTGGCCTTCAATGTAGGATCACCAATTCAACCAGATGTCAATTTTGGGCATCCCTGAGTTGGCCTCAGTTGCCGGGCTGCTGTGTTGACCAGCCTAGCATTTGGGGTGTCCTGGATTTGGCCTCAGAGAGTTCTGCTGGATTGACCAAGTGTCCATCCCTAGCATCCTGGACTTGAGCTGTGGCACCACGCTGCCGAGTAGACCACTTGTCCATCTTGGACTTGACCTCCAGTGTTGGGCTGCCAGGTCAACAGGGTGTCCTAGACTTGGCCTCCAGATTCAGGCTAATGAGTTGACCAACTGTCTATCTGAGACATCCTGAGCTTGGACTCAGAAGCCAGGAAGTCAGGCCAACCAGCTATCCATCTTAGGTGTCCTGGAATTGGCCTCCAGTGTCAGGCTGCAATGTCAAATAGCTATCTTTCCCAGGCTTCACAGGCATCCAACACTTGGTCTTGAGCTCTGGACTTTTGAATTAACCAGCTGTCCATCCTGGAATCCTGGACTTGGTCTTAGGTGCCTGTTTCCAGGTTGACCAGCTGTCATTCTGGTGCATCCTAGACTTGGCCTAATGCACTAGGCTGCTGGATTGTCCATCGTGGATGTCCCAAACTTGGTTTCAGGTGTTGGGCTGCTAAGTCAACCAACTGTCTATCCCAAGTGTCCTGGTTTTGGCCATGTGAGCCAGGCTTCCAGATCAACCAACTCTTTGTCTGATGCATTCTAATTTGGCCTTGTGCACTGGCTTTCTGGGTTAATGAGCTGTCCTTCCTCTCTGCCCCAGAATTGGCCTTCCTTAAGTGCCAAGCTGCTGGGTTGACCAGCTATCCATCCTGTTTCCTGGTCTTGTCCTCAGGAACCATGCTTCTGGGTTAACAAGCTGTTTGTCCCAGCTGTCAAAATCCTGGCCTCAGGCATCATGCTTCCAAGTCAACCAACTTTCTGTTCATCTAACATCTGGTCTCAGTGTTGGGATGCTGGGTTGACCTGCTGTCAATCTCAGGTGTCCTGGGCATCCCAGACTTGGCCTTGGGTGCCAGGATACTGGGACAACTTTGGGCACCAAGCTGCTGGGTAGTTCAGCTTTTTTTCAGGCATCCTGAACTTGGCCTCAGGCGCCAGGTCTCAGGTTGCCCAGCTTGGGCATTCCATAGTTGACCTCACCACCAGGTTACCAGGTAAACCAACTGTCTGTCCCAGGCTTCCTGGCAGTCTTGGACTTGGTCTATAGTGCCAGGCAGCTAAGCTCTCCAGCTCTGTGTCTCAAACATCCCCAGCTTGGCCTTTGGTGACAAGCTTGGGTTGACCAGCAATTTGTCTCATGCATTTTGGAAATCCCAAACTTTGCCTCAAGCACCAGGCTGCCAGGCCAATGAGCTGTCCATTCTGGTGGTCCTAGACTTGGCCTCTGCCTTCAGGCTGCTGGGTTGGACAGCTGTCCATCCTGGGCATCCTGGACAACCCTGAGTGGGCCTTAGGTGCCAGAGTGCCAGCATGACCAGGTATCTTTCCTGGGCCTCCCAGATTTGGCCTCTGGCACTGAGCTACTGGGTCAGCAAGCAAATAATACTGGGTATCCTGAGTGTCTGAGACTTGGCATCAGGTCAGGCTACTGGATTGACCAGCTGTCCTTTCAGGATGTCCTGGACTGTTTGAGAGTCCCAGACTTGGCCTTGAATGCTGAGCTGCCAGGTTGATCATCTGTGCATCCCATGGCATTCCAGACTTGGCCTCAGACCCTGGGCTGTTAAGTTGACCAGCTGTCCCTCATAAGCATCACAGTCTTGGACTCCTGTATCGAGCTGCATTGACCAGTAGTCTGAGGTGCCCCGGACTGGGCCTCTGGTGCTGTTCTGTTGGGTTGACCAACTGTGAATTCTGTGGCATAGGGAACTTGGTCTCAGACACCCAGCTACCAGGTGAAACCAGTTGTTTGTCCCAAGCATCACACACGTGGTACAGTGCTGGGCTGCTGGGTCACCCGGTACCTACCTGGGGTGTCTCAGACGTGGCCTCAGATGTTGTGAAGAGTTGACCAGCTGTCCATTTGAAGTATCCCAGACTTGGCCTCCAGTGTTAGGCTGCCAGGTCGACAAGCTCTCCTTCCTTAGCACCCTAGTGTCTTGGATTTGGTTGGCAGGTTCACCAGCTCTTTGACCTGGACATCCCAAACTTGGCCTCAGGTGCTGGTCTGCCAGGTAACTAGCTGTCCTGTTTGGGCATACTGGATTTGGCTTTAAGTGTCAAGTTTCTGGATCAACCACATGTCAGTCCTGGGCATCCCATGTATCCCTGACTTGGCCTTGGGTGCTAGACTGTCAGGTAAACCAGCTGACAATCCTAGGAGTCCTAGACTTGGCATCAGGCACTGGGCTGCTGGGTTGACTTGGGTGTCCCGTGTGTCTTGGAGGGTCCCAGACTTGGCCTTGGGCACTGAGCTGCCGGGTCGAGTTATCACTGGCATCTCAGGCTTCCTCAACTTGGTCTTGGATACTGTACTACTGGGTCAACCAGCCATCCATCCCAAGTGTCCTGGACTTGGCCTCTCGTGCCAGACTTTAGTTGACCATCTGTATGTCTTGGGCCTCCCAGACTTTATCTTGAGTGTTGGGATACTGAATCATCCAGCTCTTTGTCCCAGGTGTCCTAGACTTGGCCTTGGGCACTGAGCTGCTGTGTCTACCAGCTGTTTTCCCTAGGCCTCCCAGATTTGGACTTGGGCGTTGGTCTTCTGGGTTGAAGAGCTGTTCGTCCTGGGCATCCCAGACTTGGCCTTGGTCACCTCGTTGCTGGGTTGGCCAGCTGTCTTTCTAGGGTGTCCCAGACTTGGCCTTTTGTGCCAGGCTGCCATGTCAACCAGCTGTCTGTCCCAGGCATCCTGGACTTGACCTCTAATGCCAATGTGCGAGGAGACCACTGTCCTTCCTGGGAATCCTGGAGTTGGCCTCAGGCATTAAGCTGTCGTGTTGACTTGTCTGACGCAATCATCCTAGATTTGGCCTCTAGCATCTGGCTGCCAGGTCAATCACCCATCTTTCCAAGGTGTCCCAGCCTTAGCCTTGGCCCTGGGCTGCCTGCTCAACCAACTTTTTGTCCCAGACTTGCCCTCTGCAATTGGGCTGCTGTTTTGACCAGTAGTTTGTCCCGGGCATCCCATATTTGGCATCAGGTGATGAGCATCCAGGTCAACCAGCTGCCAGGCACCCTGAACTTGCCTTAGGTACCAGGCTGTTGAATCAAACAGCTGTCTGTCCCAGGCATTCCGGATGTCTTGGACTTGGCCTCAGGCATGGGGCTGCCCAGGCAAACAGATATGTATCCTGGTCATTCAAAACTTTCCTTGGGTGCCTGTCTGCTGGGTAGACCACCTTTCTGGTCCCAGGAGTCACGAATTGGCCTCAGGCACTGAGATACCAGATGGACCAGCTATTCATTCTGATCTTGGACTTGGCCTTGGGCACTGGGTTGACAGTTGCCTGTTCTGAGTGTCCCTGTCTTGGCACTGGCACCAGACTGGGGGGCCAACAGTCATCCTAGTCATCCTGGAATTGGCCTCACAAGACAGGTTGCTGGTTTAACCAGCTGCTCATCCTGGGCATCCTAAAATTGACCTCAGGTGCTGGACTGCCGGGTTGAACACCTGTCCATTTGGGCATCCTGGACTTGGCCTTGGGCACCAGGATACCGGCCTGTCTAACCATCAGTCTTGGACATCCCAAACTTAGCCTCTGGATTCAGGTTGCCATGTCAACTAGTAGTTTGCTTTAGACATTCCATACTTGGCCTGGGGCTCTGGGTAACCAAGTCAACCAGCTGTCCATCTTGGGCCTTCTGAACTTTATGTCAAATGCCAGGCTGCCAGGTCTACCAGCTGTTTGTTCTGGGTATCCTGGGCTTGGCTAGAGTTTCCAGGCTGCTGAATAGACTGGGCTGTTCATTCTGAACCTCCTGGGTGTCCCAGACTTGGCCTTAGACTTCAGATTGCTGGGTCAGCCAGCTGTCCACCCAGAGGATCCCACCTAGGGTGCTGGGCTGCTGGATCAATCAGTTGTTTGTACCAGTTTTCCCAGACTTGGTCTTGGGTACTAGGCTGCTGGGTTGGCGAGTTATCCATCCTGAGCTCGGCCCTGGGTGCCAGGTTTCCAAGTGACCAGCAGTCTGATGTGGGCTCCTGAGCATCCAAGACTTGGCCTCAGGCACTGGGCTGCCAGGTGAATCAGCTGTTTCTCTTGGGTGTCTTGGGCATCCTGGACTTGGCCTTGGGCACTGGTCTGCTGGGTTGACTAGCTGTTTATCAGTCCAATTGCAGTCCAATTCTGATGAAGTCCATTTGTTTTATATTTTGTTGCTTGTGCCTTTGGTGTCATATTTAAGAAACCATTGCTAAATCCAAGGACATAAAGATTGGCCTCTATGTTTGTTTGTTTGTTTTCTTTCCCCTAAGGGTTTTGGAATTTTAGCTCTTGGATCCATTTTGAGTTAATTTTTGCATATGGTGTGAGATAAGGTTCCAACTCCACTTGTTTGCATGTTGAAAACTGGGATAACCAGTTTTCCCAATGCTATTTGTAGAAAGACTGTTTTTCCTTCATTGGATGGTCTTAATGCCTTTGTTGAAAAATCCACTGGCATGGGTTTAATTTTTAAGTCTCAATTTCTATTCCATTGATCCTGCAGCTTGACTGAATTTGTTTGCTAACTCTAACAGTTGTGTGTATGTGTGTGAATTTTTTAGGATTTTCTACATATAAACTTTTGTCATCTGTAAATAATTTTACCTCCTACTTTCCAATTTGGATGCTTTTTGCTTTGCTTGCCTAATTGCTCTGGCCAGAGCCGCCAATGAAATGAATGTTGAATAGAAGTGGTAAAGGTGGATGTCTTTGTCTTGTTTCTGATCTTAGGAAGAAAGCTTTCAGTCTTTCAAAACTGAACATGATGCTAGTTGTGGGGTTTTATACATGCCCTCTATCATGTTGAGGATGTTCCCTTTTATTTCTACTTATTGAGTTCTCTTATTCTGAAAGGGTGTTGGCTTTTGTCAAATGCCTTTTCTTCATCAGTTGAGACGATCGTGTGGATTTCCCCCCCCTTCATTCTACTAATGTGGTATAGATTGCATTTCATATAG
The DNA here is from genome assembly GCF_949752795.1 of Hyperoodon ampullatus. NCBI lineage: Eukaryota > Metazoa > Chordata > Mammalia > Artiodactyla > Ziphiidae > Hyperoodon > Hyperoodon ampullatus. The sequence continues at coordinate 2,842,198 of NC_136917.1, forward strand.
TGAGCAGTACTTTAACCCCTGGGATAAATCCCACTTGACCATTATGCATAATCTTTTAATATGCTGCTGGATTCTGTTTGCTAGTGTTTATCAAGGATTTTTGCACCTATACTCATGGGGGATATTGGTCTCTAGTTTTTTCTTGTGAGATCTTTGTCTAGCTTTTGTATTAGTGTAATGTTGCTCTCACAGAAATCGTAAGTGTTCCCTCCTCTTCTACTTATTGGAAGAGTGTAAAAATTGGTGTTAGTTTTTCTTTAAATGTTTGGTAGGATTCACTGGTTTTTAAAAAATTAATTAATTAATTAATTAATTTTTGGCTGTGTTGGGTCTTCGTTTCTGTGTGAGGGCTTTCTCTAGTTGTGGCAAGCAGGGGCCACTCTTCATCACGGTGCACGGGCCTCTCACTATCGCGGCCTCTCTTGTTGCGGAACACAGGCTCCAGACGCACAGGTTCAGTAGTTATGGCTCACGGGCCTAGTTGCTCCGCAGCATATGGGATCTTCCCAGACCAGGGCTCGAACCCGTGTCCCCTGCATTGGCAGGCAGATTCTCAACCGCTGTGCCACCAGGGAAGCCCTCATCTGTTTTGTAATTTGTGTGCTTGTAAGAATTTTCCCATTTCATCTAGAGTATGCAATTTGTAGGTGTGTAATTGTCCACAGTTTCTTATAAACTCTTTTATTTCTGTGGGGTTGGTAGTGTTGTCCCAACTTTGTTTCTGACTTTAGTTACTTGAGTCTTCTCTACTTTTTTCTTAATCAGCCTAGCTAAAGGTCCATCAAATTTTTCATTTTTTCAGAGAAACAACTTTTAGTTTGTTGATTTTCTCTATTGCTGTGTTGTTCCCTATTCTATTCATCTCGGCTCTAATATTTATTTTTTAGGTCTACTTTGCTCTTTTTCTGGTTCACAAAGGGCATCTTCTAACTGACTCCTGGCAATAGCTAGCCTCAGGATCACCCTCTCCAGGGTGAGCTAAAAACTTACAGACTGGAGTGGCCCAGGCCAGAGAGGCACTGTGCTCCCAACATGACAGCCCAGGCCACCTCCAGGCTTGTTTCACCACTGAACCTCTTCTGGCTGGGTATGAAACCTAACAGTTGACAGGCTGACCTGGACTCCCGTGGACCTTCTTACTGCCTTAGTTGCCTTCTGCTCTATGGGAACCAGAAGGCTAGTTAACTTTAGCTGAGGAGCACTGCCAATGGGCACAGTACCCTGCCTGCTGCTAGATATTGCCCTCTGTACACTTCTCTCATTCCTTCACAGTTACCAGTCGTTGTCATCTGTGCCCACAGGCATCCCAGAGCACTCACCCACCCAATGGGTCTGACAACTTCAGTTCTAACTTCACGACTTACAGCACCTGCCTATTACCCTCCCAGGGGTCCTGGCCCTGCCTCCCACCACGTTCTCAGGCTAGATTCCATCATCAAGGCCAACTGAGAGTGATGGACTTACCTACCCCCCTCCCCCAGTAGAGGAGAGACCCCACTTAACATACCTTGCTCTTCACCAGGTGAGGGGCAGCTGAGTCCCACTGATGTTGTCTGGTGCCACTGCAAGTGCCAGGCACCAAGGACTTTATGAGACCACAGGAGATGGGGTCAGTGGGAAGGGAATAGTTCAGAGGAGGTGAGAGGGTGATTGCTTTTTTTGTATAAAAGGTAAGAAAAAGAAAAGGTTTACTATTGTTGTAAATAGCAAAAGCTGCACTGGAATATTATATTAAAATCCCATTTCTACTATAGCCTGGGAGTTGTGGTTTTGTTCTTTCATTTCTTGTGTTTAAAAAGAGATAGACACTCTCACTCTTCAATAAGTCTTGAGGGCCATCAGTTTATTGTATGTGGGAGAAGTAGAAGGGGCCAGCTACCCTTCTCTGAAGGACACACCCAAGTCCATCTTTCACAGAGACGTTTGTTTCAGTATCATTAAACTGGGCAAGGAGCTGAGAAAGCCCCTCAGAACTCGGGGGGCTTGGAGGTTGAAGGTACTTTCACAGGCATAGCAACAACCACTGAAAACTGGGCATCTTTAAAAGTAACTCTTGCCAGGACCTTTTCCTGCCCCAGGACAATGGCTGCTTTTCTACACTCTGGAGAGAGCTTTCTGCTTCTCTTACTGAGGTATCTTTTGACCACCAATTAGGAAACTGTAGGTCAAACTCTGGAATTCTATAAGCCCTAAGTGGGGAAAATGGTAAAAAAAAAAAAAAAAAAAAAAAGGAAAGGAAAAAGCCAGAGGAAGATTATTTGCAAACAGACTGCGGGCAGGCAGGATTTTTCATCATCCCTCCCCACCAAGGTCAGTGCTTTACCTAAATTTGAATACTCCTCTGACTTCAGAATTCCTTTTCCTACTTATTTCTTATCCAGGGGAAAGATTTGTGATGCAGAGTTTAGGCCTCTAGCTGGGTGTCATTCTATAAGAATCCCTGCAATGCCCTGAATAATTGTTTTAACCCAGAAATGCCCTAGATGGCCCCCAGTCCACCATCAGGTACACTGATCAGGTATATCAGGTCACTCCTTTCTGGCTGGGGCCTGATGAATGTACTTTGGTTATGTCAAGGGGATGTCAACCTTTCATGTCGGAAGGGCTGAAAGATGCAGCCTGATAAGCAGGGGAGGAGGTATACCACCAGGACCAACAATCCATGGGCAGCACAGACACAGCTCTACCAATTAAACACTAGAGTGCTTCCAATCTGGGTGGGAAACACACACTGCCCTTCACTCACCTGAGTGCCCTCCTGGGGCTTCCCCCAGGATTGGAAGCTAAAGGGCTAATGCCAGGCACAGGGAGGGAGCCCCTGGGACCCTTTACAGACTTCAGCCTGCACCCTGTCACCTATGTTCAGTAACATCCCCTAAATATACAGCCTATAAAGGCAAGAGACAGATGAAATGCAGCGCAGTTCCGAGTTACTCTTTCCTCCGGGACGGCTCTGTCACTCAGACACAGAGCAGCGCTCACCTCTGCCAGGCCCTAAGCGATTTGTGCAAGTGACTGTTGAACGCAAGTGGAAGTGCAAGAAGCGGACACAGAATAGAGCAAAATGGAGCAAATGATGGTTGAACTACAGATTGGGATTGCAAAGGAGTTGATTATTGATGGCTTAGTGGGATTTGGATGGTGCAGAATGTGCAAGGGAAGATTGATAAGTTGACAGAAACGTGCTAAAGAGTAGTTGTTTTGCAGTGAGTGCGCAAGCACTGACTGTTAAATGGCACTCAGTGGCTGTACAGGAGGGGAAGCTGGAGGAATAGTGAAGAGCAGTTGATAACATGGCCCCAGGGAGTATTCAGTGACTCTTGCAGTGGGCGCAACAAGACTTTGTTGAATAGCACACAGTGGGTGTGTGAGAATAGAAAATGTGATGGTGAGCATGGGAGGAGCAATTGTTAAATGCTGCAAGAGTGTGCTGGAGTGAAAGTGGGACGCACATGCATAGATTGGCTGTTGAACTGCACATGGCGAGTGTGTAAACAGTGACTGAGTGGCAAAGAGGTGTGCAAAGTGTGAAGTCAAATGGGAATGACAGTCATCGGCTTTTGAATTGCACAGTGAGTGAGCAAGGAGACACTGGTCAATGTCCTAAGAAGTGGGCACTGGATGAAGCAGAGTGACCAGTGAATATGCGGGGAGTGATTACAATGGTCCATTTTATGGGCCAGTGTGGTCAGGTCATGGTGCACAGTTGTTTGGCTAAATGCCAGTGTCTGGATGTTGCTGTGAACTCAACAGACTTTAAGCAGATTACCTTCCATAATGTGGGTGGGCCTCATCGAATCAGTTGAAGATCTTAAGAGCAAAGGACCTAGGTTTCCCAAAGAAGCACTTCTGCCTCTAGGCTGCAACACAGAAACCCTGCCTGAGTTTCCAGCCTTCAGACTCAAGACCGCAAGGTCAACTCTTCCCTGGGTCTCCAGGCTATCCTGCAGATTTAACAATCAACAGCCCTTAACACCTCTCTTTCTACACATATTCTATTGGTCCCATTTCTCTGGAGAATCCTGAAACTCTGACTATTGGGTGTAATATAGGTGTGCAAGAAGTGGAAACTGGATAGTACATACAAGTGCAAAGAGTCTGCAATGACAAAAAATTCTGGACAGAGCAGAATGAGTGCACAAAGAGTCGTTGCTGAATCAAACACTGTTTGCAAAGTGACTTGAGATGGTGGATAGTGGGTGTTCAATGAGTTGAAGTAGTATATGGTGCAGAACAGGTATATGAAGTGTGGAAGAGGCCCAGGTTCCAGCTGGCCTTTTGGGCCCTACCTGGCCTGCAGGGAGACCTTGGGCAAGGCCCTCTCCCTCACTGGGTATGCAGCTGCTAGGGTGGGCTTAGAGTCTGTGAAGGGGAAAGGTGGTGCTGTAGCAAGCAGGAGGGGGATAAACTCACTGGTGCTTTGCCTTGCCCTACTGCCAGCAGGGCCCAAGCGGCACGTCAATGATGTACCTATGACACTTGGGGGGCTTGCATGAAGGACAGCACATGAGGCCCAGAGTCCTGACCAACAGACATCTTTGGCTCAGGATCCTGCTGGGGAGGAGGTGAGCACAGGTGGTTCTAGTGTGGGATAGAGACACAGGCCTCTGGTCTTGGGGCTGCCTTGGACCCCAGTGTCTCCACCCTACACTGAGGGTCTTGCTCCAGTGGGAGATGTGTGGACTCACACAGGGATGTGGTGCTACTGCAGAGGGGGCCCTGCCAGACGAGCCAGCTGCCCTGCACTGCTGAGGATGGGAGGCCTGTCAGCTTGGATGCTGGCCTTTGCCGAGGGAAGGCTGGGGGAGTTGGGGGAGAAGAAAACCTAGCCACATGCCACCCCCACTCCTGAGTCCCCAGCACATTCCCAGCCTCCTTGCCGTGGGTCCAAATGACCAACACCTCCCCATGCACCACCCCTCACCGGATCCAGTTCCCAGTCCTGGCTGGGCCTCACGAAGACAAGGAGTCTGGACGCTCTGGACAGGCATCAGAGCCCCAGGGATGCCAACAGACAGCCAGGACATGTCAGACCCCAAAGAGCAGGAATTGTGCCTGGGACGCCGAGGTGACAGTTCAACAGGGAGGTGACACATCCCAGGCCACAAAGGAGGACAGAGCTTTATTTCCAGAAGGGACCCTAGCACAGGGTGACTGCCTTCCACACTGGTGCCTCCAGGGTCCCCCAAGGATGTGCTGCACCCGATCCTTGCAGCATGCACTAAAGCGATGTGGTGGCGGCCACAGCCTCCTCCAGCTGCTGTAGGAGTTCCTCTGGCCGTGGTGAGAATGCACTGGTGTCCACTCTCTGGAAGTCAGGGTGGGCCACCACGGACTCCAGCACCTCAGCTATGCGGCCAATGTCAAAAGCGGCCTGCTGGGGGTCCAGCCTGGTGCCCTTGCCGCCCTCCACCTTGCCAGGACCCATCCCCTTCGCCAGGAGGAGAAGCCTCCTTTCAGCAACGACCTTGAGGAAGTGATAAAATTCCTCGAAATTAATCCCGGAGCAGGACTTCATGATGACCTGGGCCAGAAAGGAACAACCAGTGAGCTGCTGCTCACTCACAGCTCTCGGCAAGTTCTGCTGACCTTGTGTCGAATCTAGGCTACAAAGGGCCCTGAGACACAGACCAGTCCTCGAGGATGGAGACACCTGGGGGCCAGCCAGTGATCAAATGGGTCTGAGTCCTGCAGCCTGGAAGCCCCAGAACCCTCACTCACATAGGTAGGCCTGGTGGCCACCAGGCCCCCAAAACTACAGATCTGACCTTAGAGACCACACCCTCCCTTAAGACTGCAGGCTGTCCTGGGGCTTTTCCATACCCTCCCCCCACTGATGCCCTGGGCCAGGTGAGCCCCCTACCCATCCCCCCACTATAGCCCTGGTGAGCCTCACCCTGTGCCCCCCTCCTGCTCAGACCAGTGGTCCCACCTGGCAGTGGTGGTGCCAGCCGGGCATGCTGTCCCTCCACTCAGTGATCTCCCGCTGCACGGCACAGAGCTCTTGCTGCAGGAAATGCCACATGTTGGCCAGGTTACAGCCGTTGACCCAGTTGTGGTTGATGGAGATGGTGTCCTCCTGGAAGGGGTAGGGCACAGGCTGTCCCCGTGAGCCCACAGGGGGCACCGTCCCCTCCCCATCCTGAGGTCCTCTCAGCCTTCCTCAGCTCGGAGGAGCTGCTTCCATCTCCCAATGGGAGCCAGCAGAGAAGAGGGAGCTGGGATCATTTGAATCCACAATTAGCCCAGAATGGGGCTCCGTAAGGGCTGGGACAACACCACAGTGTGTGGACTCCTTGCCCACTGTTGCCCAGGAAAGCAACATGGGAGGGAGGGAAAGAGGCCGGGGGCCCTCAGCGGTGCTGCATGCAGGGAACCAACAGAGCCACATGTAGTACCAGCCTTGCCCATGGCCTGCCCCCGCCCATACCCAGGCTCTCCCAGAGGGACAGCCTGCCCACTCTATGGGATCAGGGCGGGTGGGCTCGGCCCTCTCTCTGCAGGAACGCATTTAGGAAGGTGCTGTGGGCAAGAAGAGCTGCTGAGCAGGCCAAGGGGCACAGGTGAATGGGGGTAAGAGTCAGCTCAGTGGAGCCCTGTGGCCTGTCTCCCTGACCCATCTGGGCCACAGCACATGGGGTAGGGAGTGACCAGCATACCAGGTTGTGGACTTGATGGTGCCACCCACTGGGCACAAACACCATCTCGCCTGCCTCCTGTGTGACCTCCAGTGGTGGGCTACAGTGATCTCGCATGGGGTGCAGGCGGCTATCCAGGAGTGTGGGGGAGGTCACGTCGTAGGGCAGGCTACCGTGGCAATCCCGCAGGGCTTCTTCTTGCCCCGGTGGGAAGAAGAACCACTTTTTCCTCCCACAGATGTTGACAGACCAGCTGAAGGAGCGGAAAATGTCAGCATGGAACGGCGACCTGTGCAAGAGCTTCTGTTGGTGCTGTGTGGCTTGGATGTGGGCTTTGCTTCTTCTGAGTAGACTGGCCAGGCTCAGAGGCCTCAGTGGTCCCCAGCTCTCACACCTGGCCTGTGAGCCAGGTGGGAGGGCCAAACCTCCCCCACCCCAGAACATCACACAGGAGGTGCATGAGCTCTTTCCACAGAAGAAAGAGGTAAGTGGGCTTAGAAATGACAGACCTGGCAGCCGACTCCATTACCTGGCTAACAGGAATCTCTGAGAGGCTCTGGGCAAGAGGTGACACACCAGCATGAAGGTTCAGGAGTGACCAGGGACAGGGTGTAGGATGGTGGGTGGGAGTAGACAGGCGGTTACCAGGTGCCGGTGGGCCCCATGTAGATGAAGCGGTAGTCATCCACGTCCAGGGCATCCCAGTACTCGTTGAGCCAGTCAGATGAGAAGTATATGGGCAGGGTGAACACGCCCTCCGCCGAGGAGTCCCTTTAGAAAATGGCATGAAGCTACAGCAGAAGTGGCTACAAGCCAACCTCCTGGCACCCACGTCCTGAGTGCATGAAATATCATGAGAGCTTTGAAATTATGTGAATGACCCTGACCTGCCTTCCAGAGTCAGCACCAACCACCAGAAGTGGGGCCACCTCAGACCACCCAGCCATAGTCCAGCCACCAGATGACCACAGCCCCAAGTGGCCCTAGCTGATCCCTGCCCAAATGACTGAACCAGAGTTGTAAGCAGATGAAATGGTTTTGGGGGTGCTGTGACACAGCCTAGACAACTTGTACAGGCAGTGACCTAGATGTTCCTGGCTGCTCCCACACCCATTCCAGGATTTCAGCTTCTGGCTGAGCTGGGGTTTAAATGCATCATCTGCATCATGCTGGTTTCCAGAATTTAGGGGCCTCCTCCACTTTTTTAACCACACCAGTGACCTTGATTCTGCTGAGCAGATTCAAAGCCACAAGCCCAGGCATGAGGACAGCCCAGGTACACGGAGGTCCTTTTCAACCCCTCACTCCCCTGGATCCATCCCCACAACCCAACCAATGGGCTCCCAAACAGAGGAGCATTCTAAACCAGCCCATGGGAGAGTGCAGTTCTACCAACAACATGGTCGCACAACACTCTTGGTCAGAGGCCATGACAGGGGAGAGCCTTAGTAGTACCAAACCACCAGTAGTTCCCCAAAACACCATGCAGGTCTCTCCGCTGCCATGCCTTTGTACAGTGACAGACTCCTGCTTATCGTTCAAAACCCTGCTCAGATATCACCTTCCCTGTGGCTACCCCTGCATGCCTGATCCAGGCCTTCCTTTGTTCTTTTTATTTTTGGGTTGCCAAGGAAAACACAAGACACTTCCTCAAGACTGAATTTCAAATAAACAGCGAACAAGTTTCTAGGATAAGTATGCCCCTTGTAATACCTGGGACATACTTATACCCAAAAAACTACTCGTTGCTTATCTGAAGCACAAATTCACAGTGCACGAGTGTCTGAATCTATGAGTCCATCTGTGCTGTTGGAATATGAGTCCGTGAAGTCTAGGACCAGAGTCTGGTTGCATCTTTTTTTTTTTTTTTTTTTTTTTGCGGTACATGGGCCTCTCACTGTTGTGGCCTCTCCCATTGCGGAGCACAGGCTCCGGACGCGCAGGCTCAGCAGCCATGGCTCACGGGCCCAGCCGCTCCGCGGCATGTGGGATCCTCCCAGACCGGGGCACGAACCCGTGTCCCCTGCATCGGCAGGCGGACTCCCAACCACTGCGCCACCAGGGAAGCCCCCTGGTTGCATCTTAATGACTGTCTGCCAGGCCAGGTCTCTCTGACAAGTAAGAAGCTGTATGGCAGACAGTACCAAGGGCAAACTTTGAGCAGGATGCTGGTGCCCTTCATATACTCTTGGATTGCTCTTGGGAATCACAAGGGCCTGAATTTTTTTTTTTTTTTTTTGCGTCTTAGTTCCTGCATCAGCAAAACAAGAATTCCACTGTTCACTCATTCATTAAATGAGCACCTGATCTGTGCCAGGGCCCTGTGCTAGATGGCGGGGGTCTGACTAGGACCTCCTCTCTGCTTGTGAAAAGCACACCCCTGGCAGGGCTACAAAACCTGAGGACCACCTCAGAGAGTGGGAAGTCCAGCAGAAGGGGTGGGGCTGCCCACAAGAGCTAGGCGTTTCTCAGAGCACATCCTTTGAGCTCCCCAGGTGGAAGAAGCATGTGGTGAGTGGCAACAGATCTCGGAAGGCCCTATTAAAGAGTTGGCATTGCTTGTTAGTGATGGAGATTTTAAATGGGTGGGGCACAGTCTTGCTGGAAAGCTCACTTGGACTTTAGCAGTGGGGTGCAGGACTTGAGGCGGGGCAGCTAGTCTGGAGACTGGCAACAGCCAAGGTGGATGATAACAGGCCTGACTTGGAGAAGTAGGTCTGGACAGGGGAGGCTGGTCCCAGGGGCATCTGAGAGGACAGGCAAAGGCTGGATGCTGCCAGTTAGATGGAGGTGAAGCTGACAAGCATGGTTCTCGGCAAATGTGACAAAGATGAGGTGGGTAACCATAGCCCACATTCCTCATAGCAACCAAGCCTGTGCAGGCATGGTGAGATGGCCACGATTGGAGAGAATGACACTTCCCACCAGGCCGAGGAAAGCGGGTTAAATTCCGAACTGGGGAAAAGATGAGTTCCTCCGTGTGCAGCCAGGGCTCACTCAGAACTGAAAAGCAGTGCTGTGGCCAGTGCTCCAGGCTCCTTTACCTGCACAGATGCCAGTCTTTGAGATAGAGACAGCCCCGTGAAGAGGAGTAGTTTCCCTGAATGTACTCTTTCCAGTAGCTGATGTAGTCTCTGAGGGGCATGTGTTCTTTGGGGTTGGAGTTGTATTCCCGGACCCCACAATTTGCAACAGGTACAACCACGTCTCCTGAAAGGAAAGGGTCAAGGACAAGACTTTTCTGATAGTCCTCCAGCCTGTCAATCCTCCCTGACCCTGTCCGCCCTCCAACTCATTGCTACACGGTCTCCAGGTGAATTCTTCTGGGGAGTGACTCATGCCTTGCCTCCCTCAAGCCCTCTGTGGCTGTCCTCACTTGCGCCCTCCCTCACAGTCCGACCTAAGAGTCTAGTCCTGTGTTTGCACTCCATGCTGTTCTTGCCCGGGGCACTCGCGCTGTCCTTACCATAGTTCTGAAGCAGATAATCGAAGTTGGGCTTTCCGCTGGGTGTCACCCAGAGCCTCCTGCTGCCCCAGCCCTCGGTGAAGGCGCTGGAGAAAACACAGGGTAAGTTAGGGAGCAGGTAACCCTTGAAGAAGTCGGCGTAGGAAAAGGAGTCCGGCTTCTCGATGAAGTCCACGCGGTCCAGTTTCGAGCAGACCCTGCGGGGGAGACACCCCTCGAGGCCTCGGAAGTGGCTCTCGGCGAACACGCGCGCCTCCCTGTCCATCCCGGGCCAGGTTCGGCGTCCCTGGCGTGCGGGATGCGTGGGGTGGGAGTCTGCCGGGGGGATCTGGAGGGCTGCCGGGAACAGGGCGGGGCTCGGGGGGCGTGTGGGTCGGAGGAGCTGCCGGGCACAAGGAGGGCTGCGGGGCGGTCACAGAGGCTGCGCGGAGTCGGAGGGGCTGCTGGGGACGGAATGCTCCTGGAGGCCCAGAATCCGGCTTCCGGATTCCCACTTCTCTGCTCTTTAAACAGGGAGGTGAAAAAGGAAGTATTTGCTAAACCTACTTCCGGAGTACACGCTCTGAGCACCCGCGGCTCACAGCCCCGCGCCGGCCAGAGTGAAACCGGCGAGGTACAGACAGACACTCATAGCCGCGGTCGCCCCGGAGCACTCGAGCGGAACCTAGAGCCCGCGGTCTAAGTTCCTGCCCGAGCCTGAAACACGGTGAGCCAGTTCTTGGGCGCATGCTCGCTGCATGCTACGGCCCTCACCCGGCGCAGGCACAGGAACGGCCCACAGCACAGTCTTCCCAGCTCCCGGTCCCCCGCCCCCCGCGGCTTCAGAGATTGTTGAACGGTGTCGGCCTCGGGTCTTGTCGGCTTCGCGCCTCCCCCGCGACTCAGGTAAGGCGTGTCTCCAGTCTGCAGCTGGGCCTGTGCTCTTCCGTCAGGGTCCCTCCTAACGCTACCGCCGTAGTGAGGACTCCTTCTCTTTCCAATGCTCCAAGGACTACGGAAGGTGGTGGGATGTGGGCTGGGCTAACAGAGAGGCACAAGGGCCAAAGGTGGGGTCTTGAGGGTTGCTGGGTGTCTAAGGGGATGCTGGGGACCTGGAGGGGATGCTGGGGGGACTAGGGCGATGGTGGAGGCCTAGGGGGATGATGGGGACTTGGAAGGAATGCTGTAATTTGCCGGTGATGGTGGGACCTGGTGGGGGTGCTCGGAGACTAGGGAGGTGCTGAGGGCCTAGGACGATGCTGGGGACCCGGAGGAAATGCTGTGGACTAGGAGAGGATGGTGGGACCTGAAGGGCATGGTGGGGACCTGGAGGCATGCTGGGGGACGAGAGCGAGGGTGGGGACCTGGAGAGGATGCTGGGGGAATAGGGTGGGTCTGAAGTGAAGGTGTGGGGGGATCAAGTGTGGGGATATGAGGCTGTGCACACCAGCAGACCTGAAATGGGGGACATCAAAGAGGAACTTGGGCGGGGGTGACACGTCAGGGTCTCAGCATGTTGGAGAAATAGATGTCCTTCCTACCCATATCAATATGGAAAGGAAGAAAACAGTTTCATTACTGTATGAGCAGATTACATGCATGTAAGGCATCTTCAAGAGAGTACAGAGCTGGGCAGAACGTCACACATTTTACACACTAGGAAGTAGAAGAATGAACTGTTAAGACCTCTCTCATCTCCTTGAGGGAAAAATAGATGCACCTGTGTAGTCTACAGCTGATGAGAGACTCCTGCCTCAGTTCTGGAGCTCCACGTTTACTGCTCTGAGCCAGCAGGTGGTGACTGTGCCCTGTAAAATCTGAACACTGAGTTTGTTTCATTCCTGACGAAAGGAAACACTCAAAGGGCAGGGAAGGGGCAACTTCTTCCCCTTTGTTAAACAGTGAAGATGTAATCTCGTTTATTTACCCTTATAGATGGCATAAGTGAGATCCTGGGGATATGAGGGCTCTGAGCTTTGGAGCGGAGCTTGAGGGGGGACTCTTTCCAAGGGGTATGAAGCTTATGCAGAAGGTGAACAGTGAGGACGGGAAGTGGGGAAAGGCAGAGATGGGGAGGACTAGGAAGAAAGTGAGTTAGGGAGAGTCTGAAGTCCAGGTATAGGAGGGGTCTAAAGTGGGAGCTGAGAACATGGGCAAGATGTTGGAGTGGAGAGTTCGTTGCAAGCAGAGCAATGTGAGGGGTTGTGTGATTCTGTGTGCACTGTGCTCCCTTCCCAGTCTGTCTCATTGTACCTCATATGGTCAAGCTGTGGAATTCTTCATTGGGCCAGTGTTGGGCAGAAAGTTAGAATGCACTGGGAAGTTAAAATGGAGAAAAAGAGTCACCCTTGAGCATTTTTTTGTTTCTTGATATAGAGTTATCCTTCCAGGCATGCACTCAGTCATTCATTTTTTTTCTCTTTATCCCTCCCTGTACACACACACACGCACACACACAAACACAGTCTCTCTTTCTATTTTATATGTATGTAAGTTTATATATGTAAGCTTTTGCTGCTTTTAACTTTTTAAAAAAGATTAACAGATGTCAGTTTCTTGCCACATATTGACCAGATGTTCCTTAATTTTTTGGTTTTAGTTGTGGTGAGTGCAGATCATGGAAGGCAAATAGAAAAAGTGTGGGAAGCAGAATGTTCATAATTGTCTAAAGAACTGGGAAATATGGCTCAAAGTTTGCCTCACAGGGGAAATATGAAGTTCAGATAGACATTGCCTGGGAAGAATCCCAGGATTCCAGCTCCTGAAGCTCTGTGGTTGAGACTAAGTTTCATAAGAAAGGGGACGCTTTAGGCCAGCAGGTCCACATGCTCCCCAGGATTGTTGGGGCAACTGAACCAGTAACTCAGGGTAGGAGAGAAGGTCTCCTTTCTTGAGCGTTTGCCCTGGGCCAGGCATTTTGTCCTGTATTTCCCCTAGTTCACATGATGGCTCTCTGGTGTTGACAGTATTATCAGAACTGTACGCATGAGGCCCTGACGTAAGTAGTGAGAACAGGGGACTGGAACACAGGTCTGTGTCCCTCCAAGGCCACTAGACAGCAGCTCTGGCATCACTTGGGAACTGGTGGGAAATGCACATTCTTGGGCCCCACCCAGACCTGACTCAGAATCTGGGAGCAGGGTACTGCTCTAAGCCTTGTCACATCTCAGTGACACACCCCACAGAGGGCCAGAAAGAAAAATGGCAGGAGTGGAGTTTAAAAGTTAGCATTTTGTAGGAGATGCAGTGGGAATAATGTAAAATCCTAGTTGTCTGCTCTGAGAGGTTAGAAAGATAGCACGTACCATGTGAATAGGCTATGTTATTGCAATTAAACAAACACCCCCAAACCTCCCCGGTTGAAAGTGGGAGCCTCTGAGGAGCAGGAGGTGAAGGTAATGGAAAAGACTGGCCACCGGTGCCTGGAGACACTGCTCCCAGTGTTCTGACTCTAAGCCTTCTTGTGGTCAGGAGTTATTGGAAGGTGTATAAAATGTTGCTTGGTCTGTTACTTTGGAAATTAACTAAAAATAGGATGTTTACTTGATACTGAGTCTACTCCAGGACACAGTTCTGATGGAAGTGCTAAAAGAGATCCATTATACTAATTGCAGTGTGTTAATAAGTTCAGTCCCTGTGACCATTCATTTCTTCCCCAGGAGCATCACTGTGTGGATTAGTCTCAAAGACTCTTGAGGTACCTTGCCATGACCTCTTCTCCATAATTCAGCAGTCATGTTGTGTTTTCACTGGAAGATGTGGGTTCCAGTTTACAGCAGGTGAGGACCCAATAAGAACTCCGTGAACTTAGCATAGAGTGAAAACCTAGTTCAGCAGATAGAGGGAAGAACACTGTCCACAGTGGACACAGTTAATGATTTCACATCATGTGATTTGCGGTTCACTCAACACATATTTAGTGGGTTCCTATGATGCACCAGCATTGTGCACAAGGCACCCTCCTTGTAATGTTTGCCTTCTCCATTGTTTTGACTGAGTTGGTCAACATGTAAGCACATTCACAGGCTTTTTGGAATTATGGTGAGTGCTGTGGTTGGTGAGTGCTGTGGTTGGTGAAGGGGCAAGGATGCCACTGGAGCAGAGACCTGGAGAGTGAGGTAGACTTGGCTGTTCAGAGTCCCGGGAGCAGCAGGTGGGGAGCCTGAGGCGGGAACAGAGCAGAGAGAGGGTGTGGGCTGGGCGGCGAGGCTGTGGTTAGTTAGTAAAGCCTACATGACTTGGGTGGCGACTGGACTTTACTCGAGGTACCTGGGGAAGGATTTCAGCAGAAGAATGATATTTTCTAATTTTGTCTTGTGACTGTCACATTGGCTGCTGGCTAGAGAACGGGTAGTGGAGGGCAAAGTGAAACAAGGAGGTCAGGTGGGAAGTTGTCCAGGAGAGTAATGACAGTGTTGCATAGTCGCGTGGCTGTGGGGATGGGGGGCGGTGCAGACGGCAGATGTGAGATACAACTGCCAAAACTTGCTGACAGATTGAGAAGGATGAGGAAGAGGGGATCCAGGAGAACTCACCTGGCAGTGCCTTCACTGAAATGCAGGAGCAGATGGAAGGCTTGCTCAATTGCAGATGCCTGCTAGATGGTCAGGTGGAGATGCCCAGGCAGCACTCAAGTCGCAGAGAGTCTGGGCTGGAGAGGAAAGGTTGGCAGGCCAGGCAACAGCTGGAAGGTGATATTTAATGCCGTGAAACTGTGTTGACTCACTTAGAGGGTATTGATTAAGAGGACCAAGGTTGTGGCAGGGTCATTCCAGCATTTAGCAGTCAGGTGGAAGAGGAAGAATCAGCAGAGGAGACTGAAGACAGGCCCCAGGGGGTGGGAGACCAGGGGAGCATGGTATCCAGGAAACCAAGATGTAATGTGTCTCAGGAGATGGGCAGGTGTGTTGGACAGAGGTTAGAACAGATGTGGGCTTTGCATTTGGCCACCTGGAGGCCTGGACAGAGAGGTGTCAGTGAGTGGCGGGACAGGAGCCTGTCTGGAGGGGGAGATTCCTGGCTGGTGGCTCGGGGGCAAGCACAGGGAAACATTTGGAGTCTCGGAGGAGAGTAAGTGGAGAGGACTGCGGGGATGTGGGGACGGTGTCTGTTTTAAGATGGTCTTAGAGCGTGAGTGTAAACTGATGAGATGATCTAGGACGGGTTGGTAAACTATGGCCCCTGGGCCAAGTCTGGCTGCCACCTGTTTTATAAGTGAAGTTTTATTGGAACAGCCACACCCCTTTGTTTCTGTATTGTCACTGGCTGCTTCTACTCTACAATGGCAGAATAGTTTAAGGGAGACCATGTGCTCACAAAGCCTAAAATACTTACTACCTGGCCCTTAGGGAAAAAAAAGCATGCCCTTTCCTAGTGTCGAAGGGATGGAGACCAGACTAGAATCTGGTCTTTGAGGGAAGGAGTGGGGACACTGTTTCCCACAAACTGCGCACGGAGACCAGAGGAAAGGCAAAACACCCAGGGACAGGTGTGGTATCAGAGTCCTCAGCTGAGGGAGAGGGAGGGTGTGGGTGGGGTCATTCTAATGCACACGGGAATGTTGTTCTCACTTTGGCCCTTCCACTTAATCCTCATTTATTTTGGTCTGTTGGGAAAGCTGCCATGGAAATCTGTGGTAGGAAAAGTTGTGGCCACAGGTTTTTCCTTTTGCTTTTTCCTTGGTATTTGTCAAACCTGAGTACTTTTCTCATATTTCTTGTATTAGTACAATCATGAGAAGTGTTTTCGTTCTTAATTTTTTTTTCCTCTAACTTTTCTCTCTTTTTGAATTTTAGAATAATTTAGAGCTGATATTGTCCTTGGGTCTTTTAGTTATTTTCATGGTTAAACAGAGGCCCAGAAGATGAAATAGCTTTTCCACAGTCATAAAGTTTGTGGCAGAGCTGGAGTTGGAACTACAGCATGGTTCCTTGGATGCTGTAATGCCAGACTCAGTAATTCTTTGGGGAATTTGTGCATAATCTCACTCAGTGCTCAAGGAATACCTCTCAGAGTACACATTCAGGAATGACAGCTCGGGTTAGGCAATTGTTAATATAAATTCAATTTTCATGCTAAATCAAAGTCTCAAAGTATGGGGAATAGCAGTAAACAAGATATGGCCCCTCCTTAACTCTCTTGGGGGTGGTTTATGGCAGACAGGGGGTGGCCAAGTGGCAGGAGGCTCTTTTCAGCCAGGAGGACCAGAGTCTAGCTGATTTCAGGGGCTGACCCGAGCTGTGAGCACATTGCAGTGACTGAGGCCAGAGGTACCTTGCCTCTGACATTTGTCTTGGACGTGGGAACACTGAAAACCATGGTTGATGGGGTTAGTAGTCCCTAATGCTGAGAGTAAAAACTTTTCTGTTATTCACATCTGAATAACTGCTGAGTGGTCTCATGGCAGGACAGTGCTAGCAGGTTGTGCAGGTGGCTCGCCGGGGACCTCCCAGCTCATGGGGGACTGTAGGTGTGTCAGAAATAAAAGCTGAAGGTCTACACATCCTTGCTTCCCTGTCCTGTGAGAAGCCCTAGTCCAGCGACACTCTGTAGTCTGTTTTATGTCTGTTTCAGGGTGGTCAGGTGAGTGTCCTTCTTACTAGGGAGAAAGGTCTGATGAAGACACTTTGGCTTTACAGTTCCTTTTGTCCAGAGTGAACCGTTGTTAAAGAGGAAAGGCACCCTCCCAGCTTCTCTGCCCCACGCAGGGAGCTTCCACACAATCCCACTGTGTGCAGGGAGCTCACAGGTAAAGCCCCTAAAGAAGATGACACCAGTCTTCTGTACAGGAGGTCAGTTTTAAACACCTGAGATCTTCGTTAGCTTTCCAGCGACATAAGAGCATGGGTTTCCTGGATCCTTTACAGAGCCCTGCTGAGTCGGGAGTATGAGATTGTTTGTTTGTAGTGTTGAGATTCCCCTTGGTCTGGCATTCATCATCATGTTGCCTAAGAAGATGGATTCTTGGGTTTGTGTCTCCTTGGGGAAGTTTCTGACCCCATAAGCCTCAGGCTCCTCTGTGACTCAGAATGGTCATTCCTACTGACGCACAAGAAGGTGGCACCAGACCTGAGAGTGGAAAGTCTCTGCTTCTTCCTGCTCCAGCCCTGCTACATTCTTCAAGTAGGAGGCTTGCCTTCCTTATAGTCTTAATCTGCAGTAGTCTCTTCTAGAATGTTCTTTACCACTTACTGTTTTTGCAGTTCAGTGCAAGTATCTGCAGTCTAATTGTTGCTTATCTTTAACTGTATATGTTCTATCTCCTTATCCCTGTACCCTCTGGTCCCTGCACTGTATTGTATCTCCTTAAATATGTAGGTCCTAAGGCTATTACTTTTTCAGAATTGACACTCAGAGAAAACACTTGAAGATGCTAATACTCCTGAAAGAGTATTAGCCAAGCTATCAGTGGACTTTTAGAGCTTCTGCCATGATAGAGTTGTGCTCATTCATTTGTTGAATGAAGTGAGTTGGAGATGATCTCTGTGGTCCCTCCAGCGCTGACATCATTTTGTTGTGATGACAAAATTCTCATGCTTAATATGGCAGCTTTCTTTCAGGTTTGTCCTAATTTTAGGTATTAGTAATTAGCAGAGCTGGTAAACTGGACTGATTTGTAGTACTGAGTAACAGGGCTTGATTGGCACATATGCATATCTGGGAAGTTTGGGTCAGCCCTTGCTACTGTGATTAAGAGAAGTTCTAGAGCGTACTTGGGAAGTACTTCAATCTGATTAACATAGGAGTTAAATTTATTTCTCTTATAATGGAATCAAGTTGTTTGGCACTTCAATTTTGTGTACACTAGGCACATTCTTCCTTCTTTTTTTCTCCTCTTTTTCACTGTCATGTTTGCTTTTGTGACCAGGTGCTGTCTATAGCCAACTCTGATCAGGTGGTGAAAACTAATGAGACCAAATGACAGATTCTGGGTATGGTGATGTTTTAGCAGTCGTTAAAGAAATGGAATCAAGAGTAGACTCTTCACATGCCTAATAGATGAGCTGAGTTAGTTCTGTAAATATTTGTAGTATTCACAATGATTGTAATAACACCTATAGCATATATTGGGTGCCAAGTACTCTTCTAAGCACCTTTTACGTTATCAGTTCAGTTAAGCCTTACAGCTGCAGTGTGGGATAGGTACAATTATTATCCCATTGACAGATCAGGAAGTGGAGGCAGTGGGGCTGAGTAGCCAGGGGTCACACACAGATGAGTGGGAATACCTGCCATTGTCCGTATGAAAGGTTTGTGCTGTAGTCTTCCAGCTGTGCTGCTACCTAAGGCAGTGATTTCAGATGTTTTTGAAATTGTAATGCCCAGCTGAAATTTAGTTTTGGTATATCTTTCATATGTACATTTATTATTAATTTTTAATAAAATTTTATATTATTACTAAATATTTAGTAAATCCTTCATTGAAGTATTAATGAAGAAAAGTGAACAAATCATAACAGAAAATGCACAAATCTTGAATTATCAGAAAATTAATACACCCAGGGCAAGAACTAGAACATTACCAGCACCACAGAGTCAAGGCCTCCTTTCTCCCCAGTTATAACCACCATTCTGACTCCTGTTTCTGAACTTTTCATGTACTTATTTTTAAAATGAATTAAAGTTTGGGGAAAGTTTTAATTCCCGTAAGTCAAATAGAAACATCTTAGGGTGTTATATGAGTTGATAGAGTCGATTTGTAGAGTTTGCTTCCTAAATATTTAGCTTAATAGAGATTCTCATATGAAGAACCCATACCCAAAGTAGAATGATCTTTGTGTTGCACGTCACTGTTGGGGATTGTGAAGGGTCTGAGACTTTATTGTGGGTTGAAGAGTGAGCCTGTCATAGTTTTGTAGATGTGGCAGAAGAGAGGAGGCCCTCTGTCAGAGAGAAAGGGCCTGTTGCGCGTGGCATAGCAGGATTCACATGTGCATCTGTTCCCCGTGCCCCCTACATTCTGAGGGCACAGGTGGATGCTGCATATACCATGGGTTTGTGTCACAGCTTATGAGGGGGCTGCTAGCAAATCTGCCCAACATTTGCCTCCAAGGGGACACTGACCTATTATCCTGGTCAGGAAACAGATCTTCTTTCAACCAGGAGGGAGACACTGTCCACAGTTACAAGGAAGACAGTCTGGGACAGTTTTTGGTACATAAAATTTTATGTCAGTTTTTGACATAAAATGTGGAGAAGCACCATGAAGAATTGCCTCCATAATGTCCATACCTTGTATGTGCAGTATTTAATTAAGCAGTAGGATGAGACCAGCCTGAGCATTGACCTCAGCTATGCTGAGGGTCACAGATGGACAGATACCATAAACCACGAGTGTCTGTTCTATTCATTCAGTCACAAAGTGTTTCCTGAGTTAGGATTATGAATAAAATACAGTCATTGCCCTTTGAGAGCTTGCAGTCAAATAATAAGTGGTCATCCTACCATTTAACAGGTATAGTAAGTGTGCATAAGTTCCATACAGCCCCACAAGGGAGAGAGAGGGTGGGAGAGGCCGAGGGCTGGATGGGGCCTCTCTTACTCTGGAAAGAAGATTGCAGTGGCAGTGGTGGGGGGGTATTTTGGAGTACCAAAGGCAGGAGACCAATTAGACTGCCACTATAGTCCACTTAAGACTTCCTTACATTCCTTATCATGCCTACAACCCTATGAGCTTTGGGGTTTTGTTTGCATTAACATATTTCATATTTGATGATACATTGCCTAATCTCAAATCACTTTGTTTCTTCATAATTAGGAATCTCAGTTCAATTCAGGTTCTTCAGGTGCAGGTACTGCCTTTTTTTTTTTTTTTGCTGTTCAGGCTTGTGGTGCTTGATGTGGCGTCTAGTACAGTAATTACATTGAAGAGTCTGAGTCTTTAGAATATACCTCAATGAGGAAGTTTATAGAATTCCAGTGGACTCTAAGCTCCATGAGCCAAGGACTATGTCATTGTTGTTTCTTTTGTACTTGCAGCCCAGCATAGCATGGTGGGGGCTTAAAACTTGTTAACCAAATGCAGAGAATCCCTGTACCCATTCTGTGAAAGTCCACACGTTTCAATATTTTTAGAGATAATATTATGTCTTCTCCTATTTTTATAAGTGAAATCATGTCATAGTTAAACTCGTGTGTGTGTGTGTGCGCGCACACACGTGCATGCGTGCATGCAAGAGAGAACGAGGATTTGAGGAAGGAGGGAAGGAAGGAAGGAAAGAAAGAAGGAAAGAAGGAGGAGAAAGGAAAGAAGAAACGCCATATTACAGGTGGACCTCTAATTGGAAGAGCATTGGACTAGGCATTACCCTGCCTGGTTCTAGCCATGTTAATATCATGAACTTGTGGTTTGACCTTGTACAAAGTCCTCATCTTTTCTTGGCCTTATATTCTTTATCTGTACAATGAGAAGGTTGGACTAAGTGTTCTACAAGGGTTGTTTCAAATCTGTCATTCATGACGTTTTAAAATGCATCGATAGGGAATTCCCTGGCAGTCCAGTGGTTAGGACTTCACACTCTCACTGCCGAGGGCCTGGGTTCAGTCCCTGGTCGGGGAACTAAGATCACACAAGCCGTGCAGTGTGTCCAAAAAAAAAAGTGCATTGATAAGTGCAAATGGTACATAAGAATAGTACACCTTTGTTATGTATAACTATATAAAACTATATATAAAATATATATATATAATTATATAATTATGTAGAACCCTATAAAATTAGTTGGGATTACAAGAATAGAAAAGGTTGTCTGTAGGATTATTTTGTATATGAAACTAAGTAAATTTATAAAAATTTCAAAAGGAGAATGTTAGTTTAGAAACTTGTAGAGTGTGTAGTTGATAGGGGTCATCACAGCTGATGGTGTTCCTATGGAGAATCCTTGGGTGGTCGTTTCCAGTGATTTTCTTCTTTCAGTCACATCAGCTGTGGACCCTGGTCCCAATGGGGGTGCTCTGGTGAGTGAAGAGCCCCTGGGGACCTTGATGCTTTGGGTCAAGCACAAGTCTGGCCCCAGCCCTTACCTCTCTGCTGAGTAGGGCAAGGTCTTCATCCTGCCTATCACAGGTGGTGTGAGAGTCCTTGCTAGGTGAGGACTTGGCCATGTGCTGGAGTCTCCAGTGTGCTTGGAATCCAGACCATACCCTTGCTGTCCGTGTCCTAGTGTCTCTAGTCCAAGTGTGATGTCCTATTTTAAGCTCATCTATCCACTAATTTGTCCCCCTCTCCTTCAGAGGCAGAGTGACCTTGGCCGTGGTACAAACCAACCTAGGAACCAGATGAGCAGAGACATCTGCGTCCACACCTGGCCATGCTCCTATTATTTAGAACTTGGGAAGCAATGGGTCCCTGGAAAACTTTCATTAACTTCTCTCTCACTAAAATTTATGACTGATAAAACTAGAGAAATTCTTGTCAACTTTCCCCTTTCTAGTATAATTGAGATCAAGAAAGAAGCTTCTCATTTTATCTTCAGTTCTATTACCATCCTGGAAAAGGACCACAACAAGCACTGGTTCAGTTCCTTGCAGCCTAGTCGAAATGTCGTTTTCAGCATCATCGAGCATTTCTGGAGAGAGATGCTGTTGTCCCAGTCAGGAGCTGCTGTTGAGGAATCATCCTCCCCCATGACCAAGGGGAAGGAGTTGACTGGTCTGATGGCCTGTACCCAGAAGCGCCTGGAAGACACAGCCAGAGTCCTCCACCATCAGGGCGAGCAGCTTGACAGTATCTCGAGAGGCCTGGACAAGATGGAATCTGACCTGGATGTGGCTGACAGGTAAACAGACACTCTAATCCTAACCTGACCTTTGGATGGCTGTGGTATAGTATCTTTTCCATCATCCTGTATTTATTACACATTCAGCCTTCTGAAAACACAAGCTGTGCCCCTGTTGTGGACAGTTACACTGGGCTGACTGCTGTGGGCGTGCAAGTAATGAGGGCCAGTGTTCGCTAAGTGTGCAGTATGTGCCAAGGACCGTTTTAAGTGTTGAAGGGGGATTACCTCACTGAATCAGCAGACAAGCCAAGAAGAGTGTGTTGTTCTTCATTTTACCCATGGGGAAACTGAGGCTGAGAGGCCGGGTAATTTGTTCAAGATCACACACACTAAGTTTGTTAGCGTAGTTTATCTTAATTTCTTTTCCATAGCTGTAGAGCAGCAAGGTTTGAGCCAAAGCATTTTGGCTTCAGAAGCTGCCATCTTAGCCACTGCACTAGCCACTCTCAAACCTTCAGTCTTAGGGGCCACCTCACCCACCTTAAAAACTGAGGACCCAAAGAACTTTTGTTGATGTGGGTTATATATACCGATATGTACCATATTTTTTTAAAACTAAGAAATTAAATAATTAAAAAAGTACAATGATAAATCCATGACCTAGTAACATAAATAACATTTTTTTAATGAAAAATAACTTTTATAAAGCAAAACGTGTAGTGAGAAGAGTGGCACTGTTTGAGATTTTTGTACCTCTCTTTAAAGTAAAGCTTAGCAGAAAACAGCTGGGTTCTCATGCCTGCTTCTGCAGTCAGTCTGCTGTGATATCACAAGTCACATGGTCTCTGGAAACTCCACTCTGCACTCATGAGAGAATGAGAGTAAAAAGCCAAATAGCCAAATAGTGTTGTGGTGTTGTATGAGGTGACTTTGACCTCCCAGACTCCTTTGGAGGGTCTCAAAAACCACATTTTGAGAAGCGCTGCACTGACTATAAGACATATAAAGTAAGTCAGGGATCTTAGAGTCTAGTAGGAATAACCTCTCCCCCATGTCTGGAATGGTTGCTTGAGAGCTCAGGATGAGGTGGCAGCCTTTCAGTGATGGGCCCTGAGTGTGGGCCCCCCGTCTCAGACCAGGGCTGCATGGCTGCTGTTTGTGAGACCCCTTGCCTCTGAGTGACCACACTCTGCAGTTACCACCTGTTGCTATTTCTAAGCACTATGTGGTAAAGGTCATCGTGCTAGAGCTACAGGGAACAAGGCCCTGCATCTTATTCTTAGAGGGTGTGCTTATGGTGGTTGAGACGTAAGATCACCAGGCCTTTGTGAGTTTTCCTCATGGGAACATGGCTAGACATTTTTCCACCCTCCCTTGCAGTTTGGGGTTTATATGACTGAGTTGTGGCAGAAGTGATGTAGGTCACTTGCAGGCCTAGTCTCTAAAAGCCCTGCTACCCAATCTCCAGTACTGTCTTCGCCTTTACCTGCTGGAATCCTCCAGGACTCAAAGGCCCTAGGACAGAAGCATTAGTTAGACAGAGTTTAGGGCCTCAATTGGCTTCCCAGAGCAGAACGCTGACCCCAGCCCTCAGTTGGACTACAGTGTGAGCAAGAAATAATCCTCTATTGGGGCTAGGCCCTTAAGATTTCGGGAGTTGTTTGTTATAGCAGTCAGCCCTCGCAGAATAACACAGCATTCCTGTAGGAAATTGAGACACCTGTTAAATATCTTCAATACATAACAGGACATAGAGACCAGAGATTTAGAAGAATGTTCATTTGCACTGGAAATCAAAGAAATGCACACTAAAATAATGGAAATCTAGGTTTTAATGATCAAATTAGTAACAATTAAAAGTAAGAATACACAATACCAACTGAGGATAGTGAATAAGCATTTTCATACACTGCTTATTAGGAATGACAATTGGTATAATCCTTTTGGAGAACAATTGGATGGTTTGTAACAATCTTCTTTTGACAAACAACAAAGTGAAAGGATGAACCTGAGGCTGGGAGAAAGCATTTGTGATACCTACCCATATCCCAACAAAGGATTAATACCCAGCTAGTTAAAGGCAAAATGAGAAAAAGGCAATTCAGCAGAAAAGTTAGTAAAGGCTGTTGACTGGAGTTTAGGCTAAGAAGCTACCATAACAGAGACCCAAAAATATTGTGGTTGAAATAAGCTAGACCTCCATATAGTGATCCAGAGGAAGGTATTTATCCCAAGCAGATAGAAAGCTCTGCTTTAGGCCTTCACCTCCGGCTGCATGTTGGCTAGAAGGTCTCCTGTCTTATCACATGGCACCATCACTACATCAAAAGTTGCTGGTATCACTCATTCGCAGCCATTGGGAATGGGAAACAAAGAGGGAGGCCAGGGAACACAGCCTTGTCTTTAAGAAGGTGACCCCAAAGTTGCACGTGTTACTTCTGCTCATATCCTACTGGTAGGACTTAATCTCATAGTTACACCTAGGAACAAAGAAGCAGGGTAGTTGTGAGAGATTACTCAGGTATTCCATTATGGAAGGAAGAACAGGAAAATGGATACTAGGGATCATTAGTTGTCTCTGCCACAGTGTCTCACAAATGAGAAATCCCAAAAGACCAATGAAAAGGGAGTTTAGCATCCCTAGTGATTAGAGAAAGGTAAATTAAACCAACACATGTATTAGTTGGGTAACACCAGCTGTTGGTTAAGATGTGGGGTGATAAGAACTCTAATGTTTTTGTCAATAATATGAAATGGTTCAGCCACTTAGGAGAGCAGTTGTCAATACCTAGTGAAGCCAGAGGTGCACAGACCCCATGACTGTGACCTTGCTCTTTCAGATGTGTATCTTAGGGAAACATTGGCACTTGTGCACAGCGTGTGTGGACATGAACTTTCATTAAAGGATTGTGGATGGTAGCGAGCGATTGCGGTCAGTTGCTTCTCAAGGGGGATTGGGTATATAAGCTATGTTTTAGTCACAAAATAGACTAATTCTTTCATGGTAACTGTTATATGTTAGATCTATACATATCAGCTTGAATAAATCCCAAAGCAGTATTAAAAAAACAAAGCAAGTTGCAAAGAGATGTGTACAGCAGGATACCATTTATAAGGTTTTTTTTTTCGTTTTTTTTTTTTTTTTTTTGCGGTACGCAGGCCTTTCACTGTTGTGGCCTCTCCCGTTGCGGAGCACAGGTTCTGGACCCACAGGCTCAGCGGCCATGGCTCACGGGCCCAGCCGCTCCGCGGCATGTGGGATCTTCCCAGACCGGGGCACGAACCTGTGTCCCCTGCATCGGCAGGCGGACTCTCAACCACTGCGCCACCAGGGAAGCCCTATAAGGTTTTTTTTTAATATGCCAAATAATACTATAGGAAAAACATTGAGTTAAAATATGAAAACCTGAAAAGGAAGGGTGCATGCAGGGCACCATACTATGTAGCTCTGTGGTGAGTTATCCAGAGAGCAGCTGACTGGTGTTCCTGGAGTGGTCTTGTGGTTCATGATGCTCTTTGGCGTGGGTCCTTTCAAGCCGATCGTGGTAGGCCCTCATTGAGCTCTCTAATTTGTCCATCAGAGCTGGGGAAATTTCCTGTATTATTTCTTTGATTATTTTTCCCCCTCAGTTTTTAAAATGTGTTCCTTTTGGAACTCCCCCTTTTTTTGTTATCTGACTTCCTGAACTGATCTTCTAATATTGTTCTCATTTTTCTTTCTCCTCATCCTTTTGTTCTGCTTTTATTTCTTGAATTTTATCTTCCTACCTTCTATTTCTGTTATCATGTTTTTAATTTCCAAGACTTATTTTTTGTTTTCCAATGTTCCTTTTGAATAGCAACCTATTATTGTTTCATGGACACCCTATTCTCTTATCTCTTGGGTTGTTATGGATAGCCTTGTCTTAGTATGTTATGTCTTGTATGGGAAGGCCTGGGTGGACTGTGCAATTTTTGGTTCTGCTGAAAAAGGCTGTGGTCTTTTGAGAGCAGTGTTTGAGAGCAGTGCTCTGTGGTCCGAGAATATCTGGTCTCTCTTCCCATGACAGTCCTGGATTTATGCAGTTCTAGTGTTTTCAGTAGTCTTCACAAAATGTGGTCTCTTCTCTCTCTCTCTCTCTTTCTCTGTCCCTCCGTCCCTCCTTCCCTCTCTTGTCTCCCTTTCTATCTCCCTGGTCCCCTCCCTCTTTCTCTTTCTGTACTGAGAGTGAAAGGTGGGTTTTCTGAATTCTGAGGTTTTTGGAATCTCTAATCTGATTAGATTTAAAGCGACTAATAACTCTTATTTCAAGTGGTATAGAAGGCGCTGATGATGTGGCAACAGTGATATGTAAAATAATCGTCATGGGATACTCGTAATCAAATATTTTAAAAAGGCACTGAGTGACCATGTATTTGATACCTAATAACATTTTTGTCAAACTAATGAGTAATGAGATTGTCTGGCTGCTCTAACTCTACTGGACAAAGTGTGGAAAGGAAAGGATGAGTTCAGAGTGCCCCATAATGACCTGAACATTTCTGTATCTGCCTTGAAAGAAAACCTTAGCTCCTGTAGCTGCAGCACTGAGATTTCTGAAAATCAGATCTGGAGTGTCATCCTGTGAGTGACTAAATTACAATGTAGATTGAAATCCCAACTTTGCACGGTGTCTGTTGTTAAACTGAGGGTATTGATAGGGGAGAAATGGGATCCTGAAAGTTGGAATGTAGACATATGGGAAGATCCTGATGAAACTGAGAAAATAGAACCCCTAAATTCTGATGAGTCTTCTTTGCCAGTAGAAGCAGCCCTTCCTCCCCTATCTGAGGCGATTAACCACACTTTGCCTGAGGAAGCTGTAATGGCCTCCCCTGAGATAATTGCTTTGCAAGATGGTGCAGATTTCCTTCAAGACCCACCCTCACCACCCCCCTTTGCTTCCAGGTTTATTGTTAGAGTTAAGTCTCAGCACATCCCAGAAGACGAGGCATAAAGTGTGGCCCATGAAGAGGTGCACTGCACTCTGAAAGAACTGCATGATTTTTCCAATTTATACAGGCAGAAATCCGGAGGGTTTGTGTGAGAATGGTTATCTTGGGTGCGGGGTGATGGTGAGAGGAATATGAAGTTGGATGGGCCTGACTTTACTGAAATGGACCCACTAAGCAGAGATCCTGGATTTGGTACCATGTCTCAAGGAGTTAGAAAGGCCCTAACAGTTTGGTTGGTTGGCTGAGATGTGGACTAAAAGGTGGCCTACACTAAATGGAGTTTGAAATATCAGAGCTGCCTTGGTATACTCCAGAGGAAGGATCCAAGACTGAGGAAGATTGGAATGGTAGAATAGATTTATTATGTGAGATCTCCTCACTCATCCTGGCAGGGTCCAAGAAGACACACTTTTTACCATGACTGTGAGAAATAAATTTTTAAGGGGAGCCCCAGCATCCTTGAGCTGTGTGATTGCTCTTCTCTGTAGGCCAGAAATTACAGTGGGAAGTGGCTGCCACTGAGCTGGGATCCTTAAATGCAGCAGGGATAATTGGATCCTGGGGTGGCAGGGCTAAGTGGTAGCACTTAATGACCAAAGACAATTGGGGTTGTCTTTGGACAGTAGAGTCAAAGCAGCAATCAGAATAGTCTGACTCCCAGAGACCTATGGCATTAGCTAGTTGGTCATGTGCCCCTAGAAGAGAAATAGTTGGGCAGTGTGCTCAATTCTTACTTGATCTGTTAAGCAGAAGAGTTCTAGGTCATGTGAACAAGCATCTAACCTGAATTAAAAAAGAAAAAAAAGTCACGGCTCCTTAATTGATTTCTAGATTTGAACCGGTTTACACACCCAGAACCCCTTGAATGATGGGGAAGGTGGGTCCCTTGTGGAAGGACCCCAGTGTGCTACCAAATTTTGTACTGTTAATCTTTCTCCCAGCCTTCCCCAGAGAGACATATGGCATTTTACCAGGGTGACCGTGCATTGGGGAAAAGGAAATCAGATTTTTCAGGGACTACTGGACACTGGCTCCAAACTGACACTGATTCTAGGAGACCCAAAACATCACTGTGGCTCACCTAGGGGCTTATGGAGGTCGTGATCAGTAGAGTTTTAGCTCAGGTTCATCTCACAGGGAGATGGCCCCTGAACCCATCCTATGGTAATTGTTCCTAGTTCTGGAGTATATAATTGGACTAGACATACTCAGTAACTGGCAGAATCCCCACACTGGTTCCCTGACCTCTGGAATGAGAGAGATTCTGGTGGGAAAGACCAAGTAAAAGTCACTAGAACTTCTTCTACCTAGAAAAATAGTATACCAAAAGCAATTTTGCATTCCTGGAGGGATTACAGAGATTAGTACCACCTTCAAGGACTTGAAGGCTGCATGGATAGTGAGTCCTACCCCATCTCCATTCAGCTCACCTATTTGTGCAGAAACACGATGGATCTTTCAGGACAGTGGTTTATCTTAAACTTAACCAGGTGGTGACTATAATTGCAGTTGCTACTGCAGTTGTAGTTTTACTGCTTGAGCAAATTAACACATCCTCTGGTACCTGGTGTGCAGCACCTGATCTGGTAAATGCTTTTTTTTCCATCCCTGTTAGTAAAGACCACCAGAAGCAGTTTCTGTCAGCTGACAAGGCCAGCAATACACCTTCACTGTCCTACTTCAAGGGTATACCAACTTTGCAGCCCTATGTCATAATTTAGTTCACAAAGATCTTGATGCCTTTCTCTTCCACAAGATAGCATGCTATTAATGCTGATTGGACTGAGTAAGAAGTAGCAACTACTCTAGACTTATAAGACATTTGCATATCAGAGGATGGGAAATCTGAGAGAAATTCAAGGGCCTTCTACTTCAGTGAAATTTTGAGAAGTCCAATGGTGTATGGCTCATTGAAGTATCTCTTCTATGGTGAAGGTTAAGTTGTTGCATTTGGCTCTTCCTACAACCAGAAAGGAGGCACAATGCTTCTTAGTGTTTTGGAAGCAACGTATTCCTCATTTGGGTGTGTTACTCTGGCACATTTACCAAGTGACTCGAAAGCTGCCGGTTTTGAGTAGGGCCTAGAGCAAGAGAAGGCTCTGAAACATCCAGATTGCCACAGAGCTGCGCTGTCACTTGGGCCATATGATCCAGTGGTGTATGATGGGTCAGTGGCAGATAGGGGTGCTCTTTGGAGCCTTTTGCAGACCTCTATAGGGAATCACAGTGCTCACCCTTAGGATTTTGGAGCAAAGCCCTGCTATCCTCTGCAGATAACTACTTTCCTTTTGAGAAACAGTTCTTGTCCTGCTACTAGGCCTTAGTAGAGACTGAACACTTTGGACTTTTCAGCTTCCAGAACTGTAAGAAATAAATATTTGTTGCTTAAGCTACCCAGTCTGTGGCAGCCCAAGCTGACTGATAATACTCTGGAAATCTAATTCTCCTATGCCTCAGGGGTTGCTGGGTTTTGCTTGCTGTGGGTTGGAACTGACTTTTTGTGACTTTTCCAAATTATTTTTGCAAAGTGTGTATTCCTTGTTAAGTGTGGTCACTGAAGTTCTGAAGACGGAAAAAGTAAATAGGTCTTGTTTCTCTCAATTCCCTCCTGGCTGGGAAGCCACTTCAGCTCATGGTGGTAGAAAACTCTGTGCCAGCCTCTCAGCAATCAGAAGCCCCAATCAGACTCACAGTCCCAGTTTTTGGAGGAAAAGTCTTTATTGCCCCCCCTGGCTCCAACAGGCCATACTAAGAATACTTGCGGCTGTCCCACAGCTTCCAGCTATGGATTTGTGGGATGGGGGTTGGTAGCTGCTACTGCTTGAAAGCAGAAGTTGATTGAAATTTATTGGTCTCTCCATCAGACTCACTGCTGGATGCTGCCGATGTTCTCCTTGACCTAGAGTTCCAAAATAGTTGCTTCAGACAGTTCTGCCAGTTCCTTCCTTTTGCTGGAGGGACAGATTCCTGCAGCTTCCTATTTCACCATCTTCCCTGCTGCCACTAATTCTATGGCTTTTATGAATAGATGGCCGCCCTTCATGTACCATTTCATTCTGGGGCAAATTTCATGGAGGTTTGCTCTTTTTCTGTATTTAGCAGTTTTCAAGGTAATGACTTTGTTCTTTATCATCCTCAAAAGATGTTCAATTAGGGCTTCCCTGGTGGCGCAGTGGTTGAGAGTCCGCCTGCAGATGCAGGGAACATGGGTTTGTGCCCCGGTCCGGGAAGATCCCACATGCCGTGGAGCGGCTGGGCCCGTGAGCCATGGCCGCTGAGCCTGCGCGTCCGGAGCCTGTGCTCCACAACGGGAGAGGCCACAACAGTGAGAGGCCTGCATGCCGAAGGAAAAAAAAAAAAAAGTTTAATTATTATTTTTAATATCCTTTTGAATCCCTGGATTTAAAAATATTTGAGTTTCAATCTGTTGCAATTAATACCTTATTGAACCTTAAACTGTTCCATCTTTGAGCATGTTGTGACATTTTTAATCCAATAATTTAGCAAGGAGTAATGTCTAGGATTGTAAACGTTAAATTATATAATATCATGGGTTCCTGGACAGTTCCTGTGACCATTTTTTACACTTTAAATAGAACTATGTTGGGTGAATGGTCTGCAGACAAATACCAGGTAAAGTCCACGTTACAGAGCAGAAGCAAGGGGTGGCGCAGAACGTCACAGTGACTGGAGCAAGTCTTGTCAGTGAGGTTGGCATCCAGAGGCTTTATTTGCAGCTGCCTCTTGGGAGGGAGTTAAGAGCCCTGCTTCCCTAATGCTCATTCAACAGCCATGCCGTTCTTTAATCAGATATTTACCACTTCCTCACATTCTGTGGTAAAATAAGGACTACATAGTGAATTTTTAGAAAACAAAGTTTATTTACATATATTAAAATTCTGGATTAGACACTTCCTACTTTTTGGTATTATGAATGTCAACCAAGAAAAGAGGCACAGCTAAAATAAACAAAAGAATTTATTTGGTGTCTTAGAACCATTACCTCAGTTGTTTGTCAAGAATTGTGATTGGAAGATATAATTACAATTTACGTTTTATTGGGTTTCTAAGCACTTTGCATAGGATACTAGGAAATCTATTGTTGGAGTGTCCAGATTTTATCTTGGAAATGTGGCCACAGCAGTCATGTGGTCAGCCATCTGCCTTTGTCCAGTACAAGAGTAAAATTTGGTTCCTGCTATATCAGCATAAGGTGGAGTTCAAATCCAAAATGCAGTCTGTTCTGTTCAGTTAAGCACACAGGTTCACACATGTCTCTTTAAATGAAACGAGGACATGTTAGTAACGCAGACTTGATCACAGTTTGCTGGAATCTACTTGGTGAAATAATTGGTCTGATTCTGTGTTCACTGGGGTCTGTGAGTAAGTATTGTCTCAGTCTTTATATGTTGGAAAATGCCTTTATTTTACTGACACTCTGAATGATAATTTGGCTCTTCACAGTTGAGCCAAATTTATCTCAACATTTTGAAGATGTTTTTCCATTGTGCTCTTTGCATATGTTATTGCTAAAGAGAATTTACTGTTTCTTTGTGACTAATGTTTTTTTCCCCTATTTTAGATGTTTTTTTACTCCATTGTGTCTGTGTAGATATTTTAGAACAGCTTTCTAATTTACATACCACAAAATTCACTCATTTTATATGAAAAATGATTTTTAGTAAATTTACAAAGTTGGACAAACATCCCTATAGTTCAATTTTAGGACATATCCATCACCCCCAAAAGTTGCCTCAAGCCCATTTGCTGTCACTCTCTGTTCTCACCCTAGCCCAGGTCACCACTAATCTATCTATTCTCTTTCTGTATTGTATAGGGTATTATCTTATGGGACTCTGGACATTATCTTCTGTTTTAGCAGATCTTCCTTTGACACATTGCCCCGGGGAGCAAGACGCTGATTCTTCTTACTGCCATGTGGGGATGAGAGTCCAGATTCTCCTCTTGGCCCTAGTTTATGCCTTGAGATGGAAAAGGACACCTGTTGCTACTGACTGGGAGTGGAATTTCAGGTTTCCCCATAGGTCTCTGCTAATACCACCCTGATTGGGAGAATGAGGGCTGTCTTGTTACCTGCTCCTGGCCTATGTTGACCTGTAAGGTTTCCCTCATTACTGCTGGCTCCTCACATGGCCTTCTCTGACACTACCCCAGTTAGGAAGAAGTACCCCTCAGTGCAGGTAGGAGAGGGTCCATGTCTATGCTCCTCACGTGGTGTTTGCTGATGAGGGTGGGCGTGGGCTGCACTTCTTTCTGGGGAGTTTGGCCGGAGTAGGGCTGTTATTGACTAAAAGTTCTCTGTCTTGACAGCTTCCCCTTTTCTATAGGGTAGGGAGAGCAGGCTTTTATTTATTTAATTATTGTCTGTTTATCCAGGTTTCTGGCTTCTTCAGGACTCAATTCAGAATATAGTAAATAAAAAGAGAACTCACTTCCTCAAAGTTTCTGAAGTCCTGAGACCTACCAGCCTGACTTTTTCTCTCCACTCTCCATAATCTTATGTGTGTTTCATATATAATATCCAGGGTTTTAAACTGTATTTAGTGGGGAGAACAGGGAGAAGTGTATCTACTCTATCTAGTCCTCGAATTGGAAGGCCTTCAATTGATCTTGTCTTGTATCCAGCCAACTTTCTGAATTTGTTTATTAGTCCTAGTGGCTTCTGTGTGGACCTGTAGGATTTTCCACCTGCAGAATCATGTCTTCTGTGAATAAAGATTGTTTTACTTTTTTGCTTCTAATCTTGATGCCTTTTATTTCTATTTCTTACCTAATTGTACTATCTAGAATTTGTAATACAGTGTTGGCTGGAAGTGGTGAGTGCAGACATCCTTTACTTGTTCCCAGTGTTAGGGGAGAAAGCATTCAGTCTTTCACTATTAAGTTTGATGTTGCCTGTAGGTTTCTAATATCAGATTGAGGAAGTTCACTTCTGTATCTGGTTCATTTAGTGTTTTTATTAAGAATGAATATTGGGTTTTATCAAATGCATTTTCACCATCTATTGAGATGGTCATGTGGTTTTTGTCCTTGATTCTGTTAATACAGTGTAGTACATTAATTGATTTTCAGAAACTAAACATTTCAGATATTTTTGTTCTTGTGATAAGTCCCACTTGGTTATGGTACATAGTCCTTTTGGGTTTGGTTTGGTAACTTTGTTGGGGATTTTGTGTCTGTAGTCACAAGATTTATTGGTCTGTAGTTCTCTTTCTTGTGATGTGTTTATCTAACTTTGGTTTGGGTAATACTGTTCCTCATCTGTAGTTTCTGGAGAAATTTGTGAAGAATTGGTATTATTTCTTCTTTAAATCTTAATAGAATTTACCACTGATGCCAACTGGGCCTGAGTTTTTTGTGTGTGTGGAATATAATTACCAATTCATTTCTTTACTTGAATAGGTATATTCAAATTTTCCTTTTCTTCTTGAGTCAGTTTAGTAGTTTGTGGTGTTCTAGGAATTTTTAAATGTTATCTAAATTGTCTAATGTTGTAGCGTAAAGTTGCTTGTGGCTTCCTTTATAATCCTTTTCATTTATGTAAGGTCTGTATTAATGTTCTGCTTTCATTCCCAATTTTAGTAATATTTTAAAAGATTATTTATTTATTTATTTATTTTGGCTGTGCTGGGTCTTAGTTGTGGCACGCAGGATCTTCACTGTGGTGTGTGGGATCTTTTAGTTGCGGCATGAGGGCTTCTTAGTTGCGGCATGTGAACTCTTAGTTGTGGCATGCATGTGGGATCTAGTCCCCCAACCAGGGGTCGAACCTGGGGCCTCTGCATTGGGAGCGTGGAGTCTTACCTACTGGACCACCAGGGAAGTCCTGATTTTAGTAATTTTTGTGTTCTTTCTTCTTGGTTGGTCCAACTGAAAAGTTTGTCAATTTTGTTGATATTTTCTAATAATTAATTTTTGTTTTCAAAGATTTTTCTTTTATATTTCTCTTTTCCATCTCATTGATTTCCTCCCCTCTTTAATTTGCTCTTCTGTTTTCTTGTTTCTTAATGTGAAAGCTTATGTTTTTGATTTGAGATCTTCTTTTGTAATACAGGTTTTATGGTTATAAGTTTCCCTCTAATTACTGTTTTAGCTGCATCCCATAAATTTTGGTATGCAGTATTTTTATTTTTATGTAGCTCAGGCCATTTTCTAATTGTCCTCAGGATTCTTTCTTTAACCTATTGGTTATTTGGAAGTGGGTTAATTTCCAAATATTTGTGGTCTTCTGAAATTCCGTTCTGTTGATTTCTATTTCATTCCATCATGGTCAGGGAACAAAGACACTTTGCATTATTTAAATCTTTTTAAATTTATTGAGACCTGTTTTATGACTTAGCAAGGAGCTGGCAAATGACAGTGGACTAAATTCATCCCACCTCCTATTTTTACAAATGAAGTTTTATTGGGACACAGCCATGCCCATTCATTTGTGGTTGTTTTCCTGGTCTAATGGAAGAGTTGAATATTTGTAACAGAGACAGTTGGTCCTCAAAGCCTAAAATATTTATTGTTTGGCCCTTTGTATAAAAAGTTTTCTGACCCATGGTCTAGCATAGCATCTATGTGGGAGAATGTTCCATTTATACTTGAGAAGAGTGTACATCCCAGTGTTGTCAGATGAAGCGTTATTTAGATACCAGTTAGATGGAATTGGTTGATAATGTTCAAGTGTTCTGTATCTTTGATGGTTTTTTCAGTCCATTTTGAGAGTAGGGCATTGAAATCTCCAACTATTATTGTTGAATTGTCTATTTCTCCTTCAATTCTGTCAATTTTTTCATAATGTATTTTGTGATTCTATTGTTAGGTGTGTATATATTCATAATTATTGTTTCTTCATAATGAATTGACCCTTTTATCATTATAAAATGACTCTCTTCATCTGTATTAATTAAAAAAAATTTTTAATTTTGTCTAATAACAATAGTATAACTCTATACCTCCCTTATGATCACTGTTTGCGTGGTGTACCTTTTCTCTTTTTATTTGCAGTCTATATCTTTGAATTTAAAATGTGTCACTTATAAACAACATGTAGTCTGATCTTTTTTTTTAATCCAGAGTGACAACTTCTGACTTTTGATTACAATGTTATTCATTTACATTTATTCTAATTATTGGTATGGTTGAATTTACTTCTGTGACTTTGCTATGTGTTTTCTATATGTCTGTAGCTTTTTTTCTTCCTGTTTCTCCTTTACCACCTCTGTGTGTGCATTAGATTTTTTTCTAGTGTACTATTTAAATTATTTCATTAGTATTTTAAAAATTATTTTCTTAATTGTTATGTTAGATATTACAGTGTACATCTTATGATCTATTTCAGATTAATGCCAATTTAATGTACTCCATTATAGCTTCATTCCCTCCCCTACCTTTGTGCCATTGTCATATATCGTACGTCTATATATATTTTAAACGCAATAAAACAGTACTATAATTATTACTTTGTACAGTTGTATATTTTAAAGAAATTAAGAGAAGAAAGAAAAATATAGAATATTTTATTCTAATCCAAATACTGCTTTCAGTACACATCATTTCTACCTGTGGACTTGAGTTACTATCTGTTGTCACACTCCTAACCCCCTTTTATGCCATTATTTGTCATATATATTATATCTTTATATGTTATAAGCCTCAGTATAATTTAAAATTATTATTTTATGCAATTATCTTTTAAATCAGTTAGGAAAAGTAAACAAAATACTTACATTCTCTAATTACCTGCACGACCTCATTACCAGTGCTTTTTGTTTCTTTGTGTGGATTTGAGTTTCCTTCTGGGGGTGTCATTTCTTTTCAGCCCAAGGAACATCCTTTAGTCTTTTTTTCAGGAAACAGGCCTGCTAGCAGTGAAGTTTCTCAGTATTTATGTGTTTGGTAATGTATTTTCCCTGATAGTTTTATGGTGTAGAACTCTCTACTGGCAGTTTTATTTCTCTCAGAACTTGGCTTTTGTCATCCCATTACCTTCTGGTGCTCAAGGTTTATGATAGAGGTCAACCGTTAATATTATTATGATTCCCTTATTCATGATAAATCATTTTTCTGTTGCTGCTTTCACAGTTTTCTCTCTGTCTTTGGCTTTCAGTAGTTTAACTAGGATGTATCTTACTATCATTTTATTTTGAGAAATTCCATTTGGTTCTTTTTTATATAATTTCTCTCTGTGATTTGATAGTCTCTGATGAATCATTGTCACCATACTTTTCTTTACTCTTTTTAACATGGTTTTCTTTAACTCTTGAACATTTATAATTACTTCTTTGACATCTTCACCTCTTAAGTCCAGTATATGAGTGCTCTCAGAAATGGATTCTGTTGACTTTTTTTTCTACTCCTGTGTATGAGTCACATTTTTCTGTTTCCTTGCATATCTCATACTTCTTTGTAGAAAACTTGGCATTTAAATAATACATTGTTGCAACTCTGGATTCTGATCTCCCTCCTTGCCACAGGATGGTGGTGTTGGTGGTTGTTTTTATTTGTTTACTCATTTTAGTAACCTGCCTGAACTAATTCTGTGGAGTGTGTTTCCACTGTCATGTGCAGCTTTTTTATTTTTGGATTTTTTTTATGTTTTAATTTTTAAGCATGGCTTGGTTCCTGGTGGTTGTCCCTGCATCAGCATAGCTTAGTGGTCAGCTATTGATTAGTCACAGGTTATGTTTTAAGCGCCTTGTGCTGACAAGGCTCTACCCTTTGCCATTGGATCTCTGTGTAGATTTGGGGAATACTTTCAAAATTCAGATACTTTAGAAGTCTGCCCAATTTTTTTAACTTTGTTTCTGATTTTAAACAGAAGACATTGACTTTTTCAACGTGAGGCATACTGTTACATGTACTTTTTTATGCATACATACATGTATGCTTTTATAGATGTCCTTTATCAATATTGAAGAAATTTCCTTCTAGCTTGCTGGGGTTTTAACATGAATGAGTACTGAATTTCATCAGAATCTTTTTTTGCATCTTTTGTGATGATCATACAGTTTTCCTTTTGTTTTTCTACCAATGAAATAAGTTGCAGTGATTAATTTTCAAATGTTAAACCAACTTTAGTTTCCTGGGATTAATATCACTTAATCATGATATTATATTCTTTTTTTATATATTATTAGATTTGACTTAATATTTTCATGGAACTCTATATCTATGTTACTGAAGGTTATTGTTATGTACGTATTTCCTTGTAATGTCCTCATCAGGTTTAGGTATAGGAGTTATATCGGTCTTGTGAACTAAATGGGCAAAACATTCACTCTTGTTCTATTCTTTGAAAGAGTTGGTATACAGTTATGATGATTTCCTCTCTATATATTTGGCAGAATTCATCAGTGAAACCACTTGGACCACAGTTTTCTCTATGGCAAGATTTTAAATTACAGATTCAATATCCTTGTGAGGCTATTCTTATTATTAAACTATTTCTTGCCTCAGTTTTGAAATTTTGGGTTTTTCAAGTGTTTTGTGTATTTCATGTAAGTTGTCCCATTTATTGGTATAGAGTTGAGTATAAAATTCCCCATAAACCTTTCAAAGGCTAAATGATCTGTGATGATGCCCCTTTTTTTATTCCTGATATTGGTAATTTGCATTTTCTTTATTTTTTTCTTTATTATTTCTTGCTAGGGGTTTAATTTTTAAAATGACTTCAAAGAACCAACTTCTGGCTCTGTTAATATTTTGTATTTTTTCTGTTTTCCATTTCATTGATTTTTTAAAAAATAAATTTACTTATTTATTTATTTTTGGCTGCATTGGGTCTTTGTTGCTGCATACAGGCTTTCTCTAGTTGCAGCGAACAGGAGCTACTCTTCATTGCGGTGTGTGGGCTTCTCATTGTGGTGGCTTGTCTTGTTGCAGAGCACGGGCTCTAGGCGCGTGGGCTTCAGTAGTTGTGGCACATGGGCTCAATAGTTGTGGCTCACGGGCTCCAGAGCGCAGGCTCAGTAGTTGTGGTGCATGCAGGCATAGTTGCTCCACAGCATGTGGGATCTTCCCAGACCAGAGTTCAAACCTGCCTTGGCAGGCAGATTCTTAACCACTGTGCCACCAGGGAAGCCCCCATTTCATTGATTCCTACTTTTCCTTTCTTCTACTTACTCTGGGTACAATCTGTAACTTTTTGAGGTAGAGAATTAGATCACTGATTTTAAACCTTCCTAAGAAGTTTTCAAATATATGCATTGAGAGATATGAATTTCCCTCTTATGACTGCTCTATTTGCATCCCTCTGTTTTTTTGTGTATCATGTTTTTAGTTTCATTCACTTCAAATATTTTCTAAGTTCCTTTATTTTAGAATTGTGTTTAGTTTCCAAATATTTGAGGATTTTCTAGTTAACTTTTTGTTATTGATTTCTAGTTTCATTTCTTTGAGGACAAAGGATATGCTCTATATTATTTCAATACTTGAAATTTATTGAGACTTGTTATACTCTTTTTTTTCTTACCGTTTTATTGATATATAACTGCCCTACCATACTGTGTAAGATTGAGGTCCAGTATAATGATTTGACTTATATACATTATGAAATGATTACCACAGTAAGTTTAGTGAACATCCATTGTCTCTGATAGATACAAAATAGAACAGAAAAAAATTTTTTTCCTTGGGATAAGAACTTTCAGGATTTACTCTCTTATCAACTTTCGTGTATAACATACGTCAGTGTTAATTAAATTAATCATGTTGTATACATTACATCCCTAGTACTTAATCTTATTATTGGAAGTTTGTACCTTTTGACTACCTTCATCCAATTTCCCCTTCCCCCAGTCTCCACCTCCAGTAACCACAAAACTGATCTCCTTTTTTTATTAGTTTGTTTCTTTTTAAAGATTTTTATTTATTTTAATTGACGTATAATTGATCTACAATGTTTCAGTTGTACAGCAAAGTGATTCAGTTATACATATATATGTGTATATGTATTCTTTTCCAGATTCTTTTCCATTATAGGTTATTACAAGATACTGAATATAGTTCCCTGTGCTATACAGTAGGTCCTTGTTGGTTATCTGTTTTCTATATGGTAGTGTATATCTTTTAATCCCAAATTCCTAATCTATCCACTCCACCTTCCCCTTAGGTAACCATAAATTTGTTCTCTTTTGTCTGTGACGCTGTTTCTGTTTTGTAAATAAGTTCATCTGTATCAGTTTTTGAAGTGTAATTTACCTACAGCACTATTTTAGTTCCAGGTGCACAACATAAGTGTTTTGAAATTTCTGTACATTACAAAACAATCACCATGATAGGTCTAGTTACTGTCTGTCACCATTCAAAGATATTACATTATTATTGACTATATTCCCCATGCTGAATTTCATCCCTTTGACTCATTTATTTTGTGCCTGGAACTTTGTACCTCTTAATCTCCCTTACCTGTTTTACTCATCCTCCTCTCCCTTCTGGCAACCACCTGCTTGTTCTCTGTATCTTTGACTCTGTTTCTGATTTGTTATGTTTGTTCATTTGTTTTGTTTTAGATTCCACATATAAGTGAAATCATACAGTATTTGGCTTTCTCTGACTTACTTCACATTGCACAGTACCCTTCAAGTCCATCCATGTTGTTGCAAATGGCAAGATTTCAATCTTTTTTATGGTTTCCATTGTGTATATATATATATATATATATATATATATATATATATATATACACTACATATTTATGCATTCATCTGTCAGTGGGCACTTAGGTTGCTTCTGTAGTTTGGCTATTGTGATTAATGCTTCATTGAAAATAGAGGTGCATATATCTTTTTGAATTAGTGTTTTTGTTTTCCTCAGAAAAATACCCAGGAGTGGAATTGCTGGAACTCATGGTAGTTCTAGTTTTAATTTTTTGAGGAATGTCCATAATGTTTTCCATAGTTTTCTTTTTTACATTCCCACCAACAGTGTTCCAGAGTTCCCCTTTATCCATTTCTTTGCCAGCATTTCTTATTTGTTGTCTTTTTGATAACAGCCAACTGACAGATGTGAAGTGATATCTCATTGTAATTTTGATTTGCATTTCCCTGATAATTAAGTGATATTGAGCATCTTTTCATGTGTATGTTGGCCATCTGTATGTCTTCTTTGGAAAAAATGCCTGTTCAGGTCCTCTGCCCATTTTTTTAATTGGGTTGTTTAGTTTTTTTTGATGTTGAGTTGTATGAGGTCTTTGTATATTTTAGATAGTAACCCTGTACATGTATATTGTTTGCAAGTGTCTTATTTTTCTTATGTTTCCCTTGCCTGCGGAGACATATCCAAAAAATATTGCTAAGACTGATGTCAGAGGGTGTACTGCCTGTGTTTTCTTATAGGAGTTTTATGGTTTCAGGTCTTAAATTTAACTCTTTAATCCATTTTGAGTCTATTTTTGTGTATGGTGTGAGAAAGTAGTCCAGTTTGATTCTTTTGCATGTAGCTGTCCAGTTTTCCCAACACTATTTATTGAAGAGGCTGTCTTTTACGGGTTGTATATTCTTGCCTTCTTTATTGTAGATTAATGGACCATATAAGTGTGACTTCATTTCTGGGCTGTCTGTTCTGTTCCATTGATCTTTGTGTCTGTTTTTGTGCCAGTATCTTACTTTTTTGATTACTGTAGCTTTGTAGTATAGTTTGAAATCAGAGCATGATACCTCCTACTTTGTTCTTCTTTCTCAGGATTGCTTTGGCTATTCTGCGTCTTTTGTGTTTCCATACAAATTTTAGGATTTTTTTTCTAGTTTTGTGAAAAATGCCATTGGTATTTTGATAAGAATTGCTTTGAATCTGTAGATTGCCTTGGATAGTATGATCATTTTAATAATATTAATTCTTCCAATCCATGAGCATGGTATCTTTCCATTTGTTTTTGTCACCTTTGATTTCTTTCATCAGTGTCTTATAGTTTTCCAAATATAGGTCTTTAACTGCCTTAGTTAGATTTATTCCTAGGTATTTCATTCTTTTTGATGTAATTGTTAATGGGATTATTTTTTAATTTCTCTGATAGTTTGTTATTAGTGTATAGAAATGCAATAGATTTCTGCATATTAATCTTGTATCCTGAAATTTTACTGAATTCATTGATGAGTTCTAGTAGTTTTTTGGTGGCATCTTTCGGATTTTCTACATATAGTATCGTGACATTTACAAACAGTGACAGTTTTAATTTTTCATTTCCAATCTGGATTCCTTTTATTTCTCTTTCTTGTCTAATTGCTATGACTAGGACTTCCAATACTATGTTGCATAAAAGTGGCAAGAGTGGGCATTTTTGTCTTATTCCTGATCTTAAAGAAAATGCTTTCAGCTTTTCACTGTTGAGTATGATGTTGGCTGTAGGTTTGTCATATGTGGTGTTTATTATGTTGAGGTATGTTCCCTCTAGACCCAATGTTGAACATTTTTATCATAAATCGATGATGAATTTTATCAGAAGCTTTTTCTGCGTCTTTTGAGATCATATAATTCTTATTCTTCAGTTTGTTAATGTGGTGTATCACATTGATTGCTATGCAGATATTGAACCATTCTTGCATCCCTG
This sequence comes from Hyperoodon ampullatus, assembly GCF_949752795.1. NCBI lineage: Eukaryota > Metazoa > Chordata > Mammalia > Artiodactyla > Ziphiidae > Hyperoodon > Hyperoodon ampullatus. Next base: position 2,883,532 of record NC_136917.1, read on the forward strand.
GGATAGATCCCACCTGATCATGGTGTGTCGTCCTTTTAATGTATTGTTGAATTTGCTTTGCAGATATTTTGTGGAGGATTTTTGCTTCTATATTCATCAGTGATATTTGCCTGTAATTTTCTTTTTTTGTAGTGTCTGTCTGGTTTGGTATCAAGGTGATGCTGGCTTTGTAGAATGAGTTGGGAAGCATTCTTTCCTGTTTAATTTTTTGGAATACTTTGAGAAGGATAGGCATTAGTTCCTTTTTAAATGTTCTGTGGAATTCACCTGTGAAGCCCACTGGTCCTGGACTTTTGTTTGTTGGGAGTTTTTAAATTAATAATTATAATTAGTCTGTTCGTATTTCTTCCTGACTCAATCTTGGAAGATTGTACATTTCTAGGAATTTATCCATTTCTTCTAGATTGTCCATCTTATTGGCATGTAATTGTTTGTGGTAATCTCTTATAGTCCTCTGTATTTCTGACGTTTCATTTGTAACTTCTTTTTCATTTCTGATTTTGTTTATTTGGGTCCTCTCTTTTTTTCCTTGATGAGTCTGGCTAAAGATTTATCTTTTCAAAGAACCAGCTCTAATTTTCATTGATCTTTTCTATTGTTTTTTTAGTCTCTATTTCATTAATTTCTACTCTGATATTTATGACTTCTTTCCTTCTAACTTTGGGTTTTGTTTGTTTTTCATTTTCTACCTCCTTCAGATGTAAGGTTAGGTTGTATTTTAGATTTTTCTTGTTTCCTGAGGTAGGCATATATCACTATAAATTTCCTTCTTAGCACTGCTTTTGCTGTGTCTTACAGATTTTGGATTGTATGTTTCCATTTTCTTTTGTCTCCAAGTATTTTTTTATTTCCTCTGATTTCTTCTATGACGCCATTGGGTTTTACTAGCATATTGTTTAGCCTCCATGTGTTTGTGTTTTTTGCAGTTTTTTTTCTTATAGTTGATTTCTTGTCTCATAGTACTGTGGTATGAGACTAGAGTTATCTTAAACTGTCCTCATTTTTTAAAATTTCTCTTTCTTTTTTCTGTTCAACTTGGGTGATTTCAACTACTCTATCTTCCAGATCACCTGTCTGTTCCTCTGTATCATCTAATCTGTTGATTCCTTCTAGTGTATTTTTTAGTTTCAGTTACTATTTGGTTCTTCTTTATATTTTCTATCTCTTCTTAAACTTCTCACTGTGGCCATTCATTCTTTCCCTGAGTTTGTTGAGCTTCTTTATGATCATTACCTTGAACTCTTTACTGGGTAGGTTGCTTATCTCCACTTCACTTAGTTCTTCTCCTGGGATTTTATCTTTTCCTTCGTTTGGAATGTGCTCCTTTGTCACCTCCTTTTGTTTACCTAATTTTCTGTGTTTATTTCTATGAATTAGGTTGGTTACGTTTTTGATCTTGGAGAAGTAGGCTTGTGTAGGAGACATCCTATGGTGCCCAGCAGCACCAGAGTTTTATGATCGAGTGATGCCCCTGTGGGCATGTTGGTAGGCAGGGCTATCCCTGTCCCAGTTGGCTACCAGGCCTTGCCTCATGCAGAGGCTGTTGGCCACTGGTGAGCAAGGCTAGGTCCCAGAGCGGCCAACTGAGTGGCCCTGGGGTTTTCTGAGGCTTATCTCAGCCTGCTGGTGGGTGGTACCTGGTCCCAGTGCAGTTGACTCTGGGGCCTGGGGGGCCTTGGACTGCTGTCTGCAGGTGCTGGCAAGTCCCGGTACTGGTACCGGCTTGCTAGTATGTGGAGCAAAGACCTTGAAACTCCTGGGGCTGCTGCCAGCCTGTTTGTGGGTGAGCTGGGTCCCAGTATGGTCGGTTGTAGGGCCTGAGGTCCTGGGGCTGGTTCCAGTCCATTGGTGGGTGGTGCCAGGTCCTTGTGTGGCTGACTACAGGGCCGTGGGTCCAGGACTGGTCTCAGCCTGCTGGTAGTCAGGGTCATTTCCTCACGTAACTGGCTTGTCAGTGTGGGAGGTCCCAGGACTGTGGCCAACCTGCTGGTGGGTGGGACCGTGTCCCGATGCAGATAGTCTAGACACCAAAATGGCCCTTGCCAGCACCAGTGTCCTCGTGGTAGAACCTAAATGGCTCCCATAAATGGCTGCCACCAGCATCTGTGTCCCCAGGGGGAGTTCTAGTGGCCTCCTGCCTCTCTGGCAGGCTTCTCCAAGTTCAACAAGTGGGACTGACCTAGGCTTCTTTCAGATTACTCCCTCTGTGCTGGGTCTAAGAGCATGTGAGATTTTGCTTGTGTTGTTTAAGAGCAGAGTTTCTGTTTCCTACAGCCCTCTAGCTCTGTCTTATGTAAGTCCCGCTGGCCTTCAAAGTCAGATGTTATGGGGGCTTATCTTCTGGTGTAATACTGGGCTGGGGAGCCCAGTGTGGGGCTTGGACCCATCACTCCTTGGGGAGAACCTCTGCAATTGTGATTGTCCTCCCTTTTGTATGTCACCTACCTGGGGATGTGGGTCTTAACTATACTGTGTCTCCGCCCCTCCTATCCATCTCATTGTAGTCCCTTCTTGATAACTTTAGTTGTGGAAAATTTTTTCTTCTAGTCTTCAGGTCCTTCTCATCATTAGTTCCTCTGTAAGTAGTTGTAATTTTGGTGTACCTGTGGGAGGAGGTGAGCTCCAGGTGTTTCTTCTCTGCCATGTTGACCACTCTGTTATATATAATCTTTTTGTTGTTATTGTTTACATTCTGAATATACTTAACAGAGTGCATTCAGCATTTGGATGATGTTTCTGTAAATATCAGTCAGGTTTGAGATGGTTGAATAGTGTTGTTCAAAATTTCTATATTCTTATTAATTACTTTTGTCTTCTTGCTGTATCAATTGTGGAGAGCAGTTTGTTAAAATCTACAACTATAGGTATGATTGTCTATTTCTTCCTTTAGTTTTGCCAGTTTTTGCTTAATGAATTTTGAAGTTCTGTTATTAGATGCACGCATATTTACTATCATTAAGTCTGTCTTTTGGCTTCATCCTCTTATTATTATGCATTGTTCCTCTTTTTCCCCAGTAACACTCCTTGTCTTAAAGTTTACTTTTGGCATGATATCTTTTTACTTTACTTTTCCAATCCCTTTACTTTCAGTGTATCTGTATCTTTATATTTCACATTGCTTCTTGTCGACAAGATATAACTGTGTCTTGTTATAGACTGACCATCTGCCTTTAAAGGCTGACAATCTGCCTTTTAATTAGAGAATTTAGTCCACTTACATTTAGTATGATTACTAATATGGTTGTGATAATTCCACCATCTTGTTATTTGTTTTCTGTTTATTCCATTTGATCTTTGTTCCTTTGCTTTTCCTTTCCTGCTTCCACTGTTTTCCTCTCTTATTGGCTTCTTAGATGTATCTCTGGATATTATTAGTGGTTAATTTAGAGTTGTCCAATATGGTAGCCACTAGCCACATTAAAATTAAATTTAAAATTCAATTCATCATTGCATTAGCTACATTTCAGGTGCCCAGTAGCCACATGTCCCCATTACTGGATTAGGCAATACAGATTACTGAAGAAAGTTCTATTAGACAGCTCTCTAGAGATTATGATCAGGATTTATTTTGGTCAAAATTACCCCAGGTCAAGTGTGAAAAGAGCAATATTCTAGTCACAAGATGTGTGTTTTTGTTGTGTGTCTACCTTCTGGTTAGTTTTGTATCTGTAGGCAAATGTCCCACTGCTCTTAGCCTCAGTTTTCTTTTCTAAAATGTGGAGATAATAATTCCTGCTTTTTCTACTTCATGGAGTGCTTGTGGAAAAGAAAAGTATAAAATGGTAACATTCTTTATAAAAGTCAAAACAGTTTTCAAAAAAAAAATTAACTGATTGACTACTTTCTGTGTTTTGTTTGCTTTTTCAGGCTGCTGACAGAACTGGAGTCTCCTTCTTGGTGGCCCTTTAGCTTCAAGCTTTGGAAGATGCCATCAGAAACAAAGCCCAAGTGGGACGTCTCAATGGCTACTTCCAAAGCTTTTGGAAAAGAAGGGATAGTGATCAAAATTCCTGCTGTTATTTCCCAAAGAACAGAATCTCATGTTAAACCAGGAAGGCTCACCGTCCTTGTTTCTGGGTTGGAAATCCACCACTCAGATTCTTTGCTCATGCACAGATTTGAAAGAGAAGAAGTAGATGACATCAAGGTTCATACACCTTATGAAATTAGCATCCGCCAGCGGTTCATTGGGAAGCCAGATATAGCTTATCGTTTGATATCTGCCAAGATGCCGGAGGTTATCCCCATTTTGGAAGTGCAGTTCAGCAAGAAGATCGAGTTTTTAGAAGATGCCTTGATGCTCAGAAGCACTAGAACCTCTCCCCTAGCAGAGAAGGGCTATTCAGTCTGGCATGCAGGTGAGTGATCATCAAAACAGTCTGTGCGCAAAACCTCTAAAGTCACAAACTCAACACACCCATGGTGCGTTGCCATGATGCATCACATAGAGCGACTGCTGGTTTCAGCTCACTAGTGACTACCTATTTGTTTGTAAATAAAAATAATTTCAGACCATTTTCCTTAGTAGTTGCCATCTGAATCTCAAATCACTCAGGCTTATCATATACTTGAGAGCTGTGCCTTTTCAAATAGGTCAGAAATGGTTTTGGTGATGCTTTCAGAACAAAGGAAAGCTCCAGGTTAGATGTTTTCACCTCTTTGCTCTGTTTGATTTGAGAACCAACACTTTAGGGTCTTAACTAGCATCGTCCCCACCTGCTCTGGTGTGTCTCCAGTCTCTTCCCAGACCCAGCATCACACTCGGTTTTCTTGGCACTTAATTGAGGTATTCCCAGCCCACCTTCCAGATGTGCATTTGGATATCAGAATTTTTGAAAACTATGCAGCATAGTTTTTGTGTGCTTTTTTTTTTAGCATCCCAAAAGTATTGGGAAACCCTTGCTTTTCTTGGCATTGTGGTTGCAGTATCCTCTTTTAGGTCTCTGTGGGGCATAGAGGGTATAGCTGAGTTTGGCCTGAGGCTCTAGTGTGGGTGGCCGGACATGTGGATATGTCCCCAGGTCCCAGCCTCCTCCCTAGCATAGAATAACTTGGTGGCATCTGACTTCTCAGTTTTGCCATTCTGACGGATGTCAAGTGGTATCTTAAAGGTATTTTTATTTTTTTGATTGATTGTGAGGTGGAGCATCTGACGCCTTTTAGTTGCTTTTTGGTCCCACAGATTTTGCTCTGTGGGTTGCTTGTTCTGGGTTTTTTTTTTTTTTTTTTTTTTCCTACTGGGCTTTTTTTTTTTCTCTCTGATTTGCAGGAGTTCATTATTCATTCTAGATATTCATCCCTTGTTGACTTTAGAAGCTACCAATACTTCTCCTAGATTGTCAGCTTCCATTACAGAAATCTTTAATTTTGCTGTGGTCAGATTTACCATTTTTCCCCTTAAGTTTATTTTTGAGCCCTGCTTAAGGCATCCCAAAGTCATAAAATGTTCTAATACTAGCATTATAGGTGACATTACTTCTATGTTATAGTGATTTTTCTAACAAGTAATAGTCTTTTCTTATTAACTTTGATTGCTAGAGTTTGTTTAAAGTAAGAGATATGTTTGTTACTATTCCAGTTCCTTTTCTTGTTTCCTCTTAAGTGATTGATTTCAATTCCAATATGTAATCTGTTTCCCTAACATATGAATATTTTGATGTTATTCTAGATGACTTCAAGTTTCAAAAAGAAATTACTTGATAATAGATCTGGTCCCATAAGTATCAAAATGTTGGAAATGTTAATGTAAAAACTTAATTTAGAAACTTACTTTCTTAATTTAGAAACTTACATCTCCAGATTTTTCTTTGGCCCCTCATTCAAGGCAGGACTCAGAAGCTGGCCCATAAAAGGGCCAAGAAGGGTACACTGTACCAGCCAACATAAGATCCTGACCAGAAGGGCCCTTCAGGAAAGGCCATTTGCAAGCTCAGCTGGGTAGCCTCTCTGATACCCCAAATCTCTGAGTCCCCCTCACTGCTGTTTTCCTCTGGGAGGAGCCTCAGCAGTGAGAGGAGGGAGGAGGCCCTGGCTGGTGGGACCAGATGCAGAGTACCGTGGGCTGCTGGTTCTGACAGTGCTGTTGGAGAATCCCTCTGTGCCAGGCGTGGTGCCAGGTACCCACAGTCCTGAAAACTATCCTTCTTATGGCGCTCTACCACATTCGTGGGTTTTATGTTAGGCATGGTGGTTTCAGAGAGAGAACACGGCATAGAATGTTACAAATGAGATGGCAGATGCGAGCATGTCACGTGTGTCACAGAAAGTCACACTGTACAAGTGAGAAGGGTGCAAGCTTGCTGTGCCTTGCTGTCATGGAGGGTGGGTCCCGAGGAAGATGGGATGGTAAGCTCTGACTCCAAGCATACAGGTGGCAGATGGGGCTAGAGAGGAGGGAGTGAGTGCCAGGGCCTCTGCAGCCATAATCAGACTGCAGGAAGCTGAGTGAGTGCACATTCTGCAGGGCCACCCATCAGGAAGGGGAAAATGAACCTCTTGTGCACAAGCTGAGGCTGCTGACCAGAGGCTGAACGTCTTTCTCCTCAAGGAGGCTGCAGATATACTTTTTAAGGTTTTTCAGCTGATTGAACCAGGCCCACCAGATTGTCTAGGACAGGCTCCCTTCACTAAAGTCAACTGACTGAGAGCCTTCACCACGTCTACAAATACCTTCCCAGTAACACCTAGATTAGGGTTGGATTGAATAACTGGGGACTATGGCCTCACCCATCACAGTAACGGATTGTATATGTATGGAATGAGCTGAGCCGCATCCACAGTGACAGATGGGTTTTCATCTCAGTGCTAACTTTAGCCTGTGGGTAGGATCCCTACAGTGTGTCTGAGTCTGCACTGAGCATGAAGTGCCATCCTCCCCTGGTGAAGCCTCCCTGCATAGGCGAGGCAGGTGTACCTTACAGCTGTGGATTTGGAGAGGTACAGGTGACAAGGAGTCATGTTTGGAAGAAGCTGGCATGCTGAGTTCAGTAAGCAAGATGGTATCTCATTTGCTTGGAACTTTAATCCTGCACAAGCCCAGCAATGAGAACTTACTTCTCATTGTTACCTCTCTTGTTGTTGTATCTGTCAGCACCTCTGTTTTTACTGTTCTGCACTGGAAACTACAGAAACAGTGGAGGTAGAAACCATGACTTTGACCTCTCAGAAACATATTTCTCTCCTCGATGAGCTATTTTGGTAAATTGTGTGGCCAGAAGGTGGCGGTCTAGTAACAGGGGACTAGTGTTAGGAACCAGTGTCCTAGAAGAACTTTCCAGAGACCTCTGTAGTAATGTATAGAGTAGACAGGTTGAGGGCCTGGGGTGGCCAGGCCAGGACTGGGGGAGGAAGAGAGTCTCCTGGGCTTCAAGGGCTGGAAATGATACAGGTGGGCAGATCCCACCTTAAGGGAGAGCAGTTGCAAATTGCTGTTTTTCTGCATAGTATCTTTAAAATAATCTTTTAAATTTTAGAATAGTTTCAGACTTGAGAAAAAGTTGTGAGGATAGTACAGAGAGTTCCCATGTCTCCCACACCCAGTTTTCCCTATTCTTGTCATCTTACATTAGTATCGTTCATTGTCACAACTAATGAGCCTGTACTGATACACCTTTATTCACTAAAGTCCATATTTTATTCAGATTTCCTTATGTTTTACTGTTCCAGAATCCCATCCAGGATCCCACATGATATTTCGGCGTTTCATCTCCTTGGACTCTTCTTGACTGTTTCAGTTTCTCAGACTCTCTTTGCTTTGATGATCTTGATGGTCTTCAGGAGTAGTGGTCAGGTTTTTGTAGACTCTTCCCTAGTTGGACTTTGTGTCATGTTGTCTCATGATCCACTGGGGTAATGGGTTTTGGGAGGAAGCCCACAAAGCTCTTATCATATAAGAGCAAGGTCTGTGCATAGCATTTTTAAAGAGTTTTTTGGTACTGATTTTTGTTTTCACTGTTTGCGAACTGTCGCCTTCTGAGAGGGGCCTTCTCTGACCACCTAATTTAAGAGGACTGGTTTCCCATTCACTGATCCTATAGAAATCTTGCCTAGCACTTGCCCTCTGGTGCTGGTACCCTCTGGTTTGCTGTTCAACTTCCCACACTAGGATGTGTGCTCCAGAATCAGACACAAGTCTGTCTTTTCTCACCCCATCTCCAGCACCCAGGACATGCCCAGGTAACCAGAAGGCACGTGCATCTCTGTGTAATGATAAATAAACTTCTGAGGCATTGAAGTCTCTGCATAGGGTCATTAATTTAAGATCATCTTTTGAAATAGTAAAGTTCTGACCCTGGGACAAAGCACCATGCTGACCACCAACAGACTCCATGTGGTCACTAGGATATGGGTATCAGGTTGACCACCAACAGACCCCTCCATATGGTCACTAGGGCACAAGCACTGCACTGACTTCAGACAAGCCCCATGTTATTAGTTTATTAGGACACGGTGACCCCCTGACTATCGACAGACCCCCGGAGAGCTGCTTGGCCTTCACCCACTTGATCCCTTCCAAGGACCCATGAGTCAGTTGAGACTGCTGTCTCTCTCCATTTCAGCTTTCTCTCTGTTACACTTCCTGCTGTATTGAGGACATGGGGCGTTTTGTGTTTTTTTTCTGAAAGGGCTTCCCACCCTAGTTATATAAGCTGCTGGATCCATCCCTGGGTAGAGTAGGCATTTTCCTGTGTCATCAATGGGGCGTACGGGGCCCAGAGACAGGGAGAAAGATTTGCTCAAGGCTGGACAGGCTTGGAGCGGTTTTTCTGCTCCCAGGTCAGGCCCTGGTGGTCTTTGGTCTGAACTTGCAATGAGGTCAGGAGTCTATGTCTGATGCACAAAGGAGACTGGCGTCCCAGTGCTGCTGCCCTGCCAGCGCAGTCCTTACTCAGGGTTTCCCTCGATGCCTCCTTGTTCTTGGAAAGTGGAATCATCTGTAAGGTAGCATGTAGCTTGAACAATTTGTGATTATTTTGTTTAACTGAGATAACTAAGGACTTTTGAGACAAAAACCATCTTATACTGAACTAAATTAATTTTTTCAGAAGATATTTCAAAGCATTGAAGTAACTGAGTCAGCAACACAAGTCTCAACACGGAGTTCGCGGGGGTGGCCAAGTTTTGTATTAGGCAGGATCCTGCTGATCCGACAGCTCGTTGTGAAAAACATCTCTTATTAGTATATTCCAGGAAGAAAAATCCTCAGTTTTGGTTTTCTGGTTGTTTAAGTAATCCCATTTGTTAAACATTCAACAATAGTATGTCTCTAACTGTAACATAGCTGTAGGTGTTGAAATGGAAACCAGAGTGGCAGTGCAGGAGCACAGTGCTGGGCACAAGTGTGAATTAGACATGGGCCGTGCTTTCAGAAAAGCTAGTTGGGGAGATCCCAGTTTGAAAAGATGCTGAAAAAGGTAAATAGCAGTGCAGTACCAAGCAAGTTACTGTCAAAGGTGTGTAAACTGAATGGTACCAGGACAGATGAGGGAAGATTGCTGCTAATGGAAGGGCTGCGTGGAGAACATGTCTCCAAACTTGGGCTAGGGGACATCTGTCTGCATGACATGTGCAGAGCGGGGGCATGGTGGGCAGGAATAGCATGCTGGGGCCAGGGTGCCGGCGTGGCTGGACCAGGAGTCTGCAGGATCAGGAGCAGACTAGGAAGGAGGAGGGTGTAGGCTGAATGGGGAGTTTGCTTTCACCCAACAGGCCATAGAACCACTGTTAACATAGACAAGTGAAGTGCGCTTTGCCATCATGTTATCGCTGATAATGTTTTAACGTCAGGTATGTTAGTTGGCCTTTCCTTTAGGCTAATAATATCTAGTAGAACATGTCCTCTGTTGTCTAGTTTAGCTCTGATGGTGTTCTGTTGCTGTTTTAGAAAAGTGCTTCTCATTATGTAACATCTTAGTGACATTTAGATCATGTAAGACCAACCGACAGTGAGTTGTATGCTATGGAAAGTTCTGTGCTCATTAATAAGCCCTTAGGATGTTGGAGCAGGGGCACTTTGGAGATTCCAGGACACAGGTTGTAAAATCAATTTGGTTGGTTGCAGCCAGCTTTTATATAAAGAATAGAATAGAAAAGCACATCTGAGTACACGGTGTGTACTAAGGTTTTTGTCTTGTGAAACTTTTTCAGACCTCCAAGGCGCTTGTACGGGTGTAGCAGTTCTGTGTAGGAAGCACTTCGCACAGTGGTGCACAGTTAAAGGGCACGAAGACTCTCACAAAGGGCCTCCTTCCCAGTGGAGATGGGCATGGGGAGGGCTCAGGCCCGCAGTGTGGAACCCTCGGGTCTTGCCTCCATGCAGGTTTTGCTTCGCATCAACTGGTTCCTGAACTCACTCCATCTGGCCAAGACCCTTTTCCTCTCTAGGATCCCAAGAAACATGCTTTCTTGTCATCATGTCTTCTTTGCTCAGCTAGGTAATCTCAGGGAGTGTTAACTTGTAAGAAAATTTTTGAGAAATAAGAATAAGAGGATGTTTGTGTACCTGTTGGAGGTGGCTGGTCTCTCCCCGGGGAGGAGGGGCTTGTGCAGTTGGTGTGTCCTGGATTCACCACCTGGGTTCCTGCTGTTCAGGCCCAGCAAGAGCTTTACCCCAAGATGGATTTCCTTTCCTAACAATGCATATATCAGTTGCTCCAGGCTGCTTGGATGAAAGGCAGCTCTGCTGACTGCCACTAGGGTCCTAGGAAGGAAGTGGGGTGTCCTGCTTTTGCCCTTCCATTTTGCTGAAGCAGAGAAATCTGCTCAAAGGAGTTGGTGCTGGAATCCACACAGCTGGTTCTCACCCCAGTATGCTTTCAGCTTTCCAGCATCCTAATAAGTAAACATGGCTATACTGACACATCTGAGGTGGTCTGTATTATGGAGAAAAGCAGGTGACAGACTCTAAGCTATGCTCTTTTCTGGGCTTCACAGTGCCAGGGTTGCAGATGGAGGCGGCTCTTTAAATAAAGGATTATCACTGTTCCTTGCCAAGCTGCTCTTCTGCTGCTTAGCAAGACTACCCAGGCATAGATGTGTGAATGGAAACACCCCTGAGCAATGCATTGCCACGTGCAGCAGTCTGGCTCACCCCTACCTCAGTACAGCTCCACGTTCAACTTTGCTTGACCTGACTAGCTGACCATTTCATGTGCTCTCTAGAACCACAGTGTTTTGTGGGGTAATCAGATGGTAATGCAGTTCCTAGTAGTGTATTTCATGTACATTTCACCAGGGCTCAACAAGTATTATGTTTCATACTCCAATCTGTTGTCCTCTCAAAAAAAAAAAAAATCACTCCTGGATAAAGCATCTTTCTTCTAAAAGCCAGTTATAGAACTAGATCCTGAGTATTTACAGTGTTGCACACTCTGATCAGTGTGGGGTAAGGAAGCAGCCCCGGATTGGGGTAGAAGGCAAGGCTCAGGCAGGTCCCACATTCAGTCAGCTCAGCAGAGGTTCACAGAGGTGGACTCACCACTCCCGCAAACACAGAAGCTCTAAACCAGTAGATGCCTGGGAAAGCACTTCATCAGCCCAGAGAGCTCTGATGGTCTTAAACACCACTTTTTGTAAAGTTCTGCATGCCCTTGCGTTGTTCACACCTTCTAGAAGATGCCACTCTGTTTGACTTTCCATTTCAGCATCTGGGCTGATGGACCGAGCCATGCACTGTGAGCCCTCCTCCGGGAACCAGGAAGGGAGACCACTTCAGCTACAGACGAGCGAACCATTCATTTCCGAGGGGGACAGCCAGGAACTGAGACAGGTAACATGCATTCACAGTGTCATGTCCTCCCCTGCAGGCAACTCACTTCTTTTTCTTGCCTAAAAACAATGCTCCACTGATTTATGCTTGCCTGTCACGTGCACGGAAATGCTGAGACATCCACCTGATTTGCTCAGCTCCCTATAGCTTGAGGAAGGGTGGTGCCCATTCTGAGTCCTTGCGTTTTGTGGCATGCAGACACACATAGCATTCCTGTGCACACACAGTGGTCTTGGCAGCTACCTATGCCTGTCGTACGTGTGTGTATGTCTGTACATGTGGGCTCAGATGCATATGTAGGCTGTGTATGTGCACGATGTGTGTGTCCAGGTGGGCTCTGTACACGTACATGTATGCATGTGTGGTGTGTGTACTGTGTGCACACGTGTGCAGCACCTGTATGTGTGTGCCATCTGTGTGTGCACTACCTGGGCATGTACAGTTGAGGGCACTTGCTCTCAAGTGCTCAACACAGGTTCTTGCGGAGGCTTGCCACTTTTTGTCCAGGAAGTTGAAATATAAACAATATTTGATAGAAATACTTGCAACTTATCTTCCTACGTTAATGCTGGACAACACAGTGGCCTTTTCTTTTTCCTTTTTTAATAATTATGTAGCAAATACCTAGACGTTATATCATTTCATTCATAAATATTTCAGTATGTAGCTTTAAAAGATAAGAACCGTTTTAAAAAATCAGCACGATACCATACTCACCTTAAAAAAGTAGAAAGTAAATTCCTTGGTATCATCAGACATCAAGCCAGTGCTCACATTTCCCTAGTTAACTCATTTAGGAAAATGTGTTACATGTTTATTCAGATCAGGATCCTCATGAGGCCCGTGTGTTGCATTTAGTGAAGTGCCTTTAATGCATAGCTTTCTTTCCTCTGTCATCTTGTCTTTTTCCTTTGAAGTTTATTTGATGAAAAAACTAAATTGTTCCTCTGTCAAGATTTTGCAGCTTGCATCTTCCTGACTTGGTTTCCCCAGCTCCCAGCAGGTGGTGAACTGCCTGCTCTCTGCCCTGGTACTCCTGTAGGTCGGTTTGTAGCTCTAGAGGCTCCATCAGATTCAGGCTCCATTTTGGAGAGACTGTTTCATTGGTGGCAACCCACACTTAACATCAAGGCATACAAGAGACTGTATGTCTTTTAAACCTGTTTTTAAATAATTTTATTCTATGTGTCTGCATAGGCATAGACTCCTTTAAGCTCAGCCTTTTCCATTTTGGGAAAAAAGTGTTCATCTATTGCTATGGGATATTTTAAATATACATGATTTGTCACTTTTTCCTTCTGATCTAACTTTTAATCACTTTTAGTAATGACACAGAGACATGCCGCTTTCTAGCTGCAACTAGCAAATTCTGCAGGTTACTAATAACTTCTTTTGATAGGCTTAGTGACTCCAGAACACCGCAGATCTTGTCTGCCTTGGGGCTTGAGAAACCCTCATACTATAAAGGCAAACAACCTGTTCTCATGAAAGTGGGTAAGAGTGCATATAGGCCTCAGGCTGGTAGGATCTGAGGCCCTCCTCTCCCACCCTCCAGTGAAGGTGTCTGTGGCTGAGATGAACTCTTCTATGTCCCACAGTTGTGTTGAGGCTGAAGCAAGAACATGGGTTTTTCATGGGAAATGCAGGAATTTTATCTGTTAATTCTAGTGGTGGCCATGTAGTTTGAGAGGGTCCTTGCAATTTCAAATAACCAATCTCTACTACCATGTATATACAATGTGCCCTTCCCCTAAAAGCTGTGATAGAATGGGAGAGGTCAGGATGAATGCCCCAACAGCTGTGAGTAGAATAAAATTCCTCAGTGACTACTGAGGTCACCATTCTTTCCCATGAAAGTGTGTTTCTTATGTGGTTGGTCCTGACTGTCATCAACAGGTCTTAGTGAGCCCTGTGGCGTCCATGCTGGGAATAGCAGATGCCATGGTCATGAATCAGGATGCTGGCTTCGGGGCAGAGGACACGGTGATCCCTGAGCAGTTAGGCTGGGAAGACCCACCCACAGCAGGGGCAGGGCTTTGTGCTAGTTAGCTGCCTCGTTCTCCTTCCCTGCAGGGAGAACCTAATTTCATAAGAGATTGTCCTTTTGAGGTAAAACACATGTTTCATATTTAGAGAAGAATTCTGAGCTGTGTAGTTGAAGCTCAAGCATAGGTAGGAATGAGTTAAATTTCTGGGGAAAATGAAAATGCAAGAAAATCTCCCTCCATTCATCTGTGGTTTCTGTTGCAGATGCTATTAAAGTCATTACGTGGAAATGGGTTTTGGTGACTTAAACTGCAGTTGGGGTGCTAGAGAGAGGATTTGCCGTGATTTCCTCAGGGAGCAGCCGTGCTTAGTGCAGTGTGCCAGCTCCCTCTGTGCTGGGCCCCTGGAGCGGGCATGTGGGCTGCGGTTAGGCCCCATCTGCTGCGTAACTGTGGCCGTCCACCATCCGCTGTGGGAGGGCACGTGGTGGAGGAGGCTGGGAGAGGAATCAGAGTCCCTCAGATGGGTTTGGCAGAGTCCCTCAAATCATTTCCAGTGTCTGATGTGCTAACCTTTCCTGCCTCAGAACCCCTGCTCTTTCGTTACTAAGTCTGTGGCTACCATATATTTGATACAACATTTGGAAGTGATAAAACAAAAAGCAGCATGGCTCTGTCCTGAGGACATTGCAGTTTTCCATAAAGTTTCTTCATAACTTCTTAATCTGCACTTCTCTGTCTTGTCCTGAGTTTGGTGTTTTTTCATCCTGCCTCCCTATTTCGCCAAGAAGGAATCAGAATGAAAAGCTGACCCAGGTCTGGTCTCATGTTTTATCAGGCTCTGCCACAGCCCTGGCACTGGGAACAGCAGTGAAGGAAGACTTGCACTGGATGTTCTCATCGTTTCCAATAAAGAGGGATGCACAGAGTGTGGATTCATGGCAAGTTTTTAGGTCATAGATTTGAACTTTCTGTTTGATTATATTCGGCATTTAGTCTGCCTACTGTATGTGGTATCTTTATAAACAATAAATGCAAAACACAAAAATTAAAAACTGAGGTGATTAATTCAGTTCAGTCAGAAAGTTCGTTTCCTGGAAAACCTAGCTAGTCAGCTGGCGTGAGGAGAAGAGTTTATTGAAAAGGCAGCCCTGCGGATGCCTGTGCTGGGGAGATGAGTGAGGCCCAGGGCTTTTGTCTCTGTGTTGCTTAGCAGAGCCAAGTTCCACATGTATCTGCACTGGCAATTCACTGGATCTTTCCTGAAATAATTCTAGGCCGGAAAGGATGCTGTGGTTCTCTACTTGCTGTGAAACTATCTTAAGAAATTAATGTCCTTCTTTTCTTTAACAAATATATATATTCATTTTCACGTTCTTTTCCATTATGGTTTATTATAAAATAATCTTATTTTCTTTTTTTTAGGAATTATAGAATACATTTCATCTTCAGTAACTCCACCATTCTGGTCTTTTCCCCTGTACTTTGTTCCCAGTTATTTAAATTTGTCCCAATTCATCTGTTTCCTCTCCTAGTCAGGAAAAAAAAAAAATCTGTCATTTCTTGCATACCTAATCTATGTAAAAGAATTGTGTTTAACAAGTGTTCTTCAGCCCAAACTAAATGTCTGAATCAGTGAATTATTTAGCCGTGGCTTCAGTGAGTTATTTGGAGAAGACAGCAGATCTGGGTTTCCTTGGATAATTGTCAGGACAAAGTCATGAGATAATGAGCAAGGGGTGATATCCATGATGCTTCTCATCAGTTGTGGCAATGGACTAGACCACACTTCAGGAATACAGATTCCAGAACTGATACTTCTTAGGAAGGAGGGGATGGCTAAACTGGTGGGCCCTCAAAAGTAGAAAGGCAAGGGCAATGCACTCCAGCTATAGGACCACCGAACAGTGCTGGGACGGTGTGCAGACACCTTTGTTGGAGTGGGCTCTGTGGAGGGGTCTGGGGACAGAGAGCTGGACATGTCCACTCACTTATCAGTACCTTCATTTAGTCTGGGTTTTGTCCTGTAGGCAGTTTGGAATCATTGAAGATTTTTAAGCAAGGAGTCATGAGATAATTTCAGATTTTTACCCGTTTCCTCAGGTTCTCCTATGGTCCTCTGCTGCCTTCTGAATCTTTTCAGACTGTAGCATTTCATTCATTAATTATGGGGCACAGTTAGATGGTTAGTGTTTTTATTTGTGGCTTTGATACCAGCCTGGATTATTAGCAATGAGCTAGGCCGTTTATTTAAATATGTGTTACTCTAATTGTGAATTATTAATAAATGTTTCTGACATCACACCCTATGTCATTTCTAAACGTTAAACCATAAGAAGAGCCTTGGTAACCAGGAAAACATACCTAGTAACTTTTGATGTCCACACACAGTGGACATTTCAATAAGAGGTCATATGTCTTAGGATGAGCCCTGGCCTAGGAACCTGGCATCCTGGTGCTGGTCCCAGCACCTCCCTGTCAGCTCTGTAGTCCTGGGAAGGCTGGTTTGCTTCCCTGTCCTCAGTCTCCAGCTCTGAAAAGGGCACTGACTTGTAGCGTATTCCAGTATCTACCGTCTAATGGAGAATCCGTCGCAATGAAATGAAAGCTGAGTTACAGAAAAATGTCACGCCTTACTTTTAAATATTCGTTCATGGTTTTCCTGTCTGCTCTGTTGGTTAACTAGGTCACTGGTAATGATGAGCATTACTTTGACAGACAGGAGACAGACACGCGGTGCCCCCACCACTAGCCCAGCCCTGCCTGCTGTGGTTTCATGTGCCTCCCACTGCTGCCTTCTGTAATTGCCTGGGACAACCAGCTCTTCTCCACAGCAGCCTTCAGAACTCCCATTATGTTGGATGTGGTCACTACTCTAGCAGAGGCCCATGTTGTCTGTGGCAGTGGTTGTTCGGAGTGGGAGGACCTGTCAAAGCGTGTGGCTGTGTGTCCTCTGCAGTTGACAGAGAAGGCTATGTGGGCACACCGGCCCTCCCTCACATAGAGGCCATGGTGTAAACCTGAGCTGCGTGGAGGTGGCCTTTGCCCTTCAGGTCCAAATACCCATGCAGATGAATCTTGGGGATGTATTCTGTCCCTTCCACTACCCCTGGGAACTGTGGACGGGGAGGAAGCTGCCAGATAAGGAACTCTTAAGATATTGTGCCAAGGGCAGGATTCCAGAATGTACCAGCATCTCAGTGAACAAATTCTAGAGCAGCTGCTTGGCTGTGCAGAAGGTAGAATGCCAAGGAGCAAGAAACAGATGCTCACGCATTTAGACTGGGAGGATGACTTGTTCCCCCTTTGGAACATTTTCCTGTGCTCTTGGTCAGCTTTTAAATGAACCTCAAGTCTTAAAATCAAGTGTTTGATTTGAGTGCCTGGCTATGGAAGGTTACATATATTATAACCATGTTTTTTATTGTGGTAAAATATATAGAATAAAATCTTACCATTTTAACTATTTTAAGTGTATAATTTCATATCATTAATTACATTCAAAATATTGTGCAACCATCACCGCTATCTATTTTATTTCCAAAGCTCTTTTATCACCCCAACAGAAACTCTGTTACCATGAAGCAGTAACTCCACATTTCGCCTCCCCCCAGTCCCTGGTAACCTCTAATCTTCTGTCTCTATGAATTTGCCTATTTTGGGAACCTCCTATATGTGTAATCCTTTGGCATCTGGCTTTTTTCACTTAGCATAATGTTTTCAAGGCTGATCCATCTTGTAGCATGAATTGGTACTTCTTTCCATTTTATAGGTGAATAATATTCTGTTGTATGGTTAAAACATACTTGGTTTATCCATTCATCACTGATGGACACTTGGATTATTTCCACCTTTCAGTTCTTTTGGACATATACCTAAGAGTAGAATTGCTTGGTTATAGGATAATTCTATGTTTAACTTTTTGATGAGCTGCCAAATTATCTCCTTAGCAGCTACAGCATTTTACACTCTCACCAACAATGTATGAGGATTCCAGTTTTTCCACATCCCTGCCAACACTTATTTTCTTTTTTGAAAATTTAAAAATTATTCTAACTATCAAATAGAATAGATAAGGAAGTAAGGGTTGGAGGTAAGGGTCCAACTTCATTCTTTTGCATGTGGCTGTCTAGTTGTCCCAGCACTACTTGTTGAACAGACTATCCTTTCTCCATTGAGTAGACTTGGCACGCTTGTCAAAAATCTGTTGATCTGAGGACTCTTTATTCCATTAGTCTGTTCTTATGCCAGTACCAAGCTGTTTTTATTACTATAACTTTGGGTAGGGTTTAAAATTGGGAAGTGTGAGTTTAATTTCATTCTTCTTTTTCAACTTGTTTTTACTATTCAGGGCCCCTTGCAATTCTATATGAATTTGAGGATTAACTTTTCCATTTCCGAGTACGGGGGCTGTTGGAAATTTGATAGGGATTACATTGAATCTGTATATCACTTGAGGAGTATTGCCCTCTTGCCAATATTGTCTTCCAGTCCAGGAACACAAGATGTCTTTTATTTATTTAGGTAGTCTTTATTCCAGCATGATTTTATAATTTTTAGTCTTTCACCCGCATGGTTTTTTTTTTCCTAGGTATTTTATTCTTTTGAGTGCTATTATAAATGGGATTATTTTCTTAATTTATTTTTCTGATTCTTCATTGCTGCTGTATGGAAACACAACTGATTTTTGTGTGTTGCTCTTGTATCCCGTAACTTTGCTAAATTTGTTAATTAGTTCTTCTAGTTTTCTTGTGGATTCTTTGGGATATTCTATATATATAGGGTCATGTCATATGAAAATAGAGATAGTTTTACTTCTTCTTTTCCAGTTTGGATACCTTTTATTTCTTTTTCTTGCCTACTTGCTCTGTCTAGGACTTCCAGTGCATAGCAGTACTGTGTAGCAGTGGTGAAAGTAGGCATTCTTGTCTTTTCCTGATCTTAGGGGGAGGGCTTTCAATCTTTCCCCATTGAGTATCCTATTAGCTGAATTTTTCATAAGTCCCTTTTTTTTAAGTGTTTTAAGTTTTTACTTTATTACAGGCTTTTCTATTTCTAATCATTACAGATGTTTTCAACATTTCATTTATCTGCTCCGTTGTATTCCATTTATATTTCATTATGATTCCCATCTGTCTATCATATATTCAAGTCATGTCTACTATTTTCTTTTTTTTTAATTTTTATTTTATACTGGAGCATAGTTGATTAATAATATTGTGTTAGTCTCAGGTGTACAGCAAAGTGATTCAGTTATACATATACATATATCTATTCTTTTTCAAATTCTTTTCGCATTTAGGTTATTACAGAATATTGAGCCGAGTTCCCTGTGCTATATAGTAGGGGTTTGTTGGTTATCTATTTTAAATATAGTAGTGTGTACCTGTCAATCCCAAGCTCCCAATCTATCCCTCCCTCCCACCCTTCCCCTCTGGTAACTATAAGTTCATTATCTAAGTCTGTGAGTCTGTTTCTGTTTTGTAAATAAGTTCATTTTATCATTGGGGGGGGGTTCTGCATATAGCGATATCGTATGATATTTGTCTTTCTCTGTCTGACTTACTTCAATTAGTATGATAATCTCCAAGTTCATCCATGTTGTTGCAAATGGCATGATTTCATTCTTTTCAATGGCTGAGTAATATTTCATTGTATTATTTCATAGTAATATTTCATTTCATTGTACCACATCTTCTTTATCCATTCCTCTGTCAATGGACATTTAGGTTGCTTCCACGTCCTGGCTATTGTAAATAGTTCTGCAGTGAATGGGGTGCATGTGTCTTTTCAAATTATGGATTTCTCCGGATATATGCCCAGGAGTGAGATTGCTGTATCATATGGTAGCTCTATTTTTAGTTTTTTAAGGAACCTCCATACTGTTCTCCATAGTGGTTGTAGCAATTTACGTTCCCACTAACAGTGTAGGAGGGTTCCCTTTTCTCTACACACTCTCCAGCATTTATTGTTTGTAGATTTTTTGATGATGGCCATTCTGACCGGTGTGAGGTGATACCTCACTGTAGTTTCGATTTACATTTCTCTAATAATTAGCTATGTTGAGCATCTTTTCATGTGCCTCTTGGCCATCTGTATGTCTTCTTTGGGAAATGTCTATTTAGGTCTTCCGTCCATTTTTGGATTGGGTTGTTTGGGGTTTTTTTGATATTGAGCCACATGAGCCGTTGTTTTTAAATTTTGGAGACTAATTCCTTGTCGGTCACATTGTTTGCAAATATTTTCTCCCATTCTGTGGGTTTTTTCATTCTGTCTATGGTTTCCTTTGTTGTGCAAAAACTTTTGAGTTTCATTAGGTCCCATTTGTTTATTTTTGTTTTTTTTCCCATTATTCTAGGAGACAGCTCAAAAAAGATATTGCTGCGATTTATGTCAAAGAGTGTTTTGCCTATGTTTTCTGAGTTTATTTTTGTGTATGGTGTTAAATAATGTTCTAATTTCACATGTAGCTGACCAGTTTTCCCAGCACCATTTACTGAAGAGACTCTCTTCTCTGCATTGTAGAGTCTTGCTTCCTTTGTCATAGATTAATTGACCATAGGTGCATGGGTTTAGTTCTGGGTTTTCTATCCTGTTCACACATCAGTCTATATTTCTCTTTTGTGCCAGTACCATACTGTTTTGATGACTGTAGCTTTGTAGTATAGCCTGAAGTCAGGGAGCCTGATTCCTCCAGCTCCGTTTTTCTTTCTCAGGATTGCTTTGGCTATTCGGGGTCTTTTGTGTTTCCATACAAACTGTAAAATACTTTGTTCTAGTTCTGTGAAAAATGCCATTGGTAATTTGATAGGGATTGCATCGAATCTGCAGGTTGCCTAGGTTAGTATAGTCATTTTGACAATATTGATTCTTCCAATCCAAGAACATGGTATATCTTTCTGTTTGTATCATCTTTGATTTCCTTCATCAGTGTCGTATAGTTTTCAGAGTACAGGTCTTTTGTCTCCTTAGGTAGGTTTATTCCTAGGTATTTTATTCTTTTTGATGTGATGATAAATGGGATTGTTTCCTTAATTTCTCTTTCTGACCTTTTGTTGTTAGTGTATAGGAATGCGAGAGATTTCCGTGTATTAATTTTGTAACCTGAAACTTTACCAAATTCATTGATGAGCACTAGGATTTGTTATGTATAGTATTATCTCATCTGCAAACAGTGACAGTTTTACTTCTTCTTTCCTAATTTGGATTCCTTCTATTTCTTTTTCTTCTTTGATTGCCGTGGCTAGGACTTCCAAAACTATGTTCAATAAGAGTGGCGAGAGTGGACATCTTTGTCTTTTTCCTGATCTTAGAGAAAATGCTTTCAGCTTTTCACTGTTGTGTATGATGTTAGCTGTAGGTTTGTCATATATAGCCTTTATTATGTTGAGGTTTGTTCCCTCTATGCCCACTTCCTGGAGAGTTGTATCATGAATGTGTGTTGAATTTTGTCAAAAACTTTTTCTGCATCTATTGAGATGATCATATGGTTTTTATTCTTCAGTTTGTTGATATGGTGTATCACACTGATTGATTTGAGGCAGTGAAAAATCCTTGCATCCCTGGGATAAATTCCACTTGATCATGGCGCATGATCCTTTTAATGTATTGTTGGATTCAGTTTGCTAGTATTTTGTTGAGGATTTTTGCATCTATGTTCATCAGTGATATTGGTCTGTAATTTTCTTTTGTGGTATCTTTGTCTGGTTTTGGTATCAGGGTGATGGTGGCCTCATAGAATTAGTTTGGGGGTATTCCTTCCTCTACAGTTTTTTGGAATAGTTTCAGAAGGATAAGTTAGGTGCCTTTTATCATGTTGAAGAAGTTCTCTTCTAGTCCCAGTTTTCTGAGTTTTTATCTGAAAGGATGTTGTTGGGTTTGTCGTTGCCATTTCTCCATCAATTGAGTTGATTGTGTTTTTTTTCTCTTTGTTCTAATAATGTGGTATATTGCATTAATTGATTTTCTAAGGGTGAACCACCCTTGTATTCTGAGATAAATCCTACTTGGATTCAGTTTGCTAGTATTTTAGTATGTTGTGGTTTTGTTTTCATTTGTCTCAAAGAATTTACTAATTTCCCTCTTTGACCCACTGGTTGTTTAAGAGTGTGTTGTTTGATTTCTACATACTTGTGACTTTTTTAGTTGTCCAGATTTCCAGTTTCATTTCACTGTGAAGGTGCTTTCTATTACTTCAATCTTAAGTTTGAGGTTTATTTTGAGGCCTACCATGTGGTCTGTCCTGGAGGATGTTCTGTGTGCACTTGAGAAGAATGTGGGTTCTGCTGATTTGGATGGAGTATTCCATGTACGTCTGTTGGGTCCAGATGGTCTATAGTGTTGTTCGAGTCTTCTGTTTCCTTATTGATCTTCTATCTGGGTGTCTTATCCATTACCAACATCTTTTTATTAGCTTTTAAAAATAGTTAACAAGTATTAGATGGTTTTTGGTTCAGGCTGGGAAGTTGGTTTTGTGCAGTTTTTAAATGTGAAATTGGACTGTATGCATGAACACAGTGTTGAGGAGGCTGCGTGGCCTTGGGCAGCATATGTCTGTCCATCCCATCTGTGGCATAGGGCTGGGGACTGATGGTTGGAAACATGGTTTCTGGTAGCCAATAAGTACCTTTGCCATGTTAGCCATGTGGCCTTCAGCAGGCTTCACATTTCCCTGAAAAAGTACTACTATCACTTTTTACACAACAGGGTCCTGCCTTGAGGCTTGCATGGGTTTGAAGTGAGAATGAGGCCTGTACCATATGGAGCAGAATTCTGGCACATATTGAGTTCTAAATAAATGTATCAGTGGGACCCCAACTATCTTTGACCTAGTCAACTCTGAAGAGCCCCAAACTTAATGCATTTTCTGATTGTTTCATATTCTGAGAATGTCCCTGCTGAGGCATTTACTTCCACATGTAAGATGAACCTTCAGTTTATTGAGCATTTCACTTGGTAGGGATTCCATTGCTCTCTTAAAAACGTGGTTCTCATCATGGGAAGCTCAATTTATGGTCTGATAGCAGCTTGGCTCCCAGGACCCCTCTCTAGTCCTGGGAGGTGCTTTCCCTACCCAGACCTTGAGTTAGAGGGGCCATCTTTGCTGTGGGCCATTGGGGCCATTTGTAACTGGAGGCCAGTCAGCAGACTTCAAGTGAGGGCTAATAGATCCCTGAAGACTCAGCTCTGAGTCTTGCTATACAGACACAGCCATGGTGCCAGGTTTGTGCTCCTCCACCCTCTGCACTGAAAGGGGGTCGTGAGGAAGGGAGCACCGTGGTAGGGGAGCTCCTTAAAAGAGAACCCTGTGCCGCCCCTGTTGGTCCACAGAGCATCCTCAGGTCCTCAAGGAATGCAGCAGAGAGGACAGGGTGGGATGCAGGGGTGGTCTGTGAGTGCTGAATGTGACAGGTTGTAGCCTAGAATATTCTTTACCGCCTCCAGAGCTTTGGCTGAGAGGGAGCCAATTTTTCCCTCTTTACCCTCTCTGCAGCATGTTCATAGCCCCAAATGGTAGAATTGCAGACAGCTTGATTTATCCCAGCTCTATTCGTAAATGGTTGCTAGTTTCTCACTGCAAGAAAATTCCGTTTTTCAGCGGGTCAGTTTAATAACAAGATCAAGGCAAACAGTCTAGCTAATACTAACTCACTTTAGGTGCTTAATATTAATATACTCATACTCTAAATCCTGGAGTTCTGTCATGAGGTAGAGCAAAGCATTGTTTTTCAGACTATAAGTTGAGGCAACAACTAGCATATTGTAGACATTTTAGAAATATTAAGGCCCATACTTGTATGTACCATGTCCATACACAGTGAAAGCACAAGCCTGGTTGTTTCAGGACCCCCTTGGAGGCACAGCTTACAGCAGAGCTTGGGGCCTCTGATTCCCAGACTTGCACACCTTGATAGTCGGCATGAGGCATACAGTTAAATACATCTGTTTTGGTAAGTGAATCTCCTCTACTGGATGAGCTATTTTTCCATAATTTATTTTCTGTTTTTATAAACAAAATGGAAATGGTTGGAAGGCTAAAATGTCTCCGTATCGGCTCTTATATCAACCCAGACGGTGTCTGTGCCACCTTTCTGAGGTCTGTGGTATTGCAGAGATGGAGGTCACTGTAGCATGTGACCAAAGCAGAAGGTCTTCCTCTTCCAGAGAGGACAGTAACTTCTGCTCTGCCCGGGACCATGTGGTGCCTCCCACTTCCTGCCTGAGTCATCTCGGCTATCCCCCTTGCCGGTTACTGACGCTGTGAGTGAGCCCAGCATCCTGCCTGTGGGGAACCAAGCCTCCTGCTCTGGCTTTGTTGAGCGCCTGTGACCCCTGAGCTGAAGAGCACTGAGTGTTTCTGTGGGTTTTTTTTCCAAGATGCTGCTCCCAGAGGTATTGGCATGTATGTTTTTATGTCTTAGCTTGTGGTTTTGTGCATCATATATTTCTTTGGAGTTAGTTTCTCCTAAAACTCAATGTACTATTAATCAGGTAATTTCTGTGTAGGTACAAATGTGGCTGGAAAGATGGCTGGCTGCTGGGTTTATTTATTAGTGGAGCAGAAACTTGGGGAAAAGTCCATTTTGACCCTGGTCTTTGACTCAGAGCCCAGCGAAGGCTCATCTGAGAGGCCAGTTGATATTCCAGAGGCTGGCAACATCATACATTGATGACTAGACAGCTTGTCATCCTGGGCCACAGAAGTAACAACTGTTTTTAAGGTTTGGCCAGACTTCATATTCTCCATTCTTTCCATCCCATGTTATATGGAATGCACACGATGCCATTTAATTACTTCAGTCCCTTTCTTAAAGGAAAAAGACATTGGACCAATATTCCAGAGGTACTAGTAGTTTGAAAGTTTACTCAGTAATTTTCTTTGCAGACTTAGTAGCTGTAAAGATCTTGCTTATATTTTTGTGGTATTAATTAATTTCAAGTGCAGTTTTGGCAGACCAACCAAGGGTCTCAACAGGCTGCATAGAATGGGTGCTATTTTTAAGGCCATCATCTCAGTGAAGCTTTTTCCAAATGAAATTCAACAGGAACCAGCCTTTATTTGGACTGTACACTCAGTAAAATGCTCAACTTTTTGTAGGCATGTCAGCAGTTCTTACAAAATAAGTTGTATGTGCCTTTTATTACTGTGCTTATTAAGTGTAGACTCAGGAATGTAGGTGTTCTTGCTTTTGCCACTGTTTCATTTTGGAAAAAGAGGCAGTTGATTCATCCTCTAGAGAAAGATGGCCATGGAAACGTAGGACACATAAGGTCAGTCACACAAAGTGGCCCTTGGTGGAAGTGCTATCATGTGGTGATGTGGTCCTGTGCTACCTGGCACAGTAGCCACTGACTACATGTGGCTACTGAGCACTTAAAAAGCAGTTGGTCCGTGACTTCCCTGGTGGCACAGTGGTTAAGAATCTGCCTGCTAATGCAGGGGACACAGGTTCGAGCCCTGGTCCAGGAGGATCCCACATGCCGCAGAGCAACTAAGCCCGTGCACCACAACTACTGAGCCTGTACTCTAGAGCCCATGAGCCACAACTACTGAGCCTGCCTGCCACAACTACTGAAGCCCATGCACCTAGAACCTGTGCTCTGCAACGAGAGAAGCGACTGCAGTGAGAAGCCCGCGCACCACAATGAAGAGTAGCCCTCGCTTGCCACAACTAGAGAAAGCCGGTGTGCAGCAACGAAGACCCAACACAGCCAAAAATAAATAAATAAATAAAATAAATTTATTTTAAAAAAGCAGTTGGTCCAAGTTCATACTAGCTTGCTAGGACTTCATATAAAAAAAGAATATAAAATATCTCATTAATAATTGTTTATATTGCCTTCGTGTTGAAATGATAATGTTTTGGTTTGATTAGTTTAAATAAAATATATTATTAAAATTAATTATACTATTTACTTTTTATTAGAAAATCTGAAATTACAGGTGTGGCTCTCCCCTAACTGGACATCTTGCCACAGTTGCTCAGGGCTCTAAGAGCTGGCACAGGTTCTGGGGTGTGTGAATGGACTGCCTATCCCTATTGGGGAGCCTTTGTGCCATTTTTTAAGGGTCTTATGCAATTTCTTTCAGTGTCTCAGTGATGTGACCTCTGAGTCATGGCCATGACATCTCTTGTCCACGCAACGGTCATGTCAGGGCCGCTCTGGGAGCTGGACCCCAAGAGCTTGAGCAAGTCACCCACCCTTCTCAACCTTATCTGTGAAACAGAGTTAGATCGAGGATCAACAGGGAATAGTTGGGGCACATTGCAGGGGTCTCATAACCCCTATCCTTATTTAGGATAACTGGGGGATGAGGAAACAGGGAATAGTTGGGGCACATTGCAGGGGTCTCATAACCCCTATCCTTATTTAGGATAACTGGGGGATGAGGAAACAGAAAACAAAACCGTGTATGTATATATACTTTAATCCCCAGTTTTACTTTTCTCTGAGAGTGTACGGATGTTGGGATGAGAAAGCAAGATGAAAAGGCCACACAATATTATCAGCAGTGCTTATCTGATAGGCAGTAATTTGCATTTGAATTTTGGAAGAATTTTATTTTCTCCTCTAAGTTCTGTTTCCTGGTTTTCTATATGCACTGTTATTTTCGGAACAGAACAGGACAGTTGACTATCTGCATGCACTAAAGGGAATACGTGGCTGCCTTGCTGAAAGCCCATCTCCTGCCATCAGTGCACGTGCAAACAGTGATTGTTTACAGTTCAGAATCTGGTGGTCCTGAAAGACAGTTCAATTGAAAATAAACTTGACCACATTTTGATGTGATTGACAAGGATGTAGAGGTAGCAAAGAGAGCCGCAAGGTCTGTGCGGGCTGATCACTCAACATAGGAGAGAGACCTCCTCGAGGGTGTCAAATCGGATGCAGGTGTGTGACAAAGGGGACATTTTGTGCAAGTTCCTGGTAGAACGGCCTTATTATCACACTAAAATGGAGGTAATGAGGAAGGAATAGTTGACCAGAGAGAACAGCATGGAAGGACCTGCCTAACATAGTGATGAGTGGTGACTTTTTTATTATGCTCTCTGGGCCTCAGCCATATGAGATCATAGAAATGAGAGATGGAAAAGACCTCCTGTATTAGGTCATCCAGCCCATCCACTCCAGAGCTGACTGACCCCACAGTGTACTTTCCAGAGCTCCGTCCAGTTTTTCAAGTGACTCAACTGATGGAGTTTCCACCAGCTCCCAGAAGGTGCAGAAAGGTGGTGTCTGAGATGGCTAACTTGGATCTGGATTTATTCTTCTTTCTCATGACGAAGATCCCAGTGATGATGCTTTGTTCGAAGAGAGATGTCGGGGTGAATCCCACCTCTGTCACTAACTTGCGGATGACTGCAGATCACCCCAGCTCGCCTCATCTCCACATACCCCTCCGAAAGTGGGGGTGCTTTGCTGGGCTCCTTCAGTCTGAGCGTTCTGAGACTTGGCAGCGGCACCTTACATAGCACTTTATGGTTTTCACAGCTTGTTCGCATTTGTGATCTCATTTGAGCCTCACCATTCTTAGGGCAGGAGTTGATCTTATTATCCTCCTGGCCATCTCCCTGCCTTTATTGTTTCTTGTTAATCAGATGAAGCAGTTTGCCCAGGCAGTGGGTGCTGGGCCAGGTGGTCAGGCATTCCTTTTGATTCTAAGCACAGAGCTGCTTCCATTTGACCTCGTGGGTACTATTATGCCTTCTGAGACACCACACGGGTACAGTTTACTCTTCTTGAGGTGTGGCCTCCTTTCCCGGCAGTAGCACTGCTCAGGATTGTCCCAGGCCACCTGTGGAACCTAGAGCTTTCTTGCCTGTGTCACCTGGTGGGACCTCTGGGGGCATGGGGCGGGATTTCAGTGTGGAGTATGATATATTATCAATAGATTGCACTTGGGGTCCTCTGAGGTGGTCACCCAGGCTGTTCACTAGTAACATCCATCCCTGTGTGATAAAGGACTTTGAATGGATCTATAGGCAGGTTAATCCACTGGGAGTTAGTAAGCAGGGCACCAAGGGCTCATCTTAATAATTCAGATTCTGCAGTTCCTTTTTCTTGACCTAACCAATGATCTGAAACTTTCCCTAAAAGAGGAGAGGTATTAACATTTGCTGCAAGTAGTTGGTCATTAAGATTTCTCTTAAAATCATTTCTTTTTGTATCGGCTTGGGGATATTAAATTTTTAAACCCAGGTTCAGTAAGTATGTAATTAAAGTACATTTCACAATGCAACTAGTCCCAATAGAATTGTAATACAATGCTGCTCTTAACTAGTTTATGAAACTGTATGAAGTATGACATGAGTCACAGAAATGGGGACGAGGGACTGCCATCCAGCCTGGTCGGCTCCCTTGGTCTAGCCATGCTGGAGCAGCCCTCCACGCCATGGGCGCCATCCTCCCCTGTGGCATCACTGTGTGTTTATGGCATTTCTGAGTGTCCTCCACGTGTCTGCACCCACAGATATCTTTTTGCCTCTCCACAGAACCCTGCCGTCTCCCAGTTTTTCTCAGTGGGCCCACGGGGTTATGTTGTGTAACTGCTTCATCACCTTGGGTTATTTGTGCTGTGTTTTGTTCTGCCTTTTGTATTTGTATGCGAAATATTTCAAACATATAGACAAAAAAGTGTTTTGCCTTTCTTCTTAAATTTTGTTTTTCCAGCTTCAGTCTGCAGTTAGGCACTTGGATGCAGAAAGGTAATGAAAACAATGATTGGGTGAGAGCTGGAACTCAGATCTGAGTTGTAGGATCCAGATCCCTGATTCTGCCCTGTGCCGCTACTGTTTGCAGGAATTCCACATGGATGTGGTAACATTCCCAGCAAGGCTGTCAGGGTTGGTGAAACAGCAAACCGTGGGTTGGAAACAGCAGTGCCACAGGGGTGCACCTCCTGGGGCTGTGTGGTCAGTCTCCTTGCTTACGGCCTGGAGCAGGGCCAGCGAGCAGATATGTCCTCTTCCAACAGCTCTACCTCGCTGAAGGTCAGTGCCAGAAAGTGGCAGGGCTGAGACCCAAACCCAGGGTCAGGGCTGCAAGCTCTGGCTCTGTGCTCAGAGTGGTCATCATTCCCATTGACTTACACATCTTCTTAAGTACTGTAAAAATAACGGAAAGATATATTGTCTGTTTTTGAGAGTATAAGAAAAGGCACCCCTCCTATCATTTGTGCTTCCCTTGCAGATCCTGAGGAAACTAAAAGATCTCGCGTTGGATGCCGAATCAGAGCTGGAGAGACAAGATGAGGCCTTGGATGGCATCGCTGCAGCTGTGGACCGGACAACCTTAACCATTGACAAGCATAATCGACGAGTGAAAAAACTGACCTAGAAGGACAAGAAAGCATAGAGGTGACTGCTTTTGTTGAGAATCACTTCTCTGAGTATGTTGTTCTCAACTCCTGCATGCTTCCTTTGAGATGAAGACCCCAGGAAGTCATTCCAAGCGCCCTGCCCCAGGAGGTGCACAACTGCCTCAGGGTGAAGGGCTGCTGTTGACGGCTGTGAGCAGCTTAGCTTGGGGTGATTGTGGCTGCCACCAAGGGAATTCCCTTTCAGGGAGCTGAAAGTGCAGCTGGAGGAGAGGAGTTCCTGCCTGCAGATACAGCGAGCCACCTCCTCCCAAGGCCCTCGGGCTGCTTGTGGAGTCAGGAGCACACACGCATTCACACATGGGCTGAACCCTATTGAGGTGGCCACGACAGCAAGGCGGCTCTTCATTCTGAGGGTGGGCTGCGCCCAGCACTCAGGGACCACTTTGCTTGTCCACAATCCCAGGTCTCCAGTGGCACAACTAGCTGCATTTTCATCCATTTTCCATTCTTGATAAGCATAAAAAGGTCGGTTTAAGTCTCTGTGAAAGAAATCTACTTATTTCTAACCCTCTGCCTAGATGAACACTGCAGGCATATCCTATGTCAGCAAAATCTCTTCTCCCAGATCACATTCAGGTCTGAGCCTGCCTCTTACATGGGCTGCTCAGCACAGACCCCACTGCCTTCACTTTGTTCCATTTTTCTCTGGTGGACAGGTCAGTTTCTTTTTGGTTGTATTGTAATTTCTAACCACAGCTGAGCCTAGTATACCTCGAGGTCATCCTATAAGCACCTGAAATATTTTCACTGCTCAGTTTTTAGTCAAACATGAAAATAGTACATACTGCACCTATTTTAAAAAGTGTTAATTTTTGCTTTTTTGCCCCATTTCTACCCGGAAACAAAAGAGAAATGCTAGCTTTAGAATATTTTTTGAAGCTATGCATTGATGCTGCTTTTTGCTTGGTTTTGGGTATCTTAGTGTGTCCCTGGGAGAGCCCCTCATGGGGAGACAGTCGAAAGTAGAGAAGTGGGTGACCTCCCCCCATTCTCACCACAAGCCACCTCCAGACTGCTTTGAAATAGCATCCCAAAGAACCTTGCACAGAGAGGCTCATTTAGACCTTGTAGAGATGTTACTTTGAAGCGCCTTTCCTACAGCCCTCCTGGGATGGCGCCCGCAAGCCCTGTGCTGCCCTGCTGCACCACTCCACTTGCATACTAAGTCCTGGATCGTTTTAAGAATTAATTCACACGTGCAGTGTTAGTTTTCTGGGGCCGCCCCAACAAAGTACCACAAACAGGAGGCTTACAACAATAGGAATGCACTTCCGGAGGCCACAAGTCCAGGATCGAGGTGTAGGCAGGCTGTGCTCCTTCTGGAGACTCTAGGAGAGGGTCATTCCTGCCACTTCTAGTTGCTGGTACCTCCATGTATCCCTGAGCTTGTGGCCACATCACCCCAATCTCTGCCTCCATTGTCATGTGGCCATCTTCCTGTGTTTCTGTGTCTCAAATCTCCCTCTCGTCTCTCTTAGAAGGATCCATCCTAATCCAAGGTCATCTTATCTTGAGATCCTTACCTTGATGACATCTACAGAGACCCCATTTCCAGATAAGGTCACATTCAGAGGTTCCCAGTGAGTATGAATTTTGGGTCACCTAGGGATGCCCAGCCTTGTCGTAGCTGACCCATTCCAAAAAGACATGGAAAGTAGCACTTTTAGAAAGTAATGTTCATAAGGGTCTTTCAATTCTTCCCTGTTTTGCAATTTGGTATATTATATTCCTAATCTCTGTTTGTCTTACTTGGTTTGTACTTACTAACCTCCAAAATGAGAAGTGGACCTGTTCTTTCAAGGTTTCTCACGCTAATGCAGTATGTGAGCAGTTTGCTCTTGACCTTTCCTGGCACATCAAGTGATGGAGCTCTTGGAGCTCATGCTCATTCCAGGGGGTCTGAGCCCCATGCAGCCCCTTCTAGTGCTTGATGACAGGGAGGTCAGGGAGGACACGGCAGGTGTGAAGATGTGTCAACAAGGACAGTTATTGAGAGCTCATGCCCAGAGGCAGCGGCAGCTGGATCACGTCCCTAGGGAACTTGGAGGGATGCTGGAGGAAAGGCAGCTCGTGCCCTGGGCACAGGGCAAGTGCAGATGTGCAGGCTGTGCCCAAATACTGTAGCTTCTCACAGCAGCCCATGAAGAGTGAGGTTCCCCTGAGGTAGAGTATGTGGTTCTCACCGTGGCCACACACTGGGCTCATGCCAGGAACTCAGGAGATACAAACACACACACACGCGCACGGGCGCTGATCCCAGACCCCTCAGTCAGAATCTCTGAGGGTATGTACATTACCCAAATGTTTCTAATGAGCACAAGGGGAAGATCCACAGGCCAGGTGACTTACTGCCACCAGACCTGCTCTCTCTCTCCATCTAGCTCTAGAGAGCCCTGAACAGCTGAAATGAAAACGAATCTGTCCCACTCATGATGCTGTTCTGAATCCAGGTGGGCACTGCTCAAGAGTTCCCAGTGCAGCCTCCAGCGGCCAGCCAGCCTCTGCTTGTCCTGAAAACAGATACCACCCAGCACTCGTGTGGCATCAGGGCCATACACACCTCGGCTGCTAACAGGCCTCTGGAAAGCAGGGGACCAGGACTCTGTTGGTGATCCCTCGCCAGGAGCAAGCCCTGAGCTCTCTGGGCCTCACGCTCTCCTAATCCATCACCTGGGGATGCATAAAGCCCAGACACTCTGGGCATGAAGGTGTGTGGTACAGAAGACATTGTACTGTTAGAGGATTATTCTCTGGGCCTTTTCTGTCCCATGAATAGTTAAATTGATAGAGACTATGGTCTGTTTCTATGTGGAGACTTAGAGTGTAAAAAAAAAAAAAAAAAAGCCATCAAGGGCCACTTTATGCTATTTTTTTTAACCTTGGCCCCAGAGTTAACTTTTTTAACCTTAACCCCTTCCAGTAGCAGAAAATCCATATGCCAAACTGTTAGTCACCAAGGCTGAAACAAAATTGCCAGGAACCGTGTAACACCAGGCACTGATTCCCACGGCACACTGATTCCCCACCCCAGGTGCACTAATTCCACCTCCCATTGCTCCCTCAACTTACAGTGTACTGACTCTGCCTCCACACTTCAGACATGGGAAGGACACGAGGGGGAACAGATATTGTGATGCTCCTAGAAGCAGTACCAGGGGAAGGAGATGAGCAGGTAAGCTGGTGATCTCTCCTGCCATCCTCAGGCAGCCCAGGTGGTAAGTGCCGTGATGGCTAGAACCCAGTGGATCCCATCAGGTGAGTAGACCCTCTGGAGAGTGACAGGAAGGGCACACTGAGCCTGTTGGCATCATCATCGCTGGTGTCTGGATCAGGACCTACTGTGTCTCTTGTTTTGTTTTTTACTTTCCTGATGTGGAGTGTGTCCTCTAACATTGACATTGGGTTTACGTGTGGGGTCAGGCTCACCCACATGAGTCCCAAACTCTATTTGCCGCTGTTTAGCCTGTGACTGAGGGAATTATGAGGGGATTATGTTAGTTTGTTGTCACCCCGTAAGGTGTTTGTACTTCCTAAAACATGTAACCCTTTGAGCTCAGTTCTACACTCTGTAAAGGTGGGCAGAATACAAGACCCACATCTGATGCAGCTGTGAGACCAATATTGAGCTGAAATGAAACTGCTTTGACATTTCATCAAAAATGGCTGATCCTTTTGTTTGTTTAGGGCAGAAGTCAGGAGACTTTTTCTATAAAGGGTCAGGTAGAAAATACTTCATCTTTCAAGCCGTATGGTGTCTGTTGTGAACAAATGGCTGTGCTATGTTCCAGTAAAACTACCTGTGAGATTAGAATTTCATGTGTCATGTGTCCTGAAATGTTATTCTTGTTTTGATTTTCTTGGTTCAACCATTTGAAAATCAGACATGTCCTTAGCTTGCAGGCCATAGGAGAACAGACTGCAGGGCTTTGTAGTCACTTGCCCAGGTGGGTGTGTGCCTTTTGAGGTTTCACATAAAGTTGTCCAGCATTGTCTGTCCTGGAGGGCAATTTACTTCCCTCCTCAGCCCCAAACTCAAGCATGGCCTGAGCTCTTCACATGCCACTGCTGCTGGTGGCCAAAGCTGAGTCTAGCGTTGCAGCTGGGAGGGTTCTGGACATTTTTGCCATAAAAAATAAAAAGGGCATAATGAAAAAGACAAAAATGGCATAATGAAACATGAAAAATTAATGACAAAATCTTTAAAAGATTTTATTGTGGAAAAATGAAAATACTAAAAATATTTTAATACAATTAAAATGTGTGTAGATTCATGGTTATAGTTGTATTTGGGTATAACTTAGAGGAAGTGATGATGCTTCCTTTCTCAAAGTCAGTCATTAAGGATTCAGGATCTAATGTCAGTTGTAAGTTCTTTACGATATAAAAAAATCTGTTGTCTCCAGGTTTTTCTGGAAGTAAAATAACAGATGAAGGATGCTATTTCTTATCAATATATTTCTTGTGTATACCTGGTAGTACATATCTGGACTACATTTAAATGTTCCATCACATGTCCAGTTCTTATATTTAACCAAATCATCTAAGCAAGATCTGTGCCAAATGCCAAAATTCTGGTTACATCATGTACTCCTCTATCAAATAGCAAAAACATTTCACCATTTTCAAGAAACTTATGCTCATCAGGAATCACATAACCATTTATTTTTGTGAGGGATAGGAGGTCCCAGATTCTTCTTTTCCCTCCTACTTCTAATATTGCATAAGTTTGGTAAAGAAAGCATTAGAGAACAAGCTGCCATATCTAAATTAGCTAAAGAATTGATAATTAATGCTCTCAAAGACTGTTGTGAATTAGTTACTTTATCTTTTATGGCACAATTGCCGTACAGCCAATTAGTTGTGTGACCGAAATGCTTGCAGCAAAGATGCTTACAGCAAACATACTGGTCATAGGCTGGGAGACCCCTACCACCTTGTTTCCTGACTGTGCTCAGCTGTTCAGAGCCTCAAAGCCTGCACTGATGGCACAAAGTCAGTCCTGTTCCTTTTAAAGGCAGAAATGGGGAACTGTAGAGAGAGAGGAGTGAGATGGGAAATGGCAGATACTGGTTTCCACAAGTGATCTTCTCTGGAGGCCCAAAATCAGCACACACACACACATTTTAGGAGAGAGGAAAAAACAAAAGTCAGTCCTTGAGGGCTTCCCTGGTGGCGCAGTGGTTGAGAGTCCGCCTGCCGATGCAGGGGACGCGGGTTCGTGTCCCGGTCCGGGAAGATCCCACATGGCCGCGAAGCGGCTAGGCCCGTGAGCCATGGCCGCTGAGCCTGCGCGTCCGGAGCCTGTGCTCCGCAACGGGAGAGGCCACAGCAGTGAGAGGCCCGCGTACCGCAAAAAAAAAAAAAAAGTCAATCCTTGAGACATTTTCAAATAACACAGGAAACTCAACTATATGCAGTCAGTTGGGGTGGGGGCTTTGGTTTTGGGTTTGATGAAATGGCCTCTTGGAGACAGTTGTATTGATTGGGGCATCAACCCTGGCATGAGACCACACGACAAGCAGGTGCCTCCAAGGCCCCACTGGCCTCACCTGTGAGGAGCCCTCTCCCCTCTCACTGCTCCCAGTTTAATTATTAGCTATGGGTTTGAATAAAACTTGAAGCACTTGCAAATTGTAATCAGTTTTCACATTTGCAACTGATTTCCACAGCCAAATAATATCTCAAGCTTTTGGCACCCATCTGGAAACTTAGAACAGCAGTGGGTTTGCCCAGGAGGTAATTTTCCCTGATTCATTTTGAAAGTGAAAAGTCACAGGGTTGGTCCTTCAGCTAGGGTGGTCCTGCTTCCCAGAAGGACTGCTCAGTCTCATCCCTCGGCTTCCTCAGTGAGAAGTAGACCGGCACAGGCAGAGTGGGGAAGGCATAGATTCAGAGACAGCAGGAGCTGCTCGCCAGCCCAGGAGAGCCATTCAGGGGCCACATGCAGTGTCCAGGTGAGGAGACCCAGGCTGCAGGGGTGGGGAGCTATGAGCAGGACCATGGTCAAGGCTGTGTTCTATGGGCCTGACTCATGTCCTGGGCTCTCGCTGGTTAGGCAACCATGTCCAGGCCATACCATCGTGGGTGGCTACTGTCCTGGGGGGCACTGGTGCTGCACTAACTGTCCAACATGTTCTCCCACCAGGTCTGAAGCAGCACTTGTTCCTCAGAGCCCTCTGGATTTGACTCTTATCACCTATCACAACCTCTGCCCCTTTGTCTCACCCTGGGGAGGCAGGTGTGAGCTAGGGAATGGGCAACTCACTTCCCCCAGCTATGCCTTCTGGAGGTCGGAGGGTTAGGGAGATCTAGGGCATGTTTCCTAGAATGAGTAAAGGGCAGGGTGCAGAAACCCAGCTGTACATGAAGGAGCGTCAGGGCCTCACAGATGTCCCAGGATGCCTCTTCTTCCACACTCTTAGGCTGCTGCCACCCATCAGCAGTGGCTGTTCTGTTCCCATGCCTGGCCCATGGAGCTGGTGCTGAGAGATTGAGGCTGGCCCCTTTTTAGAGGCTCAGGGCAGATGCCTTGGAAAGGGGTGGGAGGTGGGGTGCAGCCATTGGGCTCCCACACCGTGGAAGATGAGGACAAGCAGAGAATGCACAGCCTTGTGAAGTCCCTTGGGTGTAGTTGTTTGGACCTTGTGCTGCATTTTCCAATGGAAATGATGCTCTAGAGAGCAGTTTGTTTCCTAATGTGATGGCAGCATTGAGATGCACAGCATGGGAATGAAGATGATAGGGATGGGTCAGAGGGCAAGGCCAGGGATCCCATTCCCAAGTGCCCAGTAAGTGGGTCATCTGTGAATCAAACACTCAAATCTGTTCATGTGTGCTTGCCTTGCTCTGAGTGCTTACAGAAACTCCCCAGAGGGGAGCTCTGTTTACATTTCTTATGGACAAGGAAACAAACACCTAACTCCCACCTAGGGTCGACACTCAAGCCTCTGGGGGCTGCTGAGATCCTGACTGCCCAACAGGAGCAAACCCACAGGAAGGACTGTGGGGAGAAGGGAAAGTATCCCAGGTCATTGGTGTGGTCTGGATGAGTCAGGGTTACTTACAGATCCAAACCCACCCATTTACGCCCCACCTCATAGAAAACTGGTTTCTTTTCGGAAGCAGTAGCTGCCTGCTAAACTTTCAGACCACCTTTCTTACCAATTGGCTTGTTCATGTAGGACATTGCCTTGGTGCAGGAGGGTCACAGGGGGTTTGAAGCAGTAGCTGGGGAGGCGGTGAGATGCCCTCTGGGACACTCACTGTCCTGATCCCTCCAGCTTAACCCCAAATCAGGAGGTACCTGAACCTGGAGCCTCACTCGTTCTGTGTGCTTGCTGGAGTGTGCGGTCATGAGGAAAGACACCATTGCATCTTGTTCAAGCCCACTCTGACCTCTGGGTGCTATGAAGTAAGCACTCTGCCCTCTTGGCATCATAAGCTAGCCTGAGGCTGCTCACAGCTCCACCCACTCTTGCTTGCTCAGCTCTCCCTTGTCACACTGCCCAGCACAGGAACATCATCATGTGTGGGGTCTCCCTGTTACTCTGCCCTCAGGGTCCACAGACCTCAGCATGGGTGGGGTCTCCCCATCACCCAGCCCTTCACTCTTACCAGACCTTACAGCATGGAGTAGGGTCTCCCCATCACCTGGCCTGGCTGCAAACCGTACAAAAGAGCAGATGGAGGTGTATGACCTTCCTGGGGCTGCTATAACAAAATACCACAAACCGGGTGTCTTGAAACACCAGAATTTAAGCTCTCACAATTCTGGAGGTCAGAATTCTGAAATCGAGGTGTTGGCAGGGCCCTGCTCTCCTCAGAAGCTCTAGGGGAGAATTCTTTCACCTTTCCACTTTCTGAGGCTACGCCTCTCCATTTCCACTGCATCTTTGCATTACCTCTTCCTCTTCTGTGTGTCTGTCTCAAAATTCCCACTGCCTCTTTCCTATAAGAACACTTGTCAGTGGATTTAGCATCTACCAGGTAATCCCACATGATCTGCTCATCTCAAGATTCTTAACCTAACTGCACATGTAGAGACACTTTTTCCAAGTAGGTCATATTTACAGGTTCCTGGAATTAGGATTGGACATATCTTTTGAGGGC
Organism: Hyperoodon ampullatus; assembly: GCF_949752795.1. Taxonomy (NCBI): domain Eukaryota; kingdom Metazoa; phylum Chordata; class Mammalia; order Artiodactyla; family Ziphiidae; genus Hyperoodon; species Hyperoodon ampullatus. The sequence continues at coordinate 2,920,775 of NC_136917.1, forward strand.
AACAGTTCAGCCTATTATAGTCTGCCTGCTGTTCCTCCTAAATTCACATTCATCCCGCATACAAAATACATTCACTCCATCCCAACATCTCCAAAAGTCTCAACCCATTATATAACAGCTCTTCATCCAAAATCTCATCTAAATATCATCAGCTCTGATCTCATCATCTGAATCATCTAAATCCAATATTGGTGAGACTCTTGGTATGGTCCATCTGGGGCAAAATTCCTCTCCATCTCTGATCTCTGAAACCAGAAAACAAATTGCTTCCAAAATACAGTGGTGGGACAAGCATGTGATACATGACAGACTGTTCCTACTCCAAAAGGTTGGCGGGGGGGAGGGGGAATGGAAGTTAGGAAGGGTCACCAGAGTTCCTGTTTCCTGTCTGGCATGTGAGGAGCTGGGAAGTCGCTACTCCATCCTAACAACAATTTAAAAACTGAACAAACTGAAAATGAACAACCCTTCTTGGATCAATTAAAGAAGTGAGTTCACAGGGCAAACTTCCTAACTCATTCTAGGAGGCCAGCATTTCCTTAATACAAAACCAGACAAAGGCATTACAAGAAAACTACAGACCAATATTTCTCATGACCATAGATGCAAAAAACCCTCAACAAAATATTAGCAAACCAAATCAACAATGCATAAAATGATTACACACAATGACCAAGTGGGATTATCCCATGTTTGCAAGGCTAGGTCAACATTCAAAAATCAATCAATATAGTCCATCACATCAACAGACTAAAGAAGGAAAATCACATGATCATATCAATAGATGTAGAAAAAGCATATGATAAAATCCAATACTCATTCATGATAAAAACAGCAAACTAGGAACAGAGGGGAGCTTTCTCAACTTCATAAGGAACATCTACAAAAAAATCTACAGCAAATATCATAATGGTGAAAAACTAGAAGTTTTCCTGCTAGGATCAGGAACAAGACAAGGGTGTTCCTTCTCACCATTCCTTTTCAACATTGTACTGAAAGCTAATGCAATAAGATAAGAAAAAAGAAAAGTATACTGATTGGGAAGGAAAAAATAAAACTGTTTATGCTTGCAGAGAATATGATTGTCTATGTAGAAAATCTGATAGAATTGACCAAAAAAACCAAACAACTGCTGGAACTAATAAACAATTATAGCAAATTTGCAGGATACAATGTCACTTAATATACAAAAGTCACTTTCCTATATACCATTGATGAACATGTGTAATTTGAAATTAAAAACAATGTCATTTACATTAGCACCCCTCCAAATGAAAAACTTAGGTAGAAATCTAACAAAATATGTACAAGATCTCTATGAGAAAAACTACAAAATACTAATGAAAGAAATCAAAGAAGAGCTAAATAGATATTCTATGTTCATGGATAGGAAGACTCAATATAGTCAAGATGTCAGTATTTCCCAACTAGATCTATAAATTCAATGCAATTCCAATCAAAATCCCAGTAAATCATTGTGTGGATATCAACAAACTGATTCTAAAGTTTATCTGGAGAGGCAAAAGACTCAGAATAGGTGACTTGATATTGAATGAGAAGAACAGAGAGCATAACCTGACTACAAGACTACTATAATGCTATAGTAATCAAGACAGTGTGGTATTGGTGAAAAAATAGACAAGTGAAACAGAATAGAGAGCCCAGAAGTAGACTCACATGAATATAGTCAATGGATCTTTGATAAAAGAGCAAAGGCAATACAATGGAGCAAATATAGTCTCTTCAACAAATGGTGCTGGAACAACTGGGCATCCACATGCAAAAAATAAAAAATATGAATCTAGACACTGACCTTACATCCTTCACAAAAATTAACTCAAAATGGATCATAGGCCTAAATGTAAAACATGAAACTATACCTAGAAGAAGATAACATAGGAGAAAACCTAGATGACCTTGGGTATAGTGTTGCCTCTTAGATACAACACCAAAGTCATGATCCATGGAAGAAATAACTGATAAGTTGGACTTCATTAAAATTTAAATTGTCTGCTCTGTGAAAGATACTGTCAAGAGAAGGACAAGTCAAGCCACAGAATGGGAGAATATATTTGCAAAAGACATACCTGATGAGGACTGTTATCCAAAGGACTGAATGAACAAATAAAACTGCAGAGCATCTAGAAAATGGAATGTTACTCAGCACTAAAAAGAAATGAACTATCAAGTCATGAAAAGACATGGAAGAACCTTAAATGTGTATTACTAAGTGAAAGAAAACAATATGAGAAGGCTACATAGTATACGATTCCAACTATATGATGTTCTGGAAAAGGCAAGACCGTGGAGACAGTAAGAAGACCAATGGTTTCCAGGGACTGAAGGGAGAAAGGGATGGATAGGCAGAGCACAGAGTTTTTAGGGCAGTGAAACTATTCTGTATGATACAAATATAATAATGGTTATATTTGTCAAAACCCATAGAATATAACACCCAGAGTGAACCCTAATCTAAACTATGGACTTTGGGTGATAATGATGTGTCAGTGTGAGCTTATCGATTATAACATATGTACCCCTCTGTTGTGGGATTTTGGTAGTGGGAGACACTGTGTATGTAGGGACAGGGAGTACCGTCTCTATACCTTGCACTCAATTTTGCTGTGTAGATCTGCTCTAAGAAAGAAAGACTACTTAAAAAAAAAAAACAGGGAAAGGAGGGAAGGAGAGAGGGAGGTAAAGGAAGGAATGAACGCAGTCTCCAGTCCCAAGCAGTACTAAAATCCAGCAAAGTCCTTGCAGTTTCAAGACCTGAGAATAATCCTCTGTGATTCAAGGCTTTGCCCTCTGGGCCCAACTCCACTCTTGGAGTCATTCTTCCTTTTTCTTGAAGGATAGAACATGTCAACAGCTCAGTAGCTCTATCAGCCTGTTTGCTGCCTGTAGAATTTCAGAAGTCCAACAGCCGTTTTTTCGCTCCATCCCTTTCAGTTTAAGTTGTCAGTGTTTCTGCTGATTAACATTCTCAAAAAACTTGTGGGTCTCCTGTGTTTATCATAGGCATCCACACCATAGACAAGAAGATCCGATGCTTCCTGGGTAACCCCATCTCTATTCCTGGCTTCTGCTGAGATGGTTGAGTGCATCCATGAGGTCACACCCTTAATCTCTTCAGCCACGCTGTTGGCTTTCTCACCAGTACACACTTTCCCAACCATGAATCTCCTAAGTTTTGCTATCTGAACAGGCTGAGAATTTCCCAAATCATCAGGTGCTCATCATTTCTGTTTAACAGTTCCTTCCTCAGTTTATCTCTTCCCTCTCAAATGTTACTATAAACAGCCAGGAGGTACCAGGCTACACCTTCAAAACTTTGCTTAGAAATCTATCTCTTTGTGTTCATTTACAAGCTATGCTTTCCACCCAACAGTAGAATACAGTTCAGCTGAGTTCTCTGCCACTTTATAATAAGTTTCCTCCAGTTTCCAATAACATGTTACTCATTTCCTTCTGAGCACTCACTGGCAGAGTTTTTAACATCCATATTTCTACTAATAGTCTATTCAAGGCAGTTTAGGCTTTTTCTATCACGTGTCTCAAAACTTTTCAAGGCATTACCTAATTCTAAAGCCACTTCCTTATTTTTAGGTATTTGTTGCAGTGGCACCCCACTCCTGGGTAATAGAATCTGTATTTGTTTCCCGGGACCATAACAAAGTACTACGAACTGGGTGGCTTGAAACAACAGAAAGTTACTCTCATAGTTTCGGAGGCCAGAATTCTGAAATCAGGGTGTTGGCTGGGCTGCGTCCTCATCTGGGCTCATCTGGGGCTCCAAGCTCATCCAGGTTGTTGGCAGAATTCAGCTCCTTGCAGCAGTGAGACTGAGGTCCTCATTTCCTTTCTGGCTGTCAGCTGCGCCTCTCTGAGCCCCTGGAGGTCACCCATGTTCCTTGCCACATGGCCCCTCCATCTTCACACTAGCAGCAGAGGCCAAATCCTTCTCATGCTGTGAGCCTAGGACTCTCCCTTTGCAACCAGCTGGAGAAAACTATTTTTTTTTTTTTTTTTTTTTTTGTGGTACGCAGACCTCTCACTGTTGTGGCCTCTCCCGTTGTGGAGCACGGGCTCTGGACGCGCAGGCTCAGTGGCCATGGCTCACGGGCCTAGCCGCTCCACGGCATGTGGGATCTTCCCGGACCGGGGCACGAACCCGTGTCCCCTGCATTGGCAGGCGGACTCTCAACCACTGCGCCACCAGGGAAGCCCGAGAAAACTACTTTTAAAGGAAGTCATGTGATTAGGTCAGGCTCACCTGGTTATCTTCCTATCTTAAGGTCCACTGATCTGGGACTTTGATTCTATATATCTGCAAAATCCCTTTGCAACAGCACCTTATTAGTGTTTGATCGAATAACTGGGAGAGGCTGTGTGTACACCAGGGCAGGAATTTTGAGGGTATCTTAGGATCTGCCCCTCTCTGTTTCCAGCATCCAGGAAAGCTGGGGCCCGGCCCTCATTCCTCACCCACAAGAAGTAGATGCATCGACCCACAGTGCTGGCTCTCCTTGCTGTCTGTAGGACTTCAGTAAGTTACTTCCCACCTTTGAAGATTCATTTCTGCACCTATAACATGTGGATTCTGAAGATCCACAGTCACAGCCAAGCAGAGCCCCTGGCCTAGGCTTACTTCCTCTCTGCTTATCCATGAGACGCCCCCACCCCTGACAGCTGTGAGATGTCCTCACACCAGCTTCAGGAGCCAGGAGAGCGTGAAGAAAGGGCTTTATGAAGCCATTCCTGTTCCAGGAGGCTGTTAGTGCTGAGGGCCTGGGAGAAGTCCCCTTCCTCTCCTTCACACGTTCGAGGAGACGGAAGGAGCACAATGAAGCCAATCATGAGGGCTGCAGCTATGGGGAAGGAAACCCCTCACCCTCTTGGCCTGGAGGGCGAGGTGACCAGATGCCTTTTTCATCTCAAAAGGAACCTCTTGCTATGGTTCTAGCAGCCTATTTTCAGGGTGACAGCCAGACCAGAACCTGCAGCGGGCCAGGGAGGTACAGCTGGGGACTTCCAATGAAAATGGCCAGCTGGACACCAGCCCCATCCACAGAAATGTTCCTATTTGTTCCACATGTTCAGTGTGTTTTTAGTTTAATGGTTTCTATTGTGGTGCACAGTGTTTCCAGCAGTAAAGTCAGGACAGACAAGAGGTAACTGTGGACCCAGGATCCCCATATAGCGAGTAGGGCACTGCCCAGTTGCCAGTGACCAGGGGTGTGAGTAAGGGTCTGAGAGGGGACATCATGGTTTGCTGCTGTTTGTGGGTGCAGCTCACGCCAAGAGAAGGGCAGTACAAAGGGAGAGGACAGCAGGAAGAGATGCAGACCTGAGGGGTGAGGCCTCTACGGAGTTCCCCCTGCCCCATGTGGGGTCCCTCAGCACTCTGCATGCTGTGGATGGATTGGCAAGACAGTGTTTCCGATGGGGAGCTGGCTCTGCCTGATTGGAGAGCAAGTCCAGAGCACCCTGCCCTCTGGGGCTTGAATCTTGTCTGTTTGAAAGCAGGATCCCCTTGAATTTAGTTCCTTCCCACAGCATTTCAGTGCAGTAGACATCAAGCATTTCTGACAGTCATTGAGCACAGGTGATGAGCTCCTATCACTGGAGGTGTTCCAGGAACCAGGGCACTCTCAGTGACTGTGCTTTTTTTGGAGAAACTGCCATAGGGACCTGTCCATCATGTAACAGCATGTAATGCTGTGGTTCAAAAACCCGCCTTCCTACCTGCTTGTTACAAGAGGGTCGCTAACTCAAATTGCTCGTGTTTGGGCCTGAGACAAGTCTGGCCCTCCCGGCCAGCACTGAGATCAGCACTTTGTTCAACAGACACCCCTCAGCTTCTGGGAGGGAAGAGAGGCAGTCCCTGCCTTGGAAGGGCTCAGCATCCATGGAGAGAGGGGCCGAGGCCCACAGTGGGGCAGAGAGCTTCTGATAGCACCCAGGGCACTAGGAAGCTCCCTCTGATTGAAACAGAACGGGGAGAACAAGCCAGGGCGTCTGAAGTTCTGGGTGAAGTTCTCAGTGCTGTTAACAGATCTTGTGATGAATCGACTGACTGCACGGAGCAAAGCTCACCTGTCCAGTGCCTGGGAACCTTTCTGGAAATTGCCATGGAGTCAGTCTCTGGGAGACAGAGATGCAGGTTCTCCAGGTGGCAGGCCCTTCTGACTACCGTCTTCTCTCTCCTCTTTGCACCAGGGCTGCAGGAACCCTGTGGGGAGGGGCCCACCTGTAGGAGGGTGCTCGGCAGAGGAAGCAGAGACAAGGCCCCAGTCTGTGCTCTCTGGTTTTGGCCCCCACTCCCCCTGGGGAGATAGGACAGCTGGCTGCAGCATGCTGGCATTCAGGGTGAGCCCTAAGCAGGCCCAGAGGTGATGCTGGAGCCCCCATTAGGGTCTAGGTGCATCAGCTATACCCACGTGCAGCTGGGTTCCTCCACCCTTCCAGTGGGACCTGCCAGGGGTCAAGTGGGCACATTTATACCCATAAGGGCATGCCTGGCACACAGTTGGCACCAAACCCCATTTAGGGTCATGGCTACATGAAGTCCAGTTGGATGGCATAGGGGAGGGCTCCTGAGGGGTACACCGCTGGGAAAAGCTATTTTTATTGCCCTAAACCTCAAGCCTCCAGCTTGGGTGTGTCTCCGAGCAGGGGAGTGGTGAGCATGGCGTGGTGGGAGTGAGGAAGGAGAAAGCAGAGGGCCTGGGCAGCGTCCTGGCCAGAGGGAGGGGTGGGCGTTCCTAAGGCCCCTTCCTGTAAAGAAGAAGGCCCCATTGCTTGGGACAAGCACAGTCCTGCAGGAGGGTGTCGGCAGTCCTTGTGGAAGGACTCCACACTTGGCACCCGCCTCTGACCGGTCTCTTATTTTAGAAAGAGGGCCGGACATTTTGTGCATTTGTACGACTGAAGTTGCTGTGTGCTTGGCATGACTAAATCGCAGACTCTCACCAAAAGCAGATGTTTATCTCCAGATGCCATCCCAGCGAGCACATGGCCTGAATAAATAAATAAATTACTCTGCAATTTCAGAAGTAAAGCATGCCTGTCAGTATTGGCTTTCAGTAATTTTCAAGGGAGAAAGTTCCAAAACAAAAGTCTGCTTGGATTTGGAAATGATACCTCCTTCAAAGCTTAATTCTTTCCTTATGTTCAGAGTCTGATAAAAATGAGATACAGATTGAGGCCTATTTTAATACAGTCCTGCTATCTGTATAGTGCTAAAGGATCAAGATAAAATTTTGTGCGGGAAGTATTTTGCTCATTCATTTGTTGAGCACACTCACCTCTGAGTGTGGGCTTGCCTGGACCCCTGCCTCCGGACCCCTGGGAAGATGTGAGAGTGAGCTTATAGCCACAGCGAGGCAGAAGTGGGCTGGGCAGTGGTCAGATGGCAGGGAACTTGGACACGGACGGGGGAAGGCATCCAAGTGGAGGGGACAGGCGACGGAGGGGGCAGGGTGCAGCTGGTGCAGAGCTCAGGTGGCATCTCCCAGCAGCTGGAATCTGGGCTGCGTGGAAGGTGGGAAGGGGTGCACTGTGAGCCGCTTGTCTTTGGTAAGCATCAGGGTGGGGGGAGCAAAGGACCCACACCCTCCAGGCACCACGCCTAGACAGGGAGACGGGGTGAAACCCTGACGGGTGTTCTGAAAACAATAACTGAGGTGATACAGTGGTACCTGCACACACTGTGGAGCCTTCCGGACAAGTGTGTCTGCACATAGGCCGCCCTCAGCTTGGGCAGATATCAGCAGACCATGGGAGGCTCCCTGCTCCTTGATGAGCATCCTACCTACTTTTTTTTTTTTAACTTTTTATTTTGTATTGGCGTATCACCGATTAACAGCGCTGTGATAGTTTCAGGTGCACAACAGGCAGCTCAGCCATATGTATACATGTATCCATTCTCCCCCAAACTCCCCTCCCATCCAGGCTGCTACATAACATTGAGCAGAGTTCCCTGTGCTGTACAGTAGATCCTTAGGGTCCCACTTTCTGACCAGACCCGCGGCCTCCTCAGTCCCTAACCTTCAGCTCCTCAGGCCTTGGTCACCAGGATTTGCACAGGATACTAACCCGGAGCCCTGCCCAGGGCCGGCCTCTCTCCCTCCCGATTCCAGAGCTGGGTTTGGTCAGGGGATGCATGCCTGGGGTGTCTAAGGGTGCAGCAGGAACAGCCTTGTGGGGTGGAAGAGAGAGGGCTAGCCTGGCTCTAGGGCAGAGGAGCCAGTGGGAGAGAGTGTTCTGACCTGTAGCCCACCAGGCTCCCTTGGTGCTGTTGCTGTCAGTGTTCCTGAGCCTGGGTGAAGACACATCATGGGACAATGGTATACATACGTGAGTGTGTGTGTGTGTGTGTGTGTGTATTGGGTGTGGGGTCAGGTGTGTGTGATGGAGGGTATGTGGGTGGATTTAGAGGTGTGTGTGCATGGGTATGTTTGTGGGTTTTGGTGTGCATGACTGTGTATGTGCATGGGTGTGCGTATATGTGTGTGTGCAAGGCTTTGGGGGGGTGTGTCAGTGTGTGCGCATGTGGTTTTAGGATTTGTGTGAGTGTGTGGATGTGAATCAATGTGTGCATGAGTATGTACATGGATTTGGGTGTGGGACCTATGTGCACGTGAAGGGGTTGGGGTGTGAGTGTGTGTGCATGGGTGTGTGAGAGGGTCTGGGTGGGTTGGGAGCCTGGACCAGGGTGCCCTGTGGCAGGACAAGGAGTTCTGCCTCCTAATAGCCGAGGTCAGCCATGTTCTGTTCTGTCGTCAGGCAGTGGCGCCCAGAGAAGCTGTGCAGCCCTGGGCAAGGGTGGATCTGAGGCTGTCCGCTCCCGACTTTCCCCTCTACCACCCACAGTACATTAGTCGCAACATCTGAATTAGGAAATGTGAGTATTCTCAGCCACGGCGGGTGAGGGAATGGTGCTCGTTTGGGTGGCGTGCCCAAGATACTTAGCAGCCACTACTGTCAGCTGCACATTGGTGTCCCTTAGGGAGATGGAAACCTGTGTCTGGGGCAGAAGTGTTGTCGTCTCAGAGGGACTTGAGTTTGGTCTCCACGTGTGTGGTCAACCCTTGCTCCTTGCCCACTCCAGATCCAGCGCGTGATACATGTGCTCTGTGTGGGCTCTGGCTTCCCATCCAGGTGTGTGGTCCTTCCGTCTGATGTTGAAGCCTTCCTATTGGTGACAGCCAGGTTGTACTGGCACTAGTAATCATCATTCTCTTCTTCATACTCTGTGCACTCCCCATGCAACAGTTAATTAGTACCACCTCAGCACAGAGCACAGCAGTCCTTGGACTACATCACTCCATCTGAGTGGCCCACCAGTGTGAGTCACAGGTCACAGCGCCCAGTAACTATGGAAGACCAGCAGTCTGTGCCCTATCCAGTGGACACCAAACAATACTGCTTTCATCAAGTTTTGGGGCCACCATATGAACGTTTTACTCTTCTCCCAGTCTTCTGCTTCAGTCACAGACCCTGGACCTTTCACACCCCAGGGAGGAGTTTCCCAGGATGTGGGACTTTGGCATGAACATTAGGATGTCACTTCCCTGTCCTGGGACCTGAGGAACCCTAGTGAATGCAGGGTCCACATGGTCCCTCTGAAAAGGCACAGCGGTAAAGAAATTCATTAGCCAAAGTGGCTTCACAGCGCTAAAACCTCCCACCTGTGTTTCTCAAATAAGCAAGGCACACACATCCTTTGTGGGGGCATACTACACTAGTTTCCTGTGCTCTCCCATCTCCACCTCCACTGCTTCCTCCCTCCATGGGAGAGGGACCACACGCTCATCAGAGCACTCCAAGGAGGACTAGCTGGGAAGGGCGCAGGATGTGCACAGCCACGGGGCTCCCTTCGGCCCATCTGCTGCTGGCTTTGAGCAGCCCAGCACCCCACCGGACACCAGGGGCCCTGTTCTTAATGCACCACCCAGGGAAACTTGGGTCGAGCTCTTGACTCTGGGAAGAGCTGAGGAAGCTGGGTCAGACATAGAATTTCTCTTGGAAGGACAGGAGTTGTGGCACCCCAAGTTCTCTGCAGATCAGCAGAGAACGGTATCACCATCTTCCCTGGTATCACCCCACCCTCCTGCCCCCCAGGGCGGGGTGCCACTCCTAGCTGGCCAGGCTTTGGCTCCTGGCCGGCTGAGAGCCAAGGATGGGAGAAGGAAATGTGCATGAGACAGCTACGCCAGCTCACCTAGGCCCAGGCTCCAGACAGGGATGGTGACTCCCGTGGGTGGGCCCACACCCAGCTCCTCACTCCAAGGGGCAGTAGGACCCTCATGGCCTCATCTCTTGGACCCCATCCTCCCCGAGTGCTGTCAGTTCCTCCCCAGTTGCTGTTGGTCCCACTCCCCACTGCAGTGTACGCAGCACCTTATTACAGCCAGAGGAAGACTTTGGGCCAACTTTCCACTGAGGAAAGGGAGGCTGCTGTCCATCCTCCCCTCCTAAGCCTGGCTCATAACCGATACTGCACAGAGCTCAAGGAGAGGCAGCTGAGGAGGGTTTAGGAGGAAGAGAGGCTCCTGGTTTAATCCCCACCCCCTGACAAAGGGAAGGGAAGCTGAGGCTCTGCAGAAGGAGAGTGAACCATCCCCTAGGCAGCCCAGGGCCCCGCTGTGGTGAGAGCCAAAAACAGTCTTACCCTGAGAAGGAGCATAGGGCAGACAACCTCTGAGTCTACCCTCTGGGCCAAACCATCCTGCCCAGGAGGTCAGGTGTTTCTCCCCAACTCTAGTCCTGTATTTTCAGGTCTTCACTGAAAGAGGCCAAATGAGTTTCAAAGAGTTTAAGGAAATCAAAATTAAAAAGTAGAAAAATTCACAAATACGGAATCTGCAAATAATGGGGGTCAACTAATTAATGGTTTGTGTTTACTTTCTCTCAGAAAGGATCATGCTGGCTTAAAATAAAAACATGTATATGGAATGCTTAAAACTGGAAAAAAGCTTAGGAAACTCTGGCTTGTGGAGGAGGAAACAAACCAGGATACTGGGTGGAGTCACCTCGGGAGGCTAGGCCAAGGCCAAACGGGCGTGTAAATACCTACTTTTGTCATATCTCTGGATGAATGTGGGCAAGCTGAAGAGTTCACGGCAGAAACAGGTTTTTCCCACACACCACCTCCCATGCAGAGCTGTCTGGGGTCCTTCTTTAAGGTACTAACAGCATGCTGCAGTTCTGGAACCCTCCTGGTTCTTCCGTGACCCACAAACATTGGAACTAAATGTCTGCATAGATTAGGGATGGCTCCAGGGTCCTTGCAAGTTCTGGGTGCTTCTTACTAACTTTTCTAATTTATAATTAAAAATGCAAGCAGCTGTGTGGAGCTTTGCAACACAAGTTTGCCTTCCCTGGAGCTTCTGGATCAGTGTCTTGATATTGCAATGCAAACTTAAAAACAAAACATTAAATTTCCTGTAAAACCAACAAAATAAATTGTAGCAGAGACCATAAAACAGCCTCTTCCTTGACTACCATGGTAAAAGTCACAGTTTAAACACATAGTAGTAAGTATATCATTAGACTGATTTGGAATCAAGCTTTAAATCCATGATCTCCTCTCTGGGATTGTCCTTCAATTTCAATTCTCATCTTATTTATGGATTGACCATTAAACATTAATTCCTATGATAATAACTGGTCCTGAAGAACTGTTTGCAGTAGTAACTGTGCAGACACATTCTCACCAGGTGCCCTGCAGGGTGGGAGCCTGTGCACCTCCCCTCCAGAACTGATGTTTGCTTTTTAGTATACCTTGTGGTGATATTCTCAAAACTATTTTAGCAGATATTCTTTGTGAGAGGAAAGAAGAGGGGAAATTTATGCTGGAAAAATTGTTTTCTTCCCTAGTTACTTTTTAATCTACATAAGGAAAAGGAGGTTATTTTCAGGTAAAACTCTGACTTGCAGACACAGCTAGAGTGTTTGACTCTGGAAGCCCATGCTCCAAGGGCCATCAGAAGAACTTTCTGGCCACGCATGCCCTGAGGAGCAATGCCAACCACGAGCTGCTGTCAAGTTTCGTGTCTTCCTATGATGTCAGGTACATTTGTAATGTTATGCAATGTTTCTATACATTCAAGATTTTGTCACACAAACTTCCTTCCCGTGGAACAGGGCCCAGAAGGAGGAGGTTGTGTCTCCATCACCTTTGGTGGCCACTCCATGGAAGCAAGCCTTCCATCACATGGGCTCCTGGAGCATGTGCTAATCCACTAAAACCAGTGTGGGAGAGCTGTTCTGGGACTTCATCCCCCACCAACACAGAGGTAATTATGCAGTTATTTATTCATATGTGCCTGTGTGTGCACACACAGAGGCATACACACACACAGACACATATGTGCAGACAGACTCAGGCACATGATGCTCATGGAGACACACAGACATGAGGAGACCTGCAGTCCCACACAGAAACACGCAGACACACAGACACATGGAAACGTGCAGGCACATGCAGACAGGCACACACACAGCATATACTCAATATACCTTGTTCCAAAAGTTTTTAGAGTAGCTTCTAAAGGATGCATAAAACATCTCAGAAACTAGATTAGTTACAAGAGAGAAAATTTGGGAAAAGGATGGTGACTTCAGATGGAAGTAGGAATAAAAGCTAACAGAAAGCATACCGATACTAATGCAGTGACAGCTAGCTCTCCTACATCACTCACCATGTGCCTGGGCTGGGGCATGTGTGATTATCCTGCATTTCCCAGGTGAGAAGCTGCATGTCCAGCCACCTCTTCTGGCATCTTTTGATGGTGTCATCATGTGAAGCACAGAACCATCCATCAGGAACCCCTCTGAGCCACGTTTGTGACCAGCGCCAGGCAATGCCTCACACAGGTCGGTGCCTCTTGGTGACAGAACAGGATTCCCTCCTGAGGTCTCCGTGTGTGTGTTCTGCTCCCACAGCCTGTGTCTGGCATCTCTCACGCCCCAGATGAATGCTGTGGCTTTGGCATTTACAAAGGCCATTGCTGGAGCATTGTGGGCTGTTCTCTTGGGCCCAAATATGGTTTGGAGTCAGAGAAGATATTTTAAGGAGGGGTGGGGGGGGCTCATGTTTGGACGACCCCTGTGTCACCATCTGTGTCCTTTTTGTTCAGAGGAATGACTGGCAGCCAAGAGACCTGTCCCAGCTGTACGGCCATGTGGTCCCAGGCATTTCCTTCCCTCTCCAGGCCTTTCCAGCTTGGCCACCTGGTCAGTAAGGGCCTGCTGCTTCTTGGGCCCTTTATTTATTTATTTATTTTTTGAGGCAAGGAAGACGAATTTATTCGGAAAGCTGGTGGATCGAGAAATGGCAGAGACCAGTGTCTCTGAAAAACCATCTTCGGGCCCTTGAAATGAGCTTGTTTTTCTGGTCAGACTAGACTCTGCACTCACATGATGGGAATAGAAACCACAGGCGGGAGCTCAGAACACAACAAGTGCAAATTCTCAACTGATAGATGCTATCTGGCAGCCTGGAAAAGCTAGAGTGGAAGAGAAGCAAAAACTCAGGTAAAACCCCACCAAGTGAACAGGATCCTCATGGGGCAGGTGCATGATCAGGATCCTGCCAGAGTCTTTGTAGCACTCATACTGTCTGAAGATCTCCTGTTTGTTTAAATCCTTATCTGTCCCCGCCCAACAGCTATGGTGTAAGACCCATAAGACCTGAGACTTTATCCAAAATTATTGATGAGTTGGAGGTTCCATCTCAGGGGCACATCGGGCCTCACTGGCAGCCTGAGTGAGGTGGAGGAGCCCAGGTGAAGTGGAGCAGGTAGTGAGACAGGCCTCAAGGGAGGAGAAGGTCCAAGGCCTGCACATGTGTACTTCCCTCTCTGAGCAACAGCATGCTGGAGCTGAGTCATAGCTATAGCCCCCCAAGGGCCAGTTTGAAGGGTGCTCAGCTGTCATACTTGGTTGTTTCTGTCCAAGCCTCATCAACCATGCAGTTTCCTTTAATGAGGACAGGAGCACATTGTGTAAATCTTTCCCATCCTCCCCAGTGGTACCTGGTGGCTTATAATCTAGCTGATTATGGTCTCTGTTACAACTAGGTACTTAACTCTGCCATTGTAGAGTAGAAGCAGCCAGTGACAATACAGAAACAAAGGGGTGTGGCTGTTCCAATAAAACTTCACTTATAAAACAGGTGGCAGCCAGACTTGGCCCAGGGGCCATAGTTTACCAACCCGTCCTAGATCATCTCATCAGTTTACACTCACGCTCTAAGACCATCTTAAAACAGACGCCGTCCCCACATCCCCGCAGTCCTCTCCACTCACTGCTCCTCCAAGAGACTCCAAATGCTTCCCTGTGCTTGCCCCCCAGCCACCAGCCAGGAATCTCCCCCTCCAGACAGGCTCCTGTCCCGCCACTCACTGATACTTAACATCTACCTGTGAGGTGCTTGGAGGGGACCACCTATGAATTCTATCTGTGATGTCCTGGGAGGGGACTGAGCAATGGGATACAGGGTGGGCTCACCACTGTAGAGAGGGCCACAGTGAGTAGGAGCTCCGTGCACACTCACAGTCAGGTTTTTTGCAGTGAGGAAAGGGAAACCTGGGGTCTCCTGACCAGAGTGGCACTCTGAGTGCTGACCAAGGGGTGCTCTGATTCACAAACCGTGCAGCCCTGGATGCCCATGGATTGTTGACGAACTGATGGGATGTAACGGGGTTTGCAGGGGGTGGCAGAGGGGTCTTGGCTCAGGAGGACATGCTGGAACTTCCCTAGTCTGAGACAGCAGGGGAGGCCACGCCCAGGGTCCAGGAAGCAGCTCTGCATCCCAGTTCCTCTTGGCAGAATCTAGACTCGGGTCCCCAGACGCTGGAGAGGCACTCAGTGGCTCTGTGGAGGAGAGCAGTAGGGGTGGGATGCCTGGGCTGCAGCCTGGAGGAGAGAGGGAAGGGACCAGCTCCTGGCCTGTCCCTCAAGGCTGCCTCCGACCCATGTGATGGACCGGAAACATAATTTAGAAAATCCTCATGGCATCACCGGAACTAGACTGGCCCGCTGCTTCCAGGAAGGGTGGAACCGCCCTCTTGTCCCCTGGGGTGGGCCAGGACCAGTGGGGCCACCAAGATGACTCACAGGAGGGCCAAAGGCCCACAGCCCATCCCAGCCTTGAGTTTCTGGTGTCTTAGGCCCACAGGTATATGCTCTCTCCTGGGCAATCAGGCCTGGGCTCTGCAGTCAGGGTTTTCCTTGTGCTTAGGCAACCCCTGGGTTGGCTGGGACTGACATACACATCACCTCCTTTAACCTGCCCCCGATTGCCCTTGGAGGGGTCCTTATACCCCACGCTGGCTGCACTCTCTGAGTAGGGATGGACCTCCTAAATGAATGAGAGGGTGATGCATGAAAGAGAGCTGTACAGGCAGGAGAGAGGCCCCAACTTGCCCTGGGCGGCTAGGAGCTGGGATCTCCCAGGTACCCCCAGCATCTGATCCTCAGGCCAAGTGGGTCTTGAGCCCCAGCTTGGCCACCATGTCCCACCCAGGCCCTGCCCCACTCTTGCCTGTGCTCCCCACCCCGAGGACGCTAAGCTCATCAGTCCCCTCCTGGCCCTGCCCCAGCTCCCCAGAGACCCTTCCCAGGCAGGGGCTTTACTTCTCTCTGCCCGCGGTTCCCGGCACCCTGCTCCTGCCTCCTCCTGCTGCACAAGCCTGGCCAAGACCCCAGCTTACCGGGGTAGTTCCTCCTCTCAGAGCTCAGCACAGGCTGTTCCTCCACATAGCCTCCTGGCCCACTGGACCCCAGAGCTTCATCCCTCAGAAGGGCTAAAAGAGGTGGGCTGCTGCCCAGGGTCTCACCCAGTGCTGCTGCCTCTGGCCCTGCATTGTCTCTTGAAAGTTTTGGGAAGTCCTGAATGGTGAGGTACTCAGAGTATCTGATTTCACACATACTCGACAGACTTCAACAACAGGAGTGGGGCTTCCCTGGTGGCGCAGTGGTTGAGAATCTGCCTGCCAATGCAGGGGACATGGGTTCGAGCCCTGGTCTGGGAAGATCCCACATGCCGCGGAGCAACTAGGCCTGTGAGCCACAACTACTGAGCCTGCGTGTCTGGAGCCCGTGCTCCGCAACAAGAGAGGCCGCGACAGTGAGAGGCCCGCACACCGCGATGAAGAGTGGCCCCCACTTGCTGCAACTAGAGAAAGCCCTTACACAGAAACGAAGACCCAACACAGCCATAAATAAGTAAGTAAATAAATAAATAAATAAAATTAAGGAATTCCTTAAAAAAAAAAAAAGAACAGGAGTGGCTGGGATCTCTGCTTCCTTCTCTGGAGTTAGCCTGTCTTAGCATCCAGAGTGTGGGCTTCTTGAGGGTCGGGTTGGTTTTCTGGGTGTCCTCCCCTCAAAGAGCCAGTTGAAGGAGGAGCCTCAGCTGTAGCACCCAGCACATCAGTGGAGTTGCTGGGTCATCGAGGGAAGGGGCTTCAGGGATGCACCTGAGTTGGGCAGGGGAAGGGGTGACACCTTCCAGCACCTGAGGCTCACTCCTTCAGGGTCTGTAGGGCTCTGACCCCTCCCTGCCTCACCTGGGTTTCAAGGTACAAATACAGATTCCTGAGCCCCACAACAGGCCAGGACCAGAACCGTAGGGAGCCCAGAGATCTGCATTTGTAGCCTAATGACTCTGAAGCCTGTGGCGTGTGAACCCCTTTCTCCAGAAGCTGTAGTACCCAGGTACTAAGACCCCTCCCCTGAAAAAAGTCCGACAGAAGTACTCCTTGTTCCACATGACCCACACAGCCAGGGAGTGGTCACCCATCATGGCAGTGTGCCCCGGCCATGGGCTCCATGACTGGGGTTAGGGTAGAGGAGGCTAGAGGACTCACCTGTGGTAGGGTCTGGAGGGTGTGGCCCAGGGCCTGGGGGTGCAGCAGAGGGGCCAAGGGAGACTGCTGAGGAGGCCGCAGGGTGGCCAGGGCCCTGGGAGGGGAGGGAGCCTCCGTGTGGACACCTCTGAGCTTTCCCTGAGGGGTGGCCCAGAGACACTAAGACAGGCATCACTGAACTTGTATGGACCAGCTGGCCTGCCTGGGGTGGGAAATGGCTCCCTGCAGGCCCAGGGTGGGCTATGATGCTGGGTACATGGGCCAGGGGCTTCCAAGTCCTGGACCCCACCCTCAGGCAGCAATCTGGTGTCCAGCGGGGGAAGCCAACACTACAGGTAGGTTTGCTGACCCCCCATGGCCGTCTATCCTAGGTGGGTGTGGCTTGGCCCTGTCTGGCCCTCCTTCTCCTCGCCTGTCTTGAGTCAGCACAGGGGCCTGGGGTGCAGAGGTGCTGATGAGGCTGAGGTGCTATGGGGGAGGTCCCACCCTTCCTGGGACTCCCCAGTCCACACTGAGCGGGCTGTCAACAGTCTCTGAGAAGACACCACTGGTGGTTCCCTGATCCCTGCAGAACAGAGTCTCTGCTCCTGTCCTACTGCACTCGCTCTCTGTGCACCCTGTCCTGGTCACCCCCAACTACCCCACCTGCCCTTATACATTTTATTGAGGTGAAATTTGCATAACATGCAAGTAACCTTTTTTTTTTTTTTTTTTTTTTTTTGTGGTACGCGGGCCTCTCACTGCTGCGGCCTCTCCCGCTGCGGAGCACAGACTCCGGACGCGCGGGCTCAGCGGCCATGGCTCACGGGCCCAGCCGCTCCGTGGCATGTGGGATCCTCCCGGACCGGGGCACGAACCTATATCCCCTGCATTGGCAGGCGGACTCCCAACCACTGCACCACCAGGGAAACCCCCTAAGTAACCATTTTAAGTTCAGTGGTATTTGGTGCATTCACAATGTTGTGAAGCCACCATCTTTATCTAGTTCCAGAACATTTTGTTACCCCCAAATAAAATGCCACTAAACAGTTTCTCCCCATTCCTTTCCCCCTGGCCCCTAGCAACCACCAACTTGCTTTCTGTCTCTGTGAATTTGCCTGCTCTGGACATTTCATATAAATGGAATCAAATAAATTGTGGCCTTTTGTGTCTGGCTTCTTTAACTTAGCACAATATTCTCGAGATTCATCCATGTTGTGGCATGTGTCAGTACGTCATTCCTTTTTATGGCTGAATGATCCATTGGTGGATATTGGGCTGTTTTCATTTTTTGGCTATTGTGAATAGTGCTGCTGTGAACATGGGTGTACATGTATTTGCTCGAGTCCCTGTTTTCAGTCCTAGGGCCTCCGTTACCTAGGAGTGAAGTTGCTGGGTCATATGGTAATTTTCTATATTTAACTTTGTGAGAAACCATCCTTCTTTTTCCACAGTGGATGTACCACTTTACTTTCTCACCAGCAGTGTACACAGATTCCAATTTCTACACATCCTTGCTGACAGTTGTTATTCCCACACACACACCCCCTTTTTCTTGTATCTCAGCATGTGTAAAGTAGTATTTTGTTGTTCTGTTGTTTGTAGTTAATTTGCATGACCTTAATGACTGATAATAAGGAACATCTTATCCTGTGTTTGCTGACCATTTGTATATCGTCTTTAAAATGTCTATTAGTCCTTTGCCCATTTTACCTGGGTTGTTTGTCCTTTTATTGGTGAGTTGAAAGAATTCCTTATATATTCTGTATACTAAACTCTTTTCAGATGTATGATTTGCAAAATTTTTCTCCTGTACATTGTCTTTCACTTTATTAATAATGTCCTCTGATACACAAAAGTTTTAAATTTTGATGAAGTCTATTTTTCTTTTATTGCTTGTAGTATCATATCTAAGAATTCATTGCCAAATCCCAGATCATGATTTGTCCCTGTGTTTTCTTCTATGAGTTTTATAGTTTTACATCTAGGACCCATTTTGATTAATTGAGGTGGGGGGTCAATTTGAGGTAGGGGTCCAACTCCATCTTTTGTGTGTGGCTATCCAATTGTCCCAGCATCATTTGTTGATGAGATTCTTTTTTCCCCAAATGGTCTTTGTACTCCTGGTGAAATCCACTGGCCATGGATGCTTGATGTGTCCCTGTACTCCCAGCTCCATCCCATTGGTCCTATGTCTATCCCTGTGCAACAAGCTGCCTTGCATTTGAACCACCACTGTTCCCTCGGCTTCACCAGGACTCACATTCTTCCTGGATACCTGGGTCCTGAGCCTCTTCCCAGCTTTACCTCTGATTTACTGTCCCTGCCTGAAGGGGGGTTAGACATGCTTCACACTAAGTCTACTCCAGCTCTGGCCTGTGGGTATCTGTGCTGGCCCTTCTCTACCACTGTTACCTGTGTCCATCCTGGGTAGTGCCCCACTAATGAGGAGGACAGTGGGTCCTTCTCACCCAATTCTCACCCTCCTCCCCTCCTTCCACCTCCATGCAGTTGGCCCTTTCCTGAGCGGGGCTGGGCCTGGGTCCCTGCTCCATGTTCAAGTCTCAGAGCAGAGGTCCAGCACCCCTCATCCCTGAGCCATCCTGGTCGGGAGTGTGACCCCATCAAAACCCTAGGGCTATGGGGAAGCCCCAGATCTGGGAATTCAGGACTTGTTGGTGAGCCTGTGTATGTACATGTAAAGGCCCAGTTCTGACACCCACACCCATGGGCTCAGCTCCCAGCTCGACCACGTCCATGGTCTGACCCTGGACTGGCTGCCCACCCTGTAGTACACAGTGACCTAGTGCCGTGAGGGGCTGAGCCCATCTTTTCTACCCCTGCTTGGGCCTGAGCCTTCAGAGCCCCTGGGAAGACTGCAGCCAGGGTGAGTCACTGCTGATTAAACTAGGCAGGAATTTCTTGGGTGGGGTTATGTTCCTGGAACAGTCCTGCCCTCAAGAGGCATGTGGGGACACATAACCACTGCTCAGGTATAGGGTTATAGATAACCATCTGAGATACCTGGCATTGCCGAGTGGAAGCCTGTAGGAACTGGACCCTGAGGGCGGACCACAAGCTGAACAGATAGAGGGGACAGGGAGGGTGTGGGGGGCAACTGACTCTCAAAGTCCAGAGAAGAAAAGAGGATGGCTTGTATGGGCTAAGGTGGGCACTGCTGGTGTGACCAGAGCACATGTGAACCTGAATTCTTATGAGTTCTTATGAGTGTCATCACATGTGTGCAAGTGTACCTGTGCATGTGCAAATGTGTGCATATACACACAAGTGTGCATACATGCAAATGTTTGTGTGACTGCATGGGTGTGGGTGTAATGTATACATGTGATTGCATGTGTGCAAGCATGCCAGAGTGTGTGCAATGTGTTCATGTACGTGAATGCATGTGTGAAAATGCTCATGAGTGTACGTGTATATTGTGTGCACGTGACTGCATGTATGCCAGTGTGCTCGTGCATGCAAGTGTACTAGTGAGTGCATGTGTGTGTGAATACAAGTGTGTGAGTGTGTTGTGCAAGTGCACCTACAAGTGCATGTGTGTGCATATGCAAGTGTTCATTTGTATGTTTGCCCGTGTGAGTACAAATGTGTGTGTGTGTCCACAGTGCATATGTACGAGTATGTGTGTGCATGTGTGCATTCCAGAGTACCTGTTTGTGTGTCCAGTATGGACCAATGCCCTAGATGGTTGATAAAGGGCAGGGGCTCCAGCAACACCCTCCAGGTGGACATCCTGCAGCATCAGTGAGGCCTCCTAGGGTGTGGAGCAGAATTGCTATAGATTGGTGCAGACAGGCTCCTAGAACCCAGGTGGTGAGGACCAGGGTCAGATGGAGGCTGAGAGCTATGGTCCGAACAGTAAGAGGGACAAGCCCAGAGCACAGGTGAAATGGACAGATAGGTGGGTACCCAAGGGAAGTGGTGATCCTCAGTTGAGAGTCAAGAGGTCTCAGGACTTGGGAGCAAGAGAACCTTTCCTGCCAGATTCCAGGTAATCTGGAATCACAGAACCCCATGGCCGGGTTGGACATGGGCCTGAAGGGTCCCACTCAAGGATGGGTCCTGGCTGGCTCCCAGACTGTGGAGCAGGGTCAGTCCCACCTCCTGAGTCCCTGTTGGTCTCAGCTAAGGTTTGGACCACTCCTCCGGCACAGCCTGGCTGGCACTTGTCCCCAGGGTCCTGAGCCCCCTGACCAGGATCTCCCAGGGCCACCAGCCACACAACCTGTGCTGCCTCAGGGCCTCCCCTACAGTTGTGAGAGCCCTGGTACCTGAAGGCAAAGTGTCCCAGGACCTAGAACAGTCTCTAGCTTTCTCCTCAGTGAGACACAGTGCAACCCCATGAGGCCCCTGGGGTCAAGAAGCTCTAGGGGAACGTGCCCCAGGGCAGGTGGGGAATAAGGAGAAGTGGACACTGGGCATGAGGCCCAGGCTAGAACAGGAGCTCAGTGCCCCCTGCCCAACCTGCCCTTCTCCCAGCAGTCCCCACCAAGAGGCCACAGCATTAGGAATAAGACCAGGTCTGAGAAGAGGGGCAGCGTGTTTGGCCAGGGGCAAGCTTCATTTCCTGTTCTAGAGAATGAAGACTCATGGCAGCTTCCCTCGTGGGCCTCAGGGACAGTGGCTGAGGCCTCTGCTCTCTGGAGGGACATGCCAGTGTGAATCTCCCCTGTCACCAGTGCCAGGCTGGGGGCTAAGAACCAGGGGCACCAATGGCCCCTTCATGGTGCCCCCAAGAAAAGTGCACAGGACACAACACCTGTACCCACACATGGCACCCACACACAGCTCCACACATGTGCACAGCAAGGCCACAATCCCTGCTGTGCATGCATGGCATGTCCTGAGGACCAGCTTCCCTGGGGTCAGTCCTTCCCCGTCCCTTTAACCTTCATCTGTACAATGCCAAGGAGCCCCCGCAGTGGTGTGGGGAAGACGTAGCAACCTCCAGGCAGGTGGGGCAGGGAGCTCTGCAGCAAGCAAGGACGCTGGACCCTGGTCTTTCCAGGTTGGGTCTCCTGGACAGGGGACGATGCCCCATGGCTTGGCCTGGCTGGGGGCAGACACAGGCCAGGCGGACAGAATGGAGAAAGAAGACAGGCTGGGGCAGGTGGCGATGTGGGGCCACAGCACAACATATGCAGTGCTCAGGGTTATGACTCCACAGGCACAAGCAGGGTGGGCTTCTGGGGTCCTGGGGCAGCTTCTTTCCTTCCTTCTCACTGGGTAAGCCCTCGCAGGGTAAGGGGATCTCTCTCAGAGGACAGGGTGGTGTTTGGTCCTGGAAGTGGGGCAAGCAGCCCAGCCTCCCTCAGGGCTGGAAAAAAAAAAAAAAAAGAACAGAAACCCCAATTAAATGGAGTCAGGAGACCAGAAGGGGGAGCACTCACACCCTGCAACTCCTCTTCTTTCCTGGCAAGGACTCAGCCAATGAAAGGTCATAGACTCTTTGTTTACTGTAGCCCAGCCAACTTCCTTTTCCCTCTATAAAAGTGTTCTCCTGGGCTTCCCTGGTGGCATAGTGATTGAGAGTCCGCCTGCCGATGCAGGGGACACGGGTTCGTGCCCCGGTCCGGGAGGATCCCGCATGCCGCAGAGCGGCTGGGCCCGTGAGCCATGGCCACTGAGCCTGCACGTACTGCGCCTGTGCTCCGCAACGGGAGAGGCTACAACAGTGAGAGGCCCGCGTACCGCAAAAAAAAACAAAAAAAAAACAAAAAAAAAAAACAAAAAGTGTTCTCCTACCCTAGCCACACAGGGACTTGCCAGTGGCTCACCATGGTTGCAGACCCCAAAATGCAATTCTATGCTGGAGTAATAACTGGCAGTCTCCAGTTATTTCACATGTTTGCCGGAGAAATAACTGGCAGTCTGTTTTAGGTCAACACTTTGGTGGCCCATATGGGGGTCAGAGAAGGCTCCAGAGCTAGTAAGCAAACAGGTGTGGGACCCCACTGTCACTCACTGCTCTTCTTGTTGACCCTGGGGTTTGAAGGTACATCTTTCTCCTGGATCTGAGCTCATGTTCTCTTTGCATTTTGAAGCTCTCCAGGTTTTACTTGGGATCAATTTAAAGTTTCATCCTTTCTGGTTAAGGCCTTATTCTGTATGTGAGTACGCATGTGGCATTCTGTGTTAGCCTTCGGCAAATTCCCTTTGGAACAGGGGCTGTGTCTCCTGGAAGTGGCTAGTCTTCAACCCATGCCTTTGGGAATGGGGTAGGGGGTGAGGGGAGGCTGGTTTATTGGAGCTGTGCCAGTTCAGCCTTTGGCCCATTCCTTCGAAAGGGGGGTTGTCCTATGGGAACTGGGCTGAGCCTTCGGCCTGGCTCCTCCAGGACCAAGCTGTTTCCTTAGAACTGGCTGGTATTAGGCCTGCAGAGCTATCTGAGCTCTTTAAACTGTTTGAACTGTAAACTGTTTGAGCTGTAAGCTGTTTAGGCCATTTGAAAATTACTCTTCCACTCTAGAGAAGAAACCCTGATAAACAGGATCCTAGTTACCTAAATATTTTGAGGTTACCCCCCGACACAGGGACTTTGGCTGATTTTATGTTTAAAAACCACAGTCCTTCCTCATGCACAATTCTAACTAAATGGACCAACCTAACCAAAGGCAATTTAGAACATTAATGACCATTATGGGAAAATGTGAAATCCCCAAACTTAATTTTCTTAAAACCAAATTAGACTACCATAGCTCTAAAATTTCCCAAACTGAATGGAATGCCTATTTTGATTGGTATTTTGAGGCTATACTCTCAATTCTCCTATTTTATTTCTGTCACCAAATTTCCCTTTTCTCTGAAACTCTCTCCACTCCCCTTTCCTCTGAATTTGTTAGAATCTGTTCCTTTAAAATTAAGTCTTCTAAGGATCCAGAGCCTAAGTCCTTGATTTCTTATATGCCCTACACTAAAGCTGAACTGTGAGTCATAGTCAAGGAATTTCCCAAAATAACCAAAGATCCTCAGATATTTTCTGAGGAATTTAATACAGTCATTCAAACTTATCAACCTGGTTTCTCTGACTTATGTCAGCTAGTTCATATGCTTGTCACTGAAGGCCAGGCCCAGCATTGCATGAAAACCGGTAACTGGGAAAACCTTGAAAGGTCTCTACTATTACAACCAGGAGATCAGCCTGCTAACTTATTATATGATTAGGTTCAGGCAATCACTACGCAACTTCATTGGACAATTCCTCGGGCTTTTCCAAAGCTTGTTGATTGGGACAAAAGTCAGACTTGCACACAAAAATCTGAAGAACATGTTCATGACTATTATAATTGACTTCAGATTATTTTTAAAGAAAATTCCAGTCTTCCTTCAGATATTGATTCCACCAAGGTAGCTTTTAACTCTATGTTTATTAATGGACTGAATCAGGGCCTTACCTTTCTAGTAAAAAGGACCAGGATGGAATGGGAAACCGTGTCTACTCCACATTTAGTTAATCTGGCAAACAAACTTTCTAAATGAGTCACCTAAAAGGAAGACTGCTAAAATGCTTAATCTTCAACTCCAGCAAATGAGGGCCCCTAAGGGAAACCAAAACTCTTCTTGTTTCTGCTGTTATTGCAAAGCAATGATATTGGAAAGGAGATTGTTACAAATTTAAGTGCTTTAGGCACCTGCAGCCCTTTGACCAACTTTTCCAATGTCTGTCCAGTTCTCAATGACGAGGCTCGAAGGAACAACAGAGGCTCTTCCCAATATTCCCTCTTCATCAGCTTGAAGAAACACTTCTCCAGATTAGGGATGGGTCTCTTCCAGTACTAACTGACAAGAGAGACACACTCTGTCTACCAAAACGTTTAAATAGTGGGGATCTCTAACGAACCTCCACAGGTTCCTGTTTCTGAACCTATTCCCTTTTTCTTAGGCCCTCTGAGAGATCCACGCCCTTTTCTCTTTAGTTCCTCTGCCCCTATCCATTTATTAGGCCAAGATTTCTTAAAGAAGTATTATGCTGGAATTTTCTCCAAAAAAAGAGTAAATAATTCTAGAATTTGACAATAGTCATCAAAGTAACCAATCAGGTGAATTAAATGACCTTTTGACACCTTTCATTTGCTCTGTCTCTGATAGCAGAGCTGATTCTGGAAACACTGATGATTTGTCCATATTGAATTAGCTACCATCCTCCTTGGGGCAAAATCTCCAACTGATTTTGGGAAAATTTACATGTACCTCTCATCAAGGTTCAAATATATCCTTCAAAGCCTCTTCCCAGAATGTATATATATAGTAAGATAAGTAAAGAAGCCCTTTAAGGCACAAAGCCCATAATAGAAGATTACAAAGTTCAAGATCTTATTATCCCTTGTACTAGCCCCTGTAGCATTCCCATTTTATCAGTGATAAAACCTAAGGGCCAAGGGTGGAGGTTTGTCCAGGACCCCCAAGCAATAAACAACATTGTTATCCCTCGACACCCTGTTGTTCCTAACCCTTGTACTAACATCCATTCCCACAAGAATTGATTTGTGCGGTGCATTCTTCATACTCCAGTTGATAGAGCTAGCCGATACCTTTTGCCCTCACTTGGGAAGAAAAACAATTCACCTGGACAGTATTGCCTCAGGGTTTTGCTGGGAGTTTCACAAATCCTGAAGGCTGATATGGATGACATTAGGTTCCCTAGAGGGTCTACTCTGTTGCAGTATGTGGATTATTTGCTTCTTTGCTCCTCTTCTCAAGCCTCCTCACAGGAAGGCACCTTCCACTTGCTAAAACTTTTAGCCTTAAAGGGATATAAGGTCACTAAAGAAAAACTGCAGTTTGACCAAACCCAGGTTTGATATTTAGGGCATCTGATATCAGAACAAGGGTTATATCTAGATCCAGATATGCTTCATTGTGACCTAAGTTTCCCAAAACCCAAGAATAAGTGCCAACTGCAAGGTTTTCTTAGGTTAGTCAGTTATTGGTGAAATTGGATTCTAAATTTATCTCTTATGGCCAAATCTCTGTATTTTTTTTTTTTTACTAAAGAATAACAACCCAACCCAATTTTATGGGAAGAACTGAATAACATAACTTTTAAGGCCTTAAAGGAGAGTGTGATGAACCCACCTGCCCTTGGGCATCATAATTATCAGATTCCATTTTTCTTTTTTGTATGTGAAAAGAAAGGGAATGCCCTTGGGGTATTCACCCAAAAACAAGGGAACCACCATCAACCCACAGAGTATTATAACCAGAAGCTGGGCCATGTGGCATGTGGATAACCCACTTTGCCTTAGGGCCATTACTGCCACTGTCTTTTTGGTGAAGGTCACCGAGAAAATCACTGTGGGATCTTCTTTAACTATTTTTGTACCTCGTACAGTAGAAGCTTTCCTGAATTTTCATCCCACCCAATATTTCTCAGCCAGCTGCCTCACCTCCTGTGAAGTCCTTTTGTTAACTGTTCCTCATGCAATGCTTTTGCATTGTGATAACTTTAACCCGGTTACTCTTCTTCAACTGCTTGATGCTGATGGACCACCTCCTGACTCCTTGTGATGAAGCTCCTCTGCATAATGCTGAGTCTCATGGTTCACTGATGGTTCTTATTTAAAAGGTAACAATGGTCACCACAGAGCATTGAGTAGAGTCCCCTGTGCTATACAGTAGGTTCTCATTAGTTATCTATTTTATACATAGTCGTGTATATATGTCAATCCCAATCTCCCAATTCACCCCGCCTTCTCCCCTTGGTATACATATGTTTGTTTTCTACATCTGTGTCTCTATTTCTGCTTTGCAAATAAGTTCACCTATACCATTTTTCTAGATTCCACATATAAGCAATATTATACGATATTTGCTTTCCTCTTTCTGATTTACTTCACTCTATATGACAGTCTCTAGGTCCATCCGCATCTCTGCAAATGGCACAATTTCTTTCCTTTTTATGGCTGAGTAATATACCATTGTATATATGTACCACATCTTCTTTATCCATTCCTCTGGACATTTAGGTTGCTTCCATGTCCTGGTTATTGTAAATAGTGCTGCAATGAACATTGGGGTACATGTATCTTTTTGAATTATGGTTTTCTCCTGGTATATGTCCTGGAGTGAGATTGAAGGAAATTCAGAAAAGAGGGGATATATGTTTATGTATAGCTGATTCACTTTGCTGTACAGCAGAAACTAACACAACATTGTAAAACAACTATACACCAATAAAAATTAATTAAAAAATTTAAAAAAATGAGGTTTAATATCACCTTAGAAGTAATATCACCATATTATAATCCAGATAGTCATCATATTTATGTATTTTTCTTTGACCTTTCTAGGGATAATCACATAATTCAGGATTAAAATATAGCAGCTTTTTATAAGAAAATAAATAAACAGTAACAATGGTAAATATTGTGCTGGGAATGCTATTGCAACCACTTTTGATGTTGCTGAGGCAGCATCTTTACCTGTGGCTATCTCAGCCCGATACATTCTTACATAGGCTTACCCTTTAGCCAAGGACAAAACCGACAATATTTATGTTGATAGTAAATATGCTTTCAGATAGCCCACAATTTTAGGATATGGTGTAAGCAATGTGTCTTCCTTACTTCCAGCAGAAATAAAGTTTAAGATGACCCCTATGCTCAGGAATTACTGGATACGATATTTTACCTGATGCTTTAGCTACTATTAAGATTCTGGGGCATCCTATACTTGACTTTCTGGAAGCTAAGGGAAATCACCTTGCTGACCTTTCTGCAAGGAATTCTGCCCTTAAAGGAACCAACAGCAGCCAAACCTCTGTCGTGGTCCAAAGGAATATTTCCCCCAAAGGATAACTTAGAAAAACTGGCTAGAGAAGCCCAACAACTGGCCTCAGAAAAGGAAAAATAAGATCGGAAATCCAAGAATTGTTGGTTCCATAAAAAGAGAAAGCTCTGGTTCAGACCAAATAATTTGGTTCAGACCAAATAACAGCCCAGTCCTACTGGAGACTCTAAAATTCCCACTCCTCACCACTGTACATGCCTTAATCCAGTGGTCTACTGAAAAAAGATAGCCTTCATGAATCAATATTGATGGGGAAACATTAACAAGGTTACAAAAAGTTCCTACCTCACTTGCCCCGCTGGTCCAAATCACAACCCAAGGAGGCCTACTTGTACTGCACCTGGACATTTTAAACTGCCTAATGGACCATTTGAGTTCTGGCAAATGGATTTCATACAACTTTCTCTGTCTAGTGGATATAAATATGTTTTAGTCATGATATGCATGTTTTCACACTGGACTGAAGCTTTCCCTTGCAGACAGGCTACTCCCTCTTTTGCGGCTAAAGCCCTTTTGGAAAAAATTATCCCTATCTGCAGAATTCCTCTTGAATTCATAGTGATCAAGGAACCCATTTTATTGGTCAGGTACTTCAACACGTCTCTACAGGTTGGCTGGTTTTACGACTCTTTTACTGCACTTACCACCCTCAATACTCTGGTTAGTCGAAGGCACTAATGGCACTATTAACACTCAATTGGCAAAATTCATAGAGACTCTCCAAATATCTTGACCAAAAGCATTTCAGAACTCATCAACTCTCACCCACTGAGATAGTCAGAGGATGCCCAATGTACTTACCTCCTGTCTCTTTTTACCCACTACTGATAAAAGGAGAGATACTCCAATATTGCAGAGATCTAATTGCTTCTATTTAAAATTACCATGTTTTGGTAAAACAATCTTTTCACAGTGCACTCTCAAGAAATGAAGACCTTAAGCATCATACCTTGAAACCTGGATACTTTGTCTATTGGAAAAGATACCTCCAGAAAGACTCTCTTCAACCTCACTAAAAAGTGTCCATCAAATACTTCTAACCAACTGTTGTGCCACCAATCTCCAGGGAATAATCCTTTGGATTCACATGACACACCTAAAGAAAGCACCAAACTCTGACTGGACCTGCACATCATCCGGTGACCTGAAAGCAAAGATTTCCTAGAATTAAAGCAGATGACATCTGATGAGACAACGTTCCTAAGATATCCAGACCAAGCCTTGATATGATCTTGGTAACATATGGACTTTAGATAAAAAGTGCCTGAGAGTTCTCCGTCCTACCCCGCCTTGTTACACAAATGTAACCCCAATAGGTTTCCAATCTGTGTACTTACCCTCTGACATAGGACACTACACCCAGGAAAGGTCCTTCTTGGCTCTGAGAGAAAAAAAGCTGCTGAAACCGGAAAACCTGACTCTTGATCTGCAATGCTCTCAGAGATCAAAAAGGGAGAAATGTAAAAAACTAATAAACAGAAACCTCAGTTAAATAGAGTTGGGACACTAGAAAGGGGAACTCTCACTCCCTGTGTCAATAACACAGCCCAACGGGAAGAAGAGAGACTCCTCTTTTTTTCTGGCAAGGACTCAGCCAATGAAAAGCCATAGACTCCTTGTTTACTGTAGCCCTCCCAACTTTCTTTTCCCCTCTATAAAAGAGTTCTCCTTTCCTTGCTGTGCAAGAGCTTGAACATGGCTCGCCATGGTGGCTGACCCTGAATTTCAATTCTCTGCTGATCCCGAATAAACCCATATTCGCTGGAGAAATAGCTGGCAGTCTATTTGTTTTAGGTCAACAGGACTCAAGCCAAAAGCCAGTGGCCCCAGAAGCTAGGCCACGAGAAGGGGGCTCTCCAAATAGCTCTCTTGTTGGAATGGGCCACATCCAGGGCTCCTCTTCCTGGGAGTCCCTGCCTGCCCTCTGTAGCGGGTTGAGAATAAAGGTCCAGGAGGGCAGGGTTGAGGAGACAGGAGCATGCTGCTCCGCCTGCTCTCAAGGCTGGAATGTGGAATGAGAGAAGGATCAGGTTTCCTCATTTGCTTGACAAGTTCACTTAACCAGTGGGATCTGAGCCCTGTTCTAATGGGAACCAGCTGTGGGAGGGGGAAGCTGTGTCTGGAAAGAGCACAGGCCACGTACTCCCTGCTCAAGTCATCTCCCAGGGAAGACTTGGTATAACCCTTCTTTTGCAGCTGGGGAAACTGAGGCCCAGGGAGGTGGGTCACAATAGACCCATGTCCAGGGCTTCTCCACACAGACTGCAGCTGGCGATCCTTGAGCCAGTCCTCCAGATGGCTTCTCCTTGAGGTCACTGCCCAGGGGGACTGTCCTCAGGCCCAGGCAAAGCTCCCCAACAGGGTTGGCCCGGCTCCTGGTCTGTGTGCCTCCCACCCAGCCCTCCTTGACCAGAACCTGCCTGTCTGGTTTCCATGCTCCCCAGGGTGAGACTTGCATGTTCTGGCTTGCTCTTGTTTGCTTTGCTTCCCTTTAGTACCCTCACAGCTTCTCCTCAGGTTAGGGCACTCAGGAGTGAGGAGCGTTTCTTCCCACACCAGGTCTTGGGGGCACACAGGCTTTGTACATTGGAAATAATTCACAGGTCCGTCAGCTTAGGGTTGTTTCTGGGAAGGGTAATAGCCATGGTGTGGGGAGTGTAACCCCAGCAGCCTGCCACTGGCAGTAGGAGAATCCAGGCTTATCCCAGCTGCCTGATCTTACCCCACCACATGATCTTCAGCCCTAGACATCCTCAAATTCAGCTCTTACTACCTCTTACTATGTATCAGTTGGTTTTTGCTGCATAACAGACCATTCCTAAACTTGATGGCTTAGGACAACAGATATGTCTCATTTCTCATGGTTCTATGGGCTTCCCAGGTGGCTGGCTGGAGCTGAGTGTTATGATGTCTTCATACAAGTGTCTGGAGGGCCACAGGGGTCAGAGGCTGGATGGCACTGGAGTTACAGCTCATTGGGGCTTCCAGTTTGGCTGAGCCCTCCTGGAAAGGGCTAGGGACAGGGGTGGGGAACTGCAGTGGGGTGGGAGGTAGAGTGAGGATGCCCATGGCCTGGTTTAGGCCTGGCAGAGGCTCCCAGGCAGGAGGCAGGTGGGAGCTACTTGGCCCAGCCCCTGGGTCTAGGCTCTGAGCAGAGGGACATGGATCAGACCTATGTCAGGCCTGAGGATAAATGATGACCACACCTGGGGCTGATGCCTGGACCCAGGACCCCATGCCACTCGCAGTCACTCAGGACCTATTGCAGGGCCAGGTCTCTCCTTCCTGGCCTCCTAGGTATGTCCTGGGTCTGTCTGGCATGGAGTTCATGGGGGCGAAGAGTGCGTAGAGAACACTGAGGGCATGAACCAAGGTGTGGGCGGGCTGGTCCCCGGGCAGGAGCCCAGTATTGTTCCTGATATTTTCCTGCTATGCTGGCCTCAGATAGTGACTCCAGGGGATCAGAGGCAGCCTGGTCTGAGCCCACCTTGCAGCTCATCCACCCCACTGACCCTGACTAAGGCCCATGAGGCCCGACATGTGGGGCGGGGAATTGATCCTGGGAGAGGTTGCCCAACAGAAAGCCCCCACAAGGGCAGGTTCCCAGGGATAGCCTGAGTCCTCCCACTCAGGGGCATCATCCATGCCAGCTGGAGGCCAGCGTGGCTCTGCAGAAACAGGCCCATGAAGTGGAAAGTGCAGTCAGGAGGGTCTGTGGGGCCACAGTAGACTCCTGGGTCAACATGAACAGAGGAAGAGCCATATCTCAGGGGTGGGAAGTACTAGTAGCGGACAGCCTGGGGTGGAAGGAGCAGGTCTATGGAGGACACGTGGGTGGGGCAGGAGGGAACATGGAGGATGGAAGGAGTAGGCCTGTGGGGGACAGTCGGAGGTACAGAGGGGGACATGAGGGTAGAAGGAGCAGGTCTGTGGGAGGACAGCCCCAGGAGCACTGAAGGAGACATGAAGGATGCAGGAGGGGACTTGGGATGGTGGGGAGGAATAGGCCTGTGGGGAACAGTTAGTGGGAAGGGAAAGAGAAGACATGAAGGATGGAAAAGCAGGCCTGTGGGAAGGACAGTGAGGAGCTGCAGTAGGGGACATGGGGGATGGCAGGAGCAGCCTTTACATGGGGACCCACACTCACAAACAACAGTGAATTCCCATGGTTTCCATGAGCTGTGTCAGGGGTCAGCAAACTTTTTCTCTGAAGGGCCAGAGGCCTGAGCCCTACAGTCACATCCCTTACCTCTGTGATTGTCTCAGAAAAGCAGCCAGGATGACCCACAAATGATTGAGCATGACTAGGTTTCAATAAGACCTTATTCATGCACACTGAAGTTTGAATTTCATATAATTTTCACGTCATGATATATTTTACTTTTTTTTTCCATTCATTTGAAAAGATAAAATCACTCTTAGATGGCAGGCAATCCCAAAGCAGGTGTAAACCAGAGTGTTAACTTGAGCTAGAATGGCAAAGATTTTAAGAATAATAACGTGAAAATACAATAATATGCAATACTCAGCTGGCTGTGGAGATGGGCAACTGTGTGCACTGCTGGTAAATTCTGTCAAGCAGCCCAGATTCTCCTAGGAAACTCCTTGGCAGTGTATTGGTGGGAGTTTAAGCTAGTACAGTCTTTTCAGGGGAATTTGACAGTGCCCACCAACTTTTAAATATGCTGACCTTCCAACCAGCAATTGCATTTAAAAGAAAATCCATCCCACAGGAATACATGTTGAGAGTGCAAGAATGTGGCATTATCTGTAAGACTGGAAAACTGTGATTTTTACTAGGGGGTTATTGAGATAGTCAACATCTGTGAAAGGATGTGCTGGTTACATGGAACATACTTCTGTATGTTAAGTGGGTTCACATCCATTTCCACCTGTGTCTACACATTATCCCCTAGTGATGGGTGTGAGGGTTGGGGCCTCTCCCTGGTCGCAGAGGAGCTGGGACAGTCTTCGTTGAGAGGCAGTGGAGCTGGAGCAGCAGAGGGGAGGGGGCCTCACCCGTGGCTGCCCTAGCTGGGGCGGGAGGCGGATTAGAGAACATTCCGCGGATGCCGCTGCCGGGCCTTCCTCGCCTGCCTGGCGGCAGCCTTTTGAGGCCTCTGGCTGACCCGTCTCCTGGCTCCTCCTCGGAAGGCAGCCCGAAGTTCCTGTCAACGTGCACCTGGCCAGGCCCCTCCTCACGATGCGATGCTCATCTCTGAACGCCTTAGGGGAGGAACGCTGCCAGGTGAGGGAACCCTGCCAGGTGAGGGGTCGGAGGAGGGAGGGGGAGGAACCTCTTCGGGTCACGGGAGGCTGGATAGCATATATCTGTGCGGCCCCTGGGGACAGTGGTCACTGACAGCTCCCTGAACAGCTGTTGGGTGTCCTGGGTGAGGGCACAGGCCAGCACAGCGCGCAGAACTCAACCTTAAGGCCCTAGCAAGAGCAACAGCCTCTCGGGTCCCTCTGCCAGCCCCCAAAGTAGGAGATGCCCTTGCAATCACACTGTGGTCGTGGTTTATTTTTCATCACTGCAGCTCAGGTCCCGACCCCCAGGGCTCATGGAAGCTCCGAACACTGGCGGTGAACGTACCAGGAAGAGGTCAGCGTGGTCAGTCACCAGCCCTCACTAACCCACCATCAGACGCTTTTCTGACTGTAGGAATCTGCCTCCCGTTTTCCCAAGTTCAAAGGCAGATGGCTGATCTGGGTGTGTCTGTCCCTGCTGCTTCTGGCTCCCAGGTCTTGTCGCATTAACCGGGCAGGCAGGGGCTCTGCGCTGTGCTGTCCATTGCTCTGCTCTGATTGAAGGCCCCTGACCCACGGAAGTGCTGCAGGAGCCCTCTGACTGGGGCCCCAGCAGCAGACTTGATTTAGGTGCTGGGCTGGTTGGAGCAGCTCTGGCTCAGCTGGTCGCCAGTACATCGTGCTCTGTACTGACTCAGCTCCTGGCTGACCCACATTTAGGGCCTCTGAGCTCTCAGAGCTTCTCAGCAGATTCTCCCATAACCTCTGTGCTAACCTAAAGTTCAGAGTGCAGGCCTCCACAGTCCTGCTCACACATGGTCCCCTCACCAATAAAAGGATATTTATGAGGTGTCCCCACATGGCAGGTACAAGGAGGACCTACCAGTCTGTGAGCTTGGGTGGCCTGCACTTCTCCCACCTCTTACCTTAGCTCTGAGTTTGAGCCTAATAAAAGCCCTTGCTGCCTCCCAGGCAAGTTCAGAGCTCCCTGCCACCCCCAGACCTGTGCTAGGACTCCCTGCCTCTCCCAAGCTATCCTAGAACTCTCGGCCTCAATCAGGCCAAAAGGTGGAAACAACCTAAGTGCCCATCAATGGATGAATGGATAAACAAAATGTGATATATCCATACAATGGAATATTTCTCAGCCTTAAATAGAGATAAAATTCTGATACATGCTACAGCGTGGAAAGTCCTTGAAAACATTATGCTAAATGAAATAAGCCAGACAAAAAGGACAAATATTGTATTATCCCACTTACATGAAGTTTCTAGAAGAGGCAAATTCATAGACATGAAAGGAGAAGAGAGGTTACCAGGGATTGGAAGGAGGAGGGTAACAGGAAATAATTTAATGTGTACACAGTTTCTATTTGGTGTGATGGAAAAGTTTTGGAAATAAATGGTCGTGATAGTT
Organism: Hyperoodon ampullatus; assembly: GCF_949752795.1. Taxonomy (NCBI): domain Eukaryota; kingdom Metazoa; phylum Chordata; class Mammalia; order Artiodactyla; family Ziphiidae; genus Hyperoodon; species Hyperoodon ampullatus. The sequence goes on from NC_136917.1 coordinate 2,955,113, forward strand.
GCTCAGCATTGTGAATGTGCAACTTAATGCCACTGAATTGTACACTCATAAATTGTTAAAATGATAAATATTACGTTATGTATATTTTATTATAATAAGAAGACATATAAGAAAATTCACTAAAACGTTATTTGTAGTAGTGAAATATTAAGCTAAATATCAATCAATAAACTATGAAAAAACATGCAGTGGGACATTGAACATTAAAGAGGAAGGAAAGCTAAAAACATTTGCCATCTCTGATGACATTTATGGCTCAACATTCTTTATACCCCAACATGTCATGATTTCTGTTATTATTGGCACTTCAGTCCTAATAATAATTTTTTCCAATTTTATGGATTAATTTAGTTCTTGAAATTAAGCACAAGTTTTTACACTTCAGGTTAATCTTTTCCCCCTATATGTTTATGAACCAAAAACAAAGTCAAAACTCATTTTATGTATTGTTTGCACACATGTAGGTAACATGCAGGTTTGGGTAATGGCATGACGGATTATTTTTTACTCTGAAGTCCAACCAAATCCTATTATAATCTCATGAATAGTATGAGCTTTAACTTACGCCACTTTATGAGCTTTAAATATTTTGGAAATTTTAAAATTACCCTTTTTACTTACTTTTTTACTTTCTTGCTTTCTGATAATATAGGCATTTTAAAAGTGCTTCTTTGGGAAAGATATTTGTTTCTTTTCTTAACTTTTTATTGTGAAATGATTATAGATTTATAGGAAGCTGCAGTTATAGTACAAAGTGACCCAGGTAACTTTCATCCAAGACTGACATCTTTTACAAGTGTATCATAATGTCAAAACCAGAAAATTGACATTGATATAATACAGGGAACTAGACTACAGACCTTAGTCAATTTTCACCTTTTTAAAAACCTACGTTCATGTGTGTGTGCATGCATGTGTCCATGTGTCTAGTTCCTTGCAATTGGATCTCATTAATAACCACCATCAAGGTATAGAACTGCTCCGTCACCACAGAGGAGCTCTAATACTGCCCCTTCAGACTTACACCGCCCCGAAAATCCACTTCTCCATAAAGCAACATCAAAAGTTGTCAAAACCAACTTTCTCAGTACTCTGGAAACTAATCAAAAGTTTGCCACAACCCAAGGAGCATTTAATAAAGAAAAATATATAAAAAGGGTTATATACCATGACGAGGTGTGATTTATATCACATTTAAGAAAACATTGGCTAACCCAAAGTCATGAAGATTTACTCTTATGTTCTAATCTAAAAGTTTTAGCTCTTACATTTAGGTTTTTATGATCATTTTGGGCTAATTTTTATGTGTAATATCCTTATGCCAACACCACACTGTCTTTGTGTAATTTTGCAGCTTTAAAATCAGGAAGGACTTCCGGGTAAGATGGCGGAAGAGTAAGACGCGGAGATCACCTTCCTCCCCACGGATACACCAGAAATACAGCTACACGTGGAACAACTCCTACAGAACACCTACTGAACGCTGGCAGAAGACCCCAGATCTCCCAAAAGGCAAGAAACTCCCCACATACCTGGGTAGGGCAAAGCGGAGAGATTCCCGCACAGAGGAGCGGTGCCGAGCGGCACTCACCAGCCCGAGAGGCTTGTCTGCTCGCCCGCCGGGGCAGGCGGCGCTGGAAGCTGAGGCTCGGGCTTCGGCCAGAGCGCAGGGAGAGGACTGGGGCTGGCGGCGAGAACTCAGCCTGAAGGGGGCTAATGTGCCACAGCTAGACGGAAGGGAATCCGGGAAAACTCTGGAGCTGCCGAAGAGGCAAGAGACTTTTTCTTCCCTCTTGGTTTCCTGGTGCGCGAGGAGAGGGGATTAAGAGCGCTGCTTAAAGGGGCTCCACAGACGGGCGCGAGTCGCGACTGAAAGCGCGGACCCCAGTGACGGGCGTGGGACGCTGGGGCTGCTGCTGCCGCCGCCAAGAAGCCTGTGTGCGAGCGCAGGTCACTGTCCACGCCGCCCTTCCGGGAGCCTGTGCAGCCCGCCACTGCCGGGGTCCCGGGATCCAGGGGCGGCTATCCTGGGAGAACGCACGGCGCGCCTCGGGCTGGTGCAACGTCACGCCGACCTCTGTCGCTGCAGGCTCGCCCCGCACTCCGTGCCCCTCCCTCCCGCCCGGCCTGAGTGAGCCAGAGTCCCCAAAGAGGCTGCTCCTTTAACCCTGTCCTGTCTGAGCGAAAAACAGACGCCCTCCGGCGACCTACACGCAGAGGCGGGGCCAAATCCAAAGCTGAGACCCAGGAGCTGTGAGAACAAAGAAGAGAAAGGGAAACCTCCCCCAGCAGCCTCAGAAGCAGCGGATTAAAGCTCCACAATCAACTTGATGTACCCTGCATCTGTGGAATACATGAATAGACAACAAATCATCCCAAATTGAGGAGCCAGGAGTCAGTGCTGTGCCTCTGAAGTGGGAGAGCCAACTTCAGGACACTGGTCAACAAGAGACCTCCCAGCTCCACATCATATCAAACGGCGAAAATCTTCCAGAGATCTCCATCTCAACACCAGCACCCAGCTTCACTCAACGACCAGCAAGCTACAGTGCTGGACACCCTATGCCAAACAACTAGCAAGACAGGAACACAACGCCACCCATTAGCAGAGAGGTGGTCTAAAATGATAAAAAGTCCGCAGACACCCCAAAACACACCACCAGACGTGGACCTGCCCACCAGAAAGACAAGATCCAGCCTCATCCACCAGAACACAGGCACTAGTCCCCTCCACCAGGAAGCCTACACAACCCACTAAACCAACCTTAGCCACTGGGGACAGACACCAAAAACAACGGGAACTACGAACCTGCAGCCTGCAAAAAGGAGACCCCAAACACAGTAACATAAGCAAAATGAGAAGACAGAAAAACACACAGCAGGAGAAGGAGCAAGATAAAAACCCACCAGACCTAACAAATGAAGAGGTAATAGGCAGTCTACCTGAAAAAGAATTCAGAATAATGATGGTAAAGATGATCCAAGATTCTATTTCCCAGATCCAAAATCTTGGAAATAGAATAGACAAAATGCAAGAAACAGTTAACAAGGACCTAGAAGAACTAAAGATGAATCAAGCATCGATTAAAAACACAATAAATGAAATAAAAAATACTCTAGATGGGATCAATAGCAGAATAACTGAGGCAGAAGAACGGATAAGTGAGGTGGAAGATAAAATAGTGGAAATAACTGCTGCAGAGCAAAATAAAGAAAAAAGAATGAAAAGAATAGAGGACAGTCTCAGAGACCTCTGGGACAACATTAAACGCACCAACATTCGAATCATAGGGGTTCCAGAAGAAGAAGAGAAAAAGAAAGGGACTGAGAAAATATTTGAAGAGATTATAGTTGAAAACTTCCCTAATATGGGAAAGGAAATAGTGAATCAAGTCCAGGAGGCACAGAGAGTCCCATACAGAATAAATCCAAGGAGAAATACACCAAGACACATATTAATCAAACTGTCAAAAATTAAACACAAAGAAATCATATTAAAAGCAGCAAGGCAAAAACAACAAATAACACACAAGGGAATCCCCATCAGGATAACAGCTGATCTCTCAGCAGAAACTCTACAAGCCAGAAGGGAGTGGCAGGACATAATTAAAATGATGAAGGAGAAAAACCTGCAACCAAGACTACTCTACCCAGCAAGGATCTCATTCAGATTTGATGGAGAAATTAAAACGATTACAGACAAGCAAAAGGGGAGAGAGTACAGCACCACCAAACCAGCTTTACAACAAATGCTAAAGGAACTTCTCTAGGCAAGAAACACAACAGAAGGAAAAGACCTACAATAACAAACCCAAAACAATTAAGAAAAGAAAATGGGAATAGGAACATACATATCGATAATTACCTTAAATGTAAATGGACTAAATGCTCCCACCAAAAGACACAGATTGGCTGAATGGATACAAAAACAAGACCCATATATATGCTGTCTACAAGAGACCCACTTCAGACCTAGAGACACATACAGACTGAAAGTAAGGGGATGGAAAAAGATATTCCATGCAAATGGAAACCAAAAGAAAGCTGGGGTAGCAATTCTCATATCAAACAAAATAGACTTTAAAATAAAGACTACTAGAAGAGACAAAGAAGGACACTACATAATGATCAAGGGGTCGATCCAAGAAGAAGATATAACAATTGTAAATATTTATGCACCAAACATAGGAGCACCTCAATACATAAGGCAAATACTAACAGCCATAAAAGGAGAAATCGACAGTAACACAATCATAGTAGGGGACTTTAACACCCCACTTTCACCAATGGACAGATCATCCAAAATGAAAATAAATAAGGAAACACAAGCTTTAAATGATACATTAAACAAGATGGACTTAATTAATATTTATAGGACATTCCATCCAAAAACAACAGAATACACATTTTTCTCAAATGCTCATGGAACATTCTCCAGGATAGATCATATCTTGGGTCACAAATCAAGCCTTGGTAAATTTAAGAAAATTGAAATTGTATCAGGTATCTTTTCCGACCACAATGCTATGAGACTAGATATCAATTACAGGAAAAGAGCTGTAAAAAATACAAACACATGGAGACTAAACAATACACTACTTAATAACGAAGTGATCACTGAAGAAATCAAAGAGGAAATTAAAAAATACCTAGAAACAAATGACAATGGAGACACGACGACCCAAAACCTATGGGATGCAGCAAAAGCAGTTCTAAGAGGGAAGTTTATAGCAATACAATCCCACCTTAAGAAACAGGAAACATCTCGAATAAACAACCTAACCTTGCACCTAAAGCAATTAGAGAAAGAAGAACAAAAACATCCCAAAGTTAGCAGAAGGAAAGAAATCATAAAAATCAGATCGGAAATAAATGAAAAAGAAATGAAGGAAACGATAGGAAAGATCAATAAAACTAAAAGCTGGTTCTTTGAGAAGATAAACAAAATTGATAAACCATTAGCCAGACTCATCAAGAAAAAAAGGGAGAAGACTCAAATCAATAGAATTAGAAATGAAAAAGGAGAAGTAACAACTGACACTGCAGAAATACAAAAGATTATGAGAGATTACTATAAGCAACTCTATGCCAATAAAATGGACAACCTGGAAGAAATGGACAAATTCTTAGAAATGCACAACCTGCCAAGACTGAATCAGGAAGAAATAGAAAATATGAACAGACCAATCACAAGCACTGAAATTGAAACTGTGATTAAAAATCTTCCAACAAACAAAAGCCCAGGACCAGATGGCTTCACAGGCGAATTCTATCAAGCATTTAGAGAAGAGCTAACACCCATCCTTCTCAAACTCTTCCAAAGTATAGCAGAGGGAGGAACACTCCCAAACTCATTCTACGAGGCCACCATCACCTTGATACCAAAACCAGACAAAGATGTCACAAAGAAAGAAAACTACAGGCCAATATCACTGATGAACATAGATGCAAAACTCCTCAACAAAATACTAGCAAACAGAATCCAACAGCACATTAAAAGTATCATACACCATGATCAAGTGGGGTTTATTCCAGGAATGCAAGGATTCTTCAATATACGCAAATCAATCAACGTGATACACCATATTAACAAATTGAAGGAGAAAAACCACATGATCATCTCAATAGATGCAGAGAAAGCTTTCGACAAAATTCAACACCCATTTATGATAAAAACCCTGCAGAAAGTAGGCATATAGGGAACTTTCCTCAACATAATAAAGGCCATATACGACAAACCCACAGCCAGCATCGTCCTCAATGGTGAAAAACTGAAACCATTTCCTCTAAGATCAGGAACAAGACAAGGTTGCCCACTCTCACCACTCTTATTCAACCTAGTTTTGGAAGTTTTAGCCACAGCAATCAGAGAAGAAAAGGAAATAAAAGGAATCCAAATCGGAAAAGAAGAAGTAAAGCTGTCACTGTTTGCAGATGACATGATACTATACATAGAGAATCCTAAAGATGCTACCAGAAAACTACTAGAGCTAATCAATGAATTTGGTAAAGTAGCTGGATACAAAATTAATGCACAGAAATCTCTGGCATTCCTATATAATAATGATGAAAAATCTGAAAGTGAAATCAAGGAAACACTCCCATTTACCATTGCAACAAAAAGAATAAAATATCTAGGAATAAACCTACCTAAGGAGACAAAAGACCTGTATGCAGAAAATTATAAGACACTGATGAAAGAAATTAAAGATGATACAAATAGATGGAGAGATGTACCATGTTCTTGGATTGGAAGAATCAACATTGTGAAAATGACTCTACTACCCAAAGCAATCTACAGATTCAATGCAATCCCTATCAAACTACCACTGGCATTTTTCACAGAACTAGAGCAAAAAATTTCACAATTTGTATGGAAACACAAAAGACCCCGAATAGCCAAAGCAATCTTGAGAACGAAAAACGGAGCTGGAGAAATCAGGCTCCCTGACTTCAGACTATACTACAAAGCTACAGTAATCAAGACAGTATGGTACTGGCACAAAAACAGAAAGATAAATCAATGGAACAGGATAGAAAGCCCAGAGATAAACCCACGGACATATGGTCACCTTATCTTTGATAAAGGAGGCAGGAATGTACAGTGGAGAAAGGACAGTCTCTTCAATAAGTGGTGCTGGGAAAACTGGAAAGGGACATGTAAAAGTATGAGATTAGATCACTCCCTAACACCATACACAAAAATAAGCTCAAAATGGATTAAAGACCTAAATGTAAGGCCAGACACTATCAAACTCTTAGAGGAAAACATAGGCAGAACACTCTATGACATAAATCACAGCAAGATCCTTTTTGACCCACCTCCTAGAGAAATGGAAATAAAGACAAAAATAAACACATGGGACCTAATGAAACTTCAAAGCTTTTGCACAGCAAAGGAAAGCATAAACAAGACCAAAAGACAACCCTCAGAATGGGAGAAAATATTTGCAAATGAAGCAACTGACAAAGGATTAATCTCCAAAATTTATAAGCAGCTCATGCAGCTCAATAACAAAAAAACAAACAACCCAATCCAAAAATGGGCAGAAGACCTAAATAGACATTTCTCCACAGAAGATATACAGACTGCCAACAAACACATGAAAGGATGCTCAACATCTTTACTCATTAGAGAAATGCAAATCAAAACTACAATGAGATATCATCTCACACCAGTCAGAATGGCCATCATCAAAAAATCTAGAAACAATAAATGCTGGAGAGGGTGTGCGAACAAGGGAACACTCTTGCACTGCTGGTGGGAATGTGAATTGGTACAGCCACTATGGAGAACAGTATGGAGGTTCCTTAAAAAACTAAAAATAGAACTACCATAGGACCCAGCAATCCCACTACTGGGCATATACCCTGAGAAAACCATAATTCAAAAAGAGACATGTACCAAAATGTTCATTGCAGCCCTATTTACAATAGCCCGGAGATGGAAACAACCTAAGTGTCCATCATCGGATGAATGGGTAAAGAAGATGTGGCACATATATACAATGGAATATTACTCAGCCATAAAAAGAAATGAAATTGAGCTATTTGTAATGAGGTGGATGGACCTAGAGTCTGTCATACAGAGTGAAGTAAGTCAGAAAGAGAAAGACAAAAACTGTATGCTGACACATATATATGGAATTTAAGAAAAAAAAATGTCATGAAGAACATAGGGGTATGATAGGAATAAAGACACAGACCTACTAGAGAATGGACTTGAGGATATGGGGAGGGGGAAGGGTAAGCTGTGACAAAGTGAAAGAGCGGCATGGACATATATACACTACCAAACGTAAGGTAGATAGCTAGTGGGAAGCAGCCGCATAGCACAGGGAGATCAGCTCGGTGCTTTGTGACCGCCTGGAGGGGTGGGATAGGGAGGGTGGGAGGGAGATGCAAAAGGGAGGGGATATGGGAACATATGTATATGTATAACTGATTAAATTTGTTATAAAGCAAAAAATTAAAAAAAAAATCAGGAAGTATGTGTCTTCCAACTTTGGGGTTTTTTTTTTTTCAAAATTGTTTTGGAAATTCTGAATCCTTGAATTTTCATATAAATTTTAGGATCAGTTTGTTGAATTATGAAAAAAATAGGCAGCTGGAATTGTGATAGGAATTTTATTGACTCTGTAGATCAATCCGGGGAACATTGCCATCTTAACAATATTAAGTCTTCTGATCCATGAACATTGAATGTCTTTCTGTTTATTTAGATATTCTTTAAACTCTTTCTAGAAGGCTTTATGGTTTTCAGTGTACATAGCTTCCACTTCTTCTATTTAAGTATTTTATTCTTTTTGATGCTATTGTAAATGGAATTGTTTTATTAATTTCATTTCAATTGTTCAGTACTTCTTATTTTCCAATCTAGATACTTTTTCTTTTCTTGTCAAATTTCCTTGGCTCCAGCAAAATGCTGAATAGAAGTGGTGAGAACAGACATCTTTGTCTTGTTCCTCATCTTATGGAGAAAGCATCCAGTCATTCACCATTAAGTATGATGTTAGCTGTGGAGGTTTTGCAGACACTCTTGATCACAGTAAGGAAGTCCTTTATATTCCCAGTTTGTTGAGTGTTTTATTGTGAAAGGGTGTTGAATTTTTTCAAATGCTTTTTCTGCATCTATTGAGATTATCAATAGATAATGTAGATATGTAGACTTTGTTCTTAATCTGTTTATGTGGTTTATTACATTAATTGATTTTGGGGTGTTAATCCAACCTTGCATTTCTGGCATAAATCCCACTTAGTCATGGTGTATAATTCCTTTCATTTGTTGCTAGATTCAGTTTGATAGTATTTTACTGAGAATATTTATGTCTACATTATATGAGATAATAGTCTGTAGTTTTCTTGTGATGGTGTTGTCTTTGGATCAGGGAAACACTGGCCTCAGAGAATGAGTTGAGAAGTGTTCCCTCCTCTTCTATTTTTGGAGAAGTTTGTGAATGAATGATATTAATTCTTTAAATTATTGGTAGAATTCACCATTGAAGTCATCTAGTCCAAGGCTTTTCTTTGTGGAAAGTCTTAAAAATTACTAATCTAATCTTTGTAATAGCTCTATTCAGATACTCTCTTTCTACTTGAGTCTAGGTTGTTTGTGCCTTTTTAGGAACTTCTCCATTTCATCTAAATTATCTCATTTGTTGGCATACAATTGTTCATAGTATTCCATCATAAAACTTTTTGTTTGTTTGTTTTTGGTAAATCATTCCTGATTATAGTAATTTGAGTCCTTTTTTTTCGTTGTCAGTCTAATTAAGATGTTGATCAATTTTGTTGTTCTTTACAAAGAAAAATTTTGGGTTTTGTTGATTTTCTCTATTTTGTATTCTATTTTTTTATTTCATTGATTCACTCTAATCTTTATCAACTCCTTCCTTTTCTTTGCTTTGGGTTTAGTTTCTGCTCCTTCTTATTACTTAAGGTCGTTATTGATTTGAGAACTTTCTTTTTTTCATGTAGGCATTTGAAGCTATAAAGTTACTCTTAAGACTTGCTTTAGGTACATCTGATGTTTTGATGTGTTATGATGCTGTGCTTTATTTTCATTTATCTAATAGTATTTTCTAACTTACCTTGTCATATTTTCTTTGACCCATTGGTTATTTAGAGGTGTGTTATTTACTTCCCATATATTCATGAATTTCTCAGATTTTATTCTATTATTCATTTCAGACAATTCCATTTTGGCTAAAGGACATAAGTGGTATGATTTTAATCCTTTAAATTTATTGAGGTTATTTTTTTTTGACCTCGCATGCAGTCTATTCTAGAGAACATCCCATGTGTTCCAGAGAAGAATTCGTATCTTGCTGCTGTTGGGTTAAGCATTCCATAGATCTGAGGTATAGTTGGTTTATCGTATTGTTCCAGTATTGTTCATCATTGTTTATCTTCAACTTTTGTTTTATCTATTATTGAAATGTGTTGTTAAAGTATTCATTTTGCCATTGTTTAATTGTCTATTTCTCCCTTCAATTCTGTCAATTCTTGCTGCATGAATTTTGGACTCTGTTTTAGATGCATATATGTTTATAATTATGGTATCTTCATGATGAATTGACCCTTTTATAATTTTTTAAATCTTTATTGGAGTATAATTGATTTACAATGTTGTGTTATTTTCTGCTGTACAACAAAGTGGATCAGCTATATGTACACATATATCCTCATATGCCTTCGCTCTTGAGTCTCCCTCCCACCCTCCCTATCCCACCCCTCTAGGTCATCACAAAGCATCGAGCTGATCTCTAGCAGCTTCCCACTAGCCATCCATTTTACATTTGGTAGTGTATATACGTCAGTGCTACTCTCTCACTTAGTCCCAGCTTCCCCTTCCCCCACTGTGTCCTCAAGTCCGTTCTCTATATCTGCGACTTTATTCCTGCTCTGCCACTAGGTTCATCAGTACCATTTTTTTAGATTCCATATATGTGCATTAGCACCCGGTATTTGTTTTCCTCTTTCTGACTTACTTCACTCTGTATGACAGACTCTAGGTCCATCCACCTCATTACAAATAACTCAATTTCGTTCCTTTTTATGGCTGAGTAATATTCCATTGTATATATGTGCCATATCTTATTTATCCATTCATCTGTTGATGGACACTTAGGTTGCTTCCATGTCCTGGCTATTTTGTAAGTAGAGCTGCAATGAACATTGTGGTACATGTATCTTTTTTTTTTAACATCTTTATTGGAGTATAATTGCTTTACAATGGTGTGTTAGTTTGTGCTTTATAACAAAGGGACTCAGCTATACATATACATATATCCCCATATCTCCTCCCTCTTGCCTCTCCCTCCCACCCTCCCTATCCCACCCCTTAAGGTGGTCACAAAGCAGCGAGCTGATCTCCCTGTGCTATGTGGCTGCTTCCCACTAGCTATCTATTTTACATTTGGTAGTGTATATATGTCCATGCCACTCCCTGATTTCGTCCTAGCTTACCCTTCCCCCTCCCTGTGTCATCAAGTCCATTCTCTACATCTGCATCTTTATTTCTGTCCTGCCCCTAGGCTCTTCAGACAATTTTCTTTTTTTTTTTAGGTTCCATATATATGTGTTAGCATATGGTATTTGTTTTTCTCTTTCTGACTTACTTCACTCTGTATGACAGACTCTAGGTCCATCCACCTAACTACAAATAACTCAATTTCGTTTCTTTATATGGCTGAGTAATATTCCATTGTATATATGTGCCACATCTTCTTTATCCATTCATCTGTTGATGGACACTTGGGTTGCTTCTATGTCCTGGCTATTTTAAGTACAACTGCAATGAACATTGTGGTACATGACTCCTTTTGAGTTATGGTTTTCTAAGGGTATATGTCCAGTAGTGGGATTGCTGAGTCATCTGGTAGTTCTATTTTTAGTTTTTTAAGGAACCTCCATACTGTTCTCCATAGTGGCTGTATCAATTTACATTCCCAACAACAGTGCAGGAGGGTTCCCTTTTCTCCACACCCTCTCCAGCATTTATTGTTTGTAAATTTTTTGATGATGGCCATTCTGACAGGTGTGAGATGATATCTCATTGTAGTTTTGATTTGCATTTCTCTAATGTTTAATGATGTTGAGCATTCTTTCATGTGTTTGTTGGCAATCTGTATATCTTCTTTGGAGAAATGTCTCTTTAGGTCTTCTGCCCATTTTTGGATTGGTTTGTTTCTTTTTTTGATATTGAGGTGCTTGTAAATTTTGGAGATTAAACCTTTGTCAGTTGCTTCATTTGCAAATATTTTATCCCATTCTGAGGGTTGTTTTTTTGTCTTATTTATAGTTTCCTTTGCTGTGCAAAAGCTTTTAAGTTTCATTAGGTCCCATTTGTTTATTTTTGTTTTTATTTCCATTTCTCTAGGAGGTGGGTCAAAAAGGATCTTGCTGTGATTTATGTCATAGAGTGTTCTGCCTATATTTTCCTGTAAGAGTTTTATAGTGTCTGGCCTTACATTTAGGTCTTTGATCCATTTTGAGTTTATTTTTGTGTATGGTGTTAGGAAGTATTCTAATTTCATTCTTTTACATGTAGCTGTACAGTTTCCCCAGCATCACTTATTGAAGAGTCTATCTTTTCTTCGTTGTATACTCTTGTCTCCTTTGTCAAAAATAAGGTGACCATATGTGTGTGGGTTTATCTCTGGGCTTTCTATCCTGCTCCATTGATCTATATTTCTATTTTTGTGCCAGTACCATACTGTCTTGATTACTGTAGCTTTGTAGTATAGTCTGAAGTCAGGGAGCCTGATTCCTCCAGCTCCCTTTTTCTTTCTCAAGATTGCTTTGGCTATTCGAGGTCTTTTGTGTTTCCATACAAATTTTAAAATTGTTTGTTCTAGTTCTGTGAAAAATGCCATTGGTAATTTGATAGGGATTGCATTGAATCTGTAGATTGCTTTGGGTAGTATAGTCATTTTCACAGTGTTGATTCTTCCAATCCAAGAACATGGTATATCTTTCCATCTGTTTGTACTTCTGTAATTTTTAATTGTCCTTCTTTATCTCTAGTAATATTTTTGTTTTAACATCCAATTTGTCTGGTATTGGTATAGCTACTCCAGTTCTTCCGTGGTTTTCATGGTATATTTTTTTACATCCTTTTTCTTTTGGCCTATTTGTATCTTTGTGTCATTTGTGGACAACGAATAGTAGGATCTTTTTTTTATTTTGTTTTATGCAGTCTCATATTTTCTACATTTTGATTGGATATTTTAATCCATTCATAGTTAATGTTATTGTTGCATACATGTCTACCTTTTGCTTTTTGTTTTCTATATGTCTCATACCCATTTTGTTCTTCTGTTTCCGCTTACTGCTTTCTCTTGCATTATTTTAACATTTTCTGGTGTAACATTTTAATTAATTTAATAATATTTAACTGTATTTTTTGTGTGATTTTCTTAGTGATTGCTAAGGCTTACAATACAGCCATACCTTGAAGATATTGCAGATTTGGTTCTACACCACTGCAATTAAACAAATACTGCAATAAAGCAAGTCACATAAAATTTTTTTGTTTCCTAGTGTGTATGAAAGGTATATTTACACTATACTGTAGTCTGTTAAGTGTGCAATAGCATTATGTCTAAAAATACGATGTACAGACCTTAATTTAAAAATATTTTATTGCTAAAACATAATAAGCATCACCTGAGCCTTCAGCAAGTCATAATCTTTTTGCTGGTGAAGGGGTTGAAATATTGCAAAAATTACCATGACACAGAGACGTGAAATGAGCAAATGCTGCTGGAAAAATGGCACCAAAAGGTTTGCTTGATACAGGGTGGCTGCAAACCTTCAATTTGTAAAAAGTGCAGTACCTGCAATACATAATAAAGTGAAGCACAGTAAAATGAGATATGCCTGAATAAATCTTAACTTATCAAAATTGACTCCAGATTTATATTAACTTAAATCAAGGATATGTAGAAACTTTACTCCTTTATAGTTTTACTTTTCCCCCTTTTGTTGTATTACTATACATATTTTACATATATGTGTGTGTGTTACAAACCCAATAATACATTGCTATAATTATTAATTTACCTAATTTTATGTCTCTTTAAAGAATCTGAGGGAAGAAAGAAGAACAAGCATACAGTTATAGAGTTTATGTTAACTTTCTCATTTGCCATCTCTATCTTTATGTCTTCCTGTGAATTTGTGTTGCCATCTAATGTGATTTCCTTACCCAACCACCACCTTTGTGCTCTTATTATCATTATCAAATGTATTACATTTCTATGTTAATGACCCCAAAATACAATTATATACATATAGCTTTATGAAATTTCTCTTAAAATAAGTTAAAGGAAGGGAAGAGAGGGTGTATACATTATACTGTTTTTTGTAATTACCTATATAATTACCTTTACCAGAGCTCTTCATTTTTTCATGTGGATTCAAATTGCCATCTGTGGTCACTTGCTTCCAGCCCAAAGAATTTCTTTAATAAATCTTGTGAAGCAAGTCTGCAAGCAGCAAATTCTCTTATCTGGGAATGTTTTTACTATGCCTTCATTTTTTGAAGATAGTTTTACTATATAAGATTCTTAGTTGATGTGTTTTGCTTTCAGCATTTTGAATATGTTATCCACTGCCGTCTGGTTACCATTGTTTCTGATGAGAAGTCTGTTGTTAATATTTTGGAGTTCCCTTTTGATGATTCATTTTTCTTTTTCTGGTTTCAAGATTTTTCTCTTTGTCTTTGTCTTTCAATATTTCGACTATGATGTGTCTGGGTGTGTATCTCTTTGCATTTCTTCTACTTGAAGTTCTTGAGCTTCTTGGATGTTGTGTTAGCTTCCTATTGCTGCTGTAACAAATTACCACAGATTTAGGGCTTAAAACAACATAAATTTATTCTCTTATTGTTCTGGATGTCAGAAGTCTGAAATGAGTCTTACAGGGCTAAAATCAAGATACCATCAGGGCTAGTTCCTTCTGGAGGCTCCTGGGAAGAATCTGTTCCCTGTCTCCTCTAACTTCTGGAGGCTACAGATATTCCCTGGTTTATGGCCACAGTAATCCAATCTCTTGCTATTGTCATGTCTCCTACTACTCACTCTGACTCTCCTGCCTCCCTCTTATAAAGACCCTTGTCATTACATTGGGCCCACCCAAATAATCCAGGATAAATCTCCCTTTCTCAAGATCTTTAATTTAATCATTTCTGCAAAGTCTCTTTGCCATACAAGATAATGTTCTCTGAGAATTAGGGTGAGGACATATTTGGGGAGGCCATTCTTCAGCTTACAAGTGATGTGTCAGTTACTATTTTTCACCTAATGTGGAAAATGTTCATCAATGATTTCTTCTAACATTTGTTCTGTTCCTTCCTCCTTACCTACTGGTATCCATGTTATGCATATGTTGCCCTTAATGGTGTCTAACATTTCTTGGAGGCTCTGTAAGTTTTTCTTCACTCTTTTTTCTTTATTCCTTCAGATTGCACATCTCTCTTCAAGACTGATGATTATTCTTCTACTTCAAATCTACTGTTGACTTCTCTAGTAAATTTTTCTTTTTGATTATTGTTCCTTTTAGCTCCATAACTTTGATTCCTTTTCATGATTTTTATCTCTATTGATATTATCTGTTTGGCCAGACATTGTCATCAGTTCTTTGAACATATAATAGCTGCCTTGACATCTTTGTTTACCAGAATGTTAGTGGCATAAATATACAGGCCCTTTCACAGGCAGTTTCTATCACCTGTTTCTTTTTCTTGTGTATCAGTCACACTTTACTGTATACTTATATAGATTTTGTTAAAACAGGACATTTCAGATAATATATTGTAGTTACTTTGAATACTGACCCCACCCCCCGAAATGGGGCTTGTTGTACTGTTTGCTTGTTCACTTGTTTAGAGACCTGGCTGGTCTAGTTCAGTGAAATCTATTTCCCCTGCAATGTAGCCTCTGGTGTTGCTCCATGGAGTTAAGAGTCTTGGGAATGTGTGCAGTCTCCTTGTCCACCAGGATGACTGTGGTTTTAGCTGGCTCCCTTTGTCTCTGTCTCCAGTCTCCCCATCAAGTTTTTGGCTGGTCTGCCTCTACTGGTATCACACCCAGCTGTTAGCCTCCACTAACTGCTAGCTGACTCCTCCAATGTTTATAACAACCCTGTGACATAAATTGCCCCACAGTCTGATCCAGTTAAAGTCAAGCTCCTTGGTAGGGGCAAGGGTGTTGCCAGTCTTTGAGGCTTGCTCCACCCATCCCCTAGGAAGAACTTTTGTGCTATGGAATAGGAGTTGTGTGTAGGGGTGGTGCGCAGGAGCAGGTATTGCTTTCCAGTTCCTGACACTGCCCACTATGGAGCTTCCACAGCTCAGAGCCAGGGAGGAGGGGATCTGCATATGTTCACTGGCTGTTGAATCTACCCAGAATAGTTCTTCTGCCCCAAGAAGCTGGTGGAGATGGGAGTTGCAACTCTGCTGCTAAGACCACCAAAATAGCTTCCCCAGTACACAAAGCTGTTTTGGAAAGAGTTTCTGCACTCTTCACCAGGCACCCACTCAGATCATCCCTACATGGTGGAAAGTGAGGGTGGGAAGATGGATGTTGCCTGGCTGCCACCACCCACTCAAGATAAGCCTTCTGTAGCATTGAGCAATGGAAGATAACATCTGCTGATGTTCACTGGCTGCCAGACCCATCCTGAATAGTTCTTCTATACCATGGAACTTGAAGAGATGGTAAATGCAACCTGGCTGCCTACCAAACTGAAACAGCAAGACAGAGATGTGAGGGAATGGATGCAGTCCCTAGCTCAAATGCCAGTCTCCCATTTACTGAGTTTCCATAGATTTTTTAAAATAAATATTTCTCAATTTGTTGTAATCCCTTTGATCAATATCTAGTCTTTAAATGTTTATATCTGCAAATTTTGGCCAGGCTAATAGATGTCTCTCCAGGGGAGAGGTTTCCTTAGGCTCCTCACACCACCATTCTGGAAATCTTACCACATTCTTTTTATTGCTGAGTAGTATTCTTTTGTAGGGATGTACTAGAATTTGTACAATCATTCACCCATTGAAGGACATTTAGATTATTTCCAGTTTTTTGCTATTATGAGTAAAGCTGCTATAGACATTCACATATAGAGTTTTGTGTGAACAAAAATGCTCATTTCTCTGGAATACATGTGCAAGAGTGCAATTTCTGGCTTGTATGGTAAGTGCCTGTTTAATTTGGGAAGAAACTGCCAAACTATTTGCCAGAGAGCCTGTGCCATTTTACATTCTCACCAGCAATCTTTGAGAGGCCTAGATTCTCAAGATCCTCACCAACATTTGGTATTGTCACTATTTTTTAAATTTTTACCTGCTATATTAAGTGTGTAGTGATGTCTTATTCCCCTAATAGCTAATGATGTTGAACATCTTTTCATTTGCTATTTACCATCAATTTTACCATCCCTTTGATAAAATGTCTATTCATGTCTTTTGCCCATTTATAATCAGATTGTTTGTTTACTGTTGAGTTTTGAGAGTTCTTCATATAGTCTAGGTGTGAGTCTTGTGTCAGATATATAATTTGTAAATGTTTTCTCCAAGTCTTTATTTTGTCTCTTTATCCTCTTGGCATGGTATATCATAGAGCAAAAGCTTTTAATTTTGAGTATGTATAATTTATTAATTTTTCCTTTTATGGATCATACTTTTGGTATCTCATCTACGAACTGTTCACCGAGCTTTAGGCCCTGGAGATTTTTCTCCTAAATTTTTTTAGCTTTTAAAATTTATTCATAAACCCGTGGTCAATTTTGAAATAATTTTTTATGAAGTATAGAGTTTGGTTTACATTTTTTTTACCTTATGTATGTCTAATTGCTCCAGCATCATTCGTTGAAAGACTATACTTACCCATATTTAATTTGTCAGAAATTAGTTGGGCTTATTTCATTGGTATATTTCTGTTTGTCTATTTTATTCTAGTGATCTATGTGTCTTCCCTCCACTAATATCACACTGTCTTGATTATTGCAGATATTGTAGTAAGCCTTAACATTGGATAGAGTAATTCCTCTCACTTTATTCTTCTTTAAAAATTTTTTTTAGGTATGCAAAAGAGCCATTGCCTTTCCATATAAATTTTAGAAGAAGCTTATTTAGGTCTACAAAAATTTTTTTTCTGGTATTTTGATAGGAATGGTGTTAAATCTATAAATCATGTCCAAAATAATCCCTGGGGCTTAGGTTTTATGGATTTTACCCCCATGATTATTTATGTTATATGGCACAGTTGACCTTAAGATAGGAAGATTATCCTGAGTCTGACCTAATCACATGAACCCTTGAAAAGCAGAGAGCTTTTCCCAGCTGATAGCAGAAGGAAAAGTCAGAGAGATGCAAAACACAAGAAGGATTTGATGCACTGCAGCTGACTTGAAGATGGAGGACCCATATGATGAGGAATGTCGGTGACCTCTAGGAGCTGGAAGTAGCCCCTGGTCGACAGCCAGCAGGTAAACAAGGACCTCAGTTATACAGATTCAAGAAATGGAATACTGCTAACAAGAATAAGCTTGAAAGTGAATTTTTGCCCAGAGCCTCCACATGAGAACTCAGTCTGGCTGACAAGTTGATTTTGGCTTTGTGCAGAGAATTCACCCATAGCATTCTGAACTTCTGACCTAGTGAAACTGAGAAAATGTATATATGCTTTTATTTAAGCTGATAGGTTTGTGATAATTTGTTATGCACCAATAGAAAACTAATGCAGATTTTGGTACCAAGCATGAGCTGGTGCCTTAATAAGTACCTAAATGTGGGGTGGGTTTGAAATCTGGCAGTGGGTGGTGGCTGGAAATATTTTGTAGAGTATAATGGGAAAAGACTAGATTGTATAGAAGAAAAATATAGGAGCAAAGTGGATGTTGAGAATGCTGCAGGTGACTGGAAGAAGGAGGATCCTTGTTATGTAGTGGAAGAATGCTTAGCAAAAATTGTTTCCAAACTTCAAGAGGAGGCCTGGTTTCTACTTATTGCTACAGGAAAAATGCAAAAAGAGAGATAAATTGAGGGAAGATCTGTTAAACAAAAAGACACCAGGGCTTGATGATTTTGAAAATTCTCATCCATGCTGTTGCTTTTATCAGTAGTTTTCCCTTTACATTGCACAGTAGTATTCTGTCATATCAGTGTACCACAGTTTGTTCATGTATCTGTCAGTTATAGGACATTTGGATTGTTTACTCTTTTGGCAATTATGAATAAAGCTATAAACATTTATGTACAGGTTTTGAACAAACACAAGCTTCCATATCCTTTGCATAGATAACTAGATGTGGGGTTGCTGGGTCATATGGCAAATGCACATCTAACTTTACAGAAGACTATCAACTGATTTCAAAGTGACAGTACCATTTTGCATTCCCACCAACAATGGTTCAGAGTTCCAGTTGCTCCACATCCTTGCCAGCACTTGGTAATATCAATGGTGTTGTATATATAGCAGTATCACATTGTTGTTTTAATATGCATTTTCCTAATAACTAATGATGTTGAGTATCTTTTCACATGCTTAATTGCTATACATATATTTGATGAAGTGTCTTGAAATATTTTGCCAATATTTTTGTTATTTTCTTATATTAAGTTTTGAGAGTTTTATATATTCTGGATATGTCACCTATCAGACATGTGTTTTGCAATTACCCCTACCCTCATGGATCATCTTTTCATCATTTTGCCAATTTCTACAAAAAAAAAGCTTGCTGGGATTTTTATGAAGATTGTGTTGAATCTATAGGTCAATTTAGGGGAAGCAGCTATTCTTAAGCAATCCTTAATCTTCTAGTCCATGAATGTAGTATATCTCTACATTTATTTAGGTCTTCTTTGACTTCCTTTATTATACACATCATTCAGCATTTAGATATTACACACTTTTCTATATTTATACCTATGTACCTTATGGTTTTTAGTTACTATTACAAGTAGTATTTTTAAAACTTTCAGTTTCCAATTGCTCATTGCTATTATGTAGAAATACAGCTGATACTTGTGTACTGACCTTGTATCCTGCAACCTTGCAAACTCATTATTTCTAGTGGCTTTTTTTTTTCTTAAAAGTTTTTTTGATCTTCTTGACTGTAACACACACAAAAAGTGACAGTTCCCCCAGGCTCCACCAGGAGTAGAGGAAGAGCAGAGGACAAGAGTGCAGAGATTTCTTTTTCCAGGCCTAGGCTTGTGAAAACCGATGGCCAAGTGTTAGTCCTCAGCAGGGCCCACAAAGGGGCTGTATTCCTAGTCAGCCCTCTTGAGTCTGGAGCATCAGCATCTCCAAGAATTCATTTATATTTAAAAAATACGGGGAGGGAAATCCACTGTTACTTGTTGAATTGGAAAGAATAGACCCCATGGTCTGAGGGAGCATCCACGGTCACTTGATTTTGCTGGCCGTTGCTCTCCTCAACCGAAAAAGAGGAAGGCACAGGGGTGTACTGGGAGATGTAAGCTCCTTGCATAGCTGCAGCTGTTGGCATATATGTGCCCTTGCTGCTCAGGGAGAGGTGGCCCAGTTGCTGGGTAAGAGATCCCATCATGGAGGCAGGCTGGAGAGAAATGGGATGATCCATTCCTCGTGTCAGAACTGAACCTGAAGGCTGTATGCGATATGACTGGTGGTGCATCCAAGATGGGTTGGTACTTATAAGAGAAGATTTCTGAGTTACTCTCTGATATGAAGACACAGGAGATGGAAGATATGGGGACAGTGCAGGCTGAGCAAGCATCTTGTTGGGGGTGATGTTATAAGGAGCTGAGTGAAACCCATTCTGAAGAGCTGTGGTGGGGTCATAGGTCAAAGCCATACCACACATGTCTGCATTCCTTGACCAGGCTGTCCATTTTGCATAAAATTTCCTTGGTTCTGTCATTTCTTTGGACCCCCATCAGCAAATTTGCAAAGCAAAGAATCAGATGGGGCTGGTACACCAGGAGATGTCTTAATATATTTTCCAAAGTGGGTGATGATAGCTTTACACTTCTCTGTGGGGGCTCCATCCTTGCAAAGCCAACCCCTCTGCTGGTTCCACTGGTATCTCGAAGGATTCGAGTGGAGGTAACCTGACCAAAGGACTTTAGCATGTCTTCCAGTTCTTGCTCATCCGTTGACAATGGGAGGTTTGAGATGTATAAATTTGTGGGGTTCTGCTCCTGTTGCTTTGCCATTGTGCATGTACACCACTGGTTTTCAGTGCTTTTACAGCTTTCTGTGTTGCTGAAGGGCTGTCAAAGTCCACAAAGCCATAGCCTTTGCACTTGTTTGTGGTCTTGCCCAGTATGACCTTAGTGGAGACAAACTTGCCATATGGCTGACACAACTTGACTAGGTCCTGGTCAGTAGTGCTTGGCTGCAATGCCCTGATGTAGAAGTTGATTTCACTCAGCTGGTCATTTACAGGTACTCCCACTGCTGCTGTTAGGGGTACCGTTGACTGGACTTGATGGTGCCATTTGCTAAGACAATGGCACCTATGACCAACCTGAAATTTATGCCCAAGCCGAAGTTCACAGAGTTGGGATGTTTGTTCAAACTGTCCCTGAGCAAAACCGCATGCTGGAGTCTAGGTGTTTGTTCTACCTCCATGCTGCACTGTGAGGTGGGGTACTGAGGGCCGCATCTGGCCTTCGAATGTCGAAGCTCACTAAGAGACCTCTTGAACAGAGCTCACTCTTATCTGAGTGTAGAGAGGTACCGCTCTCCCCTCTCTCCGAGAATTCCATCATTCTGACGCTGCCGCGTCCTCAGCCTTTGCAGCTGTCCGACCTCAGCGTTCCCGCCCTCAGCCTCTAGTAGCTTTTTGATAAATTATTTGGAATTTTCTACATGGGCAACCATGTGAATAGAAATGGATTCACTCCTTACTTTCTCTTTTTATTTCTTTTTCTTCTTTTGTTACACTGGCCAGGAACTCCAGGACAACGCTGAATAGGAGTGGTAAGAGTGGACATCCCTGTCTTCTTTCTGATCTTAAGAGGAAAGCCTTAACTGTGATGTGAGGGGTCGGTGGCTTTCTCTTTCACCCAAGAATCCTCTAGAAGTTGTGGGGTTTTTTTTTTCTAGGTTTAGAGATGTTTTGGAAAAGCCCCACATTTTATTACTGATTTTGAGCTTTAAGCCATTGTAATCAGTGGACATGACCTATATTATATAAAAATTTGGGACTTGTTGAGATATTGCTTGTAGTCTATTATAGGCTTTTATTTGAAAGACCTTCTACCTATGTTTTAAAAGAATGTGTATTCTCTCTCTCCAGAGTTCACAGTTATAAATCTTAATCCAACATTCAATAAGAATCGTATTTTTCTTCATCTATCTGTAAATGAACATTCCACTTTGCAAGCCCAAACTGCTTGTTATGTAAAACTAGATCTCACTTAGTCCAGGAGTTATCCCCATCCTGGGGAGGATGATGACTTTGGTTATGCCAAGGCATTGACATGGGGATATCTCATCTTTGGTCATCATTCATCTTGCAGATGTGCATGGACTTTAATGGGACTCTGGTCATTGGCTCCTGTCCCTTCCTGGATTGACCTCCTGATCCAAAACACATGGCTCCCACTTTCACTAGTCTCTGGGCTCCATTCAGCCTCTCAGAGATATATCCTCCTGGGAAATTTGAGCTGCTCTCAAGCCCACCACTGATATGCTCAACACCAATACGCTCCCTATACCCATAGGGAAACTCTGGTTTTGATACTTTATGCCTACTTATTCAGGAAAAGGGAGTGTATTTCCACTACAGCTCTCATGTCCAACACTTTAGTGGGGGTCTGGCTTCCCAGAACAACAAGGCACAGGGCCCTTTTTTGTTTTTTTTTTGTGGTATGTGGGCCTCTCACTGTTGTGGCCTCTCCCGTTGTGGGGCACAGGCTCCGGACGCGCAGGCTCAGCGGCCATGGCTCACGGGCCCAGCCGCTCTGCGGCATGTGGGGTCTTTCCGGACCGGGGCACGAACCCGTGTCCCCTGCATCGGCAGGCGGACTCTCAACCACTGCGCCACCAGGGAAGCCCCACAGGGCCCTTTTGAGAGCTGTTTTGAGATGTATCTCTCTTGCTTCCCCCTGTCACCTGCCCCTCAAGTTCAGACAATCTTTCCATACTCTGAGGGTAGAAGGGAAGACAATTATTTTAATTTTGAAAGAAAATAGATTTTTATATTAGACATATAAACATTTGGTGAAAATATAGTTTTATTCCCTTCATAAAGATTAGATTAAATTTTTTATTCTGATGAAATAGACATAGTATAAAATCTCTTTTAAAACATTTAAAGTGTACAGTTCAGTGGCATTAAGTACACTCATAGCATTGTGCAGCCATCACCACCATCAATCTCCAGAACTTTCTATTTTCCCAAACTGAAACTCCGTCCACATTAAACTAACTCCCCGTTTCCCACCTCCCTCTGCCCTTGGTTACCACCACTCTACTTATTGTCCCTATGAATTTGCCTGTTCTAGGGATCTCATATAAGTGGAATCATACAGCATTTGTTCTTTTGTGTCTTGCTTATTTCATTCAGCAAAATGTTTTCAAGGCTTATCAATATTTTAGAATGAATCAAAATTTCATTCATCTTTAAGACTGGGTCTAAACTCTTGTTAAAGACATTCAATGAATTCTGAACTTTGATTTTTGTGTTTTTCATTTTTGGTTCTCTTTTGAATCTTCTATGTCAAATTTATAGTTTCTAGTTGTTACAGAAATTTACATGTTCGGTTTTATCCCCTTGAACATAATAAGGACATTTGTTTTATAGTTTACATTTGTCTTACTGATAATCCAAGTATTTGTATTTCTTCAGGTCTGTTTTTCTTTTTAAAAAATATATATAGTGTTTAAAATCCTTTGGAGGGAATAATAGCTTTCAGTTGCTATTCTACCTGGAATTCTATACCTTTGCCTGGTATAACTTTTTATATTTTGAAGGTATTTTGAAAGTCTGGAATGAGATTCAGAATTAGTTTATCTATACCGGATGAGTTCTTTTTAGAAGGACTGACAGACTAAATTAAAACAAAGAAAAAGAGAGAAAGAGAGGAAGGAAGAAAGGAAGGAAGGAGGATGGAAGGGAGGGAGCAAGGGAGGGAGGGAGGGAAGGAAAAAAGGAAAAGAAACCCTTAGAATGGAATCTTCAATAATTTTTCTTTTGTTTGTTTGTTTCAAATATACTTTTCGTGTTTTGGTGTTTTCTGCATGAAACTTATGCTGTTTTATCAGCATTGTTTTACAATCCAAACATTTAGAAGGGAAATAATGTTTATATATAATGAAAATAACATTTATTATCTTCTATTCCAAAGCATCTCCACCCTTTGAGGGCATTAATATCTTCTTCATTACCTACTAAAGAATACTGTTTATTCTATTCCCATGTTATTCGCCTTCATCTGTCTAAATAGTTTATATCTAGTTGAGTGCAACCTATTTCCAACCTATAAGCTTGGAAAACTTACAATTCAAAAAAATTTGCTTAATTATTCCCATTTGATTGCTTTAGAACAGAGGAAAATATTTTGACAGTATGGCCTGTGTATCTTATCTAACCCTTCACCTTTTACTTATAAATAAAGTTTTATTGAAACACAGCTGTGCTCATTTCTTTATATATTGCCTAAGGCTGTTGCCCTATAGTGGCAGAATTGAGCAGTTGTGACAGAGACAGTGTGACACACAAATTGTAAAATATTTTTTTATCTGGACCTTCACAGAAAAAGTTTGGAGACCCCTGCTTTAAAGGCTTGCTGTCCACTAAATCTTACTAATTGTGGAGGTCTGATTGTTTCCTTTCCCAGATTTTTCTTTTTTTTTATAGAAGTATAGATGAATTACAATATTATATTAGTTTCTGGCGTACAACATAGTAATTCAATAT
The DNA here is from genome assembly GCF_949752795.1 of Hyperoodon ampullatus. Taxonomy (NCBI): domain Eukaryota; kingdom Metazoa; phylum Chordata; class Mammalia; order Artiodactyla; family Ziphiidae; genus Hyperoodon; species Hyperoodon ampullatus. The sequence goes on from NC_136917.1 coordinate 2,979,533, forward strand.
TTTTATAGATTACACTCCATTTAAGGTTATTACAGATCAATGACTAAATTTCCTGGGCTTTACAATATGTCTTTGTTGCTTATTTATTCTATACATTGTAGTTTGTGTCGCTTAATCTTATACAACTATCTCACCCCTCCCCCCTTCCCTCTCTCTACTAGTAACCACCATTTTGTTCTCTATATCTGTGAGTCTGTTTTGTTATATTCATTACTTTTATTTTGTTAGATTCCATATACAAGTGATAACATGGAGTATTTGTCTTTCTCTGTCTGTCTGACTTATTTCACTAAGCATAATATACTCTAGGTCCACCCATGTTGTTGCAAGTGGCAGAATTTCATTCTTTTTTATGGCTGAGCAATAGTCCACATCTTCTTTATCCATTCATCTGTTGATGGATACTAAGTGTGCTTACATATCTAGGATATTGTAAATAATGCTGCTATTACCATTGGTGTGCATGTATCTTTTCAAATTAGTGTTTTTATTTTCTTTGAATATATAGTCAGCAGTGGAATTACTGGATCATATGATAGTTCTATACTTAGTTTTCTGAGAAACGTCCATACTGTTTTCCATAGTGGATGCACCAATTTACAATTCCACCAAGTGTACTAAAGTTCCCATTTCTCCACAGCCTTGACAATATTTATTATTTGTAGACTTTTGATGATAGCCATTTTGATAGGTGTGAGGTGATATCTCATGGAGGTTTTGCTTTGCATTTCTCTGATCATTAGTAATGTTGAGCATTTTTTTCATGTACCTGCTGTTCATCTGTATATCTTCTTTGGAAAAATTTCTATTCAGTCTTCTGCCAATTTTTAAATTAGATTCTTTGTTTTCTTGAGATTGAGTTGTATGAGTTCTTTATATATTTTGGATATTAACCCTCATTGGTCATATCATTTACAAATATTTTCTCCCATTCAGTATGTTGTCTTTTTGTTTTGCTGATGGTTTCCTCTGCTGTGCAAAAGATTTTAAGTTTAATTAGGTCCCACTTGTTTATTTTTGCTTTTCTTTCGTCTTAGGAGACAGATTTCAAAAAATATTGCTACTATTTATGTCAAAGAGTGTTTTGCCTGTGTTCTCTTCTAGAAGTTTTATGGTTTCAGGTCTTACATTTAGGTCCTTAATCCACTTTAAATTTATTTTTGTATATGAGATAAGGAAATGTTCTAATCTCATTATTTTACATGTAGTTGTCCAGTTTTCACAGCACCACGTGTTGAAGAGACAGTCTTTTCTCCATTGTATATTCTTGCCTCCTTTTTCATCGATTAATTAACCATAAGTGTGGGTCTATTTCTGGGCTCTCTATTCAGTTCCATTCATCTATGTGTCTGTTTCTGTGCCATGATGTTTTGATTACTGTTGCTTTGTAGTATAGTCTCAAGCCAGGGAGGGTGATACTTCTAACTGTGTTCTTTTTTCTCAAGAATGCTTTGGCAATTCAGGGTCTTTCTGTGGTTCAATATAAATTTTAAGATTATTTGTTCTAGTTCTGTAAAACTGTCATGGATATTTTAATAGGGATTGCATTACGTATGTAGATTGCTTTGGTAGTATGGATATTTTAACAATATTAATTCTTCCAACCCAAGAACATGGGATATCTTTCCATTTCTTTGAATCATTTTTAATTTCCTTCATCAATATTTTATGGCTTTCAAAGTATAGGTTTTTCACCTTCTTGGTTAAGTTTACCCTAGGTATTTTTTTGATGCAATTTTAAATGGGAATGGTTTTTTACTTTCTTTTTCTGATAGTCATTATTATTATGTTGAAAAGCAACAGATTTTTGTATATTAATCTTGTATCTTGCAATTTTATTGAATTCACTTATTAGTTCTAAACGTTTTTTGGTGGGGACTTTTTCTTGTCTGATTGCTGTGGCTAGGACTTCCAATACTATGTTAAATTGAAGTGGCAAGAGTGGGCATCTTTGTCTTCTTTCTGAATTTAGAGGAAAGACTTTCAGTTTTTCACAGTCGAGAATGATGTTAGGTAAGATTTTGTCATAAATGTCCTTTCTTATATTCAGATATGTTTCCTCTATACAAACTTTGATGAGAGTTTTTATGATGAATCTATGTTGCATTTTGTCAAATGCATTTTCTGCATCTATTGAGATGATCATGTGATTTTTAACCTTCTGTTTGTTAATGTGCTGTATCACATTGATTGAATTCACCTTGTGAATATTGAATCATCCTTGCATCCCTGGAATAAATCCCACTTGATCATGACATATAATCTTTTTTACACACTGTTGGATTTGGTTTCAGTATCTTTTTTTTACATTTATAGGCACATGAAATAGCCCTTACTATTATTTCTGTTAATAGTATATAGCAGATTATCCAATTGTTAATGATTTATTTCACATTTCAATTTGGATTTTTAAAATGTATAACATTTCTTCAATTTCCAGATATTTAAGAAAATAATTTATCTCTTTATCTCTTATTTTCTTTATTTAAGAAAATTATTTTTTTAATTTGATTTTTATTTTATATTGGAGTATAGTTGATTTACAAAGTTGTGTTAGTTTCAGGTGTACAGCAAAGTGATTGTTACACATATACATATATCCATTCTTTTTCATATTCTTCCCCATATAGGTTATTACAGAATATTAAGTAGAGTTCCCTGTGCCATACAGTAGGTCCTTGTTTGTTATCTATTTTATATATAGTAGTGTGTATATGTTAATCCCAAACTCCTAATTTATCCCTCCCCCCCAATGATGTTTCCTCTTTGGTAACCATAAGTTTGTTTTCGAAGTCTGTGTGTCTGTTTCTGTTTTGTAAATAAATTCATCTGTATCATTTTTTTTCAATTCCACATATAAGTGATATCATATGATATTTGTCTTTCTCTATCATACTTCACTTAGTATGATAATCTCTATGTCCATTCATGTTGCTGCAAATGGTATTTTTCATTCTTTTTATGGCTAATATTCCATTGTATATATGTACCACATCTTCTTTATCCATTTCTCTGTTGATGGACATTTAGGTTGCTTCTATGTCCTGGCTATTGTAAATAGTGCTGCAGTGAACACTGGGGTGCATGTATATTTTCGAATTATGGTTTTCTCATGATATATGCCAGGAGTGGGATTGCCGGATCATATGGTAGCTCTATTTTTAGTTTTTTAAGGAACCTCCATACTGTTCTCAATAGTAACTGTACCAATTTACATTCCCACCAACAGTGTAGGAGGGTTCCCTTTTCTCCACACCCTCTCCAGCATTTATTGTTTGTAGATTTTTTGATGATGGCCATTCTGACCAGTGTGAGGTGATACCTCATTGTAGTTTTGATTTGCATTTCTCTAATAATTAGTGATGTTGAGCATCTTTTCATGTGCCTCTAGGCCATCTGTATGTCTTCTTTGGAGAAATGTCTATTTAGGTCTTCACACATCTTTTGATTGGGTTGTTTGGTTTTTTTTATATTGAGCTGCATGAGCTGTTTGTATATTGGGGAGATAAATCCCTTGTCGGTTGCTTCATTTGCAAATATTTTCTCCCATTCTGAGGGTTGTCTTTTCGCCTTGTTTATGGTTTCCTTTGCTGTGCAAAAGCTTTTAAGTTTCATTAGACCCCATTTGTTTTTTTGTTTGTTTGTTTTTATTTTCATTACTCTAGGTGGTGGATCAAAAAAGATCTTTCTGTGATTTATGTCAGAGGGTGTTCTACCTATATTTTCCTCTAAGAGCTTTATAGTAGCCAGCCTTACATTTAGGCCTTTAATCCATTTTGAGGTTATTTTTGTGTATGGTGTTAGGGAGTGTTCTAATTTCATTCTTTTACATGTAGCTGTCCAGTTTTCCCAGCACCACTTATTAAAGAGACTGTCTTCTCTCTATTGTATATTCTTGCCTCATTTGTCATAGATTAGGTGAGCATAGGTGTGTGGGTTTATCTCTGGACTTTCTATCCTGTCCCATTGATCTATATTTCTGTTTTGTGCCAATACCATACTGTTTGGATGACTGTAGCTTTGCAGTATAGTCTGAAGTCAGGGAGCCTGATTCCTCTATCTCTGTTTTTCTTTCACAAGATTGCTTTGGCTATTTGTGGTCTTTTGTGTTTCCATACAAATTAAAAAACTTTTGTTCTAATTCTGTGAAAAATGTCATTGGTAATTTGTTAGGGAATGCATTAAATCTGTAGATTGCTTTGGGTAGTATAGTCATTTTCATAATGGTGATTCTTCCAATCCAAGAACATGGTATATCTCTCCACTTGTTTGTGTCATCTTTTATATTTCTTTCATCAGTATCTTATAGTTTTCTGAGTACAGGTCTTGATTTATATGTCTGATAGAATTTACCATTGAAGCCTTTGGAGCCTGGACATTTATTAGTGGGAAATTTCTACTAATTCAATCTCTTTATTTGTTGTAGATCTATTCATATTTTCTATTTCTTCTTGAGTTAATTTTAACAAATTGTTTATATAAAGGAAAAGAAAAAATTTTTAATATATTATGTACCACACAATGAAATAACAAAGTTTGACAGTATAGTAGAACAAAACAATACTGTTTTATATCTGATATTTCATGTTTTGAGATTTGGTTCTAGTTTAGTCATTGGTACAAATTTTGTTTTATTGGTTTATATTAAATATGTTTAATAAAAATGTGATTTTCTAGTTTTCAAAAAGAAAAAAGAAATTGTTCAGTCCTTCTACATTATCCCATTTGTTGGTGTAGTTGTTCTTGGTTTCCCTTATAATCTTTTTTATTTGTTTAGGGTTGGTAGTGATGACTTTGCTTTCATTCCTGAGTTTAGTAATTTGAATTTTCTCCCTTTGTTTTTCTTGGTCAGTCTAGCTAAATCACATGGATTCTTTAGGGTTATCAATAAGAGTTTAAAGTCATTCTTTCCCAATTCTTCAGGTTATTTTCTCCTATCTGATGTTGGGCTAATAATTTCATAACAGGTTATTCAGTGAATTAGTTGCTTCATGGGGAATGCATCTGGGATTTTCCCTTAAGAATATGATGAATACTATGCATCCATAAATTCTTTTTTTAAAGTGTTTTAATGAGAAATGCATTGTACATTTAATGTAGTGTCATCATTACCCTTATTTCTATAGTGATGCAATTTTGGTTCTTCTATCATCCTTTCAATGAGAAGAGAAAATGCATCTGTGGTCCCCCCTCTCAAGTTGGGAGGGAAGTCAGTGTTGTCATTCTAACACACTGTGGTGTCATTTAAAAGGTTTGCTGCACAGAGTTCCTCTTCTCATTTCAGGCTGCATTACTTGGTTCTCACAAGATTCCTGTGACTACATGTATAGATCCCATTCATGTATATGCAAAGGAATCATGGAGTCCTGATGTCACAAAGTCAAATGAAGAAATCCTAGGGCCTCTCAGTTCATAAACCTTTAAGGAATCTATCAGTACCTTAGGGGCAATTATCATTCAGTAGAGACTATTTTCTCTTACATCCAGTCTGTGGAAATCTTGCATCCCATAAGTGTGCTTCAGGACCACCACCCTTCAAGGCTTGCCAGATCCATGCCCTGCCTTCAGGGCTGTCTGAAATCCTGAACTCTCTCCCTCAATCCCTCACCAGACCCCCAGGCTGGAGCACTCACTCCTATGGATGGCCCTGACTCTTCGGACAATCCATGAGATTGGTAGAAAACAAACAGCAATTTCGAGAAGAAAGCCCACCCTATTTGAAAAGGCAAGGGCCAGAGAGGGATGGTGAAGCAGCCTGGGAAGGAGGGTCTTGAGAAATTTGCATGAGCCTTTCATATCATGGTAAAGAGACAAGCATAGTCACCAGGTGATGAATTTGCCCACAGGGCTAAGACCTATATTTTTAGTGGGTTAGGTGGAACAGATGGATAGGGAGACAACTCTTGCTGTCATACTGACCCATTCAATATGGCTGGCAACATTAATGAAACATAAGAATATGGCATGTTTCCATTTATCCTTGAGCAATTTGGGCCAGATCATCACTCTGATTTGTAGCTGTTTTCTGTAAGTAGAGCACCCTGGGAAGAAGGAGAGTTTGCTTTCAGCTGGAAAAAGAGTGGGCTTGCCTGTCTTCCACCCTCACAACTCAGTCCCCAGGATTTCATGGCCAAGTGCCCAGTGTGGCTGTGCTGGGAACCAACCAAGGTCTGGATCTGACCAGCTTATGAGCTGTCTCTTTCCATATGTTCCTGCCCTAAAGACATGTCTCACCTCTCCTCACCTCACCTAACTGAGCTGCAGAGTCCAGGGGTTATGATTCTGTGCATGCAGAGTTACCAACACCATCCTGCAGAGCTGGAAGCTCCACAGGACAAAGGAGAACTGAGGAAGAGAGGACATTTGGAAGCCTTTCTGTCCACAGACCTGCAGGCCAGGCATGCCCATGGCTGCAGTTCCCACACCTTTGGACCACTGTGTTATAATGAATCTTGCAGCCCTAGGCAGGTATCACTAGCTCTAGGCCTCAGGATTCTGGCCTTTTCTACTTTCACTTCCTTGCCCCAGGTAAACCCTTGCAGAGACTTTCCCATAATCCAGACCAGAGCGTGCAGTCATATTCCTGGGGTCAGTGACTAGTGTCCCATACTTAGACCCAAATGCAAGCTTCTATTTGGTGAAAGCAGTCCCTTAAAGAACTAGGGCCTTTGAAAACCATTAGCTTTCCCTTCTCATTTCTTCTACAACCATCTACCCACACTCCTTGGCGGCACTCATTTCACAAGAAAACTTTGTTCTATCATCTTGACACATAGCATGTTACCTTGGACACTTCCTAGGTAAAAACTCTAAAATTTGTTAAAAAGAGCACCAGCATACATGTGCATTTCAATCTCTTAGAGAAACTCTGAACTTATGGCTGTTAGAAGAAGGGCTAAGAGCTAATGGACTAGAGGAACACTTTCTTTCATTTCTTCAAGCCCCAGTGGAAAACATGAGGTGTAACCAACAAAACAGGCATAATCATCATTGAGCATAAATGGATGTAAACACATTAGGGCAACATGCATTCACGTACCAAGTCTTATCCATGCACCTGTGTTTGATGGTGGAGACAAAAGTGCTTAAATTCTCACTTCTTGAAAATGAAAGCACCAACAAGCATAGTAACAATCATGGTTGAAGTTGACAGGGATCAGTGCTGAGGTAGAGAGTCAGGTGAGGAGATCCAAAGCAATGCGAAATAGAATCGTGATAGCACTCTTTGTTATTCCTGATTTCAGAGTAAATGCCCTAGCTTCTCCCCATTGTCAAATAAAATGGTGATAGCATTTTTTCCTATTCTCGATTCTAGAATGAATTTTTCTAACTTCTCCCCAACGTCAAATTGAAGGGTGACAACGTCCTTTTCTATTTTCAATTTTAGAGTGAACGCTCCTAGCTTCTCCCAATGTCAAATAAAACAATGATAGCATTCTTTCCTATACCTGATATCTAGTTTCTCCCCTGTGTCTTATATGATGGTAATAGCACCCTTTCCCATTCCTGATTTTAGAATGAATACCCTAGCTTCTCCCCAGTGTCAAACAGAACTATGATAGCATCCTTTCCCATCCTGATTTTATAATAAATGGTTAAAACTCCTCCCCAATTATAATGATGTTTCCTACAGGCTTTGTTGGTGGTGGGGGGTATTTTTGGATACTCTCCATAAAGTTAGGAAATTTCCCTTCTGTTTCCACTTTACTAAGATTTTTATTCATGTGTTTATAATGACCGTTACTAAATGTCTTCTCTATTGAAATGAGCTGTCTCTCTTTTATTCTATTAATGAGATTGTTACTCTAACAATAATTCTATTATTTATATCATTACATTCCTTAAATAAAGAAAATGACAAAGGAAATAACTGTGTCATATATAGATAACCTGGGTTCTACACTGAAAAGTCAGAAGAATCTAAAGAAAAATTATTCTAGTTGTAGAAATGGAATATTACTCAGCCATAAAAAGAAACGAAACTGAGCTATTTGTAATGAGGTGGATAGACCTAGAGTCTGTCATACAGAGTGAAGTAACTCAGAAAGAGAAAGACAAATATCGTATGCTAACACATATATATGGAATTTTAAAAAAAATGTCATGAAGAACCTAGGGGTAAAACAGGAATAAAGACACAGACCTACTTGAGAATGGACCTGAGGATATGGGGAGGGGGAAGGGTAAGCTGTGACAAAGCGAAAGAGAGGCATGGACATATATACACTACCAAACGTAAGGTAGATAGATAGTGGGAAGCAGCCGCAGAGCACAGGGAGATCAGCTCGGTGCTTTGTGACCGCCTGGAGGGGTGGGATGGGGAGGGTGGGAGGGAGGGAGATGCATGAGGGAAGGGATGTGGGAAGAGATGTATATGTATGACTGATTCACTTTGTTATAAAGCAGAAACTAATAAAAAAATAAAATAAATTAAAAAAAAGATCAAATGTAGATAATCATATTGTATATATAAGCAACAAACATCTGGGACACAAATTTAAAAAGGTGACAGCATGTACCATACAATAAAAATATTCAAGTATTTAAGATAAACCAAGAGGGACATCCCTGGTTGTGCAGGGGTTAAGGATCTGCCTGCCAATGCAGGGGACACAGCTTCATGCCCTGGTCCAGGAAGATCCACATACCATAGAGCAACTAAGCCAGTGTGCCAAAACTACTAAGCCTGCACTCTACAGCCCACGAGCCACAACTACTGAGCCTGCGTGCCACAACTACTGTAGCCTGCACGCCGAGAACCTGTGCTCCACAAACAAGAGAAGCCACTGCAATGAGAAAAAAATGCACTGCAACAAAGAGTAGCCCCCACTCGCTGCAACTAGAGAAAGCCCACACACAGCAGCAAAGACTCAAAACAGCCAAAAATAAATAAAATAAATAAATTTAAAAAAAGATAAACAAACAAAGGATAAGATAAATTATGAGTGGTGAGATACCCAATGTTCATGGATACAAAGGCTTAATGTTATAAATATAGTTATCTTCAAATCAATCTATAGATTTAAAGAAACTCATTAAATTTTGATTAAAATTTTGATTTTAATCAAAATCCTGACATATTTGTAAATATACACTAAAAACTTGTATTAAAAAGTATAATTTATGTGGAAGGGTAGGTCCAAGAAGAATATGGTAGAAAAATTTTCCCTCAAGATACCAAAATTTATTATGATGTTATAGTACTTAAAATTCAGTGGTGCAGGAGATTGACTGAGAGCACCGGTTTGCCATGTGGCTGACAGATTCTTGGTGCTCTGGCTGCCTGTCAGGCCTGAGCTTCTGAGTGGGAGAGACAAGTTCAGGACATTGGTCCTAAAGAGACCTCCGGACCCCATGTAATAACAATCAGCAAGATCTCTCCCAGAGATCTCCATCTCAACACTAAGACCCACCTCCACTCAACGACCAGCAAGCTACAGTGCTGGACACCCCCTGCCAAACAGCTAGCAAGACAGGAACACAACCCCACCCATTAGCAGAGAGGTTACCTAAAATCATAATAAGTTCACAGACACCCCAAAACACACACCCGGATGCAGTCTTGCCCAGAAAGACAAGATCCAGCCTCATCCACCAGAACACAGGCACTAGTCCCCTCCACAAGGAAGCCTACACAACTCACTGAACAAAACTTACCCACTGGGGGCAGACACCAAAAACAATGGGAACTATGAACCTGCAGCCTGCGAAAAGGAGACTCCAAACACAGTAAGTTAAGAAAAATGAGAAGACAGAGAAACACACAGCAGATGAAGGAGCAACGTAAAAACCCACCAGACCAAACAAATGGAAATAGGCAGTCTACTTGAAAAAGAATTCAGAGTAATACTAGTAAAGATGATCCAAAATGTTGGAAATAGAATGGAGAAAATACAAGAAACGTTTAACAAGGACCTAGAAGAACTAAGACCAAAAAAGTGATGAATAGCACAATAAATGAAATTAAAAATTCTCTGAAAGGAATCAAGAGCAGAATAACTGAGGCAGAAGAACAGATAAGTGACCTGGAAGATAAAATAGTCGATAGGTCCCCTGGTGGCAGAGTGGTTGAGAGTCCGCCTGCCAATGCAGGGTACATGGGATCGTGCCCAGGTCCACGAAGATCCCACATACCATGGAGCAGCTAGGCCCATGAGCCATGGCAGCTGAGCCTAAGCGTCCGGAGCCTGTGCTCCACAATGGGAGAGGCCACAACAGTGAAAGGCCCGCATACTGCAAAAAAAAAAAAAAAAAAAGTGGAAATAACCACTGCAGAGAGAATAAAGAAAAAAGAATGAAAAGAATTGAGGACAATCTCAGCGACCTATGGGACAACATTAAACACACCAACGTTCGAATTATAGGGGTCCCAGAAAAAGAAGAGAAAAAGACGGGGTCTGAGAAAATACTTGAAGAGATTATAGTCAAAAAATTCCCTAACATGGGAAAGGAAATAGTGAATGAAATCCAGGAAGCAGAGAGGATCCCATACAAGATAATCCAAGGAGAAACATGCCAAGACACATATTAATCAAACTATCAAAAATTAAATACAAAGAAAAAATATTAAAAGGGGCAAGAGAAAAGCAACAAATAACATACAAGGGAATCCCCATAAGGTTAACTGCTGATCTTTCAGCAGAAACTCTGCAAGCCAGACGGGAGTGGCAGGACATATTTAAAGTGAGGAAAGGGAAAAACCTACAACAAAGATTACTCTACCCAGCAAAGATCTCATTCAGATTCCATGGAGAAATTCAAACCTTTATAGACAAACAAAAGCTAAGAGAATTCAGCACCACCAAACCAGCTTTACAACAAATGCTAGAGGAACTTCTCTAGGCAGTAAACACAAGAGAAGGAAAAGACCTACAATAACAAACCCAAAACAATTAAGAAAATGGGAATAGGAACATACATATCAATAATTACCTTAAATGTAAATGGATTAAATGCTCCCACCAAAAGACATAGACCGGCTGAATGGATACCAAAACAAGACCCATATATATGCTGTCTACAAGACACCCACTTCAGACCTAGGGACACATAGAGACTGAAAGTGAGGGGATGGAAAAACATATTCCATGCAAATGGAAATCAAAAGAAAGCTGCAGTAGCAATTCTCATGTCAGACAAAATAGACTGTAAAATAAAGACTATTACAAGAGACAAAGAAGGACACTACATAATGGTCAAGGGATCAATCCAAGAAGAAGACATAACAATGGTAAATATTTATGCACGCAACATAGGAGCACCTCAATACATAAGGCAAATGCTAACAGGCATAAAAGGGGAAATCGACAGTAACACAATAATAGTAGGGAACTTTACCATCTCACTTTCACCAATGGACAGATCAACCAAAATGAAAATAAATAAGGAAATGCAAGCTTTAAATGACACATTAAACAAGATGGACTCAATTAATATTTATAGTACATTCCATCCAAAAACAACAGAATACACTTTCTTCTCAAGCGCTCATGGAACTTTCTCGAGGATAGATCATATCTTGGGTCACAAGTCAAGCCTTGTGAAATTTAATAAAATTGAAATCATATCAAGTATCATCTTTTCCAACCACAATGCTATGAGACTAGATATCAATTACAGGAAAAAAAATATGTAAAAAATACAAACACATGGAGGCTAAACAATACACTACTTAATAACCAAGAGATCACTGAAGAAATCAAAGAGGGAATCAAAAAGTACCTAGAAACAAAGGACAATTAAAACATGACGACCCAAAACCTATGGGACGCAGCAACAGCAGTTCTAAGAGAGAAGTTTATAGCAATAGAATCCTACCTCAAGAAACAAGAAACATCTCAAATAAACAACCTAATCTTACACCTAAAGCAATTAGAGAAAGAACAACAACAACAACAAACCCTAAAGTTAGCAGAAGGAAAGAAATCATAAAGATCAGATCAGAAATAAATGAAAAAGAAATGAAGGAAACAATTGCAAAGATCAATAAAACTAAAAACTGGTTCTTTGAGAAGATAAACAAAATTGATAAACCATTAGCCAGACTCATCCAGAAAAAAGGGAGAAGACTCAAATCAACAAAATTAGAAATGAAAAAGAAGTAACATCTGACACTGCAGAAATACAAAGGATCATGAGAGATTACTACAAGCAACTATATGCCCATAAAATGGACAACCTGGAAGAAATGGACAAATTCTTAGAAAAGCACAACCTTCTGAGACTGAATCAGCAAGAAATAGAAAATATAAACAGACCAATCACAGGCACTAAAACTGAGACTGTGATTTAAAACCTTCGAAGAAACAAAAGCCCAGGACCAGATGGCTTCACAGGCAAATTCTATCAAACATTTAGAGAAGAGCTACCACCAATCCTTCTCAAACTCTTCCAAAACATAGCAGAGGGAGGAACACTCCCAAACTCATTTTACGAGGCCACTATCACTTTGATAGCAAAACCAGACAAAGATGTCACACACACACACAAAAAGTACAGGCCAATATCACTGATGAACAGAAATGCAAAAATCCTGGACAAAATACTAGCAAACAGAATCCAACAGCACATTAAAATGGTCATACACCACGATCAAGTGGGGTTTTTCCCAGGAATGCAAGGATTCTTCAATATATGCAAATCAATCACTGTGATACACCATATTAACAAATTGAAAGAGAAAAATGATACGATCATCTCAATAGATGCAGAAAAAGCTTTTGACAAAATTCAACACCGATTTATGATAAAAACCCTCCAGAAAGTAGGCATAGAGGGAACTTACCTCAACATAATAAAGGCCATATATGACAAACCCACAGCCAACATCATTCTCAATGGTGAAAAACTGAAACCATTTCCTCTAAGATCTGGAACAAGACAAGGTTGTCCACTCTCATCAGTGTTTTTCAACATAATTGTGTAAGTTTTAGCCACAGCAATCAGAGAAGAAAAAGAAATAAAAACAATCCAAACTGGAGAAGAAGAAGTAAAACTGTCACTGTTTGCAGATGACATGATACTATAAATAGAGAATCCTAAAGATGCTATCAGAAAACTACTAGAGCTCATCACTGAATTCAGTAAAGTAGCAGGATACAATATTAATGCACAGAAATCCCTTGCATTCATATACACTAATGATGAAAGATCTGAAAGAGAAATTAAGGAAACAGTCCCATTTACCATTGCAAAAAAAAGCATAAAATACCTAGGAATAAACCTACCTAAGGAGACAAAAGACCTGTATGCAGAAAACTATAAGACACTGATGAAAGAAATTAAAGATGATACAAACAGATGGAGAGATATACCATGTTCTTGGATTGGAAGAATCAACATTGTGAAAATGACTCTACTACCCAAAGCAATCTACAGATTCAATGCAATCCCTATCAAGCTACCAATGGCATTTTTCACAGAACTAGAACAAAAAATTTTCACAATATGTATGGAAACAAAAAAGACCCCGAGTAGACAAAGCAGTCTTGAGAAAAAAAAAAAACACACACACACACACAAAAAAACGGAGCTGGAGGAATCAGGCTCCCTGACTTCAGACTATACTACAAAGCTACAGTAATTAAGACAGTATGGTACTGGCACAAAAACAGGAATATAGATCAATGGAACAGGACAGAAAACCCAGAGAGAAACCCACGCACGTATGGTCACCTTACCTTTGATAAAGGAGGCAAGAATATACAATGGAGAAAAGACAGCCTCTTCGGTAAGTGGTGCTGGGAAAACTGGACAGCTACATGTAAAAGAAGGAAATCAGAACTCTCCCTAACACCATGAACAAAAATAAACTCAAAATGGATTAAAGACCTAAACATAAGCCAGACACTATAAAAGTCTTAGAGGAAAACATAGGCAAAACACTCTATGACATAAATCACAGCAAGACCCTCATGACCCACCTACTAGAGAAATAGAAATAACAAAAATAAACAAATGGGATCTAATGAAACTTAAAAACTTTGCATAGCAAAGGAAACCATAAAAAAGACAACCCTCAAAATGGGAGAAAATATTTGCAAATGAAGCAACTGACACAGGATTAATCTCCAAATATACAAGCAGCTCATGCAGCTCAATATCAAAAAACAAAAACCCAATTCAAAAATGGGCAGAAGAGCTAAACAGACATTTCTCCAAAGAAGATATACAGATTGCCAACAAATACATAAAAGGATGCTCAACATCACTAATCATTAGAGAAATGCAAATGAAAACTAAAATGAGGTATTACCTCACACCAGTCAGAATGGTCATCATCAAAAAGTCTACAAACCATAAATGCTGGAGAGGGTGTTGAGAAAAGGGACTCCTCTTACACTGTTGACCGGAATGTAAATTGATACAGCCACTATGGAGAACAGTATGGAGGTTCCTTAAAAAACTAAAAATAGAACTACCATACGACTCAGCAATCCCACTACTGGACATATACCCTGAGAAAACCATAATTCAAAAAGAGTCATGTACCACAATGTTCATTGCAGCACTATTTACAATAGCCAGGACATGGAAGCAACCTAAGAGTACATTGACAGATGAATGGATAAAGAAGATGTGGCACATATATACAATGGAATATTACTCAGCCATAAAAAGAAACGAAATTCAATTATTTGTAGTGAGGTGCATGGACCTAGAGACTGTCATACAGAGTGAAGTAAGTCAGAAAGAGAAAAACAAATGCCGTATGCTAACACATATACATGGAATCTAAAAAAAAAAAAAAAGGTTCTGAAGAACCTAGGGACAGGACAGGAATAAAGATGCAGACGTAGAGAATGGACTTGAGGAGACGGGTAGGGGGAAGGGTAAGCTGGGACGAAGTGAGAGAGTAGCATTGACATATATATACTACCAAATGTAAAATAGCTAGTGGGAAGCAGCCGCATAGTACAGGGAGATCAGCTCGGTGCTTTGTGACCCCCTAGAGGGGTGGGATAGGAAGGGTGGGTGGGAGATGCAAGAGGGAGGAGATATGGGGTTATATGTGTATGTATAACCAATTCACTTTGTTATAATGCAGAAACTAACACACCATTGTAAAGCAATTATACTCCAATAAAGATGTTTTTTAAAAAATGGTGTTAAACTGAATTCAGCAACATAGTAACAGGATTATACACCATGACCAGGTGGGATTTGTCCTGGAATGCAAGGTTGTGTTAACATTCCAAAATTAACTAATATAATACAACATATTAATAGGATAAAGGCCAAAAACCCACATGATTATCTTATAAACGTAGAAATAGCATTTCACAAAATTCAGCACCCTTTCATGATTTAAAAAAACTCAACAAACTAGGAATTTGAGGGAATTTTCTCGCGCTTATAAAGGGCATCTAGGAAAAATGCAAAGCTAGCACCATAGTTAATAATGAAAGACTGGAAGCTTTCCCCCTAAGACCAGAAACAAGGGAAGGATTTCCGCTCTTGCCACTTCTATTCAAAATTAGGTGAGAAAATGAAATAAAAGACAATTAAAATTTTAATCCAGATTGGAAAGGAAGAAGTAAAATGATCTCTACTTGGAGATAACATGATCATGTATATACAAAAATCCTAAGGAAGCCACTAAAAATCTGTTATAACCTATAATAGTTGTAGGACATAAGATCAATAGACAGCAATCAATTGTATTTGTGTACACTAGCAACAAATAATCCAAAAATGCAATTAGGAAAGTAACTCAATTTACAGTTGCACCAAAAAGAATAAAATATTTAGGAATAAATTTAATGAGAGAAATGCAAGACTTGGGAGAAATCTTGAAAGAAATTAAAAACCTAAATAAATAAAAAGACATTCGTGTTCATGGATCAGATTTAATATTGTTAAGATTGTGTATTAGTTTCCTAATCTTGATATAGAGGTCTTTGTTCCACAGCAAGGAATGCTTCCATAAGGAAACACAACAATGATGCCACTGAATTGGAATTTAAGACTGCCACCCAGCTAGTTTTTGCTCCTCATGCTTCTGAATCAACAGGCAAAAAAAGGGAGTTGCTGTACTAGCTGGGATGATTAAGTCTGATTACCAAAGGAAAATTGGACTACTACTCCACAGTGGAAGTAAGGAAGAATATGTCTGGAACCCAGAAGATCCCTTATAGTGTCTCTCCATATCACCATGCTATGATTAAAATCAATGAAAAACTACAACAGCCCAATTCAGGTAGGACTAGTCATGACCCAGATCCTTCAGGAATGAAAGTTTGAGTCACCTATGACCTATGAGATAAAGAACCATGACCATCTTAGGGTGCTTGCTGGGCAAGAGGAATATGGAATGAGTAGTGGAAGAGGGAAGTGTAAATACCAGCTAGGACCATGTGACCATTTGCAGAAACTAGGATTATAGGTGTTATGAGTATTTTTTCCTCATTTTGCTATGAGAGAGAGAGAGAGAGAGAGAGAGAGAGAGAGAGAGAGAGAGTGAGAGTGTACGTTTCAGGATGCCAAAGAGAAGAGACAACATCACTCAAGGACTTGGATTTTCTTCTGGGAAAAGGGTTACTGCATTTTCAGTTGTACTCAGGATGGATGCATCATGTTAGACAGAAGTATGACTCTGCTGTTGTCTTTATTTGGAGATTAAGTATGGATTAGATGTGTATGGGTGCCAAGTTGACAAGGGAGGATTGTCTTGGTTAATTTTATGTGTCAACATGTCTAGGTTATGATGCCCAATTGTTTCTTCAAATGTTGTTTAGATGTTGCTGTGAAGGTATTTTGTAGATGTAATTAACATTTACAATCAGTTGACTTTAAATAAAGGAGATTATCCCTGATATGTTAGTGGGCATCATCTGGTCAACTACTTCTTATAAAGACACCAGCTATATTGGATTAAGGGCCCACCCTACTCCAGTTTAACCTCATCATAATTTTAATTTCATATTCAATAACCCTATTTCCAAATGAGGTCACATTCTGAAATACTGAGGGTAGGACGTATCTGTTGGGGAATACAGTTCAACCCATAACAGATGGTAATACTCTCAAAGTTGATCTACAGATTGATTGCACCCTTATCAAAATTCCAGCTGGATTTTCTACAGAAATTAACAAGCTGACCCTAAAATTCATACAGAAAAATACTCAGACTAGCCAAGACAATCTTGAAAAAGAAAAAAGCAAAGTTGGAAGACTTAAATTTTCATGATTACAAATTTACTACAAGATTACAGTAATTGTGACAGTGTAGAACTGGCATAAGGATAGAAATATAGATCAATTACAATTAAAAGTCTAGGAAAAAAAACCCTTACATTTATTATCAATTTTTTTTGGCCAGGATTCCAAGAAAATAAGCGAGAAAAGATTAGTCTGTTCAACAAATGATGTTGGGACAACCAAATATCCCATGCAAATGAATGAAGTTGGACCGCCTACCTCACATCATGACACAAAATTTAGCTCAAAATAGATCACAGGCCTAAATGTAAGAGTTAAAATGATAAACTGCTTATAGGAAGACACAGGAATAAATCTTTATGACCTTAGGTTAAGCAATGGTTTCTTAGATATGACACTAAATGCCCAAATGGCAAAAGAAAATAGAGAATTTGGACTTCTTTAAAATTAAAAATTTTGTGTGTCATAAAGCACATTCAAGACAGTGAAAAGACAGCCCACCTACTGTGAGAAGATATTTGCAAACCATATATCTGATGAGACTTATATCAAGAATTTATAAACCATTCTCAATAACAAAAAAAGTATCAATGTGAAACTATCACAAACTGAAAGAATATTCAGTAAAGTAGCATACAAAAACCAAATAGCCTGCATATATAAAATGATAACATGTTAGGGAATTCCCTGGCAGTCCAGTGGTTAGGACTAGGCACTTTCACTGACAAGGCCTGGGTGCAATCCCTGGTCAGGGAACTAAGATCCCACAAGTTGGGCAGCACAGGCAAAAATAAATAAATTAATTAATTAATTAATAACATGTTAGAAGATACCAATATCAGGAATGAAGGTGGGTGATAACTGCAGGCATTGAAAGAATAATAAGGGGACATTTACTAACTTTATAAATGTAAATTCAACAACTCAAGTGAAATGGATAATTTCCTTAAAAGATACAAAGTACTAAAATTCACTCAAGAAGAACTCAATCATTTGAATAGTCCTATATGTATTACAGAAATTGAATTCATGGTTAAAAACCCTTCGGAAAAGAAAATTCTAGGCCCAGGGATTTTACTGGCCATCATATGGATGCACCTCAGAAGCATTATGCTAAGTAGAGGAAGCCAGACTTAGAAGACTACCTATATGACATTCTGGAAAAGGCCAGGCTATGTGGATGGAAAACTAGATTAGCGGTTTAAAGGGGCTGGGGGAAGAAGGAGGGCTTGACAATAAAGGTGCACAGGGAAAATGGTGGTGGGGCTGAGGGGGTACAGTGGAACTCTTCTATAGCTTGATGGTGGTGGTAACAGGACTGTATGTATTTGTCAAAACTTGCATGATTGGCTACAATTTACTGTTTGTAAATTATATCTTAATCAAAAAGGTTTTGGCAAGTGGATGGCAGATCTATAAATAGTAATTGACCTAAAAGAATTAAGTACACCATAGAGAGAGCTGAAAACAAAATGATCTATAATACAGAATTCTCAAAAAGAATCGGTGTGTCTAGATCTGACTAGGAAGGCAGGACTATTGGGGGAAAAGTAGTTTGAGAAGCAGTTATATCCCTAAAACTTCTCCCCACTCCATATCTCTAGTCTAGAGTACCTTACAGACTGTTGCAGAAATCTGGAGTTTTGTTTTCTGCCAGGAGTGAAACAGGTAATTCACACTGAGGAGTCTCAGGCCAGTTTAAGGCCCTGGATGCCAAAACTGGAAGGTTAGGAGATCACATACTTAATGAAGAATGTTAAGACATAGCCATTTTGGGCTTCCTTGGTGGCGCAGTGGTTAAGAATCTGCCTGCCAGTGCAGGGGACAAGGGTTCAAGCCCTGGTCTGGGAAGATCCCACATGCCATGGAACAACTAAGTCTGTGCACCACAACTACGGAGCCTGCACTCTGAACCTGCAAGCCACAACTACTGAAGCCTGTGCACCTAGAGCCTGTGCTCCACAACAAGAGAAGCCACTGTATCAAAGAGGAACTCAAAATATACCTAGAAAAAAATGACAATGAAAACATGATGACCCAAAACCTATGGGATGTAGCAGAAGCAGTTCTAAGAGAGAAGCTTATAACAATACAATCCTACCTCAAGAAACAAGAAAAATCTCAAATAAACAACCTAACCTTACACTTAAAGCAATTAGAGAAAGAAGAACAAAAAAACCCCAAAGTTAGTAGAAGCAAAGAAATCATAAAGATCAGAGCAGAAATAAATGAAAAAGAAATGAAGGAAACAATTGCAAAGATCAATAAAACTAAAAGCTGGTTCTTTGAGAAGATAAACAAAATTGATAAACCATTAGCCAGACTCATCAGGAAAAAAAGGGAGAAGACTCAAACCAACAGAATTAGAAAAGAAAAAGGAGAAGTAACAACTGACACTGCAGAAATACAAAAGATCATGAGAGATTACTACAAGCAACTATATGCCCATAAAATGGACAACCTGGAAGAAATGGACAAATTCTTAGAAAAGCACAATGTTTTGAGACTGAATCAGCAAGAAATAGAAAATATAAACAGACCAATCACAAGCACTGAAACTGAGACAGTGATTTAAAATCTTCGAACAAACAAAAGTCCAGGACCAGATGACTTCACCGGCGCATTCTATCAAACATTTAGAGAAGAGCTAACAACTATCCTTCTCAAACTCTTCCAAAATATAACAGAGGGAGGAACACTCCCAAACTCATTCTATGAGGCCACCATCACCCTGATACCAAAACAAGACAAAGATGTCAGAAAGAAAGAAAACTACAGGCCAATATCACTGATGAACACAGATACAAAAATCCTGAACAAAATACTAGCAAACAGAATCCAACAGCACATTAAAAGGATCATACACCATGATCAAGTGGGGTTTATTCCAGGAATGCAAGGATTCTTTAATATATGCAAATCAATCACTGTGATACACCATATTAACAAACTGAAGGAGAAAAACGATATGATCATCTCAATAGATGCAGAAAAAGCTTTTGACAAAATTCAACAGCGATTTATGATAAAAACCCTCCTCCAGAAAGTAGGCATAGAGGGAACTTACCTCAACATATTAAAGGCCATATATGACAAACCCACAGCCAACATCATTCTCAATGGTGCAAAACTGAAAGCATTTCCTCTAAGATCAGGAACAAGACAAGGTTGTCCACTCTCACCATTATTATTCAACATAGTTTTGGAAGTTTTAGCCACAGCAATCAGAGAAGGAAAAGAAATGAAAGGAATCCAAACTGGAAAAGAAGAAGTAAAGCTTTCACTGTTTGCAGATGACATGATACTACACATAGAGAATCCTAAAGTTGTTACCAGAAAACTACTATAGCTAATCAATGAATTTGGTAAGGTAGCAGGATACAAAATTAATGTACAGAAATCTCTTGCATTCCTATACACTGACAATGAAAAATCAGAAAGAGAAATTAAGGAAACACTCCCATTTACCATTGTAACATAAAGAATAAAATATCTAGGAATAACTCTTTAGGAATATTTAGGAATAAACCTACCTAAGGAGACAAAAGACCTGTATATCTGATTCACTTTGTTTTATAGCAGAAACTAACACAATGTTGTAAAGCAATTATACCCCAATAAAGATGTTAAAAAATTATAACTAGGGCTTCCCTGGTGGCACAGTGGTTGAGAGTCCACCTGCCAATGCAGGGGACGCGGGTTCGTGCCCCGATCCGGGAAGATCCCACGTGCCGCGGAGTGGCTGGGCCCGTGGGCCATAGCCGCTGAGCCTGCGCGTCCGGAGCCTGTGCTCCGCAAAGGGAGAGGCCACAACAGTGAGAGGCCCACGTACCGCAAAAAAAAAAAAAAAAAATTATAACTAAAAAAATAATAATAAAAAAGAGAAGCCACCGCAATGAGAAGCCCGCACACTGCAACAAAGAGTAGCCCCCGCTCACCGCAACTAGAGAAAGCCTGCGAGCCACAACGAAGACCCAATGCAGCCAAAAACAAAATAAATAAAATAAATAAATTTATTAAAAAACAAAAAAAAAGATATAGCCTTCCTCAATCTGAGCTGCCAGAACCCTGCAGTAAGACTCCTACCATTCAGAAAGGAGTTTGGGATCCTCTGGAGAAGCTGACAAGCCCAAGAGGGACCACCTAAAGATACTGACATCAGCAGCTCTCCCATGACTCATCCTGTTCTCTTGCTTGGAAGCTCAAAGTAAACAAGCCATGTCCACATCCCAGAGTTTCCAATCACCTTTTATTCCAACATTCATAATTTCAAATAGAAGACCAGATATCCAAGGAAAGCCTCTAAACACAGAAAATAAGCAACAAATCAATCAAGTTGAAAATAGCAATTCGTAGGAAACAAACTCAACTGGGAGAAGAAAACAATTAAGTTATTAAAGATTTCAAGTTCCTTAAGGCTTAGATAAAAGTGATGAATATATTTCATTTTATTCCTCCCACTGATCACAAGGCCACAAATCACCTACTAGAAGATTCTGAAATGTAGACAAAAGGAGGCAGACTAGCTAGGGATCCCAGGACTTGAAGAACAACCCAGTGGGGAGTTTCCTGGGGTTTTCTTTCCTCCCATGTGTCCAACTTAGGGTTAGAGAAGACTGCAACCTCGAAATACCAACACACGATCACACACACACACACACACACACACACACACACACACACACACACATGCCTTAAGAAAAGTCAAAGGCCCAGAAAAGGGTTGCCCACCATGACAGAAACATTTTCGCCACCCTGCCTGTTCTTGGGGCAAACATGAGGAGAGCTGCACCCCTCTGTTCCCTAACAACCATTGCAGACACTGAGTTCACTGGTAAGAGGCTATGTTCCAACAACTTTTCCCCACAGTAAGGTGCTCCTCGTGGAACCTATAAGCCAAGATATCTCAGCCTCAGCATTATTGACATCTGGGGCTGAAAAAGTCTTTGTTCTGGAAGGGTATTCTATGCATTATAGGATCTACAGCAGTATCCCTGTAAAACCCACCAGATGCCAATAGCACACTCCCCCAATTCTGATAATCAGAAATGTATCCAGTTATTACCAAATGTGCCCTTGCAACATCACCCCTGATTGAGAACCAGTGTTATCTGACTTCTACAACCCCCTTCAGAAAGGATGGGACACACAAGCCAGACACATTGTGGAGACTGTCTTCTCTCCCCACCTGTAGTATGAGGTAACACCATTCTCCATCTCAAGCCAGCACTGAGAAGACCCTGAGGTGGAGTCCTGTCATCTGGGAAACATGCAAGTGGACAGACCAGAATAGCCCTGCAGAGATATAATAAAATAAACTGCTGTTGGAACCACAGTCCACCAGAGTGAGCCAGAATGTGCGTTCTGAACCTAAACAGGTTTGCAACTTGCTAAAAAATCAATAGAAGATTTAAGTGGGAACCAGAGGCTCATAGAGTAATACTCAAAATGCCTAGGACACAGTCCAAAATGACTTGTCACACCAAGAACTAGTAAACTCTCAATTCCAATAACAAAAGACAATTAATAGACACCAACATCAAGCTAACATAGCTGTTGAATTATTGGACAAGGATTTTAAAGCAGCCATTATAAAAATTCTCCATTGAACAGTTATGAACACACTTGAAACATATTAAAGGACAAGGAACAATGAAGAAAGAGAAATTATTGGTAATACATATAAAAGACAAGGGATTAATATCAAGAAATAGAAGGTACAGAGATTTCCCAATACCTCCTACCCTAACACATGCATTGCCTGCCCCATTAACAATATCTGTGCCTTCTGTTTAATTTTGCTGTGAACCCAAAACTGCTATAGAAAATAAAATCTATTTTAAAAAAAGAAATATAAGAAACAGAGTCGAGGTTGGCAAACTACCTGTTTCTGTACATTCTGAACTAAGAATGGTTTGTACACTTTTTATTGCTTGGGGGTAAAACAAGAGAATATTTTGTGAGATGCGAAAATTAAATGAACTTCAAGTTTCAGTGTCTGTAAATACAGTTTTATTGGAATACAGTCCTGTTCATCTCCGTATGTATTGTCACAGCAGCAGAGTTCTGAAGTTTCCAGAGAGAAGGCTTAAGTAGTATAAGGCATTTTTCCATCGCTTTTTCCCCAACACCTGTATAACTTGCTCTATTCAATGGCACATTAGCAAATATGATCAAGAAGAGGCATGAAAATTGTTTGTACATTTCTGGAATGCTGCAACTGAAACTTGACCAAACCCCAGCTTACTGGCTGGGTGTTGGGAGACACAGGACGAAATTATTTCCATTGCATCAGCCAAGAGTGGGGAGAGAAACCAATGACCACCACCACCATCCGGGGAGCAAGACCACCCAGAGCCTACTGACTACCCTCTAGGAAGTGAGACCACAGCGAGCCAGCCATAGCAGGGTTGGGGGGTGATGCAGGGGAGGACCATTGAGAGCTGGCTCCCAGCTGAAGAGTGAGAGAGCCGGTGTTTATGCTGTCGCGCTTTAATGACATCGCGTGCCTGGGCACTGTCGCATGTTTGTGACGTCACAAGTTGCATGGTCTAGCCCTCGCATCCAGGAGGCACTCCCACCTCATGGCCGCCGCGCTGACCGGCCCTCGCACTGGGCCTGGAGAGTCCAGGACCCTGAGCCTCCTTCTGCTCCTGCTTCTCCTGCCTCACACCCAGGCTGCAGCCACGGCCCACAGGCACCCTGCCAGTGAGGGGGTCGCCTTTAGCCGTGATGTGGGTAGGACCCCTCCAAGCCCGGGTTGGCGGTGGTCCCTGCAGTGAATCCCGGGCTTCCTCCCCCCAAGGGTGGAGACCCAGTCTTCCGCGGCCCTCCCCCTTTTCCCTCCGCCCACTCACCCTCCTCGGCTTTGCCTGTGGCCACGCCTGCCCTGGTGCCACTGCTACTCGCATACTCTGTCCTTTCCTCAGCTTGTGGCCAGCGTCATATGCAGGGGAAGATCATGGGAGGCGTGGATACCCTCGAGAAAAAGTGGCCGTGGCAGGTCAGTGTGCACTATGCAGGCTTCCATATCTGTGGTGGGTCCATCATTGATGAATACTGGATCCTGTCAGCCGCCCACTGCTTTGACAGGTGAGTGGGCAGTGCTGGATACCATTCCCATGGAGGTCTAGGGCTGCAGGACCAACCACGGGGGTCACATAGGACAGGGACTTCTTGGAGGCAGGGGAGAGAGTGGGACCCAGCACACAGCTCCATCCACTACAGTTTCTTGCACAGGGCTGAGGGCTCCTTTAGGGCCCTCAGCTCTTCCAGAAAGGTGTGGAACCACATAATAGGATGAGAGGTGAGGAGAGGAGCCACATCTTAGATGAGAGGAGGGAAGAGAGGACAAATCACAGGATGAGAGGTGATGAAAGACTTATCTTCATTGGCAGCTCATTGTACATCAGACAAGCTCACCATCCTGGGCTGTCCAGCAGGTCTTGGTGGGTCCCTGAATCCTCCATGGGCTCAGGTCAGGGCTTTGTTGGGAGCAATTCTGCCAGACAGTCAGTTCCCTAATGTGCTGGAAGGGCTTGCTTTCCATGTCCTGGCTGAGAGCTTGGATACACAGGCTGCCATGGTCCAGGACTCCCTGAGTCTGTGATCTCATGGAAGCTCCTCTTCCCAGGTGCAAGGTGCTCGAACCACTATGCCCTTGTCCTCTGTCCCTACAGGAGCAAGATCACTGAAGCATTTGATATGTATGTGGGCCTTGTGGACCTCAGGGTTGCAGGCAGTCACACCCAATGGTTTGAGGTGAATAAGGTGATCATACACCCCACATATGAAATGTACCATCCTGTTGGAGGTGACATCGCTCTGGTGCAGCTGAAAACTCGCATTGTGTTTTCCGACTCTGTGCTTCCCATCTGTATTGCACCCCCAGATGTGACTCTTTCGAACCTTTCTTGCTGGGCTACAGGATGGGGATCCATCTCCCAACAAGGTAAGAAAACAAAGTGCAGGTTCAATCCCATTATTGGAGCTTGTGGAAGGGATGATGGCTCTATGACATTACAGGAGAGAACATGTTCTGTCCATTAAGGGGTTGCAAGTATCTGAGGACTGGAATCCCTATCCCTCAATCATTATCTGTTTCCCTGTCAATGTAGAATTTTGTTTTACTCCTGGCTGGCTTTGTTGTTTACAGAGAAGTAGTTACATCTACTTTGAGTGTGGAATTAATATTTAGTATACCGAGAACACAAATTTCCAAGCATAGTTTTTCTTAAGATTTTAAATTCAATTTAGAGATAATCTTTTTTTAACCTATGAAAAACATTTTAGTTATTCTAGTTATCCATAAAAGCCTTGCACTTTCTTTCTAGGTTTAAATCTGCATAATTTAGAATTTTTATGGTTATTTAAAATATTATTTTTAATTGCATTTGCTAATCAGACACAGCTGTTGATTTCTGTTAATTGATCTTGTTTCCAACCACCATATAGTACTCATTTATAATATTTTGTCAGTTGATTATTTAATTGTTCTAGATTTTTTAA